>NC_045709.1:5035128-6285128 GCF_009834535.1 Camelus ferus
TATTTTTTATTTTCTCTTTGATTTCTTCAGTGATCCATCGGTTATTTAGTAGCTTAGTAGCATATTATTTAGCCTCCGCGTGTTTGCAGTTTTTAGTTTTATTCTTAGTGTTGATTTCTAACCTTACAGCATTGTGGTTGGAAAAGATGCTTTTTATGATTTCAATTTTCTTAAATTTACCAAGGCTAGCTTTGTGGGCCGGCATGTGGTCAATTCTGGAGAATGTTCCATGTGTATTTGAGAAGAATGTGTATTCTTGCTTTTGGATGGAATGCTCTATGAATATCAATTAAGTCCATCTGGTCTAATGTGTTATTTAGGGCCTGTATTTCCTTACTAATTTTCTGTCTGGATGATCTGTCCATTGATGTAAGTGGGGTGTTAAGGTCCCCCACTATTATTGTGTTATTGTCAATTTCTCCTTTTGTGTATGTTAACAATTGCCTTATATATTGAGGTGTTCCTATGTTGGGTGCATATACAATTGTTATTTCTTCTTAGATTGATCCCTTGATCATTCTGTAGTGTCCTTCTTTGTCTCTTGTAACAGTCTGTATTTTAAAGTCTCTTTTGTCTGATGTAAGTATTGCTACTCCAGCTTTCTTTTGGTTTCCATTTTCATGGAATATCTTTTTCCATCCCTCTACTTTTAGCCTGCATGTATCTCTAGCTCTGACATGGGTCTCTTCTAGACAACATATATATGGGTCTTATTTTCATATCCATTCAGCCAGTCTGTGTCTTTTGGTTAGAGCATTTAATCTATTTACATTTAAGGTAATTATGAATACATATGTTCTTATTGCCATTTTGGTAATTCTTTTGGGTTTGTTTTTGTAGGTCTTTTTTTGTTTTTCTTTTTGTTCTCTTTTCTTGTGATTTGATGACCAGAGAAGTTCCTTTAACATTTGTTGTAAAGCTGTTTTGGTGGTACTGAATTCTTTTAGCTTTTGTTTATCTGTGAAGCTTTTGATTTCCCCATCAAGTGTAAATAAGAGCCTTATTGGATAGAATATTCTTGGTTGTAAGGTTTCCCCTTTCATCACTTTATAAATATATCATGCCACCCCCTTCTGGCCTGTAGAGTTTGTTGAAAAATCAGCTTTTAACCTTATGGGAGCTCCTTTGTATGTTATTTGTTGCCCTTCTCTTGCTGATTTTAATATTTTCTCCTTAATTTTTGTCAATTTGATGACTATGTACCTTGGTGTGTTCCTCTTTGGGTTGATCCTGTGTCGAACTCTGTGCTTCTTGGACTTGGGTGACTGTTTCCTTTCCCAAGTTAGGGAAGTTTTCAGTTATCTCTTCAAAAGTTTTCTCAGGTCCTTCTATTTCTGGGACCTCTATAATGTGACAACTTCATGTTGTCCCCGAGTCCTCTTAAACTATCCTCATTTCTTTTCATTCTTTTCTTTTTTCTGTTCTGCAGTAGTGGTTTCCGCTAATTCTGTCTTCTAGCTCACTGATCCATTCTTCTGCCGTATTTAGTTTGTTCTTGGTTCCTTCTAGTGTGTTATTCATTTCAGTAATTTTATTCTTCAATTCTGTTCTGGGTATTCTTTATATTTTCCAGCTCTTTGCTAAAAACTTCACTCTGTACATCTGTACTCCTCTTGAGTTCTCTGAACATCTTCGCCATCGTTACTTTAAGATCTTTCTCAGATAAGTTGCCTCTCTCCTCATCACTTACTTCTTCTCCTGGGATTTTATCTTGTGCCTTGGCTTGGAAGATATTCGTCTGCCACCTCAGTATTGTCTAGTCTATCTTTCTATTTGTATTTCTAGGTAGGTTAGTTAACGTTTCTCGACCTTGGAGAAGTAGCCCTCTGTGGGAGATGTCCTATGCATCACAGCAGTGCACTCCTCTCTTGTCACCCAAGGGCCAGGGTCCAGCCGGTACCGGTATAGAATCTGGCCTGTGTTGGTTGATTCTTTCTGTACTTTGGGATTGCTGTTTTCTTATTTCTGGTATCTGCCCCTTGGTGGATGAGGCTGGACTAGAGTCTTATGCAGATTTCCTGGCAGGAGTCAGTGCCTGCCCACTGCTGGGTGAAGCTTGGTCCTGGACCTCTGGTGGGTACCTAGAGGCGTTTGTGGCTCAGGAAGTCTGCTGATGGGTAGGGGCTATGTTCCCACCCAGTATGTGGTTTGGCCTGAGGCTTCCCAGCCCTTCAGCCTCTGGGCTGTTGGGTGGAGCTAGGCCTTGGTGCTAATGATCCAATCAATATGTCAGCCTCCACAGCTCATGTTGATGAACACTCCCAGGATGTCCACCACCAGCTTTTATGTCCCCTGGGTGAGCTGCAGCTGTATCCTGCCTCCCTAGGAGAGCTTCCAAAACCAGCAAGCAGGTCTGGCCCAGGCTCCTATGAAGTCACTGCTTCTGCCCTTGAACCTGGTGCATGCGAGATTCTGTGTATGTTTCCTAAGAGAATGAAGTCTGTTTCCCTAGTTCCATGGAGATCCTGGAGTTAAGCCCTGCTGGCCTTCAAAACCGCATGTCCTGGGGTCTCCTCCCAAAGCCAGAACCCTGGGCTGGGGAGCCTGACATGGGGCTCAGAACTCACACTCCTGTGGGAAGGCCTCTGTGACTTAATTATTCTTCAGCTTGTAGGTCGCCCACCTGGGGGGTATGGGGCCCGATTATATCATGAGCACACCCCTACTTCTGACCTGCTGTTGTTGACTTTTATGTTTTCAGTTGAAGGTGATCTTTGTTGCTAGGTTCCAGTCTTTTTTTTTTTTTTTTTTTTGATGGTTGTTTAGCGGTTAGTCATGCTTTTCTTGTAGTTGTGAGGAGAGGTGAGCTTGTGGTCCTACTACGCTGCCATCCAGCTTCCCTGATGCCCATGCCGACCCCAGGCCAAGAATGGAGAGTTGAATCAGACAAACTTGAAATTTAATCTGGGCTAGGCCCTGAGCAATCTTTGTGACCTTGGGCAGGTCATTTAATAGCTGTAATTCTGAGGCTGAAGGAATTACAAGATGGAGGAGTAGGAGGACCTTGCCAAACAAGCATCAATAAAAAAGACTGGACCCTACCATAAAAGATATTCTGTAACTAAAGAAATAAAGAAGGAACCACAATGAGATGGTAGGAGGGGCGTGCTCATGATGTAATCAAATTCCATTTCCTACCCCTGGCTGGGTGACCCATAAACCGGAGAATAGTTATAGTGCAGAGTAGCTCCCATAGAAATGAGAGTTCAGAGCCCTGTGTCAGGCTCCCCAGCCTGGGGGTCTGGCATCTGAAAGAGGAGCGAACAGAGCATTTGGCTTTGAAGGCCAGTGGGGTTTAATTGTAGGAGCTCCACAGGACTAGAGAATATATATAGACTTCACTCTTAAGGGGTGCACACAAAATCTCACATGCGCTGGGACCAAGAGCAAAAGCAGTTAACTTTATAGAAGCCTGGGCCAAACCTACCAGCTAGTCTTTCAGGGTCTCCTGGGGAGGCTGTGGTTCACCCCGGGGACATAAAAACTGGTGGAGGCCATATCAGGGGGTATTCATCTGCATGAACTCTCCTGGAGGCTGACATCTTGCTTGAGTCATTAGCACCAAGACCAGGCCCCACTCAACAGCCTATGGGTTCCAATGCTGGGATGCCTCAGGCCAGACAACAAACTGGGCGGGAACACAGCCCCACCCATCAGCAACCAAGCTGTCTAAAGACTTCCTGAGCACACAGTCACCTTTAGATATGGCTCCAGACACAGCCCTGCCCACCAGAGGGCCAGGACCCAGCTCTACCCACAAGTGGGCAGGCATCACTGGTCCCTCCTACCAGGAAGCCTACACAAGCAAGGCCTCTAGGATCAACCTCACTTACCAGGGGGCAGACATCAGAAGCAAGACAACTAGGATCCCACAGCTTGCCGAACTGAGTCCACAAATGCAGACCGCACCCTACCCTGGGGCCAGCTGGCCCTTGGGTGACAAGAGGGGAGTTCAGTGCTGGGACACATAGGACGTCTCTTGCAGAGGGCCACTTCTCCAAGTCAAGAGATGTAACTAACCTACAACATGCATAAAAATACAAATAAAAATTTAGACAAAATGAGGCAGTAGAGGAATATATTCCACACAAAGGAACAAGATAAAAATGCCAGGAGAACAACTAAGTGAAGTGGAGATAGGCAGTCTATCTGAGAAAAAGTTCTGAGTAATGACAGTAAGAATGGATGCAGAGAAAGAGAAGTTAGAAGTTTTTAACAAAAAGTTAGAAAATATAAAGAACAACCAGAGTTGAAGAATTCAATAACTGAAATGAAAAATATACTAGACGACATCAATAGCAGAAAAAATGAGGCAAAGTAATGGATCAGTGAGCTGGAAGACAGAGTAATGGAAACCACAGCTGTGGAACAGGATAAAGAACAAAAAGAATGAAAATAAATGAATACAGTTTAAGAGACCTCTGGGACAACATTTAGCACATAAACATTCACATTATAGGTCCCAGAAGGAGAAGAGAGGAAGAAAGGGCCTGAAGAGATAATAGCTGAGGACTTCCCTAACCTAGAAAAGGAAACAGTCACCCAAGTCCAGGAAGTGTAGAGAGTCCCAAACAGAATTAACCCAAAGAGGAATGCACCAAGATGCATTGTAATCAAGTAGACAAAAATTAGAGATAAGGAGAAAATATTAAAAGCAGCAAGGGACAAGAAACAACATATAGGGGGACTCCCATAAGGTTAATAGCTGATTTTTCAGCAGAAGCTCTGCAGCCCAGAAGGGAGTGGCACGATATACTTAAAGTGATGAGATGGAAAACCCTACAACCAAGAATACTCCATCCAGTAAGTCTCTTGTTCAAGTTTGATGGAGAAATCAAAAGCTTTACAGACAAGCAAAAGCTAAAAGAATTCAGCACCACCAAATTCTCTTGGCAGAAAAGGCCACAACTAGAAACAAGAAGACTATGAAATGGAAAAGCTCACTGGTAAAGGCAAACATACAGTAAAGGCAGGAAACCATTCACACACAAACTAAAAGACAAAAGTAATAAAATCATCTATATCCACAATAAACTGTTAAGGGATCCACAAAACAACTAGATGTAAAATATGATATCAAAATTAGTAATCATGAGGGAAGGAGAGTACAAATGCAGAGTACTTAAAATGCATCTGAAGTTAAGAGATCAGCAACTTAAAACAACCATATGTATACTATATAGACACATATGGCTATATGTATGTATATGTGTGTGTGTGTGTGTGTGTGTGTGTGTGTGTGTGTGTATGTGTATATAGACTGCTATACCAAAACCTCATGGTAACGACAAACCAAAAATCTATCATGGATATACACATGAAAAAGAAGAAGGATTATATTAAAATGAATGTATGTATGTATATGTAAGACAACTATTATGCTGTACACCAGAAACTGACACATTGTAAATGGACTACATACTTCAATTTAAAAAAATGAAAAAGGAATCCAAACAACACTAAATATAGTCACCAAATCACAAGAGAACAAAAGAAAGGGGGAAAAACACAGCTACAAAATCAAATCCAAAACAATGAACAAAACAGCTATAAGAACATACATATAGATAATTACCTTAAATGGATTAAATGCTCCAACCAAAAGACATAGACTGGCTGGATGAGTACAAAAATAAGTTATATATGTATACATATATACACACACACATACATACATGCTGTCTACAGGATGCCCACTTCAGCTCTAGAGACACATGCAGGCTGAAAGTAAGGGGATGGAAAAAGATATTCCATGAAAACTCAGATCAAAAGAAGCCTGGAGTAGCAATACTTAACATCAGACAAAAGAGACTTTAAAATAAAGACTTACAAGAGACAAGGAAGGACACTACAGAATGATCAAGGGATCAATCCAAGAGGAAGATGTAACAATTGTAAATATATATGCACCCAACATAGGAAAACATCAATATATAAGGAAAATGTTAATGGAGATAAAGGAGAAACTGACAGTAACACAATAATAGTGGGAGACTTTAACCCCCACAACTTACATCAGTGGACAGATCATCCAGACAGAAAATCAGTAAGGAAACATAGGCCTTAAATGACACAGTGGAACAGATGGACTTAATTGATATTTATAGAGCCATTCCATCTGAAAGCATCAGAATACACATTCTCAAGTGCTCATGGAATGTTCTCCAGGCTAGATCACATGCTGGCCCACAAAGCAAGCCTTGGTAAATTTAAGAAAACTGATACCATATCAAGCATCTTTCCTGACCACAATGCTATGAAATTAGAAACCTACTACAAGAAAAAAACTGCAAAAAATACAAATGGAGGCTAAACAATATGTTACTAAACAAACAATGGATCACTGAAGAAGTCAAAGAGGAAATTAAAAAAATAGCTGGAAACAAATGGAAATGAAAACACTATGATCCAAAAGCTATGGGACACAGCAAAAGCAGTTCTAAGAGGGAAGTCTATAGTCATATAAACTTACCTCAGGAAACAAGAAAAATCTCAAACAACCTAACCTTACATGTAAAGCAACTAGAGAAAGAACAACAAACAAAACTCAAAAGTTAGTAGAAGGAAAGAAATCATAAAGATGAGAGCAGAAATAATTGAGACTAAAAAAATAATAGAAAAGATCAATAAAACTAGAAGCTGGTTCTTTAAAAAGATAAACAGCAGGCTCATCAAGAAAAAAAAATGAAGAGGGCCCAGATCAACAAAATCAGAAATGAAAAGGAAGTTACAAGTGACACCACAGAAATACAAAGGACCATAAGAAACTGCTATGAGCAACTATATGCCCATAAAATTGACAACCTAGGAGAAATGGACAAGGTTTTAGAAAGGCGTAATCTCCCAAGTCTGAGCCAGGAAGAAATAGAAAATATTAACAGACAAATTACCATCACTGAAATTGAATTAGAAATTAAAAAACTCCCAACAAATGAAACTCCAGGACCAGATGGCTTCACAGATAAATTCTACGAAACGTTTAGAGATGAGTTAACACCTATTCTTCTGAAACTATTCCAAAAAATTGAAGAGGAAGGAATACTTCTGAACTTATTCTGTGAGGCCACTGTCAATTACCCTGATAGCAAAACCAGACAAAGATATCACAAAGAAAGAAAATTACAGACCAATATCACTGATGAACATAGACGCAAAAATCCTCAACAAAAAAACTGAGTCCAGAACTACATTAAAAGGATTCGAGTGGGATTTATCCCAGGCATGCAAGGATTTTTCAGTATCTGCAATGTGATATGCCACATTAACAACTGAAGAATAAAAACCATATGATCATCTCATATGATGCAGAAAAAGCTTTTGATAAAATTCAACATCCATTTATGATAAAAACTCTGCCATGATACTATCCATAGAAAATCCTAAAGATGCTACCAGAAAAGTACTACAGGTCATCAATGAATTCAGTAAAGTTGCAAGATACAAAATTAGTGCACCAAAATCTGTTGGATTTCTGAACACTAACAACAAAGTATCAAGAGAAGTTAAAGAAACAATCCCATTTACCACTGAATCAAAAAGAATAAAATACCTAGGACTAAGCCTACCTAACAAGGTAAAAGCCCTGTACTCCAAAAAGTGTAAGATGCTGTTGAAAGAAATTAATGACACAAGCAGATGGAAAGATATACTGTGTTCTTGGATTGGAAGAATCAATATTGTTATAATGACCATAGAACCCAAGGCAAGATACAGATTCAGTGCAATCCTTATCAAATTACCAATGGCATTTTTTATGGAACTAGAACGAAGAATGTTAAAATTTGTATGGAAACCCAAAAGACTCTGAATAGCTATAGCAATCTGGAAAAAGAAAGGAGTTGGAGAAATCAGCTTCCCTGACTTCATACTATACTACAAAGCTATAGTAATCAAAACAGTACAGTACTGGCACAAAAAGAGACACAGATCAATGGAACAGGATAGAAAGCCCAGAAATAAACCCACACATTTATGATCAATTAATCTATGACAAAGGAAGCAAAAATATACAATGGAGAAGACAGTCTCTTCAGTAAGTGGTGCTGGGAAAACCAGACAGCTACATGTAAAAGAATGAAATTAGAACATTCTCTAACACCATATACAAACATAAACTCAAAATGGATTAAAGACCTAGAGACTCTAAAACTCCTAGAGGAAAACATAGGCAGAACACTCTCTGACATAGATTGCAGCAATATTTTTTTGGATTCATCTCCTAGAGTAATGGAAATAAAAACAAAAATAAACAAATAGGACCTAATTAAACTTAAAAGCTTTTGCAAAGTAAAGGAAAGGAAACCATAAAATGAAAAGACAAACTACGGAATGAGAATACATATTTGCAAATGATGTGACCAACAAGGAATTAATTTCCAAAATTACAAACAGCTCATACAGTAACAAAAACACAACTCAATCAAAAAATGGGCAGATGGTCTAAATAGACATTCCTCCAAGGAAAACATACAGATGGCCAACAGGCACATGAGAAAATACTCAACACTGCTAATTATTAGAAAAATGCAAATCAAAACAACAGTGACTTATCACCTCATACCAAAAATAATGACCATCATTAAAAAGCCTGTAAACAATGAATGCTGGAGAGGGTGTGGAGAAAAAGGAACCCTCCTACACTGTTAGTGGGAATGTAAATTGGTGCAGCCACTATTGTGGACAGTATGGAAGTTCCTTAAAAAACTGAAAATAGACTTACCATATGATCCAGCAATCCCACTCCTGGGCATAGATCTGGAAAAAGCTCTATTTTGAAAAGACACATGCACCCCAGTGTTTATAGCAGCACTATTTACAATAGCCAAGACATGGAAGCAACCTAAATGTCTACTGACAGATGACTGGATAAAGAAGATGTGGTATATGTGTGTGTGTATATATACATACACACACAATGGAATACTACTCAGACATAGAAAAGAATGGAATAATGCCAGTCGTAGCAACAAGGATGATTATCGTACTAGGTGAAGTAGGTTATACAGAGAAAGACAAATTATCATATGATATTGCTTATATGTGGAATCTAAAAAAATAATACAAATGAACTTGTTTACAAAACAGAAACAGACTCACAGAGAAAACAAACTTAAGATTATCAAAGGGGGAAGGGGAGGGAGGGCTAAATAAGCAGTTTGCGACTAACAGATCCACACTAGTGTATGTAAAACAGATAACCAACAAGGACCTACCGTACAGCACAGGGAACTATACTCAATATCATGTAATAACCTATAATGGGAAAGAATCTGAACTATATACATATGTATAACTGAGACCCTTTGCTCTACACCTGAAACTAACACAACATTGTAAAAAAAAAATCTATACTTCAATTTTAAAAATTAAGAAAATTTAAAAAAGTACAGACATTAATAGTTTTTTGCTCCCTCGATAGTCCTTTGATTATTATAATTTAAGATTAAATATTTTTTCATTTTAAAAATTAGCTGTAATTCTCAGTTTCTTCATGTGTGTTAACAGAAATAACAATCTCGTAGTGTGGTTGTGAGCATTGTATGTAAAGTGTAACACAGGGCCTGGCACAAGTATGCTTTCTATATTTATATCCATTTTAGGCAATGCTGATCGGCTACTACATGGTAACGTAAAACCTTCTGTTGTAGGCAGGTCAAGCTCCATGCTCAGAAGCCAAAGAAAACAAGTACAGAGAGAGAGATGTGGCCAAGCCGTTTTTAGCTGGTCCAGAAGGCAGTATTCCTTAAGCTTCATGAGGTCAAGGTAACCTCTTAACAAGTCCACTTCTTTGTTTTGGAGGACAGCACAGGGAATCTGTGTTCGGCTCCAGTCCCCAGTCAAATTCAAGTGACACCCCTGGGATAAACAGTCCTTTTCCAGATCAAGCAGAGGCCACACTGAAGGTGACAGATGGAGGAACAGCCAGCCCAACCACAGCCTTGTTTCCAGCGTAACTGTCTCCTCCCTTGGAAAAGTAGGAAAGGAGCCTTGTGCTACTTATTAGGAACGAGAGAAAAAGTTGAATTCTTGTTGGGAAAATAAAGATCTGATCTAAAGTTTATGTCTTTGGAGGAGGCCAGCTGGGGTCAGGTCAGGCCATCCCACCCAGCAGCCCCACAGCTGACTGTGAAAAGTGCACCAACTCACAGTCACTGAGACCCTTTTCCTTGCCAAATGCTTCTGAACAAATTTTCTTTAATTCTCACCACACTCCTATAAGAGAGGGAATAATTTACAAATGAGGGAACTGAGGTCCATAGAGATTAGGTAACCCAGGCAGTCAGTGTGGAGCTGGGGCGTCAATCCAGGCTCCCCGGCCTTGTTCTTAGACACTGATGTCAGTTGTCATGGGGGACGGGGACTGGAGATAATCTACTTGGTCACTGCCTCTCTGCTCACAGATGGGGACCATGGGGCCAGTGTCCGAGTACAGGAGGACAGGGCTCCTCTGTGATGAATACTATTTTACAGTGATACCAACATCCATAGCAAAAATCTGGAAGTTCCCAACTCCGCCAGCTCATAAACTTCCTGAGTCCTCCCATGGGCCAGGCACAGAGTATGTGCTTTAAGTGCATTATCTCATCAAAAAGCTCATTAAACAAGCAAATAAACCCTTCACTTGCTGGAAGGAAGAGATATAGAGGCAAAAGACTGGATCCTAGTCATGGAATGACCATTAACTAGCTTTACCATCTTGTCTAAGTCACTTAATCTCTTTGGGTGTTTTTTCATTGACCTGACCCGGCAATTGGAAAGAAGTCCATTGAATGCTCTAAGGACCTGGATTTGAGTCCTGGCCCCACCACATATCAGCACCGGTCCATGGGCAAGCCATATAAAATTCATCTGTCCGCTAGGTTGTGGCAAAGATCTCAAACTGAGAGAATGTGATAGGTCTTTTGTGTACTTTAAAGCACAAAACAAATGGCAACCAACACTTAGAAGCACTTAACTGTGTGCCCTATACAGGTGTGAATGCTTTTCATATATTAAGTCATTTAATATACGTTATAACCCATAAAAACTCATTTTTATGGACTGTAAGACTGAGGCACAGAGATGTTACATCAATTGTCAAAGGTCACACAGCTAAGAAGTGGTGAAACTCGGATTTGAAATTCTCATGACTAGTTTGAATAACCAATTAGCCAGGAATTAGTATAGTGGAAATTAGTGTCCTTAAAAGTAATTAACCCTCACTTGCTGTTGGTAGTGCAAGGTAACAGCTTGATTCTACCACGAAGATGTAAATGATGTGGCCAGAGATGTGTCACAATTACAGAGCAGGCGCCTCAAATGAAATCCTACCTAACGCGTCCATTTAATGAGGCCAAATTCTAAAGCATTTCCTTAAAGATGTTTATATCTCACGCGAGAAGAAAGATCAAGGAGTAACTGCTTTCATATTAGTTTGATGGCTTTTAAACCTTTTCCCTACCCTGACAAAATGACCTGTATGACAAATGACGTTTTGGAGCTTTCAAGACTAATTCAAGAAAATTCAGTTTGTCCTGTTTTACCCTATGACCACAGAATTTTTACTTTACAAATACCTTCATTTACTTTAATTCTGTTTCTTCTCCTCCTCATAAAAACATGCCAGCTCCTGCAATTCTGCCTTCACAACGTCCTTTCTGTTCCTACCAATCATTCCCGGGTCTTGAAAACTGAAAGAGCCATGGACTCATCACATGAAACAAAGCACCCAGACCTCACCGGCTGAGCTCAGAGTGCAACGTACCCATTTCCCCACCAGTCGTGCAGGAGCCCCTTGCCCGAATCCCGCCTGAGGTCGGCGATTCTCCCTCAGCTCCTGCCTGTCATATATGGAACGCGGGCGTCCGGGGAAGGGCTGCTGCTCGCCCAGCCGGTGAGTGGAGGGGCTTGGACTTGCTGCAGGGTTTCTGAAGCTGAATCCAGCCCTGCTCTCACCGCACTGCTTCCGCGCTCTCACAAGGATACTGCCAGGCGCATCGGAGACACGCGGTTAAGAGCATCCCGTGCGGTATTGCGATATAGGTCAGAAACGTGCTGTGACTGTGAAATCTCATTTTCCCATATACCACTTACTGGTGCTCTAGAAAGTGGGGAGGACTGTCATAAACATGATGCTTTTATTACCCTCTTACCCAGCTGGCTTCTGGTCCAAGAAATTGGTGGGCTGCGTCTTTTTAGTCTTTGATGTTGTCAGGAGACCCCTCCACTCCTGTTTTGTTTAAAAGGTCTGAAGTCTAACATATATTCTTTGAAAAAGGATTGATTTGCTCTAATTAAAAAGAAAAGAAAAGATGAGAAGGAATAAAGTCTCCTTGTAACCAAGGGGCTTGTGTGCTGGTAACACCACGCAGGTAATTCGTCAGATGCGCTTGATTTGTTTTCTGATTTGCTGACTCTAGCCCAAGCCCACGGCTTCCTTGCCAGGCCTCTGAGCACATGTATAAATTGACACCAGCATGCATAAATCAATTTTACTATGGGGATGGTTGGCTCCATGTCCCGTATTAGTCAGGCAAGGGAAGCAAGTGCAGAGGGGTTCCTGCTTGAGGGACTGAAAATACACAGGCTTTGTCAAGGCTGGAGAGTCAGAGAAACCAGTTGCAAGACCAGATTCCCTTCCACAGGACGAACTGACGGTTCACCTTTAGTGCACATTTAAATCTTGTTCATCCTCCATAACCCTGGGCAGAGCACGGCGTTAGCACACAGACACCTTGCAGCAAATGTCCTCCGAGAGAGGTACAGAATGCAGGTGGGGAGGGAGGAAGGACACAAAGGAGCAAGTATGGGAGGAAAAAGGAAAGATCAACAGAAGCGAAGAAAAAGGAAAAGAAAAGGAAAGGACTGGAAGGAAGAGGAACAGGGAGGAAGGGAAGGAGGGAGGAGGCAAAGAACAGGAAAGAAGGAAGAAGATAAAGAGAAGGAAAGAACTAGAAGGAGAAAAGGAAGGATCTGGATGGAAAATGAGAGAAGGGAGGGAGGGGAGAAAGAGGAGAAATGCGCAGTGACAGCTCAGGTGCCCCAGAGGAAGTCCCAAGAAGGAGCGCAGACTCAAGGGCACCCCCTGTTAGTAGTGACTTCGCCCTTCTCTCTCTCCTATTTCACTAAATACCTGCCTGCCAAATTTAGTGCTGCCTTAGCTCACAGCTGATTCTCAAGTTAGTTGAGAATGACATAAATATGTCACTTCCTCATCTAGACTCCAGGCTTTCTGAGAACAGGATCCTTTCTTAGATTTCTTTTGTACCCTGGCCACTCGCTGTTCTGCCTGGTCCCTAGACAGCGCTGGGTTTGTGAAAAGCAGTGACTTAGCGGAACTGTCATTGAGACCCTAGTAACCTTGCCAATTTCTCTTTCTGTGGATGAGCAACTTCCCTTCCTGTTTTTTAATGCAGCCAAATGGAAATCTTGTTCCCCCCAGCTGCTTCATATGCTTTCCAGAGGTGCTGCGATATCTAAAAAACATACTCATGATACTCTGTCTAAACAACAGAATCTCATTCACTCATTAACATACTGTGACAGGTGGCCATCCAGCAGAACACCAGAACAGACGTAATATTAAAGATTATTCCAGGTGGGCAGTCTTACAAACACTACTTGGGACTTTTCCTCCACCCTTACTGCCTAGCTATTGTCTGGGAAACAATGCTCTCCAATTAAGGCAGATTTGAATCGCCTTGGAACTGACAAGATATTTTGTATCTCAGAGGTATGCTTTTAGTACAGAATGGCAAATGGTTTGCCCCTCTGGTGGGAAAATGTACACAAGCCCAGAAGTACCCGAGCTCATCACCGAACGTGGTGTCATACCCCAGATGGCAGCTCTTCCTAAATCAGCATCTGTGGCAACATTATGTTGAGTCTGGTCTCAGAATCAAATCTTCCACTTGGTGGGTCTTGGAAAGAGGCTTTAGGTACGTAGGCTTTAGGTACGTAGTGGGGAGAGCCTGACAAACCTGGAGAACTGGGTCTCAGTCTCTTAGAGATGACATAATAGAGGGAAGAGCGGATGACTCCCTCCACTTGACTGTAAGGAAATACTTATTTGCTGATGCTCAACTCAAATGTGACTTCCTTGCTGCTTAGGGTCAGTGAGTGAGCTTGGAGGGCTCTGGGCTGACGTGAGAGATTCCAGATACTGAGCAGAAAGCATCTTCAAGATAGTGTTGTATGCCTGTGCCAAGGGCGTGAGTTTAGACTCAGCAAAGCTTCTGGAAGCCATCTCCCCCCTACCACCCTAGCCCTGTCTTCCTCTGAATGCATCTTTCTGACTTGGTCACATATTTCTGATACAAGAGAGCTGAGTGAACAAGAGGTGAGTGTAGAAGAGACTGAGAAGGAAAAAAATAAGCAAATACAATTATCAAGAGCAGGAACAGTGTTTTAAGTGGAAAGTGGCCTATTTGGGGGCTACACAGTCTTAGGGAACCATATGCAATTTACTTGCCCAGCATACTTTAAATTAATTCCTGTCTCTCTTTCGATTTCTCATCATTCTTTTTCCCATTTGTGGCCTTCGGGGAAATCCTAAGAAAAACAGCTCCACCGGCTGAACAAGCCCTCTTTCCTTATCTCCATCGGCACTGGGAGAGGCAGAATCTAAACCGTACCTTACAACAGTTGTGGTCATGGGGATGCTGTCTGATACTAAGGAAACTGTGGTTCTAAATGGACTTTTTAAAAAGCCATCTTCCTTCTGACCAAGGAAGTGAAAGACATATGTGGAGAACTACAAAACACTGACTAAGGAAATTAAAGATGACTTAAAGAAATGGAAAGATATCCCATGTTCCTGAATTAGAAGAATTAATATTGTTAAAAGTGGCCATACTACTCAAAGCAATCTGCAGATTTAATGCGATCCCTATCAAATTACCCAGGACATTTTTCACAGAACTAGAACAAATAATCCAAAATTTATATGGAATCACAAAAGACCCAGAATTGCCAAAGCAATCCTGAAGAAAAAGAATGAAGCTGGAGGAATAACCCTTCCAGGCTTCAAACAATACTACAGAGCGTCAGTAATCAAAACAGCATGGTATGGCTACAAAAATAGACATATAGATCAATGGAACAGAATAGAGAGCCCAGAAATAAACTCATGGACTTTTGGTTAATCTTTGACAGAGGAGGCAAAAACATACAATGGAGTAAAGACAGTCTCTTCAGCATATGGTGTTGGGAAAACTGGACAGCCGCATGTAAATCAATGAAGTTAGAACATACCCTCACACCATACACGAAAACAAACTCAAAATGGCTTAAATACTTAAACGTAAAACAAGACACTATAAACCCCTATATGTTTTAGAAGAAAACATAGGCAAAACATTATCTGACATAAATCCTAGCAATGTTCTCCTAGGGCAGTCTACCCAGGCAATAGAAGTATAGGCAAAAATGAAAGGGACCTAATTAAACTTACAAGCTTTTGCACACCAAAGGAAACCATAAGCAAAACAAAAAGACAACCTATGGAATGCAAGAAAATATTTGCAAAAGATGAGACTGACAAGGGCTTAATCTCCAGAATATATAAACAGCTTGTACAACTTAATAAGAAAAAAACCAGACAACCCAATCCAAAATGGGCAGAAGACCTAAACAAGCAATTCTCCAATGGAGACATACAAATGGCCAATAGCACATGAAAAAATGCTCAATATCGCTAATTATCAGAGAAATGCAAATCTAAAGTACAGTGAGGTATCACCTCACACCAGTCAGAATGGTCAAAAGTCCATGATAAATGCTGGAGAGGATGTGGAGAAAGGGAACCCTCCTACACTGTTGGTGAGAATGTAGTTTGGTGCAGCCATTGTGGAAAACAGTATGGAGATTCCTCGAAAGACTAAAAATAGACTTATCATATGATCCAGCAATCCCATTCCTGGGCATATATCCAGACGGAACCTTAATCCAAAAAGACACCTGCACCCCAATGTTCACAGCAGCACTGTTTACAATAGCCAAGACATGGAAACAACCTAAATGTCCATTGTCAGATGACTGGATAAAAAAGTTGTGGTATATTTATACAATGGAATACTATTCAGCCATAAAAATCATAAAATAATGCCATTTGCAGCAACATGGATGTTTCTGGAGAATGTCATTCTAAGTGAAGCCAGGAAGAGAAAAATATATATAGTATCACATACATGAAATCTAACAAAAGACAAATGAATTTATTTACAAAGCAGAAACAGACTCACCCATAGGGAGCAAACTTATGGTTACTGGTGGGGAAGGGGGTGGGAAGAAATAAATTAGGAGTTCAAGATTTGCAGATATTAACTAATATATATATATATAAAATAGATAAACAACGAGTCATACTGCATAGCACAGGGAACTATATTCAATATCTCGTAATAACCTGTGGTGAAAAAGAGTATGAAAATGAATATGTGTACATGTATGACTGAAGCATTATGCTGTACATCAGAAACTAACACATTGTAAATTGACTATACTTCAATTAAAAATATATATATATACACACACACACACAAAGCCATCTTCCCAGAGTCAGCAAACCTGTGCTGTGGAAGCCAGGCAGAATCCACTGTCTTAAAGCAACATTAACTGAAACCCTGGGGGGGGCCCAGGATGCTTGGCTTGTTCTGGTTAACCTGGGCAGGTGCTCCAGGCCCATGCGCAGGAGAGTCTCAGCATCCGGGCTGGTGGCAGCTCCGGGACCCTGAGCCTTTGGGCTGCTGATGCAGGGATGAGGCCCTGGTGGGTACTTAGAAGGCAAACCTCTCATTAGTTTGTTTCCTGCTGAAAGCCATGAGGATATGGACTTCCAGTAAACAGCAATAAATTGCTCTCTGCATTAAAAAGTCTAAATATCCTCTCAGCTTCACTAGAATAGAGAGAGTACTGGGTCCAATCCCTGGTACCTAGGAATTTTAGCCAGAACACTTTCTTGATATATTTTTAACCTCAGGTGTAAGGAGAGAATTTGACAGCTCCACTGAGCATTTCATTCAGGGGATGGAGGGCTGTCTCAGGGAGACCCTGTGTATTTCCACTGCGAGGGAAATTCTTCATTATCTTCTAAAATACAAGTACCAGTCTGAGATGAGATGGGATTCCCCTTGACTGCATCCCTTCTGGAAAGGCCCATCGTCTGCTGGCCAGAGACCAGGAGTGTGAGTCTCTCCTCAGAGACTCAGAGTCACAGGTCTCCCCTGAGCTGGTGGACGGCACACGGTGGACACTGTCCTGAGGGTGGAAATATAACAGGAGCTCCCACCCATCAGAATAACTAATTATCACTGTGCCAGGTGATGCAGCCTGGAGACGTGCACACACACACTTGTGCAGGAGATGCGCACACACAGGTGTGCAACACACACACACAGATCATCAACCGGCACTGCCGAGGCAGAGGAGGCAAGAGCCCTGCAGTGTCTTAGATGAACAGTAAGAGGATTCCTTGGCCATTTCAGCTCATGCTGACACAACTGCTTCTCAACAAAGGCTTCCCACCTGAGATTTCCGGAAAGGGGAGGAAAGAAATGTGAGCGATTCAGGAAGCATAACAGCAACAATAGAAACCATCCCTCAGGGCTGGTTCTACACCAGGTACCTCGGTGCAAGCAGTATTTCATTTACTCCTCCAGGCAATAGGTAGTGGTGATATTAGGAAGAATGATACTGGAGAAGGAAAAAACAAGCCCTTCAAAGAGCTTGCTTTCAACGAAGGAATATCGTATCGTTCCTCCTCCTGCTCGTTTCATCTGTGTTAACCGAGCGCCTTCTATCACCCCTCACCCCACCCCCATCCAAGGGAGGGGAGGCCACAGGGAAGGCGCTGACGCGGCTCTGGATGTGAAGACTCTTACACTCCGCGCTGGACAGTCTACCCTGTCACCAGCTGCGGGAGGTTCAGGGGGCACCAAGCTCTATGACTGAAAAATACTTTCTGTTCCAGATGAGTTCTCGCAAAGGAGAAGTATAAACCCATTAGAAAGGCCAAGAGTTGTGGGATCATTAACTGGTGAGATCATCTGAATGCAGACTAGAGGACAGCGGAGTACTGTCATCAACGCTGACCACGGAAGAGTCAGAGTGACTTACGCGCGTGAGTTCGGGCCAGGGAGCTGCGGGCGTGCGCCCGGTCCTGCACCTCCCGTGTGCTTTGCTGGGCTCTACTCTCATTTCTGTTTTCCTTCGCGGCAGGACACTCAGCAAGATGCTCAGTGACAGGCCTAGCGTCTCCTCCCCTCCCAGGGATGCCCGAGGCAGTACTGGTGAAGGCCAGGCCATCACCTTCTTCCCACAGAGGCCTCACTGTTCGCCGCAATTTATATATAAAATTGAGCTCTTTTTGGGCTAGGAGCGTAGCTGATCTGCGGAGGAGAAAAACTAGCCCCAGAGAGATGAGGAGTGATGGGCTGACTCGGGGTGAGACCCTGGAGGGCACAGCTGAGAGGAACTTCTGTACAGTCATTTTTCCCATTTAGAGAATGATGCTGAAAAACTACCACTAAAAAACAGTTTTCTTGAGAGTCATAGCAGATCTTTGTGTTATTTGAGGTGATTTTTCCTCTATTGTGTGGTGTCCTTAACAGAGAATCCAGTGAGAATATGGTCTAAGGATAATGCCTCTTGAGTCACCCTGACATGACTTCTCCATTGTTGGGGGAACTTTAAGGCCAACCTGCACTTTTAAATACTTCATGTGCTTTTCAGAGTAATTGGGCATCTGCTGAAAGTTGTTGTCATTTTCCACAACTGCTGGTCTTTCTACAAAGACAAAAGCAGGTGAAAAGAAGACAACTCTGCTCAAAACCAAGTCTTGTGAAGGAGAGGAACCAGTGAACCTCTGCACGGCTCACGCCGGGTCCACCCGCAGCCGGCAATCCACATACCAAATTTCAGCCACGTGAGTCCCACTTAAGAAGAAGGGCTTACCTTGGAGTCCAGCTGCTGCATGTATGACCAAAGATACTCTATATTGGCTCCGAAAGGATGGACGTGCAGAAACGTTGAGATGATGCCTAAGTTAAAGAGACAAATGTTGGCCATTACTGAGAGGCAAATAAAAGTCTCAGTCAAATACTGTCATCGGACCCCAGTGACAGTTTTGTCAGGCTAAGTCACGGTCCTGCCATTTCTAACAGCACTCGGCAGCCATTCAATAACAGCACGTTC
Source organism: Camelus ferus (assembly GCF_009834535.1). Classification (NCBI taxonomy): domain Eukaryota; kingdom Metazoa; phylum Chordata; class Mammalia; order Artiodactyla; family Camelidae; genus Camelus; species Camelus ferus. The sequence continues at coordinate 5,054,299 of NC_045709.1, forward strand.
TGAAGACAGTAATAGTACCGTGGCAAAGAGAACGCTGTCTCCTGGAATGATAGTAGTTAGAAAAGCTGGACTCTGAGATAATACGTAGATGAGCAAAGGTCTTTCTAAACAAAGCCACATGGAAGCATTTCAGCTACCAATTTTCTGCTTGATTTACCAATATCAAATTGTAGTTATTGGAAGGATAAAATGCTCTCTTTTCGTTCCCTCAGTGGGCTCTGTGGTGTGAAAATGGCTCCTACGGCTTTGTAGGGGATCACACTGCCTCAGGTTTCCCTGACTGGTGACAGCTGCTGGTTGCGAGAAGTATTTAATCTGAATTTCCCCTCACTGCCCCTCAGGAAGCACAGACTCTCGCTGAACCCTCTGCTCTTGTCTAAAGGGAGCTGTCCTGCTCCCTCCTGCTTGCTGCTGTAAGTTACAGGATCATTTGGAAAGGCCCGGCAGCGGACGGTCTGGTTGGAGTCTGCTTATAAATCAGAAGGCTTTTCCATCGTGAAGTTCAGCTGTCAGCGTGGTACTGACGAATGAGAAGCTGAATGCTGGTGTCAGGGCTGAAGTGAAAACATTACCCTCCTACCCTCCCTGCTCTTAGATCCAAAATCAAAGCAGTGAAAACAAGGACGCCGACTCCGCAGGCCGAGTGCTCCTGCTTGTTGAGAACTGGGGCTCTCTTTGAACCCGGCTTTGAGATGAGTCAGACTGGAGGACGAGCCCGCACGTTCTGTTTATTGTGAAGCTTTGATGCTTGAAAGTCAAAGGTCAAAGGGGGGACCTGCACTTGCATGAAACGCGGTTAGGGCTGGCCTGGGCCGAGCATGTCACTTCTGCACGAGGTCGCCCTGTGAACTGCCGCGTGGCCTGGACTGATCTGAGACGGGGGCTCCTGAGCCCTGGTCACCTGGGTGATGCTCGGGATGCTCTGGACGAGCGTCAGGTTTTAAAGAAAAGTTCCCAGTTGATCCTTAGGCTGAGAACAGGGAACGAAGGGTCCAGACAAGCTCCCAAAACCTGTCTTCAGAACACTGCTTTTATGAGGGTGTTCTAGGTGGACAGTAGAATGAGGAAGACAGAAAAGATTCGTTACATTTCTCCATAAAGCAAAAACCTCCGTTTTCCGAGGTTGACCTTTTCCCGAAAATATAAAGAACTACTGTTTTGTTCTAGATTATGTTCTTTTTTTTGTTAAAATGTCTTTTTTAATGAAATAATGGTGATGATAGAAGGTAACAATGGTAGTTTTAATCTCTTTAAGTGGCAAATAGCCATTTTTAATATACTTAAGCGGAATTGCTTTGTCCCCCTCCTATTTATTTACTTATTTTTGACGTGTATTCTTTTTTTAATCATAGTCTATGAATTCTGTCTCTTAGATTCTTTCCGGAAATATCTGTCTGTCTGTCTATCTTAGGGGGAGGTAATTAAGTTTGTTTGTTTGTTTATTTATTTATTTTAATGGATGTACTGGGGGTTGAACCCAGGACCTTGTGCATACTGAGCTATACCCTCCACCCCTCAACTTTGTTAATCTATGTTTTAACTTTATAGACCTGGTAACTACTTCCCTGTCTCTGAAATTCTCAAATCTGGTAAGATGGCTCTCAGTAATTCTGTTACTAATAAGAGTTAAAGTGTAGACTCTCATGAGTGATGTACTTAAAAAATAAATGAGAATAATATTAAAAAAAAATAACACTTTCATCGGCATTCCTTAAGTGGGAGAGAGGGGACAGATTTCTTACGGTGACTTGCTCTATTTCAGGATGGTGAGTGGGGCTTTCCCTGCTGTCCCAGGCTGAGGACAAACCATCCTGTGTCCACTGCTTTCTGCGGAGAGCCTCCAACAAATGGGAGGCAGCCCCTGTCCCCTCTGAGGAGGAGGACTGGGAAGAGAGAAGGAGCAGTCAGCTCTGGCTTTGGGAGAAGGCGAGGGTGTTCCTGGTGGGAAGCTTTTGTCTTCTTTTAAACAGGATGCTCCCAGGGCGGGAAGGAGGCCCCTCAAGAGCGTGGCTCTCAGAGACTGGTTGCAAGAGGGCAGGCACATCCCTTTCCTCGGCTGGACATCCGCTCAGGCAGCAGACGGACTGATCTGGCTTTGTGCCAACCGGAGCAGCAAATAAAGAAAAAAACCGCATTTTTCATGTCCATATCCCCACAGGACAAAGCGTCACCAGCATCTCCCGGGGAACCAGCCGCCTCTCCTGTAAATGCCCACAGGAGTGTGACATGAAGTTAAATGTCTCCAACAGAATGAATGGAATGCTTCAGAAGAGGGTGGTGCTGGGCGCCATGGGGGAGCAGTTGACAACTCTTGGCCTCGGAGATGAAGTGCTGAAGGAGGAAACTGAGGCATACCAGAAACGGGAGGACCTGGAGCGGCCGCGTTTCCTGCCTCTGTGATGATGGGACCCCTTTATGTACATGGACTTGCTCCCTCACTGTTTACCGTCCCTCGGCCCCAGTCTTGGGTCTGCACCCCCAAGAAACTCTACCCTTAGACAATATTTGTGTGTTCTAGTTCAGTATTGAGAATACAATATACAATAAATGTATGCTGAATGAATTTATCCTCTAGAACTGAGAACAGCCAGTATACTTGTTTAAAATGTCTACTGTTCTGTTGTTAATGCAGATAAAGACGAACCTTAAAAATGGCTGCCAGTACTAACTGATAACGTAATACTCTTTCAAAAACCAGGTAACTTTGAGGAGTTATTCATCAGTGATTTCTGACCTTAACTCATCCTGTTAGGGTTTCAGGACAGAGTAACTTGTATCGTTTGGGCATGGAAACTTTTTATTGAAACGATTTTGCTCATATAACTAAGGGAAAAAATGCTCATGTGATTTCTATGTATCTTTCTCAAATCAGATTAGAAACCCTGACCCAGACATGAGTATCTTTCCCTAGGAGAGTATTGAGAAACAGCTCAGTGGTAGCTGATATGAACAAGCCATTAGTTTTTCTTTGTACAAGTTTAGCAGTTGCCCACTAGATACACGTGGGGCCAAAGCAGGTAGTTAAATAAAGGTACCCCAGGCTGTTCCTGTGGATGGCAACCAAGTTATTCAGCACGGCTAGAGATACAGCAGAAATGGGAAACACTAGTCATTGTCCCAAGTACTGCAGCCCTCCTCCTGCCTCCTCCTCCCCTTGCCCCCGCCCATCACAGGAGCATCACAGAAGCATGTCATGCCATCGGAAAAAATGTTTCTAGGCCCTGATTCTGGATCAGGTTCATTTTGGGGAAACCTCCTAAATAACCAGCTAAAGCCTCTTGTAGCTCCTTTAAAGGAACTGGGATATTTCCTGAGAATGGAAATAAAGGATAGCTGTAACTCAGAACTGAATGAAAAATGCCACAAAGCCAGAAATGGAAACTATTTATGGTCCTCTGGAAAAGACCCAAAGGCTTGGTAAGAGGAATGCTAGGAACTGAGGGCGGAGAACTTGGCCGTTTCTAAGCTGGTGGATTTCCAAAGGGATGGGCTCAACTATTGGCCTTGGCTCTTCCCATGGGGAAGCAAGGTCTCCCTATTTAAGAATGGGTTTCCCAACAGTGGTAAATACAACTATAAGTAGCTAACTTAAGAAAATAAAGAAGGAGTGGAAAAGGCTGTCAGTACTCTTGAGTTTTTTGTCCATCTCAGGACCTTAAAAGCTACTTTAGAATAAGACACAAACCAGCTCTGTACAACCTATGGCAAATCTCTCGGTAGGAAGGCCCATTTAAACAAGCACATAAAGGCATTTTCGAGCTTTTCCCATCAAAATCATCTAGCTTATTCTAATTTTAGGCCTCACTAAGACCAAGGGAGCAGTATTTAAAATAGCCAAACAGTGCTAGATTTTTACTGCCAGATTTTTACTAATTCATTTCCTTAGCAACATTTTAGTGCCAAGGTCATAGGGACACAGCGTTACACAGACAGACTCTCAGGGAACTTATATTCTAGGTAAGCAACACAGATGATAAACATAGATTAAAAATAAAGGAGATATTTTCAGATAGTGGTAAGCACAGTGCAGAAAACAAAACAGGAAATAGGACTGAATAGGGAGTAACCTCCAGCTTGATGGAGTGCTGCTTTACATAGGCGGTCAAGTGAAGGTGGATCTGCCTAAGTGTCAGCCACAGAGAGCCTGGGGGAAGATTACTCAGGTACAGGCAATAGCAAGTGCAAAGGACCTGAGGTGGAAATGAGGTGGCAGGAACAAACTTGGCTGGAGCGTGGTACAGCCTACGTTTAGAGGTAGGTAGAGGGACAGATCACGTAGGGCCTGGTATTGAGCTCTAACTACAGCAGGAAACCAGTGGAAGGGTTCTGAGTAGGGGCATGCTATGAACTGAATTACGTTTTAAAAAATTCATTCAAGCTGCTGTCCAGAGGAAACTCTTCATCCTTTAGGACTCCCTCAACTGTCCTTTCTTCTGACAAGGCCTCTGCAGCATAAGTAGCCCCTTCTCTGTGTTTCTGATTTTAGTATAGCCATTTCATTGCCGTTAACTACTTTCTTCCTCGCTAGTCTAAGAACTTCTCGAGGGAAGAGACCGTCTTATCCCTGCCGTCAGCTGACGCAGGTCTTGCGTACAGCAGCCAGTAGTTCCCAAAAACATGGTCCCAGAGGTGCCTGCTTCAGTAGCACCTCGGATGTTAGTTTTACAACAAACAGAATCTGTGTGGGGACAAAGATTCTGCCTTTTAAACACGCTGTCCAGATGTTTCTTTTCCACGGTGAAGGCTGGTAAGTTTTAGAGCAGGCTCTTGACAAATGTTTTCTGATTTATTGATATGGACATTTGTGTCTTGGAAACAAGATTTAGGTCAATGACTCATTCTTTATGGTCAGTAGCTTTCAGAGAAGAACACACTCCCCAGATTGCTTTTCTCAGGTGCAGCTAAATATAGCCTCAACTCTACTCACTGAAAACACCAAAAAGTCACCACTCAACCTTCTTTAAGTGTTTTCTCTACATTTCATTCATCTGTTTCCTAATACCCACGTATTAGAGGGAACGTTTCAATTCAGGTATAGACTGGCTGTGTGCAGAAGTGTGAAACGGTGACAGTGATGAAAATGGTGGTGGTGGTGGTGGTAGGGGGAGGGCTTGGTGTGGACAGTCATCCTGGTTGCCCATCATCCGTATGTTCTGATTTGCAGAGGAGTCAGGATGATAATATAAAAAAGCTTCCTTGATCATTAAGAATTTGAGGGTGGTTCTCAGGGACCTGGGGAAGTTTTAAACAGAAACTTAATAAACAGAGTTGTTGAGAAGGTTTTGATTCTATTTGGATCGGATTTACAGCGATGACTGGCATTAACAGGGTGCCAGTGAGGGCTGCTGGGACTGGAAATCTATTGTGTTGGAATTAATTTAAAAGCAAGAGAAGATGGAGTGATCCAGACCCAGGGTTACACAGCCAACATCTCCTCAGAGCTATCTGCCTAATTAATAAAACAATTTGATCCTTTCTCCTTCATAACAATAGCCAGTGGTTTCCAGCCAAACATGGTTCCAAAGCTTTGGTCCTAAACCAAAAGTATTGACTCATTCTGTCCCACGCAAGTTCAACGCATGTCAACTCCAACGTGGAGGGCACTTGTGAAATGAACTAGGAGTTCTGGCACAGACACCAGGTGGGGTCAAGCTGACCTAATGTGTGGTTACTATACAGGTTTGAGATATCCAACGTTACCCTCCAAAACTCCCATAAAAAAGTAATTCTTTTAGGTTTGGTTATACGCTGACCTGTCTTCACAAGCACTGATTGCAAAATAAATAAGCCAGCAATCACAATAGGAAAATGCCAAGGGCCTAGCTGCTTTAGCTGACTTGGAACGTAGCACCTGATCCCCAGTAACTGTCAGGCAGAAAGTTTGGCAGAATGGTGGGACTCCCGAGGGACTCAGGATTCCAATCTACAAAGCTCCAAGTAGTGGAAACCCCGCTGATCTTCTGTAATGTGTACCTAATTCATATGCTTTAAAGAGGCCAGTTTTATAAAATGGTCATGAGAATGTCTGGAAGGACTCCATTCTTTGGCCCCGATAAATTAACGTCACAGATGATCACACATAACTGGGATCGCTCATTGTTCAGGAAGTTCTAGCCTCAGTGTTGTGTTCTCTGGAATTCCGTGTCTGAAATAATTTCCCTCTGACACGCCCCTTCTCTTCCAGGCAATCAAGATTTGTGCCACTGTGCATTCCTGATGGGACATTTGTGTGTCCCAAGAGGGTGTTATCTGAATATATTTGCATAGAGCATATACCGTAGACACGTAGATGTGATGAAGATTTTGCCAATAAGCATTTCTAACACAAAGGAGAAAACCTTTTAGCTGTGCCCCTGGCCTTGTAGACTGACTTAGAACAGGCCTACTGTATCCTACATATGGGTTTAATTATCCTAAGGGAATATTCCAGGGAAACTGCAGAATATTCCTGACCCCTCCAGATGTATCAGAAGTCCAGGGGACTCTCAGGACCATTCAGCCCTCGGGTATGCTTCAGAAAAGAGCAAACCCAGCACGAGAAGCTCCTTTCTCTCTCTAGCTGGTCCAGAGCCCTTTCGGACCCATATTCCGTCATTCTGTCCCTATCGTGGTCCTTATCTAGATTCCAGAAGCTGCAGGAGAGGTCTTTTTGGTCCTGACATTCAGGTTTCTGCAAAATAGGAATGACCACATTCACTCTGCAGAGAGACACATGTAATGGCCGGGGGAACTGCATCCTTCGGCAGGACTCGTCGCGCCGATCTTGGAGACCCTTCTCTACTACAGCATTCTTTCGGATGATTACTCTCTTTGACTACACAGCAGTGTAAGTACCCAGGTATTTGGGGGTAGGATTTGGGCAGGAAGCCACAACTGTAATGAAACTTCCATTAAGTACAGTAAAATCAAATACTGAGGTGGAGCAGTAACAGAGAAATGAAGGGAAGACTAAACACCTAAACTTAGTTTAATCAAAACCGTCCATCTCCAGCCTCCCTTCCACCTAAACATTCTCATATATTGATTCAAAATGAACGTCCCGAGCCATTCTTCTGCTCAACCCTGAATGCTAAGATGGGTGTGCCAGTTCAAAAGGCCAAAAAGTGAAGGAAAATCTTGAAAAATTTGGAGTTGGTTGTACCTCATATGTTTACTGAAGGGGAAGGAAATAAAATAAATGGAGAATCACTCCTATTTTTCTTTTTTAACCTTCGAGTGGTCTGCATTATTCAGACTTAAAGAGGGAAAGTTTATGGCTAATCACTTAAGTATGTGCTTTCTCCTACCCTAAAAGCATCCTAGGGGAAATCACAACTTTATCACCCCGGGTGAAGGAGAAGCAGTTGTCAGCGTTTGACACATTTTCCAAACAAGAAAAATCCAGTTGCCAACTACATATGGGTTCATTTTGGGTTCCCGGACCTGCCAGCACATGAGCATGTCCTAGGAAACTTGTGCACGGCCCGTTAGTACAGCCGTAGATCATCACAGAGAAAAAAAAAATAATTGGTTTTCTGAGGAGTAGCTCTAAGTTGATGTCATATTCAATAACCCTGTAGTTGAAAAATCCATATATGATGGACGAAGTCTGGACTATTTTTTGCGTTTAATTCCTCCTGCACCAGCTTCTACAGGACCTGATGCGCCTGTCATTCCGAGGTGAGTGCACGCCGTATTTAGAAGATGCCACCAGGCGGTACCTCTGCCAGGTAACGAACCACAGAACAGTTTATCTCACATGTACAGCGGCCTCATTCCTCACTCTCAAGCGTGCCATGGAGGAGCCAGTCTAAACTTGGAACCTCATGCTGGGGTCAGCGCCAAGGTGCAGCTTGAATCAATGCTGTGCATCAGGGAGTGAGGCTGGTGGCTCCTCCTCCTCTGGTTTTGAGGACTTTGGAGACAGCCTTAAATACACAGGCTTCTAAGCTGGGGTCCCAGGCATGGTACCAACCTGTCCTCATCAAGAACTCTTCCTTATGAGACTAAGTACCACTTCTGGATCTGCTGCTGCTGACCACCAGAAGGGAACATTTAGAGCTTTCTCTGGTCCCGACAAAGAGAAAGCCAACCTAGGTATATTTTGTGGGGCAACTGAATAAATTTTAGGTGAACAGCAACTTCCTTCCTTCCTTCCTTCCATCCTCCCATCCTTCCTTCCTCCCTCCCTCCCTCTCTCCATTCCTTCCTTCCTTCCTTCCTTCCTTTCTTCCTTCCTCCTTCCCTCCCTTCCTTCCCCTTCCTTAGCAGCCAGCTCGTTTTATTTATCTTGGAGAAATGGATCCAGACTTAGGTAGGGAAGCCTGGATTGGCCCAGCACTGTATTCTGATGGCCCTGTATCAGCATGGCAGGCTCTGGCCTTGGGCCTGACCTCAGGACCTCTCCAGAGCCCGGCAGTCTGGCTTGGTGTGGGACTTTTGCACTGAACCCAACCCGACCTCAGTTGGAAGCGATGCATCCATATTTTGAAATTCAAATTTGTAACATGTAAGATACAAGTTAACCTATTTTTCTTATACTCAGTTTTATGTTGGATAAACCAACTCACATCCATGGTTACAGAAGAGCAAAGCCCCCACTGGTTTATATGCCCCTGATTTGACATGTGTGTGATATAATCTTGATGAAGGTCATCCTACCTCTGACCAGAAGGCAGAGCTCTTTAAATTACTAACACGTTGGAGGTGAATTACTTAAGTATTGTTTAGATGAATGATTACCTAAGAGAGAGCAGATTAGGAAAACAGAATTTCCTTACCGATTAGCAGAGCTTCTTTCTCTGATTTTAAGCCTTGGCTTTTTTTCTCAATATTGTTCTCTCGGTCTTGGTTGACCAGTGCGACTGTCAGCACATTGATTTCCTAAAAAGTTAAAAAACAAAAACACAGGTGTTTATGTAGAGTCTGTGAATTCCAACAAAAGCCACCAGGTCTTTTAAACTCTATAAAAGAGGTCATCGCTTCCATTTATAACTAAAGATCAACTTTTGTAAGCGGTCGATCTATTTGCCCAAGAGTAGAAAAGTAATTCTAGAACTTAATTCTCCCAGCTGCTGCTCCCAGCAAGACGAGCAACTCTTCGCAAAAGTGGCACATTGTGTGCAAATTATCTTACATTTTGGTCCATGTCTTGATCAAACTCTTAGCAAAAACTATTTGACTGTAGCTACTTTAACAAGTTTTATTTCATATATGAAGAATTTTCCTGAAAAGCACATACGGACTAATTTCTAACACTCTGTGAGTAATTTGTGTGAGTGTGTGGGGAGGCAGGGCCTTTTGGGAAGGTGAGATAGAACTGTTGCAAGGACTGTTTACATTGAGTAAGGCTATGTCCTTATACACAACTGCAAAAGCTAGATAAAGTGAAGGTTGGGAAATTCTTTTCTTTGGAAACTAAAAATGAAGAACTGTACAATAAGACCATATGTGAAACACTGAGGCGGGACTATTTTCAGTTCTTTCTATGGCCTTTTAAATTTAAAAACATAAAAAGATTTAACTCGTGTTCTCCCAGACTTGAAATGAGGGCTCAGAATGGCGAATGATGCAATACAAAATCCAATCGAATGATCAGAGACCTGCATAAATGGGACAGTAGGACCATCAGGATAGTTGAGTCCTGTTGGAGGGAAATTTCTCACTGCAAGATCTCAAAGAAAGACCAGCATGTGGGACAAAGAGTTAAGGACACTGTTTCCATTAGATCATGAGGACTCTGTCAGAGGGACAGAGGATAGGGAGGGAGGGACGAAGGACAACTTGGCTGGTCTGGCAGGTGTTACAAGGACTGGAACTGGTTACAGGATAGACATTTAGCTAGTGAATACAAATTAACAAAGTTGGCCAGACAAAAGAATATAGGAAATTGTTGGGAGCATGTTGAACATGTAAAGAGCACAAACCCCACCCAAAGGCAATCAAATTGAGAAAGAAAGAAGAAGAAGAAAAAAAAAAACCCTCAGTGCTTGTCGATCAGAATAGATCTATGAGCTGAACTTAACCTATGAGCTACTACTTTGTAAATTAGGGGTAATTAGAAATCGCCAAGGAGAACGGCTCTCCTGGAAAACTGCAGGTGGTAGTATCTGGTGAGCATTTTGAAGGCTCCTGTAAATGTAAGACTTACCTGCTGAAGACTGAGTGAGTGATGAAAACTGAGTGAGAGGTGAAGATGGCTTAGGTAAAGGATGAGAGCATCACAGTGATGTGATGATAGAAAAGACGGAAGATCGTGGTCGACTAGAGGGTACCAGCTGAGGCCTGGGGCTGATGGCGGGAGTGTGCGTGTGAGGACAGAGAGCAGACAGGGTTTAGGGAACGGTCCAAGGCAAGTCTGCGGCCAGTTAGACTAAAAGGTCATTAGAGATGACAGATGCTCTTATACCTCTTACGTCAAAAAGGGATCTTGGGAACCAGACGCTGTAGAAATATAATCCAGAACTTGAAAACAATAAATCCAAAGGTTTACAAAGATGGGAATAGAACATTTTATAAAGAGGAGATTCTTTCTGAGATAAAATAACATGAATGTGTTTGAAGGGTTAGAAGAGCTTTAGAGGAAAGAGGATGGAAAAATATTAACTAGGGTGATAACTATCATTTAAGAAAAATATAAATAATGAACCTCAGGGCTGAGTGGAAACAGTATCTCCAAGTACGAGTGATCTGTTAACAGCCTGGATGATAATTGGGGCCAAATGAAATTACAGAGAAGAGTTTAGCAGACAACAGGCCCACTGTAACTGCCAAAACTGAGTGGTGTTCTGGGACCATCTCACAGTTGAGAATCTGGCTTTATGGAGGGAAATGGACCACCAAGGGAGGCAGCATGTCAGGAGCCAGCAAGGGATGGCAAGGGCAGACCAGCCTAGGACCCGTCCCCATGCCCAAAGCTGGAGTCACAAAGAAAGGGGATTGTGAACAGGTCTCAACAGATGCTACTGAATCAACAAGTCTACAAGGGGCCAGATATTCCCCACTGACTATTGCTTTGATGATGTTTTAAGGTTGAGTAAATGAGGGAAAGCTAGGAGCCCCAAGACCACTTTTCTGATATTACACTTGTTAATATATATGCACCCAATATAGGAGCCCCTAAGTACATAAAACAATTACTAACAGAGATAAAGGGGGAAACTGATGGGAATACAATCATTGTCGGAGATTATAACACTGCGTTAACATCAATAGACAGATCTTCCAGACAGAAAATAAATAAGGCAACAGAGAAATTAAATGATACAACAGAAAAATTAGACTTGGTGGATATTTTCAGAGCATTACAACCCCCCAAAATAGGATATACATTCTTTTCAAGTGCACATGGAACATTTTCTAGGATTGATCATGTACTTGGGCACAAAAGAAGCCTCAACAATTTTAAGAAGCTAGAAATTATCTCAAGCATCTTTACTGTGGAAGTATTTCTTGAGATTAAATATTGCAGCCTGTGCTCTGCTGACCACAAATGGTGTGCTCTCCTCTGTGGCCATCGCCAGTGACCGTGGAGTGGACACACCTCTCTGCAAGGCTCCAACAAATAGTCTAGCAGGACCTGAGGCTTGGCAGATGCTTCAGCCTTTGGGTACCACTGTGAGTTCTGAGTTCTGCCCAGGGTGGAGATACGGCTTTTTTTTTTTTTTTTTTTTTTGACTCCTCCAGGAGGGAGAAGAACTCTGCTGGGAAGTGGCACAGGACCTAATGAAGTTGAGCAGGCAGGCTCCAATTACAGTTGAATATTAATAAGTTGGCCTCAAGAATCTGCAGGAGAACTACCATTTCCAGTACAGTCAAAGGTGTGTCCAAGCATATAAACAAGAGACCTGGGTCTACAGCATCATACGACTTGTGACCACTCAAAGAGTTACTACTGAGTTAGCATCCAGAGCCTAAGCCTGCCTTGGGCACGCATTAAACGCTCAGACTCTTGCTGACAAAGTCACAGAGCTGATGAGATGGGTGCATGCTTTTGTCACACATTTTTCCAGAGACAAAATTTAAAGTTAATATGGATGTGTTTTAAGGAGTAGAAGACAGGACAGTGGTTTTAGAACGCTACTTGGTGTGCTATGCTTTTTTTTTTTTTACACCTTTTCTCACTATAACAAAAAAGCAGAGGAGTGTTGTAATGATTCATGATTCATGGTTTCCTTAGAAAAGTAAAGTTCATTTGATTTGTCTGTATTTCTAGTAGAGTTGTTTAATTTAACAAGAGAATTATAATTATTAGCAGGTTGCAAGTTTAGGGTTGTCTACAAAGTACAAAACAGGTACAAGCAATATCTGGATCCTCTTTCCATGTTTGCATTTAGTGCCTTCAAATCTAAATTATCATCCAGGGTTCGTCAGAAGAGCTCCAGCATTATAACTGGTTAAGGTAAAGAGAATATACAGAGAGAAGACGTGGAGCTGGATAATTCCCCAGGCCAAACCCTCGCTGCATTTAGGCTAAGCCTGGTTTTACTTCCTGTTACTCAATAAATATTTATGCTGCATACAGCTATTACATGCCTACCACATGCCAAGGAATGCGAAGTTTTTAAGGATACTGGGTCCAAAGCAGCAAGAAGTGCATGCTTACCCAGGAGCCAGCAAGCAATTCTTACAAAAAGTCTGTAAGAAAGCTTACGGGTAATGTCAGGAGATGAAGCTGGAGGAGCAGGTGGATCACAATAAGGAGCTTGGCTCTTACCCGGAAGGCTTAACAAATGAAGAGCGTTCAGCAGAGGAGTGACATGAACAGTTCTGCATTTTGGGATACTGGTTTGGAGGCAAGGGGTGCTGGAGGCAGGGATGCCAGGCTGGAGCCCACTGCAATGGTCTATTTTTCACCTTTTCATGATGAGGGCAAAAACCAAGTTAATGGCGTGCAGAGTGCGAAACCTAAGAGACACTTAAGAGGTAGAACTAAAACCATCTCGTGACTGGGTGGACAAGGAAAATGTTGGGAATGGGCCAGCGCTTCAGTGGAAAGGAAGACAGGAAAGAAGCAAGTGTGAGTGAAGATGATGTAGATTCAGTTTTGGAAATGTTGAACTTGAGGTTTCTATGACATCTTGTCAAGACGCTTGAGAGAAAGTAGGGTTTTGCACTTAGAAGCAAGGCCCGGACAGCCCTTTAATGGCCCATTTCTCAGGTTAGTGTTTGCAGCGCACAACCTTGATGTCTCCTTCTGGGACAAAGAAAGGGCTTGCTTACTGCTTGATATAAAAGAGGTGGCTCCCCCAAGCTCAGGGTTCCTCTCCTGTAACACAGTCCATGGCACGTTCAGGCTGCCATGTGGGCGCCTGTCGGGGGATGACCAGGTTGCAAGATCCATCTGAGGATAAATCCAGTGAAGCCAGGACAGCTGTCTGGTCGCACATGATAAATCCTCAGATGGACACTCGCTAAAACCTTTTCGGAGAACAACCCATTGCAGAAGGGACAAACTGACCAGAAGGAGCACACTTTCCAGGATATCAGAGGACATAACTAGTTTATGTTTCATCTCTAACTGTACAAAAACCATGGCTCAAGTCTAAGTCCTGGTCCTGCCTTAAGAGTTTCATACTCTCTCCCTAGGAGGTGCCACCTTACCTATTCAGTAATTGGGGAACACATTTTACTGGGATGTTAGATCATAAGTTAGAAAGACTTTGCCCCATTCTTCAAAACATCACTGTTCTTATTACTCATTCCTACCCTGAATCTCTGGAAAGTAGAAGGAACTTTTCAGAATGGGAAAGTTTCATCTTTAGAAACAGAATATTAGTAGACTCCATCTTTTATTACATTCAAATCCTTTACTCTGATAGATGTAATATGCCCTGAAGAATTATGTACCTATTAGATGTTCTAGAAAGGGTGTTCCACATGCTTAGAGATTGCACACTGGGTGTGGGGAGGGGTAGACAGGGTTGGGAAGTGAAGGAGATTATTAAGGACAAATCGTTAATGGTGGACAAAGTATACACTAGGAAGGAAACATTAGGATGGGGATCAAGAGTTTCCATATAGTGAGATCAATAGGATTATGATATAGTACTCCACGGGAAGTGGCAAGAACACCTTTCATTTGACACAGTTAAAAAAGCACTGCAGACTAGACAATGCACAATAAGTAACAATTCTGCATTTGGCAGGAGAATGAACAACATCTCATAAATCTTTTCTCAGTGCACCTTTTAACTCCATTTCTGTGACACTTAGAAAGGATCTTTAAAGGGCTGGAAGAAGAGGTTTTCAATAACTGGGAACTAGATATCACAGAGTTTTTTTTAGACTTCTTAAAGGTGAGCTACTTAAAGGCAGAAATTTCCCCTCGAAGAGTCCTTGTCAATTACTTTGCAAAATGATCAAAGTAATTCATCCATTTAGAAAAGCTTTTTGAGTAATTTACTGAGCTAGAATTGTGCTTTGTTGATTTGTTTTTGTTCCCTTCCACCTACCCAAGCTCCTAAGAACCAAGAATCCAGCTTCCTCAGCATTATAAAATAATCCTTTCCTTATTATTTTTAGTTCATTATTCCCATGACCTCCTTAACTTTATTGCTTCCCTTCAAAGTAACGCAGCCAGCTTAGTACAGGCAATATATATTTATCTTGGATTTCAATGCCAGTAAGAATTAGAAAAGAAAGAAGAGGGAGAAAAAACAATTAAAAAGTGGATATTCGAGAAAAGGATTGATGGGGGTGAGTAACTGAGGAAGCTTCAAAATTTCCTACAGTTCAAGGGGAGGTAAGACTGCATCAATCCCCAAGAGTGAGCAGGACCTCAGGACTTGTCTAAAGGTCAGAAGTCCCAAGGCCTCAGTAATGTTACCGGCTGCTGAAGCTTGGTGCTGCCAATCCTGAGGGTGGTGGGCTGCCCACCCACCTGTCCCTTTCCTCAGAAGCCTTTGCTGTCCAGGGTCTGCAGAGGGGAGCCTCAGAGGAGACCATTTGAAAGCAAACACGCAGGCTCCTGCCCTCAGCCAAGAGGCGGTGCCGCGTCACGGCACGACCACGTTTCACACGCTGAGATGTTGCCACCGCACTGGACGCAGCTGCTGGACTCGGACCCAGCGTGCGTGCATAATGGCCTAAGACGACTCCAAGATTTTCCAGGATTTCTCATCACAAAGATTAAAATAGGTGAGAACTGGTTATCGGCCATAAAAAGGGCCTTTAAAGAAAGAGAAAATTCAGTGTGGTTTAGTTACCAGAGATAGCCACATAAGGCATTTCTCCTGGTACCTTTCTTTTTAGATCCTCCTTGATGATATTTATTTAGTAAAAATATAGAGTGCTTACTCTGTGCAGGTAGTAGAATTAGAACTTTACAAAGGTGAATTCATTCAATCCTCCTAATGGCCCTAGGAGATCAGGACTACTGAATTCTCATTTTACAGATGAAGAAATGAAAGATGGAGAGGATAAGGACTCGCCTAAGGTCACACGGTAAGAAGCAGACTTGAGATTCGAACCAGTGCTCCCTCACTCCAGAGTCTTAACCATTGTGCTGGGCTGCCTCTCTTGAATGCCCTCCTGGCACTTATTATGGTCCTTGTCAATTTAAAATTGCTTGTTGAGCACTGGGACTGAATCCCCTTCCTGAGTCTGGGTATCGGGAGCCCAGCAGGGGCCCCCTGCTCCCCCATGAGCGGGTGGCTGGGGGCGGGGAGGTCCGGCAGAGTCATGGACTCAAAGGGGAGGGAGGGAGAAAGCCAGCAGGGACCTGGCTGAAGAGCAGGCTGTTAGCAGGGATGGGACCCCGGCTCTCTGCTTCTGTTAGAAGTGGTGACATCTTATCTGTCGGACAAGGGTGACTTGTAACCATGGCCTTGCAGCCAGGAAGGGTTTCAAAGGCAGAATGCGAGGGGCTGGCGAAGAAGATACGGCGCGCATGCTCTCCGGGTTTGGAAGATGTATGCAGGGGAAAGCCGAGGTCAAGGTGGCACTCCAAAGGTAAGGGTGGGCCACGGGCAGGACTGGCTGAGCAGGAGAGGAGGCTCGGGCCGGGGGACCCAGGGGAGCTCCAGCCACACCCCAACCATGTGGTAATAAGGCAGGACCACCGAGATAATGGGAAAAGAGAGAAAAGCAGGGGATACGGAAGCTGTTCTAAAGGAAGGATGGACAGACTCTGTGCGTGAAGCAGAGGAAAGAGAAGAGGTAAACAACAATTTAAAACGAAGTCTGGACAACTAGCAGAATAATGATAAGAATAATAAGAATCAGAGGTCACAAGACGAAGGAGAAGCACTGGCTCCAATATTTTAGAAACACTGGAGATAGGGGTTGTGAGCCCACGACAGCATCTGGGCTGGGAGGCGCTCTCCAGCCCATCTTCCATCCCCCTCCCTCTCCTGCAGGTGACAGGAGCCCCTGTTGTCCCTGCCACCCTCAGAGTGTCTCTGCCTGGACTTGAGGTGACTGCTCTACCCGCGGTCATCTCTCTACACAGGGACAGTGTCTTCAGTTGCCAGCACAGTTCCCTGCACACAGCAAATCTGCAACCAGTATTTTCTGAAAGAATGAACAGTAGACTCTTGGTAATATCTGTTGAATTAAATCAAATGGATTTACTTTGTCGGTGAAACCAACTGACAGTAACAGGATTTGGTCGGCACCCTTGGCCTAGAGTGATTTACCGGAAGTCTATGAGGACTGTGTAAGACAGAGTGAAAAAAACACAACCATCACTATGGGTGTTGTACAGACTTTTGGTCCCTAAATGTTGCAGCATCATTTTAAAGTAAAATAATTTCTTTACCATTTTAGATTGAAGAAGGTACAAAAGGTAATTTTGAGTTTGTATCTATTATCAGTGCCTTCAATATGTACAAATTTAAATATAAACTTTTTAGGGAGATCATAACATAAGCTTATAATCTGTTTCCTTTTCTTTCTTTTCCTTTTAAACCTTTAAGACAATTCCCTAGTTCACCTTAATTCTTCATAATAATCTTTCTTGGTTTTCTCATTGCAAATATATATATTTATAAATATGTGTATATTTATAGTGCAGAAAATTTATAAAATATAGATAAAATAAAAAGTAACTGGAATTCTGATCTGCAGATACAAGCACTATTAACATTCAGATATTTACCTTTCATATTTTATATACACACATATATAATACATATAATAACATATAATATATAATATACATATAATATATAATATATATTGTAATAGATAATAGATAATATATATATACATGAATGTATGTGTATATATTGTTGTTGCTTAAATCTTATTTGAAAAACTAGGATTATCCCACACATACTTTTAATAAGAGAACTCTTGATAAGAAAGAGTAACTTCAGTTTTGGAATGTTTCCCATTAAACGCTAAGAGCATCACTGCTGCCTGGATTATAATTTAATTACGGCTGTCACAGTTCACACTGAGCTTAAACTGTGGTCTCCTGCTGGTGAGCAGATGACTTTCTTTTGGCATAGTTTTGTCACAGCCATATTTTAAATGAAAACAATCTAAAAACGAGAAAAAAATTCTTTTGCATTCCTTTAACTCCATTCATTATTTAAAGTGTCGGTTGTAGCATTTTCTTTTAGTTTTACCATATGCCAGTGTAGATGTTACCAAACGAAATAAGACACTTGATCTCAAAAACAGTTGTGTGTTTCTCTTCAATACACAAAAACAATGCAACTTGTACTACTATATCTGTGTTAAGACCATACCCTTCATAGCTTGAAAAAGTACTGACATGAAAAATCTCCTTAACCAATAAAAATGGAGCAGCAAACAGAAGAAACTAAAGTGAAATACTTTTAAATGTATGTATGTGCATCCAGAATTAGTAAGTTTGATTCATCTTCTGTGATACTGACTCTATTGCTGGTAAAGATTAATCGTATTATGGTGCTCTTGGCAAGTTATTTGCTGAGTCCATTTCTCAGCATGACACTTCTTATTTTTCTCAGCTACAAAGCACCCACTATCATAATTTTCACCTGCTGAGTTTACATTACTAATGATAATATTAAAATTCAGAGTTTTTTTGACCTTTACAGAGGTAAATTAGGTCATGAGAATAGATGGGATGCAATCTGATAAATGGCGAAGAGAAACATTTAATTATTATTAAAGGAAAATCAAATTTCACAAGGTTTACCAACCATACCGTGAGATCTTAGTAAACATTAGTCTCCCCTTCCAATGCACCAAAATCCAACTCCCTCTTCTCACTGCCCTCTTGCATATTCCATCTATGAGAAATATTCCAGGAACTAAGTGCTCTGACTGCTGATGCATGGTGCATGATGGATGTAGAATTTGGGGTCCTCTGAATTAAAAAACACAATGAATAATGGCAGTGATGATAATACTAGTAATAGTTAGCCCTCACTAAGTGCTTGGTAGATGCCAGATGCTGGTGTTGCTATTACTCCCATTTCACAGATAATAAAATTGAGGCACAAATACAGTAAGTAGTTTCCTAAGCTCACATACCTAGAAAGTAGTGGCTATAAGATGGGGCCTCAGGTAGTCAGACTCTGGAGCTATCAGTCTATGCTGCCTTCTGTCCAAGGTACTTCTCAGGGAATCGCAACTTCTCAACATTGTTCGAGACCCTAATCCCAGGACAAATCCTACCCTTACTGAGAGGACTGAAGCTAGTTTCAGTGATTTCCCTTTTCAGCATATGCTGTTTCCACAGTGGCCCATGTGCTCCTTGAGGGCACTGGCTAGGCTGTGGTCACATGTGTCTCCCAACGCACAGTGCTGTGCCCATAATGCTGCTGTGGCCATCAGGTGGACTTGGCTGGACACCGTTAGGAGCAGCATGTTGTGAGTCCACCTATCTTTTGTGTATTCTCCAAATGGTTATGAGTTCTCATGAACCCAAGTCTGGCAATTTTTTGTAACTGTGTATTTTCCTTTTGGGGTTGAATCGCAGCAAAGTTCAACATTTAGACTAAAAGCCTCTGGACACTTCTGTATCATTTTGTTAGAATGTATCAAACCTCCACCACTCTTTCATCCATCACATGTCTATTGAGCATCTATCCTATGGTTCAAGATTCAAAGATGAATGTGGTGGTTCCTGCTCTCAAAGAATGTAAGAGTCTAGAGGATGGACAGGCTTGCAAAATATATTAAAATATAGTGTGATATACCCATGACAAGGGCTGGCCTTGGGGGCTGTGGAAGCCCGCAGTAGCACCTAACCTGGACTGGAGCAGACGGTAGGCAGGGGTTACCCAAAGTGTGGTCCACAGGCTGATGGCACTGGGAGTTTACTACAAGTACAGATGCTCAGGCCTCAGCCCAAACCTTCCCAGCCTCCAACTCTCAGGGGTGGGGGAGGCAGCAATCTGTTTTAAGAAGCTCTCCTTTTGATTCTGTCGCTTAACCAAAGTTTGAGAAATACTGCCTTAGAGAATGTAAGACTCACAGACACAAAACCAGTAGGCAAGAACTCTTTTAACACCAAATGAAAATCTGCAAAATATGAAGGTTGGGCAAGTGAGCTCCACAGCCTCAATTCTAACTTTCACTGTCTGTGAGACTTCTGCACACATCTTAAAGTGAACAGCAGCGGACCAGGCTTAATCTTTGAGATCACCTGCAGATGATATATGGAAGGAAATGTTTGCATTTCTCACCTAATCAGGTCAGATTCACAGGGCTGTCTGAGGCTATCGGAATTTCTGTACCAACTCAATCATCAATAAATGTTATAAATGTATTACAAATGTGCCCGCCTACATAAGCTCACCACTGTATTAGGTTCTGTAAGGCATACCTGTACATTACTTGCCCTTAAGGTGCTTACATCTGAGTTGAAGAGCTAGGCCTGGCTTGTTTAGAATGTTTGCAATGATGATAAATACTGAGGGAATATGGAGAAGATGGTAATTGATTTGGGCTGATCTTAGGATAAGGCCCCAAGAAAGAGGAATTGAGGTGGGGCTTAACAACAGTGGGATTTGCACTGCTGGCAAACAGGATGACATGATGGATGGAGGAAAGCTGAATTATCAGTAAAAACATCTAATTAATTAGAGTTTTAATGAATGGTGCACCTGGTTGAAATCAACCTGTTGACTTAAAGTCATTTATTCAGGATTATCAGGTCAAGCAATTATTCCCAAAACCAGGCCAATAGTTACTCTGTTCTTACCAAGGGGACCCACTTGAATGCTGTTACATGAAATGGCTGGGAGTGACCCCTAGACTCACAGCGATGAGACACACTTATGTGCATGTGCATCAGTGTGTTTGCACACACGGTGAGAGGAGCAGGGAATTACACCCACATAGGTTTGGGGGCTTCGGACAGATCAGCACTTAGGGACTTTTCTCAGAGTTTCAAGGCATCTTTCTCAAAGTTGGCATGGAAAGAAATTGTGCAAATTAGATTCTGAAAGTCTCATACACAGAAGTAGCTCATCAGCATACACTGAACAGTCTGGAAACTGTCCAGACAAAGAAAGGCACTCTGAAATCTCACGGGGAAACTGACATAACCATAAAATGACAGGGATGCTGAGCATCACAGCCACAAATCTCCCCTACAAGGGCAATTTCAGGGCTAGGAAGGCCGAGGCTTAGAGGGTTTTCTTAAAAAAAAAAAAAAAAAAAAAAAAAAAAAACCAAAACCCCAGAAATCTGTTCAGAATATATGGAACTAACAAGAGGGGAAGTTCATCTACTGGTGAATCCTTGTTCCCCGCTGTTTTCAGATCACTGATCCTGGTGATCTGTCAGCAGGAACAGAAGCTGTGTGAGTAGAGGAGGTGCCCCACTTTCCCCTACCGTCTTCCAGAGGCGCTGGAACAAACGTCTGCTTCTGTCCACCTCCGGGGCCCCTGGCCTTTTATCACAAATGCTCCTCACCTTTCTTCCTGGTCCATTTTGATCAGCAGCAGCACCTCAGGCAGCGCTGAGCTCTCCCAGGAGACAGGGAGTCTCTAGGTTTGTCAGACTTTGAAATGATATTGCCTGCACTCCAGTCACAGTCTGTGTATTTCTGTACGCACCTCTTGTCGATGGTTTGGAGCATACATGTATCTTCTTGGTCATATTAGAAATTAAAAAGTTAATTTCCTATTTGGGCTTAGATAAGAGTTCATTTTGTCCTTTATCTCTCTTGAGAGGGCAGACAAGCCTCATTTGGGTAGGAGTGACCTTGGTCTGGGATCCATACAGAGAACAGGTCCCTAGACCACCCAGAAGATGGACCCATAGTTCACGATACAAAAACCCCAATAAAATGCCTCAGTATTGTTCCTTTAAATTATGTATGAAGTGTATACAATCTGCCTTTCTCTTAGAATGCAGATTATTGCAGATTATTTCTCTTAGAATGCAGTGACGTTCCTCTCCTGTTGAAGAACTCAGTATCCTCTCTCTGTGGGTAACTCCAGACATTATTATTGGTTGTTTATCTCATCACTTACCGTGTAGGGACTGAGCCTTAATCTTCTTAAAGAATCAGTGGATCTCCCTCTATCCCTAAATCCCAGTCAAGTGGAAAAGCGCCCCCACTTAAAAAGTGCTGAAATGGTGGATGAGTTAACTAATACATTGCTAGAGAATAGTCATTGCATACTATCCGTGACGGCAAAAACAAATAGCATTTTAAAGTCCCACAGCAGGGACTGATTAAATAAACTACAGCACATCTGTGGCATGACGTATGAGGCAGTCATTAAAAGTCATATTAAGAAAACATTTAATAACATGGGGAAATGCTCATGATTTATGATGAAAAAAGTGTAGGCTGTAAAACTGCCCACACGATACGCTGTCAATTTGGTGAGCACGTATGTACGTGCCCATAGACAAATCTGAAGGAAACACAAAGAGGCGTAAACACTAATTTCTGAGTGTTGAGATTGCAGATGGTTATTTTTTCTTTATATTTTCCTAATTTTCCACAGAAAGAAAACGGCTCCTTTAAGATAGGAGCATTTGCATTTGTATGTGTGTATACTGGATATATAAAAGCTACCAATCTTCCTTTCTAAATAATTGTTCTTTGCTTCTATATCACTTGAATTATCATTAACCTTTGGGGACGAAGTATCTTAGCCTCAAAAAATGGAAGACTTTCGTTCACAGCTTGCTTTTAGCTGTGTAGGTGTCACGTCTGTGTCAGACCACTTCGCTTAGCACTGACATTTGTCTCCATGGCTGTTTTTCTCTAACCTGGCCTGGGGTAAGAAGGTCTTTTCACTTCTCCAAGCCCAACCTGTCAGTTTTATTACACATGCGCTAATCCTGTTACATTCTCCAAATCCCCTAATAGCCAAGCAGGTCCTGCCAGCCTCTGTCCTGACAAGAAGGACCCACTGTGGAAACACACTGCTGCTCCAGCTGTGGAAACACATGGTTGGCTGGCCGTGAGGCTCTTGGTAAGGAAACTTCTCCTGAATGTTTACTAGAAATAAAAGCACTAAGCCTGAAGTCAGCTTTGGCCCATTTTGACAGTCATGCCCTCTCGAATCCTCCTCGGGGCTCTGCATGTGCTGGGAAATGGGCGTCGGAACAGGGTCGCCTCTGATCATCAAATCCTTTTCAAGGGGGCTGGGTTGGGATGTGTGTGGATGTTTTTCAGGTGGAATTCTGGGTTTCACAGCAAATGGTGCATACAGCTGTTTCACAGCAGAAAAAAACGTAGTAAACTGGCTGGAAGAAAGCAGCTACATGGGGGGAGGGGGTGGGGAGAGAGGCGGGGAAGGAAGCCTCAGCAGGTGAAAAGCAATGCTACAGAAGCTGGGACTGGAACAAAAGGTCAGATTCTAGGATAAAGGAAATACCAACCCACGCAAAGCCCCTCTTCCTGATTTCAGACATCTCCAGAGCAGGGTGACCTCCGGCATCTAGCCATGGTCCATCCCTCCCTGAAGGAAGACAAAGTGATTTTCCAGTTGAGTTTTTTAGGGGCTTCAAAGTCCCCCCTCCACCTACACATGGTACCCCACTCCCATCAGATTCTTGTCTCCACGCACCCAATCTGTCCAATAAAGGTCTTGTTTCTGGAGGGTTTCTAGAAACATGCCAACCAGGTATCTCAGGCCCCTTATTCCCACCGTGATATTGACCTGAAGGCAGAGCGTGAGTCCTGATGGAATGAAACAGAGGACAAGCATGTTTTGGTAAGAGCGGGACACACGACAGAGAGTCAGCTCCGTGTGGGGCAGGAACCACGTCTATATTAGGCACCAGTTAATCTCCAGAACCCAGCACAGCACCCAGCATGTGGACGGCTAGGGTATTAATGATACTCAGCACTAACCAACCACATCAAGACTGCCAAGCAACGGTCACAATAACCCTGTGAGGTGGGTGCGATCATTATGTTCATTTTAGGAGTGAACACAATGGTGGTGCAGGGGTGCGATGTGTGGCTCAGGGTCACCCAGACAGGAGAAGGCAGAACCTGGGCTGAAACCAGGCCACCTGGTACCCAGATCTTTTTTTAACCTCTCCCCTCTGCTGCCTCCCTCAATGAATACTTGTTGATTTACTGAGTCAAAAAGGGATGGCGGGCTGTGTTGGAACACAGCCTGGGGGACTCTGTACAGACTCAGGCAGTGAGATGGTGAGAAGAAGGACACCGAGGGGCTAGAAGACCCGTGGCATCTGCAGTCTCACACCTGGTGTCTGCCAGGCGCATGCTCCCTGGGCCGGGTTCAAGTTCCCCGATAGAGCCGGTGGGATGGAGTACGGGAGGGGCAGACCCTGATGCTGAGGTCTTCCCTGATGTCTCGTCTGCTCCTCTTCCAGTTCAAGGTCGGGGCCCCCAAGGGCAGGCAGGAAGTTGTTACGGGAGGAAGGGACAGAGCCTGAGTTGTCTTTGCCCTTTGAGAATATGGTCCCAGTTTCCTGTGGGGTTTTTCTTTTTCTCTCTCTCCTTGTTTAATACATCAGTGTGCATGTTCTCTCGGGCTTACCTGCCTGAAGGATGATAAGCACATGCTGAAGGTGGGCCAAGGACTCAGTGCTCACAGGGGTTCCGCCGTGGACGTCATTAGAACACCTGGTTAATGACAGCCCTCTGCGGCGGCGGGTGCTAAACGTGAAGGATTTTCTTCACACAGGAGCCCTTCCGCTCACTCCAACATCTTTACTCTGACCCACTTAGAGACAACTTGAGGATTTACTTTCTTACAGAGGCAACGTGAAAAACTGAAAAATCTTTTCTCCTTTGTGCTTTTGTTTTACTGTTGGGTGGGAAAGGCGTTCCCTTGACAGTGGTCACCTTCAGGCGCCACAAATTAAACCTCTTTACAGATTGCAAGTGATTTCTCTAACCCCAGTGTGTGATCCCGAACTGTGCCAACAGAGGATGGTGGTGGGAGGGCTAGCAGGTTTCCTACAGCAGAAACAAGGAGGGAGGAGAGAGAATTCATGGACGACTTCTACACCAAATGGTTCTACACATCGCAGGCTTAAGCTACCACTTTATTTGATTCCTCCTACTTGCTCCTACACTTCTCACATCCTCTCCCGTCCCTTCCACCTTCTCACAAGTCTGACACAAGTCAGGATCATAGGTGTGATATCTCTGGGAAGAAGGTTTCATAAAATTTGTTCATTTTTGCATCAAAAGAGATAAAAATGTGAGGACTGGTATTAAGTTAAATAGACAATAAATGGATTAAATTAACAGTTAATTTAATTTTAAATTAAAATGTTAAAAGTTTTTTTTAAGTAAAAATTTTGATATCTGTTACATGTAATGACCAGGTTAGTTATTCATTAGACCTCGGGATTAAGAGAGAGCTCAGAGGCAGAGAGCAAATGAAAAATCATGGTTATGTTTTTTAGGATAGAAAACTGGATCTTGAATAGCTGAAATCTCTAAAAGATCTGTGATAAGGATTCGTTTTAAACTTAGGTACACGTAAAAGGTTGGACTGCCCTGCCCCACTGTCGTGAATATATCCAGTTCCAAATACAAGGAAAAACCTATTTCAAATCGTAAGTACAGTCTTCTTGGGAGAAAAGACCTTCGCAGCTGATCTCAGTTTCTGGCTCTGATATTTTTAGATTAGCTTTCAGAAACCTTCTCTCATGGGCATGAGCTTGCAGAAGATCCTGTGCACCGGGCGGGATGGGGAGGGACAAGGATGGGCTTTGTAAGAATGCCTCTGTTCGGGGACCTCAAGACTACCAAGCAAGGTATTGGTCAGATACTGTTGCTGCTCAGTAAAATATAAACATAATAGAAAGCATTAGTAACCGCCTGGACCTAGGTGCAGCCATCATCCCACAAGTGTGGCTTTTGACCCTAAACGGGCAACAGAGTTAGTGAATTGCAGGACTCAACGCATCTTGGAGAGGATGCCTTCAGGGCGACTAAGGGATACGGTAAGTGTGCAGCCATCACACACACACTCACACTCTGAATGCCAAACGATGCAGTAAGTCTGAAGCTCCCTGCCAGACTTCATGACATGGCTATTCATCTATGGACTCCCCTAGAAACAAAGAGGATGAATGCAGACCAAGACTTACGGGCGTGTTAATTGTGGTATTATTTATAATATTGAAAAAATGGGAAGCTCAATGCCTGACACACAGGCATGTGGCTCAGTTATGTCGTACTTACGTTATACGGCCATTAAGAACCATGTGTTTGGGGGAGGATGTAGCTCAATTGGTGGAGCACATGCTCAGCATGCACAAGGTCCTGGGTTCAATCCCCAGTGCCTCCTCTGAACATAAATAAACCTAGTTACCTGCCCCCCCCAAATAAAAATAATAATAAAAAAAGAACCATGCCTTTGAGGGACTTTTGTTGACAAGAAAAATACTCATGGTATAATGAGAAATCAAAAAGGTCCAAATGGAAAGCAATATGATCATATTTATTTGTTCATTTATTTATCGGTTTTTTCCTCTCCAGTCACCTGCCTGCCTATGATTGGAAAGAACTAAAATATAATATTGATAGTGGTTTTCTCTGAGCAATGAGATATTAGCTGCTTCTTCTCCACTTTCATATTTTTTTCTGTAATTTTCCAGTTTCACACAAACCTTTTCCTTTTCCTTTTATAGAAGTATATGTTGTTCTAAGAAAGCAATTGTTAACTCTCACAAGAATACCCAGCTAAGCCAGCACCAGCCCACTGTGTAGTTATTATTGGTAAATGATAATACCAAAATCCCTGCCCCTGAATGTGAATAATTATAGTGAAAGAAATCTGGATGTCTCAGTCAGTAACGTCTCAGCTTTAAACCTCATGACCTGCATTAAAATGCATCCTGTCCAAGTTCTGCCTGTGTATGAAATTCTGATACTGATGCATGAAGAGGGAGCTGGTACTTGGTGAGGACATACTCTGGGCCAGGTGCTCATGCACATGGGTTTCGCTTAGTACACTTATGGATGAGGAGGGTGAAGTTCAACAAGGTCAAATCACCTAAATGTCCATCGACAGATGACTGGATAAAGAGGTTGTGGTATATTTATACAATGGAATACTACTCAGCAATAAAAAAAGAACAAAACAATGTCATTTGCAGCAACATGGATGGACCTGGAGATCGTCATTCTAAGTGAAGTAAGCCAGAAAGACAAAGAAAAATACCATATGAGATCGCTCATACATGGAATCTAAAAAAAGAAATAGAAAAAAGAGGACACTTAATGAACTCATCTACAAAACAGAAACAGACTCAAAGAAATAGTAAACAATCATGGTTACCAGAGGGGAAAGGGAGTGGGAAAGGATAAATTTGGGAGTTTGAGATTTGCAAATGTTACACATTATATATAAAAATAGATTAAAAAAAATTTCATCTGCATAGCACAGAGAACTATATTCAATATCTTGTAATAACCTTTAATGAAAAAGAATATGAAAATGAATCTATGTACATATATGCGTGACTGGGACATTATGCTACACCAGAGACTGACACATTGTAACTGACTACACTTCTATAAAAATTTTTAAAAACAGTAAAAAATAAAACAAAATGGTCAAATCACTTGCTCTGGTCACACAGCTACTCAATGGTCAAAATGGATTCAAACCCTCTCACTCTGGCTTGAAAGCCTCCACTCCTTTGAACACCACAGGGTTGGTGGAAACTTCAGATAACATGCAGACTTCGTTTCAGACATTTTAAAAGATCTGAAAGTATTCTGCCATGCCAGCACTCCTACCGTGCGGCCAAAATAAGTAATTTTTGTTTCCTCTCTTTCACGCAACCTAGTGGAGGTTCTAGGGGAACTGCTCAAAGGAGACAACGTTACAGGCAGAAAAGAGAAGGACGAGTGAATAATTCAGACAACTGGGAAACCTTGGAGACAATGGGCAATTTTTCAGGGTATACAAACTAGCCTGGCCCTTTGCTCAGTGAGAAAAGTGGTCCCAGCGGTGACGGCCAAGGGCTAGCAGGCTTCATCAGTCCACAATGTCTCGCCAACCCAGCCCCGGGCAAGGGGTTCCTTCTTAGCCTGAGCCCTACCCCTCAATGGCCATTTCTTTGCATTGATTACAAAGCACACATCATGGACTCTAGAGATTTATTTATTTTAAATGTTAAAAACTTTCCTCTAGAAGGGTGAACAGATATTAAAGATGATCTCTTTCCACATTTCTCCATTTAATAATAAACGCCTTTTGATATTTCTCAAGAAAGAGCTGACAGACTAGATACTGTGTCAGGCCTATCTTTACATGTACCATCGACTTTAATCCCAGCAGCAGATGAGTCCGCAATCCTAACAACATCCCATGCAGTTAGAACCTCCCAATTACAAAGCGCTTCCACGACAGTTACCTCACCTGCCTCTCCCAGGAAGCCTTAAGGAAGGAAAGGGAGGTAATGTCAAACTCATTTTACTGAGCAGGAAATTGAGGCAACCTGCCACTGCGTCTGATGTTTTGGATTAGACAGCAGCTTCCCTGGAAGGCACAGAGGGACTGACTCTGATGGGGGTGCACGGGAAAGTTTTGGAAACGAGCAACGTGTCCCCAGAAGACAGGATCCTGAAAAGGGGTTTCAGGGTAAGGATAGGAGTCATGAAATGTTGCAGTGGGAAGACAAACTCTACTTGCAGAGCTCTGTATGAACGGTTTCCATTTCGAGCTTTCTCCTTCCTCAAGCCTATCTGTTTTTCAAAACCAAACCCAAACCCCACAGATCTGGGAAGCCACTCTTGATTATCCAGCACGAAGAAACCCTAATAATAACACCTTAAGGTTGGCACGTGTCTTAGCTCATTACATCACGTCAGGTTTTGGAGGTAGGTTTCATAGTCCATTTTACGAACAAGGAAAATGCAGCTCAGAGGGGTTCAGTGACTTGTCAAGCTGACACAGTTAATAAGCAGCAAAGTCCGGATTTCAAAGCTCATCACGTCACAGCTGCCTCAGCTTCCTGTACACTTATTACATCTCATATACTGCCTGCCCACGTGTTCCTTAGTTCATCAACCTTTTGTTCTAAGTTCGTTGAGGGCAGACAGCAAGCCCTGCATTTCTTTGTTGCCACCCTCTCCCTCAGTGGAGCCCACGTACCCAGGAGGTTCTCAATACGCATCGTATGTTAAATATCTGTTTGGTAAGAAGAGTAGTTATTAAGAGGGATTTTTTGGTACTCTGAGTGTCAGGCGCTCTGCTGTATATAATTAAAACAAGAGAGAACATGAAATGTGTAATTTCTCCTAGCTCGAGCTTAATCAGGCATTCATTACCATGTCTGAGTCTGTGTTCTGTGAAAGGAGCTGCTTAGTAAGCACTTTCTGTGATGAGGCTAGTCAAATACATACAGATATCAAAGAGATTTTTAAAAAGGCAAAAAAAAAAAAAAAACCCATCAAACATATGGAGAGACAATGACCTACAAGGCACACTATTTCACCTGAGCCTAAAGAGCTTCCAAGGCAAAGAGAACCCTTGACTAATGCTGGGCAATTCAAGGAACACCGAGAAAGGAAGCCGGGTGCCAACTGGGACCTTGTACCGTTAGACGCTGTATCAGGAAGACGGATGCGACACGTTACTTACAGTTCTGGGTCATGAACAGAGAGACATGCTTCCAAGGGCTTTCCTGGGAGAAGGGGTTTGCTTTGAAACCTCTCCAGCATAACAATCAATCATTTCACTACCATCTTCTTTGACAGGCAAACGCAATAAATCTGTATGCAATATGTAACTTATTATCCTGTTGGGTCTCATTCTGTTTTCCCTCCCAACACATCATCAGTTTTTAGCTCTGAAAATAGAAAGGGCTCAAACAAATTCATTGAGACTAGAAGTTCTGTGGTAGAGACTGGCTCAAGTCCTTGTCCGCTGACACCTGGTAACCTGAGCTAACAATTACGGGACCTACCTACCATATTTTATTGCCAAACCACACAGAAGAATCTTAGTAAGTCACTGAGAGACGGGGCTTCTGACTTCCTTTGTGTTACAAAGGACCACATTCTCGTGGGCATTCAACCAACACCAAGAAGAGCAAATACCAGGTTCGTGGTACCTACGTTTGTGTCCTCGTGGCTGTGGCCATTGGTCTCGATCAGTTCCTTGGTACCTTTCAACTGCAAATTTTAAGAAAAAAAAAAAGACCCAAATGAATAAGCAAGTATGTCTGTTAAGTACATATTATCCTGTTAACCCTGATTTCTCTGAGGTCGCACTTTATAAAACTTCCAACGAGAAAAAAACAGATGGAACACATAATTCTAATGAGTCTTGCTGAAACCAGTTTGCGACCAGTATTTTATGAAACTTGACGGCTGGCAAGAAATAAATGGGCCTTGGTCATTATTTTTTAAATAATAAGATTAGAAAGTAGTTCCATAGGCATAAAATGTATAAAATTGGTTCTTAAGAATAATAAATGGCTTCATTCCCTCATTGTATTGCTGTTAATTTAAACCCTGCAGTGTTTGCAAGTTGCCACCAGCTCAATGATGTGATACTAACGATTATTCATGAATGATGCATTTTCGCTGGTTTTAACATGCCACGGTGATACTGTACGCGGCCTCCTTGAGAACCTATTTGAATGACTGACGTGGCTTCTGGAGGCCTAAGACAAGATGATTTGATGTTTGGGTTGGGGGAGGAAGAATTGGGAAAACATCTCTTGGGTCACTGAGGCATCAGAAGAAAAGCTATTTCTCAAGTGAGATTTTTAACAGTGAACTTTTGAAAATGCCTCTCTCTCCCCTCTCTCTCAGAAGGCTTAGGAAGTAATCAGTTACTGTGGAGATTTCTGGAAACCTTTAATTGGCATTTTATCCTAGGCTGACTCAAAGCAGACACATGGAGACAGAGAACAAGGGCAGAGGTGAGCAGGCCTCGCACCTGTTGGCTGGGACTTCCTCCTGGCTTGTTGTACTGAGGAAGCAGCATCTCCTGCATCCTCTTTTTTATGCCTAAAATAAAGTATTCGTGGTGGGATATAAATACTTAAAGTTTGAAAGAAAATAAATGCACGCACACCACCAATGTGTTTGACTCAAATGTTGGTGCTTCTGGGCTATTTGTATGTGTTAAAAATGAAAGCTTCTTTGGTTTTTGTAAAAATCTCAGACTCTCAGCAAGAGAGCCATACACTCTCTGCTCCAAGAGAGAGGCTTTGCCAAAGGAAGGAGCTGAGTATGGGGCAGCCGGTGGTAGGACCAGTGGAGTAGATGATGGCTCACTTCCATATCATCCCACCTGAGAAAGAAAAGTCCTGCCCAGTGTTCCTCAGGGCTCCTTCACCGATGTTCCCACGCATAGCAAAGGGCAGGGAGCATGGGCAGTGTGTGACCGACACGGGGAGAAAAAGTGCCCCACTGTGAGAGGAGGACTGTCCATCATTAGAAGGCACAAAGGGACTTAAAAAACCCTCTCTGCTTTCCTGTCTTAAGGTTTTCTTATCCTACGTGTTCCTCATCTTCTTCCTCTTCATCAACCCTCTCCACTCATTCCGCCTTGTAACTTGCGCTTCTGGGAGCTGAGAGCAGGGTTAGCTCAGAAGAAGGTTTTGTTATTTCTCAGCAGACACACGGGACTATGTCCATTTCAAAGCTTCACATATTTCCAGCACAGATATGCCCATCACTCTCCTCCCGTTTCAGTAAATTCCATCATCCTGCCCTATGTTGTCCTCTCACTCTGCCCCGGCTTTTCAGGCCACCCACTTGTCTTGACTCACTCCCTGCTCTCGTGCACCAGATCCACACAGGCCCCTCCTCCCCTGACGGCCGAGGCTGCAGGCCGGCCGCCCCCCCCCCCCCACCCCGTTCTCTCCTGGGCTGCTCCTCTCCTCCATGTGGACGGGCTGGCATCTTGCCTGACAATTCCTGGGCTTGTGACACAGACTTCAGGTGTGGGAAGCTTCCACCACCTTCGTGAAGGAGATGAAAGGCAGGAGGCAGCGGGGCCTGGTGAGGCTGCATCTTAGCAAACAGAGAGCTTAGGGAATGAGCCCGCCTTCCCTGGGCTGGGGGCTGCCACTGGTAAGGCTCTGCCTCGTACAACCTGTTCCTTCTTTTCAGGATTCCCATCAAGGGGCTGTCACTTTAAAGAGCAAAATTCCAAGTTCAGGGTGTGTGTGTGTGTATGTCTGTGTGTGTGTATCTATGTAATAGTAAGACTTTAGGCCCAACCAGATCTCCAGGAGTGACGCCGTTTGCTCAGGCCTTACCTGTGCAGCCACTGAAAAGGTGTTTATACATACAGTTACTCTACACAAGTTCAAAGAAAGCTGTGTAGGGCAATGCCCAGAAAGGCAGAGGTGTGCTTCTAAATGCATGTCTGTGTGGGCAGCAGCTACAGGCAGACAGAAGGAAACGAGTCCGCTGCCTGCGCATCTCTGCAAGGATGACAGGACCACCAGGTGAGGGGCTCTCAGGAAAACAGCCTGGTGGTGCCAACGGCACCCAAATGCATTTGGTTGCTGTGGGTCCTCTTAGATTAAAGTATTCTTGGCGCCCTTGCTTGAAAAAGAGCCATCTTCTCAATACAGCAGATTTTTGAAAAGGAAATGCTTCCTTTCCAGTTGTATTTCCCAGGTCTTTAGTGATTTTAGTTGTTCTGAATCTTCTTTGTGGTCCTCATTTATCTTTTACTTTTTTTTAAGTAACAGAGAGTGAAGTGTGATGCGTTTCCAAAGCCTGCTGCAGAATGCAGCAATGCATTCTACAAAATTTAGCATCTGTTTTTATGACTGGGGTTTGGACTTCAAATCAAAATAAAGGATTAGAGTCATTTATGGAGAGAAATTCACCCCTCCTCATCCCAGTAAATCAAGGAGGCAGAGAGAGACAACATAAAACAACAAAGCTCGGAGCTACGTCTGTCTGATCAGGAGCAAATGTGGACCAAACCAGCTCCACTTTGCTGAAAACCTTTTAATAACATAAAGAAGAAAGAACAGTGACTTCAGGTCTCTTGGATAGTAGGTCATTGTGAATCTAGCCATTAGATTTTTTAGTTCAATCTAATGTATCCACAATCAGACAGATTCAGCCTCAGGCTAAGTTACTAAATCTATCTTAATCATATAAAGATAATGATTAGTTTTAGAAAGGATTTTTCCTCCAAAGCTATAAAAAGCTTATAAACTATCCAACATATTCACTTTTCAAACTATCTTTTCAGCAAACTATCTTCATTTTCCCCTCACAAATCACTCGTACTTTCAGGGGAAAGTAACTAGAAAGATACTTCCCTGATCTCAAACCATTAAAAAGTTACAACTACTTGAAAAGTGACTGATTCACAGCTGACTCGGGTCATACTCTACCAACTTCATACTTTTTTAAAAGCATCACTTCTGAAATTATTTGTGTTGTACAAAGAACCTTCTCATATACTACTGTGGGTAAAAATTAAAATAAAATAAAATAACCTAAATTTGATTACCCCCAGAGGGTTGGGGCTACTGTATGTGATTTTTTTCCCCTTTCCATATACCATTCATTACAATGTGGGCAGCATGCGAAGGCCAGAGAGAAAAAGGCATTTCAAGCCCTCCCCCAGCTTCTCCCATGTAGATATTGGGCTTAGATTTCACTCAGTTGCAAAGCGATCCGTCTTACCTGCTGTAAGACAATACTTTCAAATCCACTTATCAATGTCAGGCCACGCTTTAGCATCAAAGAAAGCCAGGATGAAACAATCAGACTTCACAAACTTCATATAAAAGGCTTATTGCTCACCCTGGTTCGATAAGTGCCCTGATGCAGAGGGAAGATATATATATATATTTTTAATGTGGCGATGAATCAGCCCTTCTTATTCAGATGTCTGCAGGAGGACCGTGGGTTATGCTAAACTCATTTTCCTCACTATTAGACTTAAGAGGAAACTAGCTGCTTGCTTTGAAATATATCTGCATTGCCAGTGTTTTGAAACTTTATCAAAATTCATTGGTCTCCTACAAGAAACTTTCATACGTCGCTAGTGGGCTTGGGTGGTCTAAAGGGGCACGAGAGTGAGAACAGAGATGCGGGAAATGAGATTATAAATTCCACGGGGCCACGCTGCCAGGAGGCTGCGAGGGGACAGGCTAATGACACCGCAGATTAATCTCAGCAGCTGGCGCGTGCGTCAAACACGGGGGAGGCGCGGGTCAGTGTCTGAGCCCACTCGCGAGCCAGAGCCACCGCACTCACTTACCTGTTCCTGGAGGACCTTCAGTAACGCCTGTGTGTGTGACTGCTCCTCCTTTGCTTGCTCCAGTTCTGACTTCTTGTTGTTTAACTCTTCCTGGATGGTCAGCAATTGCTATGAAATGAAAGGATATTTAGGATAAGTAGGACCGAAGGTCAATGGAATGTTGTAAGATATTCAAAACCTCCATTCCAAAACACGAGGAAATGACCAGTACACGTTTTCAAGCTTAGTCCAGACTTCAGGGGACTTTTTAAAATGTGCGTTTCACCCCCTACTTTAGTGTAACAAGTATTGTACTTAAGGCCTTATTAGGCTGTCTGTGATTTGAGGCACAATTGTTATTTCAGTATTTGTGATGGCACTTTTATATTCCTATATACAAAGGTGTATTTGTAAAAAGTTCTACAATAGTCACATCAACAAGAGAAAGGACAAAAACCACATGATCATCTCAACCGATGCAGAAAAAGCATTTGATAAAACTCAACACCCATTTATGATAAAAACTCTCGCCAAAGTGGGTATAGAGGGAACATATCTCAACATCATAAAAGCTATATATGACAAACCTACAGCCAGCATAGTACTCAATGGTGAAAAACTCAAAAGCTTCCCACTAAAATCTGGGACAAGACAAGGCTGCCCACTATCACCACTCCTATTCAACATAGTCCTGGAAGTCCTAGCCACAGCAGTCAGGCAAGAGAAAGAAATAAAAGGGATCCAAATTGGAAAAGAAGAGGTAAAAGTGTCACTATATGCAGATGACATGATACTATATATAGAAAACCCTAAAAGGTCCACACAAAAACTATTAGAAATAATCGAAGAATTCAGCAAGGTAGCAGGTTACAAGATTAATGTTCAAAAATCAGTTACATTTCTTTACACTGATGATGAATCAACAGAAAAAGAAAGTGAAGAAATAATCCCCTTTAAAATAGCA
The DNA here is from genome assembly GCF_009834535.1 of Camelus ferus. Taxonomy (NCBI): domain Eukaryota; kingdom Metazoa; phylum Chordata; class Mammalia; order Artiodactyla; family Camelidae; genus Camelus; species Camelus ferus. The sequence continues at coordinate 5,088,826 of NC_045709.1, forward strand.
CCCAAAGTAATAAAATACCAGGAGTAAATCTAACCAAGGAGGTGAAAGACTCGTACATGGAAAACTATAAACCACTGATGAAGGAAATTAAAGAAGACTTAAAAAAATGGGAAGATACCCCATGATCCTGGATTGGAAGAATCAACATTGTTAAAATGGTCATACTGCCGAAGGCAATCTACAGATTTAATGCAATTCCTATCAAATTACCCAGGACATATTTCACAGAACTAGAACAAATCATAATAAAATTTATACGGAACCACGAAAAGACCTAGAATTGCCAAAGCATTATAGAAGAAAAAGAAAGAGGTTGGAGGAATAACTCTCCCAGACTTCAGACAATACTACAGAGCTACAGTCATCAAGACAGCATGGTATTGGTACAAAAACAGACATGTGGACCAATGGAACAGGACAGAGAGCCCAGAAATGAACCCACAAACTTTTGGTCAACTAATCTTAGACAAAGGAGGCAAGAACATACAATGGAATAAAGACAGTCTCTTCAGCATATGGTGTTGGGAAAACTGGATAGCAGCATGTAAATCAATGAAGCTAGAATATTCCCTCACACCATACACAAAAATAAACTCAAAATGGATCAAAGACTTAAATATAAGACAAGATACAATAAACCTCCTAGAAGAAAATGTAGGCAAAACATTATCTGACATACATCTCAAAAATGCTCTCCTAGGGCAGTCTACCCAAGCAATAGAAATAAAAGCAAGAATAAACAAATGGGACCTAATTAAACTTACAAGCTTCTGCACAGCAAAGGAAACCATAAGTAAAATAAAATGACAACCTACGGAATGGGAGAAAATTTTTGCAAATGAAACCAACGAAGGCTTGATCTCTAGAATATATAAGCAGCTCACACAACTTATTAAGAAAAACCAAACAACCCAATCCAAAAATGGGCAGAAGACCTAAACAAGCAATTCTCCAAGGAAGAAATATAAATGATCAATAGGCACATGAAAAAATGCTCAGTATCACTAATTATCAGAGAAATGCAAATCAAAACTACAATGAGGTATCACCTCACACCAGTCAGAATGGCCATCATTCAAACGTCCACAAATGACAAATGCCTGGAGAGGCTGTGGAGAAAAGGGAACCCTCCTACACTGCTGGTGGGAATGCAGTTTGGTGCAGCCACTGTGGAAAACAGTATGGAGATTCCTCAAAAGACTAGGAATAGACATACCGTATGATTCAGGAATCCCACTCCTGGGCTTGTATCCAGAAGGAACCCTACTTCAAAGTGACACCTGCACCCCAATGTTCATAAAAGCACTATTTACAATAGCCAAGACATGGAAACAGCCTAAATGTCCATCAACAGATGACTGGATAAAGAAGAAGTGGTATATTTATACAATGGAATACTATACAGCCATAAAAACTAACAACATAACACCATTTGCAGCAACATGGATGTTACTGGAAAATGTCATTCTAAGTGAAGTAAGCCAGAAAGAGAAAGAAAAATACCATATGAGATTGCTCATATGCGAATCTAAAAAATAAAAACAAATAAACCCCATAAATACAAAACAGAAACAGACTCATAGACATAGAATACAAACTTGTGGCTGCCCAGGGGATGGGGGGGGGTGGGAAGGGACTTGGATTTCAAAATGTAGAATAGATAAACAAGATTGCACTGTGTAGCACAGGGAAATATATACAGGATCTTATGGTGGCTCACAGCGAAAGAGAATGTGACAATGAATGTATGTATGTTCATGTATAACTGAAAAATTGTGCTCTACACTGGAATTTGACACAACATTGTAATATGACTATAACTCAATAAAAAAAAGATGTACAATAGTGCTGAGAAACTAAAACATATTGGTAAGTGAAGACATTAAATAATAAAAACATTTGAAATAATTAGTCAGCTTGTCTGAGGTCACATCATTTTACATATGACACTAAAGCTAGCGTTACAGTAGGTCCGCGGAGCTACTTCACCGGGAAGCTGGGACCACAAAAGATCCATTTTATTTTCTCTGTTATGACTGGTGATGTTTTATTAGATCAGCAGGACTGAAGTCCAAACTGCAATCAATGTATCAGCCGAGAAAACTGCTGATATAAGCTGTCAGAACACTAAGCTCTGGCCTCCACTGCTATTTTTAAGCTGGGACACTGAAGGGATTTCTGGAAGCCTTGAGCAATCCTCGCCCTACCAACTGTAACTCACGGGGAGGTTTACCCTGTCTGCCAGAAGCATGGCGCTGCCCAGCACTAACTCTGCGGAATGTGCTTATATGTTAATACAGCCACAGGCTGGAGAACACATTCAGCAGCTTCAGAACGGGCCCTGGAAACGGCTATGTCTGTTCAAAGCTTCTTGACGATAAAGGACTCGTTTGAAAAGACAGAAGTGCATTTCTTCTGCTCCCGCACGTACCAGGTGCCACACGGATGATGTGAAAATGTGAGTGTATTCCTGCCACCCGGGTAGCTGTCTCAGCTCCAGGGCTGCTGCGTCGGGGCCTGGACAAGCTGGCCGCAGGGCCGTCTGGCCAGCTCAGAACCACCACCAAGGCCCAACTAAACCCTCATGCTTAAACCCACCAGCTGGCAGGATTAAATTAAACCCTCAAAACCACTGGTTTGGGGGTATGTTGTGGGGTACAAAGTACTCAGAAAAATACACTGTGCTTCCCCTCGGGCTTGCTTGTCCGGTTCCCTCGTCTGGCACTGGATGCACATTTAAGAACCTACTTTGGTCCCAGAACATAAACAGTGATTTCCTGGCCGTTTTCTAAACACTCAGCGCCTCTTCTTTCACCACCTGCCCAAATCGTAATCACATACGAGGTGATGCGCGCATCCCACACCGGCTCCCTTAACGCTGTATGTGTTTCAATCGTGCACCAATTGATTAAAGTGCAGAAACCAGGGGGCCGATATTGTACTTTGGCACCGTGACAAGTACCTAAAATGACTGTTTCCAAACAGCGGGGAATGACCCTGTTCCTTTATTCTCATTCACGACCAGCCCCGGAAGAGTTCCGAGGGCATGTGGTGTTCTGACTTCGATGATGCCAAATGAATTTTTATGTCGTTACACAATTGCAAATCCCGTCCTTAAGCCTCCTTTAAAAATGAGCCAAATGAAGGGCAGGAAATTGTCTTCAAGTGTAGGTAGCTTATACTCATTTGCTGCAGCACTGGAAGGAGCAAAATTTAGGAACAGCGGATGTCCCGCAGAACGGGGCTGGCCACACGAACGAAAGTGCATCTGCACAACGGAACGTCACGCAGCCGTTAAAGGGGGAGTTGCACGAGTGTTTCTGGGCATGGGAGATGCTCACGATATACTGTTCTCCACACGAAAAGTTCAGGTTATGAAAAGGCTTTGTTGAATTTTGCAAAATAGTCATAGAAAAGGATTTGGATGCTGTCTCTGGGTGAGTGGGTTTCCGGATCTTTCTGCTAGTTCTGTTTGTAATTTTCTGGTATGTCTATAAGGAGCATACACTGCTTTAGAAACAAGAGAGAAAAAAACAAATGAACTTAATTAAGGTTGGGGAAGGGACAAAGAAAGGAATACTACTACTTGGACACAATTCTCAGCTGTTATTACCAACACTGTGAATAAATCAGAGGGGAAATGAGAACTCCAGTGAGTCTGCCATTTCAACTACACATTTACAACACTTCTTCATGCTGCTGCAACACACACGCACACCCCCTTCCCATGACTTTGCTTCCCATTTAAGCCTCCATCCTATCTCATTCTTCCTTGGAATCACACTTTTTGAAGTTTATTTAATTCACCACCTGCCCATATCATAATCATATACAAGGTAATACACACATCCCACACCAGGCTCCCTTAACAACACTTTACGTGATTTTTTTTTTTTAATTTAAAAAGTGTAATTCCAAGGAATCGTCCCCACCACCTTCTCTTCTCATGAGTAGGCAACCACCTTCAGTGATTTCTATCTTTCGTATTTGAATGTGTTTTCCCAAAACATATATTGTTATTTTGCGAGTACGCATTTGTAGGTAAGTGATAGTGTCATATTTCTTGTTTACTATGCTTTTCTTTTTTATTGAACTATAGTCGATTTACAATGTTGTGTTAATTTCTGGTGTACAGCATAGTGATTCATATATATATATATATTCCTTTTCATATTCTTTTTCCATATAGGCCATTACATTGAATATAGTTTCCCTGTGCTGTACAGTAGCACCTTGTTGCTTATCTATTTTATGTATAGTAGTTAGTATCTAGAAATCGCGAACTCCCTGTTTATCCCTCCCCACTCCCTTTCCCCACTGGTAACCATAAGTTTTCTATGTCTGGGAGTCTGTCTCTGTTTTGTAAATGAGTTCATGTCTTGTTTACTACGTTTTTACTAAGCATTGTGTTTTTAAGATCCATCCATGTTAATACGTGTATCTGTACCTAACTATTGCTTCTGGTGGCTGCATAATATTTTATGGGGTGTGTCCACGCAACTATTCCACTCTCCCAGTGAAGGTCACTCAGATCACCTCTGTTTCTCCTCGCTCTGTACAAGCCTGCAGTGGAACACGCTGGTGCATGGTCCCTTATGGACCTCTGGGAGAATTTCCCTGGCATGTGTCCAGCAGAACTGCTGGTTCACAGGGCATGCCTAAGGAGTTCATTGCCAAAGTAGGTTGTACCAGTCTACTCGCTCACCATTGGTATATGAGTTACCATGTCCACACCCACACTAACAATTTGCATTATCCAGCCTTCTAACACTTCAGTCTAATAATATCAAGATTCATCTTTTAAAAGTCTGACTCCCTGTGACTTTAAACATCTCATCATATGTTCACCAGCTATTGAGCTTTATTGATGCTTCTTAAAAGAGTAGTCCAGGGTAATGGTTCTTAAATCTGGGGAGCTTTGCAAAAATACTGATTCCTGGGCCCCACAGAAGACCAGTTAACTCAGAATATCTTGGGGATGGACCCAGGCAGAGACATCTTTAAAAAAAAAAACCTTCACAGATAATTCTAATGTGCAACTGGAGATGAAAACCACTGGCTCCTTAAATGCTTATTGAATCCTCAACCCGCTACAATGTAACTTTCATCCAGACTCAGATTGTTCTCACTAAAGTCACCAATGCTGTTCTAATTTTCTAATTGCCAGCGAGGATGCCAGGTGCCGCTTTTCTCAGTACCTGCTCTCTCTGCAGGTGATCCTGCCCACACTGGGGCTTCAGCAACATGGCTCACGCACTGGTGCTTTACAAGGCTGACTTTAGAGCCTCCGCCTCTCCTGTTACGCCCTGGACACTTCACTTAGTCTATTTCAAACTGTGCCTCCTGTGACCCCTCCCCTCACACCCCTCCTGCTAGTCCCCTGGTATCCAGAGTTAAAACGTTGAAGTCCACGTGGCCATTTCATCACCCTCACAACCTCTCTGCCTGTTCCTGGGCCTTCTCTTCATCCATCTTCACTGTCACAGTTAAGATGACCATCTCCCTCTTCTGGATCTGCCTGTTTCCCCATCATTCACCCTACACTCCTGAGAAAATGGACCACCTAAGAATTAAAGTGCTCCCATGCTTAAAAAACGCCACTGATTACCCCAGCTCAACTGGATAAAATCCAAACCATGGGCCAGCTCGTCCTTCCCCAGACATGCCAGGTCCTTGCATGACTATGAAAAGCTCACTACGCAGAAGTCTGCCTGGCAGATTCTGACTCATCTTGAAAGCCAACTTAAAGAATGCTTTTGGGCCAACATCAACCCATATGATGACCTTACACAACAGAAAAGAGCTCCAGCCTCTAGGTGGGCGGGACCCCTCGCTAGAGCACGTGGTTGGGCAGTGGAGTGGGGACTTGGTTTCATGCCCATCCCATCTGGCCTGGTGCCCTTGTCCAGGGAAAAACCTGCACAATTATGTGCAGTAGTCTTGTGTTCTTGCCCAATAAAGAGCTCCTCCAATCAGCCAGGCAAAGTTAGAGGCTCTAACTTCCAACTTCCCAAAGCACTTTCATATGATACACTGCATTTCACAGAAAGCTCCCCGACCAGACTATATCCACCAATGGCAGGGTCAATAATTGGGTTACCTCCAACACACAGTAGGTGCTGAGTGAATGAATGAATGAGTGAGGAGATGAACGAATGCTTGCTCTAGTTTCCCCAGTTCTATGGGATTAAGCCTTGATCTAGCAAAAACAAACAAAACAAACCAAAACAAAACAAAACCAAACAAAAAAACCACACACACACAGACAAAAATCAAAATGTGCACAATAACAAAAATTACCTGTGGCTCCGTGACTGGGTAATTTATCGTTCTACACATATAGATGGATGAGACCTTCAGAGGGAAGTGGCATTCCATTTAAGACATTTTGATTCATTACTCTGAAAGCTCCAGGTACCACCCCTCATCTATAGAGGAATATTTCTTAAGAGTCTAAGGAAATCCAATCAGTAAATTTATAAGTTCCACCAGGAAAACAAACAGATCAACCAAAACTACCACTAGAGGAAAACCAAAATCAACACCCCCCCAGACTATTTTCTGCATTCTTTCAAATTAGTTCTTTCTTTTGTTAACCAAATATAAACTCATGAATCTAATATTTATGTCTTCAAAATAGTGGTGATTCAAAACTGCTATTCTTCACTCGACTAGACGGCCTATAAAAACAACGAGATAGTCTGCAAGTAGATAATTTTAAGTCAGCCTTTCTGGTCTTTTTTCCCTTGAAATTTATGAGACTGTATAATAGTCTTTCCAGTTTGAATGTTTAAGCACCAAAGTGCCTCAATTACAGAAGTTCACAGGCAGCTAGAATGTAATCAGAAGTCTCTCGGCTGGCTCGGCTGACTGCAGCATAATTTTAATTTAACATTGGAGGGTATGGCATTAAACAGATGCACGATTCCATTTTTTGGTGGTTACAAGTGAGTGAGTGTGTTCCAATTAGACAATTATCCATATGCCAATCACGGGCAAACACTCTGGCGGATAATAACAGGTAAATAAATGCCGTACCTGACACATCTTGATATTTCCAGGCCACTGATTTAATAGGATCATTTGTAAATGCTCTTTGGGGAGGCAGACTTCAGTGTGTAATGGGTCTTTCTCTCTCTGATGAATTCAAAGAGCATCACAAATGTTATTCGGAGCCCCGGAATAAGTGAGGTCACATTTCCATTTTTACAGATGGGCGAATCACAGGCACCCAGAGGTTAAGTCACGTACCCAAGGCCACACTGTCTGGGAAGGACCTACCACCGGCACAACTCAGTTTTCCTGCTTCAGACTGTGGTTTCTGCCCTGGCAACCACACTGCCCTGTCAATTGGAAATGGAAATCAGGACCTGCCAGACTTACCACGTCTAGACTTCCACCTTGGCATTCACCATTTCCACTTAAGAGCGAGGCTGCTGGAGACATGCTTTTGTGTATCCTTCCGTGAGTGCTGTGGTGAATTCAACTTTCCTTTAAAAACTGTAACCCCTTCTTTCTTCTTTTCCCTTAAATTTTATAATTTGGTTACTAAGGTGAAGTTTTTATGTAGCTAATAGATCGTATCAGGTTAGATTCCATGAAAGTCACAGACTACAGCACAAATTGTCTGTATGAAGTACACGGGCAAGGTCTCATTATAAGCTGACACAGAATTGTGATACTTCAGGAATCTTTGGCAGGACGGGTGGGCAGCTAGGGGACAGAGGTGGCGGCTGACATGAAATTGAGAGGATCTCTGAACGGAACACTGATTTTGTGTCTTTCACGGTGGTGGAGGAGTGCTCTTTTTAAATTTATAGTCGTGGCGGGTCAGGTTAATTTGTGCCACTGGGTAGATGTATACACATAGTGACAAACACACACACACACACACACACACACACAATTTCCTCCCTTTCCCTCTTACCCTCATTTTAGGATTTCCCCAGTGACTGGCTCTGTGTCTAGTTCTTTTAAAACAATCCAGTAGTATTCAATCAATCAATCGTTCATTCATTCTTTCAGTCATCCCTTATCTACTAAGTACACAGTGCGGGGCTGGATGAGACAGAGAACAGGGAGGAAACAGACACTAAGTAGCATGTCCTTGAGACGCTGGGTCACCAGGATGCTAATACAGACACTAAAATGTACTTAGGGTACACAAAACACTCCAAATAATGGCTACAACCAGTGTGGCTTCCCTAGGAGATTTGGGGGGGGGGTCAATTAAGGTGTTAGGAGAACATGGGCTCAGGGGATCCGTTTTGAATCAGAACTTGTTCTACTTATCAGAAATGAGCCACTAAAAATTGATGCTTCAAGCCTGGAAATATTTGAACCCACAGAGTGTCACCAGTGTAATATATTTTTGCTCTTTTGATTCAGTTTTAATAAATGTTATTCTGTCTCCATAACTTTGCTATAAACTCAATGTCCTCCTCAGTGGGATATGCCTTTAAGGCCAGGAGAGTATCACCTAAAGAAATAAGGTCCACTGACTTCCAAAGAGAGTTTTCCACCAAAGGCCAGGGTGGATGTGAATGTGTCTGGAAGGACCAGTCCAGCAGTCATTTTCATGTCTAGCCTGTGTGGCGACACCTTGAGCATCCAGCATCACCACATCTGCACAACTCGTCTCCAGCTTGAATTCTCTGTGTATTTCAGCCTGTGATCTGAACCCCACCCGAGGCCAGCCCTACCAGATCCTTGTCATCTTGTCCTTCTACAAGGTGAGAGGTGACACATCCATTAATGTGTCACTGCTTCTGCTGCTTTCTCCCCGGTGCTGTCGGGACCTTCTGCCCCCTCAGTCCTGTTTTGGTTCTACGGGCTTCAGAACCCTTAGGAAAGTGAGCCCTAGGTCCTGCTGCTGAAGTCTACCTGCACCTCCTTTACATCTAACACTGAATCCCAAGCCAATCCCTGATTGTTGGGGAAAGTCTGAGATGTAAAAAAATCAAGTCCACATTATTGCAACCTAAGGGCAAGGCTTTGCCTAAAAGCAAACACATCTCACAGTATTTCTGACAAAGGAGAGAAACCAGCTCAGGGGAAGGACAGTCATTTACCACCTGGTACCTACAATGTTCACTTTTTCCCTTGGGGAAGAAAAAAAAGATGGAATTGAACTAGTCTGAATTTTCTTGTCACACGAGGTGGTAAGACTACTCAAAATTTATTCTCGTTTAAAATGTCATCTGCTTCCACCTGCAGATGAAACGGCACTTCAATTTACGGCAAGGTCTGAGAATAACCAAGCCTGTGACCTGGTTTGTCAACCCTGGTGCCTCTCTCTCTGCCTCCAGCTCGGTGACCCCTGGGGGAGAGACATCTCTCGGAGAGAACCCCACCATTCAGATGACTGATAACAGGAACACTGGATCACAGAAATGAAATTGTGCTCGGAGGCTAATATCCTATTACACCAGGCTATACATATTTAATTCCTTGGGTCTTTCCTCGTAAATCAATTCCTTCAGGCCCTTAATCTCGTCAATATCTTTTCTGATATTGGATTTTAAATGCCATTCTCGTTGCTAGGAAGAAAGGCAATCTCTCGCTCCTGATCCAACCAGGCTTCATTTACAGCCGAGACGCGCCTGGAGCCTGGCCCTGTTCCCTGACCCCGCTGCTAAGATCCTAATGTCGGTCACAGCCGGACCTGCCCAAGTGCAGGTCTGGCCAGCTTGCCCTCTGAGAGGTCAAGACCACGAACCCTGGGGTTATACCATCAGTACCCTGGGAGCCTGGGACAGCTCCGGGAGACTGGTGAGAAAGCAGAAGTAAGTGTTTTCGAGGGTTTGGATCCTCACAGGGGTGCCTGGGACAGGAGGGACGCCGCCACCCACCCAGGGCAGTGTCCTCTGGCAAGGATACCCTTCTCTGAACGTATGAGCAAGGGCTTGACCGAGGACACCCACCATGTGCATCATCAGAACAAGATCTCACAAGATGAAGGGAGGGCATGAGCTGTGGATGCTCTAGAGGAGAAGGGCACAACCCCGGAGAGCAAGGGTTTGGAGCTGGAAGTTTCCAGGTTCCCTGGGACTGGCCCTTAACACTGGGATTTCCCCAGCTGCAGGGAAAGGCAAAAATCCATGAATTCTGTGAACTATGCAAAATTTCCAAAGGGAAGCAGGAGCAATAAATCTAAGACTTCAAGAGTGACCAATGGTTGGGAAACACAACGTAGGTGGCCACTGAGATGGGGATTTGGGGGCCTAAGCCTGCAGGCAATGGGCTGGGGGTACCAAGGGCAGGACTCTGGGAGCTGTTGGTCTTGGCGCAGGAAATAAGCAGGTGCAACTGCACAAAACTCAACAGTAATAAAACTAACAAAAGGTCCATACGTTTATTATCAGCGTGTACCAGTGCTTCTGACAAAATCAGTGATAAAAGATTCCTTCCTGATAAAAATCCTTTGTTGATCTAAAACCTAAACACCTGCTGTCATTACTGCCAAGCTTCTATATACAGGGGGAGGATATAGCTCAGTGGTAGAGTGTGTGCTTAGCACACATGACATCCTGGGTTCAATTCCAGGTACCTCCACTAAAATAAATAAACCTAACCACACCCCCCAAAATAAAAAAAAAATTAAAAATGAGATTCTACATACATGTGTAAGTTTCAAATGCGCATTTCATTTCTTACGCTTTAATAAACATATTCTCTGTAGAAAAGAATCTAGAAAATGTCAGTTTCATAATCTGCTCCCTCCCTGACCCCCATACGCTCATATAAGGACACAGCTATGCACGGTTTCTGGATTTAGAATCACTTGAGCTTGTTAGACACTGTGTCTCCAACCTCTGCCGCACTACGTGTATTCCTACATTTCTACAGTAGATTCAAAATAAACAATGACAGCACAGTTATTGCCAAGACTAAGAACCAGAACCGGACGACTTCAGTTCATGCCATGGGACCTCTTAAAGAATTACGTTTAAAATCTGAAACAGTGAGACGTGGTGAGAATAACTGTTTAAGTACAAACTTTAGTTCATACATTAAATGTTTTTACATAATTTCAGTATTTTAAAAGTTGAAATGAATTCTTTTACAATTGGCAATGGTTTGCCTTAAAACTAAAGGACGAACCCAAACTGAGATAAACTAATAAAATACCAACAAATTCAAATAAATTTGACTTTAGGAAAAAAAAAAACAAAAGGACAAAACCAAGAAAATGTTACACCATTGGTACAATTAGTAGTTGCCTAAATTGTACCTTTTGCACGTGGATTTGTTAAGATTCACATATTTACCAAACAATTTTTTACAACCTGTATTATATTAACTATAATCAAGTTCAAAAGTTCAAACTGTTAGGTGGATTTAAAAAAAAAACTATTTAATAGATAGTTGTGATTTTTTCCTTTCCTTGTACTATGTATTTATTTAGGAGTTTTACTGAGAGATTTTAATTTTAATTTATTTATTTATGTATTATTGAAGTGATTTACAATGTTGTGTTAGTTTCTGCTATATAGCACAGTGATTCAGTTATACACATATATTTTTTCATATTTTTTTCATTATGGGTTATTACAAGATATTGAATAAAGTTCCCCATGCTATACAGTAGGAACTGACTGTCGCTGTGTACCTGTTTTTTATATGGTAGCTTGTATGTAATAATCCCAAACTCCTAGCTTAGCCCCCCACTTCCCCCTTTGGTACCCATAAACTTGCTCTCTATGTCTGTGAGTCTGTTTTTGTTTTGTAAATAAGTTCATTTGCATCATTTTTTAGATTCCACATATAAGTGATACCATATGATATTTGTCTCTGTCTGACTTATTTCATTTAGTATCATAATCTCTAGGTCCATCCATGTGACTGCAGTACAATTCTATTTTTTAAAAAATTTACAGGTATAATTATATATGAAATTCAATATAAGAAAAATTTCACTGTCTGTATTTCTTTCTCGGCCATCATTATTACTTGTTTCATTTCATGATTATTACCAAAAATAATTTTGTCATGTAGACAAGGAGGATGTTTTATTAAAGGTCCTCTCTGAGTGTCAAATTACACTAGGCACACTCCTGGCAGGCAGCCCAGTGTCCGGGCAGGAGAGGAGATCGTGACCTTGGGAGAGGGGGGACTGTTTCATCAGACATGGTTTAAGAGATGGTTTCCTTTACTTGAATAACCTCCAGGGAGGGCCTTGTGTGAAAGACAAGATACTTTTTGGCATTTGCGTAACCCAACAGAGTTACTTATGATGACACAGTATACCCCAGTAAGGTGACATTATTATGAAAAGAAATACAGCCAAGGATTGGAGAAAAGGCAAAAAAAAAAAAAAAAAAAAAAAAAAAGTAGCCCTAGGTCATCATTTCCAAGGTCAGCATGGTTGGCTCTATTGCTAACTTGCTGTGTGACCTAGAGCAAGCCACTTCACTGCTCTGATCTCCTCTTTCCCTCCCAACTGTCTCATGAGGAATGGTTTTTATTTGCAAAGCAATATACCACTTTCTTGATTACTGAACACAGGAACAGAAGAGGCAGGAGTGGTTCAGAGAAGACTAAAGTCTATTTTCTCTTCTTCAGATGATTGTTTTAAGTAGTGTAATTTGCGGGGTCGTTTCAACTCCCTGTTTTTCACTTTCTTCCTGTGTTCAACAAAGATAACAATACTCACCAGTGGGATATTATGAAAAGAACATCTATTTAGCATGTGAGGCTCCGTGAATGGCAAAGGGTACCGAGTTAAATGTAAGTGCTGTCATTATCCTCTTTGCAAAACTGGAGAGACTAAGACTCAGCGAGGTCAAGTGACTTTTAACTTACATGAGTGGGCGCTCTTGGGGATTAGTATTCAGAAAGCAAGAGCTGTTGTTCAGTCCCGTCCTAGCCATGCTGGTTGTCCTCCTTCAGCCAATTTTCAAAACACAGGGCCAGCCAACTTGAATTAACACCATTCATGCAATTCCCAAGAGAAGGTGTCAACTGCCTTGCCAATGGAGGAACATATATCAGTGAGAGTCTCTCTATTGCCTTTGCTGGCAATTCCACTGCAAATGATAATCCAATTTGCTAGGATTTATTTATTCTTCTCGCTTTTGGGGAAATTATATAAGGTGGTCATCACCCCAGCCTCTGGGCACATGTACAGCTGTTAATGTAGAAATTTAAAATATTAACATGCTTCCCAGCCAGGTTGGCCCATTTACTTCAAACAAGAACCTAACCGCACAGCTGGGTCCTGCACCATGCCCCAAAGGCCAGTAGAGATTTGTGCTTTCTCTGAAGGGTTTGTAACTCAGTCATGAGCTAGCTTATAGCTAGAAAACCCTTTATGGGTGACTTGTAACCGAAATCCTGTGGCTGTCTTTGGAGGTGGCTTAGGCAAAGTGACCCGGGCCTCATTCGGTTCAGCCCATGGAGAGCCAAACCATGCTCATTCCAGCATCAACAACAGATACTACCACCAGCACTGACCATCCTGATTGCAGTTTTAGAAAAGTAGCTTTGACTTAGTGGTTACGGAGTAAGAACACAAGCTGTGGTTTCGAGAGCTTTTAGATGAATTCTAACTGGTGAGAAAGTTGTAATGATCTAACACGTTCTGCATATGAACGCAGTGAGAAAACACAGCTGAAAGCTTTATCTCTACATCAGCCATAGGTGTCTAAGGATGGAAAGCTTTCTCTATTATGAGGCTAGAGGGCCTTTGTCGCCTGTTACTTACCTCCTGATTAACTGTAGAATCTAGTGAAGCTAATTCAATGATGACAATATTTCCAGTTTTTCCTATGTTAACACAAGTTAACATTTTTTACAGCTAGGAGACTCAGACAGCTAGGGGCAGGATGGAGGATGGAGAACCTCGAATCTTTTTAGGTGGATCTGGAACAAGGTTTGCAAATAATGGGCACATTCATCTGCTACAGAAGAAGAGTGAGGCAGAGGAAGTCCGCCCATTCCCTGACGTTTCCATGTTATTTTAGTACACTTTGACTGGTCTGGAACCCCATGTGTTAGGAGTCTCAGAGTAATCAGAACCTCGTAGAGGTCTCCAAGTTCACCTGCTCTCTACACCAGGGCCAAGTCCTGGGTAGACTGGCGAGGGCCGCACTGGATAAGAATAGTGTCTCTGAGGGGCTTGAACCACCTGCAGGTGGTCTGAGTGGCAGCTACTTGGCCTCTGGATTATCTTAGATTTGCCTGGTCTCTGAAATAAAGGCTGTCTTTAAGGAAAAAAATAATACAAAACAGCAACAGTAGTAGCAGCAGCAACAGAAAACCTCAAGTACAGCCATTGTGAGATGTACCACATGTTCTTAATATCTGGGGCTGAGATCTATTGGGTAAAATAAAACACAGCACTACCCACTTGGCATAGATCTCAAAAATGCAGACAGAAAATTACCATTTTAAACCAATCTTCTCTGCTTCTGAAACATTAAACATAAGAAGCATTAAAGAGGTGAGCTGAATCACTCAGGCCCTTTACAATAAATGGTGTCAGCATGCCATGAGTGATAACGGCAAAAAAGGGCTCCCAAGGTTATAAAAATTAAAAGAAATTAGAGCTGTAGCCCCACACTTAATATCATTGTCAATCTACCCTGTGATGAAGCATTTCTCCAGCCTTAGCAATCCCTGACTTGAGATCAGCAATTGCTTGCAATTTAACATTACGTGGGGGAAAGTCTACCCATGTCCTTTTAATGAAAATTTCAATCACAGGTTTTGCTGAAGTCAGCTGAAAGAGAAGATAGCTTCTAACAATGATGGCACAGAAAAGATCATCACACGTGATATACAGCTGGCTAAGTGTGCCTTCTAGACATAGTGGCTAACGTCAGGGTTAGTGTCGATGATTGTAGTTTTTTCAAAAGGAAACCACATTTTTAGATCTGCTAGCAGACTTTGTGTAGCAGTGATTTTTGCTTCCAGATGACAATTTGAAAATTTAAATCATAATACAAGCAAGTGACAAAAAGCAGTTACAGTCTAATCCAAGTGATTATATCAGGATTAAGAAGGATTATGTGAGGATTACTCTGGGAATGTTAAAAAAAAAAAAATCACTTGTTTTGCCACTGAGTTCACTGTGGATAATCTTCAAAAACATATGAAAGTTTTCTTTTGTTCCAAGTTGTTAAAATATTCATTTTTTTCTGTTGTTTTACATTAATGAATGCATATTCTGAAGCTATCAAAAAGACTGTTATTATCCTGGTTTAACCTGTTAATGGGATTATATTACACTAAAAGACTTTTATAATGTTGAACCAACCTTGCATTCCTGGTATAAAGTCAATCGGGTAGTTTGTAAAATACCAGATTAAATTAGCTTTTTAAAAGGAATTTTAAATCTATGTTCATAAGTGAGGCTGACCTGTAATTCCCCATCCCCTCTTCTTTTTTTACTGTCTTTGTTCTGTTTTGGTATCAAGTATACTAGGTATACTAGCCTTATGAGTTAGTTGGAAGTGTTTCCTCCTTTTCTATTCTCTGAACAATTTTGTAAAAGACTGGCATAATGTTCCTTGAATGTGTGGTAGAACTCTCCTGTGAAGCCATTTTGGATCTGCTGCTTTGATGTGGACTTTAAGCTACTAACTCCAATTTTTTAAATGAGCTCATTCAGGCTTTCAATTTTTTTTCCTGATTTAATTTTGATAAGGTTTTCCTTTTTGTTTGTTTGTCTTCCTTTAGGAATTTGTCTTTAAACTTGAGTTTAAAAATCTATCATAAAGTTATTCCTGATTTTTTTATATCTATTTAATCTCTGTCACATCTATAGTTATAACTCATTTTCTTTTTAAATACTGTTTATTAGGTCATTCTCTTTATGGTTAGTGTTGCCAAATATTTCCATTCTCTTAGTCTTCAAAAAAGCAACATTTGCTGCAATTTATGTCAAGTAGTGTTCTGCCTATTTTTCCTCTAGGAGTTTTACAGTATCCGATAAATTACTGCAATATTTTTTTCAAACCAGCTCCTAGAATAATGGAAATAAAGGCAAAAATAAACAAATGGGACCTAATTAAACTTAAAAGCTTTTGCACAGCAAAGGAAACCATAAACAAAATGAAAAGACAACACACAGAATGGGAGAAAATATTTGCCAATGACACAACCGACAAGGGACTAACTTCCAAAATATACAAATAGTTCATGCAGCTTAATATCAAAAAAACAAACAACCCAATTAAAAATTGGGCAGAAGACCTAGACAGACATTTCTCCAAAAATGACGTACAGATGGCCAACAGGCACATGAAAAGATAACATCACTAATTATTAGAGAAATGCAAATCAAAAGTATGAATCACCTCAAATCAGTCAGAATAGCCATCATTAAAAAGTCTACAACTAATAAGTGCTGGAGAGAGTATGGAGAAAAAGAAACCCTCCTACAATGTTGGTGGGAATGTAAATTGGTGCACTCACTATGGAAAACAGCATGGAGACTCCTTAAAAAACTAAAAATAGACTTATTGTATGATCCAGCAATCCCATATCCAGAGAAAACTATAATTCGAAAAGACACATGCACCCTTATAAAGAAGTTGTGGTATATATACACAATGGAATATTACTCAGCCATAAAATGAATAAAATAATGCCATTTGCAGCAACATAGATGGACCAAGACATTATCATATTAAGGGAAGTAAGTCAGACAGAGAAAGACAAATACTATACGATATCGCTTATATGTGGAATCTAAAAAAAAACAAATTTTATTTACAAACCATAAATAGACTCACAAATATAGAAAACAAACTATGATTACCAAAGGGGAAAGGTTGTGGGGAGGATAAAGAGGAGTTTGGTATTAACAGATATACATGACTATATATAAAAAGAGATAAACAACAAGGACCTACTGCATAGCACAGAGACCTATATTCAATCTCTTACAATAACACATAATTGAAAAAAATCTGAAATATATGTGTGCATATATATGCATGTAGATGTATAACTGAATTGCTTGGCTGTACATCTGAAACTAACATTGTCAATTAACTACACTTCAATAAAAAAATTAAAAAAGGGCAACATTTGGCTTTGTTGATCTCTATTACATGGCAATTTGCTATTTTAGGAATTTCTATCCTTACCTTTACTTATCCTTCCTTTTATGAGTTTATTCTCTTTTTTAGTAAGATTTAGATGCTTACTCCTATTTCCAGTTTTCTTTTTTCCTAAAACAGACATTTAAAGTTTAAAATTTTTCCTTTAGGTTCTGCTTCAGTTTCATCCCATGAGTTTTGATATGTTGTATTTTAATTATCAATTACTTCTAAGTATTTTAAAGTTGAAATTCAGATTTCTTTTTAGACCTGTGGATTTAGATGTGTGTTTTTAAATTTCTAGGACTTCATTTTAGTTATCTTTTGTGACATTCATTTCTAACAATTGTGTTGTAGGTCAGAAAATATGATAGCACTCCCTTGAAATTTGGTTGAGATTCCCCTCAAGGTCTAGTATGGGATTAATTTTTGTCAACGTTCCAGGTATATTTGAAACGGTACAGTTTTCTGTATAGGTTCTGTCAATCAAGTGTATAGAAGCTGAGTTCTATGGAAGTGCTTCATTAACTGCAAACATCAGCAGGAACAGCAAGAGAAAGGGAACAGCAGAGCAGCTTAGAAAAATGTGCTTACTCCCTGACATCTTCTAGGGTCTTTCACTAGTGGGCTTGGCATGTTCCCATTGTCCTTTAAATCTCAATTTGTGACATAATCTCACTTTCAAGAGATTAGGAAAAACAACCAGGAAGAAATATTAAGCACTGTACTGCCTGGTTTGGAGCCTTCTTACCTACTTTTTCTAATCCTTGGTTCCTTTATAAGCACAGTACGAACATCATCTTCCAGGACCCAAGGCTCTTAAAGCATTTGGATAGTAGAAAATGTCTAAACAGAATCACTTGTGGCCACACGTACACACATTCAGCGTAAGTGAAAACACAACGGTTTACTTCCCACAGTTGCAGTCATCTTTTCAGAGTCCCAGGGCCACACGGGATGAGATCCGTGACTAATAAGCTCCTTAGCATCTTTCCTACTGGCAGAAAGCATTCATGACCTCCAAAGACAGAAGGACTCCATCAATCCTTACACCTCAACAAGGACTAGTCAGAAAGCTGGTTCTGCTCAGACAGTGAGGTGAGATTATTATGTATTTGGGCAGGGGGAGAAAAAGCAGCAGAGATTAAGAATCAGGGAAGTTGGTTTACAGTTTTCAGTAGCTGAGGATAAAACATAGATGTGTGGTGACTCAACAGTGTATTCTTTTCTTCACCCGTTTATGCAGAGATTTGTTGTATATAAATAACTTAATTAGCCATAAAAGACTGGCCTTAAGTGCCAGAATTAGTCTCTACCCTAGGATCAGAAGAAAAAAGAAACTAATAGTTATTTAACATGCTGGGGGCGGAGGTGGGGCGGGCAGAATCATAGCCCCTGTGTCTCAACTCATCTTTCAGTGGGATAGGAGAATGATATAAATGAACCTAAAAGGCAAGGATTCTCAGACTGCAAGTGCGAGGAGGCAAGAGTAAGGAGCCAGGAATCAGGACCAGGAATCTGGAGTCATGAGCAGCAGGAAGTGAGACTGGGGCTTGGGAGGTGGGGCTGAGTTCAGTGACTTCAACTCTGATTAAAATTAGGAAGTAAGTGGGCTGGATTAGGGGCTCTCTCATGCCCCTCCTAGGTTTAACAGTCTGTATCTTGCAGTTTTCCTGTGGTAACAGCAGTGGGGAAACTGAACCCACGTCCAGCCCAAATTTTATATGACAACACATTCTACCTTGCTTTTCTTTCTTTCTTTCTATTTTTTTTTTTTCCTGTGGATGGACCATGAAAAATGACCAGCAAATAGTGGACTTAAAAATCAAGCAAGTCAATCACCAGCAGGACGGAAAGGCAGACTGAAAAGACCAGCCCAATGAACTAGGCCCCAAGGGCCCACAAGGGAAAGAAGATGTGACCTGGGAGAGCTCCTTAAATAATCTGGCGATTCTCTGAAATCTGAGCTCCTACTACCAGAAGAAGGGTAGAGAAACTCCATCATGAGCATCCCTTTTCTCCTTCTCTCTAAATGATAAATAGCAACATTCCTGGGGGAAAATTATATTGTAACGAGAAACTCAGCACAACAGCTTTTTTATGGACTTTACAGTTAGGTCATTACCAAGATCTTCCTGAAATAAATTGTGAGTAGCACTGAAGATAAGAAATACAAACCACTAGGGAAGAAATATAAACCCAGGAGGGAAAAAGAAGACAAGGTGAGTGCACAGAGAATTAGCGAAGGACAAAACTGCAGGGTACCACTTTGTATTTAAACGACTGAAAATGTCAGGAAACGACTTACTCAGGATACAACGTAAATCATGGGTGAATATATACATCTCTAACCACGAATGGGAGCCCCGGTAATGACCGACGAAAGCCTAATGACTGGAATGCCTGAGTGACACCTGGCCTAAGATAAATCAAGGTGGCGGCGGTGGTGATGGAGGATATAAAAAATGCAACGTGTATGGACGAGGGGGGGCATAGCACAATAAATTGCAAATGTAATTACAATAAATTACAAGACAAAAGGAAGAAAAGAGTGATGGTAAAGCTTTGGAAGGTCATTTTGTGAATCTTTCATTTATTTAAGCACAATTTGTAACACCCCTTCCTTGGAAACCTACAACCAGAGTTCAAATATGCTCTCTCTTTTTCTGTCTTTCCCAGTACTCCCAGAAAATAAAGCTGCCGTGGCCGTTTACTAACTGTGTGTGTGCATGTGTGTGCATGTGCATGCGTGTGCGCGTGTGTGAGAGACAGACAGACAGATCCAGAGACACACAGAGATGAAAATAAAGGCACCAAAGCTGGAAAGGTAATTACTAAACTGAGGAAGTCATGTCAAGTTAAGAACTTCATGAAGCAAGGTCTTTTCAGTGATCAATTGAGTTAAGTGGGTGGTCTATAAAGTGAGGACCAGATTGGGCAGTAAATTTGTTTAAGTTTCCCTTGATGACTATTCAGGGTGCTTTGTTAAACAGAGGAGAAAACATAGTCTTTAACTAACCATCTAACATCTTGGAACTGAGTTCCCAATTCCACTCTTTGGTTACAATTCCAGAGATGTTAACAGACTACGTTTAGCTATTCCATTGGTCGATATTTAAAAACGATCAACACTATATGTTTATGTGCACATGAAAAAAGAGACTGAAAGAATGTATGTAAGAGTTAACAATAGTTATATCCGGCATTCAGACACTCTGATTTGTTTCCTTTTATATGCTTCTTTTAGGTTTCCAAGTTTTCTGCGTTGAGCATATACTCTTGCAGAAAGCAAAATAAAACAAAAATTAAAATGACAAAACTAGACCCAGAAAAACCGCAGCTCCTTCCTACGTTTCTCTTCCTCTCTGTTTGTTCTCCTACTCAGATCCAGAGGACTGTTTTTTCCCTCTGAGTCATTCTCCTTTCTCCTGTGTTTCCACATTGTATTCTTTCACCCCCACCACACTTCTCCTGGCTTTCTCTTCACAGCCTTCCTTTCTGATGAGGAGGAAATTGGCGGATCTTCCTAATCCTCATGTTTCCTCTCCTAACCAGCTGCACAGAGAAGCCCTGGAGCACGATTCCCTCCGCACCGCAGCCCAGTTGGAGAGATGGATAATTACATCAGTCTGGCTGGGAGCGTGACACCTGCTGCATACAGGTGGCGGCGTGTGCGGCCGGGTGCAGGGTTTCGGCGTGGATGAGGCTGCCTCTTTGCATTGGCAAGCTATAAATAGGGATGGAGTCAAGGCCACAACACAGGGGTTCATTTTAGCATCCATGCCCGGACAGAGGCATGACGATGGTCAAACAGTATGCGTCTGCAGCTAAAGTCCATTTTGATTTACTACCTTTAAGAAAAGATCCATCTCGCTATAAATCTGGCACTCTCGGCTTGGTAGATGGTCTATAAGTCAGGAAGCAATTTCCAAAAGAGGTGGTGGAGGGGAGGGTCACTCAGAGGTCATGCACCCTCTGTGGCCGACAGTAGGGGGGAAGGTCGAGTTCCTTTATCTTGGGAATGGCTGCACGTCTACAGAGTCCATCCTTCCCACTGCAGATGGTGGGGAAAGCAGCAAAAAGGGAAGAAGCCCGGCGATTTTAATGGTCTGCCGGGTAATGCCATTATTTCTCCCCCTGGCTCCTACATTGATTTGTTTGCTAGTCTCATTATTTTTAGAAGAGATGATTACTAATGAGGATGCATCTGATGATCAAATTAATTACTGGCAGAGCAGGATGACTGATGATGAGATGAAGCCTCCCAGAGTTAGACTTTATTACGGCTTCTCTTTCTCTTCCCAGAAGTAAAGAGATTTACCTTCATAGTTCAAATTTAATAAATAAAAGCCACGCGGGTGTTATTTTCCTCTTGCTCGCTCTTACTCCAGTGTAAAAACCAAATTAAAGGCGAGGTCACAGAGGCAAAAACAGACAATGGGTTTTTGCCCAAAATATTTCTAGCCATCAATGAGCACAGGAAGGGCAGAACTTCCCAGTCTTCTGGCCCTGCACCCCCAACCCCCATCACTGTGGCTCTTCTCTACAGGGTAGAGTTCCAGGGAAACAGAGAGAACACAGGTGTGTAACAGGGAAGAACCAATCTGACTCCATATTGGATCTGTTCCTTTAGCTCTAACCCTGTGCTCTGTTGCCTGTGTTTAGTCAAGCTGGTTCTTTTATGAAAGAATGTTGCCTGTAGCCTGAAATATACAGGACAGTCCGTTCTCAAGGCTCTGACCTTTAAGGCTATCACACTTTTCCATTCATACAGAGATAAAAAGTTGCAGAACAGAGAGTAACATTTGTCTTGCTGGAGCTTTACAGGGACACCATGACCTGATCTAAGTGGACCGCTGCAAGAACAAAGGATTCTGACACCAAGGAGTTTGCAACTTTTTAGTATAAAAGGAGCCTGGATTCTGACTTGGGGAAGACGGTTCTCTAGGACACTGGTCCCCTACCTTCTTGGTCTGCTGGCTTTCTGAATAGAGTCGTTATTCCTTGCCCCTTGATTTATTGGCCTGTTTTGCGGTGAGCAGAATGAGTGTGGACTCGGCAGCAGGGGCTGTGGTCAGGCAGGCCTGGGTTGGAACTCTGACTCTGCCAGGGACGTGCTATACCCTGGGCAAGTCGCTCACCGTCTCCAGGTCTCAATGTCTTCTGTGAGAAATCAGGATAAGCACATACTCCCAAGTTGTGAGTGCTGAATGGAGTCATGCGAAGGAATTTTTGTGAGTTCACTGTGGGGAGTGAGTCCCGCTGTTGTAAGAGGGTGGGAGCAACAGTGCAGGACACCCCAGGATCTAGAACTTCAGATCTGGATTTGTCCAAACTACCTTTGCGAGTCCTGAGCCCTTGCTTAAATGTCTACTTCTTCATGTTTTCCACGGGCAGGTGGCAATCATGGCTTGCACTTGGAGAACAGCTTTTCCAAACGTGTTCACATACGTGACCTCATTTTATGGCAACAAACCTTGACTGAGGTTGGTGGGACCCATTCTCCAGATGGAGGACCCGAGGTTCAGATGGGCTGACTCTCGCAAAGTTGTGGAGAAAACGGCCAAGCTGGAGCCACCTCTCCTTCCTACTGGCTTGGTGTTCTCATTTTCTTGTGCAGAAGCTCGGCGCCCCTCATGTCCACCAAGACAGCTTATCTCCTTCCTTATCTGAAAATCTCTGGCCAGTGAAAATGGCAAGATGCCAGTGGCCCACCTTGGTTTGAAACTGCTAAGAATTCAGAGAGTTTTCCTCTTCATGAGCTTCGCACTTAGTCCTCTGTCTCTTGTCCGGAGTCAAATGGGAACGTGCCCATATAAACTCCCAGCCCCTAAGCAGATGTCAGGTGCGATCATTTCAAAGGGTAGGGCTTTGTAATGTGCAGCCCTGGGCAAGAACTGGTTGCTATTTCTGGTTCCAGATTGTCCCCGGCCATCCCTTCAAGCATCTCACACTGCAGTTGGTAAATACCTTCTTCAGAAGTGCCAGGGAATCTGACTGCAAACGTTAGAGAATGCCCACGCTGACAGCAGGAACTCGATAATTGACTCTAGCCGCCTAAGGGAAGGGGCTCTGAATCGTAAAATGAGAATTAGCATCACCGTCACACGGGCTGCTATTATAATGCACCGTCCCAAGCTATGGCTGAAGAATGGGTGGAAGATGAAATTCAAACTCGGGTAGTTAAGTGAAAAGGAAGGATGACCACAGTGGACCCCAAATTCGAACAGTTGTGAACTTTCATGTCGCGTCCTGGAACCTTTTTGAAGCCACACCATCTGAAAGATTTACAGGTTTTATGATCTTTCTGATTCTAGCAAAATGTTTTTAAATGTTAAATGTTAAAAGACTTTTAACATGGACGTCAGAAATGTCTTGTGAGTTGTTTCCTATTCATAAGGGAAGAAACTGCAGCTGTGTGGCCGAAGTAGAATGAGACAAACGTAGGTTATGTCTCTTGTAAAAATTTCAGATTTTTATGTGTGTATTTACATGCACTTTTTTTTTTAAACTTTCTAAGACTAAAGGTTTTACTACTTCCACATGAAACTCTAAAAGAATGACCCTTTCTCTACAGTGTAATAATGCGATTTTCCTGCCCTGTCCAGTGACACTGAATTATTTTCTGCACTGATATTAAATATTGAAAAATTAAATATCAAATATATTATGATAAGGTTGTTACATACTTTTTCCTGAATGAGTAAACAAACAGGTCATCACATATGTGCACTTTCTTTTTTCCAACTGAACAATTTTGAGGTTCGTGAACCTATTAAGGAGGAAGAATCTTGTAATTGCCACAGAAATTCAGAATGAATCAATCTTTAGTTTTTCCCATCCTACATCTAGTTCATCTTTCTAAATATTTCACAGAAGCTCTCCAAATGTATGATAGAAATGTTGACATTTTTTTCAGACAAATTTCTCTTTTGTTCTTCCGTGTTTCTGTTTGCATCGTTACTCCCCCTCAACCACCATTTTTAACTTGAGAGGAAGAGCGGTCCTTCCCGCCGCCTCTTCCTTTGTCTCTGCACATCCTTCTCATCCCTGCATCCCCAGCAGCCTCCACTCCCTCATCTGTGCACATTCACTGAAGCCCAGGCTCGCCTTCCTGCACACTATCTGTTTTTCTCAGTCCCCTGCCTCCTCCTCTCTTCTAGGGCAAAATACCCAAACAGGATGGAGGACAAGCTTGTTTAACCTAGTTAAACAGGATTTGTATTTTCACTAATGAGGATGAGTCGGGGTGTCATATTTGTAAATAAGCAACTTAAAGATCAAAATTCTCTTGTCATTATTACATATTGCAGCCTCTTCCAGTCACCTTTTTTCAGACTGTCTTCCTTTCTTCCTCCCCCAAACCCTTCTGATCTGTATCTCTGTCTCCTCCTCCTGAAACATCTATTTTTATTCCAAAATATGCTGCCTGAAGTTGCTCTGCTCCTGCCCCTCAGACACTGGGGAGATGCGCTTGCTGCCCTTCCCTGCCCTACTTCCTGGACCGCAGGGATAACGTGTAATACGCTTCCTCTTCTCCCTCCCCGGGCACCACGCTCACCAGGAATTCATTCAAGGACTAGATTAAAGGTAGAAGCCCCTGAAGCAGGTTCTGATTCAAATGTCAGACCCAGTGTGTTTGCTTTTTCCTTTTTCCTTCCTTCACAGGCAATTAAAATGTCCTGTCAATGAATAAACTTAAAAGAGCAAAGAGGATGGGAAGAGAATTTCAGGGAGCTCTTAGTGTATGACAGACGCTGGTATTCGTGGGGTCCCCAGTGCTCCTCAAAATGCAGCCTGCTGGTCAGTGAGGCCCTGCATGGGAGAAAGACTCAGCCGTGGAGGAGACCTGGACTCGGCAATGAGCAAACCACGTGGCGTCCCAGAAAAGTGAACCAAGCCTTCGAGCCCAAATATAAACAGAATCCCGAGCATCACCTCACATGAGAAGAAACCTGGAGCATGACTGAGACAGAACGGAGACACAGAAAACCAAACAGCCAGTCCTGGAATAAACAGAAATGATTCGGGAACAAAAAAGAATTTAAAAAATTCCACTTAGTATTCTCAGAAAGATTTGAAAAGATACTGCCACCAAAAAATAAGACTGCATGAAAAGATCATAATCAAAGAACACAAATAACATTTGCAGATAAAATAGCATGATTATCAAATAGAAACTTCAATGGGAAGGATAAGAGATAAAGTTTAAGACAGATACTATGAGATACAGGGGAAGTGGGAACAGAGCATCAGCCTGGTAGGTCCATTATCTGACTGCTGGGCATTTCAGAATGAAAATAAAAACAGAAATCAAAAGTGAAAAATTATCAAGGGAACAGAGACTCCTGTTGCATTTGTGGTTTCTGCCTGCAGCACCTCACCCGAGTTCTTCTCAGCACCCCTGTGAAGACCACTCAGAGGAGTGGGTGGCTGGACTTTCTAGGATTTTCACAATATTTAAGGGAAATGCTTTTTTTCAGAAGTTAAAGTGAAATTATTTAAAGTTGTCTTGGGTAAGTTCTTTTTACCTGTCTTTCCCTAAAAATTTTCTAGTGATCAAAAATGCTACCATCCCCACCATGGACACCATCCTCCCACTACATCGCCACCACAGCCACCATCGTCGCAGTCCATGGTATGACTCCTGCTGCATGATAATTATCCTGACTTCGACATGTGCACATCAGACCTCATTACATAAGAATTTGGGAGGGGAACGGAACACAAACTTTTCACTCTCTCTATAAAAAGTACTTACTAAGCAACTGAATAGTTTAAGGAAGATTTCAGAGGAGGTGCTTAACTTTACTTAAGTGGTCAGATGCACTCACTGATGTTCTAATTTTAACATACTTTCATCCATTTCTTAATCCATATCCCCAAATTCTCAACCAACGTTTGGCAAAACTAGCTGGGGTTACTTTGTATTTTAGGAAAGTAACATTATCATATTTCTCTGTCGTCTTTGACAAAACTAGCCTAGATGAAGTTTTATAATACATATACAGAGAAATCTCAGATATGTTCCTCTTTGAGCATAAGGGGAAAAAACACTTGTTACTTAATTTCTAAAATGGTGTTGATTATAACAGTCCTCTTTTTCCCAATTTTTCCCTGATCTGCCCTGGCTGAAAGTTGTCAACAGAGCTGACCAGCCCTGGACTTTACTAATGTCAAGCCAAGCTGGACATGGGCCAATGGTTTACTGGCCTAAGACGGCTGGGCCTCAGATGACATTTGCTAACAGTATTAGAGCATCGGTTGAAGGTATATATGAGGAACCTACTGACATAATCATCATTAGTCACTCAGAGTTTTATGATCAGCAGCTTATAATGGTATTCTGTTGTTATCTAAATATGTATCAATTCTGTCAATACGATTTACACATGGCTTCAAAAGAATTCTGATTTTTAAGCTGGTTATTTAAAATATATGACATACTGACTCATCCTCGTGAATGAAAATATAAATCCGGTTTAAACTTACGTGTGCTTGAAACCATTATGAGAGGCCATTATACATGTATTACAGTGGATGAAAAAGATAAGACAAAACACAACAAAACAAACTGGCCGTTCCAAGTGCTGGCTGATCAGGACACTGAATGACCGGAATGCTCATATAATCCCATTGGAATGCACGAGGGTACAGACACTTTGGAAAACAGTCTGGCAGTTTCTTAAAAAGTCAAACACACTCACCATATGACCTAGTAAATCCTGCTCCTAGGTATTTATCCAAGTGAAATGTGAAAAATTATGTCCAAATGAAAAGCCTGCAAGGGAATGTTTACTGCAGATTTATTCATATTTGCCCCAAAAAGGAAACCACCCAAAAGTCCATTAACTAGTGACTAGATAAATGGCTCATCCTTACAGTGAAATACTACCATTCAGCATAAATACAATGAACAACAGACACATACGGCAACACAGATGAATCTCAGATTCACTACACCGAGTGACAGCAGCCAGACTCAAGAGGTGGCACAAGGTACAACTCAACTTCTATGACATTCTTGAAAAGGCAAAACCATGAGGGTAGAAAACAAATCAGGGGCTGCTGGGAGTGGGGTTGACTAAAAAGGAGCATGAGGGAATTTTAGGGGTGGTGATGGAATGGTTTTATATATTGATTGTGGTAGTGGTGGTTACATGAGTGTATGAATTTGTGAAGATTTACAGAATTGTACCCCCTCAAAAGAGTATTTTTTATAAGATCATTTTTTCCCTCTCTTTTTTTAAATTAAAGTATAGCTGATTTACAATATTGTGTTAGTTTCTGGTGCACAGCAAAGTGATATACACACACACACACACATACATATACACACACACACACATTTTCATATTCTTTTCCATTATAGTTTATTACAGGATATTGAAAGTAGTTCCCTGTGCTATACAGTAGGTCCTTGTTGTTTATCTATTTTATATTTAGTAGTGTGTGTCTATTAATCCCAAACTCCTAATTTATCCCCCACCCCCTTTTCCCTTTGGCTTGCTTTCTATGTCTGTGAGTCTGTGTCTGATTTGTAAATAAGTTCATCTGTATCATTTTTTAAATTTCACATATAAGTGCTGTCATATGATGTTTTTCTCTGTCTGACTTCACTTAGTATGACAATCTCCAGGTTGCTGCAAATGACATTATTTCATTCTTTTTTATGGCTGAGTAGTATTCTATTCTCTCTCTATATATATTCCATTTTATATATATATAATATATACACACACATACATATATATACCTAAGAAAACAATTCAGTGCAGTAATCTGAAGACAAATAAGAATTCAAATATATATATACATATTTTTTTTTCCTTGGGTACCTAAAGGTACAAATGGAAACCCATGCTCTCACTCTCCCCATGGCAGAGACCAGTTAACTTCTTCGCCAGCTTCAGATCAGGTAAAGGCTGCCGTGTTACCATGGATATAAGCTATTATTTCCTTTTGTATGAAATCTCTAATATTAAACTGTGACTCACATGCAAGGCAGGGTAGACTGAGAAACAGCCAGACAGAGTCGCCCAAGGGTTGTTCATTTTTCGGAACTCTGCCCGTAATGTTTTCTTTGTGAACTCATGAGAAACCATGTGAAGTCAGTGAACATATCCTTAAGGGATTACGAGAAGAAAGGTTAGACACTTTCTGGCTACACTTGAAGGCAATTCTAAAAATTGCACGCCAGTCCCAAGGCTGTTAAGACTCCGTATTTTGTTTTGTTTGTTACAGAAATAATTTCTCGTAGACGAGTTGCTCAAACAAGGACATGTGGGAGGCCAGCCCCTCCTCCATCTGTTGACTTTCCTGTGAGATCATGACTTTCTGATTTGTAAAGTGGACAGCGAGCAGATGGAGAGTGGGTTTTAAAGTCAGGAGTAAAAAGCAAAATCAATTATACTTTAATAAAAAAAAAAAGAAAAAAAAAGAAAGGAGAATTCTTCGCAGTGGGGCTCACATTAGCAAATTGTGGGAATTTATTCAAAGTGGTTAAGGTAGAAAGATGCACATGAATTTAAAAGCTGTATTAAAGATGGGTTGCCACAGAGATCGTCGTGCATCCGTCTAACAACCAGTAAAAGTGGAAATCCTAACTACTGCCGCTGAGTGAGTGCGTCCCCTGTGCTCAGAAGGTGCTGCATGAATCTGCAGGGTATCAGCCCTCCCCACACTTGGCCTTGCTCCTTATGACTCAAGAACCTCAAACAACCCAGAGCTCCCCCCAGGCGCCAGGTTGGCTCTTGCCTCTGTACATTTGTCCATCCGTTCTTCCATTCAACAAATCTATTTTGACAATATACTCTGTGTCTGTTATTGATTGAATTGTGTTCCCCCCAAATTTATATGTTGATGTTCTAAACCCCGGTATCTCAGAACATGAGCTCATCGGGAAACAGTCACTGCAGATGTCATCAGTCAAGATGAAGTCATACTGCAGTAGTGTGGGTCCCTTCACATTTTGTACAAATTATGACCTGATAAAAAGCGGAAATTTGGACACAGGCACACACGCAGGGAGGACGCCTTGAAGATGAAGACAGGAAGCCGGGTGACGCGTCTACAAGCTGAGGAAGGAAGAAGGTGGCCAGAGAACCACTGGAAGTGAGGGGAGAGACGAGGAACCCACAGAGGAACCAACCCCGCCATCACCCTCGTCTTGCACTTTGAGGTCCAGAACTGTGAGACTGTGGTTTAGACTGAACCAGGGTAAACCAAAACAAACCCCCAAACAAAATTCCTTCCAAAATAAAACAAGCACACTAAAGGACATTTCCTACTGACCAGGGGATTCTGCAAACAGGGGAGAAGCTGCAATAACGAAACAGCTCCTTTAAGGGGCTGGAGCTCAGTGGTGGCACTGCTCCAAGGTGGACGAGGCTCACCAGTGCCCGGCAGACGCGACACCCCGAAGTGCTTCTTCCTGCCTGGCTAGCTCACCCTCGCCGCCTCTGACTTCTTTCAGATTTGAATCTTCAGCCATCTTACAGGTTTTGTCAGCTTTTAAAGCAACCAGGATTCTCTTTCCTGGAGGAAAAGGGCTGTGAGATAGTAGCTTGCAGGCTGGATCTAGTGTCACAGTCCTTGGGGAAACGGGCAGACTCTCCTCCCTTCGAAGGCACCACGCACACCCAGGGCTGGGGCATATGGACCACCCGGGGGCCTCGCACTGCAGCTGTCAGACCGATTTCCAAGTGTGGGGACCTGAGCAACACCTATAAATGACATTTTCCTGGCTGGCCCTGACCTCTGAATCTCACTGACTGGTCTAACACACGCTGTGAAGATCAGCTAGTCAGGACTCAAAAAGCCAAGACTCCACAATTGCTTTTAAACGGCAGGAAATGTTTAAGACAGGATTTCTGTGACTTGTCATTAACTTGTTTACATCCCCATCTGCACTTCTTGTTCATATTCCCTGCTCTCAATTATTTCTCCCTGCTTGGAGAAGGTTTCTGCAGCAGTTACCTCTAATCGTTAAGACACTTTTGTAGGCAATTCAGGCTCCTGGTCTTTGAGAGCAGTCACTACGGATGGGGGGGATTTAAAAAAATATCCTACTCAGTGTATGAGTTCTCCTCATTCTGCTTATATTTCCCTTGTTTAAAGAAAAACAATTTTTTTTTCCAGGAAAGAGTGATTAGATTTATATAGCCAGAGGAGTCATAAATAAAATACTCATGTGTGATGATAATTTCGGCTATGCTATTGTTTTGTTAATTTCGGCTATGTTATTCTAAGAGAACACAAAGACCCAAATATCTCAAGTGCATCACACATCAGCTGATGTCTTCAGATATAAATCCAGCTCTGAGTCTTTGATTCCATCCCCTCCTCTGCCAGTGCCCAGGTGTCCCCTGCCCACCCCTCCATCCCCTCATTTCCCACAGGCCATGTTCTTCTCCCTCCAAAGCCCACACCTCCTGTCTCTTTCTTACAACAGCTGGAAGGACACGGCTTTAACCTGAGTGTGCCAGGTGGACGTGTCTGTCGCTCTTTAATGAAAGCACAGATACTGGCCCGTTTCTAGAGCTGCCTGTCCCCCCGGATTCTAGTGCTCCATCCATTCCATCCACAAACATTTCTTAAACATGGAGCATGTCCACAGAACCTGCCTACAGGCTAGGTGTAACCCAGGAGAAGTGGAAATAACATAGCTTATGTTTTCATCGACCTGGGAAACGAACAAACTCGCCAGGCTGTTGTAAAAATCAGCTGGCCTGCTTTTAAAGGACAGAGCTCTAAGGTACGGAACACTCACGTGAGGATGGGCAAGGATTTTCTGACCGTTTGCCATGAGGCTAAACTTCACATACAAAGCTCAGGCTCCTAGATTCTCTTCCTCCGTTTCCCACCTTGAGGGTAATAATTTGTCTTATTTCTTTGGCTTGGCTTTTCTCCAGATCCTACTTTTCCACTTTCCTGTCCTTAGCAACTTTTCTTTTGTCTTTCTGTAACCAAGCAGGACCCTGGGGGGCCTTCCAGGGTCAGGCTCCTCCCCCCATCCTCTGCAGCAGCTCCTCTCTGAAGTCTTCAGATGACAATATCTCATGTACATTTCCTGAGTTGTTCAGATGCTTAAAACCACCACCAAAGGGAAGAAATTAATTGCTTGATGATCAAGGGCTCGTGGCCCCCAGACCTTCTGGCGCCTGGGGGTTGATGGTGTTGACTGCCCTGTTACCTCCACATCAACCCATCAGAAGATTGTACACAAGCTCATCACGTACCCTGTGACCTCCCCTCCCTTCCCTTCCCTTTCCTGACCTTTAAATATGTTTTGCTGAAATCCTTCAGGGAGTTTGGGGTTTTCTCAGGCATCAGCCACCCCGTCCTCCTTGCTCAGCCCTGCAAGAAACCTTTCTCTGCTCCAAACTCTGATGTTTCAGTTTGTTTGGCCTCGTGGTGCGGCAGGCACACGAACTTGCCCTTGGTAACACTCCTCCCACCTTGCCTGGCAAATGGTTGCCACTTCACTTCCACTGACTACGCACGTCCCTTCCCCTTCCTCTCGAAAACGGGGCTGGCGGCGCGGGCGTGGTACCTGCTGCATGCCTTGCATGGTCTGCTGCAGGAACTGGAGCTGCTGGTCCTTGGTGAGGTTCTCTTCCGTTCGGAAAAGCTGCTCCTTCTCCTGCTTCAGCAGCTCCACCTCATTCCTGTAGGCGTCCAGCTGCCACCGGAGGCTGTCATTCTCCTCTTTCAGTGCATAGGCCTGAGCGGCCAGGGCTGCGGGGCAAACAGAACAAGTTCCGGTGAGCCACCTGCCTGCTGCCTAGCTGGAGGGCCTTCCGTGTGGAAGGAGAGCCTCCCTTTAACCCGGATTCTTAACGTTCAGACCCAGACGAGATGCCTTCCCGCGGGGCTCTTTATTATGCAGCTGGTGAGCATTGCTTCTTGGGGAATTTTCAGCTATTCTATTTGTCCCGTCTCACGTACGAACGCGGGCACAGGATTAATTCCTTCCAAATTCTTGTCTCTTGACCCCTCCCCCCATCCAAGGCTGCCATTCAGAAATCGATCTGTGTTGCTAGGTGATGAGAGCACTCAGAATTCCAGACAACCACTGTATCTACCCCACGGCTGCCCTCTGCCTTTGGGCAGGACGGCTTAGCCCCTCGGAGGGCTGCTTTCTTTTAAATCATGAGTGGGCCCCCAGGTGGAGGGATGCGGCCGGGGCAGCCCTGGAGAGGGGGGAAATGATGGGCACACCATTCCTCCCTGCTCTACCGCAGGGACAAACTGCACAAATTGTTTCCTCTAACTCTTATCAGGAGGGTAACCTAGCTGCATCTGTTTCACCACCAGATTAACTACCTAAGACTCCTTCCTGAAGCCTGAAATTCCCAGCGTGCAGACTCAGCCCTCACTCACATCTCCACCTTACTGAGAAAACGAGACAGTTAATTCAGGGTCTTACAGATCTCCAGGCTAAGGCTCCCCGGGCAACTGAAATCGAATAAAAGAGAAGAGTGGATGGTACAAAACAAAATTGAGGATGGGGACTCCGTTCCCCCAGTTTCCAGCTTACTGCTTGGTGGTCTCTCCAATAATAATAATAATATTACTTTCTGAGCACTCACCATACAACAGACAGAGGACCACAAATTAGCTCACTTCATGGCCCCATCAACCCTCTGAAGTGGGTGCTGCTCTTTACAGATGAGAGAAATGAGGCCCAGGGAAGTTAGAGAACTTGTCTGATCCCATGAAGAAAGGAGCCTTAAACCCAGTCCTCAAACCCACATCTGGTTTCAGAGCCCCTACTCCCCCAGTCACTGGGCTATCCTGCCAGCCAGATGGGTTTAGTTCTTACCAGACTGTTTGATAACATCCCCAAATTCTCCCGCTCTACCTTCTCGCCAGTTTCCCATACTTTCTTCCTCCTCCTTTGAAAAACTCACTCTCTACTTTTGTAAGTAAGGGAAAAGTGAAGATATTTTAAAGGCTGGTTATCAGAAACATCTTTAAAGAAGGAACTTCCAGTTTTTAAGGGTGTGGTGTGGAGCCTCTGCCCGGCAGACGGCAGATCCTCAGTCTAGGATCATTTCCACACCTCACCCCACCCCCAATTCCAGTCCCAGAGCCAGACCGAGGTCAGCCTCTCAGCTGTCCCACCCGCACAGGATGACAGATCTTTCCGGAGGTGCTCTGAAACCCCAGCGAGTTCTCTCCTTCAGTATCAACCATCAAATTACATTAACAGTGATTTTATAGTGAGTATTTTACGGTATTCTGCTTTGCAAAATGATTACGTATAGTACACACTGAAATGCTAATCAAATAGAACATGCAATTAACCAGAAAATTCCCTACCTCAAACCATCAGGGATCAATTAGTCAACAAGCATTTACTGCTCATGTACTCTGTGCCGGGCCTGTCTGGGCATCATGGATCACAAAGTAAGGAGACAGAATATGTCTCTTCTCTCAAGGAGCTTGAAATATAACAGAAACTGACACATTTGAAAGGAACACATTCTAGGAAGAGAGAACAGCCTGACTCCTGGCATACGGTAGGCACTCAGTAAGTGTTGGCTGGATAAATAAATGAGCAACTAACTTAGTGCCAAGGTTTATGATGAGGGAATCCATCCTATGGAGTTCAAAGAAGAGAAAGGGAAGTGCAGACTGGAATAATAACAGAGGACTTTGAAGGCTGAAAGCTCAAGAACTGGGGAGGGACATCTCAGTCAGGAGCAAGGGCGTAAGCAAAGCCCAGAGATGAGAAATGGAGGTAGAATATTCGAGGCAGGGAGCAGAGAAGCTTGACCACGAGGCAAGAGTCTGTCTGGAAGCAGTGAGAGGACGGTGAGCCAAGTCGGGTGATGAGAGAGGGTGGAGGCTCAGCAGTCAGGCTGGAGAGCTGGGATGGATGGGGCGGCCAACGGAGAACCACCAAAGGTACTTGGGTAGTGGAAGGACATGTCTGAACTGGTGATTTAGGAAGATTAGTTTGGCAATGGTGCGTGGAATGAACTGGAGGCTGAAGAGGATGGATCAAGGAAATTTTATTCGGTGTAGACCTGTGTGCAAAACCAAGGAGCTGCCAATTTTACAGTTTTCAGGGGCTTATAAAGTCAGAAACTCTCCAGGGTGTTCCCAGGGATAGGAGCTAGTGCTTTTTAACACATTGCAGCCCAACCTTAGACCTCGTCCAGGCCCTTAGATACCCGTGCCTAACGACTCAGTTTACCAACCCTTAAAGAAATGGTTATGAGGCATCATTTAAGAGAGAGACGTTGTAATAGGGCAAAATTACAGAAAATGTAAACGACGAAAAAAGTGTTGGCACCACAGACGCACATTACTACATTTAGTGGCATTCAAAGACACTTAAGTCATTTCCTTAGGAAGCTCTATTTGGCCCTTTCTCAATTCAGAGTGGCATTTTTATTATCATAACTGATAGCAGGTGTTTGTGAAGAAATCGATTAGTATGCAGGGATGGAAATTACATTTTCCAAATGAACTGCACAGTCGGCAAGATATGCTGAAATCTGTGTAGCAAAGTGTAAGCAGCCATAAAGCATGTGTCAGCAACATTATTTAAATAAATTGTGTGACCCTAAATACATATAGGGAAGTGCACCATCCATTATTATAGGGGTTCCCTGATAAGCCTGTGGAATGGCATTGCTGACGGATCTTATTCTTGGCTAAGCCAAGTGACCACTGTCCCTGCCAAGTAGGATACTGTGTCGTTTGTACTTCCTGAATAGATGTGTGATATCATTATATAAAAAAAGAAAAAAAAAAACCAAAACAGCAGCTGTAACTCTCCCCTCTCCCCTCCCCTCAAATCAATACCATAGCCAATCCCTTCAATGTTTTTATAATTGGGGCATATAACTGATTTACATTCCTTATTAAATGATTTCAAGCTTGATATTTGCAAAAAAATTTTTTTGGTTACTCACGTGGCAGCAAAGTGGTTCTCTTCTAAAGGGTGAGAAATTGTATATTGACTCCACTTAACTTCTGGCCACCTGTCTGTAAACATTATCAGTGTGAAGCTGCCTGGATCCACCCTCAGATGAGGCTTCCTGGAAGAGGCTAGATTACGTTTCCTGGGCCAGAGCTCTAAAGGGAACAAAATTCTAATAATTTCTAACTTAACACCACTTCTCAGAGTATTAAAATTTCAGAAACTGGGAGGGTCCACCCTTTCATTTCTCTCTCTCTGCCTTTTTCTCCTTTGTTCTTTCTGGGACACTGCATTCAATTAAACAGTTTTTAAAAAATGTATAATCAAGCTTTTGATAAAGTTTACCCTTGAGAGACTGTACAACAAATCCACCATTCAAAAAAGCATACGGATTCAAAATAAACACCACTATGCATCTTTTTGTAGGAATCCCTGAGGAGTGCACTGCGTTCCAATAAACAGGAAACAGAATATTTAGCTAACAGGTGGATTACCAATTTTCAATAAAATTTTTAAAAAGGATACCGTAAGGCACTTTAAGTGTAAATGATTCTGAACACAACTGAATTTTCCTTGGGTGCTTTTAAAGGCACTGCGGAATCCAGTGGGGCCTCCGGATTATTATGAGCTCATTCACCAAGCTACTGTTAATGGAGGAGCCCTGTGCGGGGAGCCGTGGAATCCACGAGGGCAAATCCAGTGTAGGCATCGGTTTATACTTGCATGGGACCTTAGGAAAACTCTGTTATGGGGATTTTCTGATTGGACCAAAAAAGGAACGAACAATATTGGAAAAGACTTTGCTCAGTAAGATTAAATTACATTTCAAAAATTAGCCCTGGGCTACAAAAAATTACCAAAGTGACACTAGTGTATGAAAGCTGATGCAGAGATTAAATTGCACTGCTGAAGAAGAGACTGAAAGGTATTCCAGCACCTTGCTGCATCCTTTACTAGGTTCTACGTAAAGCATTGTTCCTTATATTAACTATGGTCAGAATGACCTCCTCCTCTGTCTCTTGCATTACTTACTGTGTTTCCATGGGAACAGATAACGGCATGCTTAACTTCTTTAAGTAAATAATCTGGTGAAAGCCTTGAAATCTCTCTCTTACCAGCCTAAGCCAGCCTCAGAAAAATAATTAGCACGCTATGAAAAATGTAAGTTATTTTGGGTTATGTCCCAGTAAGCTGACAGTATGTTAATATCTTTTTCATGCTCAGGCAAGATGTAACTAAATAATCAAACACGTTAACATACTGTTTCTAACAATATCTGGATTTCTCAAGAACTGTTTGTCTTCGTGTCTTTGGGGGACTGTGTGTTTAATGCCCTCCCTCCACTTTGCCAGATGTCCCCCTGGCATGCCTGGAGGACGTGCTGAGCTGTGCCTTTCCCTCCCACATGCAAAGGACACCTTTTTCAAGGATTTTTATCAGCTGCTGCCCAGACAGCTAGGTGTGCTGATAGATCCAGAACCCAGGATGGCTGGATGGGTCTCAGGCCGCATGATGTCTGTGCACCTTCCAGCTCCCCTGGCCCGGGGACTTAGGGGCCATCCCCAGGCTCCATCTGCCTCCTGCATTCTGCCTCTTTTCTTGCAGGGCGCCTGGGGTGTCCAGTTGCTTCATTTTGGCACAGACAGCACACTGTGTACCCAATGTCATGCTTTCCTTCACTGAGTGAAGCTTGTTCCTGAGAAGTGACAGGCCCAGGGGTTGCCGTCAACTGGTTCTCACTGATGGAATGCGAAGGGGGTGTGGGGTGACGTGTGTCTTTGGCACTTTCCCTCATTCTCTTCCTGCTGCTGGGAACAGGCCTGGGTCTTTAACTCATCAAGTGGAGGAAAGGTGCCCACTGACCAAGACTATCTGCTTTGGACTCTATAGTGCCCAAGAAATAAACTTCTTTTTTTTTCCCTTCTGGTAAAGCCACTTGAAGATGTGGGACTTCTTTGTAAAACAGCTGGTATTACTCAAACCCAGAGTTTCCCAAATACTGGCTGGCATCAGAAACTCCTGGTGGGTGTGCTCAAACACGTATTTCTGGGCCCCTGGAGTTTTCAACGTGGTGTGTCCAGGATGAAGTCTGAGCATGTACATTCCTCCAAGTTCCAGGCAGCGCTGCAGCCGAGACCACCCTTGGAGACGGCTGCTCAGACCATGGCTCTGTATATCCCCCTGCTTCTGAACCGGGGCTATAGTTGGCATGTTTGGACAGATATTCCTCGGGGCACCACAGGCTCAGCCTGTCATTCCGGCTTCATTCTTGACCTTCTGAATGAGCCCCAGCTCCATGCTCTGCACCAGTGAAGGTCATCCTGTCCCAGCCCCATCCCCATCCCCCGGCCACCTCCTTATGGAGGGAGGGGGAGACTGGGGCAAAAGATACAATCGCTACTGTTTTCCTTCCCCTCTTTCCCCCAAACAACAGTAGCAGCAGCAGAAACAGTAACAGAGGTAGTGACCGCTAACAATTTTACTTCCTGGCAACATGCTAAACCTATTATTTGCATAATCTCCTTTCGCCCTCACAAAAACACGATCTAGACAATACGACTGTTATTTCTAATTCACAGGCGACGGGGCTGAGTTTGAGAGACGTGGAGGCTGCCCAGCTGGTGGGAGGTGCAGGGCTCACACTCGGCAAGCGTGACCCCAGAACCCCTACTCCCTGGTGTCGTGATGCGATGCTACCCGGGCGGCCTCGTGCGGTCCGTGCTGCAGCTGTAGAGCGAAGGGAACCAGGGCTGCTGCGCGGGGCTGGATCTGCTCCTAACGGAGGTAAACCATGCCCTTGCTGGCTCTGCCGGGGGGACTGTCCTGCTGGAGACAGGCTCCGCTCTGGAGGCAGAAAGGATGAGTCTACTTTAAAAATAAACACACATGGCTCTTCTGCAGGAGAATTTGGGAATGAACGATCCATACGGAAGGTAAACTCAGAGTTCTTGAATCTTGAGGCCTGACTTGATCCACTCAGGGGTCCCTCCTTCTGCCCTGTGTCTCTCTCCTTGGAAATGGATGCAGAGGCTACTGATTGCTGAGCTCCTGGGTCTCGGCTGGTTCCCAGGTCTCCACGAAGAGAGCCGTGTCCAGGGACTCGGGCTGACCCAGGACTCCCAGAGGACCACCAGCCCAGTGCCTACCCAACTCTATATTCTGCTTTTTTAAATGTCCTGCACCTTTGATTGGAGTAAAGGTGGTGAAAACCCCTCTTCCCACAGAGTCCCCAGGGTATGAATGGGCTCAGGAAAACCCAAGACAAGGACCAGATGGACCTCAGAAGACCAGACGAAAGCACGGGGCCCTCAGGCTGCTGTCAGGCTGGTGCCTCCCAGCATCCCGGCGAGGATCTGGAGAGCATCCTAGTCTGGTCTCCCACAAGGTAGCCTCTCACGCTCCCGACAAACTGTAATCGATCTGTTTTGCAGTAGCGCTTGTAACACCACTGAAGCAGCAATCTGCCTCAGATCGCTCGCGGAAATTCCTTCTGCTACATCTGTGCAGGATTATTATTATTACAACTTAGCATTGACATAACGTTTTATATTTGCCATGTGTATTAGAGTCTGCACATTAGCTATTATTAGGGAGAGCCAAACAGACGCACGAGGCAGTGTCTATTTCCGTCTTTGTGTGAGGCCAGGGGAATAAGGGTAATTTGGAGAGGGCGGCTAGGCTGGATCCTGTTATAAAGACTTAGATGTGAGTCTGGAGGCACAACCGGCAGCAGGTGACTCAGGAAGAGAAGATCCTCTGCCCCTCCCTCCGCACAGCCCCTCCTAAGGAAGTGGTCTGTACCAATGGTGGCTGTGTTGTGCAGTGCCGTGGGGACACTGCTGAGAACTCACCTTCTGCTTTATCGCTTTTCCATCGATGCTATTATCCTCTGAGACCTCCTGCCAGCTCTCCCCATTTTCCTCCGAGGAAAGTAAGTGAAGGGAAGAGGCATGCCCACCTCTCCC
Source organism: Camelus ferus (assembly GCF_009834535.1). Taxonomy (NCBI): domain Eukaryota; kingdom Metazoa; phylum Chordata; class Mammalia; order Artiodactyla; family Camelidae; genus Camelus; species Camelus ferus. The sequence goes on from NC_045709.1 coordinate 5,127,777, forward strand.
ACAGCAAGGTGAGTGTGCCATTTAAAACTCTGATGGATGCTCTGGTGGGTGAGGGGTGCCTGTAGCATCCTCAGGGAAGCAGATCCGCAGTGACTCCCACGAACCTCAGCTCGGTGCCTGCTCTGACCTCGGAGCTCCGTGCCCAGCGATGGGGGGACTGACGCAGGTAAGGACCTGGGGAAGCCACTTACCTGCTCCCTCCACCACGTGCTGTGGTGGTTGGACCAAGGGAGGGGAGGCTTCTGGCTGTGAAAGGAGAGCAGGGGGGGGGGGCCTTCCAGAAGAAGGTGGGGTGGGCTGGGCCTCGAAGTCAGGCTCTCACTGTGAAAAGCTGAAGGCAAGTGGGAGTGGGGCTTCCCCACAGTGACGACTACTTCCACCTGCCACTCCAGATGAAGACGGTGCCAAGGCCGGCGGGCACGATCAGTGCGGTGAGGAGAGGACGCTGGGCTGCTGAGGGCCCCACGTCCTGGCATCAGGCACATGGAGAGGGGCATTCCTTGCCCCACTCACCCAGGACTCTTTCTTTCTTTTTTTTTTTTATTAGACTTCAGCTTTCTTTTTCACTTGCAATCTCTATTTCAATGTCCAAGATACAAGACTACCTTTTTTCCAACCCTCTGGATAGTTTAAAGATTCTTTTTTTTAGGGCTGTCAGACAGACCAAGATACACCACAGAATGACACAGGTTTTCCGGAACACAGCCCCTCCCTGGCCTTGCCCCCTCCCTCACAGACAACCCACCTCCCCTGGGGACCGTGCTCCACCCTCACTGCTGGCTGGTCTCATCCAAAAAGAAAGAGCGGCTTTAAACAGCAACCCCTCCCCTGAAGGCATCACCCTTCTCATTCCTCATCAAACTGCAACGCCAGGGCTGTCATCCTCTCTCCTCCCAACCGGCAGATTTTTTCCCTTTTAACAGATGATCACTTCTAATTTTCTTCAAGAATCCTTTGCCTCAAGGAGTGACGTCTTCCTACTCCTTCTAACCCCCTCACCCTCACATAACATGCTCTTAAACGGGTGGTTTCTACCGCATAGAATTCAGTGCGCCCTGAAATGTGCAGTGGAGTCAGCCCACACCTGAAGCGTGTTCTCAGTTCAAGGCGTTGCCCTTGGCAAGAAAGAGCGACCTTTCCCACAAAGCTTCTATTTTAAGACGCCAAATCCTTGGGATAACAAAGATGTGTTGAACGGAAAGCCTCTCTCTTCCCTCAGGTCTCGTGCCCTGCATAAACTCAAACTCTCCAGCTCGAGTGGGGACCAAGGCTGGTGGGAAGTGGTGCCCAGTCAGATCCCTCCTCACCAGCCTCGTCACCAGCGTTGACACCGGTTTAAGCACTGGTGTTTGTGCCTGGCATGGGGACAAAGAGTCCCATCCTCTCTAAGTACACAATCAAGGTAGAATCACACTGGTCTGAACAATCACTGGTATCTCCAGGCCAGTATTTCTCACAGCTTGTCCCGCACACAGCCTCCATTTGCCCCATGAGAATTCCTGGACCACCCCAGACCCTCTGAACCAGTTTCTGTGATGGGGGCTGAGGCTATGCACGTGGACAAGTTTCCAGGTTACTCTGACGCATGCCAAAGTTCTAGAACCAGTTTACTAGCTTTTAGTGACCAAGATCACTGGTTCTTCGTAACTGCCTCCCAGTCTTGTATTTCTTTCATTATTTTTCTTTGACACCTGCTTTCCCTCAGCCTTTTCTAACGACTTCTCTGTTATTGAAAGAACCTTCTCCTCTCCAGCTTTTACCGTCCACCGTGGCCTTCCAGGGTTCTCTGCCATCTGCCTTCTCACACTGCATTAATCTGTCTCCCAGTTCCTCTCCGAATGCTACTTAATGCCTCTCCCGTGATGACGCTGTGACTCAATGCTTTCATAAGTCCTCCAGCCAGTGTCTCCAAAACACATTTTTCTGATCTACTAGATGGGGCTGTACATTGCTTTCTTTTGCAGCTATATTTCTGGAGAAAGCTCGGCTGCAGCAGGTCTGTGGTGGCTGGTACCCAGGAGGGGCGGGGCTGCACCTCTGTGCTCTGTGGGGTCTATTCGCCCCTGACCAAGGGCCCTCGGACCAGTGTCTCCCTGGAGGACAGGAGACCCCTCCTGCGCATGCTCCCCCAGCCCCTGGTCACTAGGTCCTCGGAGGCCGTTCTCTCTGGCAACCACTCAGGCACCCCCGCTTCCCTCTCACCACTGATGGATGAGAACACAGTCCCTGGCTATTCTCGGAGAGTCAGAGAAGAGGAGGGACTCTGTCCTTGGCTCTCATCACATTTTTCTGCATCAGGCTACTTTCATTCCTTCTTCCCTCCAAACTAGGAGGGTCTATTTTTCCATTAAGCAAAGGATACTTGGATGCAGCTCACACAGACAGGACGAGAGGAATCCTCTACCTGTGTCATACACATGGTACCTAAACGAATAAACCACCTCCCTTTCATTTCTTCCTTCTTTGGTCCTCTGTCAGTCACCTCCTCTCCACTAAGCATTTTTTTCTTTTACTTCATTTACATTTCTTCTTGTTCTCATATTACCTTATTTCACCCTTTTTTTTTTTCCCCCATTTTCCTTCTTTCCTACCTACAATTGACCTCCATCAATCCTCTGTTACATGCCAGCGGTTTCCAATCCCTTGTGCATCTGACTTGCCTGAGGAGTATTTGAATAACACAGATTCCTGGGCGTTAACCCCCAGGCATCGGTGTTTGTGTAAAGCCTCCCAGGTCTGCCTTTGCCTTGTGTGCAGCCAGGGCTGGAAACAGCTCCTTTTACCTTCTGTTACAGTTCAGCAGTGTCCACATTGCCGGAGTACCATATTCAAAATGCCCCAGAATCCCAGATTTGGTTATTTCTTATGACCTCGAGGAAACCCTCTGAGGATGAGCCTTACATTACTGCCAACAAGCTGAGGCTCAGAGAAGGGACAACACGTGCCAGGCCAAGCCAGACACAAAACGAAGATCCCTCAAGGGGCCTTTGACCTCGTCTGGTTCTAAGTTATTTCTTCCCTCTGTTTGGTGACCCTAAAAATCTCTCTTCCAGGGACATCAGTTCTCACTGCTGCAGGCCACTTTCTCCGAGCCCTTCTGGCGGTTGGACCACCCAAGTGACCCTCTCTTCAAAAGAGCATCAAGGCGAGCCTGGCAGTCCTCGGTCAGGCCTCGAACATGGGAGGGACACATGCAAGAAAGTCTCTCAAAAACTTATTTTCAGAACTCCTGATTTCTGCTCACATGCCTCACCTGGACACAACTTCTCACATCTTTTCACCCCCGGAGCCTGAGGGCAACGAAGCCCAGCTTCGCCAGACTCAGGATTCATCTTCTCCGAGTCCTTGGGCGGGAATAGCACACGTATTTTATAAACTGTCTGGATGGCTAAATTATAGCAATTTTTCCCTGGGAGAGAGTTGTTCAGATATTAAAACCCACTATATATTGAGTATGCTCATCTTTCTCGCATCCCCACAAAAAGCAGTTTTTGCTGTGCTCATTAAAATGATTTGCTTTTGGCTTCTGACGAGTATAATTTTTCAGGTAGCTATGTTTTATTCTTACTAGCGACTCCCTGAAATCCCTCTGCAAGTGCTGAAGCCCCAGTTAAGCGCTATTAATCAAACACTAAACGCTTTTTAAAACAGCTCTCCCCCCTCTTCTCTAATTGAGAAATAGTGCTGTTTGGGCAAGTTTATGAAGTGACCTTGATTGAATTAAAGAGGTCAGGGATGGAACAGACTTCAAACTCATATTCAGTGATTTTCAAGAAATGACTTCCCTCCAATTAAGCGGGAATTAGCATGAAACATTTTGTTTCTGAAAGGTTGAAAGAATTCCTCTGAGAAGGCAGCTCTCTTGTTACTAGCTTTATTGAACGTGGGAGAGAAGGCGTCATGGATGGTTCTATATAAAGCGCTTTGTTAACAGGGTGCTGATGACCCTGCATCGATTATAATCTTCCTTGGGAGCCTAAATGTTACATAGAAGGGGCAAAAATCTCAATTTGAGGTTTGATTTCTATTTTAAAAGCCCCAGGACTTAACAACTTTAAATTAGTTAAAAAAAATTAAGCCACATTTTCCATCTGCAATAATCTCAACCCAGTTCCAGGGGAAAAGGTTTCAAACGTTACCTTCTTTCTTTCTTTGTTGTTTCTCCTTTTAGCTCCATCCTTCACCTTGCCAAGTCCCCATCTTTTAATGACCTGAAAGAACGTGTCCTTCTTGTGCTAAAGAGTAACGCGTGGAGTCTCTGATACATAATTATGGGAGTGGGATTCCACAGGGGCGTAAAGAGGGACCAGGCATACATGGTGGTTTGGGGGCTGTCGGGTATCCGTGAGGAGCAGCAGTCCTGGGAGGATGCTGGCCAGGCTTCTCTGTATCCTACTGTCTGCTCCTGTCAACCTTGGAGAGTCATGTACACACGGATCACACACAGGAGGAAGGCGGGGGGTGGGGTGTTAGACAGACAGAAGGAGGTTTAAAGCGTACGAGCCTGGGGGCAATTTAGTTACCCTCCATCAGACCTCAGGGTCCTCATCTGAAAACCATGGTCAATGCTTACTACGGGGATCAAATAGCGAATAGTTTTTGTTTTGTTTTGTTTTTGGTCTATGCTGAAAAAAATATCCTTCAACAGAATAAAAAAATTAGTTCTCGCTAGTTTTCATTTCCGATCCATTCATTTAACAAGTGCTTGTCCACCTATGAGTACAATGCAACACGCTGGCCATTCAGGGCATCTTGAAGGAGCAGATGGGGTCAGCGGTCCTCCCACCTCAGCATGCGTTCACTCCTATTTGCTTAAAACAAACAAAGAAATAAATGAAACCTCTCCAGGGGTGACAGAGTTCAGATGAACAGAGTATCCAACTTCTTCTCACATACTCTCAGCTCTCACGGTTCTTCTGCTTGTTAGAGTTTATCTGCATCTTGGCCGTGACTTCTGAGAGTGTAGCGAGCAGGCACTGTGTGGACCCATGGCCCAGGGCTGTTCCAGGACAAGGAGAACTCTGAAAATACATTACTTGGAGTTCCCACGGTAGATAGGCAACACTCTCAGATCAAAGACTGAGTCTCGAATAGTCTTATCAAACTTGTTTGCTCTTTCCGCCCCTTAATATGACACTGCAAGACAAACGATATCATGGTCCCAGCCACATCGTAAGAATTCACTGAATATTTGCCATTTTAATCTTACCATTTCTTTGTATTATGGCATTGCTTAAGACAATTTCCTGGAAGTAAAGAGCTAAGGATGGAGGAATGGATGGCTTTAGGATATTCATATTATATAAAGTATCCCATTAAAGTCTAATATGACTACAGAACTATAGTAATCAAAACAGCATGGTATTGGTACAAAAACAGACATAAGGACCAATGGAACAGAATAGAGAGCCCAGAAATAAATCTACAAATTTTTGGTCAATTAATCCTTGACAAAGGAGGTAAGAACATACAACGGAGTAAAGACAGTCTCTTCAGCAAATGGTGGTGGGAAAACTGAACAGCAGCATGTAAATCAATGAAGCTAGAACACTCCCTCACACCATACACAAAAATAAACTCCAAATGGATTAAAGACTTAAACATAAGACACTATAAACCTCTTAGAAGAAAACATAGGCAAAACATTATCTGACATAGATCTCAGCAATGATCTCCTAGGGCAGTCTACCCAGGCAACAGAAATAAAAGCAAAATGAACAAATGGGACCTAATTAAACTTATATTCTTTTCCACAGCAAAGGAAACCATAAGCAAAACAAAATGACAACCTATGGAATGGGAGAAAATATTTGCTAATGACGTGACTGACAAGGGCTTAATTTCTACAATATAGAAACAGCTCATACAACTTAATAGGAAAAAACCAAACAACCCAGTCCAAAAATGGGCAGAAGACGGAAACAAGCAATTCTCCAATGAAGACATACAAATGGCCAATAGGCACATGAAAAAATGCTCAATATTGCTAATTATCAGAGAAATGCAAATCAAAACTATAATAAGGTTATCACCTCACACCAGTCAGAATGGCCATGATTTAAAAGTCCACAAATAATAAATGTGGGAGGGGGTATGGAGAAAGGGAGCCCTTCTACACTATTGTTGGGAATGTAGTTTGGTACAGCCATTATGGAAAACAGTATGGAGATTCCTCAAAAAACTAAAAACAGACTTATCCTATGATGCAGCAATCCCACTCCTGGGCATATATCCAGAGGGAACCTTAATTCAAAAAGATACATGCACCCCAATGTTCACAGCAGCACTATTTACAATAGCCAAGACATGGAAGCAAAGTAAATGTCCATCAACAGATGACTAGGTAAAGAAGTTGTGGTATATTTATACAATGGAACACTACTCAGTCATAAAAAAGAATAAAATAATGCCATTTGCAGCAACATGGATGGACCTGGAGAACGTCATTCTAAGAGAAGTAAGCCAGAAAGAGAAAGAAAACTACTACCATATGATATCATTTATATGTGGAATCTAAAAAAAAAAAAAAAAAAAAAAGGACCAATGAACTTACTTACAAAACAGAAACAGACTCACAGACATAGAAAACAAACTTATGGTTACTAGTAGGGGAGGCGGGTGGGAAGGGATAAATTGGGAGTTCGAGATTTGCAGATACTAACTACTATATATAAAACAGATAAACAACAAGTTTATACTGTACAGCACAGGGAACTATACTCAATATCTTATAGTAACTTTTGGTGAAAAAGAATATGAAAATGAATATATGTATGTTCCTATATGACTGAAGCATTATGCTGTACACCAGAAATGGACACAACATTGTAAACTAACTATACTTCAATAAAAATACATTTTTTAAAAAAGTCTAACATGGCAAGTGGAGACATTTCTTCAACAACTGACTGGTAAATCACTAAAAGAAGAGTGAAATCTCTTATCCTACCTCCAAAAGATTTGCCAAATACGTGCCATCACTTACGCTGCAACTGACAACTTGTAATCATAAAACAAAATCCCAATATAAACTTGCAGAATTTAATCAGCCTTCTAGCTAACTATTGTTGGGGGTAAAATTACATTTTTCTCATTAATTGAGAACATGGGATGCGGAGGGAGAGGACATATTACTTCTAAGACCTCTTCCAGATCAAAACTTCCCTGAGTCTGTATATCTCAGTAAGAGTGATATTGTAGATGCTCTTCCCTCACATTTTTAATTTTTAACAGTGATCGAGGTGGGTAGGGTATAGCTCAAGTGGTAGAGCACATGATTAACACACACGAGGTCCTGGGTTCAATCTCCAGTATCTCCTCTAATAAAATAAATAAATAAACCTAATTACTGCTCCTCTCAAAAAAAAAAAAAAAAGAGTGAGAGGTATTACTCATAAAGAGAAGCCTCAGGAACAAGAGGGGAGGGAGAGCACTTCATTAAGTCTTGAAATTAGATGGAGAGTCACTGAACCTGTGATCTTGGAGGAGGCTCTCTCAGGCCCTGGGGAGGCAGAGGACACATGGGATGAGGTGGGAAATCAAAGAAGTACCATTGTGGCTCAGATCATTCCAGATCCAGCATCACGTCTGTGCTTGTGTTCTGAGAAATGTTTTCATGTTCCTCTTCACCTGCGTGGAGAGTCGGGGAAAGGAAGGCATGGGCTGCGACAGCGTGTGCTGTTTCCCGAGGGAGTGCATCACGTGGCACAGGACGGCGCCTTCACCTCTTCAAACCATTCCTTCTTCTTGCCCAAAGCCATAGAGCAGATCGTCTTCAAGGAAATAAATATCACTCAGCTAGAAAAGGAACTGTGCCAATTTCCCGAATATTTTTAAAAGCGGGCATTGCCGTTGGAACGGGCTAGAGAACAGTTCACTGGATGCGCTGTCTATGTGGAAGCCAACCTCTTCCTCGTCAGTAGAAAACAGAGAAAGGAACAGGAAGGCTAAGCAAAAGCCTTGTCTGGATTGACGTACACTTCTCCAGGCCACCTGTGCCTGCCCGTGGCATCATGGTGCTGCGCACAGAGCAGGCAGTCAAAATCCTTGGTGGGTTTTACTGACTCTTAATGATGCCACCGAAGGCATTTGGGGGATATTCTGGAGCTCTTCCCCATAGCGTTTAGTGATGCCACAGAAAGGTCATTAGCCTGGAAAGAAGGAAGAGCACTGAGTTCCAGACCTCCTACTTCTGATGTTGGGCAAATAACATCACTTCTCAACATGGGACTGCACATTCCTTGTTGTGAAAAAAGGAGGACAGTTATACAACATGGTTTCTAAGGGTCTCTTCTACACCCGAAGAGACTTATCGTGGCCAGTCTCCTTGTGGGGAAGAGCTCAACATGTCTGCCTGGGTTAGAACTTGAATTATTTCGTGGGTCCTCAATTTAATAGTGGTGCAAGTGTGATCATATTTGGAATAGGAAACTGTAAGATGATACGGTAGAGGAAGGTAAGAAGGTATGGCAAAGTAAATGTGGTAATTCCCTAATTAGAAGCAAAAGAAGGCAAGTCAATAAACGTCTACCATTGGGAACTTGTTACCATTCATTGCTACTTCTGACTTCCCTCAATGATTGGAAACGGCCAGGTAGACTCCTCAATCAAGATGAGTTTTACCACAGATTCTCCTGGGTCATTTTTAAAGTAATATTTACTGTAATTTAATTATCTAAATAATACATGTATATACTATAGAAATTTTTGAGATGCACAAAGAGGAAAAAAAATCACCTATAATTATACTATCTAGAAATAATCACTCTGAGTATTTTGACTATCTCCTTATAGATTTTCCCCTAACATAAAAATTAGGAATACAACACATACACAAACACACAACTGGAATGATCTGTACATTGATTTGTAACTGCTTTTTTAAATCACTTAGCAATACCTAGAGAACATTCTCTCATGCCATTATATAGTCTGCTAAAACATGATTTTTTTCCTCAAGGCTGCTTATGGATAGATGATTAATTAACCAATACCCTAGTGTTTGATATTTATGTGTTTCTAAATTAATTCTCATAGTTGGAAATTTGGGTAACTACATCAAGCAGCAGTGACCCACAAGCCCTGGGTGGAGAGCAGGGAGGGGTCTCTGGGACACGGGCGGCTCTAGAAGTCACTGTGGGCTCATGAAAGAACCCGCAACTCCCTGCCTGCAGCACCACGATGGATCGACTCCGTTTTGCAACTTCCAGAAATGTTTCTTCCTACTTCTCTTAGTGACGGGGAGTCTCAAATAAAACTTTCCTTACCAGCCCCTTCCCAGAAAAGCCCTCCCACACTGGGTCCTGGGGCTGGGGAGTAGAGCTGCTAAGCGCTAAGTCCCTCTTTGGTATCAAGGACATGCATCTCAGTAAAAGAGAAGAGTGTCTAAGCCATTTAGATGTGGGAGAGCTTGCTATAACAGTAATTTTTAATTGCTATAAACCTCAATGTCCAGGACTTCTAAGCAGAAGTTATCATAAATGGCAGGTAGAATTTCCAAGAAAGGGGAAGAAAGTAATTACTACTACTGCTTTCAATGACTTTTTCCATTACTTGTATGGCACTTAACCGTGTGTGGCCAACTGGAATTCTCCAGGATGTCTTCTTGTCCCCCCTCTCTGTACTTCTGGCATCTTTAGGCCTTTGATTAATAAAGCTAATGGGCAAAAGGGTCAGGAGTCAGGGTCTAATCCCTTTACGTCACCCACTGTTCGGATGAACGATGCAGTTATAAATGCATAGGAGAATTACGACAATGGTGTTCATAAACAGCGCATCCGGGTTGAGAAGCTGGTAACAGCGTATGTTTTAATACGGCCTGGTATTGATTCTCTTGGCCAATGTCCCACTTTAACAACGTTATAGTCACACTTTAAGATTTTAAGATGGAGCGGTATAGAAGAAAATCAATAGATACTAACTTTCCACTCTCAGCCAGCAATATAGCTAGAGCTCTTAGCCACGCTCACATTTAAGGGAACTAAAAGATGCTTTGGGGAGGGCTGGCCTAGTTTTCAGCCTTTAATAACCTCAGGTATCCACTGTGACCACCTCAAAGATTATAGCTTCAAGTCTTCAAGGTTCACAGGAAGGAGTCCATGAGCCAGAAAGGATATACATGCATTTGCTCTGTTTTCTATTTTATGAACAAAAAAAAAGGGGGGGGGGGACTAAAAAAAAAAAAAGAATCACTCACACAAAGAGTTCTGACTGAAAAGAAAATCATGTAGAATTATTGTTTCTGAGCTTAAAAACCATGCTTATGTATTAGGCTGTGCAGGAGGAAAAAATGAGAAATCACAGTCTCTTGGAGTGTTAGAACTAACCCAGATTCATTTTCTTCTTCCATTCTTCTTAATCATTAGATTTCCTAAAATGAATAGACACTACGTTTATATGAAAGATAGATTTCATTTTTAAATTGTTCCATGCTGCTGCAGGGCAATGAGCTAATCCACTAAAAGCATTTTCTATGAGCACCAACTGGCGTCATAGGCCAGCACTTGACTAATTACATCAACGTTGAAAAGGATGATCCTTATTTCATAATCAGAAACTCCTACTCATTACTTACAAACTAAGAGGAAACATTAGGAATAATCACCACTAAGGAATTCTTTCATATATTTAGGAAAGAAAAAAAAAAAAAAGGAGTTACAAACTTACCCAGATTCTGTCATCTCAACTCTCTTGAAAATATTCTGACTTTTTTCCAGAAGTTGGGCAAACCACACTTAAATTCCAACAACACTGTGTTAATTTTGCTCAAATGCAAGCTGAAAACATATTTTAACATCCTGTCAGAATGAGATACTAAGAGTGTCGATAAAATGACACTAAAATAAATGTAAATTTAGATTGCTGTTACAAGTGGCTGCCTGGCTCCGGGAAGATGTTAGGTTGCTACAGTATTTTCCATAGCAACTTCGCATCTTATGACATAAATATTCCCTCAGTGTCCTTAGAACCTGCTAAGGAAACAGGATTAAATCTACTCCCCTACGTAATGATCCTGCATCAAACCTTATCAGAATGAAATGCCCGGAAAACCTAATAAACTGCAATCTAGATCACAGCGCTCCCGGCAGCAGAAAGGCATCAGAGCACCGCGGGATGGCCGTGCTGTGACCTCGTGCTGCACCCTGGCCACCTGTCCACGCTTCTCCCAGGTCAAGGTCTCCACAGTTCTCCCTTTGTGAACACTGGCTGTTAAGTTCCTCACTTTTTCCTCTGCCTGCCAACCGCCCATCAGCCCGAGAGCCCTTCATCGCTCTCCAGGGGGCTCATGTCACCAGCAAGAATCCAGGGCTTAAAAGAGCCGGAGCCCGATCTGCAAATGCAGCTGCGAGCATGTGCTGGACTGTCGCACAGGAAACCACCCAAAGAACCCACCCAGCGCCAAGCTAGCACTGACCGGGTGTGGACTGTCTGAGAGCCTCAGTGAAGGCTCACATGGGGCTTTCTGGAGGGGCCGCACAGCTGAGTGGTTGGAGTATCAGGGAAATACCCGTGGTCTCCAAGACACAGCACAATCTCAGCAACACAAATCGATTTGACACGAAACACATGATTATGGAAAATCTGTGCATATATGCGTGCAGTGTCAGGAAGATGGCATTGTCGGCGCTATATGAAAATCAGATTATCAGGGGGCCCGGCTTAAACACAGTTTAGGCTCCAAATGTGTGAATTTACACAACAGAGAGACACAGTCTGGCTGGACAGCAGTGCTGCTGTTACCACGGACTCCTCTATGGGATGGGCTTAAATGCATCTGTCTCTTGCATTTAAAACGTAGAGAAATGATTTCTACACTTTCTAGAAACATATCCATTATGAAATGGGAACTGAAAAATCTACCGCAAATAATATGATTTCTTTTGGCAAGATTAGCAAGTTTTTTTTTTTAAAGGAAGAAACAAAGAAAAAGCCTTGACTTCTTGCAAATGAAGCTCGATTTTAAGAGATTAGGAATGAAGCAGGCTACTCAACCCACCTCAGAAGATTGATTTCATCATCCTTAAGCCTTATAAGTTTTAATTTGTCACACTTCCTCGTTTGGCACTTGGGTTCCCAGAAGATACTCTGCTGTGGCTGAACATAAAACAGTCGTCTCTAATCCGGTGGTGGCTGATGGACACGTGTCACTGCCTGCTTCTCCTACAGGTTGTCAGTACATGTGAAAACAGGTCTACGGCTTATCCGTCCACGCGCCTCTCAGTACTGATGCTCCTGCCCGCCAAGGGAGCGGGGGGTTCTGCTGGGCAGGAAGCGCGGCTCCTGGCATGTGGCCTCAGACTGAGCCATCTCACTTTCCATATCTCAAGGCTCTAGTCCCTCTGCCTAGCTCTGAGCGGCCCCAGAGTAAGCCTGCTCAGATCACATTCAATGTCTCCTAAAAGGATGCTTCTACCATCTGCGAGTGGTATGGCCCCTTGGCTGGTCCCTGTCAACTGGCTGCAGGACCCTGGGCTGGAATCCCTTAGCCCCTTCCTTCCATGCCTGGGCTGGTTCTGGGGTGGCAGTGAGTCCCTTCTTAGACTTGTGCCGAACTGTAATTCCTCTGTTGAGCATCCTTTATGTCTTTCAAAAGCACTCCCATACGGGAAATAAACCAAATCAGAAAAATGAAGGCAGCCTTGGTGTTCAAAGAGATCAAAGTGGGTATCCAGGGAGAACCTTATTATTATCAATTTTTTTTAACCTAATGCTTCCAGCTATACATATGAAACTCTTCAGAGAGACTGAATACTTCTAATTCCAACTGAACTTAATTATGAGTCTCTAATTTCACTCAGTTAGCTGAAAGATCTGGAAAATCCTTGCTTGGCTTCTTATTGAAATTCTTAAAAAATCTGTACCTATGTTGTGGTGAGTTTCCATGGGAAAGTGACAACCCAGAAAACATTCTTCATGATTGAAAGAGTATCTGCTCCTATAAGGAGCTCTGAGTTTAACTGAAGTATAATTAAAATCCAAGAGCATTTATGCCTTATGGAACAGTTTAAGGGTTGTCTGTTAGGCAAAGTTTTACTCTTCTAAAATCTGTGTTCAACGTACAATACACACTCACCAAGCATCAGGTGAGGTACATACACAGGATAGCAACATACATCGTGGTCTACGTTTAATTTAAATCAATGGCTTAAAACATATTTGGCATCAGGCACTGCATCTCTATTAACTTAAAATGTATACTTTTCTCTTCAAAAAGCATCTCACACCCTTGAGGGCGGGGTAGGCTATGTCTAACTCTCTCCACATCCCCTGGGTCCACAGCGCCTTGAACACAAGAAGGTGCTTGACATTTATGTTTGTTGAATTGGAATGACGCTGAGTTTCAACTCTGGTCAATGGCCTCTTCAGCACGAGGCACTGAACTCTGTGTGTGTAAAAGTGTGGAGAAATTAACCATCTTTGTTTGAACATGCTTCTAAATGCCTGCCATTTCAATTTACCTGGAAAAAATGTTCTTAGGGCTACCATCTTCCTATCACCCGATGGCACGGAGGCATCAAAAACACAGATCTGAAGAAGGAAATATGCAACTGAGGTCAACAAACTTTAACTGAGCACTTACTTGGTGAAGGGCCCAGGACCAGGTGCTGGAGGATGACTGAGATGAGATGAGAAGGTAAGCGACTTAACAGTCACTGAGTCCTTGTTAGGGCTCAGGGCTGGGAGGGCTTTACAGGACGTGGATGCACTGACGCTCACAATACAGACACCATTCAGGTTCTAGGCACGAGGCCTTACAATCTAGGACCCACTCCCTCTTTTCTCCCTTCCTTCCTGTGCACTCCTGCCCCTCCCCCACTGCCAACCTGGAGGGAAGGGGAGGAGGAGGAGGAGGTGAGGGGAAGGAGAGGGGGAGACACAGAACGAGAGAGAAAAGAGGAACAGATCTGGCTCTTACAGTTCGGCCTGGTTCCAGCAGGAGGCAGACTATGCAACAATAAATTTGAATTTTTAGCAAAATTCACCTCATTTTCCATCTTTATCAGCATCTTAGCCTGGCTCCCACAAATGTTTCTTCCCCTGTTAAGATTCATCTGCTGAGCAGCGGCGGAACAGCCTGCCCAGAGTGATAGGGAAGTGACGGTGGTCCAGACAAGGGGAACCCTGGCCAAAGACACACCATCAATTACTATATGTGGTAAACAGCAAAAGTACAGTGAAGCATCCTTCATCATCGTCAAAGCAGCGACACCATGGGAAGTTCTGACTTGAGAAAAAGTTAAACCCCAGGTACCATACAAGTCTTCATATACTAAACCGTGCCTCTTCTGAAAAGCAAAGTCAACTCTGTCCGTCTCCTGCTCAGACATAAAGCCCGCGTGGGTTAGTTTTTGTTCTAGGAGGGAGATGAAAGGCCGAGCATCGCTGAGGTCCAGACTCAGGCACCCTGGGGCAGCTGGGCCTCTCCATGGCCCTCGTGTGGGCAGGAGGCTCCAAGGAGGAGGGTATCCCCTGCAACCATCCTGGGATTTCCAAGAATTCCTGGCTCAGCTGCTGCCTTGAAAAGTCTGAGGCAAAATCTTACTGTTTTCAGCACAAAAGGAAGGGGCAGGCACTCCTTAAAGGATGGAGAAATTTTCTTTTATCTCAGAGTCTGGCAGCCCCCCGCCAGTGCAGGGGCGTGCCCCCCTCCCTTTTGAGAGGCCAGCTCAGTGGGAGAGAGGGGACTAGCACGTTCAGATTTGTGCCAGGAGATATGGCTGAAAGGGGTGTTTCCCTCAGGCTGCCGGACCCCCCTCAGCAGTTCACAGGGACCTCATCCCAGGCACAGTCACAAGACCAGAGGACAATTCTTGCTGTCAGGCTGTGTCCCCCCCCCCCCCCCAGCCATGTGCACAACCACCGCTTGCCTTTGGGCAGGATCTCGAGGGCCCAGTGGAATCAAAAGGTTAGTTGCTTTCCCTTCCCTCTAATCAGTCCCACGCTTTGCTCATAAACCACACGCCACGTTCTTTGGTCCATCTCAATTTGAAAAGCCCCCAAAAGACTTTGAACTCCTCAGGGCCTGGCATTTGAAGCCTGTTTCTCTCATCCCTGCCCTTGGCCTTGGTGTGCAACACTCCCTGCATAGTGTTCATTCATTCTGCTGAACAACGGACCAGCCTGGAGAAAGGTCTGCAAGGTCATGTCCTATTGCGGGGTCTTCTCAGATGCCCCGGGAGAAGACAGCAGAGGTCTGGGAAGAGGGCTCACCCGTCAGACTTCTGGGGAGGACCTCGTGATCCCCAGTGAGAAGAGAGGTTGGATTCTTCCAGAGCAGGAGCCAGTCCTGCAGGTGCACACAGGCTTGCTGCCACGGTCTGTAAGATCTCCTCGGTGAACCTGTTTTTCTTGAATCATTATAATTCTGAGCCAACAGTATTCTTATCTTATCCCAAGCAGCTGATGAGATTGTACATATGTCTCCCTTGGGAAATTGACAGGTTGTTTGAAAATAAATGTCACACCCCACTCCCAACACTCCCCAAAATAAGAAGGAAAAAAAAAAAAAGCCACAGGTTCAAATCAGAATGTTTGATTGATTCAATTCTTTCCCTTACCTATCTTATAAGGATGTTAAGGATCCAGGTTTTGCATAAACTTGCCCTCATCCAGAAACTTCAAAATTGATGAAAGCCTTTTTGAAGGCAAAAATTTCTTTCTTTATTGGAAGATCTCATTGAATTTAAGAAAAATCCCACCCAAACTCACTCTCTTCTTTTGATATATGAAGGTTTGCAGAATAGAAATGCCGTGGGGAGGGTGGTTTCCTCAAATAAGCGAATCCAGACCCAACAATCGACCAGCTTCATAAGAGACATACATGGACACAGAAATGCTACGTTCATTTTTCAGACAAAGGATATATGGCTCCAAAAAATAGTGGCACGGCGCCTGCTTTTTATTCAAAGCTTCTAAATGATTTCCATGAATGGAATTTGAGGATGAAAGGGACATTTTCTGAGGCAGAGGTTCTCAAACTTCAGCCGGCATCAGGGTTCCCTGGAGGGCTTTGAATCACTGATCGATCGCTAGATCTCACCGCCCCCCGCCCCCCTCCCCCACCCTAGCCAGAGCTTCTGATCCAGTAGGTCTTGAGAAGGACCCGAGGATTTATGTCTCGAGTAATTTCCTAGGCGATGCGGGTATTTCTGGACTGGGGACCACGCATCTAAGAAGCACTGCTTTAAGGAAATTAACACCTTTCCCTCTACCCCACCCCCTGGAAACATCTGGATGCAGGAGCATTTTCGCGTCGTGATCATCGTTTCTGCCGCTGGGCTTCTCTTGCAAAGCCCTGGAGAAACAGAGCATTCCGACTGCTCTGCAGTCCTGGTGACCTGAGCATTTTGGAATCTTGATTTCGGCTTCTACCAGCAGATTAGCAAAGCTCCTCTGTTCCTAGTCACTTGAATCTTCCTGTGAAAGAGCCTGGGAGAGGTGAGTGTCTTACTCACTGGTACTCAGGAGACAGAGAAAATCTATGCCATTCCTCTCAGTTTCTTTCTGGGGCAATGGTGGCGATCGTGGCCACTCCCGGGCCCTTTGGGGCACGCTTTTCCCGTCAGACAAGCAGCCACCCTCGGTGTCTCCTTTGTGCGAGTGAGCACTTCCCTTGTCGGCTTTTTACAATACCAAGGGAATTACACACAATTTGAGAAGAGGGTTTTAAATCAGCATCTCAGACTAGGCAGAGCATATAAAGCGAGGTTCTCGCTAAGCTTCTCTCCTTTTTGTAACTCAAGGATTGATGCACCTTTCTTGGTACCAAGTGAGGCCATCCCTTTGATTACAGGTTAGGAACTAAAATTTATTAGGAAAAAAGAAGTCTAATTCTCCAGCACGTTGCTTCAGAGGCTAGAAAGCTTCTTTAGGGATTAAACGTTTCCCAAGGAAGAAGTACACGGACTGAAACCAATTTTTATCTGTATTTCAGCATCAGCGGTGGCTGCTAGACTCTGGAAAAGGATTTTTATGGGAACCTGCAAACATCCTTGAAAAAATGTGCAACAGCCCCAGACCTACGTACAGAGAACCAGCCGGAGCAATTTAAATCATGATGTTCCCAAGAAGGAGTTTCCAGTTCTATTAATACAACGCAGAGTCACTCAAAGATGAAAGTTGAGTGTAACTGAAATAAAAGTGAGTTATGCGGCCATCTCCCAGTATGTATGCCCCATCTGAGATGAGGAGGATCATTACGGTACCTCACAGGGATGTGGCAGTTATCAGCGTTACCTGATTCATCGACTCGCATCTTTTTTGTGGGGCTCTCACAGTTCTCATCATCTGACATTTCCATCTCTTCTTCGCGGCGGATGCCCATAAGCTGCTCGCTCTGAGCGTTCCGGAGCTCCTGGAAGGAGAGGAGGGCGCCCGGGCGTCAGAGTCACGGACACACGGCACACCTTACCCAACGGCCGCTTGGTGTGTTACGACCGACACGGGAACATTGAGCATCTAAAGTCTTCGCCTCCCGAACACTCGTGGACAGACCCAGGGATTTGGTATCAGACTCAGGATAAACCCCTGCTCACCGATGACTCGTCAAGGGCTCTTCCCCAAGTTACTTAACCTTGTGAGTCTCAATTTCCTCATTCGTAAAAAGGAAGGCAGTAACATCTGCCTGGTAGGGGCTGCTGTGAGGATCCCATGAATAATTAGGAAGGTGAGCAACAGCACTTTAGGGATGTTTCTTTATCTTTCTTAGCATCAGCTCACTCCCTGAGATACTGTGACAACGTGAGTTTTGAGGATTAAAAAAATCAATGCATGGGAGAGACTCAGCATCATGCTAGAGACTTGGTTCAGGAACCTGATGATACTGAATACTATTACCATTCATGCAAAACAGTGTCCTTGCATGTGTGTGTGCGCCCCATGTGCTGTCTCTAACTCTCTCTCTCTCTCCCTCCCACACACACACACACACACACACACACTTCGGATACCCAAATGGTGAAATTTAAATGATGTCTAAGAACAAAATGAACACAGATGCCTTCTTTTTTGTGTGTTTCACATGACCGTGTGGGATCTCTTGTTTGTGTCGTGATGGTTCTCTTAGCATTATTTTAAGATCTTTTCTTAGGAACATGTCTGTCTCCATTTCCTAGAAGAGGGACTGCAATCAAGGCGTTTAATTTCTTTGAGCCTTTGTCTACTCACATGTAAATGGGGAACAGTGGTACTACAAGAGTGTTTGAAGGCAAGACTGTATGTGAAAACTCAAGAGTAAAGAATTACACAATAAATTGTTTACTACTGTGCCTAAAAGTCAGAATGCTAGAATTGTTTATGTTAAATAATTATTTTACCATTTTGGATCAGGCTGTATATTATATATTTGTGGATCCTTATCTGTGCTGTTCTCAAAAAAATAAAAACCTAAGGAAAGGGCTGCATTACTGTTTTTTCCTCCATCTAAATTGAAGCCTTCAAATAAAAGTCAAATAGTTAAACTAATTACACTTTATGATAAATAAATGTATGAATCGCAATAAAACTAAATGACAACACCTTATGTATTAATGGCATGATTTTAGACACAGTTAAAAGTGCCCATGCGATGGGTGTGTGAATTTTATTCTGTTTTAGGTTCTCTCAATACTCATCTCTCCTTAGCTCACAGATTTTAACTGGAACCTGATAGAAAGGAAATTATTTATTGCTAACTGTATCTGCATGGTTACCTGAACTCTGGGAATCACCTTTGCAGAGATAAAGACGGGGGAAGGGAGGAGCAGGAGGCAAGGATCCTAGGACAGGGCCGCCCATCACAGGCCAGTCCTGAGAGGCAGCAGGGTGACAGGTCGTGTCTCCTTACTTGACCACGCCACCCAGTAGAAAGAGGTGCCAATTCCATCTTAAATACCATCATAGGGTCCCGGAGGCTGATGTCACATGTGATTAGTGGGGAAATTTTTAGATTGTGGACTAATCTCTCTACTGCCAGATAGCCCAATTTCTAATGAAGTGGTCTGAAAATATCTGAAACAAAGAAAAGTCAGGTGGAAAGACCAAAGGAGGCTGAAAGGGCCTGTTGTTTAGTCCCTGCAGTTAATGACCAACTGTCACACAGTAGCTGTTCTTATGGGGAAGGGTGGCGTGGCAGAGAGGAAAAAAATTGGAGGGGGGGAAAAAAAGCTGAGGGTGTTTCCACAGGGTGCGTCTGGTTCAGCAGTAAATCACTAGTACACGCTAATAAATCTGTAAAGGTGTTGCAGAAAATTAACAGATGCTGTTCACGGGAACGTGGAAAAATCAAGCCAATTATCAAGCTTATATGCAACTGAGAAATCACCCACAATGTTAAATTGCCAACTGGTATTTAATCAATTAGGCGACATGCAGGAGGGAAAATCAAAGGTAATTTAGAATCCTATTCCCTAGTATATCAAAAGAGGCGGTGGGAGTGCCTGGGCGACACAAAGACCCTTTACAGGAGCATCTTTCTGGATCGTGTCCGTTTCTACCTCCCGGTGGGGAGCAAAGCGAGCAGGCTTCCCTGGGACAAGGCTGGAGGACTTCTCGAGTCCTGCTCAGCAACAGAGAGGGTGGCCTGCACTGGGGGAGGCAGGGCTAGAGGAACGGGATCAGACCTGGCAGGAGGCATGATTAGATGAATAACTGATACTTGCTGACACTCACAGACCAACGACAGTCTTTTTTTTTTTTGGTCTGGATTTATTCAGCATCATGCCACCTTCCTTTCTCTTAACATTTCTTTTAATCACATCTCGTGTTACGAGAAGGGAAAAAAAAATCAACAATTCATAGACAGATCATTCCCAAATCTGAATCATAGTTTATGGATTCCAATCTGTGTTCAGAACCCTCAATGAGTATATTTTATCATGGATTTTCGGGACTCTTCCCTTCTGAAAATCAGCCTTGACGTAGGTCTTGAGTCAGTGTCTGGGAGAGCATCACGTAGGCACCCTTTGTTTTTCTGGCCCCAGAAAAATTGAAGAGAAACCCCACCGCCTCCTTATTCATCATTCTGAGCAGTGGAACAGAACTGCATCAGTCACCAACCATCTTCTTGGGATTTGTGAACAAAATAACAAATGTCCTTCTTAATAATAAATTGCACTAGCATTTTAAGTGTCCCATTATTGTGAAGTCATTCCGTATTCACCATAATAACAGTGATAATAAAGAATTCATTTGGTATGCATGTGGATGTTACATCTAATGCCATTGGTATTCAACTGTAATTTAGCATTAGTTAATGGGCACTTAAAATGCTACCCATATGATTGATACCACAGTACTCTGTGGTTCCTCAAACTCTGCATAAAACACTTATTTTTATATGTGTGAGCCAAAATCATTAGAGAGATAAACCTTACCTTCTATAAGTTTGGGATTTTGAAAGAGGGGATTAGCATTTAGAGAACTTTAGTATTAACATGCCAGAGATGGAGAGGCATTCAAATGAAAAACATTCTTTCATTTAAAAAAAAAAAGAAACAAGAAAAAGAAGAAGCAAACAAAGACAGTATACTTACTTTTAAATTACAGGTTCAAAGCGTACACTACACTGCGGAGTTAAAAAATAACAGCTGGATGACCAATGACTAGTGACACATTCTGGTCCTTCTAGGTGGCAGGGAAGGTCAAGTTCTGAACTCTTTTTTTTGGGGAGATACTCACACGTGGCACATGAACTGATGCAGAAGGGCGGACTGGGCTAGCCGGGACATTCACTTCCCTGGGGAAACGTGCTCTGGGGTGGGGTCTGGCATAACCCACTGGCCAGCACGGGGGACGAAGGCATTTCTTACGATGAGGAGACATGGGTGACAGGCTCTTCTAGCCAAAGAGCAAACCGTCACCATCATATTGCAGAACACTGAAAAAACTCAGTATTTAATTTAAAAACTCACTTTCTATTTCAAGTTACACTTTTTTTTTTTTTTTTTTTTGAAATGAGGCAGAGTGTCTTGGTTTATTTTTGCGCTCTTTGCTATGAATGGGAGAGATTCTTTTCTCCCTTGTGGGGTGGGGAGAAAAGCACTCTGTCCTCTAAGCATTAAGTCAGCTGCTTTTCTGGATAAGGAACCGATCAGAGCTGGATTTGGAGCTGACAGTGAGGCAGGACAACGGCAGGAGGACTGCCCACCGTAACAAAGACCGTCATGGCTGCAGCCACACCGTTCCCTGCCAATCCAGCTGTGTGATGGTGGTTAAAAAGTAATAATAAAATCACCAACCTCAGAATGCTTTCGCCAAATGTCTATGTTCTTGCGCTGAGCTTTCGAGAAATGGTCCCAAGCTTTTTGTCTGGTAGAAGCGTTGAAAACGGCCACAATCTGCTCAACTTTGGTGAACAAGGAAGTCAAACAAGACAAGTAATTTATGTTGTGATCACTATAGGGAAGCAAAGCAAAGACACTAGGAGTCTATGGATGATGTCACAGCAGAAGTAACATCATCCATATCCATCCCGTCTGTGCCTGTTTTTGTACTTACATTTCAATTTCAGCAAGGTTGGGGAGGTCTCCCTTCAAGTCTGTCTCCATAACTTTAGGGTAAAATGCATTCTAAATGTGACTGGGAAAAGTTCATGGACATCTGCTTCCAAGCCGTCTTTAGCTCTCGTTTAATAATATGACTTGGTACATCTATATACCTAGGTCTGCAGACATCCAGGCACCGGCGTGGGCATACAGATACAGATACACAGGTCAAGTAACGCCTGGGCTGGGGGCTTAGAGGTGAAGCCGGGGTGCAGTGGCTGAATGCGGAAGAGCCAAACGTGCATTCTTTTCTCTTTTGGTCTCCATCTGTAGGACCCAGTGCAGCCCTCTGAAGACATCACTGTGTCCAGGATCCAAGTTGGGGCAGTGAGTAATTGTGTGGCATCTGCCCTCAGTCTCAAGGCCATTTTTACTTCTCAGTTCCCTTTTTTCCCCCTGGGGTGCCCATTGTAGCCAGCCCTCCAGCCCTCTGGCAGGAAACAGGGGCCATGGCCTCCGCATCAGGACAGACCAAGGCTCACTGCCAGCAGCACCGTGTACAGAGCTTATTTCAACACCATATGGCGCCCTCCACAGCTCATCGGGACCACATGCCATCCTCCGTTATTCTGTTTTCACATTCATCAGGCTCCCCTCCCTCAGGCTCCCAACCCCCCTCGAAGTTCTAACTCTGACTTAATTTAGCACTTCTGTGGCTTCCAGGCAAGGTGCTATTCCAGTGATCGATGTGGAAGGGTTGTGAACAAAGCTTTATAGAGAGAGGGTAGAGCTTTTAGGAGAGGGTGTCAGAGGTGCGGCCAAGCAACTGCAGATTCAATCTTGCTAAAACGGTTATTGATCTAGGAAGCATGGGATTACGGACATTACAGCACTGAATTAACCATATGATTAAACCTGAACTTCTCAATACTTAGTCAGGAAGGCACAGTTACAATGAGCTTCTTAGGGCTGCTAACACTCTACTTAACATAAATCTTTCTCAAGTGATTCCCAAGGCTCTATTATAAAAAAGGACATCAAAGTGCTTTCAAATCTTCCAGGTGTCCAAAGCATGTCACACAGTAATAGGATAATCCCTGCAGAAGGGCAACACTTGGTGCCACAATTTCAAAAATTAGCACACAAAATAAGCAAGTGTATGACGGAGAAGAGGAAGAAAGCAGGTTCCCTTCGCTTACTACACTGTGAATGTTTTAGAAGGCTAAGGAGCAACTAATTCTCAATCTAGGGGTCATTTTTACAGGGTTTTTTTTTAATGTTTTGTGTTTTCTACCTCTAGAGAATCCCAACTCCAAAACTCCTTATTTATCAAGCTTTATCACATCACATGATCAATCTGTTGCCCTCAAGTTTAACAGGAGAATTTGCTGTTGGCTAAGCTCACACTCACCCTGAGAGCACACAGCTGCCCCCTCCTACCTCACCTGCAGGAAGGGACGTTGCCAGGCTACAGGCTGAGCTGCTCTAAGTGCCAGCTTCTACCCGACCGCTGACCCCCCGAGATCTGCTCAGCTGCACGGCAGCGTGGCTGGCGGAGGAGAACTGGGTCAGCCTGCTGCCTGGGCTTCCCGCGGCTTTGTCTGCAGGGAGGCTGGGCTCACGGGGGCGGAGCTCCAAGGTGCCTGCTGCACGGGCAACACAGAGCAGCCCGTCCAAAATGCAAAGGTGCAATCCACCGTCTGATGCGATCGTCTGGCAGGGGTGGTGATCGTGGGATTGTTCATGAGTAATGGGTCCCCCTGCTTATTAATAGTAGTGCTCTTTGATCAGCATCATGTGGAAGAGTAAGAAGTGTGGTATCCTGACACCAGGCGTGAGGACAGTAGGGTTGAGGCTGATTATTTGGGTGCTGAAAGTCAATATTCTGCCATCGATCAGGGAAGGCTGTTAATAAAGGGATACACTAATGAGAAACTTAAGTGGTCATACATGTGTGTGTGGAGTGGGAGGAACATAAGAGAGACCAGCAATGCACAGGGAAGAGTACAGAGGGGAAGGCACTTAGAAGACTGTGTACAGGTTCAAGCATAAAAATGGATCCTCTAACAGCTACTCAAGCCATGCCTTCTTGTAGGTACTCCCTGTTGGAGGCTAAGTGCCTCAGTTATTTAGGCCTTAGTTATTACCATATCCCAGGCCATAAGATAAATTCATTCGTTCATTCAGCAAACCTCTGAGATCCTACTAGTTACCAGGCACTTGACTGATAATCACAGTCAACCATACGATTAAGACATAGTCCTTGCCCTTGATGAGACTAGTCTTTAGGGAGAAAGAGAGACAAGCAGATAATTATCCTATGCAAGAGAGGAATGGATGGCAATGATGGGGACAGAGCAACGAACTCAGGAGGTGCAGTCAGGGAACACCCTCAAAGAAAGGCAACATTTGCTAAGACTTAAATGATGAATCAATGCTTGCCCAGCAGAGAAGGCAGGAGTGGCAGGTTCAGAGGCTGGCGTGGAGTTGTGAAAGAACCTTGTGTGAAAGCAGTTGGTGGGGATGCGGCTAAAGCCGGACAGGAAGGAATCAGGAAGGACCGTGGATGCTAAGCCAGACTGTGACTTTATGTTGTAGGCTAGAGGAGGCACACTCGAGTAGGATTTGTTTGGGAGACATAATGAAGGCTTGAGTTAAGACAGAGCGCAAGAATGGAGGGAGGAGCAAGGAGTCATCTGACAGGGTGGGATGACAGGACACAGTGGCTGAGTTACTACAAGGGAGGAAGGAGGGAGACCAGGATGACTCATGCTTGGGACATACATCAGAGACCAGGAGGATGAGTACAGGAGGAGGTCTGAGAAAGAAGCTAAGGAGCTTGCTTTCAGACAGGCTGAATTTGAGATGCCTGAGGGTCATCCAGAGGCTGTTGAAATATATATTGGAGGTTCAGAAAGAAGTCAGAATTCATAGATCTATTGTGAATTTTCTGGGCCATTCTCAATTTCATGCAATAGTATTCTTTTCAATAGCGTAATTAATTAAAAGCAAAACTAATTATGATAATTTTATAGTTCTTACTAAGTTTTATACTTTCCCCCAACATAGTAACAAATTAAAAAAACCCCAAAACCAAAAAAACCCAAAAAATGTATAACTCAGCTTAGATTTAAAAAATACTCACACGGTATTTCTGTGGCCCAGCTGACTTCTCTCATCTCCCTGCAGATCAACCCTTAACTGGCCATTTGTCTTGCAAATGAAAGTTCTTGGGCACACAGAAGACTCAGAAGAGTGCTCTGATCAGCATGAATTCATCATCATTAGGGAAAAACTACCTCAAAGAGTATGCCTTAATGAATGTGATTCAAAGACAGCATATTTTTAAAATCATAAATCAGGCTGACCGCTGGGATGGATGTCCCGAGGAAAGACCATACACTCTTCACTGTCTCCAGCAGGAAACACCAAAGAGCAAGTCTGTGAATTCGACGACCGCTGGCTGCTTCTCCAGTATAACCCGTACAACTTGTTCCGTCCACAATAAAACTGCAAATAGTCACTAATTAAATGGGATCCTTAACACTCTAAGTAAACACTCAGAGAGGAGAGAAATAGTAAACAAGATGGCACTGATCTTTGCTCAAAAAGGTAGCGTGCAGAGGTTGTGCAGTGGGCAGAAGGCATTCAGATCAACCCCCGCGGGGAACTTCACCGCCCCACGTCTACACTGTCTGTATCAGTTAGCACATTTCAGCATTTTGGAAGTATTATCAACAAAAAGAGCTCTCAGTAAGAGAACTTGTATTTATCCATCACACCTTGTGAATCTCTCCCACCCCCTTCTCACCACACATCAATTCCGTGCTTTAAGTTTGCGTAAATTAGGTTATAGGAGAAAAAAGAAAAAAAAAATGAGAAGTGACTGATTTTTCAAAAGCAGGCTTGAATGTCATGACAGCGCCCCTGGTACATATCCAACAGGTATAAATGAACACAAGGGGAGGATAAACAGAGCTTTGAAGAAATTGCTAATCACTCTTGGCAGATGAAAACCCCTTGTTAAAAGATAAATTGAGGTATATTAAAAATTTTTGAAGTTTATTTCAGCAAAAATGGATTCCAATCGGGCAGCACCAAATCAGAAGTGCTTAGAGCGCTCCACTGATGGGAACTCAGGAAAGACGGACAGAGAAAAGGCTGAAGCAAAGAAAGCAGATTCTTGATTGGCGGAAACTTAAAGCCTAGTTGGTTATTTGTGATTGCTTGTCCTTAGGTTTCCATTTCTTAACCTTGAGGCATTTACAGGCTTAGGTTTTGATTTAGAGCCTTAGAGCCTCCTCCGTCTAGTGGCCCCCGTGCTTAATTAATTCAACACCCTGCTGGGGATTACTCATTATCTTATACATGTGTATGTCAGGGGACACACACAGCACCCCCAACACCCACATACACACAGCATGCACACATTTGTGTATACAGTCTTTAGAATCTCAGAAAAATCCTAAGACTAAGTAATTCAACAATTTTTTTTTTTTTGGTACTCTTCCCTACCTCAAAATATGTGGACATCTGCTGAGCTCAGAACAGACTCCTTACATGAGAGAGAACTTCACAAATTATCTTGAGAAGCACTTGTCTGCAGTCTTCTCAGAAAAGACAAGCTCAGAACAAGACATGCATTTACCCAGAAACAGACCACACTTCAAGAAGCTCCCCGGGAGGGAACTGGGCACCGAGCACAAAACCTCAGATTTCCTGGGCTGCACGAAGCTCCTGATTTTTGAGCTCTGGGCAGAAACGCATTGACAGCAGAGAAAGAGAAAGGTTAGGCTCCTCCATGAGACACAAGCACAGACCTCCTTCATATTCTCTGGAGCGCATCATCTCATGTCCTCGTACCTCCCGCATCTTTTGCTCCAGCTAAGCAGCTGCAAGAGAGAGCCTTAAATCCATTGAGTGGTCCAGATATCTTGGAGAAACTGATTAAGCCCTTACAGGCAATAGGCCGGCCTCAGTAGAACACCTCAAACAAATCTTCCAAGCTTAATTTTTGGTTTTAATGTTCTCTGGGCTCATGATAGAGCCTTAACTCAGCAGGGTTCAGAGGAAATTTTATTTTCGTTTAGGGGATAACATTTTCCCAAATCCTTTATGAATAGCTTGTGAGAGATTTTCAAAGGCACGTAACAAAGGAAAGAGTTCACTTCACAGACCCAAGCTTGTTAGTGTTTGTTTTAAATACTAGAAATTCCAGGAGGGTGGATGAGCCTTGGCCCTGGACTGAAGAAGTAGAACAGAGAATGTGGAGGGAGATGTGGGCCCTCAGGAAGCCCAGAAGAGCAAGACAAAGCCAGAGGGAGGAGCTGTGAGCGTTGAACAGGACAGGGGAAGCTGTTACACTGATTCCCAGAGAGATTCCTGCGCCCTCACTGGGTTCTGGGTCCTGAGCACAGGAGCCTGCCAGCCAGTCTGGCCGGAAGCCCAGGAAGCAGGATGAACTCGGTCAACCCCATACATTAAGGAGGCATGGACTGGAATTTCAAGTCGAGGAGGAGAAAGGGCATGCCAGGGTTTTTGTCTTGAGATGAGTAAAAAGAACAATGCTGTGTGACACTGTGAATCCATTACAGCCTTGTTAAACCGGAGGCTAAAACACCAACAGCAAGCATTTTATTTCTGACCTTCCTGGCTAGAATGAGGCCAGAAGTTTGGTCCTTTTGGGGAAAGGGGTGGGGAGAGGAAGAGAAACATGCTGATCACGTTATTAAGAAAAGAAAGAGGGTGCTTTTAGCAAAGATTAAGCAAGTTGGAAATGGTGACATTGCTCAAATCAATGGTAGCATATTAGGCAGCTAGTGACTTTTAAAGCTTTGTATAAATCCTCATACATTTCAGGGAACCGTAGATCGCTTATTAATGCATATATTCAAATAGTCTGGAAAGTAACAAAACAGAAATCCTTGAGACTATTATAATTTTAATGGTTCCTTGCAATATATAGCATCAGGCTTTTAAAAATCCAATAAATCCACCTGCCTAGATTATCTGTATTGGCTAAATAAAAGTAATATATGTATATAAGAAAAAAAAGGAACAAAATGAAAAGTAAAAGGCTACTTTCCCATCCTGACTGCCTCCCACCCAGTGTCTCTTGAAGGGTAACCACAATCTCTGCATCCAGAGAGAGCTACACATACAGAACACACTGTGTCTATTTCTCTATGTGTAACCTTCTGTAACTTACACAAAAGTGCTCATATTATACACACGTGCTATATCTCACTTTTTTATACCTAACTCATCTTGGAAATCTCGTCTTATGTATATTGTTAATAAGGCTGCAGTGAACATCTTCATCTTCTGACAACACGCTTTTCTAAATATCTTTAGAAGAAATTTTAGCAGTGGAGAAGATAGATAAAAGAGTATTTGAATTTTCAATTTTTGAGAGCTTTTTCCAAATTGCACTCCAGTTTGCCCTCCAAGCCCGCTAGTGCTGTTTTTCCAATATTGTTTTCCTCTCGCTTGTCAATGGCTGGTAATCAAATGTTTACATTTTGCCGTTCCTGATCAATGAGAAAAGGCTTGCTGTTATATGATGACCAACTCTCTGAAAACAAGCTACCTACATTTGCAGTTTCCACTGTGAATCACAAAAATAAGTCCCCAGACTCATAAGAACTGCCCTATGACCGGCAGGAGACTCGTAGTGAAGAGTGGATGATTAATCCAGCAGGAAGGGGAGGGACGAGGTTTCTGGGTGTCTCTTCTCCTTTGTGACCCTCAAAACGGTGACCCTGCTTTCCCCTTGGGTCACCACCAACTCCATTTGTGGTGCTATGAAAATCAGGTAACAGTAGTTGGCCAGTTCTAATTAGTTAGACTCACTGGGCCAGGCACTATGTTTGATGATAGTGGTTTTCAAAGCATGGATCCCAGACTCGCACTGTGGCCATCACTTGGGAACTTATTAAGATGCAAGCAGCCCCTAGACCTACTGAATAAAAACCCTAGGAGTGGGGTCCAGTATATTCTTTTTTAAAAAATATTTTCCCCAGTTTTATTGAGATATAATTGACATACAACACTGCATAAGTTTGAGGTGTACAGCATAATGATTTGCTATATGGATGTACTGTGAAATGATTACTACAAGGCTAGGTAACATCCATCACCTCACACAGCTACAATTTTTTTCTTGTGATGAAAATTTTTAAGATTAGCAACTTCAGCAACTTTCAAATGGACAATATGGACAAATGGACAATACAGTATTGTTAACTGTGGTCACCTGTGCTGTAAATTTCATACCCAAGAATTATTTCATTTATGACTAGAAGTTTGTGCCTTTTGACCATCTTCACCCACTGCCCCCTGCCCCCACCTCTGGCAGCCACTCCTCCAGCAGAGTCTGTTTTTATAAGCACTCCAGGTCATTCCAGCACATAGTGAAGTTGCGTTTGAGGACCTCTGATTAAAAACATTATCTCATTCAAATTTCCCAACAACCCTCTGGGGCAGGTGCTACTTTTGTACCCATTTCACTGATGAAGAAACTGACATTCACAGAGCGGGCTCATTACTCATCTAAGGTCCTAACTTAGCAATGGTGAAGCTGGGAATGGAAATTGCATCTACCCAACTTCAAATCATGCATTTACACCCATTTGTGTATGTATCTGTACTATGGGCCAAAGTCTTACGAACACTGACGAGTACAACATGTCAGACGTGGTCCCAGGCACTGGAGACAAAAGAGATCCAAAGATGCTGCTGGTCCTCGCAGCCCCAGCAGGAGGAGGCAGCCCCACAAGTGACAGAATCCCACTACGAGGACTTCTGAAAGGGAGGCTGCAGAGAGCGCTGCAGGAGGCAGAAAAGGCTTTAACCACCACCAGGCCAACGTAAGCAGAATTTTCTACTGCAAAGAAGTCAAATATTTGAGGCTGTGATGGGGCAGGAAGCTGCACTGACCTCTCTCCAAAAGTGTACTGAGCAACTGAAAGACAGGGCTGGAGAATCCAAGTGTCTGGGAAAAGGGCTCCTGCTTATCTGTCTACCAGATGCGACCAATGAAGGGCCAGGCGGCTGGCATTGGTGATGTCATGTAGTTCAGAGACTGTTTCCTCATAGCACCCCCCGCCTTGCCTCCCCCTTACACTTAGCAGTGGCTTCTGTCCTGGTCCCTACAGCTGGGCTCAGATCAAAGTAGCAAGGTTTCCATCTTTAGCTCCCAAGAGTTATATATTTGCTGAACTCCTGTGCTTCACTTAACACTCATATGTTAATCCTTGAAATCTAGCCTTCTTCAATTTTTTATTGTTACAGAGTGTAAGACTTCACTTCTCCCTCGTAATTTGCTATCATTCACTTTTTAATGTTAACATTATATTGAATTACTTGGCTCAGTGTGTGTGTGTGTATGTGTGGTTGTTGTTTTTTGTTTTGTTTTTTTTTTTAAAGTAAGGCTGAAAGGAGATAGCAAAAAAGGCTCAACTAGGTTCCGGCAGACTTCCAGAATCTTCTGCCGTCAGCTTCGGTGTCCCGCGACATAGGAAATTCTGTGCTCATCCTTGATTTGGAAGTTTTTATAAAATATATTTTCTCTGGACATTTATTCCTTGAGAGCAAACAGATTTTTTTTTTCATGAAGATTATGTTCCCAGCACTTAAAACACTGGCAAATACAGCCATCTATATAACTTTGAGGAGAAACAGAAAGCCTGGGAGTGACTACAGCAGCTACGGGGAATTTTTCCCCCACGGATGGCGCACAACAGTAAGGACAGCAGCGAATGCGGGAAAACATTCTAACACTTCATAAAAGTCTTTTTCGACAGCAAGGACACAGGAGCCAAATTTCCCTTGGCAGAAATTAGAGGGGGAAAAAAAGTTTAGCTGCGAAGTTCCTAAGAAGCAAATGATTTCAGAAAGAACTTTTTAGGTAGAAGAAATGTGGGCGAGGACATGGATCTGCCTGAAAGCGGGGTCAGGGTTCACATTGAGATCGGAAGCCCCTCGCATTTCATTCCAGCACTTAGCGCTCTACCTGGCACTTAATAGAGACCCAATAAATAACTGTGGATGAATTTCATCATTCATTCAGGTGCCTGAGGCTTTTACGATTCTAGTCAAGAAAACAGATGAGGACGCGGCAGAGGAGAAGATCGGGGCAGGATGCAGCCTCTCTGACAAGAACACTGACCTGTCTGCAGCACCAGCGGAGGCCACACACACTTGCGGGGGCATAAGTGGCTTAAAACTCACAGTGCTGCCTGGCAGGCTTAACCCCCCACAGCAA
Organism: Camelus ferus; assembly: GCF_009834535.1. NCBI lineage: Eukaryota > Metazoa > Chordata > Mammalia > Artiodactyla > Camelidae > Camelus > Camelus ferus. Next base: position 5,158,503 of record NC_045709.1, read on the forward strand.
GGCAGAGTCTGGACAAGGGTAGGGAGGACCATCCGATCCTCTGTTCTGTGATCAGCTCCGGAGCTATTGACATCCTGGCTGGGTCCCGGCAGACACTCGATGTGTTTAGATATTCAGGGACGGTCGAGGGTGGAAGTTGCTGACACAACAGGGGCAGCTGAAGTCCCAGGCGATTCCCTAGGGGATCGTCTGGTCAAAATCTTTCACCATAGAGATGAGAAAACGAAGACTCAAGGAGCTTCAAAGACTTTTCCTAAAGTCACCCGGCTCATCAGTGGTCAAGCTGGGATTAGAACCAGAGCGTCTGTGTGCCTGGTCAGAAGTGTCTCCACTGTTTGCTGTTTTCGGGATCTAAGGTGAGGCTGATGCCATTTCCTAACCTAAAGGAATAAAGCGGATTTGCATGATAGTTCCAACCAGACCAACTCCAGGTTAAAATATTCATAACACTGCTGAGTACCACTTCTGCAATACGTGTTTTACTTTTAAGGAGAAAGGTGTATGAGAGCAAAGCCAGTTGAGATCACAGCTTACCCCAAAACCCAACATTTAGAATGTGTTTTGCAGTTGTTAGGTTGCACCCCAATTTCCAATACCAGCTTCATTTCCATCTATGATGTCTGATCAACAGTCATTGTTTGTACTGAGATGCTTACAAGAATTATGCCTGGAAGGGGTGCAGGGAGGTGGGAAAAGAGATCAGTAAATGGTCTCTGTCTCTATTTACCCTAAAATCTTGCCTGAGGAAGAAACCAAACCCCCCAAACCTGATGCTTAGAAGATAATCAAATGCCCTTATAGACAGTATTGAGTGCGTAACGGAAGGAAGGAGAAAGGGAGGCGGTTATGTGAAAAGGTTCGTGGAGGAGGTGTGATAGGGGCTTCAGTCCTGGCGGGGGCGGGGGGGTGGGGGGACACTTCAGATGGGGGTTGGAGGAAGTGGAAGCATGAGTGCGGAGGGGGAGAGAGGGCCAAGCTAGAGCCAAGGACTTCCTTTTCCAACCAGATGGCAGCATTTACATTCAGTGTGATGCCAGCACACTTCTTCGACTCCACCTGTAAACTATGCATTTTACACTCGCCCTCCTCTGATCATTTTCATTTTTCATAAACACACACACCCAGAAAGCAAGCTGCACGAGGAGCCAAGAGTCTTGGGTTCTAATCTGCCCATAAATTGCTAAATGACCAGGCCTATTGGGTCTGCTTCTTGGAACCTCAGTCTCCTCCTCTATAAAATGAGAGGGTTTGGGCCAATGAGTCTCTGAGGTCCCCTGACATTTGACAGTCACTACTCCTCCGTCCTGCTCACTGATATTCATGGTGCGTTTCCTTAAATTAACATGAAGAAGCCCTTCTCGGTGGCCGTCTGCTTCCCGTTTGCCTTTTGCCCACCTTGCTCCCTGCCCTCCCTTCTCTCTTACCTAGAAGCATGCTGGACAAGTCCTGGAGTGGGACTATCATGGAGTGTTTAAATTTTCATCAGACATGTGTGTGTTGTAACAAGGCATGCACAATTGATCATCTTGGCATGCGTATTAATAATTGAGCGCTGTGGTACATGCTTCCTGAACTTTATAAACAGCTCCTCTCTGAGCTTTGAAATGACAGGCTTTGCTCATAACTGAAAAACTGAACACAGGCAGGCCTTTGGGGAGTTCCTGTGAAGTATAAATGTTTAAAAAGCAGAGAAGATCAAAACCTGGAAGTCTCTCGATTGGGACACCTGGGGAAGTTTCTGCCCAATGCACAGGGTGAGAAACAGTGTTAGGATGAGACAAGGATGACATGAGAATAAGATGACATAGAATGAGATGATTCACCTGCGAATTTGCTTTTCCTTCCTCTATATCTAGCGAATGAGATCTATCCAGCTGGCCTGGAAAGGAAGGGAAAGCCTCAAGAACCGGACCATCTCGCACAGGCTAGAGATGCCCTCAGCTAGTATCTTTGAAATCGCACGTCTGTGGTCAGAGGTGAAAAGCGGTCCCAAGCAAAAGCGAGTGGATTCTGTACGCCCCAGACTCTTGGTTGGGTTTAGCTGCTGCCCTTCGACACTTGATGCCAAGGCTCAGTGGAAACAATGCCTATTTGATTATACTTAAGCAGCTGATTCTGGGGTGAAGGCCAGAGATATGAAGAAGGTTAGAACTTAAACAAATGTGGGCAGAACTGAACACCAACAAAGCTAGAAGGTACCTGCTGGCCTTTGATGCAGACCTTGAAATAAATCACAACTCTTTCTTTATGTTATCATTCACGGCTCTTGATTTTTTTGTTCTCCATCTGAGCAGACACTATTTGTTTAAATACGAAAGCAGGGACAAATACAATAAGCAAGACAAGGAGATGCATGCATTCAATCCAGTTTAATGGACTAACTCAGTGGAATTTCCCTTCTCCTGTTCAGTTGGCTATTTGCAACAAAATTTACATATCACTGTGCTTGGAGCTTGGTTAAGGTACCTGAACTTTCCTGGAAGTTGTTCAGCGAGCCCAACCTTCAGGACACCAGGCCAGCCCCGTGTGCTGTAATAGGCTAGTTCTACAATATACCTGCCTCCAAACTGCCCGGGAGCGACTCCCCGAAACTTGGCTTGCCAATGTGGAGAGGCTGCCGCAGATGCTAGGAGAATGGCACTGACGATGTGGAGATCCTTTACGGGGGAGGGGGCACTCAGGGCTCCTGCCAGAGAACCAGGAGATTTCCAGCCACTTAGGAGAAGGAAAGCCGAGATGTCATTCCCGAAATGTAGTGCTTTATAATCCTCATCTAATTCTAAAGGAGAAAGCCAAATGGGACTCCTGGGGTGTCTGCCAGGAATATTCATGCCGATAAATGGGGATATGACTGGTTCTGCTTTTGGAAAATACGGCCAGTGTGTCGATCGCTGTGGATTTCAGCAGCTATTGTCTTAGAGGCAGCTTGATGCGTGGGTACCAAGCCCACGCTGAAGCCCACTGTGGGGAGCAGAAAACATGGCTGAGGCAAACAAATCTAACTCCGCCAGATGTGAAATGAAATATATTTAAAATTCAGAGGGTGAGGAAATGTACACACACAGTGCCAGGTTAGCCAGGTTACGGCGAAAACTTCCGTGATGAATTTCTCGTCAGAATCTGGTTCCCCTTAGCCTATGGGGAATTGTCACCTCTGTAAAAGCATGGAGGGAAGAGTGGAAAGTTCTGAGGCTGCTTGGGGAGCTCTGCCATCTTCCTGTCCTCCCTCCCAGGCTTAATGCCAGCTGAGGCTCACTTTAAAGTATCTCCCACCTTCCAGTCATCCTGAAGGCTCCTGACTATCAAGGATTCACAAGAAGACCCCTCTCAGGCCCTCCATGGCTGGGGCGTGTATCCCTCAGCCATCTCGGGGGGCTGTCAAGTTCAGCTGGGGTTTCCACAATCTCTGCCAGTATCTCCTGGCTGCCTGCTGAAATACTTCCCAGAATCAAATCTCAGTGTCGAGAGGGAATGTCTCAACAGGAACAGGAAGCTGGGAAACGCAGAGGTTGTGAGACAGTGACAACTGGGGAGATGTCAACACGAACGCCTGTGTTGGCTCTTCCCCCCAAGCTCTCCTGCTACCAAGGGTCTGGTAAAATGTAGCAATTTCCAGCAGAAGCACAGCTAGTGAGCTCTTGTTTTGGTTTATTTGATTACACATGCAAGGTGAGACTCCACTATCCACAGGCAGTGCTAACACGGATGCCACGCTGTTCTGCGATGTTTCAGGGTTACTTTCTGCCTTCCTTCCACTGTGCTCACTCACTCACTCATCCACCAAATATTTGCTGCATACTTCTATGCCCCAGACACTTGATCTGCGTGGATGACTGAAAGAGATGAGGCCTTTCCTTTGTGATGCTATTTGTCATAATCAAAACCAGACAGTTCATTGAATCATTCCCCTTTGGATAAGTGCTCTGAGGATCTGATAAGATGCAGGGATGGTGAACCTGCCAGGAGAGGGTGGATCAGGAAGGCCTCTCTGTAAGGGGTGGCCTCACTGCTGAGACTTAAAGGATGAGAAGGATTCAAGCAAGCAGAGTGCAGGGAAGAGCACCTTGGACAGAGGGAACAGATGTGCAGAGGCCCAGAGGCAGGGCGGGGTGGGGGAGCTTTGATGGCCTCAGCAGGAAAGAGGCCAATGAGGATGATGCACTATGAGTCTAGGGAAGGCTGACGTTGAAGAGGCAAGCACGGAGAGCTCTGGGCTCGTGAGAGTGAATGTTATTTTAAGTGCGATGGGAATCTATTCAAGGGATTTAAGAGGGAAAAACATGCTCTGAATTATATCAGATGATGTGTGAAAAATAGATTGTGCCAGAGTAAAGGTGGGAAGGGAGGAACTACGTATGACAGAAACTGCAAAAAGTCTCCCCGTAGCCAATTCTCCCCTTCTTCCTTCCTCAGAGAATTCCAGTTTTATTCTGGAGAGCAATGGGCCCAGTCTAAAAAAGCGTATTTCTCATTTTCCTTGCAGGTAGGCATGGCCACGTGTGATAATTCTGCACAATGAGGCAGAAATGGAAATCTGTTGGGGGTCCTTGGGCAAGTGTTGCTTTCCTGCTCTAAAAGTGCAATCTCTTCCTCTTTCTTCCTCATCCTGCAGGAAAAGATGTGATGGCAGGAGCAACAGCAGCCCTCATAGACAGCCATCTAGGAAGTCTAATAGCATCACAGAAGCCTCAGGCCTGACAGCTATGAACCACTGAACCAGTTCCAGGAAACACCTAAATCTGGACTTCACTGTGTCTGAAAAGACAATACTCCATTTGTTTAAGATAGTTTGGTGGGGTTTTCTGTTACTCACAGACGGACACCCTGTCTCACTGACATACCAGGCTCTTACTGTAGTTCAGGAAGCCTGCACTTGAATGGTGGCAGTTAAAATGAAGAAAAGTGGGTCAGTGTTGAATGTTGGCAAACAACAGGATTTCCTAATGGCCTAGATGTAGGCGATGGTGGGTGTGAAAATTCCTTACAGGATTTTGGTCTGAGAATTTATTAAAATAGGAAGAAAAGACCCAAAGAAGAACAGGTTTGAAGACATTAAGAGCAAGAATTTAATTTTTGAAATTTTAGAGGTGAGGTGCCTAAGCGGTAGCTATGATAGTAATCTCAGCTCGCATGGCTCCTGTGAGGAGGGATTTCCCTCTGAAATTCCTGGTCCTGTTCTAGCCTTTCATTCTGTTCTTCTTAGGGAGGAAGGGAACCAGCCTGCCTGGAGAGAGTATGGTGACCCTAGAACAATGCGGGGTTCAAGTGTGCAGGTCCGCTTACACATCCTGCATCAGTACACCGCCCGTGGCTGGTTGAATCCTGCGGATGTGGAACCGCAGGTAGGACGTGCCTGCTGTAAAGCTACATGTGGATTTTTCATCACGCAGAGGGTCCGCGCCTCTAACCCCCAGCGCAAGTTCAAGGGTCACCTGTACTCATTCCCTTGCCGCCTCTCCACATGCTGTGTGGCACAGACGGGCGTGGGCTGCAGAGGAAGACGTCCTCTGGGGGATGCTCCCCCCGACTGGTCCAGCACTGGGAAGCCCAGCATGGCTGCAGGTCTCAACCCCGTTATCCAGTTCAGCCTACATCAGCAGTGACACACTGATGCTGGTATCCCCACATGCTGGACTTCTTTGTCTCTCAGTGGTTTCAAACCCAGGCCAGCGTCCACCTGTACAACGTGAGGCATGTCCCTTCTTTCAGCCACAGGATCGGGGGCTTGTTTTTAACAGGTGCTTCTTTTTCAGGAGCTACTGCCAGAAAAAAAGCTGAAATCCCTCCCCTACTCTAATGTGGGGCGGCCTTCCTATCTTCCTTGTGAGAGTCAACGGTTGAGTCTTCCCTGCCAGATGGGGCTGTAAACTGAGTAGGGATGAGAATTTATTGAAAATGGATGCCAGCGAGCAAAAGGTAATCAGTCATCATTGCACCATGCGGGCAGCTGGCTCCTCGCCATAACTTTGTGGGAATTATACTATTAGAATAGTGTAGTCTTTCCCTCTCTCCCTTCCCTCTGCTGGCAATCCACCCTACTCCCCCCTACCTACTAATCCATTGTCTGTGCCCCCCATTTAAAAGGTAATCTCTGCATTAGTGTTCTTTATCCTAGCCCTAGGAACCCCAACTCCAGGACTGCTGGGCACACTCAGTCCAGAAAAAGGTTGTTGCTCACAAGGAATTTAGGAAAGGTGTTCTGACGATGTTCTCTCTGAGACAGGGCACTTCTGATTTTTCCTAGAAAGACATTATGTCCCAGAGTGGTCTCATACTGGATATGTGGTCACTTCTCATAGTTTCTGTTTGGGAGTTTCCTTATATGATATCTTATGCTACTGCAAAAAAAAATGGTCTTTTCACAACAAAGTCATAGAAAACACGTTTACAGTTAAGATCCTGGTTTTCCACGCCCTTCCTTCTCTCTTTCCATCCTAAGGGATACGTTATCCCTTGGGTTTACACTGGTGAAAGCGGCGATAGGCATTTTGGCACGTTATATACTGAAAATAATATTTATTCTCAGAATGAATATGGAAATCGCTTATGTCGCCATCCTGCGTGGGTGGGACCCTGCACCTGGTGTGGAGTGGAGCACATCACTGTCACAGGGTCATTCGATGGCTTTTACCGAGCAAGGGCACATCAGCAGCTGCGATGCATTGCGCCACTGTGGCGTTAACTACAGCCACAGACGGAGTGCACATTAAAAAAAAAAGAAACGCCCTTTTTTTGAATAGAGCCCTGGGTAATTACCCTGACTATTGTTCTATGAGAAAGCCTCATTTACAGCCTTCTATCCATTTTGGATCTAGACACGGCAAATCACTGGAATTAAGTGGTTCAGGCAATTGGCTTTCCAAATGAAGACAGGACAGAAAAAAAAAAAAAAAGTAATAACATTGCTGAAAAATCTCTACTCCTGAGTTGCCCGTGTTGACAGCCAAGGCTCACCTCAAAGAAAGGATCCTGGGGAGGAGTTTTTCTGACGGTACCTTCTTCCTAAACAGAGCCCGAGGACAATGTGTGACAGTGTGCTTAGGGACTGCTTCCCACTGTCGGCACTGGGAGGGCCCGTGTGCACAGCCCACAGGCGAGGGGTGGCCGCCCCGCAGGTGTGGCGTGAACTGTGCTGGGTCCAGCAGGCACGGAAGCATCCGTCTGTCCTGCCCTAGGGGCCGGGCTGGGCGCTCTGAGGAAAAGCTACAGAAATGTTGCTCACCTTGGGAAGTAAGCTCTCAGGGCGGGGTCCGTGGTCCTCCAAGTTGCCACAGAACATGAGATCGGTTATGAGGTTTGCCATTCGATATGGAGTAAAATGGGAAATTACTGGACTACTTACCCCCAAACGAAAAAAATTAAATGAGTACCAAAGAAAAGGCAAAAATCACGACAAAAGGGATGGCCCCCAAATTTTTACTTACATTGAGTGAGGATCCCGGTTAAGGCGTTTTTAAAATTCTCCTTGGCCTCCTCCATCTCTTGCTCATGGGTGGCTTTTTCGTTCATCAGCCGGCGGACGTGGCTGTTGGCCGACTGCACCATTGAATAGAACTGGTTGGCGGAACGCCGATTCACCTCCCCTCGCTCAATCCAGGACAGCAGCACTGTGATGGCCTCGGAGAACTTGCTGTCGTCTGGAAATGGAAAGCCACCAAGTCCGAATCACGCCAAGGCAAGATTTTGAGGTTCCCCTCAAAAGGCAGAGCACGGTCCATCCTAATGGGTACATTTTCAGAACGTGACACGTGAGCCTCCCTGAGACTAACGGCTCCATCCTCACTTAGCTTGTCTTCTAGCACCTAACTCTCATCACAGAGCCATCCCAGAGTGGTTCACCCTCCCATCCACCAACTCGATGAGCTCAATTTTAGGAGCTGTGTTCTGGGCACTCCTTGAAATACAGTACAGCCTCTTTCTTCCATCAAATGCAGATTTCCCTTTTTTTAAAGACTGGCTGGAAAAACCGTTATTCACCTATTTGGCCTCCACTTCATCTTTTTATTCTTCTGTCAGAAATATCACAGAGTGATACTAGTTTTGACTTAGAATCTGCTGAGTTAATGTCCAGATGTGGACGACAGATCAAATTACTTTTAAAAGCGGCTGTCATGTAAGATATGGTTCCCAAGGTGGTAGTAAGGATAAGTTAACTCTTGTTCATCTACAATTCAAAATTAACTTCACTTGAGGTTTAATATAACACATTTGATTAGGCAGAAAAATAGAATATTTCCTTGTTTTCGACAAAAGAGGACCTGTTCCCAGGGTGGTTAGTGTTGGCTTTCGAAGGCTAAGGAAAAGCCATTTGAACCTGGTTTGGGGTGGGGGTGGGGGGAACGGGAGGTTCCTCTTGTAAATCAGTGATAAAGTGTACTTCAAAGAAAATGAATAGATTTGCTTGTTTGCAAATAGCTCCTGGAACAGATCTGTGTGGTACGTATGGCTTGGAGGTGGAGAAAAAGCAAGTTTGAAGGTGGTTAAGTTAGTTAGAACAGGAAGCTATATGTCAGTTATCACCACATTGACCCATTCCACTGCTCAAGGCTCACTGCATACTTTCCAGACAAATTTGATGACAGAAGCCTTTCACTTGTATTATTCTATCCCGAAAAAAATGATTTAAGAAATAAATCCTTGAAACTAGCACAACATTGTAAATTAACTATATACTTCAATAAAAAAAAATTAAAAATAAAAAAAATTCTACATTTTCTAAGTAAACTGAGTGGAGTCTGAATTTGAAAAATAAGGAGCAAAATTAGACTAAAAGATAGATTCTGGGGTGGGGGGAGGGGATAGCTCAGTGGGAGACTGCATGCTTAGCATGCACGAGGTCCTGGGTTCAATCCCCAGTACCTCCATCTAAGTAAGTAAGTAGGTAAGTAAATAAATAAATAAGCCTAATAACTGCCCCTCCTCCAAAAGATTAATTCTTATTCATTTATTTGACAAATACTTAGTGCCTACCAAGCTCCCTCCACTAGGGGAATATCAGAGATACCCTTATGCATTATGTGTGTGTAAATATAGTTTATATATTTTCATATATTGTTTATATATATACACATACATACATATCCATATATACACTCCAGATGAACGGATAGCGGGTGATACATATTTGGTAAAGAAACTTCATTTTATTTTACTCACCAGATGTTTTGTAATCAACCATCCTTGTTAGCATTTAACACATCACACAAAGCCTCCGTCTGTGAGTGCGGAGTGCTTTGTGAGTTTCTCAGAGTGCTGTAGAAACACCATCAGTACCCGTTTTCCCCCCAGAAGTCCCCTCCCAGACTGGGCAAGACCTCCCTGCAGTGGCTGTTGCCTGCCCAGGGGACAGGTGCACTGAAGGAAGGCAGGCTCACCTGTGAGTACCAGGTCCCGTGGGTCCCCTGGAGACTGTGCTGTTGACAGGCCACCATCCTGTGCCCTCTCTCCCAGGGCAGAGGCAGTCCGGGCTTGGGGGATCAAGGCTTTTTTCCTGTGCAAACCTGCCCCCTCTGCCCTCACACCTTCACCCCAGGAGACACCTGGCCTGGGGAGGGCCCACAGGGCAGCCTGCTCGGGGCAAGACTCAATTCTCCTGCAGATCTCAACCCACAGCCAGTGTCACGGCTGTCGCACACAGGTTTGTTATGCCAGGATTTCAGTCTAAGTTCAGACCTCAGTGAACTCCAGCTGCATATGGTTCTTATCTCATTTCAGGGACCAGGGTGGCTTGTGTAAGACAGAATCCATCACACAGCTTAACACCGCGTTCAGCCCGCAGCGAGGCCCATAATTTAGCCTTATGCCTGCGGGAGCCCCAGGGCGGCCCTTACAGTCAGAATAAATTCCACCTCCCTCACACTCTCCACCTCTCTCCCTGCAGATATATGTTAGCAGAATGGGCCTCCGAAAAGACAGCAGAAATAAACCTAACGCTTATAAGAAATCTTTTTTTTTTACCCCCTCTCTTAAAAAAATCACAACAGAAAAGAGAACTCTGACTTCATGGACCATTTTTCCCCTTTGCTGTGACTTTCATCTCTACGTAACACAAAGAAAAATCTGGACATTTCTGTTCCAGGGCTTACAAGGAGAGAGACAGCTCACAAGGCGGTTCCATCTTTCACTCGCATACGGGCAGTGTTTTTCTTTTCTGCTTGTGGTCACTCAGTTCATTAACACCCTACTTTACAGTCAGGAAGGGCACGCTTAAATTTTAAAAATGGATGCTTGTGCGAATGATTTAAAAGCCAGATTTTATTGTTCATCACTTCGAGACCCAAAGCGTAAGTTTACCAGCAGATGAGAGTCAATTGATAGTTTTCAGAAACAGCAATCTTAGGACTGAGCAATGGAAAAAACACAATTTAAATGGACAAGAGACTTTCTAATATTTTAACAACAGTGGGAAGAATTCCATTTTCTTAATAAATATAAATACAATAAATAAAAAATATACGTTATATAAATATGGCTTAGTATTTATAGTTTTGAAAACTCCTAACTTCATCCTCATTTCTGAACTTTCTGAGGCAAGTTGATATATGACTATGTACTGACATTCAAATAACGGTGAAAACATTAGTTCACACACGACTGGTAAGTCTAGTCAGTATCTGTTGCCCTGTAAGTGACGTTATGTTAATTAAGACGAAGTCAGCAGCTCCCTCCGAATGGGCTACAGGAGTGTGCTGGGAGCAGCCATTTTCAATACCCAACTGTAAATTTGACTTTGTATTCAGTGGAAAGATCACTGAGAAAACAGGAAACAGTATAAACTAATTTAAACGGGATTTAGATGGCAGCATTATTAGGGCTAGTCATGTGGAAAGAAACGAACACTGCTCGTAAAAATCACATCAAAGACGCACTTAGAAAAATTCCAAGTACTTTCTGCGAACATGCTTCGGTTTAACTCTGAACATGAGTGCCCTTTAGAAACTAGAATCTGCAGATATGCCTTCTCCACAGTAAGAACTGGAAACACTGGCATATTATGGAGTGACTGTGGACCACTTGCTCATTAACAACTGCCCAATGTTTTCTAATCAGTGTCCTCACCATGTCACACCTGGGTTACTGCAAATGCTTGCTCCAAGGCCTCCTCTGACTTGATTTTTCCCCTTCAATCCATTCCCCCTTTCCTTTGTCATATCCTCTCTGTTAAACACCATGGCCTTGCCTCCTGACTTTTGCACGTGCTATGCACTCATCCTAGGAGCCCAGGAGCTCTGGTCTACTTGGCTCACTGTTATGCTTCCTTCAAGAGTCAGTCTAAGTGCCTTTCATAAAGGAAGCTTTTCTGTAACCCTAGCATTAATTTGGCGTCCCCGTGCTATGTTTCCACAATTCCCTACACAGCCCACTATTACAACATTAGTCACTCTGTACGGTAACTGTTGGCTCACGTATGTGTCTCGAGTTTGGAGGGGCTACCATGACAATAAAACTTCCAAAACATATTTCAGTCTTCTGCTCACTCTGAGCTTTTCCCTCTGCAGTTTAGTTTTATTTCATGGCACTCTCTAATAGATTCGCAATGATTAACACTGGAAAGTCGCAACAAATTCAGTGGTCAAAAGTCGGGAAACACTAGTTGATAACAAACATTTTAATTTCACATTGAAAAGTATTTTCACATTGTCTACCAGAGATAAATGTTCTCTGGGCACTTAGGCTGGTGGGTCTTTTTACCCTTCAGGCCTCTGAGGTTATTCCCATTGGCTATGAAAGTGAAGAGTGATGTCAGATAACTACACAGAAGCAGAGCCTTCCACAGGAAGCTAACTAGCTTATTAAAGGACTCAAGGCGGGTTGTACAGCTCAAGTGGTAGAGCGTGTGCCTAACATACACAAGGTCCTGGGTTCAATCCCCAGTACCTCCTCTATAAATAAATAAAGTAAACCTAATTACCTCCACCCTAAAAAATAAAAATAAATAATAAAACTTTTTTTTAAAAGGTCTCAAAAGTCTTTTTGAAAGCTTTTTTTTTTAAAACCCTGGAGAGATAACAACCGTTTCTGGCTTTGTGAGGAATAAATAAATGATAATGGTGATCAGACTTCAATGCCACCACCTATCTCATTCCATTTCTGGTTCCTTTGGAATTCAGCAGCCTCCCTCCCTCTCCCTCTTCTGTGTTTACTGGGCAGGAGGCACACAATAGGCATTTAAAAAGCTGTGTATGGGAGACACCTTTGCTGTTCGAAGACCACAAGCACGAGCCTCATCTGGGGGCTTGCTGAAGAGGCAGCCTCGCCCTCACTCAGGCCTCCTGACTCGGAATCTGCATCCTCGCCCACGTGTTTCACACACACGTTGAAACTGGAGAAGCTGTGGAAGAATTCACTCAGCGAAAACCAGGGAAACTGGTTAGGGGCGCATCTAACTTAAAAGATAACGGAAACCTGAGATGGAAAGTCACGTTTGAGACAGCAGGAACATGGAAAGGATTTGATGTGATCCTCATGAGATTTGTGAATTTCTGTCCCCAAACCCTCCACCTCCATTAATAGCTGCTTAAACATTCATCACCCTCATCCTAGAAAAAATGTGAAAAAAAAAAAGTCAAAGACTTGGAAATGGGCATAGACGTGACTGCAGATCCTTTCAGTGGGATGCTGGGCGTAGATCAGAGGACCCTGCCCACCCCTCCGCTGGGATTACCTGATATTACAGGGGTGTGAATTTTTAACTGTCTTTGACCAGGCTATCTTAACAATTCTTTAAGGAGCGAACATAAACTGTGGAAAACTGATACCCGTGCAAATAATTCTCTGTAACAATGTAAATGAATTTCTGTCCAGAAGAACATAAAAATCTTTATAAAGCAAACTCTTCTGAACTGGTATGAACATCCTACTCACTCCATCATTAATGAATGAGTTAAATCAAATCACTGCACATGCTCGTGTTACATCTGTCAGTCGTGATTCCACTGCCAGAGTATCCTTTAGCAACCACTGAACTGCAAGGGGCTTGAAGGCAGGACCCCGGCTGTGGTCGTACCCGAACCCCAGGGCAGCGCACAGAGCACAGGGCCCAGCAGGCAGGTACTTGGTGAACTTTAGTGTAAGTGATGTGCAGACAAGGAAGGGGAAAAAGGAATCAAACTGGTAAGTAGTGTCTTCTCCTGCTCTGTGTTCAGCGGGAGATCTGGGCCCGAATTTCACAACAGGTGGGTGAGACCCCAGCCATGAACACTGGGTATGGAGAACTCAGGTGGGCTGGAGTAGCTGGATTTGCGGCCGGGTCTCAAAAGGAACAACAGGAAGGGCAATTCCACGTTTGAACAAAATGTCTCGAGAATGAGGGCAAAAAAGGAAGACATTCTACATTTTTCTTTCCAAATAAATGGGGACGTATACACACACACACACACACACACAATCTCTCCAACAATTTAGTACCTATTAAAATAAGAAAATTCAGCCTGGCGGCGTGGGGAGGGGGGTGGCTGTAAAGGCAATAGAAACATGCACTAATTAATTCTGCTTTGGGGTCAGGCAAAACGTTTCTAGATGAAATGGTCCATCTTGCCTCTATGAAGATCGATACCCCGGTGGAGGAAGTGACTCTCCAACGGGCTGCCTGCTTCGTCTTTCCTTAGCCCCAAGAAGGAAGTCTGGCTCTTAGCTAATGGAACGTCCACTTGGCTCATAGGGTTATTGATTTTTACTTTCTTAGAACCATAAATATTGACAACCATCTCAGCAGAATGCTGGCAACCACTTCTGCCCTCTCTCCCCCTGGCAGGTTGATCGGGGGCCTTTCTGTATGCAAATCAGAGACTAGTCCTTGGAAGTGATGAGGGCCGGTCCCAGGAGGACTGTATCCTGGGTGACACGTCACGTCCCAAGGATGCTGCTTGCAGAGCTGCCTCTAAATCTCACCTACACAGAGAGGAACTCCTCATTTCATCACGTAATGAAAGATTATGTGAAGCTTTCCAAAGTGGAGGAAAGTATACAAAAACTTTTAAATGCTCTTGCCAGGAGAAATCCCCAGTGAACTAGGATATAATCTTTCTTCACTGTTTAATCAATCTCTTCCTCCCACAGTCCAAACACAGGGTTCCTCCAGGGGTGGATGGTCCATGTTAGACACACAGAAATTCATTATCTCATCTGCCTGGTGCTACTGTTTCCAATAAATTGTAATTATGGTGTTATTGAGTTCCTTCTCACTTTCTCAAAGCCGTGCTATAAACTTTGGATCTGTGAGCAGTTACTTCCCAGTCAGTCTTCATTAAGTTGAATTGTCTCAGAACAATGTCTATTTAATCAGCAGGGTGCTCGCTAATTGTCTTTTTTAGAATTTGTATTAATGTAACAGACACTGGGCGCCCAGTGCCTTAGACAGTAAATTACAACTCCGTGCTTCCTCTGACTTCAGGAAGCCCGGGATCTGGGGTTACCTGGCCCCAGAAGGTCGCCCTCTCTCAGCCCACCACTGCCCAGTTGGGTTGCTCATCACTTCTGGGACAGCACGCTGTCTTTCCTGTGCACTGTAGTGGGAAGGGCCTTGAAATTGCGCCTATCACTCAGGAAATCTAAAGTCTGTGAGGTAGGGGTTTGCACGCTGTTCTCTTTCCCCTCAGTGCTTAGCACAGTGCCACACATATGGTAAAGGTCTCAGCAAGGCTTGTGGAGTGAATGGAATGGTGGCCGAGGGCACATCCCTCCCCTACGCTTCTGATCATGCCGGCTAGCACTGCTGACCAGAAACGCAGCAAGCTCATAGCTCCAGCCAGCTAAGGAAGAGAGAAAGGAATTAATCTACTGAGCACCTACTATGTGCACACTTTTAACACTGGGCAGGAGATGGAGGGCCTCATGGGGCACCAGACAGACTTGGCTAGTACAGATTTTGCTAGATAACGCTGATTTTCAAAAAGAAAATGGTAAGGATAAACAAGTGCAATGTAAAATGCGGAAAAAAATGTTCGTAATAAACCTGAGATGGCAAGATTTCTCAGGGGAGGAAAAAAAATCAAATCCAATTAGGTATTTTCAGATTGCATTTCCATTTTCTTTCTGATCCAGGCTTTTTTACCTTAAGTCTTGATGGCGTTTTATATCCTCACATCAAGGAAATCATCTTCGGGGAAACAGCTTCCTCGGCTCCTCCTGTCTGGCTTTGCAGCGTTATAAGGAGCACAGAGTGGATTTCCTCTCTGAGGCAGCCAATTTCCTAAGCAATTAAATGCTGTTTATATTCCAAACTCTGTGCTTGGGTTGAAATTGTCAAGCTTGATATTACCTGACTGTTGCCTGAGATGTATCCCCAGCTAGTTCACTCTACTGTAACTGCCATCTATTAAAATTTCCAATCTGTTCTCTCCTCAAGGGATCACACGGTACTTGGCAAAGGGGCAGGTTCTAAATTCTGCAAATTATACTCATCTGTATAAGTATATATTTTTGAAATGGCAAGGTTTGCAAATTATTTTACCAAATTGACACCCCAATCTGCTATCTTCCAACAGGAAAGGCAATGCTGCATCACACACAGCATAGACACTTCCGTGCTGGTTTCTTAAAAAGAACACAATGTAGATGTCAGGCTTTCCTGAAACTCCCCCAGGGGGTCACAGCGCCAAGGTGCTAGGTTTTGACACTTTTAGGTGTGGCCGAGATCGAATGCAGTTTAGCTGATACAGCTCATTAGCTGAGACTACACAATGTACCGGATATTAAAGGAAAAAAATGGTGTGTTCCAAAATCAACATTCCACTATTGAGAACACTGCTTTCTCATTCTGCCCACTCCTTATGGATTCCAGTCTGAATGGAAAAGTGATGAGAGGATGTCTGCATTTTATATGCTTTTTATTAAAGGGACAGCCACAGCCTATGTATTTATGACTGAAAGCAGAACATGCACTGAGAGCAGCAGTAAGAAGCACTCAGTGGTTATGTCAACTGAAGAAGGTGCTAGAAGAATGAAGTCACGAGCCACTGCGGTCACTGACCTTCAACACACCCTGAGAGGAGTTCAGGGCGGAGATCAGGAAGGGGGCCCTCTGTGTTCTGGGAAAACTGGCAGAACAGGCCTCCAGATAGATACTTTCAGGAGAAAATTTTATGAACCCAAATTCTTGCATCGTCCCGTCCTTAGAAAAATACTAAAACCCTCGACCAGGATACCTGTTCCTCATGACTAGCAGCAACCTCCTACCACGAGGTGTGCTTGATTGATTACACGTACCCTTTGCCAAAATCACACACATGCCGACCCCTCCACCCCCCACCTCTTCAGAACAGTCCCTCGAGCCATCTGAGAGGTTGTCTCCTCAGTTCTGGTCCTCGGGAAGACACTGAATAAACTCAACACACAGCTCTTAACGATAGGCATTTTTTCCAAGTCAGTACATTCAGTGGGGCGTTTCAGTGGCAGCTGCATCTGACTGGGGTTCCCAAGGCTAGAGCAGGGGATGAGGGCTGGAAGCAGAAGTCTTTCTTTTTTTCAAGTTTTTTAAAAAGAAATGGAAGAATAGAAGTCAATTACCTATATCTTCCTAAAAATAAGTTTTGGGGAGCTTTTCATGTTTCCTTTAGTGAAAACACCCAATCTACTTTACACACTGCCAGCCATGCCCTAAAACACTCAGAGAATCAACCGCATCTCTCCTCTCCTAAGAAACCGTTAATGGCTTCTCCACTGCATATGGGAGGAAACCCAAATCCAGCGACAGCCCTCAGGCTTCACTATCTGGCCCCAGACTGCTTTCTCTGTCTCACCTCACTGACTCTTACAAACCCTCAAGCAGCTGTCACGTTCCCCAGAGGAGGGGCCTTGCCTGTCTCCTCCTTTGCCGAATTCCCCTCTGCTTCCTCGTGTCTTTACTCCTAGGGCTCCAGCCTCTAACAAGAAATGTCTTTAGGCCCTTTCTTCTCCCAGGTGGGAAAACTTTGTTTATCCTGCGAAGTTCCATTTCCGCCTCCTCCGTGAAGACTTTCTCGACACCTCTATCAACATCACTCACACTTGTCCCTGAGTTCCCAGGGCCGTTGTTCATGTATTGGTTGACAATCATGTCATTGGCTTTGCATAACAGTTAATCGTTTACTTGTAGACACCTACATGTGGCCGGCGATCGTGACCTATGTTTTCTCATTAAAACCTGACACACCCAATGGACGGAGGAGCGTCTGACGTCACTTGCCAGTAAAATGCACCCACGTTGCTTGTGTCAAACGACTTTGATCAATAACAGAACAGAATTCACACGTGTGTCATCCTAACTTCCAAATCTGGCCCCTCCCCAATCATCTGTAGTTCTGCAGGGCAGGTACTAAATCT
The DNA here is from genome assembly GCF_009834535.1 of Camelus ferus. Taxonomy (NCBI): domain Eukaryota; kingdom Metazoa; phylum Chordata; class Mammalia; order Artiodactyla; family Camelidae; genus Camelus; species Camelus ferus. The sequence continues at coordinate 5,175,804 of NC_045709.1, forward strand.
CCCGGGGCCTCAAACCTGAGAGAGGAGCCCAGCAAACAACGAGAGAAATGAAATACACTCACTTCTAGCTCTAATTCTTTCATGGGTGTTAGGAGTGTCCCTTCCACCCCATCTCTGAAGATGGGGACTCTAGCCTACATTTCTCTTCTATTCTGCAAGGACCCCAGTATCATTTCTAATGTGCCTTTGGGGACGCTTTGTTAAGAGTCTAGCAGAGATGCCAACTCTCTGGATCTGGAAGAGCACGGAGGGCACCTGCCTGCCCGCAGGAGGAGACACTAGCTCATCCAGCATGGTTAGTAGTAGCCTGCTTTGGGGTAGGGCAGGTGACTCTCCTGCCCCTCTTTCCCTGAGTTTTGTTCAGTGAAGGCACACACACACTGGAGGAGAACGCAGGGGAGAACCCTGGGCAGGGGTAGGGCTTATCCAGGCAGCATGATGAAGCCCAGGTGGCTCCTGCTGCCACGTGACCCCGTGCACACGAAATCAGCATGTGAAGGGTTAGGAGAGACACCCAGGGCCCCGGCGCCTGGGGATCGCGTCGTTTCTCCGGTGGCGGGCGATGGCTAGCGCCGAGGCTGCGGAAGAAAAGCGGGGGCTCCTACCTTTCAGCTTCTCGGCCAGCAGCGCGGCCTCGTGCTCCGAGTAGTGCATGATGGGCGGCGGCGAGGGCGGCCGCAACCGGTCCTCCTCCAGCTTGCGCCGGTGCCGCTCCTCGCGGGCGCGCATCCTCTGCTTGCATTCCCACTCGTAGAAGTCGTCCCTGGCCTGGGCGAAGTCCACGTGCAGTCGGCCCGAATCCTTTTTGTCCGTGCTGGACCCTAATCGCATCCGGTAACCTGAAACCGGCGGGAGGGCTGGTCACATCACACTGTGCAACGAGGGCACCGCACAGTTGGGTCCAGGCGCTCAAGGCAAACCTTACTTCTTTGTCCCTACAAAGGACACCCTTCCCAGAAGAGGTGGGAAGCTGTTGTCCTTATCTTCAGCAATTGGTAAAGGTAAGTCTATGGCAGATTTCGGGATGAACACACTGCTGGGAGGTGTCTGCAAGCCGCTGTGACCAAGAGGATGATCTCAGGAACCAGGGCACCTTTCCTAACTCCTTCTTCCCTCTGGCTTCCAGGAAGCTCAGAAACAAATTTGGCATGTAGCTTTCCCTACCCACACCCCCTTACTATTTTATGGCCACGATTTTATATTTTCAATTTACTGTTAACTCCATTGGATAAGCTTTCTTGCATTCTTTTTAGAAAAAGGTGGAGTGGGAGTAAATAAAGAGTATCCGTGATATTTAAAAAGTGAAGCAAAGTAAATTCCACCACACCTCACTCACAGGCTATTGCTTCATTCTCCTAGAAAATGCTGTTGCACTGTTTCTCTCTCAGCAGCTGCAAAAGCCACAATTACCAAGGCAATTTTGCAGTGCTGTTTTATTTCCACTTATCCTCGGGGGCACGCAGGAGAATATTCTACCTTCAATCAGGGGGACTTAAAGCCCTCCAGCACTTCGTCTGGTGCTAGGCAGTGCACAGATCGTCCATGCAATCTCTGAAGGCCACGGGAGCCCGAGCGAGAACCCAGAGCCAGAGCAAAAACATGGGCCTGGGAAGTCTTTGGGGGATTTACTGTGAGCTCCCCAACTTATAAAGATTATGAGCAGAAACTTGATCTGAGAAATCAACACAAACAGAACTGAAACCAGAGCTCCAGCCTAACTTCAAATGAAGGAGGCTTGGCTTTGAGGTTGCTCTACAGTTTGGGGTACTCAGATTAAAAAAAAAACAACAAAAACATAAATTCAGGTCCCAGCAGGGTCCTGGCTGTCAGGGGCTGCCAGAAGAGAGAGCAAAATAAGCACTTTTGTTGCGCAGGGACTTTACAAATAAGACGCCAGTCTGAATTGCTAGGTTACTCTGTGCTGGTATTCAGGGCTGTGGGTAGATTTCGATGGATTATTTTAGCATTTGGGGTTGAAACTCAGCTGAAAATCCCAGTAGCAGCTGGCTTCTCCCCAGGCGGGTACTTCACACTCTTGAAAAGTTACAAATATGAAACAGTCTCACATCTTGATTCCTGTTATGCCCTTCTCACTCCCAGGTTTAAACGGCGTTATCTAAAAACGGGAAGATGTTAACAGCACCTGTCAAAAACGCAAACATCTGATCGCAGAGGAGCAGGATTAATGCTCAAGCTCAGTGTACCTTGGTTGTGGGCCATGTAAATTTAACAAGTCAGCGGGCCACAGTGACATATACGGAACAGCAGAGCAGGCGGAACGGCCTAAGACTGGCCAGCTGTCCCAACTAGCCAATCGTCTTTCCCCTGCCCCTGTCCAGAGCATCACTTTTCAGGTATTTCTGGTTCCAAAAAGCACCCTCTTTTTCACAAGAACATCATCGTTATGGCCTTAAAAGAGCCTCTGATGAGGCTGGGTCTAAAATTAGCTTGGCCTTCAAATGTGCATGTGGTCCTAAAATTAGACAGGCCTTCCAGCTGGGCTCCGGCCTGCAGGAGCTCGCACGCAGGATGGGCAGCCTGCCTTACTGCCCCTCCCAAGCAGCCTTTCCGATCTGCCTGGAATGATACTGCAACCTTCCCAGGATGGCCCAGGCAGAGCTGGGGGACACCTGTGCACCCAGGCAGGGAGGCAGGAGGTGGGTGAGGCCTCTGCTGTGGGCTCCTTCTGCTGCCAATGGGCAGACCAAGGAGCAGTCAGGCAGGGGCCTGGCTGGGAAGCAGGACCAGGGTTGGGAGTTGGAAAGATACAGCCTCAAGGCGTAAACTGAGGACTTTCATGTGCCTAAATTTGGGACTGTTCATCTTTGGCAGAGTATTATGAGGTTTCTGATTGGGTCTAAACGTGGTGCTATGTCGGCGTGGAAAAGCACCTTTGATTTACTGGAACCCTTTCATTTATTCAGCTGGGGGTAAAGTCATAGTTGTCTTGGGAAAGCTGTGATTAGAACCCAAATTCCCAGAGCAGGGTTCCTGAGAAACAAGAATCAGTCCTTCTTTATCATCCTCAGGCCATTTGTGTTAAAAAAAACAACCATTTACTGATTGGTTCCCATGTTGCACGTGCCCTGCCAGGCACTTAATATCCATTATTTTGAGTTACTCCTCATAACAATCCGATGAGGTAGGACTATTATTATCTCGATTTTGCAGATGAGAAAACAGAGGCTGGAGAGAGGTTATCTTGCCCAAGGCATGTGAAACCCAGTGCCATGCACTCACCAGAATCCCCAGATGTCTAATAGATTACTCTGATGCTATATAGCTCAAGAGTATGGGAAAAATATGTGTGCTGGAAAATATTTTTATTCTGTTTTGTCTTCTGTCTCCATCTTGGAATGTTTTCAATTTTTTTTTCCATTTGGTAAGGTTTTATTGGAATAAGAGTTTTAAAGTTCTCCCTATCACTGTTTAGCTCCGGAAAGTCTCTGTGGTGTTGGAATAATCCCAAAGCTTCTGGGGTTTGCAAGAGAATTTCATGACAACCGGGGCTGACTGCAGAAATTAAGTAAATCTGGTAGTAATGCTCAGGTTTTTGTTTTTGTTTTTTCCCTATTCTTTTTCTCACCTTCTCCCACTAGCATTGCCTCTGGAAGAGTGTGCAGAGTGACAGGCTAAAATATGCAGAGGGAGGGTGAGAGGGGATGGCAGTAAGTTAAATCTAAGAATACATCCTTCTGAAGCCACGTATCAATACGAGCTCTGTAGTTCTTAAGATTTGGCAAAGGCCTTGCTGACAGGCCCCACACACTTGCTCCAACACCCACGGAGTCGAAGGCAGCATTAGGCCTAATTTCTGCATCTGTAAAAATCTCCCAAATAAATGGCACTACAGAAGCAGGGACGTGGGGGCGGGCTTAGCCAAGCTAAATGCACTGGCAAATGGGCAATGATTCAGGGCCTCCTGCTAGGGCGCCAGGGACGACTGTCCGCTACGGACTGATCATGATGGGGTGCCCTGGTGTCTGGAAAGTGAACCACTTCTGAAAAAACTGAAATTATGCTGGGAGAGCACTTTATTCCCCCCCAGGGAATTACATCCAATAATAGTAATGGTCCTCGGTATTCATAATACTGCTTTTCATCTAATAAGCACTTGAGAACATTAATTAGAAACCTGATGGAATTCCTAAAGGCTGGATGGTGGGAAACCATGTCTGCGGGGAAGAGGTGCATTCACAGACTTAACACTGAGCTCCGAGCTCTGGGCAGCCTCCGAGCTCCGGGCAGCTCCAGCCCCAAACCTGAAGACTTCACTGTGCATGAAGGTAAAAGGGAATATGCTCAGATTAGCATCACAAAACATCACAAACTACCGAGGAAACCCCTTATGTAAGGCGAAGTACCAGAAAGGTAAATGGCTTTATCAACCATGAACTCCTCGGCAAAGCGGATGTGACAGAAATTCTTCTTGCTTTTCCGAATCGCTGTAATGTCACCGCACTGCTCAAAGACTTCCTGGATGATTTCCTCGGTAGCGTTTTCTGGTAATCCTCCGACAAACACCGTCTTACACCCAGGAGGTCGCTCTCTCGTGGAGGGAGGGGGAAGATCTGACAATCACAACAAAACAGAGGGTTTTGCTTTTTATTTGCGCTTTTTCCCCCCTGGTTCACCTGTCAGAAGTAAAAGTCGCAGAGTAACTTTCTCCATTCTGAGTTGTGATGAATTTCTAGACTGACTTACACGGATGGTGGGCTGTCCTGTTTTTCAGTTCCTTCCCTCCTCCTCTCCACCTTTCTTTACTCTCTCTGTTCGTTTCTACACAGAGTGGCTGTGCTCGTCCGCAAACAGAGATAAAGCACATGTTAGCATAATTTCATTTCTCCTTCATAATATGGAAGCCCAGAAAACCAGGGGGAAAAAAAAAAACCTTCACGAAGTACAAAGCATGATGAAATGAAAACATGATGAAAAACCGAGGCTTGTTATCTGCTTTGTCTTGTTGGGGGATAACAGAGCCGCAAAGGCAGAACACAGAAGCAGAACCTGAAAGCACACACAGCACTTACTGGGCTGGGAAACACTGGTTTGAAAAGAACACTTTTTTTTTTTATTATTATTATTCACATTTAAATGAGCAAACTATTAAAGTTAGGGGAGGCTGTCTAAAAAGATACACTGTATACTGTCACAACGTTTTACCTAGTTTATATGTAGATTACTAAAGCTATCTCTTGAAAAGCCCACTTTAAAAACGCAACACTGATGACTGTGAATTAAAAAAAAAAATCCCAGCTAGTTAAGTCCATAAACTTAGTATCCGAGGCTACATTAAAAAAAAAAAATTCGGCCTATTTATTTCATCAAATGTATGTTTCCTTCAAGCGAACACAATTTGGCCCAGAAACTCTGAGATGCAGGCTCCCCCCAAAATCACTAACTGCCAAATTAATTCCATTTTCCATCTAGCAAAACGCATTTCAGAGTTTTTCTCCCACATTTGTGAATATGGATGGAAGTGCTCACATATTTCACACTCTGATCGGCAGCAAAGGCTAGACTCCATTGCCCGCAAAAAAAGATCCTTAATGCTGGTATGTTTCCCCAAATCACACATGCTGCCTTCACGGTGTCAGTGCAGCTCCTGGGCAGACACAGGGACCCATATATCTGTTCTAAGCTAGGGACAAAGGCCTTCTGTAGAGTGGATGCCTATTCCCTTGTACCTAAGTGGGAGAATTTTGAGGTACATCTGAAAGTGAATGCAACACTATATTAAAAAAAAAAAGAAATTTAAATTTATGATCAGATATTTCTCCCGGATATCACTTACTTGGATTTTGAGGGAAAAGAGTACAGCTTTTGCAGTGGATTATTTCTTTGACGACGGCCACTTCCGTCGGCGGTGGGGGTGGCACCAGCCCCAGGCCCGGTATCATTGGGTTAATTGGGGTGATCCCAGTCATCATGTTGAGGCCTGGATCAAAGCCTGGGACACAGATCGAGTCTGCAAAGTACACAAGATAACATTTTGGCTGGAGGAGCTTAAATCAATTTTTGTTGTTACTTTTGCTATTTTCCTGCAAAGATTATTTGGCTTTATGCTTTTCTATTTCGTAGGGATTTCTCCTGGTGTAAATAGAGCATTATGGAAAGCCATTCCAGAAAGGTAAAACGAAAATAAAAGATGAACTTCACACTACAAGGAAAGGAAATGATATTATTTAAAATATTAACGTGGCAGAACAGAACACAGCATATCAAAGGGTAAAACCATGCACCATGAAGCTTTGCTATTATTGTGAATTCGATCTTCTGTTTCTTAACTTCAATGCAGATGCGATGCCTTATGACCCAGGATGTGGGAAGAATGCCATTTAACAATGAAGTGCCCAGTGAATCCAATTATCAACCTGGTTTTTATCAGAAGAGCCTCCTTACCCAAAGGACCTAGATTTGGAAAAGTTCAGTTTTATATGTGCATACTTTATAATGAGGCAGTCAGGTCCAACCTAACCTATTTCCCCCAGGAAATAAAAAACAAAGGATGCTTATAATTACTAAGGCTAGGGTTAGATACATGCTGACATAAAATTAGCTGTACACATATCTGAGTCCTATTGGACAATCCCACTGTCTCCCTATAACTCAATCAGCAAAGAATTGACCATCCTTCTGAAATCTTTATTTGTTGTAAAAAAATTTACAAATTGATGCCCTGCATTAAAAAAAAAAAATGAAAGGGCACAAAAAAGATGGGTTTGCCAATATAAACACTGAACTGTTTTTTTTAGTGTGATGATAAAGCAAGTCATTTCAAAGGTGATATCCAGGGATATTTTTTCTTTTTTTTTAATTAGTAAGACCTTTCTAAGTGCAGGGACGGTTAAAATGTACTGCGCTTTCTGTAGTAGCTGCCAGGGGGTCCCCCTCCTGAGAATGTTTGTTTACAGAAAACAGATGCTCTCGCTGGTGGACAGGTAACTTCTCCCACGTGGACAGACAGCAGCACAGATGCCACCAGCAGTAGCCACGGTGGCCCTCCACCCTGGTCCTCAGGGATGAAATTTCCTTCTCTTATTTTCCTTTTTTCCCCCAGTTATTCTAGCTCATTCCGATTCTTCCCTCCTGCCCCCTCGCCTTTGTGGCTCTCGTGTACAGCCTGCGCTTTTAGGCCCCTGCATGGCCTCACTCTGCACACCTGTGCTGAAAGGGCAGGTGAGCCCAGAGGCAGCTGAGGTGACAACTACAAGCTCTGTTTATTTACTAAGACGCTCCGGGGGATTCAGGGCCGGCACCACCTTTTCCTTTTCTAAGAAGTTGATTACAGCTTTCCTCCAGCTACCTTGGATATTTCCTCTCCTCCTCTGGGTTGAACAGAACAGGCAGGATAATCCTGATCTATAACCCCAAGAGGACTGCTCTCCCATTTATGAGGAAATAAATCTATTTAATGGGATAGCGCCCCAGCGTGACTTCAGTAAAATGAGGTGGGGTTTTTGGTCTGGTTTTGGTTTTGGCTTTAAAGAAGCCCTCAGTGTATATGCCAAATAAGCATTCTCTTCCAGACCAGTCACCTTGACACTCTGCACATTTCTGTATTTCTGGTTCTCAGTTTCTTCATCTCTTACAAGGGGTTTTTGACTGGATAATGTCTTGGAGCACGAGCCTTGTCGGACTCCAGGATTCTGCGCTTGATAATTGCTCAAAACAAAATGAGATCCAAGTGACATGAAAGTTTGCAAGGGAGAGGCAAGACCCAAACTTAGCAGTTCAATTAAATTTCCAGCATCACAAAGTGAACAAATGGCAGAGTCAGAACTAGGGCCCAGGTCTCTGGCTCCTGATCTATACATGCCTCTTTTAACCACTTCAAAATTTCCACCTAGAATGACCCAACTTAATCATGTACCTACTACAGGCCACTATTAAAAATGTACTCTACTCTTTAAACAAAAATCAAGACATATCCTTGTGATCCAGATGCCAAGTGTAAAGGAGGGGTTCCAGAGGAGAATGGCTTTCAATGTCAACGTCACTGAAATAACATATTGGCTTCTAAGGGGAATAGATTAGAAATAGAAATATTGGCAGTGGGAGTCTTGGCATGCTTATGCCTTTATCGAACTTCACTCCGTACATGAGATTTGTCTGTTTCTTTCCTGGCCTGGCCCTTGCTATTGTTTGCCAACACAGGGTGATTTAAGGCTGAAACCACTCAGGACTGCAGACCCTGAAATGAGAGCTCCGTGAATTATAATAACCAGATGTTCCCCAAAAGGAGACAAGGAGCCTGGCCCTTGCAGTCTCATTTAGTTGTAGCAGACTTCTGTTTTCTTTGTGAAGGCCAAATAAATAAATACATCTACAGAAATGGGGACAAAAGATACTGCTCTTGAGCAGAAGATTTTAATTCACGACAAGAGTTCCTTTGCTTTTTTTTTTTTTTTTACCTGAGACATTAATACGAAGAGACCGTGAGCTTTAATGCAATCTGCGTGGTGAGTGCAGTCGTTTGAAAAGAGCTCAGAAAGGAATTAATACTTAAATTATGTTGGACCTCAAAGGATCTGAGATTCAGTATTTGAGAGGAAGGAGTGGGAAGGATTTGACTTGAAAAAAATATATGAACCCATCACTTTTTTAACAATCTATGAAGAGATGAAAATTGTTTTCTCAAACAGCATAGGAGCCTACTATGGGTAAACTCCTTGAAGCAAATGCATAATTTTTGAAAGTCTGATTAAGACACATGCCCAGGAAGACAAAGGTGAGAGGAGAGAGTGTAATTGCTAAGAGTCAGTTCATTGTCTTGCTTAGAAAAGCTGCCCCTGTGAACTTAAGAGATAGTGGATTCTAATTCCACCCCCGGAAAAGAGGGAGGAGGCTGAAATGGCAGCAAGAAAAAAATCCAGCTAAGCATATAGTAGAACTTTCTTTTAGAAACTGTACTTAAACCAGAGGAAGTGTTCCTTACTTCAAAGCCTGCGGCCCTGCCCCACTCCTCTCTGTGTGGCCTGCTCCAAGCACCGTGGAAGCCAGGCCAGAGCTCAGCAGATGTTTCTCTCCCCAGCTGGACAAGACAAAAACTGGAACAAAGATCCTGTTGACTGAATCGCAGTCCAGCATTTTATCAATGAGATGAGCATTTTTCAGAGGGCTGGTTGGGGTTTTGTGTTCAGGGCACCAGAGGGCTGGCAGTTGAGTTCATTCATTCATTCATTCACTCAGCATTTTCTGGGCACGTTCTCTTCCTGGGATCTGGAGTTACAGAGGTAACTGTAATACGTCCCCCACTTGGGGAAATCCCAGGGTTTGAGGGGAGCATGAGAGATGGGCGCCAAGCTCAGCAGAAGAGCTGAGAAATGTGAGTGGAGGAGGGACTGAAACAGCCGTCCAGGGAGGGACCTGCCAGGGGGAGCATGATCGGCCGGGAGAATTGCCCATAGTTATCCCCGGCTACAGCGCGGTGAGTGTGGGCCTGTGTGGCCATGTTATACTGCAGGGTCACAGGAGTCAAAGCAGATCGGACAGGATCTTGCCATTCAAGCTGAGTGTGTTTTGACTTTATTCTCATGGGACGGCAGCCACCGAAGGTCGGATGTGCGCTCTGCAGGGCTGTGCGGGCTGCCTTCCACCCCTCCCGCCCTCTTTGTCTGCTGTCCCTGGTGGTGGCTTGCCCCTTTTCTGCCCTTCCCAGTCAATGCCTCAGGAAAGGGTTTCATATTGAAAGTGAGAACTAGCCCCCACTTGAAACAAAGGCAATAGAAGCCTGTCTCCGGGCAGGGCTGGACCTAAGTGGGTTAGGCGTGGGCTGGACTGCGGTTGAGGGGACAGAGGTGAGCTGTCAGTGCCAAGAACAAGTGCGGCCCAGAAGGCAGGACACGGTGTTCCAAGGGAATAATGAGAGAAAAGAGGTGGGAATCGGGCCAACCAGTAGCACTGTAGGCCTGGGGATGGGTAGAGACTGCTAACAGCAGACAGGACACAAGGCCGGGCCAGCCAGCTTTGCCAGGGGACCCTGCCCGCAGGCCACAGTCTGGGATGGGGGTGCTGTGGTTTAAACTGTGTCCCCCTGAACAGGTATGTTGAAGTCCTAACTCCCCTGGTGCCTGAGAATATGACTTTATTTAAAATGAGGTCTTTGTGGGTAATCACGGTAAGATAAGGTCATACGCAATGAGGGCGGGCCCCATCTAACGGGACTGGCGTCCTTACAGGAAGAGACGCAGACAGACGCACAGAGAGAACGCGCCAGGTGACTGCAGTGATGGAGCTGCAAGCCAAGGGACGCTGGGGACTGCTGACAAAAGCCAGAAGCTAGGAGGAGGGCATGGAACAGATTCTTCCCTGGAGCCTACAGAGACGACAGGACGGCCCTGCGACACCTTGCCTGCAGGCTTCTCGCCTCCGGAACGATGAGAGAAGACATTTCTGTTTTAAGCCCTCCCAGTCTGCTGCACTTTGTTCTGAGCCCTAGGGCACGAATACAGGAGGTGGTCTCACAGCAGGAACTCTGGAGGGGGTGGCAGCTGACCCATGCCTTAGAAAAGGTGGCTTCTATACATGCGACAGGCGTATAAAAAAGGTATTTCCATAACATACCTATTGGGATCATAAACACAAAGATAATTCTCAATATTCTCTTAGAAGGAATGTTCAAAACCAGTCCCCTGCTCTTAGGTTTCCCCTCTATGAAAAAGCAAACCTTGAAGATCACCCCGTATTTGTCGAGAACAAATCAACCATGTAGATGATGAGTTAACGTACTAGTGTACTTTATAAGTGAATGCCTACAAGCAGAATCTTTAAGAGCGCAAAACTGAAAATGCTTTTGTGATCCTTCCAAAGAGACCCAAAGGTGGATAGGTATGTTTTCCATTTAAACCCAAGATGCATATCCGAAGTGGGCTCCCAGAGCTCGCCTGTGCACACGCTATAAACAAAGACCTCATTCCATCAATAAAACCCTCTGTGTCTGCTTTGACTGGGGATGTAATGCTGGCGGCTGCAGGAATGCAGCCGTCAACAGTTATTTTAAGTACTGTTGACTTGAGTGAGATTTGTGTCCATGTCTGAAAATATGACACGACACCAAGTGAAGAGGATTTCAAGACTACTGACCAAAACCAGGGCAGAGGAGAACTGACTGCTAGAAGGGGTCTGTCAGATCTTTCCGGCAACCTGCTCATAGAGCAGGCGCCCGAAAAGCAAACAGGCTTTGAGGGAGCGGGAGGTAAAAGCCCATCAAAGGTTCTGTGAAATTCACTCACGGGGGGTGGGGGAGCGGTTTGAATTCGATGCTGGAGCAGCTTCTGTACAGAGGCCTGAGCTGTCGCACTCAAAGGCAGCCACTCTGCGTCCCTTGGACGTGCTGCAACACACTCCTCAGACACAATGTGCCTCACAGCCAAGGTGTAAAAACCACGCTGGCACCAGCCAGCCAGGCGGGGAGGGGGGGTCACGAGGACGAGGAGGCCAAGGACACTGGGCATTATGGAAGATTGTGACATTTCAAAGCGGAAGGAGACTTGGGCATTACCTAGTCCTTACCCTCTGGATTTGGAGATGAGCAAATGGAGGCTCAGAGAGGTTCAGTGACTTGCCCAAAGGGACACAGCTAGGCAGGGGTAAAGCTGAAACTGGAATCAAGAGTCCTGCTGCTTTGTCAGCAGGTCTGTGGCCTCCAAAGCCTCTCCACCCTGCCTTCCTGGGGACGTGTCTAGTAACAGCACACTCACTGCCTCTTGGAGTGGCCCATTCCATTTTCCAGTGGTTTTCATGGTGAGAAATTTACCCGTCCTGCGTTGAGTCAGGACCTGATACCCTGTAGTTAAATCCACTGTCCTTGGTCTGCACTCCTGGGCTACTGCACCAAGCCAAGCTCTCTCTCCAGCCTTTACTGGTCACAGCCTCGAAGGCAGCTCACGGGAGCCCGCGTCTTCTCGCAGCAGCCCCGGCACCCTGCTTCCTCTGTCCTTCTGCATGTGACTGTCCTCCAGGACCACCTGCCTGAGGTCTAGGGTTCTTCCCAGAAATAGGGCCCGCAGACGCCAGCCGCTTTGATCAGCAGTGCTCTCTGCCTTTCTGAATTCAGAACTCTGTGTCTTTTACTGACTTGGTACAACATGGCTGAAAAACGGTTGTCACATCTGAACGCTTGTTTTGGGCCAGGCCTGTGCCGAAAGCCTCACATCCTCATGATGTGACCCCTTTTGGTGGTCCCATCGCAGAGCTGACCCCCATCGGATGGCCTCATCCAACCAGAACACACGTGTCTTGTCTCTGCGGGATGCCGTGGTGCAGCTCTCCAGCTGCCCCGTTTTGAGACGAAATAAAAGATTCTGCATTTTGCCCTGAATTTTCCCCAATCTGTCTTTGTAGGTTCTCCTCTCGTCTCGAATGTTCCCTCCCCGGCCTTCGGTGTCGCACAGCACGGCGGGACGAGTCTTCCTGTCAGGTCCTGCCCTTTCCAGCTCGCCAGCGGGTTTCTCCCTGCAGGTCAGATGCAGCCACGGAAGGAGAGAAGAGCCCCTTGGACACGTCCGTTGAGACGCCTTCCTCCTCGCGTTTATTTCCTCTGAGCGCTCTGCTGTTGAGTTCCAGTTTTGAGGGCCACGGCCGAGCCTCAGGGCAGGTGGGGTTACTCCCGACTCCCCGTGTTGGAAGCTCATGCTAAGTTATTTTCCCTGCGCTGGGGCCTCCGGGAACCCTCCCACTTGTTTCTATGTCTTGGCTGAATGCTCGCCTTTGCAGACTGTCCACAGTGCCCAGGGCATCCGTCCTGCTCCCTCCCGTCCTGTTAGACACTCTTGAGCAGGTTAAGTAACTGCAGGGTCTTCCTGTTTCTTTTAAGGGTACCTGCCCTTCCTCTCAGGTCCTGGTTTAAAACCTCTGTTAGGTGACCACATCCAGTCACGTGCCCCGGCCTGCAGACAGACCTACCCTTGAAAGGTTTTCGCCCTCATCCTCTCTTTCGTCTCCATTACTATTTAGGCTCTCACTAGTTCATCCGTGGAATTGCAGTCCTCTGTGTACCCAGAGGCTGCAGATGCTACATCTTCCTCCCTCCTTGTCCACCCTCCCCGCCCCCGCTGCCTCTCCCCATCCTCTTCTCACCCCCATGGACTTGGGATCAGCCAGCGATGCTCACAGGAGACCCACGAGAATCGGCCCTAATTGGGGCCTCTAAATTACTTCTTTCAAACTTTTCACATCCCTATCTCATTAGCCAATGATTAATTTTCTCTCTGTACGATGTTATGTGACTTTGTACTGCGGGACTGTGACATGATGATGGGGAAAAAAGGACTGAATAGGCTCTCGGTGTTCTCCGCTGTGTCCTCACTGACAGGTTCATGGCACAGGAGCAGAAGAGTCGAGGCGAAACATTATTGAGTCTTGGGAAATATTTTTGAATATTCAGTCAAGCATGCAAGACGCACTCTTGAATATTTTTTACACAGCTATTTATCCATTTATCTGCCTATCTTTCCAAGGAGTGGGGGACACTCTATGTATTGAAAGACTAGAGAATTTATGTCAACACATTTCTTCCTGGCATTCAATGCCTCTTTGCTCTGTAGAGCTGTTCCTCTTCTTTGAAGTGAGGGTAATAGCCTGGCGTCATATTGATGTAAAGCCTGCTGGAGTCAGTGGTCGTGACAGCAGAGCTGGTGTTTCACAGCCTGCGAACGTCTTTATAGGGAGCTCCCATTTGAAACCTGCATCCTTCCAAGGCAACATACAAGGCCTAACCTTTTGATTCTATTTATCAACCTTGGTTTCAGTTTACAGAGGCATCTGGGAGATAGGGAACATCTCATAAATTTAAACGAGAACAAAGGAAAGCATATTCAATATTTAGCCTCAAAGAAAACATTCACATCATATTATTTTAAACAATTGATGTAGGTTTCAATTTAAACTTCCTGTTTGATGGGGTGGAGGGAACGCAGAGTTGGTCTCTTTAAATAAGATCAGCACAGAGCTGTGCATCTGGAGAGAAAATAGAGCCTATTTTAAAAGCAAACACTCCATATTCCTAAAGGAAACTTTGAATCGTGTGTTGTTTTTAAATCACAGACTAGACGAATATTAATATAACTTTTCTACTAGGCTGTGTGGGCATCACATTAACTCCAGGGTCCAACATAGTCCATGGCACCTGGTGTCACCCTCAAGAAATATTTGTTAAATGGATGAAAGAAATTGCAAAATTCACAAAAGTGACAGAGGTCATACAAAAGGGACAAGACACGGTAATGCCTGGATGTTCAACCCACAAGGTCACTGCCTAAATTCATGTAAGATTCTCGAGCAAATGATAACTGGCATTCTTTCTATTTAGCTTATTAACTGAACAAGGAGAGCGATGAGGGTTTCTGCTCGTTGTTTCTCTTAATATCATCAGAAAACGGCGATGACTGTTACTCACGTGTTACAGGTAATGAGACTGGGAGGCACGGGAGTGCAGGTGCGCTCAAGATCACAGAAAACCCTGACAGGACCACTCTGAGTGCTCGTCAATACAGCATCTGTAAGACAGCACTTGCCCTCACAGTCCTGCCAGCTCATGGCTGCAAGAACACAGACCTGATCATACAGGAGTGAGATCCCTTTTACAGGAGGGGAATACAGTGTCATTTAAGGCCATACAAAGTCCATCCATCAGTTTGGGAGCACTTGGGAAATTCAGGACAGGAATGGGTGCTTTCTTATTACAATGTACTTCCGTGCCACAGGGGAACGCTATCACTGAATGGTGGCAGAAGTAAAGAGCTGCTTAATCAAATCAAGCTCCCAAAAGAGGTAAAAATCAAGTCCAAACTCATCTACTGCTCAAATTTTAAATAGGAAGCATGTATTACCATATTCAATAGACACTATCTTTGATTTTATATTGTGGACAATTAAGGGAAAAACAAAGATGGAGAAAATAGAGGAATTGTAGATTATGTGTAGGAATGAGGAAATGGGGGGGGGGAAGAATACTGAAAATGGAAAGAAAAGAGAAATCAGAGGGAAAGGCAGCAACAGACAGATGAGGGGACAGTCTGAGTCCTGAGTTCAAGGGCAGGCTTGCCCTCCTGCCCAGCTGACTACCCTTTACTCCTCCCTTTTAAATCTGCAAAAAGAGGAGAGAAAATAATACCTTGATCAGGTAGGTGTGAGGCTTAAATAAGTTAAAATACATAAAGGGCTTAAAACAGTGGCTGGTATATAGGAAGTGCTCGATACGTATTAACTAGTCACTTTTATGATGAATATCATGTATATTGTGTGTTAGAGCAGGCGGCGTGTGTGTTACACTGTATACATGATACCATACTGTCTGAGCATCCTACGTTTAAAAAAATAAAAGCATATCCCAGTTCTCCGTTGCTTTCTAAATTAATGTTTCATTGATCTATCCTAATTTCAAGAAGTAATTTTAAAATTTATTTTAGTATTTTTATTGTTCCTTTTTTTGAATGGAGGTACTGGGCATTGAACCCAGGACCTTGTACATGCTGAGCACGTGCTCTACCACTGAGCTGTTTCCACCCCCCAAAAAGTATTTTTTAGGTGGAAATCAGGAGGGTCTTCTAGGTAAATAACTGAGAAGGCAGTGCCAAATAGTTTCCCCACAGGAGAAATTCTGCCAAGAGATTAGTATCAGGAAAAAATCTCCTCCCTCTCCCGAAGGACCCAAGATGGTTTTCTGTGCCCGGAAATGAGAGTTACAGGATTCAGAGCTGTTTCCTCTCTGCTTTTTGTGCCAGGATTACTAGGTGCTATATCCAAACACACCATCATGCTGTTCATATATCTGGTGTATCTGCTTTCCCTTTAAACTTAGTTTTTTCCCTCTGCAATCCGATTTTATTAACTTAAACGAACATGTCTATGTTATTAAGCTTCTTTACACACACACACACGTCCTTTTAATAAATTAAAATTGAGTAGACTTAAAAAATACTTCGTTACATCTGATGCTCTGGCTAGATTTAATTACTTACATGTTGATGTGTATTTTAATTTAGAAAACACCAGTGCCAAACTCTCCTTGCTGGTAGCCTGTCATTTCTAGCAACATCTAGAGTAATCCCACTGGCTGATTTTTTCAGAGAAGTAAACTAAGGTTGAATAATTTCTCTAACAAATTGCCATTTAAAACTAATTCAGCTTTTTGGGCTGAGTGCGGTATACTTTGGGGAGCATTTCTTAACCACTTGTTTTGGTTGAGTCTTCCTCCACAGTGTTGATCCCTCAGTACGAAAAACTCAGAGGACTCCGTTCCCACATGAAAAACATACCCCCAACATTTTTTTTCTGGAGAAGTCAAGCTTAAAAGCAGAGACTAGCTCCCAGGTTTTCATTTGAAATGATTTATTTTCTGTCCAGTTGTAAATGCAAAGAATGTTTTTGTTCTTCACTTGGGGGTCTACATCTCATTCTCATTCCCCGAGGCATCTAGTTTTGAACTGTCACTAAGCTTTTATGCAACACTGTATTTCCAAAATCCTTTTTCAGTCATTTAATAAGCTAGTCCTCATTACATCTCTCCAAGAACACTCTCCCTTTACAGATGAATAAGGTTTGGGAGACTAAAGACATTTGCCCACAACATTACCAGAAACAGAAGAGAGGTAGACTGTGGTCCATCCTCTCCTGGCTGCCGTGAGGATCTACTTGCCTGTAGTCTCCGAAAAGGCACAGAGCAGAGGGAAATAGGTATCACGCCCAATTTCGGGTTCAGTCTTATGTTCACCTCAAGTTCCTCATCTCAGATGTGAAGCTAAAACCTGCCCTGCCTACTTCCCACTGTTATTATGGGTGCCACATGCTATGATGGGCATTTATGTCCCAGCAGTTTACAAACCAGAAAATCAATATACAAATGTAAACTGTAGTTAGGATTTTCCCTTTCAAAGGCCTCTGGGGCTCCACAATGGTGGTAAGTGCTCATCCTGTGCAGAAAGAGAATCAATATATTGTCCCATATATTATTGTGCTTTAAAGAGTATGTAGGAACATGACAGGAGGGAGGAGGGGGAAAAAGAGGGGGAATGAATGCGTGTGTAATGTGCGCATGTGTGGGGTGTGGCCTCTTGTATCTCGCCGTAACCCACTGTCCCACCACAGCTACGCCATTCTCCATGTTAGGGTCATCCACTAAGTTTTATAGCTGGAAAAACTGAGGAAGTGAGCGGCATATCACCCGAGGTGTCTCTGAGACGTCTGCTCATTCAGTATCTCCAAGGTTGCTAAGCGATGTGCTAGATGTCAAGGGCACAGAGGGAAGCCAGGATCCCCGGCTTAAGGTGCACAGTGCGCTGCGACGCAGACACGTGGGCGCGGAGCTGCATTAGAAAGTGGCAGCAGCAAAATGAGGGAGGGCGCATAGCACCTGCGCCGTCCTCCGGAAAAGAGCCCGTCCACATGCTGACTGACAAGGCAGCCTTCCTCAATGAAAGGACCTGTCTGGCTGAGCCACTGTGTCCCCAAGCCCGAGCACAGAGCAGTTTGTAAATGCATTTCCAAGTCAGACAGCGGCTGCCCCTCGGGGCTGGAGCCACGCTTTCAATAGTGGTCATTTTTACTGCATTTATCCAATGACTTTTTGAGGGCAGAGGACTGTCGGGTGCTTTGTTTATCTTCCTTTTATCTGTATGATTATGTATCTTTCTCCTCATAATACCGGGAGCATTCTGGATCAGCAGACCGCCTTCAGGCTGAGTTTATGTTAAAAGTGTCCAAGGGCGTGGAGGACTGAGTTTACAAAGCACAGATCTGCCAGAGGCCAAGTCCAAGGGCTAGCTAATCTACATCTGCTTGTTGAAATTGGACAGGGAATTTTCATTTGCCAGAAAAGCCAGAGTAGAACTGGACATTCATACCCTTGTTCAATTACAGGTTTTTTGGGTTTGTTTTTTTTTTTTCTTGACTGTAAGAAAAACAGATCATCACATTTTTTTTTCAAATACATTTGGTAAATCAGTCAAAAGGACCTGAAATCTTTATTGCAGGTATTTATCTTCCTTCCATCACAGAGTGATGCGACATGGGCGTGGGGGAAGTGAATAATTTCAGCAGAAAGTGTTTGTTGAACAGAGCTAAGTTAACCTAAAATAAAACAGAGTAACCTGGGGGGATGTATCATGTATGTATCATGAGGAATGATCCTGGGGCCTTTTCTGCTCGGTACTGTCACTTGATGTCTTGAACAGAGAACTCTGTAACATGCTCATCAAATACTGTCATCACCAAGCACTTGTGCTTAAAGCTTGTGTTGGGTGCTGGGGACACAAAAAGGTTGAAGACAAGGGTTTGGGCTTCATGGTTGCAGAGGGACAGAAACTTTCAGGAAAACTAAAAGTGATAAATAACAAAGTATCTTAATTTGTTGCAAAGCATCTCAAAACGAAACCAAAGGTCTGATGGCACACACAGTGTCACACAGCTGACACATTCACAGTGGGTTGTGAAAAGGAAGCCAGATGCGTGAGAGGGAAATCCTAACCCCTGAGGATGCCATCAGAGAAGTCTAGTCCCACAAAGTGTCCCTCACACTGTCCCCTTTGCCACCACTTGTCAAGGGACTATTCCAGGATGGCTCTGAACTGCTACCACTGTAAGAAGCAGAGAGGTATGTGTCAGGATGCAGGACAGACTCACACCTGGCTGGGGTGGCCTGCCTTGCACTGGCCTCTCCTGTGGCTGTGGACACCAGGTCCCCCTTGGACTGACTTCACACCAGCCTGACCGGTAGGTTTTGTTAGCAATGGTGATTACCACCCAGATTTCCCCTCCCTCACCATCTCACAGTTCTGATTTTTTTCACATCCTTTTCCCCACAAACAGCTCCTGAGTGTAGTCCCTTCTTCCTCATGGGTGAATTGCCCTCTGAGTTGGGGCTGGCTTTGAAGAATCCATATGGACCATGGAGGAAGGTTTGGTTAGGGTCTGGAAGAATACTCGTTTTTACTGTGTATTCTAGGGGCCAGGCAAGATGCCAGGCACCTGCACAAACCTTCTTCCACGTCATCTTCACTACAGCCGTTGCAGGGGAAATTAAGGAATCGAAGAAATTTAAGTTAGAAACGGCAGCGTCGGAATGCAAACCGTCAGTTCAGTCTTACTGCAAAGCTCCTTTTGTCTCGCCAGGACCGTCAATGACAAAGCCCTGAATTGGATGGATTACAGGGTTTTATCACTACACAGGACTGACCTTTAGCTGGTAAACACCAGGGTGGCCATATCACTGTTTCAGGCCAGCATCTGTTCTGTTTGGTCAGTGCCCAAGACCTACTGGTTGTTAAATATTTGGGTATCATTGTTGCCCTTATCAAAATGAAATATGTGGCAAATGTTTAACTTCTGCTTCTGGCGAGGAGAGAGAAACACAGACTGGAAATGCTCTCCTACCTGAAATGACTAAAAAGCCAGATAAAATATATGGAACATGGTTTTCAGAGACTGGACACCAGGCAGAGCGAGACAGTGATTCCTGAGAGGAGGGAGACAAACAAGGTGAGCCATGAGTGCCTGGAATCCCGCCACCAGAGAGTTTCCGAGATACAGCACAGGGAGGCGGAGCCCTGGAGGAGTCTAGCCGTTTCCTGAGTAAAGACAGAGCTGGCAGTTTAGGGGTGCTAAGTCGGAGTTCACTAGAGTTCGCAGGCCAGATTATTGGAGGGAAAAGAACGGCACACAAGTGCATACACACACATACACACATGTACACACACAGAGCTTGGAGATTTAAAGAGGACCCCCACGGACAGGCATGAGCACACACACATCCACACACAGACCATCCACCCCTCCACACACACATACATAGCTCGGAGATTTAAAGAGGACCCACCCCAAGTCTTCAGCTAAGAACTGAATGCATGTGAGGAAAACTACGCTGGGAAAAGAACCACTGAAAAGGATTAGAAAGAACAATCCATGGAGATCACAAAGGCTGGGGAGAGTCTGTGCCCTCATCAGCTAGAGTGGAAAAGCCTCAACCTTCATGAGGTTTTGGGTAGAATCCTCTGAAAGGTACTGCCTCCGCAGTAGGGCAAAGTTAGCCCTAGATTAACAAAGCTTTGAAGCAAGCCTTAAAAGGTTCACACTATTTCCAATTAACTTAAATGTTTCCTGGAAGAAACCTCAAGGATATTTAAAGGAAAACAAAAATACTCAGCACCTTACAAGGTGAAATTCACAATGTCTGGCAACCAGTGAAAAATTAGCACTTGTGATTGATAGGCCAACCCAAACCTGTGATTGTGTTATTTTACATGGCAAAGGGGAATTAAGGCTGCAGATGGCATTAAAGTTGCTAATCAGCTGACCATAAGATAGAGAGATTATCCTGGATTGTTCCACGGGGCCCAGTATAATCATAATGGTCCTTAAAGGGGGAAGAGGGAGGCAGAAGAGAAAGCTAGAATGATTTGATGTGAGGAGTCAACCCATCGTTGCTGGCTTTGAAGATGGAAGGGGGCCATAAGCCAAAGAATGGAGGCAGCAGAAGTTGGAAAAGGCAAGGAAACAGATTCTTTCTTGGAGCCTCCAGAAAGGACCAAGGCCTTGATGACATCATGATTTTAGCCTAGGGAGACCTTCTAACCTACAGAACTGTAAGATAATAAATTGTGTTGTTTTAAGCCACTAAGTTTGCGGTAACTAGTTATAGCAACATTAAAAAAATACACTAGGCATACAAAGAAGCAAGAAGACGTGACCCATAATAGAGAGAAAAATAAATCAACAGAAAAAAATAGCTTAAACGACAGATGACAGATTTAGCAGACAATGATACTGAAATAGTTATAACTGTGCTCCATATGTTCAAGAAGGTGGGACAAAGATTGAACATGTTAAATAGACATGGAGGATTAACAAAATACTCAAACTGAACTTCTAGAGATGAGAACTACAATGCATGAGATGAAAATACAGCATGAAATTAACAGTAGATTAAACATTACATTAAAAAATAAGAACCTGTAGACACAGCAATAGAAACTATCAAAAAATGAAACACAGGGAGAAAAAATTAAAAAATAAACAGCATTGAAAAAGCTGTGGGACAACCACAAACAGCCTAATATACTTGCAATTACATTCTCTGAAGGAAGGAGGTGGAACCAGAAAGAAACCTGAAGATATAATAGAGGAAGATTATCCACATTTGGAAAACAAACAAACAAAAAATTTTAAACTTAACAGATCCAAACAGCTCAAGAATATATAGCACAAAAACATGAAGAAAAGTATATCAAGACACATCATAATTAAGTTATTTAAAACCAGTAATAAAGACAAATTCTTAAAAGCAGCCAGGGAAAAACAGATATATTATGTACAGAGGAACAAAGATAACAAAGGGAGGGGATTTTTGTTGAGAACACTGAAAGCTAAAAGACTGGAGTGACACCTTTAAAGAATTGAAAGAAAAAAAATCTGTCAACCCAGAATTCTGTACCCAATAAAAATATCTTTCAGAATGAAAGCAACATAATGATATTTTGGACATCATAAGCTGAAAGAATCCAACACCAGCAGATATACACTATAAAAATATTAAAGAATGTCCTTCAGGCAGAAAAAAAGGATGTGAAATGTAAATCTTAATCTTAGTCTTAATCTACACAAAGGGATGCAGAACATGGAAAATGGTAAATATGTGGTTCAGTGTAAAAGAGATTTTCTTTTTCTAATTTCTTTAAAAGATAATCAACTGAAAAAGCAAAAATACTAGCAATGTATGTTGGGTTCATAACATGTAGAAGTAAAATGTGGAACAGCAAATAGCATATAGGACAAGTGGGGTAAATAAAAGTATAGTGTTTATGGTTCTTATACTATACGTGAAGTGGTAAGCCAACAGAGGTAAAATTGGAATCATCAAAGATACTCAGACAGAAGGCAGAAAAATAGAAAAGATGGAATAAAGAGCAGAACAGACAAATAAAATCAATTAATAAAACTGATTTTAACCCAATCATACTGATAATCATATTAAAGGTAAGCAGTCTAAATACCCTAATTAAGAGGCAGAGATTGTTAGACCGGATTAAAAGAAGTGAGACCCAACTACAGGCTGCCTACAAGAAACTCACATTAAATCTTAAGTCATAAATAGGTTAAAAGTATTGAAATTATACACCATGCTGGAGGAGGGGCTATATTAATATCAGACAAGGTAGATATCAGAACAAAAGAAAGTACCAGAGATACAGGGTCATTTCATAATAATAAAGGGGACAAATAATCAAGAGAATATAACAGTCCAAAACATTTTTGCACTGAATAAGAAGACTTCAAAATACATGAAGTAAAAACTGATGGAATGGAAAGATGAGGTAGAAAAATCTGTAATGACAGTCCGAGATTCCAATAACCCTCTCTTAACTGCTAGAACAAGCAGGCAGCAAATCACGAAGAATACAGAACACTTAATTAACACTATCAATCAATGTGACCTAATTGACATTTATAGAACTCCTCACTTAACAATAGCAGAAAACACATTCTTTTCAAGTGTACATGGTGCATTTACCAAGACAGACCATATTCTGGGCATAAAGCAAATCTCAATAAAATTACAAAGATACAAATCAAAGTGTATTCTCATATGATAATGGAATTAAATTAGAAATTAATGATAGAAAGACATCGAGACTGTCATCAAATATTTGGAAACTAAATAATGTATTTCTGAATAATCTGTAGGTCAAAGAAAAAATCAAGAGGAATTTAAAAGTATTTTAAATTAAATGAAAATAAAAATAACATGCCAAAATTTATGGGATGCAGCTAAAGCAGTACTTAGAGGGAAATTTATGGCACTAAAATACCTAATTAGAAAAAAGTCTCAATGAACCTGGCTTCCACCTTAAAAAACTAGGAAAAAAGATGAGCAAATTAAGCTTAATATAAACAGTAGAAGGAAATAATAAAGATAAAAATAAGAATCAACCATAAAACATTAAAACTATAAAGAAAATTAATGAACCCAAAAGCTCGTTCTTTTGTGAAGATCAGATAAAATTCCAGCCAAGATTAAGAAGGAAGAGAGAGAAGATACAAATTACTAATATTAGGCATGTTACAAATCCTAACAAGTATAAAGGGATATTGCAAACAAATTCATGTCAATACATTTGACAATTTGGATGGAACAGACTCCTTGAAAGACACAAAGTTCTAAAGCTCACTAAAGGAAAAATAATGTGTATAGCCCTCTATCTATTAAAGAAATAGAATCCAGACCTAAAATCATTTTCACCATGAAAGAGGAGGCAGAAAAAAAGAAAAAAAGTCCCAGATGACTTCACTTGAGAATTCTACACTAGTATAAATTAAATATTAAAGAAAACATAATAGCAATTCTGCACAAACTCTTCCAGAAAACTAAAGAGGAGGCAACGCTTTCCAATTCGTTTTATGATGCCAACATTACACCAACACCAAAACAAGACAGAGGCATTAGGAGAAAAGAAAGTTATAGACATTATCTGTGATGAACTCTGATGTAAAATTTTAGCAAACCAAATCTAGTGATCTGTATAAAGTATAATACATCATGGCCAAGTAGGGTTTATCCCAGGAATGCAAAATTGATTTAACATTAAAACAATCAATGTAATTTACCAAAGTAGCAGACTAAAAAACAAAACCGAAAAACCCATAATCATCTTCATAGATGCAGAAAAGGCATTTGAAAAAAATCCAATACTCATTTTCTTAGCAAACTGAAATCTGAAGAAAACTTCCTCAACCCAATAAGGGTGATGTACTTAAAACAGGCATCCTCATATTTCATTGTATTTTCCTGATGAGATCAGGAACAAGGCAAGGATATCCATTTTTACTGCTTCTATTCATCCATCAACATGCATGACAACATAGATCATTTTCAGAATGATTATACTGAGTGAAAGAAGCCAGAAATTGAGTACATTCTGTATTACATCATTTATATAAAATTCTGGAAAATATAAAATAATTTATAGAGAAAGACAGAAGATTCACAGTTCCCTGGGGATTGGGGTGGGGTGGGGGTTTGAATAGGCAAGCGGGAACAATTACAAAGGGAACAAGGAAACTTCCTGGTGTGACAAACATGTTCATTATCTTGACTGTGATGATGATTTCGCAAGTGTATTCCCGTGTCAAAGCTTATCCAGTTACACAATTTAAATAAGTACAATCTATTGTATGTCAATTGCACTTCCTATATCTATGGAGTATAATTTAAGCACACAGCCCACTATTACGCCAATCCTACAATCTTAAAAGTCAACAAGAAGCACCATGGGGATTATAGATGAACTGAGCAAAATCGGGCATAAAACCTGGCTCCAGACCTCAAGTGGTTTTGAAAACTGTAGATGATTTTGGTCGGGTGAGATTAATTCTCACTCTCAACTCAGTCCAAGAGAGAAAAAGTCTCCCAAGCAACAAACACCTTGCAGGGTTTTAGATGTCACTGTATATCTGAATCGGCTCCACAGAAATTCTTCTCCCAGCTTGTTAAATTTCAAGCCTTCTCCTTGGAGCCACGAGCAGAGTAAGAAAAACACAGAGGACTCCACCTCACTGTGATAGCGATTCAAGGCAAGCAAAGCTTAAGCTGTTTGCACATCAGATTAAAACAGAATTGAGGAGAGAGACATCATTATCCTGGGTGCTAAAATGAATATTAAGACAGAGCTAGTTTAGATATTGCTAATACTGCAATATGCAATATTTTAAGTTTGTAACCCGTGGGGAATCCATACATCCTCCTATTGCTTCCCTCAGAGTTAGGATTTTAAATAAGTTCCACATGCTTAATAAATAAGGCCTGTTTATTTACTGAAAGGCAACAGACCCTACAGTACTATCAACAAAGGCTTCCCTCGCGGTCTCCTGCTGCTGGTGCTTACAGGGCTGCAATTACAGAACAGGGTTCTCGGGAAAAGAAGAAATGACACTATTACCACTGGCAGGAATTCTCCCGGCACTGTGGAGACTCTCTATTGAAAGAAATACAAAGCCAGATTGCTGTTAGCAGAATGCATGGAGTTCTTTTGGCAGAGGCTTTGCTCCTTCTGGACACCACCCTGTGAGTTAATGACACTCAACTCTGAGCATCCTCCTCCTCTTCTTTCAGCCTGTGAAGGCTGCCACTCCCAGGAGGCGCACAGCAACGTTCATGAGACCGCTGGGCGGGGGAGCCAGCTTGCTGGCCTTCATTTTCTGGCTGTGCCACTCACTAGCTATGCGACTCAGAACGGACTCCTTAGCCCCTCTGGGCCTTGGGACACTTATTTGTAAAAATGAGGAAATGTTAGCACCTACTTCATGAGACGCAGATTAGATAAGAACTGTGAGATGCTTGGGGAAATGCCTGGCACACAGACAATAAATGTAAGCAATTATTACTATTAACACAGCTTTGCTGGAGGACGGAGGACAGAAGCATCTCTAACCTGCCTCCCGATGACAAGCACCATAGGATTAAGGCAGTAAGACACAGAAGTGCTTCCTCCAACGATGCGGCAAAACCTGCCAAGAAAGAGGACCACGCAAAACCAGTCTATCAAGTAATGGTTATAGTAATTCCACTAATTCCTGAGTACCTCCGCATACATTCCAGTGGATACAGGGCATCACGTACACAGTATTATTAACTCCCACCACAACCCTAAGAAGTAGATGACAGAGCTCCCATTTTCCAGATGAGGAAACTCAAGTCTAGAGAAGTTAAATAATTTGCTTCTGCTCATGTGGCTGGTGAGAGCATTTCTGCACGGAGCCTAACAGAGTCGGGCTGTTAGCTCGTGGGTTTTCCACTATGCCTTGTGGTTTTGCAACAGTGTGTGCTGAGCAACGCCGTTCTGGAGGAAAACAAGTCCTTCAGGAGGCAGAGTTTCCAACAGCGTGCGTGCAGTCTTTTTCAGTTATTAAAAGAAGGTCAGTGCCAAGGACTGCTGGGTGAAACCTACTTCCTTGTCACCTCTGAACACGGAGGTAACATCATTATTGCTATGCCATCTCTGTGTGTCAGGAGAACATACTTGAACTGGTAATGAATGTTTTCCTGATTTTTCCTTGGTCCCTACCTGCTACCATAATTCAAATCACGCTGCTCAGTGCTTACTTCCTCAGGGAAGGATATTATGCATATTATGCAGAAAGCACAGAACAAAGAAATGTGCGGCACGGAGGCACCAGGGTGTCCCCGGGGTTGTGAGGACCTGAGGCATCAAGCTCTAGGGTCAGGTTTCCTGCTTCCCAGATGAGAGGGAAAGACTGTCTGACTAATGCTCACATGAGTCCATTTTAATGTATATTTGGGATGGATTTCATGAATTAAAATTAATTATTCTTTTAAAATAGGAGAAAATTTGTATCTTATACTACTCATAAGCTCATAACTATCAGAATATTCCTCAGGATTCTCAAGAAAACTTGTAATGATTAACTTTTATATTAAGTAACAATTTTATTAAAATATAGCATAGCATATATTAAATTCAACTCATAACTACTAAAAATATTTGCAAATATATATGACACACATAAGGGCAAAATCCCTAATGTATAAAGAACACTAATGAGTTCAAAAGAAAAAGAAGAAAATGTTTCCAGAGAAAACAAACAAGGAATTCACGAGAGAAGAAACAGACACATATAAACAATTAAGATTTTGAAAAGGTCCAAACTCACAGAAAAAGAGATCAGATTTGTGGTTGCCAGAGGAGAGGGGGAAGTGGATGAAGGTTGGCAAAAGGTACAAACTTCCAGTTATAAGGTAATTAAGTCACGGACGGCGTGATGACTATAGTTAACACTGCTGTATGTTATACAGGAAAGTCATTAAGAGAGTAAGTAAATCCTAAGAATTCTCAAGACAGGAAAAATAATTTTTTTCTTTCCTTCGAGGAATGGGCCAACACTACATGTGGCTATGTCAATTATTATGCATCCAAAGAATATGTTTACTGACATGAGAAAATTATGTCTTTTTCCACCCTGGTAAGAAAAAGTGATAAACAACTATATATTTGAAATGGCACCATATTTTTAGTAGCCAACACATTCGTTTATATTTTTGTAGAAAAAGTGACTAGAAGGAAATACGCCGATATAAGTAGTGGTTACTCTGAACCTTTAGATTAAAATAGTTTTCTTTCAAAGATAACTGCTATATACTCAACATTTTTGTAGTAAAATTATGCCATACATTTTTTTCTCTGTACATTCCAAGTTTTAAAACAGTAGTCTATCTTTGATGGGAAATGGATGAGACGGGATTCATGCTACCCACCTCTCCATGTCGTTAGTGAGACATGCTGATAACGTATAACATTTCTTTGTAACAGTGTTGTCATTTTCCAAAGAGGATTATTGAGGATTAGATGGGCAGACCTGTTGGAAAATTTAACTTTACATAAAATTATTTTTAGAACTGGGAGTCTAGTTCAGCATGGGCAGATTCTTTCATGAGGAAAGAATGAAGAGAACACAAATTACAATACTATTTTAACATATTATTTTTTCCAAGCAAATGATGTGCTTAATAGCTGCCTCCCATTCAGTAAGTTTACAACTGGGAGAAAAGTTGACAGAAACTAATGTTCACCAAATAGTAATATTAATAAACCATTTTTTACCACCTATGGTTTATGTGGATGCAAAATTTTTAGTTTTTTCTTTGGACAATTGAAAAATTAGAAATAAAATTACTTTTTGGCATTATCATTCAAGTGGTACAAGAACATGGTGATTCTTTTTGGGAAATAAGCTTTGAAATTTTACTTAATATTTTAGGAAGTAAAAATTCTCTTTAGGTGCTCTTTTAAACTGTTTAGAGCTGATTTTAACACACTTGAGTTTATTCTGCATAGCAACCTCTGTAACAGGCTTTCAAATTCCTACCAGGAATCAGGCTTCAAATACCAAAACTTGACCTGATAACATTAACTACAAGAAAGCTTATGAAACACTTTTTAAAAACGGGAAGGTTGAAAAATGAAGCCTAATGAATTTAGAAGTGAGAGAAGAAAACTGTATGTGAGTTTTCGAGCCCTCTAAAGCTAATGCTCCACTGATAGATTTTTTTCCCCCAGCAAATATGAGTAAGTGCCTTCTAAGGACACACCTGACCCTACTCTCCCAAAGCTTACCTCCTGGTGGGGACGGATGGAACATAAATCATAAAGAAAGTTAATTTCAGGTAGTGACAAGTGCCAGGTGCAGGGGTGTAACAGTTACCCGGAAGTGGAGAGGAAGGAGGAAGCCACTGAGCTGATCCAAGAAGATCTCTCTGGAAACGTGACGTTTGATTTGAGCTCCTAATAACAAGGTGCTGGGCTGTGGGAAGGGGTAAGACCTAGGGGAGGAGAGTCTGGGCAGAGGGAATGGATGGAGCAAAGGCTTGAGGGCATGAACAAGCTTATTAGCACGTTCCAGACCTAAAAGGAGGCCAGTGTGGATGGAGCCTGGTGGGCAGCGGGTGCAGCAAAGAGATGTGAGAGCAGCAGCAGGGGAAGGTCATGGTGTGTGAACAGTGCTCCTAAGAACTTTCTCATCCCTACGATTCAACTGGATAATCACTGTGTTTCATGCCTACTGACTTCCTGCTCCAGTGAGCATTCAAAAGTGTTTTCATGTTAAAAAGAAAGATTTGAAAACCAAGGTAGTTTTCAATTCAATTCTAATTGCTAGAGGATAATATAGACACACATACATATATTTATCTATGTGTGTATGTGTATATGTATATAATATATATGTGATACGTTTATAAAGACACGTTTATAAACATATATACAAATGTATAAAATGTATGAACATGTATACACACAAATACACATCTACATACAGATGCTTTTGAGCCTTTGAAAAGGATTCATTCCAGAGAATCAATGGCTTAGAAATCATGGCAGAGGATGTACAACTGAACGTTCATGAACGTTCAAGGCCTTGAAGCTGGAGAAGCAAAATTAGCCACAGGTGGGTGGTGACTTTTCCGCAGTCGGGGAAGGCCAGTCTGTCAATGAAACCAGAGATTACTAATAAAAGACACGTGAATGACATGAACAGGTATATGCTGAAAATAGCAGAGCTGGAAAGCGCTAACATTAGAGATGGAGCCAATAGTAACAATGACGCCTGCCGGGATTAAGCAGATCGGTGTCACTTAAGAGACATGATCGAAACAGAGAAGAAACTCAATCCACGTATGAGAAACCTTAAGCTATTTCACTTGAGGAGAAACGAATCTTGCTCACTGGAAAAAGCCAGAAGCCTAAGCAAGAAAAGACCATGAGGGGAAGGTCCCTTAAAAGGCCAGTCAGATGATATGAGAACAATACGCTGGAAAGCGAAGTATAATAATACATTTGCTTTGCTTGTTCTGGAAATGTTCTGGAGTTCTGGAAGTGACTGGTGAGGGAGAGGATGGCGTTCCTTATACCCCATAACCCTTTAGAGTAAAATCTGTTTGATAAGGGATTCAGTTCAATACCACCAACAATGTAAATTATGCGCCCACGTGTGCCTTGCACTGTGCTCGGAGATGTTTCTGCTCACGGAGCCTAAAACCTACTTGCTAAAGAGAAAAGGCATGGTGTTAGCAGCCCCTGGCAGGTGGAGTGCATCCATTTTACAAAATCCTATCAGCAGAGCAAATAATAGAAACAAATTGACTATAGCTCAGGGTCAAACCATATGGTAAGAGCGATCATTGCCTTGATGCCGATGGGGAAAGGCATCCCTGAAGTTGGCCCCGGCTACCAGGGGAGGCCATCTGAAGGGAGTGGGACTGGAGGTGCCCTCGGAGAAGCTGGTAGAACTTAGATGGGTGGAGAGGTAGGGGAAGGTGTTTCTGAATCATTAACAGCTCAGCAAGAGCAGTTCAATCTGATCCAACTGTGAGTCTGGAAATATTGCCTAATTATTAACTAGCAGGTGAGAGAATAGAAAACAAACCTCTGATGTGAATGCAGGCTTCCATCTGGCTGCAGGACACCAGGAGGCCCTTTGAATTATGACTCTCGGGCGATACAAAGACGGCAGAACTTTTGCTTACTAAATTAGCAAAAATAATTTCACTAAACACCCAGAGTGAGCAAGGATGCTAAAAAGAAAACACTCGGGCATCTCTGATGAGGGTATAAATTGTAAAACCCTCCCCAAAGTAATTCTGAGATGTCTCCAGAGTAACTGAAACAACCCCATCATCTGCTGACCTGGAAGCTGACCTTAAAGAAACATTCCACATGGGAAATAAAAGGTCAGAGATACTAACTGCGGAGTTATTAATACTGTCTGAAAATCAGGGACAGCTCAAAGGTTACCAACAGGGTAGTCAAAGTAATGCAAATCGATGAGTGAGATCCTTTTTCACCCACAGAGATAGTAAAGGTTAAAATGCTTTTAAGGACCCACGATTGGTGTGAGTATACAATGGGGTAAACGTCTGTGGGGGACACTTTGGCCACACCAAAATTTAAAACAGTCATTCCCTTGTGTCAGTTCTAGAAACTCAGAGAAGGGAAATGATTGGATAAGTTAAAATACTTAAAAGTGTGTAAAGGATCTTACTGATCCCTAGGCATCTCTTAATTTCCTTTTCAAAACCATATAATGCACAATATACATCTGACCCCTGAAAGACAAGACATCATGACAGATGTTGACAGGCCCACCTTCTTTTTATTTATTTATTTGTTTGTTTGTTTGTTTGTTTATTTATTTATTTTTGCAGGGGAGAGGTAATTAGGTTTATTTTTTAATTTACTTTTTCTTTTCTTTCTTTCTTTCTTTTTTCTTTTTTTTTTTTTGTGGAGGGAGGTAATTAGGTTTACTTACTTATTTATTTATTTTTTAAGGGAGGTACTGGGGATTGAACCCAGGACCTTGTAATGCTAAGCATGCACTCTACCACTGAGCTATACCCTCCCCTCCAGCGGCCCACTTTCTACGAAGGAACATAAAGGTCACGGAGATTAAGGGGTTTACCCTTACTAGCCCTAAATTCATATGCCTGGCAAGCTTGAAAGTCAAATCCTTTACTAGTGTTCTGTGATGGAAATGGTAGGAATTTCAAAAGGCTAAATGCAGTCATCTTGTTTATGTGAAAATATCCATTTAAGGCGCACAGTTCCATCTCGTGGCAGCAAACCAGTAGGGCCTGGGGAGTAATTCAATATCTTCTGTGGAATAATGGATAATACTGCTCCTATTATATTTGGGGGGCGGTGGGGTGAGGACTGGAGGGGGCAGACAGAGAAAGAAAAACGGCTTGTTGGTCCTCTGACCTAGCATGTGTGAAAGAACAAACAAAAATAACTTACATGCAAATATCAGACGCAGTGTGAATGCTTAAGTGGAGGTGAGGTTTGGGTGGGATCTGTTACTCACAGGCGTTGCTATACTTGGACAGCAGGTTCCAACAGGGAGTGCGGTATTATTATTTTGCAGCAGGAGAAGTAATAATTCTCATCACTTCTAAAAGCCATGTGGACTTCAGTGGGTTTCACAATAATCAATTAATTAACCAAAGTAAATATTTAGAATGAATTACAGCACCAAGATATGAAATCAAGGCATATAAATGAGCTTTAGACATGAAAGAGTGATTACTCAAAAGGGAGAAGTAGTGTCACACCAGATGGCTGTCCCCAGGAATAACGTCAGTGGACACATACTACCGTTGCCCTGTTACTTGTCAAGAAAAATGTCTGCAAAACTTCAGTCACTCTATAAAAGTCCTGGCAAGTACAAGACTGTGTTGGTCAAGAATGTGTTTCATTTTGAGTTTTGAAATCCTCCCTTCCCAGTGGCTCATTGTTTGATCCTGGACTAAGGATTCACTATTTTTCTGTGCCTCAGCTTTACTATCTGTAATGTGGACTGAAAAGCTTGGCTCAGACCAGGAGCTTTGGGTTCTTTCTTCTCGAGGACTCTCTTTTTTACATTAGCTCCAGTGTCCTTAGTCAAATACTTCTTTCTATCATTCCCAAAAGTGTACTGTTATATCTGAGTTTGTCTTAATTTTCTCTTGATCCTATGTCTCCCTCAAGTTACGTTGACATTTATCTGCCCCTTTCCTAGACAAACACCTTCAAAGAGTTGACTATACAAAGTGTTTCTACTTCTCATTATTCTCCTGCCTTTCTCCCACCCTCCTTTTCTCTCTCCGTTTGTTTTGTTTTGTTTTGTTTTTATTTTGAAGGAAGTTTAATAGTCATCCTGAATTTAAATATGAAAAGAAGTAGTGAATCTGTCAAGATCGTGAGGGTAATATTACTACCACTGCTAATAACCTCTTTACTAATTAACTAATAATAATCTCTTGGTGTGGCACTTTCTGGCTTTTCGCAGGGTCTCCCTATGAACCATCTCATTTGACCCTTAAATATTGCTCAGTCTTTAACCCCCAACCCGGCTTCTATTCCTGCACGTGGGGATGGCTCTTGTTAACGTCATCAATGACCTCCCCATTGCAGTCTTTTCACTTGATCTCTCGTTAGAAACCAATCCTGCCGGCTGCTCCAAGTCTGAGAAGTGTGGCTTGGCGCCCATAATGTGACACATTTCTGTATTCTTTCTTCTTTTCTGACTACACCTCCTCACCCTCCTTTACTGATGTAACCCTTTTTCCCAAACTTTAAACGCTGGACATTTGCAAAGCCTACTCCTACCCCTTGCTCTCCCTCTGCTCTCTTCATGCCACTTCCCTGACGTCCAGGTGCTGACGAACATAGGTGTGTGTGTGTGCGTGTGTGTGTGTGTGTCCGGCCCCCAAGTCTCTCACTCCAAACCCTTACATCCCTCTGCCTACTTCCTATCTCAGCCTAGATTTCTGACGAGAGCTCAGACCTAAGATGTACAGATCTGAATGCGCCCTTCTCCCCTGTATTTGTTCCTTCTGTATTTCTGGTTTCGTGAAATGCCACCACCATTTACCCAGTTGCTCAAGCTAGAAACTTGGGATCCATCTTGATCCCCCTTTCCCCTCTCATCTAATCACAAAGTCCTGAGGCCTCTACCTCAAAAATGAAAACAGATCTGCCCTCGTGTCTCCAACGTCACTCCCAACCCCCAGTGGTGGCCACACTCACTCCACTGGGGACTTGCACGGCCTCTTTACTGATTCCCCTGCTTCCATCCCCACCCCAGCACCAAAATCCATTCTCCTTTAACATTCAAATTCAGTCATGGCGTCTCTCAGTTGAGTGAATGAATGAGTAAATAACCTTTGGTTAATCTTAGAATTAATCCCACACCTTCTCTTAGGACCTACAGGACCTCTAACCACCTCTGTAACTCCTCACATGGCAGTCTCCCCCCAAATCCACTCAGCTGGCCCTCTGGCAGTTCTCCCAGCAAGTCAAGCTCCTTCTGCCCTTAGGGTCCCTAACGCTCTTCCTTCCCCCCTTTCCAGAGCTGACTCCTCGTCCTTCAGGACCACAGCTTAAATTTTGATCTGATTACATGAAGATCTATGGCAGATTCCCTCCCTTGTGCTCTACTGTGGCAGCATCTTGTTACTTCCTTCCTAGTGATTATTACAATTTGTAATCACATACTCATTACTGTCTTTACCTGTTTACTACCTGTCTCCACAATTGAAGGGGCAAAACCCACAAAGGGACCAGAAAGACCTCCCAGGGAGGGCCACTGCCTTCCCGCTTTTGCGCTTCTATAAAACGGCTTGCTTCTAGGAAAATGAAACCTACCCCTGAAATTCCATTGGTTCCCAAAAGCTCACTCCTGACTGGTCCATTTCTAACACCTCATTCGCATATGACACGAACTTACTGGAAACCTAAAA
The DNA here is from genome assembly GCF_009834535.1 of Camelus ferus. Taxonomy (NCBI): domain Eukaryota; kingdom Metazoa; phylum Chordata; class Mammalia; order Artiodactyla; family Camelidae; genus Camelus; species Camelus ferus. The sequence goes on from NC_045709.1 coordinate 5,209,582, forward strand.
CCCTATAAAAGCCTGCAGTTGGGGTCCAGAGCTTGAAATGTTAACTCCTCTGGGCCCGCCGGTGTAATAAATCTGAGTTCTTCAACCCTCTGAGTGTTGCTTGGTCTCTTGACCAAGTTTCTGCAACATCATCAGACAACGAGCTCCATTAGGGTAGAAATAACTTTAGTTCTTCACAGCAAAAGGTGGTCAACATATAAAGAAGGGATGGAGGGAGGGAGGAAAAGAAGAAAGGGGGGGAGGAAAAATGGATGGATATTGTCAGGCTATAAAATTAGAAACAGTGTGCAATGCCTAAAATTGGGATGGGGCACTATTAATTCAAAAATTCATTTTCTTGAGAATAAAATTTGAGTTTCAACACGTTCTGCATCTTTTGAACTTATTTTTACATACACTTTAAAAATTATAACGTGTTTTTCCTTCAAAGCTACTAATTTCTATACAAATTTGTTTTTTTCAGTCAAAGCAGGAAATGCATGACTCTCCTGAGAAGTCTTTTAAAGAAATCCCTTCTCTGCATTCTTTTCTCTGTCCTCAGCCCAAATAAACAAACAAGGGAAGGTGTGAGGGGTGAGGCTACTGCTGGAGGGAGTGGATCCCCTAACTTGACCATTGTAAGTTGGTACCAAGGAGTCTGAGGCAAAACCAGGCACAGCTCTGCAGAGGTTTCTGATATTTGTATTAGTTATTATAAATAATTCATATGAAAAGGTGAACACCAAATAACAAGAAGGAAGAATATGAAGCATTGTATGTTTCTGAATCGCTGCTGGAAGGAATTCATTTTCAGCCGACACACAATAGAGCCTCACCCTTTGACATGTAGTTGGCCGCAAATGCAACTAACCGGCAACAAGAAACAGACACGTTCGTAGAGCTGCCTGCTTTGAGAAGAGGCCCACGACCTGAGAGAAGATAATCACAAGGCTGTACGGAAGGTACTTTTTAATTTCTTTTTTTCAAATAGGAGAAAAAGGTGGGGGAGGGGGGCAAATGGTTTGTGCCATTCTAATAAATAGAGAGTCAGTAAAGGGGCAAGAAATCATAGGCAAGAGATTCCTTTTACACACATTTACTGAATATGCACTGTGCTGGGAGGCACAGGGGGCACAGAGATGAATAAAACATAGTTTTTTTTTCCCTTTAAAAGGCTTAGCACTAAGCAGAAGATACAGATTGGATGGAAGGAAGGAGGGGTGGATGGACAGACAGATGGACACAAAGGTAGATATAGTGTAAGGAAAGGATGAATAGCTGAGTGTGGTCTCCCGGGGAAAAGGAAGAATGAAAAAATGAAACAGGGAGAGGTAAGGAGACTCTGATTATAAATGTGAAGAAATGAATGAAAGATGTTAATTAATTTTATCTGCATCTCAGTTGCCTTGTGAAATATCAGTAGGCCTTCCCTTTATTTTCGTGCACACAAAACTCTTAGAGTGAATGAATGAAGACTGTAGTCTCCTGTCAATTAAGTCTTGCCTTTAAGCAGCCAAGGTTAGAGTTTAGTTGTTGCTTTATAACCGGTCAGCTTCGTTCAGTGGAAGATACAGTGTCACTCCCAGATCTGACAAGCTCTCCACCAGGCGTGGGAGGGAACAGTCAAGGGGGCCTGAGTATCCCCCCAAGCCCATCAAAAACGGAGGAAACGGTCAAGATACATTGTTCTGTAGAACTTAACCAGACCCTATCCAGACCTCTATCTGTTCATCCATGAAATACTGGGGCTGGACCAGATTAGTGTTAGCAGAAAGCCTCCTTCACATTTGCACTGGTGTTGGCTGCCTGGAGACCCCATTGAGATGTAAAGACACATCCCGTTTCAGTAGGGAAGAGGCCCTGGTAGGTTAGCCACATTGGCCACGAGCATGGGAACACATTTGCCGCTGTGGAGGGGATCACTAAGGCTTAAGTGAAATATCAGATCTGAAATCTCTCTGAAACATTAAACACTACACACCAGTATATTACTATCTAAAGTCCTTTCTCACTCCCAAATCTTTTTATTTCTACCGAGTGGGCACTCTTCTCTTCCCACACCAGGAATACCACATTACAATAAATTCTTAATGATCCACATTTCGGTTATTTTGTGCCCCAAGTCTTGCTTTCAGGTTCTCATGAACATGACTGTAACAGGCCTGGCCTTATTTCCTTTTCCTTCCTAAGTATGGGGTCTGCAGGAAGCCGTTGGAAACAGAACACTTGTGTAACCAAGCAGGACCCTGTGGGATCTCCCCGGGACAGACCCCTCCCCCTGTCCTCTGCTGCAGCTCCTCTCTGAAGTCCGCAGATAACAGTATCTCATGCATAGCTCCTGAGTTTTTCAGATACTTAAAACCACCACCAAAGGGAAGAAATTAACTACTTGGTGATCTTGAGCACACGGCCCGAGACCTTCTGGCACCTAGGGGCTTGAGTGTTGACCGCCCTGTTCCCTCCACATCAACCAACCAGAGAACTGTGCACGAGCTGATCATGTACCCTGCGACCCCTCCTCCCTCAGCTGGCCTTTAACTATGCTTTGCTGAAACCCTTCAAGGAGTTCAAGGTTTTCTTGGGCATGAGCCACGCCGTCCTCCTTGCTTGGCTCTGCGATAAACCTTCCTCTGCTCCAAATTGTGACGTTTCAGTTAGTTCAGCCTCACGGTGCGTTCCGAATTTGCATTCCGAAACACTTGGTTTATTTGTTCAAAGGAGGAGCCCGTCACACAGGGACGGTGCAAAGGACTGCACAGATGGTGCGCTGGCTCTATTCCTTGGTTTGAGCCTGGGCTCGGGAACACCAAGAGCTGTGAGAAGGGAGGTGGGCGGGAAAACGGACACGTCTGCTTTCCTTCTACGCCTGTTCTTTTTACAAAGTTCCTACTTTTCTTTAAGGAACTCTCATTAATCAGACATAACCATGATGAAAAGCAATTGTAGATGAAAAGAAGCAAGGCCACCTATTTAGGATTTTAGATGGTCTGTACCCAATTACCTCTTCTTGGGAGGAAAAACTGAGATACGGGGGGCCCTACCGACACCCTTCCCAGGGCTGCCTGACCTGAGACCCTCTGATTTCCAGCACTGACACAGTTCTTCACATCTTCACGTTTGCCCTCAGCTACTGGTTACTCAGCAAAAGCTACAGCTACGCCAAAGGGCTCGAAACGGGCGGGAACACATCCCTCCCTCTCTTGCAGGTTGCTTCTTGGAAGCCTAGACAGAGTCACGTTCCTGACGGCCATTCTCCTGCATCACTTCCACGGCTGTGTGGGCGATTAACTCTGCAGGGGCTCCGTGGGTCCATTAAAGAACAAATGCACAAACAAACAAAAAACCCACCATTGGCGCCAGAGAGATTACCTTAATTAGAGAGACACTCTTCCTGTGGTTCTTGTTAGAAGTTACCATCTCGCTTTATTTCCTCCAGACATTACCTGGGTGCTAGTCGCTGGAGCACTGTGCGTCGCCAGGGCTTATCGTTCTGGATCATTAGGGTTTTCCTACATCTAGAATTTCAGAGCTTTAAGGGAACCTGGACACCCTCTTTTGACAGGTGGGCATAGCAAGGCCCTCGGAATCTGGGCACCTGGCCCCTGGTGCCTGAGCCGCCATGTGACAGAGTAAAGGAGGCCTCACACCAAGCCTGTGGGGTCTTTGGCATTCTGTTCCCCCAGTAGGATACTGACTCACTTTTCTGGCACCTTCGTGCCCCTTCCTGTCTCCTCAGGTCAGTCCAGGCCAGCTGCATGCCGGGCATCTCCCCTGCCTCCTGCAGAGCCTCAAGCTTGCCCCTCTCCCATCCACGTCCCAGCAAGAACAACACAGAAATCCAGACGAGAATGACATCATCATCTTCCTCTATTATTTCCCTAAATTGCTTTTTTCCTATCCATGACTGGGCAGTTGTTTTCTCACAGCTGGGGAGGAACAAATTCAGAAAGATGTTCCTCAAATACATGGTTTCCAAGAGAGAGGCCACACTAAGTTCTGAAAATATAAAATGAGCATTTTTGAGTGAAATGAAAATGTCTCCGGTGAGAACCTGGTCAGCAGTGATTCACTCTTGCGCGGGGCTCCCCTGTGGAGACTTCAGTTGCTTCGCATTAGGGTGGCGAGGCCTCTTTTTCCTGCTGAGATGGAATAAATGGCTAGGAAGCATTAAGTGATGGAGGTCGCAAGAGTTCCAGCCAGTGAAGTTGAGGAACATTTCTTTAAGGATGCCCTCATGGCCGTAAAGACTTAGTGAACTTGAAGACGACAGTATTTCGCCTTCCTCTTAAGGATGAAGCATCTCTTTGCCCACAGGCATAAACTTTCAGAAGCAAAGCTTCAAGGTCAAAGCTGTGCCTTCTGTGATAGCAAGTAAGTGTCCCTGATGAGAAGGAAAATAGTTTATGATAGTTCAAGGATATGTGTCTTGATGCCCAAGACATTTTTTTCTGGGATAAAACCTGATTAAATGAGATGATACACAGTGCTCGCAGCATACGATAATCAATATGTTGTTTTGGATCTGCACCTGTAGCCCCCCCTTTTTAGGCTTTACAGCTCAGCTACCTTTACACACACAAAAATCAGCTGTAAAATTACGTTTTACATAAGGTCACAGAAATGTAGCATCAAACAAGCTTCCCCACCCATCCCCAGGCCAAATGGGGTCTTTTTTGGTTTACCCAACAGCCCAGGCCCTGACGTCCTTCAAAGAGTTGTATTCTCAAGTTTTCAGCTGTAGTTTGCAGGGCCTCATGTCTCAGCACGTCTGAAACAGGCCCTGGAGTCTACAGTCCAGGGCATGTTGACGCAAGTGACTTGTGGAAATTACCTTGAGTAATCCTGTCCCAGTGCTCTGGGTGTACGTGGGAGCTTCCACATGGCTTGTAGAAGGGAACGGTCACTGCTCCCAGGACAGGAGGAAAGTCAGAGCAAGGGAATCACTGTTCGCAGGGGCCAAGTCTTTTTTCATTCCCTTGAAATAGTCATCCAAGACCACTCCCCCAACGCCCTTCCCTCCTCCTCGCTAAACTGCCCCCCAAAGAGGGACAGGAAGCTAGCATTTTGGATCCCTACAATATATTCCATACTCCACATTACCGATTCTGGAAACTGCAACAATCCTCTGATGTTGATATTGTTATGTCCCCTTTACAGACAGAAACACTCAGAGAAGTTAAACACAGAGGAGGGAAAGAGCCTGGATTCAAACCCAGGACCTCAGGCTCTAAAGCCACCGTCTGCCTCTTACAGAGAGGGTTCATCAATTTCTAAAGAGGAGGATTTTTCTTCCGCAAATGGCACAGAAAGGGCCTCCCTTTACTGCTGTTATCAGCTAGACCCCCTTTCTCCTTCCCACCTTCCGACCCTTCCAACCTCCTGCTTGTCCTCATCAGCTTCTTCCATCCAGCGACCCCTCCCCCTCCACTTTCTCCCTGATGCTGGTCCTCCCTTTTTTCACGGCTCTACCTCCATCCAGTCTTGTAGGATCATGTGGTCTGAATTCATAATGACTCTCCTTTAAATGCTCACATCTTCTTTGTGCCCCCGGCCTTTCATTGCAGCCACCTGCTGAAACCCAACCTGGATACAGCCCACCCACTGAGAAAATGCAACACGGCTGTGGGAAAATACATCAGGCTCGCGATGAGTGATCATCAACCTTACCAAACTTCCACAGTCAGCTTCTTCTCACTCCCCCAGTGACTGCCTGCAAGGGCTCTCCCTTCTCAAACTTTCCACTCCTCATCAGCCTACTTAACCTTACCAGATGACCTTGCCTCCTACTCTTCTGAGAAAATAGAATCCGTCAGCCAAGAGTGCTCTCCATCTCTATTACCAAATCGACAGGCCCACCTGCTCTGGATTCCCTGCTTCTTGAAGAGTGAATACTTAAGTTGACCCATGTCCATCCCATCTGTGTCAATCACTAGAAAACTCAAAATTTCTTTTTTTCCTTTGGGAGAGCTTTATTTTCTCCCAATATTTATGATCATTTTTGGTTACTGACATTAACCAGAAGCCATGATCACCATGGTCTTATTCATAGTGTCAACTTCATATTACTGTTATTCCTGGTTAAAGTTCAGTACAGATTTTAGATCACTGGACCCCAAGTCTTAAACCTGTAACATTGAATCTCCAGATTTCCAGCACAATAAAAATGCTATGCCTAAAAATTAAACAATTGAAATCTTTTACATTTCAATATAATACCAAAAAATCTCTACAACTAGTCACTCTTTCCCGACCCCCAAGATATATTTCCACCAAAGGTATTTCTTTTTAAAAGTAAAAGAATAAAGATAGTACTGGCCTGAGGCAAAAAGGTAGGGGGTTTTGCTTTAATCATTTCCCCCCAATTCCTGAAAGAATGGAGAGTTCAGCATCCAGCCCTGGATTTCAGTTCCAGCACTGCCTCCTTCCACCTGGGTAACCTTAGGTAAGTGAATGAACATCACTCAAGCTCGGGTCCCTTAGCTATGAAACTGGGTTAATAATATTTAGCTAGCAGAGGATTAAATGAAGCAAGGTATTTAGAGCATTTGGTATGTATTAGGTGCTCAATAACTGGTGGGCTTGTTACTATTCTTTTCAGCGTTCCTAGCAAAGTCATTCATATCATAGCCTCAGATTTATACTGATTATGTCTCTAGGGAACACACACACACACACACACACACACACACACACACACACACACACACACACTTTAAAAAAAAAAAGCTTTGAAAACTTCTGCTTCCAGCCATAAGGAAGCAACAGACATAAAACCTAACCTTCTGCCTCAAGCAACTAAAAAGGTGAGACATGATATATAGAATGACAATTTCCAGGCACCGGACAATGGGAAATACAGGACGGTGATTACTGAGAGAAAGGACGAAGATGAAGTGAAACCTGCAAGCGTCCCAGCCAGCTGTCTAGAAAGTTTCCAGGATTTACTCGGGGAAGAGAAACCCAAACAGAGCCTGAGGGGTACCTGAGTTCAGTGTCTGAGGAGGCCAAGGCAGCTGGAAATTACAGGGCAGAGCACTGGAGAGGAAGGAGCTAATCAGAGAGAGAGTTCCAGAGATCTTCAGACGATTCCCCTCAAGACTTTGGCTGGGTATTGATCAGGCGTGTGAGGGAAGTGCCAAGGCTGAGGCAGCAACTGTGGGAAAGGAGCAGGTGGAACCACTTCTGACATTCACAAAGCTCTGGGAGCAGATCAACTTCCAACAGCCAGGGATGGGGAGCCCTGCAATATACTGAGGTAGAGTTCCAAGTAGTGTCTTGCCACAGAAGTAGGATAAAATTATCTCCAGTCTAAAGGCTGCTCTGGACCCAGTTTCCCAAGCTTAAAAGCAAGGCTTGAACAACTAGGAATAGACTTACCATATGACCCAGTAATCCCGCTCCTGGGCATATATTCAGAAGGAACCCTACTTCAGGATGACACCTGCACCCCAATGTTCACAGCAGCACTATTTACAATAGCCAAGACATGGAAACAGCCTAAATGTCCATCAACAGATGACTGGATAAAGAAGATGTGGTATATTTATACAATGGAATAGTACTTAGCCATAAAAACTGACAACATAATGCCATTTGCAGCAACATGGATGCTCCTGGAGAATGTCATTCTAAGTGAAGTAAGCCAGAAGGAGAAAGAAAAATACCATATGAAATCGCTCATATGTGGAATCTAAAAACAAACAAACAAACAAAGCATAAATACAAAACAGAAATAGACTCACAGACATAAAATATAAACTTGTGGTTGCCAAGGGGGCAGGGGGTGGGAAGAGATAGACTGAGATTTCAAAATTGTAGAATAAATAAACAAGATTATACTGTATAGCACAGGGAAATACATACAAGATCTTATGGTAGCTCACAGAGAAAAAAATGTGACAATGAATATATACATGTTCATGTATAACTGAAAAATTGTGCTCTACACTGGAATTTGACACAACATTGTAAAATGATTATAAATCAATAAAAAAATGTTAAAAAAAAAGCAAGCCTTGAATGAATTAAACTATTTTTAAGGAACTTAACTGCATCTGAGAACAAGTTTCAAAAATATTTAAAGGAATACAAAAAAAAAATCTGGCACTTACAATGTAAAACTCACAATGACAAAAAATTATGAGGCGTGCAAAGGAACAGAAAAATATGACCCAACACAAAGACAAAAATCAATCAATAGAAAGACACTTAGAAACATTACAGATAACAGAATTAGTTCAGTACACTAAAACAGCTGTTATAAATATACTCCATATGTACAAGAAGGTAAATGAAAGCATAAGCATGATAAGGAGAGATAAGGAAGATAGATTTTTTTAAAAAAGAAGAAAAGAGGAGGTAATCTGGAAAGATAATGCTCAATTATGAGAAAAGTAAATCACAGACGTCAAAAAAGGAGACCGATGGTTGCGGCTACCTTCCATATCTAACCATGATTAAAGACATAACAGCTAGACTTCAGAACAGTCCAGGGACCGGGTATGAAAATGACTTTTCCAAAATTAATACACTTTATAAAATTATTTATATAAGCAAATCAAGTCATACATTCATTCTCTAACTATATAGTTATTGAGCACCCAGATCTGTTTGATGATAGAGGAAACACAAAGATGAATTAGACATGGCTCCTGCCTGTGTAAGTGTACAGTCCAGCACAGTCTATTAGATACATGATAGCCTAATGATACAAAGCTATAATGTGATATAGCCACAACTCAAAGACACAGAATGTAACACAGAAAATGACAAGGCTGCAAAAGAAAAGGAAATAAAAGGAAACAAGATGGAGAAGTCACTATGCAATTATTCCAGATTTACAAATAAAAGGCTTTGACATTAATTCAAAGCAGAAATCCAATGTACAGTGATGTGCATGTGTGCTCGCAGGATATGAACATGCAAATCGATTTCCATATAGGAATTTAACAGTTTGGATTTTCTTTCTGGTCCCAGCTGTCTCAGAATGTCTACTATGGAGGCAGGATACAATTTTCCATTATGAAATGCAAATATTTCCCTTCTGTTCATGTTGCAGTCAAAGACATTAAAGCTTTTCTATTTCAGGGAAAGAAAAGGAAAACAAGAAAATTAGGAAATGTGTGTATTTGTGTTGTATATGCATACATACATGTTACATATTTCTATGCAATATATGTAAACTTCATATATCTATTCACATGTAAATGTACACACAATTATCTGAAAATATTTTCTCCAGTTTTAGACTAGAGAGAGTGGGTAAGTAAGTGATCTGCATAGTTTAAAAGCTGAATAGTACGTATACCGAAGCATGACAGATCAAATCAAGACTAAGGTAACCAAGAGATGGAAACCAGCTTAAAATTAAAACAAAAAAATTGTTGTGACATACACAGGAACGCAAAAACTACACATTGATAATTCAAAAGAAGTCCATCTACAAAGAAGTTAATTTACAAAGCAAGTCATATTTATGTGCTTCATTTCATGGAAGAGAAAAATGACTATATTTCAAATAACTTTGTTATGTAAGCATTTAAAAAGGACTTCCACTTTATAACATCTCTAGCCACCAAGAATATAGGCTGTTGTCACTTGTGGAGAGTTACTGGAGGACAAGCCTTGATTTGTTTGAAGTGACATCAATTACCCAACACATTACACAGTACCAGCAGAAGCAAAGATTTTTTGGAAACAGTTTTCTACCAGTTCCCTTCCCTCTAGAAATACTGCAGACACACATCATACACAAAGCACTGGAGTGAATGTTCCAGGAGGGCACGTGTGTTCTCAGCACCTGTGGCAGCGCCTGACATGGTAGGTGCTGAGTGTTCGAGCCCCGTACGGGTACATCTAGGCTGTCTACCTCATCACTCTCTTCTGGGACTTCCAAGAGCATTCCTGATGCCTCTCGCCACTCTTCAATCCAATCCCTAGAAAACTACTTGGGTGATTTTTTTTTTTCTCTTTTAAATATGAGTCAGAGGTTGCTTCCCTGCTTAAAATCCTTCAGTGGCTTGCACTTCAAATACAATCTGCACTCCTGGTCTTGGCAGGCAGGGTCTGGCCCCAGCCGACCTCTCAACACATGTTAAGGACCAACCTGCCAACCCACCCATGCCAGGCACTGCCTCTCGCCCCCACACACACCTCCCTTTCATCTCCTTGAAAGAGCCAAGGTCTTATTACCTCAGACCTTTCCTGCTCTTAGAATTTTCTCATCTTCTCTAACTTCCCCTTTTCTTCCTGTTCCTCCCACCTTCTTCCTCCCTACTTTATCCTGGGGTGTCTTAGCCCTAAGAGGACCTTTTCAGAGGAACCTTTTATGAATGCGCTCCAATACCTCCAAGCTAAGTTAGGCTCCCGTTCCTCTTCTGTAACGCCCCACGGTTGTAATCATATAATCACTTGCACAGCTACTTAGATAACATCTCCTTTTTAGAAATATGTACGCGCTACAGGAGCCTCACCTGTCTGTCGTGTGAATGGCTGCTTCTCCCGTGACTTGGAAAATACGCTGTGCATTACGAGCCTTCAGTAATACTGCGGTGAATGAATGAATGAATACACCAATGCACTGCCCTACTGTCCTGGGGAATAAAGGGGCAAGTAACCATGGAAAGTGCAACAGCACTGTCAAGAAGACGTGAAATCAGGTACATAAATTGTGAAACGTAAGTCGAGGGCCTGTTTGCTTTCTGGCACTTGATAATGAGAAATCTTTCAACAAGGTGAAAAATGAAAACAAAACAGGACCGAGCAGCATCTTTTAGAGAGTCCAGCTACTGAGCAGCAGATGATCCGTGTCCCCTTAATCATGCCTGTGACAGACAGTGTCACCATTAATATCTGAAGGGACTGGAGAAAGGAATTTTACTGGTTCAGGTATAATTTTCATCTTCAAAACAAGTATGCGGGATGGCTTATCATCAGACAGCCCATCTGGGTGTCTCTGAGAGCTGATGAGACGGTTTCAGGCCCAGATTCCTTCATCAGATGTTCTCAGTCTCTGACTACTTCTCCCATTTCAAACCTTGGAGCCCAGCAATGGACAGAAATCTGGTGGGTCACTGAGAAAAGACACAGATGAAGGAGGTATTTGGAGATGCAAACAGAGGTCGGGCTGCCACCTGGGTGAGCAGCTGAGGGCCTATTTCTAATTTCAGAGCCAAAGCGTGACTGGGGGAGAGAGGAGTCAATGGGCCATCCGCGTGCTGCGATCGCCCAAACTAACCTCCGTACCCGCTTCTTTCAGGAGCTCTAGATCCTTACGTGTGACTGATCACCACGTGTTTCCTTCAACTGGTTCTTCAAACTCCACACATCCAAAAGGAATCTCGCCATCCTTCCTCACCCTCTTTCTCTTCCAACCTTCCCCAGCTCAGTAAGTGGCCCCTCCAACGACACAATTTCCAAAGCTAGAAACTCAGGAGTCATTGCTGAGTCTTCACACTCCTTACTTTCCATGTGGACTCAATCACTGTTTCCTGTTTTGTTTTTTGGTTTTTTTTTTCTAGAATTAAATGTCTTGGGGGTCTCTTTAGTCTATCTCCACCGCCATGATTATTACTGCCATTATTGTCATTATTATTTCCTCTCCGGGTGACTGCTACCGCCTCCCATCCCCTCTCTGTGCCGCCAACCTTTCCCCATTCCCATCAGGGCTCTGCAGGACCCACAAAAGTGCTCTGTAAAACTACTGCTCTCGTCATCCAACTCCCCTGCTCAACGCTCTCCAGCGACACCGGATAGCACCCTTTATCTGTTAGGAGCAGAACCACTTATCATGTTGATTTGTATTTGCTTATTTACTCTTCTCTATTTCTCCCACTAGGCTCTAAAATCGAAGAGTGAGGTCTCTGTCTTGTATTCCCAGGATTCAGCACCATGTCCGGCTCAATAAATCCCAGTGAAAAGAGTGATGCTTCAGGAGATGCAGGGATTTAACAAATGCCTCTCCAAATCTGGGCATATTAAAGAGGAGAAAGGTGTTCCTGGGAGGATTAAACAACCCAACAAGGAAAGGAGAGAAAAAGTCTTCTGAGGGAGCAGAGCGGAATTAAGATGAGTGGGAGCATTGGAGAATGGCAGAGAGGAAGGAAGAGATCAGAGAGGGGACTTAGCCTCCCTGCGAGTTGTAGAGCTAAGCTCTTCTCAGACTGGCAGGGGACAGAGGCTCCAACAGCAAACCCAGGGCTTCAGAGAAACAGCAAGGTATGAACCGAGGAACAACTCAGATGCTTGGGAGATGAAGATATCTTTCCCTGGCTCCAGGTTAAGCTGGGATAAGGCACGTGGCACTACCTCACAGACAGTGCTTCCTTAGCTAACAGGGAGGTAGCGATGCCTTTTTGGAACATGCATTTGAAACACAACAAATGGCACGCTAAGAAACTCAGGGTAGAAGATACACGTCAACTTAAAGCCAGTAACAGCTAAGGAGAGACTGCTGACATTAGGGAAGAAAGTTTTACAAAGTTTAGAGAAAAGCAAGGTATAATCTCATGGCCAGAGAATATCCAGGAAATATTACCAGTCCCGGGCAAGCAACTTGAAACCTGGGGACTCAGCTGCTGCTGGCCAACCCTTCCAGTTGATGACTATAGCTTTGGAGAAGAAGCCAGGGTATATAGGAAGGGAGCAGCTGGTCACACAGATGGTGTCAAAGCTCAGGACTGGATATTCTTGGTTTGGGCTAATGACACCAGAGGTGGGGGGCTCCCGGAAAGTGACAGCATGTATTGTAGGAAACCGGGAAGAAGGCTTCAGGCAACAGTAGACCACAGGAGAATTATTTGCAAACTTGAGATTAAGGAGTGACGCTGTTCAGTGAAAACACAAACAAACAAACAAAAATTATAAACTAGATAATAGGGAGGGTGCTATATATGACAAAGAAAGATGGATGATCGTGGAGAGGGATCTCCACAGTTGATGGGAAAAAAATCTGGCTTAGGTGGCTATATTCTAGTGTCTCATGAGATGCCAATATGTATTTTTTTAAAGACTAAATTATGTTTAGGGAATCCTATGTATTAGACATCATTCCTTTAAACTGTTCCTTGCACATTAGCAGAGTAAAGGCTCTGAGGAAACCTACTCAAAGAAAGCAACCTACTTGTGCTAAAGTAGGAATTTGCCATGGTTATTAGGGTACATAAATACTTATGTGACATCCACCCTACCTAACAACTGTGAGACACTGATGTTTCAACAGGCCAGTTTAGAGAACTTGGATCTATTTCAATGCAAAAAAAAAAGTATTAATAGTAAGAACAAATCAATAACAGCAGAAAAAAAAAAAAGAAAAAAAATCCACAGAACTGGAAGTATGAGGAATAAAATAAACATACAATACCAGAAGGAAGTAAATATTATATTCTAGATAAACCAGACTTTGTGTACGGGACTTAAGGCTAGAGTACAGCAGGAGAATAGTGTATTTTGAGTGAAAAGAAACAAATTTAATGCAATGATCTCAAGTAGCACTTCATAGGAAGCACGGCAAATGGGGATGTATCAAAGTGGGAACAGGATTGTTGTGGGGAACACGTGGGTGATGATAAAAGGAGAGGAAAATGAAAGAGTTGTGATTGTGGGAGCTCAGAACAGCATGACATGGCAGCAATGAATACATCTGATTTCCTGAGAAATCCTTTTGATAAAATCAGAGGGTATGAAAAATGTGTGCCTTGCTTTGCTGATAATTTTCATCTCCCAATAAACAGAGGAAAAGGTAGTAGAGAACAGGATTTAGTGTCAATTTAATTTTAACAAATATGGGAAGAGTAGTTGGTCATTTAGAAATACCAGAAACTTTGGGAGAAGGCCAAGTGCTCGTAAAAATCCAGACTCTCCATAATCCTGTCAGAGACGTTTTAGAGGAGATTTCTTGGAACGAAGGCTACACTAAATTATCTTTAAGTCCCTTCTGAGACTTTAAAGGCTGCCTCAAACATGTTATAGTCACACCGAAGAATTCCAGGGGCTGTTGGCAAGGAAACTGAGTGAGAAGCAACATTCTGTGGCGCTATGAATACGGTGTAAAGAAAAAAATAGCACCACACACATGGCACAGTACATTACACTGAGATATCAGGTACAGTAAGAAGATGCACATACAAATATACTATAGAGCTGTAAGAATTGAAACAATATGGTGCAGGAATAAAAAGAGATTAGCAGTGCAGAATAGATACTTCTGAAATAGACTGAAATATACATAGAATTGAATTTCTGATAAAAGACGGAAGTAAATCCACAACAGCATGGATAATTAGGAAAATGTATCAACTGTAGAGAGGGGGGGAACCTTTCTTTATTTAGAGATGAAATACAGAACTCACAAAGGAAATGTTAAACAGGTTTTTTTTTTTAAAGGAACAACATTAAAAAGGCAAAACAAACAAACAAACAAACAAACAAACAAAAAACCCAGACTGGATAAATGTTTTTAGAAAACATGAACTCCAAAATTAGAATGCTTAAAAGTAATGACCAAATATAAGCCAATAAAAAAATCACAGAGAACCCCATCTGATACATCAATATAGTATGAAAGTAGTCTATTTACAGAAGAGGAAATGTAAATAGAAAATAATGGAGGAAAAACGACATAATTTAAAAGAGTAGTTATAAAAGAATTTAAGGTAAAATAATAGGATGCCATCTTTGCATATCAAGTTAGTAAATATTAAATACATATGTGTATCTGGGGAATTAATTGCCCAGCATTTAACGAGAAACTTCAAAATGTTCATTTGCTTTGACCTACTAATTCTACATGTAGGAGTCTATCCAAGGGAAATAATTCTAATTGCTTGAAAGCCTTTTGGATATTTCAGTATTTACTGAAAAAAAATCAAAAGGAACAAAGAAAGGAATAAGCTAATATTTAATGAATGCTTGCTATGTGTAGGTTCTATGCAGTTTTATATATAAGTTACCAGATTACCATCTCACAACAGTCCCAGGAAATAGATACACAATCACCATTTCACAGAAAAGGTAAATGTTTTTACACACTTGAAGTGATTAACCACTCCAAAGAAACTTGGCTGGTAACAGTGAAAAAACAAAGACAGCTTAAATGGAAATACTGGAAAACCAGGGAAGATTTATTGAATGGACTGTTCAAAAAATGTTCGTATAAAACTCTAAAATGGAAAAATAGTTTAGGATAAGGGGTCAATAAAAATGAATAGAATATATTATATTTAATAGGATTAAAATATTTGCATGGAACAAAGATTGGAAGAAAATAAAGAAACACTAACCAAATAAGAGAGCACTTGACCCTGAGAGAGTGTCAAGGAAGGGAGTCGGCTGGCAGCCCTGAGAACAAAGCTGAGTGTAGTTCAATCGGCGGACAAGGTAGGGGATGATGAAGGACTCTCAGGAAGACCCCAAAAGGCTCAGACACAGTTTAAGCAGTTTGGCTAATCCAAGAGACAGAGAATGTAATTCAGGGCAGATACGGTAAATCTTCTATAACGAGTAGGGCTATAATTCTTTTCATGGTAAGTTGCTGGGAAAATCATAAATTGGTCATGGTTAAAATGTCAGAAGACTCAAAATCATAAGAAAAAATAATGAATTATTGAGGTGGTAGCTTACTCTGAAAGCCACGTAACATTTTCTGAGAGAAACGGGAGGTGGAGACAAGGGTGAAGGAATTTCTGCTGTATGAATATTTCAATTAGGCAGCTGAGAAAATTTGGGTAGAAACATATATATCTTTACTCTCAAGTTATTAGAATGGAGTATCTGTCAAGATTAGCTTTAGGGAAGAGGGGTCTGGATAAACACATGTTCAAACCATAGAAAACGTCATTTATGTCTGTACACACACATCCCACAGCTGATTCTTCTTCAACTGTATGAATTTTATAACATTTTGGAGAATTTCATAAATGTCCTAAAGAAAATGTTTTGTAACTCAATATTTGACTGTCCTTTTTCTGTCTCCCGATTTCCCCTGTCTCCTGTCCTCTCTTCTCATGTTGTTTGCTATATTAAAAAAGAAATTGCATGTATACATATACACATGTGTGTACATGTACGTTTGTATATATGCGCACACACGCACACACACTATATATAATTTACGACAGCTTGTTTAGAGTTTTATATGTATGGCCCCTACTGACAAAAACAAAAACAAAAAACAACAAAAAAATCCCAAATGTTTGGTCAACTCAGCTCAAAGTACACAGGTCTGTGGGTGTGAAACTTAGTAACTCTCCAAAGACAATTGGTTTCTACTTAGTGCGTACTGTCTACACTCATCTAACTCGATGGGCAAAAGCGAATTGTTCTTTTGGCATATAACAACGACTGCAGTATAATGACTGTCACTTCTCCGTGGCAGATTCTGGGAGGGCAGGGATCATGCCTGTTTTGTTTACTGCTGGAGCCCCTGCACCAGGACAGTGTCTCAACAAACACGAGTTGAATGAGTGAATGCAGTGAATACTGAAATCCCATGTGTCTTTCCAGGCAGCTCAAGTCCTGCCTCCCTGATAACATTTTCCCTCAGAGCCCCAGTCATTGATCCTTCTGAAAATTACTACATTACTAGTCTGAACCACTACTTAGCACCTGATTCTACACAGTATTTGTACTGCTGTCTTTTTGTTGCTGTTTGTCAATTTAAGGACGCCTGAATACATATATATTTATATTTCCCAAAGCACCTGTTACACAGCACGTGAAAAATCTGCACAAACGTGTGTTAAATTAAATGATGAACTCTTCCCAGTGACTTTCTGCTTTGTGACATTTCCAAACATTTTCTCTGTTGAATTCATTAGTGTATCACGATTCCTAAGTGTGATGGAAAGAAAACGGAATGCAGTGCCAGCTGAGTTGGGTTTCTAAGTTCTGCCACTTCAGTGCTGGAAAAGTCACCTAAAAGTTGGGTCCTCTCTTTCCCTATTTTTAAAATGGGAACATGAACAAGAGCTACAGCCACCATAAAGTCCCTGCCCGTCTCAAAGAGAAGACTGTGCAAGCGAACGGCACAGCCTAAGCGAAAGAGTTCTGCAAGCTGGAAAGCAAGTATTAGCTCTTCTATTTACCATTTAAAATATGAAACTGACGTTCCAATGCCGCAGCTAGGAGATTCTGCCTGCGGCTTTTTCTGAGAACAGCTATTGGGCAGAAGAGCGAGGTGATGAGAAAAAAAAAATCTCAATTCAAGCACAGCCTGCCAAACACGCCCCGGTCATCACTCCCGGACAGGGCTCAACACTTGCGTGTGGGGAGATTACAAGGCTGCCGTCATCCACACCCCCTTGGCGCGGCTTTCAGGCATCTTCCAGCTCAGGAGAAGGCTTACCCGATACAAGCTGCTGTCCAGGCAACCCCACGGGAACCATGCCCAAGTTATTCATGGCGGTGGCCCAGGCGCTGGGATCTGTCACCGACATGTTGAGCTGGGTCGTGTCTATTGCCAGACTCCCCAAACCATCGGCTGCTGCAGGGGGGAAAACAAACTCGGACTTAGAATCCACAGGCGAGGGTGTCAATTTGAAATGAAATCGCGTTTCGAGAGATGGGAGGCTTCATTTCAGCACATCTCCAAAGCACAAAAAAAATATAGCATCGTAATCTACAGCGATGCTTTCTCTAGATGTAAACATAAAAAGTTTTCAAATATATTCTGAGAGGAAACTTAATGACGTGCGGTTTATATTATACACAGCATGCCGTTAAGGAAGTGACCTTGGGGAAAAAAAAAAAACCTGAAGTATAGTTTCCTCCACCCAGTGAAACATTAGTTAAGTAACAAAGTTGAGAGGCAAAGCCAGAGTACTTGCTGGGTAAAACAAGTCAACTGGCTTACTAAACTAAGAATAAATAAATTCATGTTTCCGAGAGTAATTCTGAGGCAGGCACACCCTCTAATCACTTAATAAAATCTCTAAAATCAGTTGTCAAGCAGTCAAACTGGTCCTGACTGAATTTATGAAGTGTTAACATTTTAACATGCCCCTTCCTTTACAAACTGTTTACATCCTTACATTAAGGAAATGCAGGTGTCTGCCTAAAGTGACTCCCAGAATATTTCTTGTAAGCACAAACTTTCATCAAAACAAAATAAACAAATAAAGCATACTGAAAACAAATAGCACAGAGCTGAAAAACAGTCAGCAAAATACTGACTTAATGCTCTTTGATGTTCACTAGTTCCACAGTCTGAATTCTTGTAGGAGCCCAGGCTGCTGGATGAATGCATATTCTCGTGGCTGGGGAGGCTTTCCACTAAGACACAAAATGCCTTTTTTGTGTTTGGTGCTGGCCGCCGATATTTACCTGCAGCCATCATCTGAGGAAGCTGCTGGGGACACAGGGTGATGCTTTCAACGCCACCTGCATCTACTACTGAATTACGAGCATCTTGAGGGGCGGGAGCACTTTGATGGCTGAGAGCAGGGTCCCCACGGAGATCATCGGAGTCTGCAAGAGGGGAAGAGGAGTGTGGTGAGAAAGGGGAATAGTTAACTGAGGGAGCCTTTGTGGGGGGCAGGGGAACTGTTGTCCAAACAAAACAAACAAACAAACAACAGGCAACAAAAAACAAAGAACAACTTTGAGTCACAGGCACAGAAGGAAAGCTGCTTCCACCCCGTGTGTCCGAGGCTGCCTCCTGGCTCAGCTGCAGAGCTGGGAGACACGTGGGTCAGCTGTCAACCACTGAGAGCAGGGCTGGCTGAATAAACAGTCTGTCGGTCAGCGGAGCGGCCAGTGCCTTGCCTCCTGCTGAAGAGACTCCACCAAAGGGGCTTATCAGACCCTGCACAGCCTCTTCCACACAATTCACATCAATGGAGAGGGCAGACTCAGGGCTAAACATGATTTTTTTTACAGGTAAAAAATTAATTGATGCTGTTATTTTCAAAGACAGTCGTCTGTGAAATGTATTTGGAGAGGAGAAAATAGTAGGGAAGAGGAAGGAAAAAAGCAAGAAGCTATTCGCTGTGAGGCTGCTAGGGGAGGGTACCCAGGCTACAAGCGTCAGGAAAGGCGAAAGGAAAGAGTGGGTGCTGCCTCTTAAAGAAGATGTAGAGTTGGGGGGGAGGTGCAGCAGAAGAAAAAGCATTTGTTGTTTTAGTTCCTTGGCAAGATAAATTGAACTGGCCACAATCTGTTTGGTCTAAATTTTCCGCAGAATTGCACAGCTTATGTGTAAGTGCATTTTTATAAGGCTTTTCAAAGCACTTTTCTAACAAAAACACATAACAGTAAGACATCACTGAAAGTTGCAAAGGGCTCCTGTCTATTGCACTGTTTATAAAATACCACGCGTCCTCTCCATCCCTAAAAGTGCAAAGACATAGCGTTCACACACACACACATTTTAAATGCACCTTTATCAATTCAAGACTGGAAGAGAAAACATGCCATTCGGGACGGGTGAGCTAAGAAGCCTGAATTTTGAGTAGATTGCTAAAACAATTGAATTTACATATTCATTTTTATTTAGGTACAAATTTAGACATTTTTCTAAACTGTGTTTCTGTTCATGGGTATTTCAGAATCAGTGTTCTGGTCTGGTTGTCACTGTATTTAGTGTAAAGTTTGATAGAGTGCTCTTTCATTTCTTTGATTCTTAAGTGCAAGAATCAATGACCCCTTTGAACACTGTGCTCTCAAAAAAAATCCTTGCTGCCAGGTGAATATAAGTTTAATTCCAATGAAGCTCCAGTTTGAGTATCTCAAGGACAGGTGGGCACTGAGCGCACTGTGTCTATGGTCTCCACAAATCCCTAGCCCTCAGCCAGAGGGGCCTGTAAAATAGTAGTTTCCAGTGGCCTGTCAGGAAGATGAAACACCTCCATATGCAGTAGTGAATAATCCTAACTTTGGGAGCCAACTGTGCTCAGGACAAATGTTTGATACCTTGCAGTTAAACTCTGCTACCCAAAAGAATTCAGAACTTGTTTATCTGTTATACGCATCCATTATTTTAGGCAATGGATGCCACCAGATAGAGAGATTCTCACCATGTAAGATAAACTCAATAACATCAATGCATAGCTAACCAAAATGCCTGCCCTTTGGCTATCCACACGCCAGCAACACTTCCAGGATGAAGCCTCAGAGCAGTTTCCTCTCTCCACCTCCCACCATTTCAGAACACCAAAGCGGAGTCAGGCTAGAATGTGTTCATTCTTGTGCTCAAATGGCCCAGCAGCAGAGGCGTTTCAGATCTTTGCAAGGTCACGATTTGTCTTACTTATCTTCCCAGTGAAGTTTAGTTGGCTGGCTTTTTTTTTTTTTTTTTTTTTTTGTAGCTCAAGTTTTTCCCGCAATGGGCATTAATCACCACTTTTTTCCTGTCCAGTGAGTCTGCAGTTCTGGAACACGGTATCAGAGAACATCCCTTTACTTTGTAGGCTTTATGCCTTGGGCCTGACCGGCCATGTTTCACTTTGCCTTTCTGGCCAGCGTTTTAGGGGTGGTGTTCGATCTCCTCGGCTTTATAACTGTCTGTTCCGAGGTTTTACGTTAGTGATTATGGTCTTACAGAGGCACATCAAGTGTCCTGGAGGCCCACAGCCTCTACCCTACTTTTCATCCCCATCTTAACAAAGTTCTACTGTTTCGTTAAAAAAAAAAAAAGTATTGCTTCCGTGGCAAGCTGTGGTTTGTAAACCTGAATTCATCCCCTAATGAGACTCTGTGACATTCAACATATTACATCTCTTCAATCTCCCAACCCATTGGTTTGAATGACACACAACTTCACGTGGCCGCCATTTACCTAGAAAGGTGACTCAAAAGGAAGTTCTGCCACATCTTCAGCATTTCTGATGGTCTCATGGCTGCCTTGCAAGTCTTCAAAAATTTTAAACTGATGTGATCACTTGGCTTGGGAGAAAGGTGGTATTTTAAATGAATTACTACCCAGTAGTTTATGAATAGTTGCAAGAGGGATTTTTTATACTCCACTAATATCTAATTGTTCCTATTGAGTACCTGCCTCTTTAAATGATTCAAGGCCATACTTTATCATTCAAATCAATTTCTCTGCCTTAGTTTTCTTATTTCTAAACTATAGAAAAGATTAATGGTCATAATGATGTTTATTTACACACAGAGATGTGGGGAGCTAAAAATTATAGCTAATAAAGCACTTGGAATATAGTAGGTGCTAATTATTATTATTTTATTTGGAAGAGTAGTGTTTCCATTAAGGTACCCTGGGATCTTTGTGTTCTGCTGGCTAATTATGTAATTAATTTTAAAACAGTGAGTAACACTTGATATTTCTAAAAGTAAGCGTTGCCCTAGTTTTCTGTGTCACACCTAAATTGTACCAGAATATTTCATTTTCCACCATTCCTTTATAAAATAATATAATATAATTTAAAAGATGTATACATTTTTGTCTCTAGGTTTGTTTTTTTTTCTTTCTGCCTATGCAACTACAAAGGCTGTCAAGAGATTCATGACCGATGGTGAAATTGGCAGTTTCTATTTACAGTTTTTAGTGAGGAAAGATCGTCCGGAAACAATCAGGTGTATAAAATGCCATGGATAACAGTACAGGTTTATCTAGGTTCAACAGAAATCTAAGCTGTTCTTTGTTAAGGTACATTCAAGTACAAAACCTCATGCTCAATTTCATAGCTCTTCAACAAGACATATTTATGCTCAAGACTTCCCTGGGCTGTGTCAATGGGGCAAACAGTTTTTGAAACTCACCAAGCCTAAGAAAATACTATTTGGCCCTAAAAAAAATGACACAGGCTTCTCCTGCTCCTAATAACACAACCCTTTCTACCTGTCCAACTTTTTACAGGTCCCAAGGACACACATACACACGCTGTAATAAAATCCATCTGTAATTGTCCACAAAACCCAGATTCCTATTAAAAGAGGGTAGAGATAAGTTAAGAATTGAATTTTTTTTCCTTTTTTTTTTAATTTAAAGGAATGATTTTGTTTGAGTTAAGTCCTTAGGTTCATACCTAATTCAATAGAAAATACAGTGAGAAAATCAGATTTATTAATGTCTTGTTGAGAGTTGATTCCAAAGAAAACTTACTTCATAGGAAACATTCATTAACATTATCATAGTTTATAGTAAAAAGAAAAATGGATTCCCATCTAAAGTTCTACTTTCTTCTTCCATGATTAAGAAAATATCTCACTTTGATCTTCGTGTAATGAGTAGGATACTCTCCTGAGGTTATGGAAATATCCATAGTTTAAAATGATACAGAATATTGCTAAATAGATGTTACTTATGTTTTAATTCCATGATTTTTAAGCAACCATCTATGAATAAGGGAGGCATCTCTGGGCTTCCTACAATGGTACAATGGTAAACTAAGTAATTCAGACTAATTCTCCCACTGAGAAACAACCAGAAGAATCTAATGTATTTCAACAGTTTTATAACATTCTCACTCACTATTATCTGTTCAAACACAACAGGATCGCAAAGACATGCTTTAATTACTGTAGAGGGTTGCTAAACAGGCTTCTAAGGAGAATGGGTCTTCTTATGTACTAGGTCTTCTCTTTGATCTAGGAGCTGGATGGAATCTGCAAGTTTTGAGACAGAGTGGAATTGCTCTGCAAAAGGTGATAAAAGAAGCCATTAAGGCTAAGTACCTTCAGGAGAAAGAAAGAAGGGATCTTTGGTGGCCACTCATGGGAAGAGGGGACTTCAGAGAAGAGAAATGACTAACGCAGACTTTCGGGTGGTTCACTGGAAAATATATAATGTAAATCTTCCTTCTGCCCCCTCTACAGAAATGTCAGCCAAATCCACATTGCTTCTTAATTCTTAAATAGGAGTAATTTTTGGATGGTGGGTGCCCTTTAGAGGACAGAGCGTGAAGAGGACAAGAAGGAGGCAGTTGATAACAGAGATTATCTGAGGTGCTACATTACAAGGAATGATGAAGTTTTCAGGTCTGTTAAATATTCAAGATGTAGGTTATCAATGATCAATGCCTCCTAATTAGTGAGAAATAAAAGGATTAAGGTTTTGAAGAAGAGATTTAGCTCAGATGAGAGTGTGTGAGGAATTAGATTTTGTGCGGGAATTTCCGATGAGAGAATTGTAAAGAAGGAATATTATGTCAAATACAGCTAGAAAGAGCCTTCTCAGTAATGGAGAGAGAAGTCTTCACTTGGAAACGATATGGGCAGAGGCTGGAACTGGGCCAAGATCAATTCAGGGAAGGCTGAACCCTGTAGTAATTCTATCAAAGCCATGAAATCAAAAGACCTTCTTTAATATGTGACCTATTACTCATGGATTTATAAAACCACCGAACTCTTTTCAAAAGGTCACGGGGTGACATACGTCACAGCACAGTGCACCTGAGGAGATGTGCCATTCTTGTTCCAGGCAGTTTTGTCCATTAAGGCAAGAGGACCGAGGAGATATGTACCCCCTCCTCTGTGTTCCCACTGTACTCTGACCTTTCTCTGTGCCGGTACTGTAACTTCATACTCTAATTAGTTGTTTATGTCTATGCCCCTAGTAAACAAAAAGCTTAGAATGATCATGGAAACTAGTTGCTTTTGCAAACCCTGCAGCTAACAGACACAGTATCCGGAATGTGGCAGATGCTCAATGTATATATAAAATTATAATATGTTTATAAACCTATGAAATACATTTAAATCATTATATAGAAATTACACAGACAAAATTATATAAATACATCTTTTTTCAAATGAATTCAGGCATAGAAGGAAGGAAACAAAGTTAAAAAGGACAATAATAAAAAGAGAGAAAGAAAGTAATAAAGGAACAAAGGGACAAAATTCAGTTCTAGGGTCCAATCTCAAAGGTTGGAGGTTTGAAAACTAAAGGACACAAAAGGAGACTAGAACACGATGAATTGAAAGTATCAAAGAAAGACGATTTTAAGAAGTGTTAGATCTTTCCAGAGAAGCTTTTGGTGCCCTCAGCAAGTCATTCTCCAAGATCCAAGATCCCACACCTCGCTGGTAAGACACGGAGGGTCGTGAGCAGGTTACAGTGATGTTCTCCTGTTGTGAGACTTCTCGCAGCTGCTCTTTGGGAGGCGAGATCTATAAATAACGCCATTTCCAGATCCATTAAGCAGTACATTAGTGTAGCAAAGGCATGTATGTATGGCGCTGAAGAAGCGAAATCAGTGGAAGAAAGGAAAAGTTTCAATTTGCCGTGCACTGTGCAGGATAAAAAGCAGCTCTGGCCATTTCTCAAACACAAAATGCCATTAAGGGTCTGTGATTACATCCTCCATTTTTCTACTTTGTCTAGTAGCCAGTTTTAAACTACAAATCATCGTCCTTCCATCTGAGGGAGGAAATGGTTACTGAATGGATGATAAACTTTTACCCATGACATGTCTGTCTTCGAATAACTCAATGTTGAGAGACAGAGAGAGAGAATGAATAAATATGAGAGAGAACCAGAAGGTCTCCCTCTGAAACGCAATTAAACAAAATAACCAGATTTGCCAGAGACAACTCAACCACCATGAGCACGACAGTAAAGAAAGCCAACTGTCTTTTGACACAAAGAAAAATACTATTTGGCATTACACACATACGTGTAGAGAAATGACAATGGTAAAATTACTTTGTTTTCAGGAAATCTTGGCTTTAAAAAATTACGCTTTACATTTCGAAGTTAAACAAAATAATAAAAGAGAACGTTTGAGACCAAAGGAATAAAGTCCCTCTCTTTCCACTAAAAACCTAAAAGAAAATGGGACTGGTCGCTACCATGTAATATGTGATTCCAAAGTCCTTGTAGAGACAAGTTTTAAAAAACAGGACCTTCTTAGAATATTTCAGATTTTCTGAGAAGGGCAATATTAAACTTGAAGGCTGTTTATCAAACATGTAATGGGTCAACTACTTCCTCTCATTAATGGATCTCTGTCAGTCAGGACAAACACATGCAAGTTCACAGCATGTTAAGGTTCGAACCCGAGAGTTCCTCAATCCTAGCTTCTCCTGGATACACAAGCCCCCAGAATGCTTCCGCCAGGCCTCAACGGTTCACAAGTTCTCCCTTCAGTGGAGCCCTTACCTGGAAAACCGGATATCTGAGCTCAGTCCTTCGATCATTACTTCTACAGTGATGTGTAGCCTTGGGGAAGGGACACTTCTGGTCCCTGGATAGGGGCACTGACGTGTAACTGACAAATAAGTAAGTTAGAGACAAGTTCATAAAGTAAATAAGGACACATCAGAGAGCTCTTACTTCCCCTCAGTTTTTTGTTTTTGTTTTTTTTCCTGTTCGCTCTGTCTGTCCTCTTCACTTCCCATCCAGAAAGTTCTACGGAACAGACAAGGGAAACCAAAGGCTGGAACTACATAAATGCTTCACTTGGATCGGCAGCATCCTGGGCTGCCAATAAGGAGAGACAGGGAGACCAGAGGAGGAGTCCCCTGGAGAAGAGCAGACTTCAGGTGGCTTTCTGGCTTCAAAGACACAGCCACCAAAAGTGCTAAGAACGCTACGAACTGTGGACGCTGTCACACATCAAAGAACGCTTTGTCGTGTCTGCGTAGTGCAGGTGGTCCCTGCGGCCACACTCGTACAAGGAAAGTGATTTCTGCGAACGTTATGGTCTCATGTAAAGGGATGCAGACTATCTCTAACTCTGTAATTTGGGCTGTTTTGTACTCAGTTTTTTCATTACATACTCATTTTACACCTTGACCTGACGACCATGGAAAACATATTAAGCTACAAAGTGGAACACTTTAATTGTGGTGGGTGAGTAACTGATTCCTAAGTGGCTGCCAGCGCTAGTAAATGAGTTATGTATTTTCCAAAAAGCCCTGATTAGAGCCCTTGAATCAATGGAAATCTACCTGCAATAAAACCCAGATCAGACCGTGACCGGCCCCAGCCAGTTGCTCATCCTGTTTAACATTTCCCCTCGGAGGGCCACCAGGAACATGTGAGTTACTCTTTAAACTAATGTGCTCTTAATGATGCCACGGCCACACGGTGAATAAAGCATTGGCCCCGCAGCAGCAATCGCCCTGGGACTGGCAGATGGAGCGGGACACCTGCCCTCTGGTGTGTTACTAGGGGCCCGGGACCTTGTTCTCTCTTCTCCAGATGAGCAGCCACAGCTCTTGCCGAGGCTCTGTAACCAGTGGGCAGGAGAGTGGGGGCCTGAGGTTCCCTGGGATGGTCCTTTTTCACTCTTCTGGGAATTACAGGTGGTGACACGGGGTTGGGCTAGTTAGGGGAGGGCCACTGGGGCATGAGTGCCCAGTCCAAACACATGTGCGGCAAGATAGCCAAGTGGAGAGTCCTGGGCGGGCAGGGAGCATCCTGAGGAAATGGGTCAGACCTTTGTTGCTACTGGCTGTGTTCAGCAAGATTCAAAAAGAGGGGGAGGAAAAATGCTGATGGGAAGGTTCCAGCAACCAAAACAAGGTTAATGGTCAGCGTAAAACATTGCTGCTATACCCATAACATCTTCCCTTCCCTCCCCATCCCTCCTCCCTCCTCCTATCTGTTACAGATTTCCATGCAAAAGTGTGTATGTGCTGCCCTCCACCCCACCTTCTCCCCTGAACACTCATCCTCCTTGTCAGGTCAGTAGGAGACGCTATTTGCCTCTTAAGCACGTCACACAGAAATCCCTCCTTCTGTACAAGGGGATGGCATTTGGAGGACTAAGCTTCTCAAATGGAATATCTTTCTCTACTCCTATCTTCCAGCTTAAGACCTCATCCAGCCCAGGGAAAGTAGCTTATTTTTCTAACTGCGGCTATGTCACTAACTAGACGCTAAAGGCGCCGAGGTCTACAATAACGTTGGAGAGCCGAAAATGTTCTGTGCCAACTTGCAATGAAATGTGCATGATCAAAGGCAAAAAGTTACTTCATGAAATACCTATGCGTTTCGTATTAGGACAACTTCTTTAATTCGCAAATTTAATATCTATACAGATATCATTATAGTTAAAAATCATTTGTGAGTGGGGCTCTTCTCACGCTGCAAGAAATCCCTGAGCCTGCATGGTTATGGGGAAATCAGAGCAGGTTTTAAATGAAAGGAGTAACTTGGAGGCAAATAGTTTCAAAAGCAGAAGTATAAAACCCCTGTTCAAATGTCCTATAGACAGACTTCTATTGAACGTCAGATGTGAGTGCATTTCGTCCTTTTGATGAGATGTGGTGGAGTGAGGCTTCCAGAAGGAAGTTGCTGGTGCCTGGAGCCTACCAAGTTTTAAGTGGCTGTGTGAGGCACCATCTGGCCCCTTCCTTCCTGCTGTGTGTGAGATAAACAAAGCTCCGTTTCCCCTCAAATTTGCCAAACTCAGTTCAAGATCAAACACCACCCCCAGTTATTTATTCACAGATGATTTACATATTATCAGGGGTGGGGGCGTGCAGAGGAGTGAGCAAAAACTGGCCCTAGAGAACACAGATATGAGAGAAAAACATTGGGCTCATGGTGCTTAAGCTAGTTTCTTGTTAGCTCAGAGTAATCATATTTATTTATGGTTTTACTATTTATGAAAAAAAAAATTATGCTGAATGTGCTTTGTGGGAATTAACCGTATATTGCTATTGCTACCATGGTTTATTATTTTCACAGCAAGATGGCTTAAGCCCAACCCAAACAAGTATTTTAAAAGAATTTCCCACCAGCATTATCACATTTTCCCCTTTCTAGTCTTAATGAAAAAGATCATCTGCTCTTCAAGAACTCTGATGTTCTCATTCTTGCGCATTTCTAAAATTTATGGTTCATTATGAGATGATGTTTATTGTGAAAGGATGACTCAGAAAGTCAGCAGCAGCGAGGGGTTGCTAAGCGGTGCGGGATATGAAGTGACAGCACTTAAGAACCTCCGTGGCCGTCAGCGCCAAATATTCACCTTGGACCGTTAATGCAATCAGGATAACGATTTTTATTACTTACACAATGAAGTAGACGTGCCTTCACATACTTATTCCAACATATCGACCTGACACAATCCCTAGACACAGAGTTTTATTAATAAGGTAAAAATAAAGTAGATAAAACCACGAGACACATAATCAACATAAAACTAAATGCAGCATTATTTCCAGACTCCCCACAGTAAAATCTCCTGATGCTAAACTCTCACTTTAATAGGAGACACCATCTCCATTCAAACACGCATCCCAAAGTCTGGCTACCATCCCTCCCTACCAGCTAATTCAACTGCCCTTTTTTTTTTTTTTTGTAGTGAAATTTGCATGGATGTGCACTGACATGGTTCTTTTCAATCTGGGCATAAACATGAATATACATGAGGTGGATGGAAACTAATGTTCTTATAAGGACCTTTTTATTTGAAAGGCCTTTTTACTGGCACTAATACTTACAACGAGTTAAAAAAAAAAAAAACTAACGTCTAGAAACTAAAAGGAATATGTCGTTCTCTCAGCCCTCCCCCAAAGGCACCTAGTGGGAAAACAGCTTCTTACATAACAGTCCCATATCTTTGATTTCACAAAAACCCACAGCAACCTATGAAATAGATGTTATTAGCACTTTTTTGCAAAGGAAGAAAAGCTAAGGTTCAGAAAATTAAGAACCTGGCTCATTTATCCCAGGTCAAAAAGCTAATGAATGGCAGAGCCCAGGGTTCAGTTTGTCTTAGCCTGGACCTGTGCTGTTATAGATTTGGGGAACTTTTCTTCAACAAAAAAGCCTGACAAGGAGGTCCCTCTTGGTTTGACTGGCTCTAAAGACAGAGTTGTCTGGGGTAAAGGGTTAGTTCCATCCCCCAGGGATGCATTCACTCAACAGATCTTTATTAAATGCTTACTGTTTGTGGGTCACTGTGCTTGAGATCAGGAATAGAATAGCAAACAAGACAGATTCATCTTTAAGGAGTCTGCAAATTAAGAAGCACTAGCAGACGAACGAATATAACAAAACAGACATGGACTCACAAATGCAGAGAACAAAACTAATGGTTACTAGCAGGTAGAATGAAGGGGATTGAGAGGTACAAACTACTAGGTATAAAATGAATAGGATACAAGGATGTGATGAACAGCATAGGGAATGTAGCCAATATTTTATAATAAATTTATATGGAGTATAAGCTACAAAAATATTGAACCACTATGTTGTACACCTGAAATGGATATAATACTTAAGTCCACTATAGCTCAGTTGGGGAAAAAAAAAGCATCAGTGAGACTCGAGTTTGCCCCAGTGTGGCTGACTAGATACTCTTTAAAGTCTGCCTATTATAAGAAAACACAACAACTAGTTTCTGGATATAACTACTTACTAAGGTATTGTTATTCCTGAAGGAAGGAAGGAAAGTCACTAAGATTCCTCCCATTCCCCCAACTCCCCCTTACCCTCCCACCTCCACAAAAAAAAAAAAAACCCAGAAAGACAAGTAGGCTGAAACCAGCAGTTGCTGTGAGCAGTGAGCAAACATGAAGCCGGAGTTGCTTGCAAGAAAAATGCCAGCAGTGACATGGTGCCAGGAGACAGCCTGCCACGGCAAAGTGGAACCAGAGTCTGAGGATCCCAAGGTAATCAGGACCTGGGAGCTTTGTCGTGTCTGCACGGCCCTCACCCCAGCCCCCAGGCAGCCACCTGGACCCCTCTACCTCAGTTATAAAATAAACAGGCAAGGAAAAGCACATCAGCACATCAGCAGAACTCACTGCTGGAAGACAGCTCAAAACCCATGCTCTATGGAGAAGCATTTTTTTTTTTTAATGGAGATACTGGGGATTGAACCCAGGACCTCATGCATGCCAAGCATGTGCTCTATCACTGAGCTATACCCATACCCCAAGAAGCCCATTTCTCTTAATGTCAGAACATGCATGGTGCATTTAGAGAGACGGGAAGGGGGAACACACACACACAAGATGTCTGCCTAGGGCTGACCTGCAGTCTGAGGGTTTTAATGGGTTAGGTTTTACCAGAAGGTCTCACAAATGTCTTAGCCCAGACAGGGCTTAGCTTTGTCCAGAAATGATATGGAGGGTAAACTTGTGGTTTGAGCTGAGAGCTTGGTTTAAGCATCCTCATCGCCAACCAGGGCTGCCCAGAAATGTTATCTTTGTGTAGACAGCTCCCTTTGCAATCTCCAAGTCACCAACCTCCCCACACACTTCTAATGAAATGTAACAGAGAAAAGGACGGCAGGGCCATACAAATGGGACAGCGGGGAGGTAAAGTCAGGTTACTCTTCCTTTTTCCCGTTTCCTCTCCCTTTTTGTGCTAGCACCCTTTCCTGTCCCACTTCCTCTGCTTCACAAGCTCTCTCACAATGCTGGCAGCTGGCTGCAGGGCTGGCCCGGAGTTCATTCCTCCTTTCTGCCTTCTGCCACACACAAGAGCTACAGGGAGTAAGAAGTGGAGGTACCGAGGAGCTGGGTAGAGCCAGGAGTTGAGTGAACAAGAAATCCCAACTTCTAATTCCTCTTGCAAGGGATCAGAGACATACTGGAGGTGCTGGAGGCACAAGGGTCTGTGTTACTGTGTGATGGAAACTTGAATCCAAGTCCCACTGCGTGCTCATCGGAACTGTTACCACGGCACCAGTCACTTTTTCATTTCCGGTGAAGATAAACTTAAACCCTGAGAGCTGATCTGGGAACTTCCCCCTTTCTGCCTCTCTTATAAAAATGAGCATGGCAGTTTGGCAGCACAATTTGCATATCATAGGAGAGCCCCTATCACAAGTCCCCCCAGGCCAGTTCCCTGAGCTTTTCCACTTTATGCCTTCAATCCTCATCTCACAAGTTATTACAGGGGCTAAGGCATAATGCCTTTTGGAGGAACTGAAAGAAATGAAGCATTATGGGCAACACTGTCAGACATCTTGATGGTTAAAATCCACATCCCTTTAGACAGGCTCTTGTAAAGAAATTCTTTGGACTACAAAACAGCAGCAAAATCTCCACCCAGGACAATCTCCTGAACGCATCTTTATCTCAGCTATTCCCCCCCTGAAAAGTACATATTCTGGTCTCTCTTGTTTGTTTTGTTTTGTTTCAACCAGTATTTTGGCTTGATTCATTATTGGTTCACATGACACCAGAACAATAAGTTAGCTGGTGTGAGACTGTGAGTGGCAGGGTTTGGCAAGAGCATCAGTGTTTTGGTCTGTAAACTCCTGTGGTCCAAGAAATCAAACGCAGGAAAGGCTTGTAGTGTCACCTCGATGACTACATCCATCAAATGAAATTCAGAACAATGGCCAACAATGGCAGAGATCTTTTGGATGTGTTATCTGCCATTGGATCACACACTCGGGAACGAAGGAGATGAACAGACCGTTTTAGGAAGAGCAGCAAATTAAAGAGATGATGTGAGTTAATACTGAAATGTGATACAGAATAAAATAGAGGTTATAGTCAGATCCTTCCCATCAGACTTGTATTGAGCTCAAATTGTTCCTCAATTTGCAAGCTCCTTGCTGAGTTCAACTGCAAAAATAAGTTTATACGAGGAGAAAAGGGGATTTCTGAAATACATTAAATGTAATGCAATGGTTGTAAATTTATAGTTAAAATCCAGAAAAGTGTATTTCCTCCCTGCTGTGTGATCACAGTTTTGTTACATGAGGTTACACAGTCTAATTTTATGCTCTCTGCTAGTTTTGTTATATTTGCATATTCTTGACCCAGATTAATGAAAACGTATGACGTATAAATGATACGGGGCTCCACATGGAGACTCATCAAAACATTTAACTGCACAGCATTGCTTGTCTCGTCCGTTGCAGCAAACAGCATGCACAGTGCTAGTGAGTGCACGGAACTTAGGTCTCGCTTATGTGAGCGGGGAGGCGTTAGGACAGAGGAGAGGCCAAGGGATCAGCCTTACTCTTCCGTTTACCAAAATGGAAGTTTCCTCCATTTACTGAAAGCAAAACAAGTGACCAGCGATTAGTTAATACCACATTTAAAGTCGGCTGAGAAGAAGCACTTAATAGCAGTAACTAGACGTTGTGTTAAGAGAAGATGGTTTCTCCCTGTCCGTTTACCTGCTTTGACTCACATTAAATCAAGAAACTGCAGCATATTTGGTGAGAAGGTCTTTCTAGTTCTATTCATAATTTCTTTTCTTTCTCGCCATCCCCCATCTCCGGCTTTTGTGCATCAGAGAACACCTTCATAGTTCGGGGTGTTTTAAAATTCTGATCAGAATTGGCAGCGGGAAAAGAGCCGGGGAAATAATGGAGACTCCAGTACTGATGTGACACATTTATAAACCCTATGAATTTTTAACAAAGAACAATATCCAAAATTAGATTTGAAATGAGGCTTTTCTTTGTAGGCGCTCTTAAGGTAAGTGGAGTGTGAGTGGATTTTGCTTTATATTCAGGAAATGATACCAAGTACAAAAAACATCACGATTTAACAGAAAATAAAAGCAGATTGTTGACTGTGCCCAGATCTTTTTTCTTCTTCTAGATTTTCAGAAGTGTGGCAGTTTTCAAATTGTATTTCCTTTTATTTACATGTCACATATATGCCAAGGACCGCAATGGCAACCCTTTTGTATTATATGGAGAAGTTTTTACTTGTTTGTTTTCAACTGTTAAAGAAAAAAAAAACTTTCAACCTTTGGGGCGGAAGATATTAAGCTTTCCCATTTGCAAACGAAGCCACCTCAAATAAATACTGAAAAAATGTCATCGTGCAGAAGATAAGAGAGTGAGGTGATTACTACTTAATTTACATTTTGAGACTAAAGCTGAACTCTTGTCT
The DNA here is from genome assembly GCF_009834535.1 of Camelus ferus. Taxonomy (NCBI): domain Eukaryota; kingdom Metazoa; phylum Chordata; class Mammalia; order Artiodactyla; family Camelidae; genus Camelus; species Camelus ferus. Next base: position 5,242,285 of record NC_045709.1, read on the forward strand.
ACATAAGGCTTAGGTTTCTGGCATCACAGGAACATATATTCCTGTCACCTCTGCCTACAGCCCCCTCCTCCCGGAGCTCCTGGGACGCAGCTTCCTTTTCCCCCAGTCTGCCAAGCGCGATCCTCTGCCAGTGACTCGGCGCTTGTGGTTCCTGCACATCCCTGTGTGACCACCCCGTCCTCGCCCCTGAAGCCTTTCTCTGCTGAAATGGAACCCTCTGCGGAGAGGCCGTCCCGGACCTACCAAAAATAGCAGCTTCGCTTTCCTTCTGCCCTTCTACCAGCTGCATTTTTCTCCATAGGACTTCTCAGCATTTGAGACTGTTATTACGTAATTATTTCTTTGATGGGTTGGTCTTCCGTAAGGGCAGGCTGACCTTTTACAAATTTTTTTAATGTTTTTCCTGTTAAATCACCATCAGCTGAAACAGCATCTGGTACACAGTAGACATGCATCCTCCTTTCCCTCCACACAAATGCACTGAATAAACAGTGAGTGTGTCTCTGTGTCTGTACACCCACACACACGTATATACGTACTGCATTAATTGTGCTGTTTATTTTTTGCATTTCCTGATGCTTTACATCTGGGGCCTTGCTGACACTGGAGGGACTGCCCCTCCCAGGACCAGTCAACTTCTAAACAGAGCCAACCATGGGAGCTTACTCTTCCAAAGCAAACCAACCAATCCAGAGCTCATACCCTCCCCATCGACTCCTTTGTGGGGCTTACACACTAAGCGACTGTCCTCTGGCCCTAATCACCCCAGAGCCAGGTACCAGACAATGAGAGACAGCCCTGTACCTCAGAGCCGGCTGGGGTTATTCAAAATAACCCATCCTGAATCTGCTTACCCCGCTCCACTGGTTCGTTCTCTCAGAAACTACAGTGAGGCCTCTTGCCCACCTTTCCCTGGCTCCTTCTGCATCCTGACTGACCCTGGTGCCTCCCCGTGTGCCCCACCCCTGCAGGGTGTGGCAGGCTCACGCCTCCTAGGAACTGTGAGTAACACACTCTCTCTTCAATGGCGGTCTTCTCCTGACCTCTTGACTTCACCAGATCCGAACAATACTGAAATCTCTATATTTTAAAACACACACATACAAATTTGTTGAATGACTCAATTAAACCAGTGAAGTTCACTGTATCTTCAAGGAAAATGATATATAATCGTCATCAGGAGTTAGGTTTCCTTGGACTCATGATAAATGAAACAACTGTAACATTTTAAAGATCTGTAGGCCACTTGGCCCTCATCTTGGCTGTGAGTTTAATTTACAGGTTGACTGCTTGTGGTTATTATTGTTGGTGTCTGTCTAACCCTCAAGCTTTTCTTGCATCTGGGCACCCCAATGCAAGGGAGCAGCCCTGCTTTCTTCTTTCCGCTACAGACACAAATAATTAACACTAGACACCAAGCACCAATAAATTGACAATAAAACACATACAAGTTTATACTTTTTGAATATAAGGAAATAGGTCCTACCCGTCAACTTCTAAATTACAGCAAGCTCTAAAAGTAATGAGGCCACATTTCTACCCCTGAAGCACTTGGTGAGTTTTTCCAACACATTAGAACACAGTTGTTCTCATTTCATTCCAAGAAAATGTAGTTCATGTTGTTCCACGGCCCACTGGTCAGATGCCTGGATGTTCTGTGTCGAAACACACCTCAGGCAGGGCCGAGCCCGGGCCCGACAGGCATGGCAGCCGTGGAAACTGATCCTGGGAAACTGACCTTGGATTCACCCTCACGGTAAGCTCCGAGGAATGTGCTGGGTGGTTACCCATTACTTGCACTTGGTAAGGAGCAAAGCCTGGGGCTGGAGTCTTCAGCACAGTGGGCACGGGCCAGAAAGATATAAAGACGTCCACAGGAATGGCAAAGGGAGCTTCTGGAATGAACTGGAGGGAGCCCCAACCCTGGCAGTGGCTGTCTGGGGCAGGAGAACCCTCAGTGGGATTTGACAGCCTGGGAGGCCTGACTCTCTAAGGGGGAGCTCCCACGGCGCCTCCGTCTACGCAGCTGTCTGCCTGCACTCACACGCATGCTTCCTGCGCTTCTGTTGCCCAGCTCTTTCCAACCGTGGTCACCCTGCAGACAACCACACGCTCCTTCATAGAAACGCTACCTGACCTGGCTTCAGGTATCAGTCATAGTAACAGAATGATGTTCAGGAAACTTCAGAAGGGTCATAAAACTGTGCTTGTGTGCTCTGAAAACCATCTTTGCAAATAAACACAAGGACGAAGAATTTACAACAGAGGAGTCAGGAGCGCTCTCCCTGGTCCATCGGCTCTCTTCTCCCACCAGTGCTGCACACAGCCTCCCACACGTCCCGGCTGATGGCTGCTCCCCCGTGAGCCCTGCACTTCCCTCTTTTCTCTGCGCATCCTTCTTCCAGGCTTGCGTCCAGGCCCACCTCCTCCGTGAAACCTCACAAGATCAACTCTTTATGAATGCTTGCTCCCTCCAACTCTAGACTTCCTCCAGGGTGGTATGTCTGGGGATTTAGTGTGAGACGTGAAACCATCATTTTAATTTGTAATAGCTATGTTTACTTTAAGCCATGCGAAATTGATGTTTTTGTGGATTGAAAATAATGATCAAAGATTGGCAGTTTCATATAGTTCAGCCTAATATGTATGTACCAGGAGGAAAAAAAAAAGTATTACAAGAAAACCGTATGATTTTGCTGATATTTTTGCTTAGGAAGAGGCTTCAATAGATACTTTGTGGAGTCGTACATAAACAAATAAGTAAATAAACATTCTGATGGTGCAGACATGGCAGAAGTGGTTAAGCTGATTTCCACCATCAAACTGCAGAACAAATACATTTGGACAACCAGTGGTCCTTATGCCTCTCGGGCCATTTAACATGACCTTTTTTTGGTGGTTATTTTCTCAGTGTGTCTGTGTTTTCTCTCCAACTAGTCTCCCAGACATTTAAAGGCAGAGAGCAATGTGAATGATCAGCCTCTTAGCATAGTACCTTATACACAGCAGACAGGCCCATGAGCGGGATTTGTCTGGGTGATTACGATGATGGTATCTCACCAGGAAACACCATTTGTCCTCCTTCTTGTTATTCTAAAGCTGGGAACTGATGGGCCATGCTGTTCTGGCCAGGAAGCCTCAGACCTGGAACAATTTACAACTCAGGGCTCTTAGGAGCGCTGCATGTTAGAAACTGCCAAGAAATGATAAGAGGCAGTGTAGTCTGTTGGACAGAACATGGGCTGGCCATCTGGACTCACTCTATTTAGCTGCATAGCATGCATAGTTCTCCCCAGCTTCCCAGTCCCAGCAGACAAGGCCACAAGCAGGTGGGAGAGAAGAGACCGTGGGAAGTCAGCTCCTCCGATAACATTCTCCTGGAACCTGACCTCTCGGCCCAGCTGCTGAACACTGCAACCAGCATCAGGTTCAGTGAAATACCGTCCTTTAAAAAGTGATGCCTGGGTCTTGTGAAAGGTGTGGGGATAATTACGACTCACATGCTTCAAAACACTAAACTAATGTCGCTCGTACAGCCTAGATACTTCATTTCTCCTTTAAACACATATAAAATACTATGTGCAGCTGGTATTTTGAAAGCCCTTATAACTTAGGCTTTTATTTTAAATATAGTGTTTAAGGAAAAACAAACAAACAAACAACATGCCTAGTAACCAGTCCTTATTGCCATGCACAGCAGCGAATGACATGTCTCCAGCGTAGCCGGGAGGTTCGTCACTAGATGTCACAATCAATAATATTAAAGAAAAAATGTATTGTAGAAATGGGTGATGAGGAGAGAGAAAAGATGTTATTTTCCTCTGGGGTGTCAGGAAAGCACCACAAGGAAGAAATATATGGACTCAGTCCTGAAGGATAAAAAAACACCTCAGTAGGAAGAGAGGGAAAGAAGGCAGGCTAGTCCAAAGGGAATGGTAAACCCTGATGTGAGGAGTCCGGAGTCGGGGAGGCCTCTCTCTTTACCACTTTACATTTAAGTGAAGTTACTCTGATGAAACCGGTCTCCCCATATCTATATAACGACAGGGGTAGTTTTTATTCTCTAAAATGCTGCTTTGAGGAAGATGTCAAGGGATTTAGGCGTACACTTCCAAAATAAAACATTTTCCTAAATAAAGATGCTAGTTTATCAACTAGAAAACTAAAGTGAACTTTTTTTTTTAAATAAAAGGTAGACAGAAACGATGAGGAAAGTCATAACAATATAAACATGCATTTACTCACCAACTCATGCAATCCTAAAATGAGGGTTTTACTGCTCAAAAGTGTGAAAGAGATCATTTTAATAAAGAACATAATGCATATTTTTACAACACAGAAAGTCATCTCAGAATTCATTAACCAAGAGACCCCAAAATACACAAAATATTGGAGATTTTAACAGAGTTTTAAATAAAGTGACTGAGAACAGATTTACAATGGTTGAATTAAACTAGGTTAGGAATGGCAGGAGTCTGTTCCCAAACTTTGAGCACAGGGAAGAACTATGTAATAGCCTTAATACTGACTAGCTTAAAAAAAAAAAGTTAATAACCACATGGAAATGGCTGGACTCTTAGAAGAAAGTTACCCTACCATCCTGAAGTTCATAATAGTGTGGGTAAAGAATATTAATTCTAATCAGATCCATGCCATTGACTTAGGAAAAACATTTTAAAACATTAGCAAAAAGATAAGTATGATATGAATGCAAAGACATCAGCTCTAATATAAAAGAGATTCTGAAAAATAAAATTTTGATCACATAACTATATAGTCATAATCCTAGTGAAAGCAAAGGAGATGCCGCTATAGAGTTCACCATATCTTGACAAGAACTTCCCTGATGAATTCTGATTCTACAAGGATGAGAAGTAAATGGGAGCAATGACACAAAGTAAAGACAACCACAAAAGTGTCAGGAGAATTCCTAGGAGAACATGGGAGAGGCCTGAACCCAGAAGGACTGAGATTGAACATTTTGAAAAAATACCAGAGGAAGCACCTAGAGTATGTTTTAAAATACCTGAATTTTAAAATCCCGTCTGTCCCCTCCCACAAGATTATACTGTATAGCACAGGGAAATATACACAAGATCTTATGGTAGCTCACAGAGAAAAAAATGTGACAATGAATATATGTATGTTCATGTATAACTGAAAAATTGTGCTCGACACTAGAATTTGACATAACATTGTAAAATGATTATAAATTGATAAAAAATGTTAAATAAATAAATACATCTGCATATTTAAAAAAAATAAAATATCTGAAGAGGAGGAACAAGCGAAAACTGAAACATTTGAAGGGAGGGGGGTCATTAACAATAAACAACCAAGACTGCAGAATTGTTCAGGTCTCCTTTTGTGAGTTTCCCTCTGCAAGCAAAATAATCCATACACTCAAACAAAGAATCCACCCACAAATGGGGAAGGTAGAATAAACAGTGCAAACACGCGATGTCAGTCTGAGGTGGTGGTGGGAGTGGGGAGAGGAAAGACATTAGTGTGAGCATCAGATATTCTCTGAACAAGTAGCAAGTGTGAGACTCAGTCCCAGGAGCAGAGTGACCAAGATGGCGGAGCAGGAAGACACTGAGCTCACCTCCTCTCATGGGCACACCGAAATTACAACTATTTACAGAGCAGCTATTGATGAGAAAGACCAGAAGACTAGCAGGAACGATTTTCTATGACTAAAGACATACAGAAGGAATCACAACAAGACAGCTAGTGGGAGGGGAGGTCAGAACCCCTACGCCCAGGTGGGTGACCCACAAACTGGAAGGGAATTACAACTGCACAGCTTCTCCCCAGGGATGAGGGGTCTGAGCTCCACACTGGGCTCCCCAGCCCTGTGGTCCTGCACCGGGAAGACAAGTCCCCAGAGTGTTTGGCTTTGAAGGCTAGCAGGGCTTACTGTCGGGAGAGCCAGAGGGCTGTAGGAAACAGAGACGCCACTCTTAAAGGGCACACACAAGCTCACAAGCTCCAGGACCCAGGGCAGGAGCAGTAATTTGACAGGAGCCTGGGTCAGACACACCTGCTGATCTTGGAGAGAGTCCCAGAGGCAGGAGGCGATTAGAGCTCACCCTGGGGAAACAGACTCCGGCAGCAGCCGTTTTGGGGAGCTCATTTTACCACGCGGACACTGGGGCTGACAAGTACCGTCTAGAATCCTCCCTCTAGCCTATTGGCCTCAGGACCCAACCCCGCCACCTCCCAACAGCTTGGAGGCACTAGTAGTGGAATGTCTTGGGCCAAGCAGCAGCTGGGAAGCGACACAGCCCCACTCACCAGCAGACAGGCTGCTTTGAGACCCTCTGAGCCCACAGCTACCCCGGAACCCAGCCCTATCTGCCAGAGGGCTGGGGACCTGGCCCTGCTCACCAGTGCACTAGCCCCAGTAACACCAAGGCCCTGCAGCCATAGACCTCGAGACCCAGCTCCACTGGGGGGCCAACAATAGCCCAGGGACCAGCCTCAATCACCACTGGGCAGGCACCAGCCCCAGGAAGCCTTGGACCCCAGCCCCACCCACCAGCAGGCCGACACCAGTTCCAGGACATCGTGGACCCCTCAGCCAGCCACCCTGAGATCCAGTCCCACATACCAGCAAGTCGACACTAGCTATGGGATACCCCAGACTCTGCAGCCAGCTGTGCCAGAAACTGATCCCACCCCCCCAGCAGGCTGAGACTAGATCTGGGATCCCTGGTCCTACAACCACCCACCCCAGAACTGGGCTATGTCAACCAGTGGGCCAGCAGCCTCCACACAAGGCGGGGCCTGGCAACCAACACGACCAGGGCCCAGCCTGCCAGACTGCCCACTGTAGTCAGCCCACCCCAACAGAAGGACCCAGGAAGCCCACATAGGAAACATCCCTAAAGCATCCAGATAGCTCTGGGGACAGAGGGTATTGCACTGCCAGGAGGCACGGAATCTCTCCTACAAAAGGCCACTTCTCCAAGGTTGGGAAACATAACCAACCTACGAAACACATTGAAATAAAACCCATAAATCCAGCAAAATGAGGTGACAGAGAAATACCTTCTAAACAAAGGAACAAGATAACATCGGAGAAGAAGAGCCAAGTCAAGTGGACATAGGCAATCTACCCAACAAAGAGTTCAAGGTAATCATCACAAAGACGTCCAAAGAACTCAGGAGAAGACTGGATGGACAGAGTGAGAAGTTAGAAGCTTTTAACACAGAGTTAAAAAAATACAAAGAAGAACCAGAGATGACGAATATAACAATTGAAATAAAAAATAGAAGGAATCAGCAGTTGACTGGATGGCACAGAGGAATGGATCAGCGAGCTGGAAGACAGAGTAGGAGAAATCACTGATACTGAACAGAAAAAAGAAAAAGGGATAAAAAGAAATGAGGACAGTTCAAGAGGCCTTTGGGACAACATCAAGTGTACTGACATTCACATTCTGGGGGTTCCAGAGGAGAAGAGAGAGAGAAAGGGGCAGAGAACATATTTAAAGACATAATAGCTGCAAGGTTCCCTAACCTGGGAAAGGAAACAGACATCTAGGTCCAGGAAGCACAGAGTCCCAAACAGGATCAACCCGAAGAGGACCACACCAAGACACATTGTAACTAAAATGACAAAAATTTAAGGTAAAGAAGGAATAGTAAAAGCATCAAGAGTAAAGCAACTAGTTACATAAAGAGAACTCCCTTACGGCTACCAGCTGACTTTTCAGCAGAAATTCTGGAAGGAGAGGCATGGTATATTTAAAACAATGAAAGGGAAAAATCTACCACCAAGAATATTCCACCTGGCAAGGCTTTCATTCATATTTGATGGAGAGAGAGAGATCAAAAGTTGTACTAGACAAGTAGTAGCTTAAAGAGTTCAGCACCACCAAACCAGCTTTATAAGAAATGTTAAAGGGACTTCTCTCAGTGAGAAAGAAAAGGCCACAACTAGAAACATGAAAACCATAAAAGGAAACAAAATCTCATTGGTAAAGGCAAATATACAGTAAAGGTGGGAAGTGAACCACGTATAAAGCGGGTAGGAAGGTTAAAAGACAAAAGTAGCAAAATTATCTATATCCACAGCAAGTAGTTCAGGGACACACAAAACAGAAAGATGCAAAATACACCAACAACAGTGAACGTGAGGAGTAAAAATGCAGCGCTGTTAAAATGCATTTGAACTTGAGAGAGACCAGCACCTCAATCCTGAAACCAATGTGATACGACACTAGGTTAAAGGCTACCCACTTTACTCTCTAGAAAATCTGAGTTTGTGGCAAATTTATCAGGATTAGGTCATTTGAACTAGAGAATAGTGAGTGCAACTTTGAAACTGCCCATAACGACTATTGGAGTCGATGTCAGCTTTCAAATGACAAGTTACTAGCCTTGTGACTAGGGGTGAAAAATAAAGAATGAGAGTGATTTCACATATTAGAAGGAAAGCAGATGTAGAAAATGGACTAGATTAATTAAGGAATACACCAAAGAATAAAATTAGGACCAGTGGGAAGGGATAGGTGAACTGGCTTCAGATTCATTCATTCTTTTCCCCACTCACTCAGCGAATATTTAGTTAATTAACTCCCATTGGGTGTAGCACCATTTTCAGTTCTAAGCAAATGAAAACTCACTCCAAAGAAGGCTGGCCCAGAGAGATAGGTCAGTATATAGGTATGCCTGGAGATAAATGGGTATAGTAATTAAAACACGGGTTAATGTAAGGAACAGAGAGAACCAATCCACTCTGCCAGTGGAAGTGATTTTAGATTTTTCTTGAAGCATGAATGAAGGTGAAAATTGGAGGGGTATTAAAAAGGAATAAAAAGTGTTTCTGGCATTGACAACACTATAAGCAAAGACACATAAGTGAGAAGTCCATGATGTGGTATAGAAATGAGTATTTTTGTTCGCCTGGGGCTTACAGGGCAAATGGTGAAGTGGTGGGGAATAATGCTGAAAATATAGATGGCAGCCCAGCTAAGGAGTTTGATCTCCACAGGCAGTGGGGACCAGAGTGTTTTACATTGGGAACGACAGGAGCAAATTTGTAATTTAAGATCCTTCTTAGAGTAAAGTAAGGCTCAGCTCACAGGGAGAGAAGCCTGGGGAGGGTTCATCTCTTCCAAAGCAATTGCTAGAGACCAGTCAAGATGGGACGATGGCAGTGGAGACGGAGAGAGGGAACAGATTTGAGAGATATTTCCAGATAGAAAGATAGGATTTGAGGAGCAACTGAAATCCATAGGTGATGGTGCAAGAAGGTCCTATTCAATAACTGTTCCCAGGTTTCTGGCTCAGGGGATTGGTGGATAAAAGTAGGGGATTTCCAAGGCATGAGAAGAGTTAAAGTGTCAGTTTAGTTTGGAAGGAGGAAAATGTGAGCTTTCTACAGAGCAATCAAATGCTCCCATTACTGAACTTATGTAATATACAAAAGCATGTTTGTCCCCAGGCAGACACATGCTTCTCTCAGGAGCCGCAGAGCTAGCCTTTGTGCCTGGCACTCCACGCAGTGGTCCTCAGCCTTTGATGGACACTGGGGAGGAATCACGTGGGGAGGTTTTTACAAACACATATGCTGGTCTCCACCCTCAGATTTTTTTTTAAACCTTCAGTGGATCTGATATGAGATTCTGGCATTTTTAAAAATAGCTCCAAAATAGATTCTGATGTGCATCAAGATTTGACAGCCACCGTAACATCCAGCCAATAAATAACACATTAATTAGTTAAAAGAAAAAAGAAGAAGGAGAGAAGGCTTCCTGAAGTTTATGCGGCAGCAGCTGGTTGACCTTCTATTCTCAACGGTATAGTATTGGCTGGGAAGATGCAAGACGCAAGATGACCTTTAAGATCTTCCAGTCTTAAGGGTTCATGAATGTGATGTTATGAAATCCCTGGCTTTGACCCTTGAAGATAGAGCACTAGCTGAATAATCACTGGCCTGACTCAAAGAATCTTTTCTTACATCTTTTACATTATTAATGACCATCCTCTCTTACAGCAACCTGTTCTTTAACCTCACAATATTCTGTGTTTTTGTAGAGATACACTTCTCTCCATTTGCTTCTCCCTCAAGGCCTGTCTCTTCTACGAGACTGAAGTTCTTTACAAACAGGCTGGGATTCTGTTTCTTTGGTTGTTGTGTAACCAGCACCCACCTAGCAAAGCACAGGTACTTAGTGAATAGGTGAGCAGTGAGCCAGATTTTTTTGTGTGTGAAAATGTTTAAGCCACATTGCATTACTTTCAGTATGCCTATGGATCTGTCCATGAGGGTCTTACAGACTCAGGAAACAGTTTCCAAAGTGTTAAAAAAAACACACATACAGCTGCAGACAAGATATTTTTAGATTCTTCCTCAAGAAAACACTTCGGCTCCAAGAACTTCGATGTCCTATAAGATAGCTCCTTATGTAAAATAAATCAAACGTCAGTATAGGGAATAAATATCTAAAAGGGCGAACCAGGCACAGGTGTTTAACCTGAAAAATATAATTTAAGCCCCGGTTCTGTTGCTTATCTGGATCTAAGAAGTTGTACCCTACAAGCCAGATGAACCTGTGGCTTTCATATCATTTATATGTTAATGATCAGGTTTAACGATTAGGTACAAAATAAAGAAATGAATGAAAGGCTGAACTAATGGGAAACTCAAAGTTCATATCAGCAGAGTAATTCAAGAAGTAGAAACGGGTGGCTCATTTGAGGAGCCAAAATGTTACAAATCTCTATACGAATTGTGGTCAATATGCTTTTATATGTTTGAACAGTTAAACATTTGCTGACAGTACTTACTTATGCTGTTTAACTAACTCACGACATTTTAAAATATTTTACAGTCCTGAGAGGGAATGTGAGTTGTTTTTTCTAAACACAAAAATGATCAAAATCAGAATTCTAGTTTACCTAAAATTTGCCACTTCCTTATTTCTCACCTCATCCGAGTCTCACAACTTTACAGATCAGGAAACGAACCATCAGAGTAACCTCACATGGAGGTTACTAAAACTGGAATACTGTGAGAAGTGTTAATTATAATAAAAAAATCACTGAAGCATCATGTTAATCCAGGTGAAAAGTATATTATATTTACAAAACCATGTTTTTATTAAAATGGTAAACATAAACTTCAATTATCAGAATGACAGAAGAATACTAGATTCTAATTGACGATACAATTTGGGTTACCAAGGAGAAAGTCATGTTGTTTCAACTGACGTTATCAAAAAGATGTTAAGAGTAGTGGTAAGATACATTGACATCTTGCGGCCTTTGGTAGTGGGGCCACTGAGAAGGATGTTATCATTATCACCTCTGTGGTATCCTGGACAAAACTGTTGTATAACCTCAATTTAATCATGAAAGGATATCAGACAAAAATCACATCAAAGACATCTTGCAGACAACTAACCAGTACTCTTCCAAGACACCACGACTATGAAAGACAAAGAAAGAATACAGAACTGACTTGTTGATTTTCCATATTTCTGATGTATTCAGATCATCACTCTAAAGTCCGGACATAGTACTGGATATATAAATGTAGGTTTAAGACATTGGAATAATTCCAGATCACATCCAGGGTATTAGCTAAATTCTAGGATGCAGACTTGTTTTTATGTTATTTGCAGTTTTCCCCGAACAGCTATAATCAAAAAAGGATCCTCTATTAACTAGAGATATCAGTTAACTGATTGAAAATTACGCTCAGCTAAATTTACATAAGTCATTTCTTACAAAGGCTGTGTGTCTTTCTGAATCAGTATCTCAGATCAGAGTATTAGAATTATGACGGCTATTTTCATTGTCCAAACAGGAAAGCAGGCACACAAGAAAAGTAGAACAAAAAGAGAGAGGGGGAAATTGAAGCAAGGAGGAAGGAAACACTATTCCTTTAAAGCACATTCATTAACCTGGGACTACTAGATACCCCAGGCTAGAAGTGAGCAGCTTGCTTCTAAACAGATTTTAATTTTTAATCTGGTGGAATAGGTCAGGTGCCACTCTCCCACCTGGAGGCCCGTCCCAGGACCTACCTGCCCCAAGGCAGTACTGAGGGTCCGCTAGTAATGGTCACCGTTGGGTAAATGCAACCTCCAGGCAGCCACGTGGCTCTACGTGTTCTGACCCCCAAGGACCAGTACTAAAAGCTGGATGAGATTTCACAACAAGGTGGGGTTTTTGTCCTTAGATATTTTTTAGGGATAAGAAAAGACACAGCCAATAAAAACATTTTTTAAAGTGAGGTAGAAATAACTAAGATCCTAAAAAAATCAAGATCAGCTTTACTACTTAAGTAAAATTGGGTGGGGGCATGTATGTTGGTCCAAATGTGATGCTCGTGAGACAAATGCTGAGACATGAGCAAGATCTGGGAAATCAAAACGCCTTAAATGCAGGGAGAACTGAATGGAGCAGGCCCCAGAGCTTCCACACGTGAAGCTAAAACAATCAAAGAAGAACCGAGAGTGACTGATGCCCAAGCTCTTTGCAGACCTAAGATCAGCTGGCTACTAGCACAGGCAGGCCTCAGCTGTCCATGAAAATGAGAGCACATTTTAAAAGCTGCGTTTTAATTTTAGAGGTACTCAACATTTCCAGTATTGTTTACTGGAAAAGGCCAACACCCGCGTGTTTTATTTATGCGAGGCAGAACCTCAGTCTAAAAGCACTCGGTTTTCCACATGGCATTCGCTGAGAATGTGTTCGAAGCATAGTTCCGGGGCCAAGAATATTGTTTTCTTCAGACTCAGTGCATGCATTATTAAAGGCCTTCTGCTGTGCCCTCGACCGGGAGATGGCAGAAGAGAAAGCAGTGGCCCCGCATTCTGAATGCAGAGGGCCGACGCCCAGTCATTCACTACAAACTCGAACAGCAATAACCCCAGACTCACACTAAGCCACGCCTCTCTTTAGTTCCCTCTAGAGAAAAGGAATATGGAAATATTTAAATAAAACTCATATAAAAGTTCAGTTCCAAGTACAACATCTTGGGTTTTTTGGACGGTAAGTATTTCTCTGAGCCTGGTGCCTGGCGTCCCCTTTCCACATTCCAGGGCTGCGTAGACATTCACACCAGCCCCCAGTTCCACCAGCAAAGCCAGAGAACTATATACTGACTCCTTCCAACAAGATTTGTGTTAAGATCATTAAATGCCCAAAGTAATTTTTTTATTAGCTGAACCAGAAATAATACATAATATACATACCAATTTTGTGACAGCGAGAAGAGTTACTCATGTTAGTGAGCCAAGAATATCTGTGGTATAAATTAAAAATCTTCGGATTAAGTCCAGTGTTTTAAATAGACTATGGAAAAGCGTGAGGCTAATGCCAGGTGAATTTTGACTGGAATACAGGAGAGCCTTTGTCATTCTAGGAAAAGTACTTCTTCACAATAGGCAAGTTCTCAGGTAAGTCCAGAAATTATTCCTTTTACTTGGAAAGTTATCTTCTTTCACTTGGGAAAATGCTTTCTTTAAACTGCTCCCTTATTGCATTTTAATAAATAATTTGATTTATAGACATTAGATACACCCACATTTCTAGTGTAACATCTTTTGCATAAAGCAAAGCGCATCTGTGACAAAAATGTCCATCCTACTTAGATATGGGGAACAAATAGCTGACCAGCATCCCCATGTGCATGGGAACACGTGCCTCATTTTATATAACACTTGCCCCTTAAAAATAAGAATATAAAATGCTTTCTTCAGAAAATTTCAGAAGAGTATGGTTTTTACATTACACCTCTACTTGATACACTTTCCAATACTTCAGAACCCTTATATTAAGAACTGGTGCTGACATAATTTGAATTGACCCCATGAGTACGTACAGAAGTGCCAGTGCATCTCAGCCACTATGCTCTGAGCAGGTGACGCAAGATGAGTCAGGCACCGTCTGCTGGTCCTGCCTACGAGGAGCCCACGACAGGGCTGGCAGGAGAGACACGTGTACCTGGTTGTAACGTCCTGGGATTATATCCTGGTGGTGTGAATCGCATGCTCTGGCAGAGCAGAGTAAAGAGTGAGGACTTCGGGAGGGGATGTGGGAGTCGGAAGGGTAGGGACTCAGCAGAGGAGGTGACATCTGAGTTGCGTCGTAAAGGTTTAGCACAGGCACTGGAGAGCATTCCAAGCCAGGGAAAATCAAACCAGCCCGCCCACGCCAAGTGTTTATAGTCAGACTTTTGAAAGTATTTTCCTTCAACGAGACTTCAGTTTGCAAAGACTCACATAAAATAATGATCGCAAATTAGATGGTTTCCTTCGCACTAGCCTGCCCTTCTGCCAAACTCCCTAGAACAGTTAGGAAGTACAAGTAACAAGAAGAGGACTGAAAGTACCTTGGTAGGGACAGAGAAAATGAGGATGCTTCCCTCACTGAAGTCATGGTCGGAATCAGCGCTGCTGGCCTGTGAGTGAGAAGCGCTGGCACTGAAACCACGAGATTCACGCTGCAACAACCACGCCTTTCGGTCTGCTTGCAACACAGATGAAATCAATCTCTTTAAGAAAGAGGGTCTGCTATGAAAAAGTCTGTAAAGCCCTATCACCCACAGGGTGTGTAAGAATTTTGCTCTGTGTTGGGTCCTTTTAGCCAGAAGGGAGGAGAGACAGCGAGGAGAGACTGATCATTTTCTCCCAGCCACCTAATCGCACTGGTATCCTGAATGGAGATGAAGGCTGTGCTGCAGACTTTGTGATTTGCACTGTGTTCCTCTTCTGCTACAGAGGGAAAAGTAAGGGGGGAGCAGGGTCCCCGGGGTAGACATGGATGGAGGAAAAGAGTTCTGGGAAGTCTCCACCTTCATTCAGGTTCTAATACTCAAATGAAGATGATGCTAAGAGGCTGAGAGACCAAGAGGACAAGACTTTGATGGGTTTTCACAGTGCCCAGAAGCTAATGAAACTGGGGTTAAAAACCTAAGGGGAATTTAAGCTAGCTGGGACCTAAATATAATACGTTGCATCTTGCTTATTCACATTTTATGAAATGAAGTACCGGTATTTTCATACTGGTATTTTTTCAAAGTGGTGTGCCTGCGTGTGTAAGTGTATGTGTGTGTGTGTGCCTGTGTGTGTAAGAGAACGAGGTTTGGTTACCGGGGGAAAGGGGGTGGGAAGGGATAAATTGGGAGTTCGAGATTTGCAGACACTAACTCCTATATTTAAAATAGATAAACAGCACGTTTATACTGTAGAGCATAGGGAACTATATTCAATATCTTGTAGTAACATCTAATAAAAAAGAATATGAAAATGAATATATGTATGTATATGTATGACTGAACTATTATGCTGTACACCAGAAACTGACACAACATTGTAAACTGACTATACTTCAATCAAATAAATAAATAAACAAACCAAGTGTCTGGATTGCGTTCACTGTTTACTTTTCTTTGAGCCATCGACCAGTAGAGCCAAGTTGTAGGAAGATGTGCCTTGGAGATTGAACCCTCTTACTATTCCCCACGTAGAAGGAGGCAGCTTCAGAAAGCTGAGGGTTTGGCTCCCTAGATCCAGGTGCCATGCCCTCCTGTCCATGGGGGGGCTATGGGGCTGCCTGGGGCTCATGAGTCTTGGGTTCTGGCTTCTAGTTCTGGGTCTCAGGTGGAAATGAAAAGCCAGAGTTCGGGCTGCACGCTTTACATGGCTGTTCTCTCCCACTGTTCTCTGATTCCATCGCACAGTGTGATGTTCTGAAGAAATGTTTCATCCTTCCGGGTTTCACAGATTCATATTTTAGAGCCACTGTAATAATAACAATGCCCCATCTAGTGTCAAAACAGGGAATACTGGCTCAGGAGTGCCGTGAGGACTGGCTCTGTGGCCCTTCACTGCCTCAGGGCTCAGAATGGAGGTCTGCATAAATGCTGCTGGGGGGGTCTTTGTCATATCCCACCTGGCCAACTTGGTGGCGTGAGACAAGTTTAAAAAGCTTTTTAGGAAGCTATTTTACAGCTTCCATGTGTGATGTACAACACTAGCACAATAGGGCTTTTATTAAGGTCTTACAGGATAATCTTTCCCACTCTCTGTACCGGCAGCATCATCACCAACATAAAAGAGCCTCTGGGGGATGGAGATGGGCAGGCAGTGCCTACCCGAGGGGAGATCAGGAGAGATTCTGGGTGCCGCAAGCAAGTCAGCCCAATTCTGGCATCTTGAAGACTCACCTGGGAGTTTGCCAGGATTTTAATCTGCCTTCCCCTTTCCACTTCCTTCTTTCTGAACGCTCCCACAAGGAACTGCCTCTGACCAGCTAACGGCTAACCTCACACTCACCCAACTCCCTGGGTTCCGTACAGCGTTGCCCAATCCTTGCTAAATGCCACCCCCCAGGAAAGAAACCAAGGGAGGGAACAACATAAGGACTGAGACAGGGCGTCTACCAGTTAGACAAACGACCCTCCTCCTCGGGTGTTTGACTCTCCTGTGTGTTTCTGTTGTTGTCTCTATTAAGCAATTTAACTTTCATACCGCCATGTAAGAACCACTTCATTTTGGAACCTGCCTCCCTCTGGGAACACAGGTCAGCTCAGTGGAGTACTTATGGGGTGTCTGTCTGCTGCAGGCCAGACACTGTCTTAATAATGTCTGGGCTGAGAGAATGCAAGACTCAGAAATTCTGTGTCATGCTGCCCGGCCTGCTTTCAGCCTGGGACCTAGGTAACTGGAGGCATATTTTACTTCCCATGACCAAGTTCAGTGGAAGACATTTTCTCCCTGTTTATTACCCTTACACCTCGTTCCCGTGATGGCTGAAGCCCGCCCCAGCAGTGGCTGATCTTTTGGAATGCTCACATCCTGGATGAAATGACGGCTCCAGCCACTCACCCGCTCAGATCTCTTCTAACTGGCTGCCTCCACTAGTCAAACTTCTGCTCAGTCACTTGGAATTCTACCCTTTCCTAGCCAAATGTGACTTCGGCCCAGCCCTCAGCATTGGCTTGCCAGTTTAATGTGCCTCTCCTGGGATCCACATTCCAAAATCAGCTTCATTCCAACTGGCCCAGACCGTCCTGAATTTCCTCATCGCCCAACCCCACATTCCTGCCCCATGACCTTCGTGTCCATCCTGAGGGCAACGCACCCTCTGAAAGAGTTCAGAGTGATGGTCTCGGCTCAGTTCTGTTGATCTCGGTCCGGGTCTGGCAACTGTGGTACTCTGGAGTACAACTGTTACCTAGTACCCAGCAACTGAGGCAGCTCCCACAGAAACTCCCAAGGGAGATTTGCCTTAGAGGGCCGCCAGAACAACAGCAGTCTCCGACAATCACTGAGGAAAGGAAACACCTGGAGGTTTTATTGAGCACCTAGAATAGTGCCTGGTACATGATGGGACTCAAATATTTTGACAAACTATGCAAAGATATCTTTCAGATAACAAATTGCAAATGCTCAGAGTTATGCACGGATACCGTAACTCAGGACAGAGAGTCTGGGTTTGTATCTGCACCCCCAGTGCCTGGCGTCCAGTACAACTGATGCCTATTTGTTGAATTAAGATGATTTTGTTGAGAAAAGTATGTCAAAGGCATTTTCGGAGGTTATGTAATTTCCTAGGAATCTGGATGAGGCAGGGCTTTTGAAGATGCCCCAAAACATAACCATCAGATCGCCTGGAGCCCTGAATCTGCATGCTACGGTGTTCCTGAGGCACTGGGGTCCGTGCGTCTACCTGGTGGGCAGGGAGCCCTGCAGGACAGTCGGGACCTAATGTGCATTCCCCTCCTGCTGGGGTCCGTGGCACCCTCAGATTTGACCTGGGATGCGGGAGGTTCCTCTGGACACATCTATTTACTCACAAGCTAAAACAGGAATCTGGGTTTGGCCAAGCATCTCCAACCTGAAACACATCTGAGGATGAAAAACAGTCAGCTACAGACCTGCTAATGGAGTCCGACAGAGCTGCCAAAACAGCTGGATGTCAATGAACATGTCAATGTCATGATTTTAGTATGCCCTTCACTAAAGGCTACTAGTTTAGAGCATTTATGTATTTATCTTTCATAGCTGAAGCTCTCCATAAATGTGGGGAACACTATACTTAGGCCAATCAAGGGTGCATGATTTCCAAAGTACATTAAAATGCGTTAGTGCTCATTTCACATACAACATAAAGCATCCATTTTTAAAATGCTCACAGCAATCGATGCCTTTAATTGCGCAGAAAAGCACACACAGGTGTAGAAATGTTCAGTCCTCGCCAGGGTTCCTGATAAGTCATCTTCAGAGATAAATCTCCACAACGGATGTTTCAATTAAGACAGTGATATTTATTGAAAGGTGAGCCATAAATGTATAGGCACTTGAAACATTATTGAACGGAAGTAATTTATGCTGCAGCTGGGCACTGCATTTCAGCCCTGCTTTGATTTTATCAGCATTTGTCAATTAATCAACATGAACCTTGTAAAACATGTACTCTTATTAGTGAAAACAAGCAACGGCTTGCAGACTCTGAAGGAAAGGTCGCTTAATAATTTGCTAATTGTGCAAAGATGGATTTCACTTTTTTTTTTAAAAGGTAAACTCTCCTTACCACTCTACATAAAAGAGAGCTTTATTTAAGCTTAGCCTTGATAACTGAAATACGGTCAGTGGTTGATTTTTTTTTTTTTTTTTACTGGTATTAAATAGCAGAAAAAGATTAAGATGGAAAGAAATCAATTCAGCTTCAGGTTTTTCAAACTTATTTTAAGAAGTTTTTTATTGCCACCTATGACATTTCAGGGTTGCCCACCTTGAGGCTATGGCTATAAACAAATCAATTATATTTTCTTGGCAGACAAATGAAGAGGAAAAAGACAAAGTAGCAGAAATGGGAAACGAAGAAGCACAAAAGAGCTGTGCAGGGGCAATGTTCTGTTGCTTTTCTTTTTGTTTTTTCATTTGCCTCAATTCGTCCTCCATTCTGCTAGATGAGACGTCAGCTCCCGACTTCTGACTGCCAGTTCATTTCAAGCTCAGTGAGTAAGAAAGAAGCAGAATCTAGCTCTCCCCGGGGGGAAGCCGGGCATTAGCACACTTGCCACCTCTCCAGGCCACCAAGAAAGCGCTCTACCTTCCAGGCACAGTGTTACCACCACCCAGAGCTCAGGGAAGTTTAAAATGGGTAACATACCTCGGACAGCAATTTCTACACTGGGGTCTGCAGGGCTGAATCGAGAAATCCGCACCATCTTAGAAGTATAAGTGAAACTTAAGATGAGATAGCATGCCTCGAGGCATTTGTAGGAGTAAGAATTTTGCACGGAGTTTACAGAGACCACGTTCCTTGAATAGAGATGGGTCTTGGCAGATGGTCTGGGCAAAGTGCTTGGCTGCAGGCTCCTTTTATATGAGTTACGAGGCCCGGGTTGCTCTCTGCCTGCTCAAACTGGCTGATCAATCCATTCCATTCCATTCTGTTACTCCGTTCTAAATACGGCATTATTTCAGGCACATTTCCCTAAGCAGATGCAAGCACCCTTTTCCTGTGTGAGACTCCCTTGGGCAAATTAGGGTTCTTGGAAAAGGGTCAAGGAGCAATCAAACAAAATACCTACTGAGAAACAAGCATGTGGTTTCCAGGGACGTCATTCGTACAGGCCACAAGTCAAATTTTAGACACAGCTTGGGCAGGAGTGTTGAGTCTGATAGGACCAGCTCTGGGAAGCAAAATCCTGATACCTGCAGCCAAAGATTCTTTTTGTGGTCATGACAGGTAAGTTTTTTTCCTCCAGCTTCATCAAAGTATAATTGACAAACAAAATTGTATAAGGTATGTATAAACAGGATTTGATATACATGGGATGAAATAAAAATTCATATTTTAAGGCAAGACAAGACCAATTTCAAAACAAACATTTTTCCTTTGCCCGCTTGGGCCTCCTCCCTCCCCTCTGTATGTTGCATCAGGCGTCTGCTTTATGCATTGACCAGACCTCCCCAATAGCAGAAATGCCAGCTCCACCATAAAGATCGATTTTCCTTTCTTCTGGCATCAGCCATGTAACTCCTTAGAAGACAGCATTCCTTTCTCAGTCCTACAAGCGGTCACAATGACCCACCACTCACGTGTATGTACAGACATCTCTGGTGAACTTTATGGACAATGTCAATATGTCATTTCCCTTAAAGACACAGATTGGTGCAGAACAGATTGGTCAGACGACTGGGGAGATACTGGGCCACACCTAGTGGGTGTTCTCACTTAAATACTTACTTGTAACCTCTTTAATGCTACTAACCTTATTCCTTGTATTTCTGCCTGTTTTACCAGATTATGAGTTTCTTGCATGACCAAATGTATGACTGAGCTTCCAACAGCAAAAAAAAACTGATGTCCTGAAACAACTGACCAAACATACAGTTCTGTAAGATCGATGATTGCAATAGTGTCACTCTGGATATGGGAAGAAACAACAAGGGGGAACCGTGTCCGAGACCATGACAGAGCCTCAGATCCCTTACGTACAAAACTGGGCTTTCAGCTTCTGCTAACAGGGCCTAATTCAGCAGCAGCACTTTGAGAGGCCTAGCAATGAAATGCTTGCCCCACCTGGGAATGCACATTCCTAGCACAGCGGGACAAACTGGTCATGGAATGCCTCCAGAACCTTGGTCGAAATTAAGACCGAAAAGGAGGGGACTGTAAAATAAAGAAGGCTGCTCACCATCCAGTTCTACCAGACTCGTGTCATTAACTCCTGCAGATGCTGACCTACAACACACCCTGAAAGGGATTCAGGGCAAAGATCAGGATGAGGGAGGTACTTTGTGTTCTAGGAAAACTGGCAGGACAGACCCCTCAGATAGTGAGATATTTTCAGGAGAGTTTTATGAACTCAGATTCTTGCATCTTCCCATACTTAGAAAAGCACTAAAATCATTAACCATGTTCCTTGCAAATAGCAGTGAACGTCTACCAAGATGTGTGCTTGACTGCAGTACCCTCTTCTCCAAAATCACGTATCTGCTGCCCCTCCCCCCGACCTCTGCAGGATGGTTCTCAGAGCTCCCTGAGAGACTGTCTCTCGAGTTACAATCCTCAGGGTGGCTTGAATAAAATTTCCATTTCTTTCTTTCTTTGACTATTGCTCAATTTTTTTCATCAACACACACACATACATAGTGAAATGATGACCGCGATAAAGTTAGTTATCATGTCCATCACCCCACATTACTCGTGTGTGTGTGTGTGTGTGTGTGGTAAGGGTTTAATTTTTTTATGGAAGCAAAATTGATAGTCATATGATAATGGAAAACTTCCTTGTCCAACATTTCTAATTAAAAGCTGCTAATCAAATCCTAATTTCTTAATAAAATCATATTTAAAAAAATTATAAGGGGAAAGTTACCATAAAATTACTATCTTCAGTTCTCATCGTCCTATATCTAACAAATGTGGAATATTTCTGAAATAGATACTCCTTATTGTATTCTTTTCTCTCAGTCATACGGAGAAAAGTCCCTTGTATGTTTTTTTAATATTTGCTTTTATTAAGTTCAGCTGCAGTTAGCTCACTTCCATATATCAGGACTCTTCAAAACAGAAGAGACAAGAGGCAAATGCAAATGTGGGAAGGGAAGCTTCTTGGTAACACAAAAGCCGCTCCCTCGCAAGAGTTATTTCTCCCTAAAACATATAGACCATATTAAGAAGCCACAGGGAAAAAAAAAATGAATAGATGTGGATGGCAGGTTTTCATCTGTTTCCTTGACATCTCAGAATACTGTAAATGAGTCTGTGTGTTTCAATTCAAACTGTTCCATTATCTTGGAGGTCTTAATCATTTGCAATAGCAGTTTCTGAAATGTTCAAAGCCTGTGCTCAAGGAGCATCACTGGCATTCAATGTAGTCATACTGCGTTAAGCAGATTTACAACCTTGTTCATGGTTATCCTTGATCATCTTTATTTAAAAGTAAGTTCAGGCTGATGAAGTGGCTTAAGCCTCCTCTTACATTTCAGCCTGTCAGTCCCACCCCACCAGAACACCTGGCTCTGCTGGGCACCCTCACACTTCTCCCAATGAGACTAAAGCTGGCAAGGTGAATGGGGCAGAGTCGTAGGTGGCATTTAACCTGGAAAAAAGTTTAAGAGGGCAGCCCTGTTTTCACATGTGTTGGTTTTATTCAGGTATGGGATGGCCAACAAATTAGAGATGCTGGCCGCTGAAAAGATAGTGTGTTACACGTAGCTCCCAAGAGGAGGTGCCGTGAAGGGCTACATGGGGAGGTACCAAGGTTGGTCAGGAGCAGGGGAAATAAGGAAAAGATGTGAGCCAGAACCTTTTCTGTGGTTTCTGCAGGAAAGACAAAGCAAGGCAGGGTAAGAAGGTTTAGGGTTGGACGGTTTAAATAATCTCAGTAGGTTCTGGGGTCCAGGGGTGATATCTCATTGTCTGGTACCTGGCCCCAGGGTGATTTAGGGCAGGGAGATAGTGTCCTGGACTGCAGGAGCCTGGTAAAAGGGCACAGGTGGGGCGTGCAAATCAAAAGTGTGCTCCCAGACAGTGCTCTCTCTAAAAAGTAGCTAAGTCTGGGAAGGGCTATGCCTCCCTGGCTTCTGCAAGACTCTAAGATGTCAAGATACATCTCGTAAAATACAGAAGATAAAAAACATGATGAATACAAGCCTGTCTGAAACAGTACTGTAAGAAACACAAGAACAGAGCTTCTTAAATTTTGCTGTGCTTAAAAATGACCTGGGTATTTGTTAAACTATAGATTCTGATTCATTAGATCAGGTAGGGCTTGAGATTCTGCATTTCTAATAAAGTCCTTGGTGATGTTGGGGCCACGCTTTGAGTAGTCAGGGGTAAGAATATCCCTGGGTCACCTTCTACAGGGGGGAGGGGAGAGCCTGACACTGACTGAACCCTGCTTTGAACCAGATACTGCTCGGCACTGAATGTACAGACTTCACCTTGTTTTGCTTGGACAACATCTTTTGCTCATAGGAAAAATCATCCCAATGTTACAGGTAAGGGAACTGAGACTCAGGGTGGTTCAGTAACCTGCCCCAAGTCACTCAGCTGTAAGTTAGAAGACATAAGTGTCTGACTTAAAAACCCAATTTTTTCCCCTACCGCAACATAAGTACAGATGTTTCCACTCTGATGGAAAATAAAAAGTCTCTGTTGGTAAAGGCTTCATAAAATATAAAGTCCATGGACTTGAATCGTGGCCATTTATAGCTTGACTTCTGAAAAGAAGAGAAATTCTGAATGGTGCTCATTACCTGGGGACCAGAAGTAAACGATGCTGACTGAATCACCTGTATTTCATTATAGCCGTTCGAGAAACACTTTCAATGAGATTCCCTATTAAACTGGTGTTTTTATTTTAAAAACAGATGCATGTACATGGTAAGATATAGACAATAAAAGTCCATCTTCCACCCACATGCCTTCATTTCTACTGCACAGAGATAACTACTGCTAGGTTGGTGTAGCCTTTTAGAAATTCTACGCAAAGAGTAACCTCCTATGCAAATAATAAACTTGTTCCACGAATTCATTCATCTGGCCATTCATTTTTCCAGGGTGGTGGGGGGAAGAGTAAATAAAACACACACAACATCCCTCATGCACCTGACATGCCAGTAGAGGAGCTAGATCATAAAATAACAAGTGAAATTATGTCCAATAGGGATAAATGGTAATGAAAATGCTGGGGAGGGGGGCATTTGCAATTATAAATGCAGTGGTTAAGGAGGGCCTCTTTGAAAAGGTGGTATTTGAGCAGACACATGAAGAAGGTCATCCTATTCCACATTCACTTTTTCCTTTAGCAGCACATGTTGAAGCCCTTGCTGTACCAGGACTTAAAGGTCCACCTCGTTCTTTTTGATGGCTTCATAGTTCTCCACTATTTGCGTATACCGTAAGACCGATCGATATTTAGTTATTTCCACAAAGGGAATGTTTTAGATTAATCCCTTTTTTTAATTTGTTAGGTGATCGTCTGAGTGGTTATAAGGAGATTCGGGGAGTGTGGTATAAAGCCTGACGAGGTAGAAAGGGGCTTTAATTAGGTGGGAGCAGTTGTGGCCGTGAACCCTCATGGGCCATTCGACCAGATGACCATGTCATCACTGAGTATTTACAGAATGCCTGCTTCACGTCAGTGCTCTCCCTTTTCCTGCCGCATCTGAGGCTGGGCTACATCCACCAGGTGCAGGGGGATGGCTGGGAGTTTCTCTATCTGGAAGCCAAGGTGACTTCCTACTTGCAACATCTCCCTCAATACAAGGCTACCCTGAAACCCCTGCAGAGTCAAATAAAAACCCTCCAGGTGACAAGTTTTCTGCATTTCCCACACAGGAAGCACAATCAAAAATTTCAGGGAGGAGTTAACCCTCTGGACTCTGGGTACCATCTTCCCCTTTAGGAGGAAGGAAAACAAGTAAAACTCCTTACCTTCCAGTAATAGTTATTTACATGGATACAGATGTTTAGCACTGGGCCATATGACCCAACAGATTTCACATTTAATGAAAGATTCATTTATTCATTTAATTATTATCTGGGGGCAGTACCTGAATTATATCAGTACTCTGCCGGGCTCTAGAGGAGGGATAAATATCAGTGCAATATGGTCCCTGTCCTTGTCACCTGCGAGCTCTTAACAAAGACTGAACAAGGGGAAAAAACAACCGTGATTTCAAAGCGGTGTGTGGTAAGTGGTGCCAAGGACAATGCGACAGGAATTATGGTAAAGAAGGAAAGGGGAGGATGCTATGATCAGAGAGGGATGCTGGCTGACAGATAAGCAGGGAGGGATGGAGGTGGAACCAGGGGACTTTGGGAGGGGTGTGTGTGTGTGTAACATGTATGGATGGAAGGTAAATATAACTGCACTATAAGCAAAGGCCCAGGTGAGAGAAAATGCAGGTGTTATAAAGGGGACATAAAGTGGCCCAGTAGAGCTTAAACACAGAATGTGGGGGGGTGACTGCTGGTGACAGAACAAGTTGGTTGGAGGGAGGCTGGCAGATATTCTGAGGCTCTGACTTTGTCATCAGACGTGAGATAAACGAATGAGTCCTGAAAGATATCAAGAGAAGCACCGCCAAAGTGTCCCTCCTTCTCTGTCTCTGCTCTTTTTGGCGGGAGGGGGTGTTGCGCACTTTGGTTTTATAACCTTTATTTCTATATCCAGTCTTTTTAAAAAAAACAACTCAATACTTATCAAAGTCATACATGCCCATTGTGTCAAGAGGTAAGGAGTGTTTCAAGGCCTCTCATCAAAACCAGCAATCCCCTTACCCCGCACCCCCGTCTCCACCACCCCCTCCTGCTCCTCAGAAACCACGTTTTTTGTGGTTTATTTTTATTATGAAAGATAATGATTTGCCAGAGCAAGCAGCCTGCTGTACAGGTAAGACTTCTGCCCCAACCAGAGGTTAATCTGTGGGCTGGCCCGGGGCAGGAAGACTAACCCGTGAATCGAACCCACCCCTCCCCTTCAAGGAGGCTGAATCCTGTCATGGGAGAGGACACTTGTAATTCTGAAATTTGCTTCCGTTTATTGAGGTAATGTGTGTACACTGATCTTTCTTAAATGATCAGTTTTTTAGAGATTATCTAATGTCTTCCTACTGTGCCAAATGAGGACAATGTGACATTGTCTTCCACCATCGCCACCTCCCCATAAGCATCCTTCCCCCGTCTTTCCAGTAGGTTACACAGCAGTTTGCGGTAAACTGATACTCTGTGTTTACACCGCTGTCACTATGTAATACTGTTTACTTTCGGGCCACATAGTGTTAGAACCCACATCCTGGCTTGTTCAATATTTCGTTCTTCCTGCTGTTGTCTTTTTCTTCCTTCCTTTTTGTGTGTATCTATTACTGACTGCTCTTGAACTTTTCAAAGGAACTATAAAAACCCTATTAAAACACATTTTTTTTTTTTAACGTGATCATCTCAGTCAGTTAATCTGTCAGACGTGCTTTTCCCTCCAGGAGCCTCCCCGAGTCCGTCAGGTCTCGCGGTTTGGTTTCCCAGGCCAGCTGCCCACCTGTTGTCCTGGGGCTTCTTTTTAACAGCATCTTGCGAAATCCCTGTGCCTCTCGCCTGTGCTGGGTCCCCCGTTTCCTGGATCCCATGGTTTCCGCTTTCTTGGTTTACAGCCTCATTTTTGTAGATCCTCATTCTCTAGTGGCTTCCTGAGGAAAGGTACATGGGAGGTAAATTTGCTGAGACCTTCCTTGCGTGTCTGAAAAATGTCCTAACTCTGCTCTCGCACGTGCTTGCCAGTTACGCTTGCCATTTAGGTCCGAGTGAAAAAGCCACTGCCCTCGGAATTCTGAAGGCTGAACTTCACCGTCTTCCAGCTTCCAGGGCTGCGGCGGTGAAGTCGGATGCCGCTGGCTTTCCTGATCTGTTATCTGGGACCTGCTTTATTTCTCCAGAAGGTTTTGGACTCTTCCTTTTAATCCCTGGTGTTCTAAAGAAACTTAACAAGGATCTTTTCTTAACCACTGTCTAGGAACTTGCTCTTCCCTTTAAAACTGGAAATTCCTGTCATTCTGATTTGAAAATTTTTCTTGTATTGTTCTTTGATACTTGTCTCCCCACCGTTTGTTTTTTTTTTTTTTTTTTCCTATTTTCTCTTTCTGGAACGCCTGCGGTTGAAACGTTGAACCCCGTGGATTGATCCACTACATTCCTTGCCTTCTTTTCCCCCACTATTCCCACCACTGTCCATCTTTGCTTGTTTATCTACTTTCTAGGAAGTTTGCCTGACTTTATCTTTTACATGTCTGAATAATTTTTTTTAACCATGAGTTTAATTTCCAAGATATCTTTCTTATTTTCTGATTGTTTCTTATATATATATAAACATAAGTTATATTATATATATATTATATATATATTATATATATATATAATATATATATATATATTATATAACTTCTGTTTTATTTTCATGGAAATAATACTGTCTCCCATCTTTTGGAAGATACTATAGGTTTTTAAAAGCTCTTCTTTTGCTTCTTGAATTATCTATATTTTCTCTAAGTCCCCCAACCCCCCTCTCTCTCTCTGTTTTGATCTCTCTATTTTACTGCATTTTTTGTTGGGGGTTATACTCAAATATCTGGTGACCCTCTCACCATCTATATTTAAGATATTCATATATACATGTGACATTTATCAAATACATATATATATATGGAAAGAAAGTGTAGGCTTCAGTTATAGTCAGATGCAGTGAGTCCCTACACAAATGACTGGAGACCTGAGTTGGGGGAGGATGTGCTTACTCCCTGGCAGGCATCCCTGGGAGGTAACCGGGTGGGAACCCAGCCATTTCGCTAGGGACACTCCAATGCCAGTCAGGTTACTTCTTTGAGCTATTCAGTTCCTCTAGCTAAGAATTCTTTAAACTTCTGTTTCAGGAGCCTGTCTGTGGCTACAGGTGCTCTGGGAGCTATGCTGTGGGACAGTCCAGGAGGGTCTTATCTGTTCACTCTGTGGACTTTCACTCAGTTCCCCTGGTTTCATCTCTCTATCCTGGGCCTTGTTTCCCTGAGTCCAGAGCATCTCTGATTCAGTTTAGCCCAGGACGATGCCTCAAGCCTCCAGGGGGGATGGAGATTTGGTAGCAGCAGTGTGAGGCTGGAGAGGAACAGGGCCAAGCTGTTCTATACACTCTCTCTGTCCCACTAAGTACTACTAACTACTCGGTAACGACTGTTAACCAGTTCCCCTTTTCCAGTCTCACCCTCACACGCTTCCTAAGCCTCCCCAGGGTCCCGTGGAATGAATCTGTAGGCTTCTCTCAGTCCCTCTCAGCCACCCCCACCCTCCATCACTGGGCCGTCTTCCCCAAGCTTGCCAGCATCTCTTGTTCGGTACCACCTCTTCCTCTGTTCTCTCTCATTCTCACTTTCTGCCTCTTTATAGTTTTTTGATTCTCTGCTGCAATTTTAGGGAGATGTTTGGAAGAAGAAGATATACATGCATGTGTTCAATCTGACAGAACCACAAGTTCCCAGTCTTGTCAATTTTAGCTTGTCCTCGCGTACTTATTACATACTTCACGTTAGTCGAGTTAGTTTATCCAGAGAACTTTAGGCGTTGCCTCAAATCAACTACTAACTACCTAATGACTACTTTCAGGTAGGACAGTGCCAAAATCATTTTAATTCTCTGTTATTTTCTAGGGACCCCCAGCAAAGTGAGTTGAATTCCTCCATAAATTTACCTTTATAGGGAATCTCACTGTTATCTTGGCTCTAGAAATTTGGACAAAGAGTCTGTTTGAGGCCGATGCCACATCAATTTTTAAATACACAGGAAGGAGGGAAGGAGGGAAGAGGGGAGGGAGAGATGGAGGAATAATGGGGGGAGGAAAAAAGAAAGAAATGGACCGCAAGAAAATGATTTAAAAACAGAATAGGAAGAGGATTGGCCCAAATAAATAACTATTTCGGGAAAAGGTATGTAAATTTATTAAGTAAGAAAAGAGACTGCAGAAAATGAAGTGACTTTAAGATAACTAAACAATAGTCGCTCCCTTGGAAGGCAGCTGAGTAATCTCTGTCATGGAATATTAGCTGTGAAATGCCAGTTATTCACTCAGTTAGCCAGTAAGAAAATATCCACATGAGAAATTCTCACAATTACATACACAGGTCACCTTCCAATTATGTACCCACCCTTTTATTGGCTTGAAGGGGATCTATTTTTGGCTTAAGAATGCATATATCCTCACCTCATCCCCCAAACAAATTTAAGTCAGCTTGTTTGTTATCCTTTTAATATATTACTTGAATGTGTTTATATTTTCCTGAGTACATTTCTTACAAATTTGTCTACCTGAAATTATGTACTTCTCTCTATTCTGTGCCATGCTCAATTATGGACCAGTAAGTTTCTAAAAACTTAATCATGTTGTCAACAAGAACGCTTCTAATGGAGCTGCAGTCACCTCTTTGAGCTTGACAAGACGAAAAACTTTATAGTCAAGACTGATCTTGTTTTGAATCCCAACTCTTTCACTTACGGAACGTGTGGCCTTCAGGGAACTAGTAATCTCCCCAATAGGATAATGGACACACTGTTATCTACTTCATAGGTTGTTATGTGGATTAAATCATATAATGCAGATAAAGAGCCTGACATATTGTAAGTGCCCAATAGATAAAAGCTATTAAAATCAGAACATGAGAGGAAACTGAAACCCTTGATCTCTAAAAATACACCTTTTCTATGTGAATTGTTTTCACTTCCATTTTTAGGCATCAGATCGCCAGTATGCTTGGTCAACCAGAAGCAGCTTGTCAGCCACGAAAAAGCAAGGGGCAAGTTCTTACAGACAATGAGGGGAAGCAATAGGAAAGTGGGGGACAGGTAAAGGAGACTGGGAAAAAAAGGCAAGTATTTGTCTTTGGGTCAGTCCCTTAACCTTTCTATAGTTGATTTAACTATAAAATTAGGAGGTGGATAAAGTCCCTCCAGAGGTCTGTGGTTGGATAATTTTGGAACATGACTCTGTCCCACGCTCTCCACCTCCCCTATTCAAGTCAGGGGATCGATTTTTTTTTTTAACCTGGCACACCACAAACTTATTCGCCTACAAATAAATTCTCCCCATTTTTTTCTTTTCGGGTGCTATGTATTAACATATCTCGGAAAGGATGGGTGAGTTGATCTGTAATTTCCCACCTACAATAGATTTCTCTGGGTTTTATTACATCACCTAAATGTTTGGTTGAGGAAAAAAGGGCAAACATGGTAAATCAGACGTTTTATTTGTTGATGTTTTCTCCTATAGCAGCCTATTAACTTTTAGAGTGGGAGAAAAATCTTTCATAATTTCAATGAAACTGGACATTTCTACATCTGGTTTACCAATTTCATCTGTGCAGGAGCATCAGTGTCTTGGGCAGCTGATCACCAAAGTGCTGCCAAGTCAGTGGATGTGATTTGGTGATGAAGACAGACGTATTACTGGGACACATCTGGCAATTTTGGCAATCAGTGAATGAAATGAATCAACCATGTAGGGATGGGACCAGCTGCTCGGTGATCAACGTGACCTGAATGGAAAATAACTGGGATAAATTCATCCCTAGACCGCAGGACTGGACCCTGACACCAGAATAAAACTCTAACGGGCGTTCATGATGAGTTACAAAGTAAACCGTTAGATCATTTCTAATAATAAAATACTTTCCCTTTTTCTATCAATCTACCAACATCTACTTTATCTGAAAGGGAGAGACTGTGCTGAACGTTTGCTGAGAAGGAAAGGATGTAGCAGGAAGGAGGCCAGAGAGCCTACCAGAAAAGACCTAGGAGCCGAGTGCTGTCAGTAACTTTCCATGCAGCCTTCAGTAAGTCTTTTGTTTCCTTACTTTCAAAAATAACTATCCTCAAGTAGCTTATAATTTCACTGATTATATTTATATTTATAAATTTGGGATTTTTGTTTAATGCTTTCTCATGTTACAAAATCGTTCTTTAAAAAAATTTTTTTTTCTTATTTGGTGGGGTGGAGATAATTAGGTTTATTTTTTAATTTATGTTTAGAGGAGGTACTGGGGATTGAACCCAGGGCCTCATGCATGCTAAGCATGGGCTCTACCCCTTGAGTTATACCCACTGCCCCACCCCACACAAAATCATTCTTAATGTATCTACCTAGCAGAGATAAAAGTGAATACATATTTTGATGTTCTTTAGTTAACGACATGCAATGAAGCCCCCCGTTTCATCTTACTTGTAGGAATTCTTTCAGAACCTGTTGTGATGTTTTGCCTTTTTCTCTTTCCTTCCCCTCAAGGCTGCTAAGGTTTTCAAGTGTTACAATTATTACCATATTTTCCCTGAATAATCTACTCTCACCCCCCCCCCCAAATACTCTCCCTTCTTTTCAAAAGGAAGTTTATCAAAAGACAATTCTGTAGAATTCAAAGGAGGAGTGTATTGGTAGTAAGGTGGCCAAATGAGGGGCTTCCCACTGTGCAGGACTTTCCGGGCCAAAACCGGCACAGTCCCTGATAAACAGGGACAGTGGGTCACCCTTGTCAGTAGCTTGAGAGGACTGGAAGTGGCAGTGGACGCCTGCTTCAGAAAATTGCCACTTTCGCCCTCTCAGCAGAAGTACTCTTCTTTCAGGGCTGAGCAGCTGTAGCAAGCAAACACCAGATGGATGAATGCATTTCATGACCTTTAAAGTTTCTTTTATACCAGTGGTTCTCAGTTCTGCCTTCTTACTAAAATCGTCTGGTTAAGCTTTTTAAAAATGATACTAATTTCCTGACTTCACTGGGCTGAAGGTGAGTCGCAGTCACCAGCATGTATGCCTGAAATTCTCCAGCTTATTCTCATGTTACCCAGGGCTAAGAAATAGGATTTGCGTGTGTTCTGAGATTCAAACTACAGGTCTTGCAAGAGTCACCTGAAGCAAGGAGAAATCCACTCTATGATCTCTGACTTCTTAACTACTGCATGCCAGTTTCCACCTTCACATTTAAAACAAGTGAGAACCCCCAGACTGACTTTAGATGTATTCACCCGGGGTTCATGATCTATTTCAAGATCCCTGGTCATGTTTTCATTCTGATCATCAATCACCACCATCTACTGACATAATTTTTTTGCACGAGATACTGTATCAGGTAGGCACCGTGAGGCCGCAAAGATATGCACCTCAAGGTTTCTGCCTTCAGGGAGCTCAATGCAGAAAACGTGAAAGGTGACGAAATGATCAAGCAAGTGACCTCAAGAGGAGCTCCAGGAGGAAATGGCTGTGGCCTGGGACGGGTGGGAGATCCGCACGGAGCAAGTAGGATTTAAAGAAGGTCTTTGTGGACTTGCGTAGAATTTCAATGAGAAGGCCAGAAAAGGCCTTCCAAGGATGGAGTGGCTAAGAAGCAATCAGACTACCATATTTAAATATATATGCAAATAATAAAGTTCACATCCTGAGCAACGCAAACTATGCGAGGCCAACTGCTGAGCAAGGGGACGTAACCAGCCCGGTCGCTCTTTTTGGTGGTAACCACTTGTGATGGTGAAAAGAAGAATGAAACTGGCAGAGGAAACAGTTGGTTCAGCATAAGCCAAGAGACAAGCCTGGTCTGTAACTGGGAGAAGGAGCCACGGAGCAGCAGCCCCAGTCCCTTCCCTCTCGTGCGGGGCCCACTGAAGAGACCTGATTACCCGGCATCCAGGCAAAAGCTGCGCAGATCACTGCCAAACCCTTGAGGTTCCTACTCTCTCTGATCAGATGATTGTTTAATGTTGAAGGAGCACAAAAAAGCGTGCAGAAGCTACGTGTTATCTTTTATGTCCTGTTACATGATTATCAGTCATTGATTTTCAATTACTTTCCTAACACAGTGGCCTCCTCTCTGGATTTCAGAATGAAAAGCACCACTGTTCCATTTGTCTTTGCCTCCTAAAATAGTTGATTTTCATATTCATTCCAGTATCTGGTCTTCATGCAAGACATTAACTAAATGCCAACGAACGATCTGGGTATGCATCATCTCAGGAAGTCAGTTGGCAAAATTAACATTTAGAAGTAGGCACCACTGGTTATTTCACACATTATTAACTTACATTACAATTCAAATAAGCTTACAGCTGGCAAAAAAAAAAAAATCTCTTCTGTAAAGTGATCTCAGACATAATAGGCTTAATCAGAGATAAATTAAATTAGGCAGCCATGCATACTACAGCATATTAATTCTGAGTAGTTATTAAATACATTTTCTGTTATCAGTGGCGTGAACAACATTATACGCAAACAAATTCTTCAAGAGGATAGCAAATAAAGTTTATATGTGGGATGCTGTGTGCCTGACATTTTCCCATGCCTTCTTATAATGTTAAGTAATATTTTCTGCTAATAATGGCACGAGGTTAAGTCTCCATAAATGAGTCAACTTCACTCCCAGGCAAGGAAGTCAAAGGACCACAGACAAAACTGCTGGTGTGGTTTTGGATTTTTCCAAAGGAAACTTTTCTACCTTTCTATGGCAATTTTTAAAAGAAGACATTGGTGAGTCATAGTTGGAGGAAAATTGACCAAAATATAAGGTAGTGGATATTCATTATGTCAAAAGGGATTCATGGTGCATTTCATTGTGTTTTGGGTAACCTGTGCTGCCTGAGAATGTTCAAAGAAGGAAATTATTAAGGTTGAATGCTGTTTTGTAAATAATATCCTACCATTTTTCTCTTTCTTTTCCTAAATGGTAGTAATCTAAGCCATCAAGCTAACACTTGGATTCCATAAACTAGCCAGTGGTGCTTATGATAAAAGAAAAGAAAAGAAAAAGAGACATGTAAGGAATAAAGAGATATATCAAGGGAGGTAATGTACACACATACATTCATGTTACCTTTCTGGATGTATTTTTGCCATATTATCTTGTTCTTTTATTAATCAATCAGGCCCTGTCACTTCTATATCCAGAAGCAATTCAAGTTACTAGGTCTAACTCCCCCATCCCCAGGTGTGCCCTCAAGTCTGAGAAAAACGTTTGACATTCTCCGTGCTTTGCACATTTAAAACTCAACGTAAGGTGACAAGAACATTAAGCTGCCCAGTGAGCAAAACGTGAAACTAATCACTACCTGTTCTTAGCCACGGGTACAGTAATTGGCAAATTAAAGTGCCTGAGAATGGCTGGGCCACCTGCGTCGGAAAGCATCACCTCGGAATGACTAATGAAGACAAATGTATGCAGCTAGCTTTACTGACAACTTCTTCAAGCACCAGCAGACTGAAAAGGCAACATGATGGTACCTATTTCATTTACCGTAAAGTTTGCATCATGTTGAATTTTTGTTCTTTAAAGGAATGAAACCTAACCGCCCTCAATAATTTGTATATACATACTGGTTGAGTTAAGACTGTTATTTACTCCTGAAAACCCAATGTTTTTCTTTTTAAGATGGCAAACTGGGATCTACTTGCTTATTAAAATGTTGAATTTGTAGCTTTATAACAACTAGATTCAAATAAATACAAATACTTAAAAAGAGAAAATGAGTTTGTTTTAATACACTTGCTACTATTCATCCATCCATCCATCCATCCATCCGTGTATTCGACATTTACTGAACACCTACTATGTGCTAGGCACTTCTTGATATGTGGCAGAGAGAGATGAATGATGACATCTCCTTAAGGAGCCTGTCAACTACTGGAGGAAAGTTGAATGCACACCCACAACTAGGAGAGACTACTTGTTACTGTAGGAGTATTTTCAGAGTACTTCCCTCTTCCTTAGAGACTTCAGAGAGAAGACCTTGAGCTGCATTCTAGCACAATATAAAGAGGGCACAAAAGGAAGAGTTTTTGAGGCCAAACAAGCTCGAGAAAAATCTTCCACGTTGAGAGAATATAGCATGTGCAAAAATCAACAGAAGGTCATGGTCTGACTGAGGAAAAGGGACCGCCTTCAGAGTATAAGAAGGAAATAAATACAAGAGACAAGAAGTCAACAGATGATGAAGGTGAACGCTAGGCAAGGGTGAGAATGTGCGGGGCCCCAGAAGGCAAGCCCAGGACTTGGGATTTACTTCTATGGGGGCAGTAGTTTGCAAAACACGTGCCCAGGGGTTCCAGGAAGGGAGGGAGACAGACTGGGGAGGAGTGAAAAGTGGAGGAGAGGCTGGGCAGTCAGGTCTCCGGGCTCCAAGACTCTGCCTCAACCATGGTAGCTTTGACAATATCTGTCTTCTACGGCACCTTTTAAGTGTTAAAATAATTTTTAATTTGAAATAATTTCAGATTTACAGAAAAGTTGCAAAGAGAGTTTCCATAAACGCCTCACCGGGTTTCCCCTAATATTAACCTTTTTACGTTACTGTGGCACAACCAAGAAACCAACATTGCTATTCACCAAACCCCAGACTACATTCCTATTTCACCAGTGTTTCCACTTGGGGCCTTCCTCTGCTCCAGACTCCAGTCCAAGACGCCACACTGCACTGAGTCATCATGTCTCTTTTGTCTCTTGTGGTGTGTGACAGGTTCTCAGTTTTTCCTGGTTACTCATGACCCTGACAGTCTTGAGGAAGATGCACCAGGTACTTCACAGAAAGCCCCTGTGGGTCTGCCTGATGTTTTCCTCATGGCTAGACTAGGACTGTGGGTTTTGGGAAGAGTTCCACAGTGGTGAGGTACACTTTTCATCATGGCAGATCGGGGGGGCATATATCATCAACAAGACTTGGCACCCGCAATGCTAACCTTGATCACTCGGTTAAGGTAGTGCTAACCAGGCTTCCCCATCGTCAAGTTACTATTCTTCATCTTCACATACTCTCTTATTTGGAAGTTAGTCACTAAGTCCAGCCCACGTTCAAGGATGAGGGGTGAGCTTCACTTCCTGGAGGAGCCTCTATCTACGTGTATTATTTGGAATTATTCTACAAGGAAGATTTGTCACTTCTACTCCTATTATTTGTTCAATCATTTATTTAAATTAGGAACTCATATATATTTATTTTACACTTTAGGTTATAATCCAATACCAATCCAATTTTATTGCTCAGACTGTCCCAGCTTTGGCCACTGGGAACTTTTTTCAAGTTGGCTCTTACTGTCCTTTGACATGCTCTCATCCTCCTTTTTTTTCTCCCCCAAACATAAATCACATTTTTATGAAAAATAATTTTTTTTTCTGAAACAAAAACATAAGTGAGAAAAGTGGCACTGTTCTATATTTTAAAAAATTCCTTTGCTGTGCAGAAGCTTGTAAGTTTGGTCCCATTTGTTTATTCTTGCTTTTATTTTTATTGCTTGGGTAGACTGCCCTAGGAGAGTATTTTTGAGATGAATATCAGATAATGTTTTGCCTATATTTTCTTCTGGGAGGTTTATTGTATCTTATCTTATGTTCCTTTAATGTCTGGCATAATCAAAGACATCCATTTGTTTTTTGAGCACTTTATTGTTTTAGAGCATAGCAGATGATCCAGGCTTATATTGTACTTTTACTTCCCCAGCCCTAGAACCAGCCATTTCTCCAAGGATCCCTAGTTCCTTTTAATGGAGGATGACATTTAGAAACCAGTATCTGGGCATGGGTGTGCTAGATGCTACTGAGATATCACTGCTCCCAGGCCCTGCCAGCAGAAAGAGTTAGGAAATGTATGTATATATTCAAGCCCAAATATATATACATAGCTATAATTGGTTTTGTGTCTGTCCATCTGTATATACAATTACACTGAACATGAGCTCATACTGACATGTCCAACTCTAATCCATTACTAACTGGTTCACTCTGGCTTTCCTTCTTTGCTTATCTGCAAAGGCCTCGACAGGGAGAAATCTGGCTCTCCTCATCCAGTTACTTATTTGTTCAAATCCAATATTTGAAACTTACTTTGAAAACAAATTTCTATTCCTTTAAAATAATAGAAAAAAGCTTGCAAATAAACACTGATAAGACAGGTCCTTAAGTTATTTAATGTAGTAAAGTGTATTATTAAATTTATACTTTTAAGAATATTGTTCTGAGACTGAGGGAGGGATGGATTGAAGGGGGCTGAGAGCTGAGATAAGGATAAATGTTACAAAGGATACAGAGATACTCTACACACGACAGTAAGGGCCTGAGATAAAACAGCAACTATGGAAAAACAGAAGAAGGAATCTATCTGAGTAATACTTTAGAAGATTAATGCATGGAACTTGAGTGATTAGATGCGTAAAGTGAGAGAGAGAAGCTGGAGATAAAAATGGCTTAAGTAATGGGATGAATGGTGTCCTTTAATCTGAGGTAGAAAATACAGTGGGAGGAAAGGATTTAAAATGGAATTTTAGGGCATTTAAAATGGAACATCCGCATGGACATGTTTCAAAGACCTCATGAAATGTGGTTCTGGATTTCAAGAAAGTTGTCTAAGCTGTAAAACTGAATTTCAGGATACTAATCAAAAAAGGAAGATGGAAAATATTAGGACTGGATAAAAAAGCCAGGAATATGGGAAGAATAAGAAACAGAAAATCAGGGACAACAGCCTATACAACATTAATATTGAGAAATACATGCTGAATTCTAACACAAGCCACAATGAAATGGAGTTTTGAATTAGATAATATATAGTGTTACATAAATATAACACAGGATTACTTTTTATCCATTATCATCTTTGCCCTTGTTTTGTTTTCACCAATCATTTCCTGCATCTTCTGGGCACACAGAAAGACTATAATTCCCATTCGTCCTTGCATTTAGGTGCAAGCATGTAACCAGTTCTACCCAAAGGAATGTGGATTACACACGTAGCCTTTAAAATTTCCTGTGGGATCCTCTACTTAATTGTCTATTTTACTATTTCCTTAATATCAGATATAAGATAAAGAGGAAGACTACAAGAATAATAGAGAAAAACTATATGACAGATTCCATGGATAAAGAAAAATTTTTGAAAAAATTCAAAAACCACTCATGATAAAACACTAATCAACTAGGAATGGAAGAGAACATTCCCAATATGATAAAACAAAAATCTCTGAAAATCCTACAGCTAAAATCTTTCTCAATTTTTAATACAGTAAAAGACTCCTCATAAAATCAGGAGTAAGGCAAGGATGCCCAATCTCACCTCTTCCATGCAATACTGTATAGGAGGTTTGAGCCATTGCAATAAAGTAAGAAAAAAGAAATAAAACATAAAATTTACAAAAAAACAAAAGGGTCTCTCTGCGCATATTTTGTATAAAAAATCCTATGAAATCTACCAAACAACATTTAGAACTAGTAAGGAAACTTACAAAAAAAAATTACAGGGCACAATTTTATTTTTTTATTGCTATATAATTCACATAACATATGTTTCACCCATTTAAAGTGTATGATTCAATGATTTTTTGGTATATTCACAAGGTTGTGTAACCATTACCCTTATCTAATTCCAGGATATTTTCATCACTCAAAAAGAAAGCTGTACCTATTAGCAGTCACTCCCCATTTACTTCCTGACACCACTAATCTACTTCCTCTCTCCATGAAGTTGCCTATTCTGGATATTTCATATAAATAGAATTATACAATATGGGGTCTTTTGTGTCTGGCTTCTTTCAATTAGCACAGTGTTTTCAAGGTTCATCCACATTGTAGCATTTATTTGTATTTCATCCCTTTTTATGGCTGAAAAATGTTATTCCAAGATAATACCATAATTGTAGTTTTATGTATTAGCAGGAGACAATTGCAAGATAAAAACTTTAAATTCTACCTAAATTATTTAAAGTATATAAAATCGTCATAATAAATGAACCAAGAGGCACACAAGAATTATACACTAAAAATTATAAAATATTGCTGCAAATATTAAATAAGACCTATAACCAAAGAGAGAATGTATATTTATGGATTGAAAGGCTCAATATTGATGTCAATTCTTCCCAAATTGAGCCTTAGATTCAACATATCCTCAACTGTAATCCCACTAAGCTGATTATTTTTAGAAACTGGCAAGTAATTCTACAGTCTACATATATTTTCAGAAGAACTAGGTTATCTAAGCCAATTTTGTAAAAGAAGAACAAAGGTGCAGGACTTAGACCATCTGACCTGAAGACTTACCATAAAGGTACAGTAATCAATACAATATGGTATTAGCATAAGGAGCAACAAAATTAAAGGAACAGAATAGAAAGCTTCAAAATAGATGCACATTTATGTGGTCATGTGATTTTTGAAAGGAGTACTAAGGTATTCCAATACGGAAAGGAAAGGTTTTTCAAAATAGTGGTGGAAGAATTAAATATCCTATACAGGAAATAATAAACCCTGCCCTGACCTCACATAATACCCAAAAGTTAATTCAACATGGATCATAAATCTAATATAAAAGTTAAAACCATAAAGCTTTTCAAAGACATCAGAAGTTTTTTTTGACTTGGGGGTAAAGTTATCTTAAGATACAAAAATCAATGAAAGAAAAAGGTCAACAGACTATACCCTCAAAATTAAAACTTCTGCTCATCAAAAGACATCATTAAGAGAATGAATAGGCAAGTCATAGATTGGAATTGGAAGGAAATAGTTGCAAAGTATACATCTAATAAAATACTGGAATACATACATCTTACACCTCAAAAATAAAAATACAAACAATCCAATATAAAGATGAGCAAATAACTATTTAATGGATGGACACCTTACAAAGGAAGATATATGAATGGCCAGAAGATGTCATGGAAAATGAATAGTAAATCACAATGAAGTTTCACCACAAACCCAAATTTTAGCTTACCAGATTGGCTAAAGTTAAAGAGACTGATAATACCAAACGCTTTTGAGAATGTGTGACAACTAAATCTATCATATATTGTTGGTGGGGAAATAAAATGGTGCAACTACTTTGGAAAAAAGATCTGATAATTTCTTCTAAAACTGAATATATACCTACCTATAACTATTCCACTCTTAGACACTGACTTAATAGAAATGATGGCCTATGCTTACAGAAAGACTTGTTCAAGAATGTTCACAGAAACATCATTCAGAATAGAAGAGCACAGGTGTCCATCCAAAGAAGAACATAAACAAACTGTGGTACATGAATACAATCAAATATCACTCAGCGAGAGATAGACATGAATTACTGATAGACTCAAGAATAGATTAATCTCAAAAACACAGTATGGAAAAGAAACCTGAGAAAAAAAGAGTATGTAGTATATGATTCTATTTATATAAAGTTCTAGAAGTAGACATGATTTTCTCTGGGGATGGGTAGGGGGTGAAGATGTGCTAGGAAGGTGTGTAAGGGAAATTTCTGGGGTAATACACAGTTGGGGGAGCACAGAAGTATGTATCTGTTGGAACTCATAGAAATGC
This sequence comes from Camelus ferus, assembly GCF_009834535.1. Taxonomy (NCBI): domain Eukaryota; kingdom Metazoa; phylum Chordata; class Mammalia; order Artiodactyla; family Camelidae; genus Camelus; species Camelus ferus. The sequence goes on from NC_045709.1 coordinate 5,282,124, forward strand.
ACACTTAAGATCTACGTACTTTATGTAAGTACATATGTAAATTTTACTGTAAAATTTTTATTTAAAAAGAAGAATCATAAAAAAATCCTCAACTCTGAATTCTAGTAATGATACATATGCCTGAGCATGGGGGGAATCTTACTGATGTCTGCAACTTACTTTGAAGTGCTTCCAAAACCAAGATGAATTCATGGGTGAGTAAAGGGAGGCACAGGGGTGAGTATGCGAGTAGTCACTGCAAATTTCTTTCAACTTTTCTGTGTGGTTACACATTTCCATAATAAAATGGTGCAAGAGAAAAAAAAATCCTTAAAAACTGAGTCTTTCACAATAAATAATAAATAAAAGGAAAAAGTTAAAAAAAAAAAAAAAAAAGAAACAAAGCAATCCCAACTTCATAAGGGATGAGCCATGAGAAACTGGCAAAGTTTTAAAATAAATAGTCCAAGTCTTAATTTCGTTATTTGTGTCATGTAAATGATAATAACTCCTATACAGGATGTTAAAGGACTACACTTGCTAAGATATGTAAAGAACAGTTTCTGATATCAATAAGCCCTGAGTAAATATCTTAGCTACTATTTTTAGTGAGCACGGAGTGCCTCAGGCCATAAATCCATTTTTTTTTAATTTATTAATTTAAAAATAAAATGTCTCAGAAACAGAAGAGGAAGACGATGTTTGCACGCTTTGCCAAGGCAATTGTTATGTCTGTTGTATAAATCAGATTCCTTGTGATTATTTTTCTGTGCATGAGTGTCATTTATCAGGACCCCTAAGTGAACGAGCTAGTAGAAAGGAAATACGATATTTTTAAAAACCCATAAAGCATATTTTTAGAAATGGTATTTCCTTGACTTTCATTCCAGGAAAATGCTAACACATGGCATGGAGCATGCTAGGCCCAGAAAAGCAAGCCTGCCAGATGCCACAGCAATAAATAGAGCGGGGCTTTGGAGAGAAAATGTAAAACGGGATGTTAATGTAAAATGTAACGTTACGTCTCTGATAACCTTACCATCTGGTATTCAGCCCACTGAAATGAGCGGGTTTTGGGAAATTCACCTTTGTCGGTCACCTTTAATTAATTTTCTTATTTATTTGCTTAACAAAATTTAAATCACAATCTACTATGGGCAAAGTTCTATGCATGTCCTCCAGGGCCTTCGCAAAATGAAGCTGGGTGAGGTAATTTTAGAACAAGCTCTAAGTGCAGTGTAATGAGAGGTTAGTACTATTTACTAACTACTAACAACTAACTACTACTAACTATGTATGTAATAGTAAATAGTAATTTACCATTTACACCTGCCACATCCTTTTTCAATATTTGTTTTAAAAAAGACAATTTTAGCATTTTCAGTCAACAGATTAAGCAACCACATATTTTCACAAAGGACAGGAATTCTCAGAGAGGAAAGAAAGGTAGCAGAATGTGTTATGTGGGTTATGTCTTACTTTGCTGAGGAATGCCTAAGTAGAAATACGTTTTTATAAATTATATTTTCTGTAGTACTTACAAGTATGATCATTTTTATAAATAGATATTTTAAATACAGGTGGAATTTCTTCATGTGGTATCTTTCACTTTGAATTTAGTAATGTTTCTAAGAAGAGAATTGAGCTCCAGAATGTTGAAAATTGCTTCATCCTATAATGACTGCTGTCCTTTGGGTTTTCAAATGCATACACTTGTGATAATTCTAAGCAACTGTGATTGACGGATTTTTACCCAGAATTCGTAAATAACAACAAAACATTCTTCTAAGTTAAAGGAAAAGTACATTCCATTCCTTTCACTCATCTTTATTTTGGGATTATATGTTCTCTGGTAAAATTTAGGATGGAATTTCAAACAGTGTTGGCATTGTTCAGTTAATAGCAGTCTTTTGTGTGTGTGAAAAATTTCAAATGAATGGAAATGGTCTTAGACATTTTATCTAGAAAACTTGCGCCCATAGTATTTATTCAAATGTTGTCCATACTTGCAGGAAAGAAGTCAGAAAAATGTCTGTCTCATAAAAAAAATGTCATCCCCTTGTGTGTATTTAAAAAAGAACCCCCTACCCTACACCCAGTACACATACACACAATCCCTGTGCTATCAATAGAAGCTAAAGATAAAATTAAAGAAACACTGACTGCATGCCAAATTCGGGGATAACGAGGAAGAAAAAGCTGGTCGGCAATCACCTCTCCCGGCTCTTATTTTTTCCTCCCACTTATCTCTCCCAGGCTGGGATGTCCATACTCCATGACCTCTTTCTTGGGTGGAGACACAAGCTGCGAGTCAGGTGCCCTGCACTTTAATGTCTTATTATTCTTCCTCTTGAGTGAAACCTTACTGTTAAGAGGAAATAAAATGCTAGATGTAAATGAAAATACTCGTCACCTGGAAATCCTCTTTCTGGACTTCTGCACCAACACACCTGTAATCTTGACGCATCCTTTCAATTTAAACAGTACTGAATTTGTCAGAGAAGTGTATTAGGAGACCTATATTCAAATAAAGTTTACCACTGACTTTTGGTGAATCCACTGTTTTCTAAATTAATACAAGTTGCTTTAGAACAATGAAAGGCTAAACTTCTATAACCCCTTCGAATGCAGATCATCTTAGAGTAAAAGCATAGGGAGAAACCAGAGATTCATAAAGCAAGACAGAGAGGGTTTTTTTTGTTGTTGCTGAGATTCTTATTAGCCACAAGCTTATATTATGTATTTACTTGAGTGTATAACTGCCTTGAAATTAAAAATCACATAATTCCAACAAGTGTGCTCTTTCGAGTTCACCCAAATTAAGGAGGCTTCTCTATATTAATTTTGTTTCTTTCACAAGCATCCTTGAGATCCTTTGTCCTTAATTATTTGTGTCTATGTTTCAAGTATTAACAGCACACTTGAAATTCACAGTTTTTCTAAGTTCCTAACAATTACTTAGCTTTGTTTTCTGCCTAGACTTGTTAACCTAATTTTGTCTTCAACACTTTGGGGAATGATGCATTGCTTACCTTTAAATTTTGCATCGCTGTTTCTGTATTAAAGAATCCAAATTCAGGTTTCAATTTACTCAATATGAATTCGCTAATCCTCTCATCTGAATTAAAAACCACACTTTTTTTTTCATTCCTCTCCATTACGTTTCAAATTGTAACAGATGCTTTCTCAAATTATATTTAAAAAGCTTATAATCCAACATCATGACCAAGCTTTTTTCTGCCTGGCACTGGTGGCCTATTTCTTTTTATGAACTCTGATATAAAAGAAAAGGAAAAGAAAATGCAGAAGGATGACAGCAGGCCTATTACTAGACACATATCCTCATTCTCCTCTGCAGCTTCATCTTCTTGGATGGTCTCTGAACCCACTCCTGAGAGAACGGGCCTGCACCGGAAGGGAGGGGAACGGAAGGCAGGCCGCGGAGCTGAAGATAATTTGAGCTGAGTCCTGAAGCCATACCTTGGAAGCAGATGGATGGACAGAGCAGCTATCTGACTTTCTAAAACGAAATCCACCAGAAATTAAGACTGTACAACTTGTGGGAATTCCGGCATACTTATTAACAAATATACCAAAGGTCATCTGCAAATCTATCATTTGGATGGATACTGATAAAAATCAAATATTTACTGTTAGAAAACAGCACTAATTATCTTATATTGGGGGTATTAGTGCTACCAGGACACATTTTACTTAAAAACATATGTGAGCTAAGATTGAAAAGCATTTCCCTGCTGATTTCAGACACACAAGAGCGCCTGAGTGGTGCGCGGATGCCCAGCAGAACCGCTACAGGTAATGTGTGCAGGAATTTCTGACAGAAATCCTATTTTCTGAAGACTTACACTCAGCTGAAGGAGTCTGTTGAAAACTAAACTTGGTACAAATCTTAGCTTAGCAGAATTCCATCAAATGCAACAAAAATAAAGATTAAGGGAGGGGAAAAAAAAAATCCCTATAAACTTGACTTTCAGAAAAGACCAGAGCACTGCTTGCAAGGGAAACCAAAGGAAATTCTCAATACTTATTAATCTTTTTATACAGAAAATTACATTTGGCAAGTGCTGAGATCATTTACAGTCTAATAATTTCCAGTATCTTGAAAGGAATAAATAATTAAAAAGAGCAAGAATTGAACCCAAGAAAGGCTCTGTCAGTTCTAGAAATAATTGCTTTTACTCTTCAATTTTTCAAAGTTTCATTGTTTTTTTTTTTCTAGTGGTGTCAGTTGGCTCAGTCCACAGTCATATACATAAATATAATTGAAAAACTTTAATCTCATAGAATAACAAAACAGAACAGAATTTCTGAGTAGTCTAAACTCTGACATATACAGCTCTTAAAATTCTAAGAGTAGACACTTATTTTTAGAGCTCTAAATAACCTGGGAACCCTAAAGTCTCTAAAACCCAGAGACTTTAATTTTAGTAACTCCTGAGGACTGATGCTCTCAGTTAACTGATATTTCATCTGTTTTTAGACCTCAGTGTTCAATCATAGGAGGCCTAAATGTTAAAGTTAAGTGTTCTAGTAGATGAAAGATGGAACACTAAACTACCTCCAAGTCAAATGACCACGTAACCTCTACAAATATTTATTACTGCAACCCCTATAAATATTTATTGCTTTGCTTATTTATTCAACCATTCCACAAATATTTATTTAGCACATGCTAGTCAAAACATAAAACAATCCTAAAATCCACTAAAGAGTACAAAGGTATATCCATTTGGGGATTTTTGATAGCTCCCTTTTTTTGAGGCATCAGAATCTAAACAAACATTTAACATGAAATAGATCTTGAAACATTACACCTAACTTTTAAAAAATAATGCACATTTTTCTAATGTTATGAAACTAAGAGACAAAAGGAAATACTTGATTGGTTTAATAGCCTCCAAAACTAGCTGATCTCTGAGATGATGGAGTGTAAAAAATTGTAGAAGAAATAGAAAATATGAACAGACCAATTACCAGGAATGAAACTGAATCGGTAATTCAAAAACTCTCAACAAACAAAAGCCCAGGACCAGATGGTTTCACGGGTAAATTTTACTAAACATTTGGAGAAGAATTAACACCTATTCTAAAACTACTGCAGAAGGACTACTTCCATACTCATTCTATAAGGCCAGCATCACCTTGATAACCAAAATCAAACAAAGGTATCACACAAAGAGAAAATTACAGGCTAACATCACTGATGAACATAAAAGCAAAAATCCTCAACAAAATATTAGCAAAATGAATCCAATAATACATTAAAAGGATCATACACTATGATCAAGTGGGATTTATCCCAGGGATGCAAGGGTTTTTCAATATCTGCAAATCAATCAATGCAATACACCACATTAATAAACTGAAGAATAATCATATGATCTTCTCCATAGACGCTGAAAAAGCTTTTGATAAAATTCAACATCCATTATGACAAAAACTCTCTAGAAAGTGGGCATAGAGGGACTATATCTTAACATCATAAAGGCCATATATGACAAACCCACAGCTAGCATCACGCTCATTCCTCAAAAAGATCAGGAACAAGGGAAGAATGCCCACTCTCACTACTTTTATTCAACACTGTATTGGAAGTCCTATCAGATAAGAAAAAGAAACTGAAAAAATCTAAATTGTAAAGGAAAAAGTAAAATTGTCCCTGTTTGCAGATGACACGATACTATATATAGAAAATCCCAAAGATGCTACCAAAAAAGCTATTAGAACTCATTAATGAATTCAGTAAAGTTTCAGGATACAAAATTCATAAATAGAAATCTGTTGGGTTTATATACACTAACAATGAAATATCATTAAGAGAAATCAAGTAAAGAATCCCATTCATAATTACATCAAAAAGAATAAAATGCCTAGGAATAAATCTAACAAAAGAGATAAAAGACCTGTACTCAAAAAGCTAAGATGTTGAGGAAAAAAACTGAAGATGACACAAACAAATGGAAAGATATAGTGCTCATGGATTGGAAGAATTAATATTGTTAAAATGACCATACTACTCAAGGAAATCGACTGATCCAATGCAATTACTATCAAAATACCAATGGGGGTTTTCACAGAACTAGAAAAAAATCCTAAAATTTGTATGGGAACACAAAAGATCCCAAATAGCAAAAATAATCTTGAGAAAGAAGAACAAAGTTGGAGGTATCATGCTCTCTGATTTTAAACTACGCTACAAGCTACAGTCATCAAAACAGTGTGATACCAGCACAAAAACATACACATGGATAAATGGAACAGAATAGAGAGCCCAGAAATAAATCCATATTTATATAGGCCATTAACCTATGACAGGGGGCAAAATATACAATGGGGATAAGGCAGTCCCTTCAATAGATGATGCTGGGAAAACTGGACACCTACAAGAAAAATTCAAACTGAACGACTTTCTCACAACATATACAAAAATAAACTGAAAATAGATTAAAAACTAACCGCAAGACCTGACAACATAAAACTCCTAGAAGAAAAATAGGCAGTACCCTTTTTGACATTGGCCTTAGCAATAATTTTTTTAATATGTCTCCTCAGGCAAGGGAAACAAAAGCAAAAATTAAAAAATGGGACTGCATCAAGCTAAGTAGCTTTTGCACAGTGAAAGAAACTATCAGAAAAATGAAAAGGCCACCCACTGGATGGGAGAAGATACTTGCAAACAATACGTCTGGTAAGGAATTAATATCCAAAGTATACAAAACTCATTTAACTCAACATCAAAAAAAAGAAACTCACTAAAAAATGGGCAGAGGCCTGAACAGACATTTTTTCAAAGAAGATATACAGACTGCAACAGACACACGAAAAAATGTTCAACATTACTAATCATTAGGGAAAAGCAAACCAAAATGACAGTGAGATATCATCTCACACCTATTAGAATAATTATTACCAAAAAAATAACAAGTAACAAGTGTTGGTGAGGATGGGGAGAAAAAGGGACCCTAGTATTCTGTTAGTAAGAATGTAAATTGGTACAATCGTTATGGAAAACAGTATAGAGGGTCCTCAAAAAATTAAAAACAGAACTACCATATGATCCAGTGATTCCATCTCTGTGTATTATTCTGATGAAAACAAAAATAGTGATATGGAAAGATATATGTACCCCTATGTTCAATGCAGCATTGTTTACAAAAGGAAAGATATGGAAGCAACCTAACTGTGCATTAATGAATGAATGGATAAAGATGTGGTACATATATCCAATGGAATATTACTCAGTCATAAAAAAGAATGAAATCTTGCTATTTGTGACAACATGGATGGATCTAGAGGGTATTATGATAAGTGAAAAAAGTCATACAGATAAAGACAAATACTGTACGGCTTCACTTATATGTGGAATCTAAAAACAAAAAACAAAACAAATGAACAAACATAAAAGAAGAGACAACAGAGAACAAACAGATGGTTACCAGAGGGGAGGGGGGATTAAGAGATGAGGGACATAGTTCAAGGAGATTAAGAGTTACAAATTTTCAGTTAGAAAATAATGAATCACAGGGATGAAATGTACAGTATGGGGAATATCATTAGTTATATTGGGATATTTCTATATGGTGACAGATGGTAACTAGACATACCATGGTGATCATTTTGCAATGTATAGAAATACTGAGTCACTATTCTGTGCACCTGGAACTATCATAGTGATGCAGGTCAATTATACCTCAATTTAAAAAAATTTGTAAACACTGGGAGGAAATGCATAAAAATGCTAATAATGATAGTTAACTCTGGGGGGGGTATTATGGGTGATTTTTAGTTTTTCATCTATATTTTTATGTATTTCTAGTTGTCTGCAATAAACAGGTATTGTTTGTAAAATTAGAAAGAAAACAATAAATGTCATTAAAATGAAAATAAATAAAATATGGCAGTAGATACACAACCTTTATTACATTCTGTAGGTTTAAACTACTTCATAATAAAAATTAATATATTTTTAAAAATTTTGTTGTGTAAATGGAGAACGTTAGAGAAATTTAGGCAACTAGAAGGAGCTATTCCAGCAAGTCCAATATTCTTACTTTTGAGTCTAGAATATACAAGGCTGATTATTTCCCATCTTTAGCAAGAGGAACAATGAAGAGTTAATGCAGAAAGAAAAACTGTCCTCGACATGGTAGATCATTGGCACTTTCGGCAAATGCATGGTCATTTCCAGAGGGAAGTAAATTATCTGAAAGTAATTATATTGTACCCCCTAGATTTCAAAGAGTGTTTCAACTCATACACTGTGCACGTAGGTTACTCTTTTTCTTCCTTACTGGGCATGAATGTGAAGTTTAAGGGGCACAGTTAATGCATGTTACATTTTCACTGCTGCTAAAAATGTAAATTAGAGTCTAGATTTTGAAGTAATAATTTGCACACTTAGAGTATTGATTAGCTGTGCAAGACCATAATTGAGGGTTTTTTTTTTTTTTTTTTGGTAAATGTTTAAACCTCTCACAAAAACTTCTTCTTGATTCCAAATTGTCACTAAACATTTTCTAACATAATTCCAAGGAGCTCACTGGGTGCTGAGGGGCTCTAGCAAGAACAGAACCCACAAACATGTTAGCTTTGGACCATATATAGTTTTTAGAATTAACAGCAAGTGTCTCAGAGTTACATTTGTTTGTTTGTTTTTAAATCATAGTGGTAAATAAGTCTGAAATATTTCACTAGTGAAGCAAGAGTCATTTGAGATATATTATTAAACATGAGGGGTGAAAATTTATCTCAGACACAAGTGGCATCGCACAGCACACATTTTTCTAAAAACAGAGCCTCCGTGCATGAGGATTAGATATATACCCACAATAACAGGGCATACTGACCTATAATTTTCCATATTACACCCTTGTATTTTTTATTACATGCTATTTTTCAACTAGGAGAGGAACATGGTCTCATAAAGCTAATATTTATTCTTCCAAGTTTACAGAGCTAGTAGTCCACTTCAGGAAATGAGAAAGTCAAATACAACTTGGTGTCCTGTGCACTGAAGAAGAAAGGACAGGACAATCACTGTGTTTAAAAAAACCAGACTCAGGAACTCGGTCATAAGGCTTTAAATAATTAAACAACACAAGGTAAGGAAAGCATTTATTGTTATTACTTCTCTCTCCATAAATGTAGCCTTTTTATAGATGATAAATCTTATCATGTAGGACTCTTCATTTTAGTAGAAAGCAAAAAAAAAAAAAAAAAAAAAAAAAAAAAGTCCCTTGAATTCAGTTCCCATTCTCAGCCCTGTACCTATTGTGTGTATTTTGTGTAAGTGAAGGCAGTCAGTGTAATCCACCATAACAACCAAGACGCCCCTACTTATAACTGTATCTTTAAGTCATTAATTCTTCTCATTTTGTTAAGTAACCTCTGTACTAGGGAATTCAATGATTTCTAACGTTAAATCCAAAGAAAATCGTAGCAAATGAGAAATCGTTTTTCTATGGAGAGGTTGTGCCTGTATCACGGTAACTGTCTCAAGAGATCACAGCCTTAAACAAAGCTTTTGTGGGAGAAATTTCCCGAAGTGCATTGTTTCTATGCCCTCTCCTTTTAATTTATAGCCTCACTTGAGATTTTTGGAAGAATCCAGAGTCATTTTTCCATTCTCTGCTGCATGAGGAGTGAAGGGCGAGTAACTGAGGGAGAAGACAAATGCTGATGGGGGTGGGTGAGGCACGGGGTATTGGGGCTGATGGGACAGAGTGTCAGCTGCAGTGAAGGATCTTTGAGCTCCCCACAAACTGATCCCTGAACTCCCGAGGAAGCCTTTGACATGGGGCAGAGAGCTGAAACTGAGCTGCACCGTACAAAGCAAGTGAAAAAAAAAGTACTCCTTTGCTACTTACCTTTTTCAGCCTTCCCTCAGATTTCAGATGCTCAACCCCTTCCTGTCTCAGTGACTGAGCTTTGCAACATCAGCCCCACTCTTTCCCCTGGGGTTCTGGCCCTATCTTTTCCGTAAGTCCCCAGCTGTCCTCTCTCTCCTATTTTCCTGCACTGAATTCTTCTGATGGTATCTTTCCCATAGCCATGTTCCCATTTCAAACAACAGTGATCTCCTTTACACACCAAACCAGAAAGTCTGGTTCTCCAAAAGAGCATCCATATATGAGCGTCAGTGTATTTCTAGACAGCTGGAAAATGAATGTAAGCCCAGAGCATAAGAATGATATGGCAGGGAGAGAACAGTACCTGGAGTTAAAAAATTGGGATTCACGCTCAACTCCACCACTGGCTCAACTCTGCCAAGTTCAGCATTCTCAACTCCAACTGAGGACTTTGTGGTCTGGGCAGTCCCTCTGCTCAGATGTGCGAAGCAGGTTTGAATCTGGTTATTACATCGACTGGGGATGGGGGAGCTGCTGGTCTTTAGCTCCTGGAAGCTTGGGGCTCCTAACCATTCTAAAATCAATGGGACAATCTTGCATCATAAAGAAGCATTCCCCTCAAAAAGTCAACAGTGGCCCCACTGAGAAATACTAATAGATGATTTTTAATGCTCCTGCATCCGCTCTGTATTCTCAAACTTAAGTGAAATGCAGAGAATGCAAGAGACCCAGAACAAAACTGTGAGGATACATGAAGTTGTGGATTGTACGATTTCAAAGGTTCGGAAAAATGGGTTTCACTCTCCCAAGGAGAAAAAGGATGACTTGAGATTTGTGTCTGGGATGATATGGGGCGCTCTGACCGATACATTCTCTCTGTGGCAGAAGAAATAAATTGCCTCGCTAGGAGGTCAGGAATTACTTAGGTTTTCCTGACAAAAAGGTTTCTAAGAAAGGAGAATCTCTATTAGGTTTCAAAAGGAAAGTGGATATCTAAGTATGAAAGTCTGAAAGCAAACAGATTCTCATTGGTTTCAGTCAGTTCAAGCAGGATCATGCTCATAGACTGGGGAAGAATATTTAGGTAACTTCTCAAGTCCTTTCCAGCGCCTCTTCTTTCCATGGATACACTTGTTACATCTCGACCAAACTGACAGACTGGAGAGTTCAAGGTAAATGCACAATCTCCCACCCACCCTCTCCCCGAATACGTTCTGCATGCCCCACACTTCAAAGTGAGCCAATTGTGGGGCCCAGCAAGGAGGGGTGCACTGGGAAAACTGGAATCTAGCCCAGCACTGCAGCAAAATCTACTTTGATTTCTCAGTAGAAATAAAAGAAGTTTTCTAAAGAACCCACAGTAAAGGGCTATTAGAGGAGAAAACATTTGTCACCGTGGACAGTATAAAAGTCCAACTAAATGAAATAAATGCCTCTGAAAAAGACACGTCATTCGAGGCAAAGTACTATGTTCCTTTTCCTTGCTCTTCATTGAGTTTCGTCCACTCAATGTACCAAGCTCTAGCTGCTCTCCTGTTCATTTTTCCATGCACGAAAGATGCACGGATTAATTCTGGCCTTTAGGTAGGTCTTTGTCAGAAAGTACTTACAAAATCCAAGTGTTTTACTTGGTACTATCTCAACAGCAGAAAGGGGACTTCCAAAATAAAATGCTTGCTTTGCTAGCGAGCTTTTTCCTTAAGTAAGCAACGATCACTGTGAGTGATTTTCTGAGCTGTTAATGCACACGCATTAGACAACAACAACCACAACCCTCTTCTGTCAGAATAAATCACAGGGTGAGTACCCTATGGTGGAACTAAATGAAAACATTCTGGCCACTGGGATGTTATAATTTGAAAAATGTCATAATGATAACGCTAGCTGATATTGACAAATGCAGTTCTGATTTTCAACGATTCAAAATATAATTTATCCACAAGGCCTTAACTAATTGAAAGTACTTAACAAGATCCGATATATGTAGACACCCAACATAAATGTATTGAATCTATTCAGTTAGAATTTATGAGCACAGAAATAAAATTTGTTTTAAGGCAACGTGCGGGGATATTTTCTTTCTAATATCCTTGTAATATCCATGGAGTATACAGTAATAAGTATGGGAAGCAGCACGTCAAATTTCTTTTCATTACATCCATCTCCCAATGAAGTCAAAGGAGTCCAATCTGTGCACTACTTACTTCCAGAATTCTTATTGCAATAGGGTATGGCTATTGCCCATCTTAAAGACATCCCTCCAAATTAATAATAACTTCAGTGAGACAAATGGAAAAATTAACACAAACCTGAAGACCTCCAGTAGATCAGAAGACAAAGGTGTTCTCTGCGGACTTGACTGAAACAGTGTGTTCACAGAAGTCTTTTGAATGGAAGCTGTTCACAAAGGAAGCTCCGTGGAAGACAGGGCAGCTTCGACATGCCAGATGCTTCTGGAAGGAGAGAAAAGCACACCATTAAGCGTCCGAAGTACTGTTACTGCCGGTAGCAGCCAGGGTGGTCAGCAGGTGCTGCAGGAGCATCTACTGCTGTTATTAAAATAATGATATTAATTTCTATTAATTTTTTGTACTCCCAGATCTTACTCATTTATAAACGGCAAGGTGGGACAGTAACCATTCAGCACTGCATTTAGGAATTTCTAAAGGTCAAAACTATTTTATAACCAAGTGAACTCTGCTTTTGCCCTTATTTAACCAGACGGGGGTTGAAGGATGGTGTGCAGGGTGCGAGCACGAAGGTGGCAATGCTGCCTGCCCTTCACTGAGCATCGGCTGCCAGGCCCTGGGCACGGGCTTCATGGCTCTTTAACCTGAATGGTGGCCCTGCAATTGGAGGGCACTGGCCCCATTTTCCAGATGAGAAAACTAAGGCACAGATTCCTCAGGTCAGGCTTACAACCCAGGTCATCAAAGCCCCAAAGGCTCAGGGCTGGCTCTTTCTCTCATTTCACTCTGTGGCCTGCGTGACTTAGAAAAATATTTCACTTGGTGCAGCCACTGTGGAGAACAGTATGGAGGTTCCTTGAAAAACTAAAGATAGAGTTGCCATATGATCCAGCAATCGTATTCCTGGACATATATTTGGAAGAAATTCTAATTTGAAAAGATACATACACCCCAATGTTTATAGCAGCACTGTTTACAATAGCCAAGACATGGAAGCAACCTAAATGTCCATCAACAAATGGCTGGATAAAGAAGTGGTGGTATATATATATATACACAACAGAATACTACTCGGCCATAAAATAGAATAAAATAATGCCATTTGCAGCAACCTGGACGGACTTAGAGATTATCATACTAAGTGAAGAAGTCAGACAGAGAAAGACAAATATCATGAGATATCACTTATATGTGAAATCTAAAAAAAGTGGAACCAAAAATGATGGTGTAACAAAAGTCAACAAGAATAGATTTTGAAGTGGAAACCTCAGAATCACATGAAAGGGAAGTGGGAACAGGAATTTTGAAAAATATATTAAATACATGTATACCAAAAAGAGCACAGATCGTAAGTGGCTTGATGAATTATTCTGAACCCTTATAACCATAACCTGAATCAAGAAACTTCTAGAACATTGATAATATTCAGAATCCTGGTTTATGTCTTCTCCCAAATACTGTCTGTTACCTCCCCTCCAAAGGTACCACTCTTCTGACTTCTAACCACATATATTAGCTTTGTCCATCTTTGAGCTTTATATAAATGGATTTATATTAAAAAATAAAATTTAAAACGTGATACAAATGTACTTATTTACAAAACAGAAATAGACCCACAGACATAGAAAAAAACTTATGGTTACCAAAGGGGAAAGTGGGGGGAGGGATAAATTAGGAATTCGGGATAAACAGACACACATTACAATATATAAAATAGATAAACAACAAGGACCTACTGTATAGCACAGGGAACTATATTCAATACCTTGTAATAACCTATAATGGAAAAGAATCTGAAAAAGAATATGTGTGTGTATGTATAAAACTGAACCACTTTGCTGTATATCAGAAAGTAACAAAACACTATAAATCAACTATACTTCAATAAATTTAAAAAAATTTCTCTCCTAATTTGCTTTAGTTTTATATCAGATACTATCTTATTCAGTCAGGTCCCACAGAAATAGAGACACCCAGTTTTAAGCAGTGCCTTCCTCTCCCACTTTCTTCCTTCTGCAAAGAGAGAGAGCTCCGTGGAAACACAGAGGTCCGCTTGTGTTGTGGGGTAGGTTCGTGTGCTGTGAGACATCAAGGAGATACCAACGCAAACGATCCATCTTCATCTGGCCCCTCCATGGGACCCACAGTTCTTTTGATGTCGGGATGAAGGGGAACATTGCCTCTCCCTCTGGGCTTTCCTGATGCATTTAGCAACAGAGCCTGCATCTTCTGTGGACAACTCTGAGCCATATGAGAGTATCTCCCCATGGCCATGTCGGTCTTAGCAGCTAAGGGTTGGCTGACAAGGTGGGGCTCTATCTAAATTTCTGTCCTTATTTTTAGTCAAATATCTACATGTTTTGGGTCGTTCCGGTGCCAAGAGCTTACCCTCCACCAATTGTCCCAGTACCCATTCTCACAGTGTGTTTCAGGGTCACTGCCCCCAAGTAATCACTTCCAAATTCCCCTCGAGGTGCCAGCTTTTAATGCCATTGCCTTCCGTACGAGCTTTGGAACTTTCAGCTCATATCATCTGTACTGCATTTGGGAAGCTCCTCAGAAAGGCTAGAGGAAGATAAAGCGGGAAGGTCATGCGTAACTTTTTAAATTTTTATTTTATTTTAGGCAACTGAAGCTAAAGTCATGAATAAAGAAACAAGGAAAAATGGTTGACAGCATTTTCAGAGTTCTGCAGAGCAGAAGCCTGGGATTATTACATGGGGAAGAAAAAAGAAAAAGAAAAAAGAACAGAGCCAAACAGAGCCAGTTTATCCCTGCATAAAAGAAGGAAGAAGGGCTTGACAAAGAACAGGGAATGAAAGGATTTGGACCATAGACTCTAACCTAAATGACCGGAATACAAAATAAATAGAAACTCTTCTTAAAACCTCAATACTAGCATTTTGATTTCGTCACACCACTTAAAGACAAAGTTTCCGGTGGTGAGTCGAAACCTGCACACCCCGTTTCCCACAAAATCTCAATGGCAATTTCCAAGCATTCACTCAGCCACTATTTAGTGCCTCCTCCTGAGTGAGTCAAAATGTTCAAAAATTCTAGGAATACAGGAAAAAAGCAAGATAGTCTCTCCCTTAAGAATCTTACTGCCTTGTAGGAGGAGGCAACTAGGACGTGCCTGGCACAACCCAGGGCGCATCCTGAGAACTCATTAGTGGTTAGGAAGCAGTGGTGGTACTGTTACATAACAGAGCATGATGATGTCGGTGAGGGAAGAGATGCTCTGAAGCTTTGAAAGGACTGGAGATCCTCTCTCTTGGGGATGAGGGGAATCAAGGAGGCTTCAGTGAGGTTCAAGATCAACCATAGCTAAACACACACAAATAATCATGCTTTCACAGAAATCCTCTAATGATAATTAAAAAGCTAGAAAATGAGCTACGTGAGGGGGAAAAAAAAAGGTCCATGAAATTAGACATTATTTCCTAGGATTTGGTGTGAAAGTAGATATCTACCATAACAACACAGTCAGCGAATGAGACAAAGAAGAAAATCTCTGTATTGCTACCAAGAAAGATACACTGGGTCCTGTTCTACTCAACTGTGATCCAAAATGACACCATGACTTTTAATGAAACTCAGCAAGTTCTAGACACACCAGTTTAAAACCTTAGCCTCAAATTTAAGTCACAGGGCTTGTGACTCAAATCTCCAGGGTGTCCTTTCCAGGGTATTGTTTACAGAAACATGTCTGTCACTGTGCAGAGAAACTACACGCCATTTTATTCTGCAAAGTATGATGAAAAGATGCACTATCTTGTGCAGAGCCACAAAATGATTCTGGCTTTGATTCTCTAGAAGCAGTGAAAACAAAGACTCTGTTTGACTTTGTATCATTCAGGTAGAAATACTGTCCTATGGCATTAACGAACATTCCTATGTCCCCCATATTCTGGACCTTATTTAATTCAAAAGAAGCTTGGCAGGAATCTCATCATTTGTGGATTTCAAATAAAGTCCCCCTGAATAAATCCCTTTTTCAGGGGCTTACTGAGTCATGCCAATTTGTCCTCGTCAGATCCATACAATATTGTACTGAACAGAAGAGTTAAACGCACATGGTAACCTTGAATCCTCTCAACACCCTCTCTGCTTCCCAGCCCTGGCAGGTCTGCTTAAGGAGAGTGAACGTGCAAAAGACGTGGCGTGGTCATTTCCTTCTCAATCCCTTCCACTGAATTATGAAATCCTACCAACCCCTCTTCCCATTCATCCAACTCATGACATCACGATCTATGCACGACCACAAGCTTTTCACTGGTTTTCCTTCTTGTAGTTCATCCTTCTAACCGTTGAAAGATCTGTCATCCCCTCTTACTGGTCTATAGTGGTGATAAATAAATCTCTGGATAAAAAATACACGAATGAATGTATAAATGAAATAATTTTTTAAATTTAACTCTAATTATGGACATCTGCTATTCAAGAACTTGTAATGGTTCCCTGCTTTCTTAAGGATGAGACCTAAGTTCTCATCAGGAATATCCGCTCCCACCATCCTCTCTAACCTTAAAACAGACTATTTCTGACCCAAACCCTGGGTCAGATAGAAATATTCCTGCTCTTTATATCACAGTGACTCTCAACGAGGGATGCACCGTACTTACCCAGGTCAACGGAACTGAATCACCAGAGGAAAGTTTGCACCCCGTGCATTTCAGAAACGCTCCGCAGGTGATTCAGACGTACATCACCTGTGTCTCTCCTTCTCCAGGTGTTATGAACCCACCCAGCACAGCACAGGGAAGCCTCACCTTTTAAATGGATCTTCCTAGGCCACAGCAATATTCCATCCCTTCCCTAGATGAGAGCATAGAGTTAAAATATTTTAAACCAGAAAGGACCTGCCATTGATTCTCCTGCTTGACTCTATACTAGTATTCACACCCTTGTGAATTCACAGCCCCTCTCCTCACCCACCTTGAGTGTGGGCTGGACCTAGAGTCTTCTGATGAACAGGATATGGCAGAAGTGATGGGAGGTGGTCCCTCTCTTATCCTCTGACTCTAGTGATGCCAGCCACCATGCTGGGAAATGCCCTATGGAGAGGCCCCTGCACGGTGACAGACACGTTTCTGTGAACAATACCCTGTAAAGGTCACCCTGGAGATCTGCGTCACAAGCCCTGTGACTTAAATTTGAGGCTAAGTTTAAAAACAGTGAGTCTAGCTAGAGCTTGCCAAGTTACAATAAAGAGCATTCTCATGACCCTAGAAAGTTCTTTTCTAGTCAAGCCCTCGCAAAAGGGAAGCTTCAGTTTCTCCACCACCATTGATGGCTTTGCTCGTACTTGAACTTCATATACAGAGAAATCACACATTATATGTTCTTTTCCATCCGGCTTCCTTTGCTCAACATAATGATCATGACTTATTTTTATTGTTCAATCTGTTTAGTTAATTCATGAGCATTATTGTATAAATGACAACTGTATAAATGAGTATTATTCCATTGTATGAAAACTTCATAGTTCATTATCCATTCTCCTGCCTGACACGACATTTAGGTTGAGTCAGCTTTTGGCCATTATAGACAAAGTTATGGCAACCATTCTGATACAAGGCTTTTTGTGAACATGTGCTTTCATGTTTCTTAAATAAATAACTAGGTGTGAGATGGCTGGCTGCATAGGGCAGGGATATGTTTAAGTTCTAAAGAACCACCAGTTTTCCAAAAAACGGCCGTACTGTTTTACACCCTCATCAGCAGTCAGAGTTCCCGTATTCCCACGTCCTTACCGACATTCAGTGTCATCGCCGCTTCTATTTGTAGCCAATCTAGTGGGTGTAAAGTAGTACTTGAACCTGCATTTCCCTCATGACTAATGATGTCATTACTGTATCTTCAAATATTTACTGGATGTTCTGATATCTTCTCATGTGAACATTCTGTTTGAGCAATTCCCCCATGGGGACGAGGGGTGTTCTCTGTCTTCTCAAACTGCGTTGTAAAGGTTCTTCATAGATTCTGGATCCAATTCCTTTGTCACGTATCTATATTGTGAATTATTTTCCCAGCTTGCGGTTTCTCTATTAACAGTGTCCATTCATGAATAGAAGTTCTTCCTGTGGTGAAGTCCAATTTATTGACTTTTTTTTTTCTATATGTTAGTGTTTTTGGTATTCTAAGAAACAGTTGCTATCTTTCTAAGACATTCTCCTACATTTCTTTTTTCTAGAAGCTTTACAGTTTTTGCCTTTATGGGAAGGTCTATGACACATCTTGAATTACTTTTTGTGTGAAGTAGGCACTAAGTTTCATTTTGTTTCAATGCAGTTAATGAATGGCTCTAGTACCATCTGTTGATGAATTTTCCTTTATCTCACTAACCTGCTTTGATATCTTTGTTGAAAATCAATTAACCATATAATTGTTCATTTCTGATTCTGTTTCACTGATCCATTTTTGTATCCTTATCTAATATCTTATTTTCTTAATTATTGATGCTTTTATAGTAAGTCTTGGAATCAGGGAGGCAGAGTCCCCCCACATTGTCATTCTTTTTTCAAAAATGTTTGACTCAAAAAAAAAAAAAAGAGGAAAAATGTTTTGACTCTTATAAATCCTTGTGTTTTCATATGAATTTTAGAGTTAACTTGCCAATTTCTCCAAAAAGAAAAAAGAAACCTTCTGGGATTATGATAGACTATATATTATTTTGGGAAAAAATAATATCTTAAAAATAGTAAGTCTTCCATTATAGAATACTATATATTTTTCCACTTAGGTCATTGTTAATTTTCATCATAAGTATTTTATAATTTTTAGTGTTCAGGTTTTGTGCTTCTCATTTAAACATATTATTACCTTATGGTGTTGATATGACTGTAAGTGGTATTTTAAATTTCATTTTCTAATTGTTTCTTCATGTATAGAAATAGAATTGATTTTTTTTATTTTTTATTTTTTATTAGAATTGATATTTTATATTGACCTTGTATCCTGAGGCCTTGATAAATTGAATAGATTTTTGCTAAGTTCATATAGATCTTTTTAGATTCCTTTGAGTTTTCTAGATAGACGATAATGCCATTTGCAAATAAAAACAGTTTAATTACTTCTTCCTTTCCAATCTGTTAACTTTAAAAATTTCTCTTAGTAGCTAATCCTATTTCACTGGCTAGGATCTACAGTAAAACGTTGAGCAAAGGAAGCCTGCTCAATTTCTTTCATCAATGTTTTCCTAGTTTATAGAGTATATAGTATAGATCTTTCACCCCCTTGGTTAAGTTTATTCCCAGGTGTTTTATTCTTTCTAATGCAAATTGAAATCGGATTGCTTTTTTACTTTCTCTTTCTGGTAGTTCGTTATTGGTGTACAGAAAAGTAACAGATTTCTGTATTATTAATTTTGTATCCTGAAACTTTACTGGAATTATTTAGGGTTTTCTACATAAAGTATACTGCCATCTGAAAATAGTGACAGTTTTACTTCCTTCCTTCCAATTTGGATGCCTTTTATTTCCTTTTCTTGTCTGACTGTGTGGCTGGGACTTCCAATACTATGTTAAATGTAAGTGGTGAGAGTGGGCATCCTTCTCCTGTTCCTGAAAGTAGAGAAAAGGCTTTCGGCTTTTCACCACTGAGTTTGATGTTAGTTGTGAGTTAGTCATGAATGGCCTTTATTATGTTGAGGTATGTTTCCTCTATCCACACTTTAATGAGAGTTTTTATCATAAGTGGATGCTGAATTTTGTCAAATGCTGTTTCTGGATCTACTGAGATAATCACATGACTTTTATCCCTTGATTTCATTAATGTACACCGATTGTTGGATGTTAAAGCATACCTGCATACATGGAATAAACTCAGTGTAGTCATGATGTATCATTCTTTTCACGTATCACTGCATTCTATTCCTAATTGTGGGTTAAAATATTTTTGTGTCTACGGTCATGACAGGTATCAATGCGTATTATTTTAATGGTGTCTTTATGAGGATTTAGTATTAAAATAGTACAGATCTCAGAAAATGACTTAGGAGGTCTTCTAACTCTATTTTCTATATTTTCTTAATATTAGTATTATTTCTTCCTTAAACATTTGAAGGAATTCACTAGTAACACCATCTAGATCTGGAGGGGGTTTTTTTTTTGGTTGTTGTCATGGTGATGTTAAATTTCATTAATTTAATAAATACAGAACTGCTCCTATCTTCTACTTCTTCTTCTATCAGTTTTAGTAGATTTTTTTTATCTTACTAAACAAGAAAATTTTCAATTTCAAATAAGATGATTTTGTCTCCTACTACTTTTCATACCCTATACTAACAATTCCTGCCCTTACTTTTTTCCTTTCCATTTCACTTGACTAAACTATAACCATATCCCTGGGTATTCAGCTAAATGTTATTTTTTCCTTTTCTGTGAGCTTCTCCAGTCCTTACTAATTTAATCTTATACCGTCTTGTATTTCCCATTATCTTTCATTAGCTTACCTCTGAAAATAGATTATAGAATCCTTGAAGGCAGAAATCATATCTTAAACTTCATTGTTCCCCATAGCAACTTCACATAGTTATTTAATGTTAGTAAATATTTATGGGATTATTGATATGCCCACTCTTGGTGTTAGTCTGAACATCTACTGTGGATGAGTGTGGAGTACCTTATATAGTTCCAGGAAGCAAGGGAGTGTTAAAAATAATGATAATAATAAAAAACTAGTATCAGGCCATGACAAAAGGCATAGGAGCCAACCGGAAAGAGCTGACCATATACCCCAAAGAATAAAATAAACATCATGAGTTCATAATCCTATAAACAAATGACTGAAAAAACAAATGGGAGAGAAGAGACAAGTCTTCCTTAAATAATGCTAGATAGAAAATAAAGAAGGAAGGAGGGAAACAGAAAATAATTAGAATAGCCACTAGGAATTGCAACAGGTAAAATCCATTGATGAATGCTAAAATTAGTTAGCAAAACTTTGAGGAGGAACAGTTAAATGACTTCAAAGTAGCCCCCTAAAATATTTATCAATTACTGTGGTACTTTTAACACACATCCACAATTATTTTAGAGTCTCCTGTCTGGGAGACAGAACTATATTTCTCTCCCCTTGACTGTGTGACAGACTTAGTGACTTGCTTGAAATGCATACAATATGGAAAGAGAAAATGGTAACTATGAAGAAGCCTGGAAGATACCACCTTAATCAAGTGATCAAGTAAAAGGAATGTTGATATCATATACCTTTTATATGATGAGAAAGGTACTTCACCTCTGTGGTATTCATCCTTAGAATCCAAAACCCTCATCTGACTATGACAAAACATCAGAAAAAAATTCAGGAATATTCTACAGAATATCTGACAAGTGTTCTTCAAAACTGTCAAGGCCATGAAAGACAAAGAAAAACTGAAACTGTCACAGATTAGAAGAAACTAAGGGGATATGAGCCCTGCAATGTCCTAGAAGGGAAAAAGGACAGATTTGAAAATCTGGTGAAGTTTGGGTTAAGTATGGAGTAGAGTTAATTGTATTTTGCAAATGTTAATTTGTTAGTTTGGATAGATGTACCATAGTTAGGTAACCATGGTGCCACAGGCACCTTTAGGGGAAGCTGCGTGAAGAGCACAGACTAACTTTCTGTATTGCTTTTGCAATTCTTTGGTAAACGTAAAATTATTTCCAAAATGAAAGACTTTTTTAACTAAAAAAATCTATTGTATTATTCCACACATTGTTTGGCTTCACTGTAAGTCTGTATTCCTTCTGTTTATATTAATAATTAATAATTGAACTTACATTCCTTTTTGTGAAATGGTCTAGAGCTGTTTGGACTTATAATTACAAATATACAAATCTCATGAAATGGTATAAAGAAAAGCAATTTATTAGAAACATTATAATTTATTAATAACATGATGGCTATTAGTAATAACTATAATAACTATTTCCAAGAAAATGCAGGGTACCACAAGAGAAGGAAATAATAGTCAGTTCCACAACCACTCTCTCTTAGGAAACAAATAAATAAAAGAAACTTATTATCCTTGAGAGAGGCAGAACCAACTTATTTCCCAATTTAACTTCTCAATCAACTATAAAAAGATAGGAGATTTATGCTTGTTCTAGATGTTTCCAGCTGAAGATGTCAAATTGATCACATCAGTTTACTATGCCTTCCCAGGTTCCCATTAATATTAAAGTCAAGAAGCCAAGTAGTCACAAATCTGCAAAACCAAAGAAAGTAGGAATGGATGAAACATTTCAGCAGAATTCTAGATGATGGAGTTGATCAGAAAACTGATAAAGCAATAACCCGAATACATGTAAGAAGGGAGGATGATCAAGAAAATGCAGAAAGGGAGAATCCTGCAGGGAAACAACTGGATTTTCAACAAACATCCTAAAAAAAAAAAGTAGGATGATGGGCTATACTCTCTGACGATACAGTTCCCAAATTTTCATTCTTAAATATATTTGGATAAGAACTATTGACAGATATTTGAAGAAAGCTGGAAAGATAAAGCAAAATATCTCAATAAGCAACAACCAAACAAACAAAAAAGATTCTTGAGAAAACCTGAATAATTTGGGGAACAGAAGTTTAAAAACTCTAAAAAACAAGAACAGAATTCTATTCTTAAAAAGGAACAGAGAATAAAAAAGAGTGTTAGAAAAGTAAAAATATAATAGTCAAAAAATTTTAATCAATATAAGGTAAGAAAACAGTTTTGAATAAGTCACCCCAAAAGTTAGGCAAACAGTTGAGAAAGAAAAGGAAAGCACAAGAGAAAAGGTGTGCGGAAGCCAACCAGAAGGCCCAGCTACTAAGAATTCTAAAAAGAGTTCTAAAGAAGAAAAACAGAGGAGAGGGAATAATCAAAGAAATCATTTAAAAGAAATTCCCACAACTAAGGGTCACAAGTCATCAAAATGAAAGGGCCCATCAAGAAGCCCATCAAAATGATCCATTAAGAAAAAGAACTATAATCAGATATGTTTTAGTGAAAGTTTCTAAAAATCAGTTTCCAAAAATTGAGGGCAGAGAAAAGTAACTTGCGAAGGAAAAGAATCAGATTTCTTATCAGCAATATTAGATGCTAAAAAATAGGGCAAAGTCTTTCAAGTTTTCAAGGAAAATTATTATTAACATAATTTTGATCTGGCCAAACTACTACTATGCATTTCATTTTCAGATATGCAGAAAGTTGGAATATTTACCTCCTATCTACCTCCTTTTAGGAAGATCCCTGACATATGCTTCAGCAGTATTCGGGATTAAAGTGAGAAAGACAAAGGCATGGATCCAGGGAAGATCAGTGCAAGACAAGATGACTAGAGAGCAGCTGCTCCAGCCTGGGACAGTGGGAAGGACCTAGGATACCGGCGTACTGCAAAGATTTGATTCTACCCCCTGAGAAGCTGAACGAACCTAAGGGATGCCACAAATACAGATTATGCAAAGAAAAATAAAAACAACTAGAAACTATAGGAGAAACAAAAAGCTATACAAAATAAGGCAATGTAAGCATAGTATACAACTTCAATCAGCAGTAAGGTGCACATACTCATAATAATTTTTATTGAGTTTTTTAACCTTTAGAGTCAACCTACAGACAAAACATAAAGCCTTAATATGGTAAAAAAAAAATAGACTATAAATGATAACACCTTCATAATGTAAAATTAAAAGCACACGTGAGAGAAACTAGGAGGTATTAAAAGGAGAAGTTAGGGAAAGGGTAATATTCTCATCTTAGAAAGTAAGAAATCATTAGATATTGCCTACAACCAATAAGATAGAAATACAGGAATAAGTATACGATTTAAATATATATAGGTAGCAAGAACTAAAAATGGTAGTACACTGGGAGTGGAATGGTAGAGTACAAATAATCTAGAACCTTATCTATCATAATAAAAAGTCAATATATTAATAGTATCTAAATTTGACAAATCAAGAAATGGTGTTTATATACACATGCACACACACTTGATTCAGCCAGTATTACAAATATATTTAGAGTTATAAAGGCAAAAGCATAAACACAGAAACAGACAAAAGAATGCTAAGCTTTTCCCTGTGCAGTAAGACTGGGGGTGAGGTCTATTGAGGCGGGAAGCCCCTTAAAAAGACCGGCAGGATCCCCCAAACAGGGCCACTACTTTTGTGCAGGCACCATCCGGTTCCCTGGCCCAGAGGCCCTATCTCACTTTTTGCCTCTGAAATGGCTTACTTACCCCTAAAATTCTATTGGTTCCCTGAGCTCACTTCTGATTGGTTATCTCCTTCACTCCTGATTGGTTATTACTCTCACTTCTGATTGGTCCATCCCCCTCACTCCTGATTGGTTATTTCTCTCACTCCTGATTGGTCTATTTCTACAAAGCTTGTTCCTGGTTGGTCAACTTCAATTATACTTTATTTGCATATGATGTTGCAAAGTGTAAAACTGGCAGCCTACAAAGGCCTGTGTAAACCGACAGACAGGGTCCAGAGCTTGGAACGTTAACTCCTCTGTGCCTGATGGCATAACAAACCTGAGTTCTCCAACTCTCTGAGTGCTGCTTGGTCTCTCGCCCGGATCCAGGTTGCTGTCACAACTGAGCTATAACTCCAAGCTGTAACACATTTTTCCACAACACTAGGACTATAGCTTTTCATTATAAGCCTTCTGTACTTTTCTTTGACACAACATTGTAAAATGACTATTATTCAATAAAAAAAGTTTAAAAAAAAAAGCCTTCTGTACTTTTCAATTTTAAAAGCATATATACATATATATACATTTTATTGATAAAAATAAATATTTCTGAAATATTTAACACTTTGAATGTGAAATATTTATTAACATTTTAAAAAATCTATCTGGAAATCATCCCATTAGACTGTGTTTTATAGTGTTGACCTCAGCATTTAAATAAGGTCTTGTTGGTATTTCAGAAATTAAAATAGTACATCTTAAAGTCTCAAATAGAAATGTCTTCTACAGATCCTACCCTGTGGCAGGCCATAGCACAGAAAAATTTTAGAATACATGACGAAATTGCCTACTTCAGGGGCATCAGGTGTCAACGAAATTAAAAAAACTGTGGTTAAAATATTTCTGAAAAATATATGAGATGAGTAAGTGCCTGTCTTTCATGACTCTCCATGATTGGGGCCATCCTGAAATACCCTGGGTCTGTCATTCAGTCCCTGTGTGATTTCCACTAAGTGAGATGACAAACTGTCCATCAGAATCAGAGTCTGTGAGCCACATCCCCAACCTTCATTTCTAGGTGACAATACCTCTGCCATCAAAACATGATATAGCTCAAAAGACTTTAGGCACAGTAGGACACCACAGAATTTATGTCACCTGAAATTTGGGATGTACCTGATGTGGCATGAATTGGAATTTTCCGGATAGAATAAAGTACTCTGTGATATGGATTTGGAAAAAGGAAAAATGAAGTGGAAAGCCTTAAAAAGAGACAAGTGTCAAAATAAGAAAGATTGTTGAGTCTGTGGATGGTATTCTCATTCATCTTCAAATTTCTTTTGCTCCAATGTTTAAACATTTCAAATGAAGAGTTTTTTCCAATGTCATTTGATACAGGCAAACATCTGAAATTCAACGGCAGACTTTAAATACTTCCCGTCTTGTAGGAGCTTTAAAAATGAATGTTGGCTTGCTTTTCCTAAAGAAAAAAAAAATATGCAGGCTTCTTTTCTCCCCTTCCTGAATGAGAATTTTCCAGCTGCTGCTAAGTTTCCAGACATGTGTCCTCTGGATTGGATAGTCCTACATGAAAATACTCTGTTTTTTGTTTTTCTTTTTTTTAGCAAAAATTAGGGCTCAGGAAGGTTAACAAGTAGTAATAGACTTCAGATATCTATTGGAAATCATTATGGAAAGAGTTTATCTGGACATATATAGAGATATAACTAGAAAACGGAAGTCACTAAAATGTTTTTGCAACAGAATAACAACCCCCCAAAGAGCAAATAATCCATAATTATTATAGGATCCCCTTCCTGCAAATGAAATCAGAGATTAAAGAGCTTCCAGATCATGGCATGTGAGCTTTCACAAGCCTTCTAGAATCAGGAAAGAACAAGGCGTTGCTGCCCTGCCCTTTCTGAAGCATGCACGCGTAGCAGTGGTTGCTACTAACACGATTGTTACTACGCAGTCCTTTTAAGTAGGTAAGTTCTGCAAGAACGAGTTCCATGTCTCGTTCATTACTGTATCCCATCTTCTAGAAAAGTGTCTGACATACAATGGCGTTTTGTAAGTTTTCGTAAGTGAATGACAAGCTTCTAATTTTACCGCACAGAGCAAAGGAGCAGGTCGAAGTGCTGTGCAAATTCAAAAACACTAAGATGTCTCTTGTTATTCCCTATAATTCAGTCCCCTGTTGGGGACAGCTCCTGAGCACTCTGACAAAGCCTGTCCCCTGCATTTTGAATCCTGCTACAGGCTATGTAATTAGATGCGTCCACAGAGGTGACAGGCAGAACAGTGCAGGTGTTCAGAGCATGAACTCTGGAACCAGACTCCACCTCTATGACTGACTTACTGGCTGTATGACTTCGAGCAAGTTATTGAACTTCTTTATACTTAATTGGCTCATCTGTAAATTGGGAGATAACCGTGCCTAACTTACATGACTGTTGTGAAAATTAAATGGGTTGCTCTACGTAACTCCTGGAAAACTGAGCCTGGCACACGGAAGGCGGTAAGGAGCACTGCTAATTCTGATGCCAGTGCTCCTATGACTGTAGGGAGGCAGAAAAAATATAAGGGAATTCAGTAATGTCCATACTGCGACTTTAAAAAATTCTTTTTTACTAATGCCACACAAGTTTAAGGATAGAGTTGATATTCCTGAATTCCCCTGAAGTTTCAATTTGATGCACTTTTCTTGGACATATTTACTTCCTTAAAGAGCCCAGTGAAACTACAGCTTAGTAAGTTATATGTTTCGGATAAAATATAAATATTAGCTGAGGCATTTAATCACAGAGGCAGCTTTGGGGTCTCTCCCCATGTTTTTTAAAGCATGATTCTGAAGGTGCTCTCTTTTTCACAAAGGCCTTTGAAAGTGATGTGGACACGACAAGCTTCTTTAAAGGGAAAACAATTTTAATTTTTATGGAGATTTGCTTTAGGAACGTTCTTAGCGTGGGTAAGCCGACATACTTTCTGACAACAATTTCATTCAGAAGAGCTTAGTTTATGATTATTGTACACATGTTAGAGTTTGTGCAGTTATATTTATATTGACTCTCTGCTCCATTAGGATTGAAATCCAGATGTCAGTTTCCTTCAATGCAAACATATCAGATTGACCTGAATTTTTCTGGAGACTTAAAAGCAAAACTCAGCACATCACTCCTGAACCGTACTCTGTATTGTGAGCAAAATCTTCCAGTTAGAACCTATTCCATCAGGTCAAGGGGTTCTCTGGGGGGGGCAAAAAAAAAAAAAATCAGTTTGTCAAAGAAATTCTAAAATTTCCAAAATAAAGTATAAAGCAATATGCCATTTCATTGATTCTTATTTATTCTTTTATAGTGCTTTGGGAAATGTCAGACCATCAGTCTGCATCATTTCCTCTCTTTCTAGGGGAAAAAACTGTCACCAGCAGTTGCTGCTTCAAACTAGATAATCTTGTAGGTTCGTTCTAAGAGATCCCTAGAAATTGCCTTCCCATGCGTGACCATGCCAATATCGTAGCGTAAAGCTTAGAAGTGTGTGTGTGTGTGTGTGTGTGTGTGTATGTGATTTATTTATTTATTTATACTTTTGTAAGACCAGGTTGAGCTTTACTATTACTGGAAGGTCTACAAATGGCCATCTGATTTAAACCATTGCAGTTACACAAAAATCCTTCCAGAATGAAGGAGCCCAGGAAGCCAGTTCTAACTTACTTTCCTTCTGACTCCACTAGACACTTCTAATTACACCACACTGTTTGAGGCACTTGTACCACCTTGTATATTACCATCCCCAAATTCAAACCTATTCCATCCTGAGAACAAAAAGCTGGCAAGAACCACTCAAGTGATGTGTGAACAAAATCCAATAAAAAAGCAACATCCTGACACGGAAATGTCGTGTGAGCTGCTGGATGGCACACGGCTCCAAAGTTTATCAAAATATTTTGAAAGATTTTGCCAGTGAGCATATAATTGACTGAAAGACTTGCCAGCACTGTTCTAGAGAAGTTTAACACGCTATATAACAAAGAAAACCATTTACAAAAACAGTTGAATGATAAAAATATATTTTTAGAGAGCTTCCAAAACCAATTTGTTCCCCCCGACCCTCTGCCATCTTTGGCCAGGGAAATAACTGTGATGTTATCAGCTTTCACATTTTGATGTTCATACTTCACCTGCTGCCTATCACTTGCATTTCTGCATGGGGACCTAAGAAGCACAAATTTCCTGGTTCAAATTGCTGTTAGTATAATCCTGACTCGTGAGGCCAGCATCTGCTCTTTTTTTATCAGCGTTAACATTCTTCCATTCATCCATCCATCCATCCACTCAACCATACATCCATCTAGTCTTCCAACCATCTGTCCATTTTTCTAACAAATATCAGTCAAGTCTCTAAGATGTGTCAAGCATTGTGCTGGTTCCAGAGATATAGTGATGATCAAGAGAGAGGCCTCGCCATCATGCAACTTACAGTATAGCTGGGAAGACTCAGAGTGAAAGGATTAATAGTCATAATTTGCGCTAAGTGTCAAGATAAACAAAGCACAACATGTTACATGGGGAATCCAGAGAAAGCTCAAAGGATTCCTAAGAGAAACAGCATTTATCCTGAGGCCTTAAGAATAAGTAGTACTCAGTCAGAAAAAAAGTAAATAAATAAAGGGAGTTAGAGGCCAGGGGGAACAGCACAATTTAATGACCAGGGGAAGGAAGAGTGTGAAACACTAAAAGAAAAAAACTGAAAGAAGGAATGGCTGGTGCGTAGACAACAAGGAGAGACGTGAAAAGAAATAAGACTGGAGAGGTGGGCACAGGTTGGGACTCCTCCTGTTTTTCCAAGAGTCATCATTTGCCCTTCTCTGATTAACTATTGTTTTAATCAATACTGGGCAGGGTAACTCTCATGATACACCCTGAAGTAGTAATACACAATACAAGTATTATTCTGCTATTCTTCATGCAAAACTCACCTTGCAACCCAGTGCACTGTCACCACACACAAGCAACCGTCCATCTACTCCCTCAGGCAAATGGGGGAGGGGGGAGCTTTTATTAAATGACAGGTCAAACATCATGACCACATCTCCAACTGTGATTTACATTTCCTTTATGAGACTCGTTGCAAGGAGGGAAAATAACACAAATGTAACGAAGACATTTAACATCAAGAAATAAAAAGGAGAAAAATCGCAAGTACTGCTTTGTTTTTAAGTAAAAGTTTTCCCTTAGCTGTTGGTCAGATGGTTTGGAAAACAGTAGTTTTCAAGGAAAAATAAGGATCTCAAAACTGTAATTTTGCATTAATTTATTCTATAAACAATTGTCCTCCTAGAATACATCAAAATATTTAACCATGAAACGCACATATTAATGCAAGGCTTGTTTACATCCAGACACATTTATGTACACATTTGTATGTGCATCTATTTCTCTCTTAGCAGGCAGGGAAGGGAGCAGTAATAATTAGTTTTTATTCTTCTGGGTTAAGTAGAGCAATGATATCTACTTCATATTCACCGCTAGAGACAAAGAGGCAATTTGGGATTCCAGCTCTTCTTGCTGGATTCTATTACAATTAAAGTGGAATAAAATAAAACTCAAACCAGTTTTATATGTCCTAAATTTCCAATTGACAGGTTGTTTTTTTTTTTGATTTTTGGTCCTAACTACTTTTGTTCCATCCCAGGAAGTCCCTATGGGTAGCTGCCGAATTTCTAAACCAGAAGCAACTCTGTTCTAGGAACATGATTCTATCTAACAGCAAATATGTTTTCATCTTAATAAATTGTAAAAAGTCTCTCCTATCCTTTACTTTTTTTCTAAATTCTCTCTCCCCCTTTCACTCTGGCATGTGAAACTTGTGGCTGGAGCCAAATACATTGGTTGAGAGGGTGTTAACTTGAACAGCTGGGAGGGAGCAGTGAATGCTGCGGGCCAGCCAACCCTCCCCACCCAAGTGCCGGGTTCCGGCCCCACTCAGTGCAAACAGCTTGTTCTAAGTAACTCTCCCACGTTCAGTTGTCTAACGATACGGTGAAATCTACTGGTAGGCCTATTTTGGCTTAATCCATAGATCTTTCTTACAATCAGAGCTATCTAATATGGGGACTGTTTGCCTTTTATAAAGTAGCAACCCTCTTGACCTGTTGTCTGCTGGGCGCTGGAATATTAGCTCGATGATCAGTCAAGATGCCGTGGAAGAGATAGGTGGATTCCACGGGAAAAAAAAGTGGCCAGAGGCCCAGCTTTGATCACCCTCACTCTCCCTCATCCTAAAATAACCTCATCGTCAGTACTGAGGCTTCCTGCCGGCCTGGCTGCGGGTTGAGGCACCTTCACTTCCCCTAACAAGACCACTTAACAATGGTGGGTTCACTGACGCCTTTTAGACACGTATCTCATTTCAACTTCACAGCAGTGCCATGACAGTATTCCCAGACAAATGCATGGATGGTCACCGCATTCATCAACTTGTCCAGGGTCACACAACAAGGAAGTGGCAGAGCCGGGACAGGACACAGGTCTTCTGAGTCCCTATGCATCACGTGTCCCCAAAGGGCCAAGGCTTAGACAAGGTCTCATAAAAGATTCTGCGATCATCTACCATGAAAATCACTGATCACTGCAGGTGAGGTTTTCAATGCGTATTCCTGGATCCCAGCCAAGAGCTATGAACTAGATTCTTGAAGGGTGGGGCCAAGAGTCTGCATTTTAACAAGCGCCCTGGGCAATTCTTACTCACAGCGGAGTTAACAGACTGCTGCTCTCAGTTTTTTCTTCTATCTCTCAACTTCAGAGGGTTACTCAACTTGTCACTAGGGATCTTTCTGGGATTTTAAAAAATCATCCTTTAAGTGTCTTTGATAAAAAAGCCATTTGCCCGGACCCTCCTGATCTCACATTTTCTATTTAACAAATACTTATATGGTATTTACTACATGCTAGGCCCTGTTACTCGATTAAATTCTCACCACAACCTTACGTGGTAGATGGTATTATTATAATACTCATGTTATAGACGAGGAAATGTCTGCACAGAGAGGCCAAAGGGACTTGCCTCAAATCACACGCAAGACGTGAGCCCAGGCTGTCTGGCTCAAGTCCACGTGTCAACCACCGCACTAGGCTAGATCTGCAGGCTCAAACCAGGATTTGCAATCACCCTGCGAAGTGCAGGGGAGCATGGCTCACAGCCACCTTCGGTGCGGGGTTTACAGAGCAGCGCAGGGTTGTCCCAGGACGTCCTCCTACTCCCTGGGCCTCCACGTCTTCCGTGTTCTGTTCCCCCTGCGGGCATGCCCGGAACACCCCCAGCCCCTTCTTCACACAGCGGATACCTTCTCATCCGACGCGACCTGGACACCATCCCCGGATGTCCACGACTTTTGAGAGTCCCCTCGTCCTCACTTCCAGGTCCCAGCGCACACTGGCTTTGTGGCACAGATCACACAAAGCCACACCCGGAGATCTGCTCCCAGCTTCCACAGGATACTGCAGACCCCCTCGGGGTGGACATCCAGCCCTAGTTACTTTCTGCCCCCGGGTACCCAGTGGTGGGAAGCAGCTCGGTGTGCCATAAACATGCGGTTATACACCCAGTAAGGAATGGTTATTCGCCTTATAATAGAATTTACCAAAGGTTTCTAAACCTCTGTGCTCGCTGACATATCATTAATTTCTGGATAGAAAGCCTGGAGAACAGAAAGTCAAAGCCACTGCCAGCTGGAGATCAATTCAAATTTCTGATAAAATATCTCTGAAATGATCATTTAAGTCAGCGGGAAATCCGTGGACCTATGAAAATGGGAATTAAGCTCTGGTTCTCAGGGACACTGCTGCACACATCAGCGCACACTGGCTTCAGAAGCAAGCAAACGGGGGAGGTGAGGCTTTGGCTTGTGAATTCGGTCCTTCCCTCTCCAGCTGGCGGAAGCAAGAAATTGTGAGAGCTCGGCTCTCCAGGCTACTGAAGGATCAAGTTTCCCTGCTCTGCAATGACCGCTGAAGCCATCTGGGGCAAACAAAATTCTTTAGCACAAGAAGGATGCAGGAAACAATGGAGAGGAATTGGTTCTCTGGCTCCTGCTTCTAGAAAAGTCTGGCTGGTGTTTCATCTAACTTGTCTCTCAGCGGCCTAGTAAATCAAACAGGATAGTTGCAAAATGTTCTACAGTGTTAGGGTAAGAATACTTTGCATGCCTAGAAAGCCACCCGAGTTGTAATTAAATTCTTCAAACAAGCAAACCAGCCCCAAATACAGAGAATTAGCTCCCCCATCTTGCGCAGCTTACTAAATTCTTGAGATTGCAGACACGCTAAGCAGACTCACGGACGTTTTTCTCCCTTTAAAAGAGATTTAGTCTTTTCCCTCACATCAAAGAAAGTATATCAAAGAAATACAAAATGGAATTTGTGATTAGTAGAAACAGACTGTATTAATTTTTCTTTCTAAACAATACCCTAAGACGAAAACAAGCCAAAGCCATTATGCTAATGCGGTGATGGAGAGCTCAGATTGCCACACAAATAAACAGCGTATTTCAGATTGAAAAAAAAAAAAAAAGACTATACACTGTACCTCACAATTATATTTTACAGTGGAAAATATGTTTATGAAGCTTTTGGCCTGGTGATTTAAGGGAGATGCCCTCGAGTCTTCAGGTCCCCACAAGTTTCACTTGAAACACACAGTTCTGGGAAACCCATTACTTTATGAAATATGAACAAAAGTTCAAGAGTTAGTGCCCTCTGCCGTGGCTGTAGGCTTGATGGACTCTAACGTGGGCTAATTACCTCTGCTCTGCCCCATGGTCAAAAACTGAACTATGATTTCTTCGAAATGGATCCCATGGGATAAGTCAGGGAGCACTGATGCCCAATCAGAGAGTGGCCCACAAGCAAAACCAATCTCAACAGTGCATTCCTCACCAAGAAGAACTAACTCATCGACCATGTCAATAAGGCTTCCTCTCCTTTAAATTCCCTGCCCGCTTCTTTCAGTTCATTCTCGGGCGGTTGGTTTTGAGAACTGATCCGAGCCAATTTGGTCATTCGTGGATATTAGATTTCTTTTGATAGGTGAGACTGTGGGTCTTCCTCTCCCACAATCTTGCTACCAAATTCGGCCACAAACGCAAACATCTCTTGGCAAAATGCACAAAAACAGTTATGTAATCAGTTCCATGAAAAATCCCTCTCTCTCTCTTCTTTTTGAGGTTCCAACATCATTTTGGATGGAGTTCAGGGCAGACAGATGTCATGATATTCTAATGCAACATTTAGCTAACTCTTTTAGTTAGTTAAGGGCAGTCTTGCATAGAAAATGGCCAGAGCTATAAACCTGTGGTTCAAAAGGCAACTGAGTTTCCTACATTTGTTTCACTAGATTCTTAAAAAATGTTTATTCATGCATCAGTATGGAATCCACAAAATCTTGAACCCATTCATTGCACCACTGGGGGAACAATTCTAAATCCTCCTTTTTGATTAGATACAAAGATCACTGAAGCATTCATGGTAACCATCTCATGAATCTTTCAGACACTAGCAAAACACCCTGAACTGAATATTCTCGATTAGGGGCTTCAGATATTAGCTTTCCATCATTGATGTAGATTAATTCAAATATAACACACACACTGCACTGTGTCTACACTGAGGAATTTATAAGTAAATTATAGAAAACACAATCAAGTGGAATCTCCATTCATTTCAACATTCTTTTGTTAAATTTAAGATTGAAATTAGTGATTCTGGGCAGCACAGGACAAAACTCTCTCCTCCCCCAGTCGGGAATCCGTGTCAAATCTTAATTCCTTTTCATAGTATACGAAAGACTTGGGGGCCTAAAGAGAGCATAGGTGGAGAACACGAAAAGCCTGGGGACTAGTTTCAAGTATGCAAATAGCCATGTGAGGTCTTTCGGTTAGGAATCCGTGCGCAAATGTTTCCCCAAGGTATTGGCAAGGCAACTGAGATGCATATTAATTCATATTCAATTGCAACAGATTCAACTCAGTGCAATTCAGTTCAATAGCATTATTGAACTCATGTGTATGTTTCCCCCACTTTTGCCATCCACCCTATATGCCACCTCTGACCCACCCACCTACAGAATGTGCTGGCTTGGAAAAAAAATGTATCTGCCTAATAGGAAACAGATTCTCTGGCCACTAAGCCTACTGGGCCACCACTTGGACCGTTTCTTCCCATTTCCTGCCTCTGTGCTTCAGCTCAGACTGTTCCCAGCACCTGAAATGCCCTTCCACACACCCTCCATGATCTGCCTCTAATTAGCTGAGACTGTGATGAGTTCATGTCAGTCTGCCCATATCCCCTGGCAGACAGTGCAAGCTGTGTCAGGGACCACAGCAACATGGCAGCAGCCTCGCTCGGGTCCCTGACCATCACCTGCAGTGACCATCACTCTTTAAAAGCAATCCTTTCATGAACTCACCCTGGCAGTAGACTTCAGGATTGAAAAAAAAAAGTATTAAACTAAGACAGTTAATAAATAATTTAAGCTGCGGAAAACTTGTCAGTGTGGCACATTTATAACTGAATAAAAAAAGAAAAAAGTGACCTGGCAAAAGCAAGGCTGCTAAAATCAACACAGCTGAGTGCCAAGTGGCCAACTGCTTTAGCAAACACCTCAGAAGATGTGCAATTAAAACGGGCCACGTTAAGGGGTGAAGGGCACGACCATAAAACATGGCAGTGCTTCGTGCTTCTGCAAAGTTAATCTCAACTGCATTTAACTCCATAAACTCAAGAGCCCCATTCTTTAGAAGTTTAGTTTTAAAGATCTAGCATAAGAATTCTAGACTATGACATCCCTTTTCACAGACACATTACAAGATATTAACACAGTGCCATAAACTTTCATCAAAATGAGGCTGAAGTGACTTTCTGCAAGGCTGAAACCTACACTTTTTTTCTTCTTCTTCATTATCTGCAGAGGGTTTAGAATCGTCTCTGTAAGTTCAACAGGGGATCATCTGTACTTTCCAAAAAATGTGATATGACTACAGAGAGTTGAAACAGAAAGCCTCTGCCTACTAATTACGCTATAGAAAAATGCACAGTCATTCCCTCTCCTCCACACGCAATCATACCAGCCGAGGGGGAGGGAGGGAAGAGCATCACTTACTGGTCACCTTATGTAACTCCTACAACCCTGTGACGTAGGTCTGATTATCTTCATTTTAATAGATGACAGAAGTGAGGCTAAGAGAGTAATTTGTCCAAGGTCATGAAGCTTATAAAGGGCAGGGTTGGGGCCCAAACCCTGACTTGAGTCCAAAAACTCTTGTGTCCTTGGTGCCCAGGAGAACACACTGTGTTCAGGGAATGACGCAGGGGAGGAGGCCGGGGAGGGTGCAGTGTGTGAAGAGGCTGCCACGCCCTTTGGCCCTGCCGCTGAGCGGGCTGCACTGTGATGCAAGTACTCCTTACAACTGGGCCGCGCCAGGGGAGGCCAGGAGGGACTGAATGGGGCTCAGCTGAACCGGGTGGAGGGGCAGGGATGTTCATGCAGACATTTGGAGTCCAGGGAATCAATTAAGAGTGATTAGCCACCATAGGTCATGATTACGCCTATCAGATGCTGTGTTTTTAAAAATAGAATCTGATGTCAAATATCTCATGGTAAAGAAACACAGCTGACCATCTGGAAGATTTGGCTATCTGAAATTAGCCTGGGCTAGCAAATGAGGAGAGAAGGTGGGTCTCCATCAGAAGACCCTGCTCTCTCTCTGTCACCCCACTCACTGATCCCCCAACTACATGAGCAACAGTACACTGCTCAGTGTGGGAGATGTGTTTGCTTAAGATTCCCGAACTTATGGAACCACAAAACTGCAAGGGAAGACTGACAAATAACAAACATTCCAACATAGAGTCAAATGCAAAATATATACAATCTACAATAATTACCCCAGGAGTCCAGAGAGGGGAGGAACATGGCGTCCCAGGATGTCAAGGTCCCTCCCAGCCTCTCACCCCTACTACCCCTAGTCCAAGTAAAAGCAAAAAGGAATCAAACTAGTAGGGCCATGTTTTAATAGTCATCCCCCTCACGCAAGCAACATGATTCTTCCTAGTTTAGCTAAAGGGAGGGAAGGAGGGAAGGAAAGAAAACTGTTTCCGGTAAAGTACACATACAAAGTTTGTATCACACCAAGTTTTTCGCAAATTCTTAGAAGTTCCTACCTAAGAGTGCCCCTCCCTCTTTCCTTTCCGTATACTTTACTGGAAACAGATTTCCTGAAGATGCGGGTGCCTGAGAACACACCCCAGTTCTCCAAACTCCAGAAGAATGCGCTCTGGCCCACGCTGTTTTGGGACTATGTGAAAAAGTCAGTAAAATTTGACTTTTGTCCAGATTCTCTGCATGAGGTACACTGACCTCTTGTGTCTGCAAACAAGGTTTGTTTGTTTGTTTGTTTGTTTTTGTATAAGAGAGTAATTGAATTCTGTATTTTATAGGTACATTATGAAAGGCACAAATTAATAAACTGCAATGATTTACTGACATGAACAACTGAATAATAAAATATTTAGTTTTAATTTTGGAACAGTGAGAGATCCACCCTTAGAAGACATTATTTGGATACAAGCCCATGTGATGATGCAGACTGTGCAGGATATGAGAGGCCTGCTGGGAGAAGTGGTCAGGATTGCCCAAAGACTGATGCCAGAGGCTCAGCCTAGTTTGCTTAACAACTGATGCTGGTCGGGCAGTCCGGCTCCCACAGGAGGGACTGTGTCCAAGTTCTCCCTCCTAAGAGGCCAGTGACTACCCTCACCCCCACGGGGAAAGCTGCAGTCTCCCCCTTTCCCCTCACGTTTTGCATACAAATCCTTCGGTACCAAAGCAGCTCTTCGTCCCTGGGTCCTACGAGGCCACTCTTGTGTCCCTCCTCCTAAAAAGGAATTTAATCCTAAAAAGGAAGGACAACAGAGACCGGGAAGGCCTGAACAGCCTCGGCAGGTTCTCAAGGGGGCTAAGTGCACCCATGACCTCTCTGACCGCAAGTCCCAGCCTACACGGAAAGACAGCTTCGCCCTGCGAGTCCACTGCTTGGAACAGACACGAACAGAAGTTCGAGTGTAAAGGCTGAAAATGTGAATTGCCCAATACTGCATTTAGACTGTATTTTAATCATTTATTTGTAAGACTGACTCCTCCACTGGACTGGGAGCTTCCTGAGGTCTGGGACTAAGTCCTCAAGGCCTCGCTCAGTTCCGCAGACAGAGTGAGCGCGTTACGCGCTTGTCAGATACACGAAAAAATTAGTGCTACAAGGCAAGAGAGTTGCCCCCAAATGATACGTGAATTTTAAAGCTGATGTGGCATTTAAGTATTTATAAGATACCACAGAGACTGATTAGTATAGAGTTACGAAGAGAATCAAATTAAGTATCTGACAGTTTATTTGTGGACTAGATCCTTGGTGTGGGATCTTGGCTATCAAGGTGAGTCCACCTTCTGAGAAGTCAGAGGCAGATGCTCGATGGCACATACATCACGGTTCTTGAATTAGAAGGGAAAACTCTATTTAAGAATAGGGAAATTGAAAAAAATGAGTCTTGCATTAACGAGATTCAGATAATTCAATATTTTACTACTAAACCACAGAGATCCAGATTACTAGGGAATAGCGGTTGCTTTGAATTAACCACCACCCTGGGTAAGCCGGTGTTGGCTTAATGAGCTTTCCGTGGACTGGGCTTAGTAAAAAATTGTATTAGTTGTTTCATACAAATATGGTAGAGCTGATGAATTACTCATAATGAAGGAAAATAACCTCTAATCCATTTTAATAATCCCCTTACTTCAAAATACAAAAGTTTATCCCTAAGCACAGAGAATCTTAGATGGTGATATGGGCCCAGAGAAGCGAAGTGGTTTACTGAAGTCACACAGCTATTCACGATGGAGACAAGACTGGAATCTCGGTCTCACAACTCTTTGTCTGGTACACGGTCCACCACCTCAGTGATCCTCAAAGAGTGCTCTGCGGAACCCGCCGGGCACCCAGGATGGGGCCCGGGGAGACCTGGAAGGCAGCGTTCCACTGTTTGCCTGGCGCTTCCTTTTCAGGTGGACACGCTGGGCTTTTAGTGCTTTGGCATCCAGATTTGTGGATTTTATGCCATTAAAAAAAACTACTACAAACAATTACCACCATGTCATGAAAGAAGGGATATTCTGCTACTAAAAACATTTAGTATAAAAGAATCTCAGAATAAACAGAGACTCTTGATAAAAAAAAAACACAACACTGTCCTACAATTTCCTCATTTCATACAGGTCATATAAAAAATACAAACACCGAAAAGCACTGCTTTGTAGACCTGCATTTGGGAAGGAATGGTTTTGTGGGAAGAACACAGAATTTGGGTCTTAACCGCATCACAGTAGCAGAACATCCTGTTTTTTTTATCCATAAAGTTCAATAATTCCTAACCTACACCCTGGAAGGGTGGTTCCTTTACAAAAAATCAAGTTTGGTTATTCTCAAAACGTGGCCTCAGGGCTACCTACAAAAGCAACATCTGAGGTGTGTACCAAAAAGCCAAGTTCCTTGGCCCTATGCTGGATGAGGCTCTCAGGAAATAAGGTCTATTTCTAAGAGACAAGAGGAGGAAGGCAGGAAACCTGGGTTCTTATTTTTTAAGTGGTGGTTTACCAGATCTGCTCCAACCCCTGCAGACACTGGTGGTAAGAGTCCAAGGAGGAATCCCTTTGAAAATCTGCACCAACTGTAAAAGTGGGAAAGAGGAGAACAGGAGAAGGAGGATGGCAGCAGGGGGTACTAGAGCAGAGGACATCACTTGTTCGCACAGTCACTGTTTTCTCATGTGACAAACAAGATCAGTGACTTTTTAACCCCTCTCTTCCCCGTTAAGCTGTGTTCAAGGAGAATCTCTCAAGGAAACAAATCTTTTGACAGACCCAGAGCTGCTCTGGTAGAAGTGACCAGGGACCCTGTCCCGTGAGCCTCCTCTCAGACACCCTCCCCACTCCACCCTCCGGGTAGCCTCTGAGGTCCCCTACACGGGAGGATGACAGAACCACCTGATCTCCAAGATATCACTCTGGTTCCAGAGAAGGTAAATCTAACCATCAAGCATCAGCCATCAACCAATGCCATCATTTGACATAATTAGTCCAGAAAATGTAGTCAATTCAGTCACCAGATTCTCCTTCTTGAGGAGGGGTTCACAAGCAGGTCGGTGTGGCACACAACAAACTCAGTCAATGAGAAGGTCCTAACTTTAACTTTTCATTTAATCCATCCTTCTTCTTCATCCAACACAGAGGTTCTAACCAAGCATTCGGCACCCTTTCTTCCTTCACGGTACCTGCGGAACCGGTCCCTTCCTTTCCTTCCTCCACAGCTCCAGCCACAGTCCAAGCATCTGGAGACGACCTGAGTCCCCCAGTTGCCTTCCTCGCGCTGTTCCAGCCCTCAGACCTCTTCAGTTAACCGCACGCCTTCTCCCTAACTCCTTGCTTTGATAATGACATCTGAAAACCCAACTGTGATCAGGGTTAAGTTCTCACCCCATGGTCTCCAAAGAGACATTTCTCTCATTAATTGACGAAAGCCCCAGTGATTCCTGGTTCCCTAATTCCTTTCACTGACAAGCATATTCACCTTCAGGCTCCCATCTCTTGTCCCCTACCCTGGACAGTGTTCCTGTCTGGGTCCCCGCTGATTCCACCACGCACCTCTGTGTTGAGGTCAAATCTTTGGACTAGTTCTCGAGTCTGCTCGCCTCACATCCTCCTCAGCCCGAGTCCTGTCATGACCATGAAATACGGCTGCCGCCCTCCTTGCCCCACTCGCTCTGCCCCGGCGACCTGGGCCCCGTGCTGTCCTCAAACACAGCAGGCACGTTCCAGCTTCTGGGCCCTTGGACATGCTGGTTCCTCTCCCTGGAAGAGCTCCCCTCAGATATCTGCACAGGTAAGCCTTTCTTTTCATTCACGTTTCTGTTCAAATGACATCCTGTCAGAGAGGACTTACCTGACCACCTTATTTAAACCAGTGCTTCCATTTCTCTCTTCACCCTGCTTTATTATTTCTTTTCATAACCTCACCGCCTGAAATTCCAACATATATGCATTAGTTGATATGCTATTGTCTGGTTCTCCTCTCATGATTCTACAGCAACATGAGTTCTGAAGAGTAATTTTGTTTTTGACACAGTATTCTGGACATAGGGCACTTAGAAGGTGTTCAATTAGGAAGGAAGAAAGGGAAGAAGAAAAAATTTGACTTTGTTCTTAAAATCCTCATTTCATCAACTCTCCTTTTACATTTAATGTGAAATAATGCATATAGATATATATTTAAAAATTTTAATTGTGGTAAAAGAGACATAATATTATGTCTATTTTAACAATGTTCAACTATATAATTCAGCAGCATTAAGTACATCGATACTGTTGTGCAACCATCACCACCATCCACCTACAGAACTCTTCTCAATGTGCAAAACTAGCCCCCTGATTCACCTACCTCCAGCCCCTGGAAACCACCATTCTACACTCTGCTTCTATGAATTTGACTATTCTAAGTGTCTTGTATAAGTGAAATTATGCAGTATTTTTTTAATGACTGGTTTAATTCATTTGGTATAATGTCCTCAAGGTTTATCCATGTTGTAGCATGGTCAGAATTTCCTTCCTTTTTAAGGCTGAGTAATATTGCATTGTGCATATATAGCACATTTTGTTTATCTGTTCATCCATAGATGGATAATTGGGTTGCCTCCACTTTTTGGTTATTGTAGGAAATGTTGCTATGAACATGGATATACAAATACCTCTTTGAAACTCTGCTTTTAATTCTTTTGGATACATACCGAGAAGTAAAATTGATGGATCATCTCGTAAATCTATTATTCCTTTTTTGAGCAATTGTCATACTGTTTTCATAGTGGCTGCATCATTTTATTCCTACCAGCCAAGTGTTCCATTTCTTCACATTCTCATCAAGTCTTGTTATTTTCTGTTTCTTTTTTTTCCTTTTTGATAGTAGCCATTTTAAAGGGTTGGAGATATCTCACTGTAGTTTTGATTTGCATTTCCCTAATGACTGTTAATACTGAGCTTCTTTTATTATACTTGTTGGCCATCTGCACGTCTATTTAAGTCCTTTGCCCATTTATTAAATTGGGTTTTTGTTGTTGTTGTTGCTGTTATTTCTGAGTTGTAGTTCTTTATATATTCTGGATATTAATCCCTTATCAGATACGTGATTTGCAAATATTTTCTCTCATTCAACGGGCTGCTGAATAATACGTAGTTTTAATTCCTTGGATTGATGGGTGTCCTCTTAACCTGACCATAATTTATACCGGATGGTGCACTTCTAGAGAAGAGAGATGGGCCTGTTACTTCGATCCATGCAATTCTCAGCAAACAATGCTCCGTGCAGACTTGATGCCTGAAGTTTTTTAAAGATGATTAAGAAACAAGGTAGGATACTATTTGGTATCTTGGTACCACTTTTCTTTCAATAGTGGCCGATAAACGGAAGTACAAATGTTAATTAAAAGCACATAATGTTGCCTGATTATGAATAAAATGTCCCAGCTCATTAGAGCATAATTCCCACAGCGTTAGAGGGGAATTAACTAGCTTTATTAAAGATTTGGAGGACTAGTCACTTTTTCATCATCCTTTAATTAAAACCTCTACACCTTGCACTTGAAAGCCTTTGTTTTTTACCCATTATTTTCACTCTTTTATCCTGGCCTCAAAAAAAAGATGAAAAAAATTTTAAAGCACGTAAGTTTCTAAATGAGCTTTTCAAAAGCTCTGTAATAAAAGAAAGGCAGGGTTTTCTAAAATACTGAAAAAAAATAAGATTTTAATGTTCTTTGAACTAGGAGGCCACGGGAAAGCAAAGTAAAGCAGTGGTTAGCAGAACATTTTGAATGTAAAGTTCTTTTTGAGTCTCAAATAAATTATGTTCATATGCAGTTTCTCTCTCCCTCCCTGCTCACCCTAACTGAAAGGTGCTGCGGTGCAGGGGCACCAGTGCGAAGTCCTAGAGCAGAAAAGCATCCAGTTACAGCACAGCTTACTTTACTTTCTTCTTAACTTGGAAGTTATTTGCTCTCAAGTAAATGGCGGGGCGAGACCACCTCCCTCAACCTCAGGCCTCTTCCCCTCCCAAAGGCCCACCCCTGAGTGCCTCACACACCGTGCGTGACACAGAGCAGACATGCAATAAAAGTTTGTTAAATAAATTAATAATCTAAATAATATTAGTTAGGACCAGCGGGGTATTGTGTGCCAGGCCCTCTGCTGGGTGCTCCACAGCCGTGATGTCACAGCTCCCGGGAGAGGTGTGGTCACTTCACAACCATCACACTCTCCTACGCTCAATTCTCTATTTATCCCCATAAACCCCAGTTATGGAGTTTCTCTCCTCTAAAAATTCTACTGTATGCTACTTAAGGAAAGGAAAATCAGCTTGGTATTTTTTTTATATTGATTTCGAGACCCCCATTTCTCAACCCTTTTATACAAGTAGAGTTTATGACATAGCTAGTTTCAGTCCAGCTGGGAAGAAACCTAGAAACAATCTACCTTTCTGGTTTTATCCTCTGTCAGTGAATTTAGTCGGACGCATCTTGCAAAAAGAAAAAATAGATATATGTGATAAAGAATCTGAGTGTTTGAGATTTACAAATGTTAGCCACTATATATGAAAATAGATTTTAAAAAAGTTTCTTCTGTATAGCACAGGGAACTATATTCAATATCTTGTAATAACCTTTAATGAAAAAGAATATGAAAACGAATATATGTGTGTATATGCATGAATGGAACATTGTGCTGTATGCCAGAAACTGACACATTGTAACTGATGGTATTTCAATTAAAAAAAAAAAAAAGAATCTGAGTGATGGCAGTAAAGAGAGGCACCTAACTTTCTACATCAGAAATATGATCTGTATGATTAGAATACAAAGACACCTGAATTTCTCTTTTCGGTTTATGCTTTTGGAGGCTCATTAAGTCTATGTTTTTGCTTTCTTCTAAATATTGTTTTCCATATTTCAAACATCTAATTACGTAAACACAATGTAAAGTGAGATGATACACTATTTGGAAAACCATAAAATTATAGAGTAGATAAACTTCCATTATAATCCAATTTTCACTCTGTCGTAATTTTCCCAAAGGGCTTCCTTTGGGGTTGAAACTTCCCAAGCTTGATGTCGGCTCAAAACTGAATGTTTTGACTCATGTGAATTTGGAGAAGATTCAGCTCCACCTTCTCTCTGTTGATCGAGTTTGTTTCCTATAAAAGTAAATCAGGCTTAATCTCCTTTTTGTTGACATAGCCTCTGACAGAATTCAGGACCCTTTCTCCTTCTGAATTCTTGGGCACTTAATTACTTACGTCACCGTCACGTAAACAGCACAGAAGATTACTGAGATGATGCTCTTTGCCCAATCCCCTGGTTCCGTCCCTCGCATGATGTACCCCCAGTATATCTAGCACATACTGTTCTATACATAGGCCTGTTGTCTTACTGTAGACATGTAGAATTGTTAGATCCAATGGAATGTAGCTATTAAATAGTAAAATACGCTGCCACACTACCTTCCAAGATGACAGGACTAAATTATCATAATGTCACCTAAAGTGCATATGTGAGAGTACTTATTTCCCATATTCGCCAACACTGAATATTATCAATCTATTGGATAAAAATTTGTTCACTGTTATTTTAAAATAAAATTCTATCATTGTTACAAGTTTGAATATTTTGCTGTCCACTTTTAAAATGTTATCATTCGTTTCGCTTTTAATTTTGTTGTGGTAGATCTGTAAGTTATTTTTTATAGAAGGTTTTGCACCTTGAAAAATATCTTTATTACACCTTCATGTCTGTGATTTCTGGGCTTAATGTAATTTTCCATGACAATTTAAGAGCTTTATATGTCATTGTATTGAAGAATCCAGGGTGGTGAAAAGAAGTCTGCTCACATAATGTTCTCTTTCTTACATAACTTTCTTTTTCATCTGTGAGAACAGAACTTTTTCTTTCTCCTTTCCTAGAAGTTCTGAAATTTCATCAAGATGCACTTAGATGTACTTTGTTTTCCTTTCATTGTGCTAG
This sequence comes from Camelus ferus, assembly GCF_009834535.1. Taxonomy (NCBI): domain Eukaryota; kingdom Metazoa; phylum Chordata; class Mammalia; order Artiodactyla; family Camelidae; genus Camelus; species Camelus ferus. Next base: position 5,326,501 of record NC_045709.1, read on the forward strand.
AATTTGGCCAAACCATTTAATCTCAAGACACAAGTCTATTTTCAACTTAGAGAAATTATCTTCTGCTATTTCTCTGATAATTTCTTTGATTACTTTCTTATCTATTTTCTCTGCTCCCTTCTAGAACTCCCAGTCAATAACTGTTTGACCTCTCAGATTGATTTTCCATGACCCACATTTTGCTCATGTTTTCATTCTTCTGTCCCATTGCTTTGCACTTCGGTAGGAGTGCCTTAACTTCCCAAATTACTATTTTGGCACTCAGCATTTTCATCCTATTATTCACCCCCTCCACTGAATTTTTTTTTTTTTAATTTGGGAACTTCCATGTTTGCCAGTATCTCTTTCTTGTTCTCTGACTCCCCCATTCTCCCTTCCTTATTTTTAAGTCTGAGCAATATCATGTTCTCTTATACTTGAAAAAGGTTTTAATGAGGGTAGCGTATGCACAACCTGACTCCTCCCAAACTATATATATATAAAAGTATAGTCAGTTTACAGTGTTGTTTCCATTTCTGGTGTACAGCATAATCCTTCAGTCATACATGAACGTAAGTTACTATAAGATATTGAATATAGTTTCCTGTGCTATACAGTATAAACTTGCTGTTTCTCTATTTTATATATATTAGTTAGTATCTTAATGTGGCACTTCAGGTTGCTTGATACAAAACTTGGTGGGGGGGGGGGAGAATTCTGTACCATTGTTGTGTGCTGACCTAAATAAAGAATTACAGTTCTACTAACAACAACAGTAGTTCATGTATGTTAAAATTTCCTGTTTGTCTTAAGTATTCTGTGCATGTTAGCTCATTCAGTCCTTGGAGGAATCCTGTTATCCCCATTTTACAGAAAAAGACATTGACGGAAAGTGGCTAGCTGGCTTCAACAACACCAATAACACTGCGAGTATCATTACTAGCAGTGCACAATACTACTGCTAGAAGGAGAGGAGCTGAGTTTGATCCCAGGCTGAGTATCTCCAGCGACCACTCAATTAAAAAAGCCAATATTCTAACAATCGTTTGTACAACTATGAAAACAACAAACAAACAAGTAATGCAGCTGTCACACTAAGCTGTCCAACCTGGAGTAGCTGAAGTTTAGGTGCCAAGAATGCCTCTGACTCAGGATCCCTCGGAATCAATTACTGAAGTGAGGACAACTCTCCTGTGTACGTTTTAATATTCACCTAATACTTCCTGTGGCATGTGAGCGAAGGCTACGTTGGAAGAGACAGGAAGTAACTAAACAAAGCATCCTATGTTCATAGCATTTCCAACAATACCTATCAGCTCCCATAAATCACCTGATTCAATGGAGGTAACAAGCTTGACGCAGATATTGTTAGGAACTGAAGTATATAATCAGAGTAGACAAGATGTTGCAGGGATTTACTTTGTGATAGACAGAAAGAGTAAAATTTCTCCCAAAGAATCAAAGTCGCACAAAGGAAAGGTGGTGCCATTCAATTATTTCTGACTTACCACTTCTGATAGGAAGCCACCCGGGACTGACCCTGCCGAGCCGACCTGTAAAACATAACCTCAGCTGGAGCTCTTCATACAAGTGAAGCTAAGAAATGAAAATTGCCTGGCTTAGAAAATGGCTATGGTGGAATGCCAACCAGCAGAAATCTCTCCTGTGCAGACATAAGGCATCATCAGAATTTGAAAAGAGTTATCTTTCCACATTAGCCCTAAGTGGTGTGCGGAATCAACCAGGTTGAGAATGATTAAAAGTTAAAAGGGGGTAGCTACAGCGACAATAACATTAAACAAAACTGCCTAAGCTATGGTACCCCTGGCTATTTTTAAATCTTTAAGAACAAACAGGAATTTGCTAAATCATTAAAATCAAATTAGCATAATTTAGGATCTAAAGTTATTAGAGTGTTAATGCAGTGATTACATTTCTTTAAACTCAGCTAATGAAAAGTCACTGTTACTTTCTGTTAGAAGAAATTGCGTTAACTAATATCACTGGGTACCATTTAGATTAGCCAGTTCATCTCCATAGGAGCCAAAATTTGTACCACTACTAAGAATGTTAATATTTGACATATAATTAGACTGAAAGGTCTTGGCCAAATACAATTACAAGTAGAAAAATGAATTTTCTACTATTGTATGGAAAACACTATTCAAAACATAAATACAAATGAATAAAACCTAAAATGAACAAGAAGTGAAAGCATGTAAGTTCGAGTGGTCAGTTGTGCTTAACAACACTGTCTTGTACACTTAAAAAATTGAGAGAGTAGATTTTATGTTAAGTATTCTCACATCCGCAATAAAATTTTTTAAAAAGAGTGAAAACAGTCTTACGGGGGGGTAATGGGACTATAAGAAGAGGTTCTGTATTTTGCTAAAAATTTCAAAATATTTAATTTCTAGTCAGTTAAAGATTGAATCAACAACTGTTCTGTCACAAAACATTTTCTACAGGAAATTCTTACAAAATAAACAAAAAGAGGAGAATACAATGACCCCTAATTCTTCTATCCTGAGATATTATCATTGTTTAACAGTTTGATACACACTTTCCAGTTTTTCTCTTTACTATAAATATTTTTATTTAAAAACAGGATAAATTTTTGTGTTCCTTTATTGCTAAGTAATACGCTATGGACTTTCCCACATTTTAAAATGTTGTTCTATAACAGCAGTTCTCAAAGTATGCACAGCAGGCTCCTAAGTGTCCCTGACATCCTTTCTTTGGGTCTCAAAAGTCAAATCTATTTTCATAACAGTACTGAAATGTTATTTGCCTTTTTCACCGTGTTGACCTTTGCACTAATGGGGGACAAGCCACTGAGGGTCAAACTGCTGTAGCCTGAAATAGAATCAAGGTAGTTTTTGAGTTGAGGTCCAGTATCAAAGAAGCATATCCACAATTATTCAAAAAGGCTATTGAAATGCTCCTCCCATATATTTGTGGGACAGGATTTTCTTTATATTCTTCAACTGAAACGTATCATAACAGACTGAACAGTGAAAAAGGTAAGAGAATCCATATGTCTTCTTTTGAGCCAACAAGTAAGATATAAAAGGGATTTGCAAAAATCTAAAACAAGACTTACTGTTCTAGCATTTTTTGTTTTGAAAAACATATTTTCCAAAAAGTGTGTTATTTAGCAGGTAATATGTTTAATGTTCTTTTTAAATGTAAGAATACATATATTGATTTTTTCCTATTTAATTTCTAATATAGCAAATATTAATCAGATGAACAAAAGTTCTTTGGCGTCGTCAGTAATTTTTAAGGGTGTAAAGTTCTGAGGCCAAAAAGTTTGGGGAAGGACTTTTATCAAAAGCATAGTGGTCTTTTTAATGGGCATGCTTTAATTTATTCAACACGAGCATACACAGTTCTTGAAAGCAAGGATTACAGTGTAAATCCTGAAGAGCCCAGTCGGAAGATTTGCTTCCAGGGAGTAAGCACCTGATCCTGGGGAGGGATTGTGGACAGCTCCTGGAAAGTACGTCCCTCTCCCACAAGGGGGGCAGACTGAAGGCAAGGACCAAAGGCTAGACTTCCCCCAGCTCTTTATACACAACCACATTCCTTCTCCTGCTTAGCTTTTCTCCCTTCTCAATATTTTGTCCAATTTTTCTAGGATTTCCACAAAAGTAACGTCCAAAGAAGTTGTCATACAAATGTATTTCAGCAAGCCAAGTGATAGTTCCCTTGAACTCACATTACATTTCTGGTATCTTTTTTCTATTTCTCACTGATAATCAATCAGGCTGAGTCCTGAGCACTTACTTCTGTCACTGACTCCCTTCCCATCCTCATGGCCTCTGAGTCAAATACTGGGGACCTGAATGGCCCTTAATAATTAGAAGTATTATTTAAATCATGCTTTTGGGTGTTTTTTTTTTTTTTTTTTTGGTGGGGGCAAGGTGAAGAATATACATACAGTACTCTGAACTCATGGCCCAGTTTATCTATTTTGCAAATCTGGATTTTCTTAAATCAAGATTATCCACACTTACTGATTTTTTAAATTAATCAGAATAAAAAACATCTGCCCCGAGTCCTAAAGCATAAAAATTCCATAAAATGCATTCTCTCCTGCTTTAATATTACTTTCAATGAATTAAATACATACAGAGTTAGCCTCATTAATCTCAAATGGTCTCCAGAGGACTTACTAAGTAACTTTAAACCTGACTACACTCCCTAAAAGGGGCTCTGCAGTACTCAGGAATTCCCATTGTTACAGGCGCACTGGAGTCCCCATTTAAAGCAGTCTGGGTATCCACACTAGAATGCTCACAAGAGCAGAACTGCAGGACAGGATGGCCACGTGAGGTCCCAAACCTGTGATCGCCGGAGCGGCAGACCCCGATGTTAGTGCAGAATGAGTCTGGGAATCTTCAGCAATGAATTTCAAATGCAAAAGTTGAATCTTCTCTCCAAAGATGTACTCTGGCTCTTCCTATTTTTATTTTATTTTTTTAATAAAATGATACATTTTTATTTTCAAAATCGGGGATTTACTCTCTAGGTTACCAACGTCAAAGAATAGTAGCTAACTGAAAGGTCTGAGAAATTCGCAAGCCTCCCTTTGTAGTAAACAACTTGGTTTGCAGCATTACCTTTAACAACGTAACATATGCAGAGCCTTGATGAGCACCTCAGTAACTTCAATCTGACGTGGACTCAAGTGTTTGGATACTTCTAGTTTTTAGCAACAAAAAAAGTGCCAGGTGGAACGTCTGCTACGTTTCCAAATGGACTTACCTGTTCATTTCTCACTCAGGATTTTAAAAATGTTTGGCTCTTCCTATTTTAAATCAAACCACACCCTTCTGTCCAATACAGCCTTCCCATTTTATGAGTCAATCACAGACTCAGGGTCCTCAATAAACAGAGATTCTCAAGAAACCTAAGAGAGTGGGGTATGAAACAATCCACTTGGGTCCTCTTCCCAATCTCCTCTGGGCCTGGGATACTTGCATTGGACCTGGTCTCGTGTTCTTAAGAGTAGGGCCACTGTTGCTGCAACCAGTGAATTAAATTCTTCCTACCACTGCAATACCTTTTACTCATGGTCCTACTCCTAAATGTCTACCCTTCTCCTCTCCTGGGATAAGAAAGTGACTTTTCTGGACAGGTTTTTGTCATTTTCTAGGGATAACATTTTGATTCCTTCTCTTCCATAACTGAAGGAGAAAACATGGAAAAATACCAAAAAACTAAACGCTATGTCCTACCTCATCCCTAACCCTAACTCCTAGAGGGTGAAGACAGTAACGTCATCATGGAGGAAGGCAAATGCACTTGAGCTTGATCTTCTAGGGGCCGTTGACAGTGGCGCTGTTGGTCTCTGGAAGTTAAAGTGTCCCAGGTGCCCCCAGTAGGAATCTGTGCTCAAGAAGCAGATGCCTCAGGTGCCCTTCTCGCTCCAGTGCTTCTCAACAGGCAACAATATGCCCTCGAGAGACCTTCTGGGTTGTCACAACTAGGGGAGTGGGAGTGGGGATGGGGGGATGCTGTGCTACCAGCATTCAGCAGGCAGAAGGCAGGAATGCTGCTAAATACCCCAGCACACACAGGACAGCTCCCACAACAACGTATTCCCTGGTGCAAGATGTCAATAGGTTAAGAAATCCTGCCCCAGTCTAACACAAAACATCCAGCTTCTAGGTCCGTGGATATGAATGGAAACGCCACTTGCCACATTCAATACTTCATTCAACTCACTGCATTTTTGTACTGTTTCCATGAGCAGAGAGATCTGACCCCCGGCTCTGACACTAGTTGTGGGACCTTGGGGAAGGGGCTGAAAATCGGTGTTTCATCAGTGAAGCAAGCAAGCAAGCAAGCAAGCCTGCCTGCCTGCCTGCCTGCCTGCCTGCCTGCCTGCCTTCAAGATGACTGCCATGAAGATTACATTAGAAAATATATACATAGAGCTGATTGAAGAATTCAGCAAGGTAGCAGGTTACAAAATTAACGTTCAAAAATCAGTTGCATTTCTTTACACTGACGATAAATCAACAGAAGAAGAAAGTAAAGAAACAATCCCCTTTAAAATAGCATCCAAAGTAATAAAATATCTGGGAATAAATCTAACCAAGGAGGTGAAAGAATTATACACAGAAAACTATAAACCATTGATGAAGGAAATTAAAGAAGACTTTAAAAAATGGAAAGATATTCCATGCTCTTGGATTGGAAGAATCAATATTGTTAAAATGGTCACACTGCCCAAGGCAATCTACAGATTTAATGCAATCCCTATCCAATTACCCAGGACATATTTCACAGAACTAGAAAAAATCATAATAAAATTCATATGGAACCATCAAAGACCTAGAATTGCCAAAGCATTACTGAAGAGAAAGAAAGAGGCTGGAGGAATAACTCTCCCAGACTTCAGACAATACTATAGAGCTACAGTCATCAAGACAGCATGGTATTGGTACAAAAACAGACATATAGACCAATGGAACAGAATAGAGAGCCCAGAAATGAACCCACAAACTTTTGGTCAACTCATCTTTGACAAAGGAGGCAAGAATATACATTGGAATAAAGACAATCTCTTCAGCAAATGGTGTTGGGAAAACTGGACAGCAGCATGTAAAACAATGAAGCTAGAACACTCCCTTACACCATATACAAAAATCAACTCAAAATGGATCAAAGACTTAAACATAAGACAAGATACAATAAACCTCCTAGAGGAAAACATAGGCAAAACATTATCTGACATACATGTCAAAAATTTTCTCCTAGAAGAAATAAAAGCAAGAATAAACAAATGGGACCTAATGAAACTTACAAGCTTCTGCACAGCAAAGGAAACCAGAAATAAAACAAGAAGAAAACCTACGGAATGGGAGAAAATTTTTGCAAGTGAAACCGACAAAGGCTTGATCTCCAGAATATATAAGCAGCTCATACAACTCAATAAGAAAAAATTAACAACCCAATCCAAAAATGGGCAGAAGACCTAAACAAGCAATTCTCCAAGGAAGACATACAAATGATCAAAAAGCACATGAAAAAATGCTCAATATCACTAATTATCAGAGAAATGCAAATCAAAACTACAATGAGGTATCACCTCACACCAGTCAGAATGGCCGTCATTCAAAAATCCACAAATGACAAATGCTGGAGAGGCTGTGGAGAAAGGGGAACCCTCCTACACTGCTGGTGGGAATGCAGTTTGGTGCAGCCACTATGGAAAACAGTGTGGAGATTCCTCAAAAGACTAGGAATAGACTTACCATATGACCCAGGAATCCCACTCCTGGGCTTGTATCCAGAAGGAAATCTACTTCAGGATGACACCTGCACCCCAATGTTCATAGCAGCACTATTTACAATAGCCAAAGCATGGAAACAGCCTAAATGTCCATCAACAGGTGACTGGATAAAGAAGAGGTGGTATATTTATACAATGGAATACTACTCAGCCATAAAAACCGACAACATAATGCCATTTGCAGCAACATGGATGCTCCTGGAGAATGTCATTCTAAGTGAAGTAAGCCAGAAAGAGAAAGAAAAATACCATATGAGATCGCTCATATGTGGAATCTAAAAAACAAAAACAAAAACAAACAAACAAACAAAAACAAAGCGTAAATAAAGGACAGAAATAGACTCACAGACAGAGAATACAGACTTATGGTTACCAGGGGGGTGGAGGGTGGGAAGGGATAGACTGGGATTTCAAAATTGTAGAATAGACTACACTGTATAGCACAGGGAAATATACACAAAATGTTATGATAACTCACAGAGAAAAAAATGTGACAATGAGTGTGTATATGTCCATGAATAACTGAAAAATTGTGCTGAACACTGGAATTTGACACAACATTGTAAAATGATTATAAATCAATAAAAAATGTTAAAAAAAAAAAAGAAAATATATACAAAAAAAAGCTCAGTGGATAAGTTAGCTGCTGTTGCTGGCGCCATCATCATCACCAGTATCATGATCACTGTCAAACACTTAACAACTACCAGGTGCCTGGCACTGTGTTTGGACCTGAAAATACACTAATGAGGAAAGACTTGGAGCTCATCAGAAGGGAGCTCACAGACACACCCAGCTGGGCAGAAATGCAATCAGAAATCATATCCCAAAGTTCTGAAATCCTAAAGAATTGTCCCAAAGTGAGAAGCACGCTCGTGTGCTCCTTGACCACCCAGTGAGGCACATCTCTCCCTCCTTCTCTAGCATCACAGGATGCTATGTTGGTCCCAACAGGGTCTCCTCCCGCTCCCCTGCTACCTCTCCCTCCCTTCATAACCCTGGGTTCTCTGGTTCCCTGGAACTTCAGGCATTTTAAGGTGAACAGGTACTCTCACAACAAAGAGAAAAGAGCATGCAAGCGGGTTGACTTCCCGTGGGCCTCAGAAAGGGGCCGGGCTGACAATGCCACCACGTTCAAAATTCAGGGGTCGAAATGTCAGCCCAGGAGGAGTATGTGGTCAGGACGTACCGTCAGTCCATCTGCTCCCTCTTGGCATGTCAGTTAGAAACTCTTATTAATTTAGCAGAAATAAGCATCTTTCAGGGAAAAAAATCCCCCCAGTTAAAGAACCCCTCATAATTTATTTTCTTTATTATATCAAGTGACTTTTACTTTTCCCTCTTATACCACATGGTACAGTTCTGCTCTTTGCTCTGTGCAAGAAGGTTACAATTTGCACATACACATTATAATTTGTACCTGTGCGAATGACTGCGGTGTCACATTCACTAGAATAATGACCTGTAGCATAAATAAATCGGGGTTGGCAGGAAGGTATATGCCCTAAGAGAATATCCTTTAAGCTCTGCGGTTCAAAAATGAAGTTCTGTCTTGCATCCATCTACACACTCAGCAGCAGGGAAAATTACTTGAAAGGTAAAAGCTCCATTTAGATGTTGCATATTTTTTTGTGGATTTGGATTAAACCCAAATGGTTATTTTTAGGTTAATGTAGAAACGCTGTGGGAAAATGAATCATGCTTTAATTGCCATAATGCTATATCATTTACTTCCACTAGAAATGATGGGTGGATCTGGTTTGGGGGTAAGTCCTAAACAAGCCAATTAGCGCACGGATTAACCTCTGTAATCACTCTCTAGCCAATTGCTTTCCATAATTTTTCCATAAAATTTGTTTGCGCTCATGTTTCGTAATGAAGCAGGTAACTAGCCTGTGTTTCAGGAATTTGGTCCTGTAGCATAGAAAAGTTTACAGTATTTGCTTTGGAGAAACTTACTGCCGATTTACGTGCATATAACACAAAAATCCCCTATTTTGCTGAAAGGCTTCAAGCCATAAGAGGCTACAAGATAATTAATTTGGGGACTGTCAAAAAACAGATAGTTTCACTTAAAAAAAAAAAACAAAAAACCTCCATGAGTTCTCAACTCTACAAACCCTTTTTCAAGAAAAAAACACATCCTGACCAGACAGATAAAGGAGGCAGAGACATGTCTGCGTGACAGATTTCTTCCTTCAAAGTCTATCATCACCTTCCATAATACTTCTCTATTATTCTGGTCGCTCAATCTTTTACGTTCGGGAAGGAATATTTTTAAGATCTAACTGTGAAAAGTGCTAAGCTGCTCCCCCTTTTGTTGGGGCAGTCCTAGGAAGATACTTATGTCCCAAATCTGAGCTGAAGCCTGTGTGCCCCGGGGCCAGGCGTACCTGATGTGTGGACGACTGAGAGGTGGATTCTCTTTGGACCAATCCATGTCGACAGAGGAGGAGCCGAGAACCCTCCTAGGCTAGGCATGGAAGGAAAAGGAGTGACAAGGAAATGATTTTCTTCTAAGATAAATAAAAAGAAGCAATCTGAGAGCAACAAAATGTCTACCTGCTGAATATGGAGGGTCTCCATTCCAGCAGGCACGCAGGAGTCCTGGGTAGAGAAATTACAAGAAATGTCGTGCCAGCAAATAAGAGCAGTTTATCTGAAATCTCAGTGGGGCACTAGAAGTTTGAGACATTAGAAGCATTTGTCCAGCAGCATTTATCAGTTTATGGGAGGTGACACTCACTCCTGGGCCACACTTCAGTGCCATAGATGTGAGGTTGTCACCCTCGAGGGGGCATCGGTAGAAATCTCAAGAACTCCCAGTTACCGATGACTTACGGGCCACGTGTGGAGTCACAGCTGCTGGAAACCCTGCCCAGAGTGGAAGGGGAATAAACTTGCTGGTGATCAGCAGTAATCAACAGGATGCATGCGAGACATTCACTGGAGACTCCCAAGTTACTTGGGAGGAATCTGAAAGAGCTGGCTGGAGCCAAAGAAATGCTGTTGTGTAACTAATACTGTGATTTGTTTCTACTCCCAGGACGGAGTGCCCTGGGAAATACAGGAAATGTGCAGCAGTAATAATGATGACTGCGATAATGGCTACTTTATTTTTTGTGTCGTTCTTGGCATTGTTTCTGTGAATTCAGACAACTGTATCAAAATATTTCACTGGAAATTAATAAGCTCTCAAGTTGAATTATAAAACACCCTGTGATGTGAGACACAGTAGCCAAAAGTATTGAACCAGGTGGAAGAAACTGCTGAAAATCGATGTTTCTTCTATCTTCTCATGATGATATACCACACACATAAAAATTTTCCTGGCTTATTACTGATTGGAACCGAGGAGTGGAAGAATGGTCTCATTTACCTTGAGTCACAGGGTTCTTTGGGGGCATCTCTGGCACCTGCCAAGTAAGTCTCTCACCCTGTGGGCAGGGTCCTTCCGGCCACAGTTAACACCCACCAGGCAGAGTCCTCACAGACTCCAAGAAGCAGAATTCATTCTACAGGGTGGTACTTAGCCTGTCTCCAAACAGATAATAGTCCTGCCTCTCAGTGACCCTGCATTTCCCGGGCTCTGGACAAAGCCCCTCTGGACATACGACAGCTACCCATCCTCTCTGCACTAGCTGATTTCTCTCAGCTCATCCTAGGTCTGGCCCTTGACCTGGGTTCCAGACCTGGCCCTCCTTTCCAATTCTGCATGCCTGTCAATTCAGGTATTCTCTCGGGCAATATCTGACTTAAAACCAAAACAATATTTAATCCAATCCTACCAACTTTACAGGCATTCTATATAGCATCAAAAATAAACCAAGTATTTCATTTTTCTTTTATTTCATCAATTTTTGAAGAAATTATAGAGAAGATGGGGGATTAAATGTTGAATGGCACAGGACAGGTCTGAATGGGGCCAGAATGACCTCTGACAGGACACAGGCTTATAGATTTGGGGGTGCACACATGTAAACTGCACTGTACTTTTTTGGGGTGGGTACCATTTTCAGATTAAGAAAACTACCTTTTCCTTCCTGGTATACTAAGAATTAATATCATGAACTAATGTTGGATTTCAATCAATACTTCGCTGGCATATAATGAGATAATCACACGATTTTTCTCCTTTACAAAATTAGTGTGGAATATTACATTGAACCAATCTTGTGCTGCTGATTTAAAGTCAATTTGTTCATGTGTTAACTTTTTTTTATATGTTAATTAACTTGATAATATTTTCTTCATAAATTTTGTACTTATTAAAATTGTTGAGAGTATCCTCATATTATATTTTCAATGTCTGCAAGGCACCACAATGATACCCTCTTTTTTCATTCCCAGTATCTGACTATTTTATTCTCTTTTTCCTTGTTTGAGCTTGTCAGTTTTAATACTTTTCAGAGAATAAATTTTGGCTTTGATGATGGCCTCTGCTATATATTTGCTTTTAAATATTCATTTTTTTCTGCTCTTCTGCTTTTTTTTTTTCCTTCCTTCTACTTCTCTTCAGTTTATTATTTCCTTTCTTTGTGAGATGGCTACTCGGTTCATTAATTTTCAGTCTTTATTCTAACATACACAATTAAGGCTATAAATTTCCCTCAAAGATGGCTTTAGCTGCATTTTATACATGAAATTTTGATATGTCAAAATTTCCTTATTCAGGTAAAATATTTTCTAATTGTCATTGTTATTTCTTCTTTGACCCATTTCATTATTTACATAGAAGAATAATTTTTAATTTTTAAATATGCAACTATTCAAGGTTTTACTATTGTTTTCAAGATTATTGTTGCTGATGCAACTTAAGTGAATAGTAAACAACTTTTAATCCTTTGTAAGATTTTAATCCTTTCAAATATTTTGAGACTTGATTTTTGATCTGGTCAAGCTCATATTATTAAGTGGCAAAAATCTGAGGATTATTATAACTTCCAGATGAATTACCATTTACCATTGTAAAAGATCCTCTTTATATCTGGTAATGTTTCTTGCTTTAAGGTCATCTTAGTATTAATATAGCTACAAAGGGCCTTTTCTGTGGCAAGGGGGTGGGGGGCGGACATTGGTGTTTACATTTTACATTTTTTCCCATCTTTTCACTTCCAACCTTTTTACAACCTTATATTTCAGATGTTACCTATTGAAGCAGCATTAAGTTGGGCCTTACCCAATCTGACAACCTTTGTTCTTTAATTAGAGCATTATGTCTATTTAAAATTAATACAACTGCTAATATATTTAGATTGAACTCTACTATCTTACTATCTACCTAGCTTTCTAAACATCAGTATCAACTTCAAATGTGGATCTTATGAGGATGTATTTTAATTTAATAAGAAGATTTGTACAAGAACTTTCAAAACTATGTCCTAAATCAAACTTTGCATTGGCAAATATTCTTCCACTTATGATTTAAAAACCAAAACAAAACCTCTGCAACACAGGCTCCTGAATGCAGTTTTACAGATGCTTTAAAAATCTATCAGGTAATGGCAGCATCATAAGAATATATGCACAGTCTCCTGAGATGACTCCTTTGAAAGAAACAAAGCTCATGATGTTTGGCAGCAGAAGGTATCAAGGAAGGCTCTAAGAAGGAAAGGAGTTTGATGAGCTTAGGGAACATAAAGTAAGTGTGGCAAGAAGGGGTGAGATTAGGGAGATGGGATAAGCTAGATCCTGTAGAGCCTTATGGACTGTTGACTGTATTAGAAATGCACTTTGCAGTATATAGGGCAATGTCATGGTCTGATTTATGTTTTTAATAGTTTACTCGGGCAGCTACCATAAAAGCTGATCAGAGGAGGCAAGAGTGGAAGTGGGTGGATGATACGGTAGACATTGCAGTCTCCTAAAGATGTCTCTCCCTGCTTGAGAAATAGAAGCAGGTGGATGTTGAGTTATCTCTTCAGGTAGAATCAACAAGAGATAATGGCTCACATGGGAAGTGAGGGAGAAGGTGGTATCAGCGATGGCGTCACAGTTCTGGCTCAAACAACATGCTGATAAGAAATGTCTGTGAATTTTTATCTACAACAAAGACTAATAATTGTAGGCCATTTATCAAATCCACCTGTTATTATCTTATCATTATCTCATTTTCATTATTTAATAGATTTTCAAAATCACAACCTTATGAAAACCTCTTGTGGTTCCCCAAACTCCAATCTCCCCTTAATATTCTTCCTTTGTAGTTTTCATGATAAAAATGATTCCAAATAAAGCCCAACAAGGCACCACATATTCTTCTATATTATTATTCTCACAAAAACATTATAAGGTTTGGTCAGAAACCTTCAGTGGTTCAGACCAGGTTAACGCTGACTCTAAAAAAATTAAAACACATAACTTTTGTTCTATTGCATTTTTCCCCAAGAAAACAAAACTGAAATAGACAATTCTCATGAAAGACAATTTGGTTTTCCCTACCACAAAACTTCAGTGCCACTACTTTCAAAGGAATCATTTCTATTATAAGAAAACCATCATGTTTGTAATTGAAATGACAACCCTCAAAACATTTACTGGGCCTGTGTTTCATTCAGGTTTTCGAGTTTTAACCTCTCTCTCCAAAATAAAAAGATAAAGTTCCTGATGGAGTTGTAAAACTGTTGAGTAACTTTTTTTCCAGTTACGAAAGTTATGTCAGATGCATCCAAGGAAGAATGTTTTCTGAACATTAGAGAAGATTCATTCATGGGGAGGGGGAAATTCCTCAACCATCATAATCTGCAGAGCATCAATAACAAGTTAACACACATCCCTCATCTGCAAAAACAAAGTGGTGCATATGCCAGAGGTCCCCAGAATTTAAAGCACAAGTATGTGCAGAGGGTCGGAGGAGGGACGCGTGTGCTGTCCATGGGGATGAGGAAGATGATGGAGGAAGGGGAAGGGTGTCAGTGTTCCCATTGTTCGCTGTAGAGATGTTGCTCCTGGGGTTAAGGAATAGAAAGGAGACAGGAACAGTGAGAGATTAGACAGAGCCTTGTTTTTCAAACATCAGGTCATGAGCCATTAGTGAGTGGACTGTGACCAGAATTTGTTTTCTTAGCTACAATGGAAGGTATCAGAGTATGTTGTAGGAACAGAGGTACCGTTTCATGGAAGTTTTGTTTCACCTGTCTATGAACGCATTTTGTGAAAACAGGTAAACGTGTACGCACTGACTGGTCATATAGATGCTTTTAATTCTATGGTTTGTAGCAAAGTGAGTCACTGAGCTCCAGTACTTAAGGTTCCCGGCCATTTCCTTCTCACAGGAAGGGATAGTAAGTTAAAGACCTGTTGTTCATTTTTCACTCGGGCTTTATACCTTCAGAACGAAACAGCTGAGCCTCCGCTTTATCCCTGTTTCCAGTAATGGAGCAGAGAAGAAAGCTTTGCTTCCGACATTTCGGAAATTATCCCTTATTTGTCTCATCCTATGTCATATGCCGCCTCTCTGTTAAGCAGTTCTTAAATCCTTTAGCCCCACCAGCTCACTGGGCTTTTAAAGATTATGAAGATCATCTCTCTCCTTTGGGTATCTGTTTTGTTAGACGGTCTTAAAAACTGCCATATGAGCTGGCTTTACTTAAAAATACATCCCTATCTAAATGACTGTCCAACTGGAAAAAAAAATAGTATGCAGTAAATCAGAACCACTTCCCTGCTGCATAAACTTGAAGAGTCATTCATCCTCTCTGAGCCTTAGTTTCTCTGGCTGTAAATTAAAGTTAATACTATCTCCTTAGCCAGACTGTCGTGAGGAGTGGAGACGGTTCGTGCCAAGTGCCTGCCAAAAGGCAGGTATTCAGTAAACGACTCTTGAATTATAATAACACGGGAACGCAGGCACACAACCGTGTATGAGCCTCCTCACAGACAAGCAGGCACCTTGTTTCGTATCTTTTCATCTCTTTTCATCCCCTGAGCGCAACACAGGGCCTGACACACAGCGGATGCTTGATACTAGTTGAGGAAACTGGATTAAGGGGAGATGCTCTTGTGTTTTCTGGATAAGAGCGCAGCCCTATTGCCAAAACAATTACGAGAGCCAGTCTGGCCCATGTCAGCCCATTGGTGTTTTTTGTTTTTGTTTTTTTTTTGGACGGGGAGTCAATAGGAAACACCCACCTCCCAAACGGTCCGCCTACGATGGGAGCCAAAGTCAAGTGCGGTTGGGAAAGCTTCATCCTCCCTGACAGGAAGTTAACGCATCTCTCTGCTCTGGGAAGAAGCCAGTAATTGAAAGCACCTGCGGGTCAAGACGAGCCAGGTACTGGGGCTGAGGAAAGAGTGGTATTTTTGCTTATCTTCAAAAGGCAAGAACAGGTTGATAAGACAGAACAGTTGTTTTGCTGGGAAACAAGCCTGTGACAGACCATAATGAATAGGGGCCAAGCTCACTTTCTCTTCAAAACCTCCGTCTGCTCCCATCTCGGCACAAACACCTCACACCCCAAAATCTGCATCCACTGTTCTAGCCTCGAATCCCCCGATCCCTCGAGGTGACAGGGCATCTCTGAGCCCCTGTCCAAACTGGCCTTGCTGGCAGCCCCACTCTCTTGTGGCCGCGGAGCTGGGTCTGAGGGTGGAGGGGGGCCTGAGGCTGGATGAGGTTTCTCTGCCATCTCAGAGGAATTCCAGGTGTCATTCAAACGACATGCCTGCACCGCCCGATAAAACAGGCCATTTGTGTCTCAGTAAACAGTCATCCCTAAAGGACCCTTAGGCGTAGGAAGGCACTGAGCTTTCCCATCCTTCCAACTTCAAAGTGACAATGAAAATACAATTCTTATACATCTAGCCTTTCTGGCTGACCCTAGGGTGGCATTGGCTTTCTATCCTGCCATTAAATTGCCTCACAAAAATAATCTTTTTGTCAGGTTTCTTTCTGTTTCCTCTCTCGCCCACGTAAACAAGAGGCCCCCAGGGAGAAGGGAATGTGAGGGTGGGGAGATCAGAAACAGAGGCCGGTGAATGGCATCCGTCTGAGGCCTGGCCCGTGGGCCCTGGGTCACTGTGAAAGGGCAAAGGGGACACGCTGAGCTTTTCCAGAGCCCACTTCTCTTTCTGCTCCTGCCAGGTGGCAGGGTTACACACTTCACAAAGCCAAGTCAAAGGTCACATGTGGAGAGATGGCAAGAAACTTTCGGGGATTTCCTGAGTTTTGAAACTTGACATCCATGCTGTGTAACAGGGTGTGTTCCTGGGGGGGTGGATTGCCATTTGTGTTGGAAAGACGCTTCAGGGGAAGGTGTCTCCTCCAAGTAAGATGACAAACACGTCTGACTGTTAGCATCCACTGCTCTCTCTCTGCTTTCAACCAATCAAACCAGCCAGCTTGTCTGAGCCACCGGGACCTCTGTGTGTGTGTGTGTGTGTGTGTGTGTGTGGCGGGGAGGGGTACGTGGGAGGCGGTGCTGTGTCAGTTGGCTGAAGTTTTCCCCATGACGGCAAGGGGCAAGAGAACTATTTGTTCATGTTTGATACATACACAGTAGTGGATCAGCCTTTGAATGGGTCTAGAAAATTCAAATGTTTATTGTTAACTGAGCCAGATGATAGTTAAGTGCTGGGAGGACAGTGGTGAATAACATCCCCACCTTCATGGAACATGAACTCTAGTAGGAAGGGACAGCAAACAGACAAGCTAAAAAACAATTTCCAATAGTGGGGGTAAGTGCTCTGGAGAAGGTAAAACACGGTCACTGGATAGAATGACTGGATATGGAATGGGGTTAGTTTCAGGCAGGTTTAGACAAGGCCTCCAGGAGGAGCTGGCATTCAAGCTGAAAGCTGAAGGATCAGAAGAAGCCACCAAGCTCTGGTTCTGGTCAGGAGCAGCCCAGGTAGCAGATGCAAATGCCCTGTGGTGACGGCGGAGGGTAAGCATGGCTTGTACACCTGGAGCTGCTGCACAATGACCAAGTGGCATGAGGGGAAGTCACGGGGGCAGGAGGCTCAGATTCCACTAGGGTTTGCGGGTGGTGCGAAGGAGCCCCCGTGTCCTTCTGTGAGCGAAGGGAAACCATTGGAAGGGACTTAAAGTAAGTACCCTTTGCCTCCTAACTGCAAGCTATCAGCTCACCACCTTCTAAGGATCCATGCCTTCCAAGACTGCAGATTTTGACAGCACAGAGACATGTTCCCTGCACCCTCAATTTCTGCATTTCCATTATTTGTGAAAAATATTCCATCAAGAACAGAAGTTTGAGGACTAATTGTTTACATCTAAATAAAACTAGCATTAAAAAAAAAAAAGACCTTTTACCTACCACCACATTCTCACCATTCTTGCATACTTCCAAATGGCTTGAACAGCAAGAAAGAAGAACCAGAAAATAGTCAAAAGAGTACAGATTAATATAAATTACCCTTCTCACAACATCCCTGGGATTGACTGGCCAAGTCTCGATGTCGACCGAATTCTCTGGGAGTGAGTGCCTTCTGCAGAGTATCTCAGACACAGTGCAGGCTGGACCGAACTGCTTCTCTTCCCCTATGAGCTGCCAGCATCTCCCTTTGGACCAATTGAGGATTATTGCTTCAATAAGGCATGCAAGCTCGTTGTTTGCTAAGCTGGCTCAGCCAACCATTGAATCATAAGAGAGGCGGACCTGGCCAGTCCTCTTGCCTCTGAACTGGATCGCAGTTCACATCTCCAAGAACCCCACCCTTGGTGCAAAGACCAACTGGGGAACAAGGCTCTGTAGCAAAGTCTGCATTCTGTTTCCATGAGGAAGGAGTTCCCTAATACAGTCAACTACTTTTGTCAGGTTAATGTTCTTAAGTCTATATCTGCTTTGGTTCCCTTAAATGAACACAAACCAGAGACAAAAGCACAGAAATGAAATGATTTCAAAGAGCCCAAGAGCCCAGAGAAGAACACATTAACTTAATTTGTATCCCCAGATAAATGACAAGATATGTGTATAAGGGAAGCAAACTTTTAAAAAATTCATTAATGGTGTGTAAAGATGAAAGTTATCTTTGACTGGAAAGGTAACTGATAAAGACATCAGAGAGACGGATCTGAAATTGCACTTGCTAAATAATCACCAGATGAGACAGATCCAGGTACAATCTGGGTTTGTTTTCGTCTTGCAGGTCCCGAGGGAATGCTTCTGTTTTGAAAGACGGGTAAGCCAACAACGCAGGGAAATCTTCCTCTCTGAAATGTCTAGCTTGAGTGAACAATGGGTGATCAGATATCACAAAAACGTGTTTGGCCTAAACGCATCTGCACATCTTCAGATGACTTGAAAAACCTGCCTTGAGACTAAACTGGAGACGATCTCTTCAGAGGTACTTCTGAAAAGTGGGAATCTCTGGTGCCAAGATACCACTGCCAACTCAGGAGAGGGAGGGGTTGAGACCCCAAGTGCTATCAGGTAAGGCATGTGCAGACCCTAAAATGGTATTCAGGTTTAACCTCCCTACGGCCAGGGGCATCCACGTCACGAAACCTAAATCCTCCTCACCAAGAGGGTGGCTAGAAAATATATAAAAACAAAATACAATTTTATATAAAATGACTTTCTATGTCAAAAATTGGGTGAAAGGCTTCTTTTCTTTTGTGTATAATTGATATAAAAATGTTGTTCTGAAATAAGACAATAGCTTCAAAACTGAACTTAAATTTCTGATAATCAGAACACATTAAAAGAGGAAATAAGCTTCCCTTTAACAGGAAACATACTTATTTGGAAACTGCCAGTTTAAGTCAAAAGTAATACAATTTCTTAGAAACAAACTAATTAAAACACTTCATTAGAACTATTCCAATTTCAAAGGACAGAAACCCAATACAAAGTAGCTACATTAAAAAGGAGAATTTATTGGCACACTTATCTGAAAAGTCCAAGGGATTCAGGTGTGGCTAGATCTAGGTGCTTAAATTGTACTACCAGAAGCTCTCTCCTTAATTGTGCTACCCTCTGCATTGGCTTATTCTTAAGCAAGTTATTATTAATAGAGGCAAAATGACTACCAGAAGTCTAGATTTATGCTGTGTTATGTAACAACCTAAGCTTAAAACAAAACAAAACTTCTTCCAAGACTGGGCTTATTAACCTGATTTGGTTCACACGCCATCCCTGTGGTCTATATGCACATTGAGGGAGTAAAACTTTGAATGGGGTGCTGTTAGCACCACTTGAATTCCACAGGTGAAAGAAGAGACCTGGTTCCCAAAGGAAAACTTAAGGTGTGGTTACCAGGAAAGGAACACATGCCACCATGTGAGACCAACAGATATTTCCTATGTGACATCTGTGCTGGTCCTTCCATTTATCTGTTTCCTCCTCTTGTCATCAACGTCCTATCAAAAATGATTTCAGATATTCCCTCCAGCAAAAACTCTCCCAAATTCCACTGAATTGTTCACTTTAAAATGGTTAATTAAAAAAAAAAAAAAAAAGAGGTTGCTCGCTCCCCAGACTCCCATCCCCTGGTCTGCGGCCCCTTTCAGGTCCTCCCTTGCTGCTGAATTCACTGCACTTTTTGAAACTCTCTGTTTACGTGTTTATCTTAAATATAACAAATGCCCCGAAGGCTTTTTATCCTTGCCACCTGGGACCATCCTTGACACAAAATAGCAAGTATTTATGGAATTAGACTATTGTTGACAGAGATGGTTCTTCTGTCTCACGGTAAATCAATCAGTCCGCTGCAGTATCAGTCACACTGAATTTATTCTGAAGTAACAAGGAAACGGTCTCCAGGAGTGTCCATCTTTAATGTCTCCGTCTTGTAAACGGAAATTTGAAAATTCAGTAACTGAGAAACGCATTTTTGCCTAGTCTCTAAAGCCCAACTCAGACGAGAACGGCAGAACATTAACTGCTGAAGTATTTTAAAATAACTCATTAGAAGTGCCAGCACCACTATTCAGTCCACAACCCAGCAAAATAACTCTAACTCATCTCTAACTCCGTTTATATTTTCAGTTTATATTTTTGACTTCACAAAAATAGACGTTTTGCGTTTCGCTACAATCAAAGATGCTTCGTGTAAAAACAGCCTATGGAATGGCAACACGTGCCTTTTCAGATGACGTCATTCTAAACATTGCTTAAATTTACCATTACTTAAAATACTAACTGCATAAGTGGATCCTAGAGGCCACTGCTCTGCATCTTGCAAATGTACTTATGCTCTGAGCCTAAATCACACACGTTTCCTTCTCGGCATCGAATGAAAGTGAGGACTATCTCACAATAACCCAGTTCCAACATCTCAGGTTTCAGAACCATCCACTTCAAGTTGAACTCTTGCGATCAAGACCTTAAAGCTGTGATGAATCCCACATTCAGGTCCTATTGGTTTAGGTAAGACGGTACCAAGGTACTAGAAGCAAGGGGAAGGGAAACCAATACTAGGTGGGGAGGGTACGGGCTTGGGTATCTTACACACACACATGGCGGGCGTCCCACCATATGCAAGCTTTCACACAACATGGCATCACCATCAGCTACCCAGACACACGCTGGAGGGACAGTGGGCTGCGCGGGACTTCCCAAGAGACGGTGCAATCAAGCAGAGAACCACGTTTGCTGTTCTTTATGGGAAATGTAGGGACTTTTGAAGAGTACTTTTCCCTATTCATCTTTCTCTTCTTATAACTGACTTGCAGATAAGGTCTACCTATTCCTGCTTGAAATAAGATTCAATTCCACTGCTCAGAGAATCAACCACCCCCAAAACTCTGAAGGACAAATTATTACTGCCATGGTTTACACATGAGAATACGAAGCCTCAGAGAGGTTCAGTAACTTTCCTACAATAATGTGCTCAAAAAATCCAATTCTCCTCCTCCATGCAAGGATTCTAAGAGCTATCTTCTGGATACTCAGCTATCTTCAGGACGCTTGTATATAGCAAAAGAGCTGCACTTTGTATTATTTTAAAAAGAGAGTTCATCTCTTATGAACCTTCTGAGATATTTTAACAGTAATTCAAATCATCATAATTATGCCATTAAAGCAAAGATTTCATATCACAAAATGTCTCTTAATTGTTGAAAAGTTTAGACCATAAACAACCCATATTTAGAGGGTAAATCTCTTGTGTATTTGTGTCTTATCTCAGCAACAACCTTCAAACACTAATAACCTGAGACTTTTTTTTTTTTTGATGAACTTTAGGTAACTCTCAAAGAGACATAAAATCCTAAATTCACTTTCATTTGGCTTTTTAAAATAAAATCAAAATTGCAGATGCTACCCACTCAAGATGTGCTTTCTCAGATCCTCCTCCAAGCATGAAACATGTACCTGACGGAACGTAGCTGACATTTGCTCAAGCTGAGGCCCCAGAATGGGACAATTAAATCCAGTCTGGGGACTGTTCATCTTCTAAGGAATTTCTGCTCCAGGGAGATCCTGACCTTTTAAAGCTACAAAGCCTTTTTATATACCAAAAACATTTCTTTAATCTGAAAAGGTATATTATAATTTAGTCAAATTTAATAGTCATGGGTTTAGTAAGCTGCAAACGTCGCTGATTGCATTTGATAACAGGATAACTGCGAAGCAAAAGAACACTGGCTGTCTGACCACCATTTACATTGTATCCAACATCACAATGGTGCAACCGCCCACAGGGCTGTTCCAGCCTCCTGGGGCTTTTCCTACAGCTACAGCTGGCCAGGGCAGGAGAGGATGGGCTCGGCCCGACTGTGCGTGGGTACCAACCCGGATGAGGTGAGACTGTTTTGACTTAACATAATAGCTCACTATTCACGACATATTAAACTCACTAGCTTAGTGTGTTTAAATTCTCTCCACAAACACTAAACTCCATGCCTCCCACCACCCCAACTTCTTTAGTTTAGAAAACATTCCTTTTCTAAGGAGCTGGGCTTTGGTCTTGGCCTGCCCGGGTCCCCGCCTGATGCTCCGTGCCTGAGCCGTCTCCAGCCCCTGCTGGGAAGGAGCGGGGACCTTTAGCCCTGATACTCTGAGGGACTTCTGATGTCTTACCAACCCTTTTTTAAGGGTCCCGGCTTAAGAAGGAAAATGCTTAAAAAGAAAATGATGAAGTATTTATTGACAGCCTCCACCTCCTCGTGGGAGACGTCCTCTGATGTCACGGAAGGGTCATGCTGGGGAGGCTGCACACCAGTTGATTTTTAAAATTCCAAGAGGCCACAGAAAAGGACTCACCTCTGCTCTAGGAGGTAAACAGCACATCATAATATATTTACTAACCTGGAGGCTCTTAGCTAAAAAATGCAGCTTTTACTGTATTCCCAGCACCTTCCTCCTTCCCCTTTCATTCCTATTTCCTCCCTTTTTCTTTCTCATTTACACAGAATTTTAAGGTCAGAAGAGACCTTGATGGTTAAATAATTCAACTCTCTTGGCTCTGCTTTCTCCTCTCTTTGTTTCCCACTGCATCTCTACGCCCCAGCTTGCTTCGTCTCATCTCTGAAACTGGACTCCCTGGTCCCTTCCTCTTCCTCCTCCCACTTGCTCTGAAATCACTGCCGCCTACAGGGCAGGCATCATGCATTCCTGGGATGAACAGTAGAATCAAGACAAGCATTGTGACATAAGGGTTGAGCCCATGTCATGATTTAAGGCCCAGGACCAACCCACCCAAAGGGATCAACCTGACCTCATGGTCCTTTATCTTTCTTAACACACAAAAAGACCAGGCACTCAGTTATCTATCTACTAATGAATGAATAAATCATTGTTTATCCACATCAATAGCATATTTGGGATGATCATTCTCCTTTAAATGGAAACACACCCATAGGAGAATTCAGGGAGGGATTTTCATTGGTCACAGACACCTTATTGTGAATTAGTTTAATCCCATTACATTCTCCTAAGTTAGCCAGGTAGACAGAGAAAGAAATGGGAGTTTGTAATGACACTGAGAGGAGAAGGTAATTTTGGACCCTGGGCTCTTTTGTAGGTGGGCAGGTGGAGGGATGGGGGTCGAAGTTGAGAGGTCCTCAAGCAAAATGGAAATTCTGGGTAGTCAGAGGCAACCTAAGGACAGTATGGGTACCTCAAGACAGGTGAGAGGGGGCACGGCCCCAGGAGATGGGAAAGGTATATAAAAGGGAAAGACGGCAACTGTGTTGAACATAAACACTACTATTGGCTTAGGATTACAAAGCTGTGGTTACAACACCTACGTACTGAATTGGAGAACCTGCACTGAGTAGTCTATGAAGAGGTCACGACAAAAGCTAACGGTGAATGTAGGACGACCACCATTCCACAACGATTTTAGTTTTCCAAAACAAAACAAGGCAAACAAACAAGAGAAAAAGAAAAGAAAAGCTGCCCCATAAGACAGATGGGGCTTGACCTTGGCTGCTCTGAAGAGAAAGCTCATACTTCACTGGGGTCAAAGTATTCACCCATTCCTTAAAACTGGCTCAAAAACAATACAACTGCCTCATTCTTTTTTGAGGTCATTTGTATGACTCAATTTTGCTTTGGTCTGGTTTTACAAATTATTAGTTCCTGCAAATGATGTCAAGTAGAGGGATTAAAGGAAGCGCAGGATAGTGAGCAAAGAGCACAGCATAAATCAGGCGCACGGCCAAGTCCACTCACGGCGGATACACTGAAGTGCTGGTTTGCGTGCTGTTTCCTTCCATTCTAGGCCTAGAATACTGTGAGAGAGCAAAAAGTTACCTTTCTGAGTGTCCTAATGCTACCTGGGAAACTGTAAATAACTACAGGTGGGCCCTGGATAGTGAGACACTCCTTGTTACTTCCAAAGAGATTCCATAATCTCCCTTAGAAATTCTAAAGAGATTTTCCATCCCTTCCAAATTGTATATAAGATGCAAAAAGGCAGGTGTACATAAGGATACATCTACACATCAGAAGGAACAACCCAGGTTCAAATAGGAAGCAACATGACTAACTTAACAGAAGTCTGGCTTGCAATCCTATTTCTGCCTACATTCATCTCAAAAGGAACCCTTCACTGGCCTGTATACAATTTAAATAATTTTTTTAAGTTACACCAAAAAATTGTTAGAATTAATAACTAATTCAGTAAAGTTACAGGGTACAAAATCAGCGTACAAAAATCAGTCGTATTTCTATACACTAAAAACAGAAAAATCTGAAAAATACTATATCTGAAAAAGAAATAAAGAATACAGTACCACTTATAATAGAATCCAAAATAATAAAATACTTAGAAATAAATTTAACCAAAGGGGTAAAAGATCTATATGTTGAAAATTACAGGACATTGATGAAAGAAATTGAAGAATTGACAAATAAATGTAAAGAAATCTCAAGTTTATGGATTGGAAGATTTAGTATTATAAAGATGTCAATACAATGAAAAGTGAACTACAGATTTAATGCAATCCTTACCAATGGCATTTTTTTGCAGAAGTTAATAAATACATCCTAAAATTCATAGGGAACTCTGCAAAGTCAAAACAATCTTGAAAAACTACAAAGTAAGAAATCTCACAATTCCTGACTTCAAAACTTATTATAAAGCTACAGTAATTGAAGCAGTATGGTAACTGACATAAAGAAAGACATATAAACCAATGGAATAGAACAGAGAGCCGAGCCCCCAGCCCCCCAGATAAACCCTTGACTATCTGGTCAAATAATTTTCAACAAGGTACCTAGACCATACAATGCACAAAGAATACTCTCTTCAACAAATGGTGCTAGGAAATCTCAATATTCACATGCAAAATGATGAAACTGGACCTTTATCTTACACCATCCACAAAAATTAATTCTAATGAACTAAAGACTTACAATGTAAGACCCCAAACTATAAAACCACTAGATGAGAAAAACAGGGGAAAAGCTCCTTGACATTGATCTTGGCAATGATTTTTTGGATAGACACCAAAAGCACAAGCAACAAAAACAAAAATAAACAAATGGAATTACATCAAACTAAAAAGCTTCTGCACAGCGGAAAAAAAAATGGCAAAATAAAAAGGCAACCTACAGAATGGAAGGAAATATTTGTAAGCCATATATCTGATAAGGGGTTAATATCCAAAGTATATAAGGAATTCATAAAATTGAACAGCAAAAAAAAAAAATCTGATTTTAAAATGGGCAGAGGACTTGAACAGATATTTTTCCAAAGAAGACCTCTAAATGGCCAACGGGACATGAAAAGATGCTCAACATTACTAACCATTTTTTAATAAGGTTGCTTATTTCATTGTTGTTGTTGAGTTGTGTGAGTTCTTTATACATTTTGGATATAAACCTCTTATCAGATAATATGATATGCAAGTATCTTCTCCCATTCTGTAGGTTGCCTTTTCATTTGACGATGCTTTCCTTCAACATGCAAAAGCTTTTTAGTTTAATATAGTCCCATGTTTTTATTTTCTAGCAAAATCAGTAATTTTCAAAATTAGGCTAATTATACCTTGGCAATAACCAAGATTCCTAAGACATTTTGAAAATACAAAGTAGGTTTCTACATAACAAAATGATACTTGCATTTTCATCATATCTTTTTACCCAAGAGCGCAAGTGTTAAATGATAATATTCTTGTCCATTGGGTATCTTGAGACAGTAAACTTAAAAAAAATGGATCTACAATAACCTCAGAACTCACTAATACCCTAATGTTTCAAAAGTAAATAGAAGTTCAGATCAAGTACAGAAGCTATGGAAGAAAAGTGCATTTATTACATCACCTTAGCTGTGTCTTCATAATCACACACAAGACAGCCGCCATCAGCAGTTGGTGATATTGGTGTTCTCGACCCTTGCTCGGCTGCCTTGTACCTAACTTTGCTAATTTCACAGTACTGTACAATACTTCTTTGTATTATTTAAAGGACTCTATTTAGACATGTTGACTTCACTAATTAGTCTATAAATACTTGACTTTTACCTACTGCTTTGGTAAGTGAGATAATTGCAGAGGAAAGGCCAAAGCATTTATGGTCAATCAGATGACGACAAAGGGTCTTAAAGCTTAGTAAAACATAAAACATGATGTGTAAAGGCAGAAGCTATTAGCAGGATCAATATTTCTCCTAGTACCTTAATAAATCAGTACATCAAAGCCTCGACACCCGATGGAGAAAAAAACCTCAGTCTACCTACATGGAAGCTTCCAAACCGGAAAATAAAATTCCATTTAAATTACAAAGTCTTAATTGGTGTACAAAGGAAATGACAAGTTACAAAACCAGTCTCTGAATTCTGAATGCGGTAGGAGTTTTTAAATCATTAGTGCAGGAAGAAAAGCAGAAAGACAAAGAACACTGCGGCTCTCAGGGCTGCACATTTATAATTTGCAACTGGTAAATATGTATGATTCTGCTCCACTGCAGCCGGGATGACATACTGCTTGATAGAGGCAGCACGGAGCAGAGGAATCAAAGCAGAGAAAGGTTCAGTGGCTGTAACCCACCTCCTCACACACTCAACAGTTTTCAGTCTTTCTGAGTCTCCCCTCACTTAAAATACCGTCCCTTGTGAAAGGCTCCTTAAAATGAAAAGTACTTTGATGCCAATGGACGTTCAAAGCATAGCAAAAAGTATCCATGGTGAGCTCCAACTGTCTCATGGGGTGTAAATAATAGTACTTTTTTCCCTAAACCCTTAGCTTCCCCCATTCTCTTTGATGCTTGCAAGAAAACAAGCAATCAGTTAAAACTAGTTACTAGGATTACTTGTCCAATTGTTTTAACTATAGGACTAATTCGTTTTCTTTTTTAATAAGTAAGAAAAGAACACAACGTAAATCAACTATACTTCAATTAAAAAGTTTTAAAAAAAGACAAAAGAAACATTTTTCAATGATCAGTACAGGAAACATGAGGCTTTTCTTTAAGGACACTGTATCTCCTTATTTATAGAGGTGACAGTGACTGTAGACACTACTTTGACTCTACTACAATTACAATGTTTAATTAAAAACATTTTTTTTCACACAAGCTCAAATGACTTGACTGTAGCTCTCAAATCTCACAGCAAGTTAAAGCTGAGAACTAAGAGGTCACATCAGGAAATGCGTTTAGAAAAGGCCGTAGCTGCCAAACCAGCAACAAAAGAAGGCAAGGCTCCCTAACATCTTAAGATGTTTATTCATGATTGATTAATTTTCTTTCATTCCACAAACATTTATCAGACACTTAAATATCAGATGTAGGTGTGATGAGGATTACACCAAAGAAAGTTCCCAGGATGTTCCATCCTCAAGGAGCCTGACCATCTAAGTCGGTAGGGAAGGCACACACCACCAGAGTCAGACCACGTTACAGGATTTAAATTAATATAAAAGTCAGCTGTCACAGGACTGGATATCATTATGTGCCCAAGAAGGGCTAGAGTAAAATTTAAAGAAGAAATCTCTACTGGCAGTTGTTTTCAAGGAAAGGACTAGGGGAGAGGTCACAGAGAGGAGTGAGACAGGATGTGAGCAGGTGAAAAAGGAAACAGCAAACATTCCGAACAATAGGAAAAGCAAGGATGAGCTACTGAAAGCCCAGAGTCCGCTGTGAAGCAGGAGGAGGTTTACAGGGCAGATCAGAGCAGGTCAGAGTAGAAAAGTTCCACCCAAACGACCAGGAAGGGCAGTGGCAGGACTGCAGGGAACTCAGGATGGGAAAGTTTTTACTTAAAGCCGGAGAAGAAATGGAGAGTCAGGAGATGCTGTACCATTCCCCAGTCCAGGAGCAGTTGGGGTGTAGAAATTGCAAAGGAAAGATATCCTCTCTATAGAAGAGGCGAGTTTCCTTTATGGCCAGAGTCCTATTAAGAGCAGTCTAAGGTTTCAGAAGACGTAGGAGCAAGCCACAATTTCAGGGAAGGGGCGCTGGGAGGGTGGTCGTGGTAGAGGAATCTCCTTGACGGAAACAGAAATGAGGGTATGCGAGAGGACCCCCATCTGGAAGGCTTCCATGCTGGGAGGGGACAAAGCGGGCAGAGACAGGAGGCTGGGTAGCTCCGACGGATCTGCTCCTGAACAGAATCTGGGGTCATGCAGCTTCAGGAACTTCACCCAGTGCCGGAAAAAGCACCCTCCTCCAACCTCACCTGTCACTGACAAGCATAATATCCTAAGATGCTTTACAGTTAAACTCACCAGGTTCCAACAGCTTAAGGAGTTGGGCTGAAAGGAGAGGATTCACTCTGTGGCTCCAGGCAGGAAAAACAGGAGCAGAGAGAGACAAGCTACAGGGAGGTTGCCGGTTAGGAGGCCACAGCTGATGGGGCGTGCACGACTTACTAGCATGGGTATTTGTCACCATCACACGTATGCCCTGCCTTGTGAAGTTCCAGCAAATCTAGGCCCCGTATCCCACTGTAGGAAGTCACAGCAAAGCGTCGGAGGGGCTCCTGTCTGCGAGAGCCCTCCCATGGGGCCAACGCGACTTGGAAGGCTGCGTCTGCAGTACATTCTGAGGGCTGGGACACCACCATGGTGTTGGGGTGTCAAGAAGGCAGCATCTGCTGACCTGGGTACCTCTGGGAGAGCAGGAAACATCTTTGCTAGGCTTCGAGTTGGCAGCTGCCCCCTCTGCTCTCCCCAAGCAACTTTCTGACTGCCGGCAGCCTTCCTGCAGAAGGGCCATCAGCGGTTGTGTGGATGGCGGGGCTGGACTGGCTGGGAGAATTCTGCCGCCGTCGCCAGCATGAACGATTCCTCTGGGTGTCCTCGTTCAAGCAGCAGTTAATTGGAGAACAATTAGCCTGTTGTTCACCTCCTTGAGGGCGGGCAAGGCTGGGCGGGCCATCCAGCTGAACTAAGGTTCCAGGGCAACAGTGACGGAGCCAGGGTGTCTCCAGGATGGGTCTGGGTTTGTGGCAGCGGCGGGGAAAGTCCAGCGTTTCTATCACCACTGACCACGGTGAATGAGTCACTGACTTGCCTGAGTTGCTCTGACAGACTTGCATTTATTTCTCTTAGTCTCTGTGACAAGGGGACACTTCCACCTTCCCACACTAAACAGGCTGGACCATTCATTATTTTTCATTCTCTTTTTTCCCCCCTACTCTTCCAGGTAAAGGGCAAAATGGATCATTATGGTGAATTACAGATGGGAAATCAACAAAAGATACAAAGATGAAAGGGAAGCATGTTTTTACAAGAAAGCCATTGGATTTGCCTTTTTAAATGTTTTCATGTGAACTTCCTTTTTACCAGCTGGCCAATACAGTCTTGGGGACTGGGCTGTCTTTCTGATTAAAGAGGATTTCTTTTCCACCATTTAATCATCTACTTCTACCCGCTAACCACACTTGGTCCCCTTAAAGAGGACAGAAGCAACACAAGAAAACTTCTCTCGGTTTCTGCCTCCTCAGCCCCTACCCGCTTCTTTGGCTTCCATGACAAAAAAGGGTGACACAAACGGAGCAGAAATATGTTATCAGGGACTTTCTCAGTTCACTGCACCACTCGCTCAGCTAAATCTCGCAAACTCACACACATCTGGCTCGTTGGTAAGTCTCGGTGGAATTCAGCTGCGCCTGTACAGGGGAGCGGGGGGACGGCGCTTGGCGTGAGACTCACCCTCTGGCTTGCTGACTCCTCAAATGTGCGAGGGTCACAGGCCAGAAAATAGCCCCTCCAAACACATGTACCCTTACTTGGTGTGTTTATACTTTTTTCCCCCCTCATTTTCCATGCTCGAGTCTCTTCTTAAATAAAAACCATTTTTGTACTTTGGCTCTCTATAAACTGCACTGGAATCCAGCATTCTGTGCACAAGCTTACTTTCTGCACAACCTAGGAGAAAATATAGGTTCAAGGAGATTTTACATCTACAGACCCCAGACCCACTGCGGATTCTGCAGATTTAGAACTCACCCTCTCTTAGGTAGTTCAAACAATTTCTGAAAAGGAATACTAATTTAAATACGCTTCTTCTAGTGTTCTTGAGGTATGTTGTGAATTATCACAAATATCCCAAATCAAAGATATACAAAACTATGAACAGGAGAACAAGGATCATGATTGCAGAGAGTATGTGGGGCTTCCTCCTTCAAGTCAGTAGCCATCGGTAATATACCAGGAAAGGAACCACCCAGAACAGTGATGGAAGAGAGAGCCATGGAGGTTAGCAAAGTATATGCTGTGTTTACGAATTATAACAAAGAAAACCTTAATTTCTAACAGGAATTACCACATGCCGGGAGCACGGACCATATGGAAAAAATCTAATTCTTTGGGTTAAGTAACTTTTAAAAAATGTTGAGATGTATTTTCCTTTAATCAAGTGCTTTAAACATACTTGAACTGGGTTTTTTTTTTTTCTTTAAAACTAATATATCATTAAAGTAAAAGTTTCAACTAGTTCAAAAGACTAGCCAAGAACTAATAAAGACTTCCGTACTGCCGGAGTGTCACTTTCTAGAGATAACAACCATAAACAGGTTCATGTGTAGACAAAGCATATAAAAGCATCTTTACACACGTGCATATTTGCTGGTATAGGCTTAATTCGTATGGAAACATTTGCTATTTTATACAAAAATGCTCAATGATAGGTAAAATTCCTGCTGCACTGGTCCTATCGTTGGCATAGATTGACTTGCTGTTTTTAACAGCTACATTGCACCTTATTGAATAGGTCACTATAAATACCTATATTCCAGTTTGCATACTTCCCGGTTACTTCCAAGTTTTAACTATTTCAAAAGAAGATACACTATGCTTTCCTGCATGTCTTGTACAGATAAAACTAAAACTCCTCCAAAAAATACTTTGCCAGTCTACACCCCTTCCAGCAGGATGACAGCTTCTCGGCATCACTAGATAATAGCACATATTTAAAACCGTTTTCAATGAACAGGTGAAAAATATCTTATTTTAACACTTTTTTCTTTCATCATGAGCAAGGCCATGTTTCTTGGTCACTGCATTTTTCTTTGTACTGACCATTCATATTCTTATTTTCTTTCTTTTTTTTTCCAGATCTTTTCTTTTTATAGTTTTTAATTTTTTAAAAAATATTTTTATTGAAGTATAGTCAGTTTACAATGTTGTGTCCATTTCTGGTGTACAGCACAATGCTTCATTGATACATGAACATACATATATTCATTTTCATATTCTTTTTCACCATAAGTTACTATAAGGTATTGAATATAGTTCCCTGTGTTATACAGTATAAACTTGTTTACATACATATATATATACACACATATATATATGTATGTTAGTATCTGAAAAAGAAATAAAAGGGATCCAAATTGGAAGAGAAAAGGTAAAATTGTCATTATATGCAGATGACATGATCCTATATATATATATATATATATATATATATATATATATATATATATATATAAAAAACCCTAAAGGCTCCACTCAAGAACTATTAGAGCTAATAAAAGAATTCAGCAAGGTAGCAGGATACAAGATTAACATACAGAAATCACTGGCATTTCTTTTCACTAACAATGAAATACCAGAAAAGGAAAGTAAAGAAACAATCCCTTTAAAAATTGCATCCAAAAAATTAAACTACTTAGGAATAAATCTGGCCAAGGAAGTGAAAGACTTCTTTGAGAAGAACTACAAAACATTGAGTAAGGAAATTAAAGCTGATTTAAAGAAACAGAAACATGTTCTTATTTTCTTTTACTGGATTGTTACCGTTTATTGATTGATGCACGAGTCCCTTGTTCAGCAAGGAAATTAGCCCATCACCTGTCGTATGTATTTCAAACACTTTTCCTAATTTTCATTTGTCTGTTGACTTTCGCTTTGGGGTGGAAGGCAGGCTTCTAGCAAATTAGACGTTTTAAACAATACATCAGTAGCTATTTGTATGCGTGGTGTGGACCATGACCTGCTCTATTCGGGGTGTCATGCTTATCTTAGGGAGCAAGGTCACCAGGACTAATTGGTGGACACTCCCCCGAGTTTCACACCATCACAGGAGCCCCTATGATGGTTCACTCTCACCTGGCAGCCTGATCCTTGGTCGGGATCCTGACCCAGAAGTGCCCACCCCTTTTATTTAGAAGTCACTCAAAAAGGCAATAAACAAAATGTCATTACTCTTTTATTTGTTCCTCCTCCTTCCCTATCAACAATTCTGGGAAGAATTGGGGGAGAAAGGAAAGTCTGTAACCGGAAGATGTATTCTTGGGTTCCACATCCTCTCCCTCAACATCACCACTGACACTCGTGACTGAGGGTGCAAACCTGCCGCTGGTCCGGACGCACAGAATGACAGGGCACCAGTCCAGCCGGCAACAAGCTCGTCTGCACTTGTGCAGGCGGGGAGCTGGTGGCCAGGTGCAAATCCTGACCCCTGACTTAGTCACTGTGTTTATTATCCAGAGCCAGTTAACCTCCGGGGCTCAGATTCCTCATCTATAAAATACAGATAAGTATGATGCGTCCGAAAAATAAAGAGCAGCTACATCACAGGACCCCCATACAGTAAAAGGAGTTATTCCACAGAGCAATGCCCGGCACGTGGCATGTTTTACATAAGCATAAATAATAATTAGAATTGTATTAATATTCATCCTGATAACGAGACTAGAGAGCAATGTAAGTTAAGAGTGGGATAAAATCCATCAAGCCTTAGTTAAGTACCATGTGACCACAGAAAAGGGAGCCACAAAGGATCAGTCAAGAAATACAGAAAGGAAAACGCAGGACTTGAGTAGGAGTCCTAAGATGAAGCAAAGACAAGTGTGGTGTGCATTCCAAAGGTAGGGAGAGCCTTAAAAAAAAAAACAAAACCCACCACTTCAGGGACGGGGAGTAAAACTAGCGTGAGCACAACAGAAGGTGCGTTGAGACAGGAGGAGACAACTTTAAAACTGTAGCTCGCCAAGGAGTTAACGTCCCAGATAGTTCGACTCTGTTTATTTAAAGAAGAAAGTGCTTATTTACTCTTTCCTCTCAAGGAATAAACTGGATCAGCTGTTATCTCCCAAGTAGAGCTAAGCCCTAACAGAAGAAAGGAAAGTTGCATTCCCAAAGTTTATCTCTAAGGCAAAGGTCTGAAAGGAGAAATAAGTGCCTGTCCCTTCGGAAACCCTGCCGCACAGAATGAACTTTCCCGGCTGGTCCCTGCAGCCCCTGGCGACAAACGCTGCAAAGGCAGAGTTCATTCATTCGGGCGTTCATTCACGCAGCGTTTGATGACCGCCTACCACCAGCGCGCGGGCAGCTCCCCTAAGAGATGGGCTACATTCTGAACAAGAAGCCAGGCGTCCACTGTCCCAGGGCTCCTATTCCAGTGTGTGTGTGTGTGGGGGGGGGGGGTCAGAGGGGGAGCAAGGGGCACCGGGTGTAAAAATAAATCAAAGCATGAGGGAGGCTGGCTCCATCAGATGATGAAAAGTGTCGTGGAGAAGGTAAAAGTGAGCGTTGTCCCGGGGTGGAAAGCCCTTCTGAGCAAGTGACATCAGACAATATCTGAATGAGGAGACAGAAGATGGGTAGCAAGAAGTTCCGGGCAGAGAGGACCATCAGAGCCAAGCTGCTGAGTCTGGAAAAGGCTTGGTGTGTTCACAGCACAGAAAAAAAGCAGACCAGCGAGGCTGGAGCCAGTGATGGGGAAAGTGCCAGGGGAGAGCTTCCTAAACAAAAAGTGATTTTGAATTCCAGCTTTGAACATCAAACCCACATCTCCCCCTACCCCCGCCCCCGTCTCTGCTGCTGCGGTTTTGGGGGTTTTGTTGGTAGCGCCTGCCAGAGGTCTGTCAGCTCCTCCGCTGCAGACACATAATGCATGAGCTCAGGACCTCAGAAGCTCCCTCGGTCCATGGGTCTCACTCAGGGATCCAGGATGGGATCCCAGGGGCCTGATTGGAGGAAAGCAAAAGGCTTGGGTGAATATGCACTCACAATTATACTCTGGGGAGCGAGGGAAAGGATTTCCAGACATCTTCAGCAGAATTTTAGTCTAACTTAGTTGAAGGAAAGATACCTGCCTTTTGTTTCCTTATTTTGCCTGTGAGCTTCCAAAAATTAGCACTTGGGACAAAATCAATTGGAAAGGGCAGAAATTCCAAGGGTGACCTACGTGCAAACCAAACCCAGGGGAATGAGGACAATCACTGGAGTATCACTAACCTTTTATGATTTATGGCAAAACCACATCCCACCCCTAATGCCATCCTAGTAAACGTCCCTTAGGGTCACTCTGAAAAGCAAAGCAAAACCACAGATGGATGGAAAACAAACCTCACCCAGTATGGGAATTCTTAAAGACATATTTCTACTTTATTTCTTGGCCTCTTTTCTAAATGTTTCATCTTTATAATCACCGTACATATTATAGTATCAAAATAACCTGCAACTGATGATAATTAAGAGTAGGAAATCTAAGGAATGTCTGTTCTTCCAAGCTGAGTTTTAACTAAATGTGTTTAGTAGTAAAATCATGCTTTCTTATATAAACGTTGAATGTAAGTCTGGAGATGTTAAGGCTGACATTTTTCCCCATTTGTCATTTACTAGCATGGATTAATAGGCCAGTCTGTATTTGATACTAGATTTCTTTATTCTTAAAATAATAAGACCAAATTTCTCTATGAGGTTACACTGCTTTCTTAAAAAAGATGTTAATTCCATGGTCACAAGGGGTAAAACTCAATGAGCTTGTCCACAAATTTCAGGCATTTTAAACATTTTAGGTATAGTCATTTTAGGGCAAACCATCAATGCATGGACCAAAGAATTTTATACTTACTATATCACACGATTTCTGTTCTACTAGTATTTCTAAAGAAGGTAAACGCCCAAGATGAATAAATGTATTTTATTCCTGAGTTTGGAATATACATATTGTTATTCTCAAAGGTAAAAGCATATTTGTCTTCTGTTAAAATGTGATTTTTTTGTTGTTGTTCAAATCCTTCTATGTACAGCAATACAGAAGGAACTCTGGTTATATGGGGAATAAAGTACTTTTTCTAGAAGACAAAGAGCTAAGACTAGAAGCTAAGAACTTAGTGTTTTTTTGGACTGTTATCATTTGACAGAATAACTAAAAGACACTGTTTCCACTCACAGAACCTAAGGTATAAAATCACCAAAAATTTCATAAGGTACTAAGCTATACTTATGTTCTAAATAAGATGAGTTTAAATGTTCATGTGTGTGAAAATGTTTTGCAAATTATAAAATACTGTAAAGTGTAAGGGCACACTTATTATTACTGGAATTGTTTCATTATGCCAATTACTACCACTAAAGTCTTGTCTGTCATTATTTTTGCAGTGACCAGGCCCAGATCATTTAAAATAAGAATGAACAGAACAGTGAGCTGCTCTCCTATAAGTAGAAACAACTCATGGAAAAAGTTATTCCACCCATGCAATCACTGTGTTTATTCATAATCTGAACAACGGACCTCCACTGTCAATTCTTGATTGGTTTGTCCAACAACTTTTTAAAACTCACCAGAACGGATGGAGAAGAAAAGATACAACTAAAACCTGATAGTGTAGGTAGTGGTCTGGAATAACCAGATCCTTAATTGGAAAGTCAATATCAGGGCCTATTCCTTACACTTAACTCTAAAGA
Organism: Camelus ferus; assembly: GCF_009834535.1. Classification (NCBI taxonomy): domain Eukaryota; kingdom Metazoa; phylum Chordata; class Mammalia; order Artiodactyla; family Camelidae; genus Camelus; species Camelus ferus. The sequence goes on from NC_045709.1 coordinate 5,362,275, forward strand.
GTTATCAAAGTAACACATTTGAATATAATAATTAGCATCAAGAGCTTTTTCATCATGTCAGCACAAATTTATAATATTTTAAGCTCTATTATTATTTTAAAACCTATGTGGTCTTCAGTCTTCTATCACTTTTATCTTACCTATCTATAATAGTTTTAATGTTTAATATGCTTTAAAATGGACAAAACTATATCCTATAAACTGTCTCCCAAGAGTACTTTGTTTTTCTTTAAAAAAAAAAAAAAAGATGAAAATTGCCTGCCCTGAAGTGATAAATATAACTCCTAAAGTCAATTTTAAAACCTATCAAGCTATGGCCCAATAATTAATTAATTAATCTGCAAATATTTGTAGAAAGTAGACTGAGAATCAAAATATCCCTAATTTAGAGAGAAACTGAGGTTCAGAGAGAGAAGGACCTCGTAGAGAAGGGATCAGGACGTAATCGACATGTCTCCTGAGCTCCCTTCCCACAATTAGAGCTGCAAGAAGGAGAAACAGCACATAGAAAGCAGATTTATAAATCATGACAACATGAGTCAGGGTATGAGTGTGTAACTTCAAACATCTTTGAATTTAACAAGCTAGAAACCCAGAGCTTGATAAATTGCTGAATTACATAAATGCTTTTCCTTGGTTTCTTGCTTACAATAAATTTACAATAAATATTGACAGGATATTTCAATTTGAGGATTCTAGCCAGTCTGCTTTCTAATGAGACTACAGCCTGTTTGGGTTTTAAAGCACTCTGACATTTAAAAATGTTTACTTCGGGTCTCTAAAAGCCACAGAAAATGCTCCCCTACTATAAAAATGCTGATTGGTTGTGCTCTCAAAACTAAATATGAAAAATCCTTAGGTGATGGATTTTTCTGTGATAGAACAACACTCCTTTTTTCCATTTTTGGACAACTGACACTATTATTTATAAACTTGAGTTAAATCGGATAGTATAATGCTCCAGCCACAATATTTTGATCAAAGGTGTCAGATAAATGCTTTGCCTCTCCAAAGGATAATCCAAAAACCATTTTCCCCCTTCCCCAGTATGCACGAAACCTTCTAGAAGGGCCGGCACGTGGCACACTGTCCACAGAGGATGACACACGTTAAGAACACCCAAAATCTGAATTAAAATTTCAGCTTGTGACAAGGGAGAGCTGTCCTCAGCAAACGTGTCAGGGTGCCTTTGGAAGGAAGTCAGAGACCCCTCTGGCCACTTCTGTCCCTAAGAAAGAGAAAAATCACACTTTATCCAAACCAGGGTCAGTGTGATAACCTCCTCCCAGACACAGGTTGTCAGGTGGTCCGCTCCACCTGAGACTCCAGGGGTCAAGTCGGATCACAAGTTGAGAGAAGAGAGGGCAGCCCAGATAAGACGACCAAGCTCCGGAAACAGGGCATCCGAGCATGGTTGCCAGGGCTGGCCTCGGCCACCCCTCCACCCAGACCAGGCACCAACACTCCAGAACTGGGTTTTTCTGTGTCTGCCAAAATTCAGGCTCCTACCCTGATTTGGGTCCATTAGTATAATTATTATTTTCATCACCACAATCATTAAGTTTATAAAACTCATTTTATGGATGAACTCAGACAGAGGAAGGCCAATAGACTTCATTTCCAAAGCCAGTTTTGATCTATGAGGAGTGGCTGCCCAGGGGTGTGCACAGAGAAGCCTTCCAAGGCTGGGGATGGTGGGGAAGTGCGACCTGCCAATTCCAGGCTGTTCATTATGGGAACAGGCCTGTCAAGTCCCCAAGGCTTACAGCACATGTAGGTAATCAATAAATATTTATTGAAATAATCATTTCATGCAATGTGGCTGAGGTCTCTGCGTAAGCGAAGCTTTAAAAAAAAAAAAAAGGTAACAGACAGTAATGCCCTTCGTTGTAAATATCTGCCTTTATTTATTCATCCGCTCGCCAACCTTTCATCTGGGATACTTCAACAGTTCCTTAAGGGGTCTTCCTGCCTCCATCCTTAGCCCTTTCCAAACCACACTGCTATTAAAATGACCTTTTCCATAATTGTGTTGGATCATATTTGCCCTTCTCATGTCTGGTTCTTTATTCTTATTGGGATTGCTTGTGAAGCATGGCACACAAGCATATAAAAACCAGCCATGGCAGACAGAGAAACAGACTGGACAGATGGATGGATGGATGGATGGATGGATGGATGTTGACAGGTTGGTAGGCAGGGATGGATGGCTAGTGGGATGAATAGGTAGAAAGAAGGAAAGATAGAAAGATTGATAGACCCCAGATATTCACCCAGGACACTTCTGTTAATCGATTTACCAATTATTAATTGGGGAACAACTTTTCTGTTCTCCTAAATCCCCTTAGCTTTGGCTCACAGACCTTCTTGAAAGCTTGTAACCCATAGGCTAGGGTCAAAGACACTCCTAGTGAGACTCAGCAGAGCAGGGCCCCCTGGCATTACCACATGGAGAGGCATATGGAGACAATGCCTCTTCCTTTATTAAAATCTTTTACCTGCAGTACAAGGGGCAAGCTCCTTAGCAGTCAGACACCATCTTTCTCCATCTGGCCTCTGAGGCTCTCGCTCAGCTTCCTCTGCATCCCCATTCCCCAGGAATGAGCCCCTGATAACTCCCTGAGCACATCATGATGCTTCTAGTTCCATGTCTTTTCTCATGGTGGTTTTGCTTTGTCGTCTGCTTGAGAAACTCCAATTTGGTTTTGAAAACCCTGTTTATAAATTATCGCGTGCCACACCCTGGGAAAAGCCGGTCATTCCCTTCTCTGCGTTAGCTCCGTAACCTCCCCCATAAGTATTTCTATAGTTGCACCCGTCACATCTTTTCTCAGTGAGTTGAAATGATTATCTGCAAACTGGTTGAGAGAAGGAACTTTGTCTTAATTTGCATCTGTTTTCTTAGCACCTGGCACAGTGTGGAAACACTGACTATAACTGGGGATACTTTCAGGGTTGCCAGATTAGGAAGCAAGGGGAATAGTGATGAAATTAACCAACAGGGGGCATGAGAAAGAGAAGCAGACTGTTTTGTGAGATGTAATTTGTTTCATATGGAGACATTCAAATTTCAAAGTCCCAGTAAGATATGTCTCCAAAAAAAAAAAAAAAAAAAAAGTTGGGGAATCTGGGTCTAGAGCTGGGGGAATGGGTTAGAGCTGAAGGCGGTCATTTGGGACTTGTCTGTATACGGGTAACAGTGAGAGCTACCTACACACAGACCTGATGAAAATGGATGGATGGATAAAGAGAACCCAATAAAAGCTAAGAAAAGGAGGTAAGAAAAGGGCTCTGTAGTAAGGCTCTGGGGAAGAATAACATAAAAGAACCTAGAGGACTTGAGGCCAAAGGCATTAAAAAGTTAGAATAAGAAGGAGTATCATCCTTGCTAGTGTCTCATAATGGTCAAGTGGGATGAAAACTGAACAGAGATGATGGATTTTACAGCCTGGGGGGATGGGGTGCAGGGAAAAGTGAGACATCACTGAGAGCAAGTTCAGTGGAGGGAAAGGACCAGGAAGAAACAGACTGTAGTTGGTTAGACTGATCGAGCATTGTTCATCCAGACTCAGTACTGAGACTGTGCGTCTGCAAGAAAGATGGCTGAGCAGGACGCCTTCAGTGGCTGCCTGGGTGGGGAGTGGAGGGGAGGAGAGAGTGATGGAGAAGCAGGGTGAGAAGGAATTCGCAAGTGCACAAAGCAGGAAGGTGTCTACTCTTCCCACTGCAACATTTTGCTTTATATCTGGGGCAAGCTGGCCTTAGGAAAATGGTCTCACAATTCCTGTTGGTGATGAATGTCTGCCCCCACCTCATATTCCTCATGGTTCCATGGAGGTAAAGGAATATCAACTTCCCAAGAAAATACAGACTCTGCCTTCCCACTTACTTCTCCCTCGAAGGAATAATTCACCTGATTTTTGTTGGGGAAAAGTTATTGAGCTTGTCCAGCTCACCACCTTCCTCCCTTAAAATCACAGGAGGCACACGCCCTCCTGTTGGGTTTGCTTTCAACAGCGTGCCACAGTTAGGGAAGAGCGGGGCTCTCTGGCTCCGCCTGCAACTCAAGGGCCAGATAATATCAAAGGAGCGGTATTAAGAAGCCCATGTGGTCACACACGTAAACCATATCCTCGAATTCAATCATACTGATAATAAAGCTCATGGTACGTGCTCCATTTGTTTGACCGATGTCTGCCTCTGAGAGAGCTCTGAATTCAAGGAGAGAATCCACGCTTGATTACTACCACCTTAAAAACTACCTTTCAAGGAGATGGTCAGAAAAACAGAAATATAAGGCCTCCGATTCCTCATCTGAGATTTGAAGGGATGGAAGTAGTCATGTCTAAAGTCCCCTTCATCAATCTCCAAACATTTCCTTGTTATTGTATACAAGTGCGTATTAGACAAGCAGGAGGAACCAAGAGTCAGAGACATTCTCAGAAACAAAGGGAGGTGAGGACTGCAAGGAGAAGCAGGCAGTCAACTGTGTAGTACAGCAGAAAGGTCTCCTGGGATGAAGACAGATTAAGAGATCAGAGGGCACCTTATCAAAAGCATCCTCCGAGAGAGGATGGGATTAGTAGAGTGGAGACCACTGTATATAAACAAAAATGTATCTGCACATCTACAGACACAGAGAAAAAGACATAGACACACAAACATAGATGGGGTTTCAAAATTGTAGAACAGATAAACAAGATTACACTGTATAGCACAGGGAAATATACACAAGATCTTATGGTAGCTCACAGAGAAAAAATGTGACAATGAATATATATATATGTTCATGTATAACTGAAAAATTGTGCTCTACACTGGAATTTGACACAACATTGTAAAATGATTATAAATCAATAAAAAATGTTAAAACAAACAAACAAAACAAAATAGAGAATCAATCTGGAAAAAAATTTCCTCCCAATTTCACTGGCTAGAAACCCTACAATTATATAACCCTCTTCCCCCACTAGATTGCAAAACTTTGTGCCTCTGCTGCTAAATTTTCCCAGAGAAAAAAACAAAGCCACGAAGTGCTTAAAAGAAAATGCTAAGAATCATTTGGCTCAAAGAACAAAACAGAGACTTTTAACTGAGCTGAAGACAGCAGAATATTATTTTGCTCTCTTGTCCCTTGGAAGCCCTGTGACCTTTTCAGTGCCAACATTCCCTGCGCCAGGGGCTTAGGTGAGGGGGGTTTCCACGTCCTGTGCTCAGGGGCGGTGGGGGGAGCAGTGATGATCGAGCAGGGGTCAGGGCACTTGTGGCTTAAGGACTAAGAGATCTCATCTGATTCATCAGTGAGCACCTCCGGGAACAGAGTGGAGAAAGCAATTTGTCTTTCTTTTTGCTCCTGCTGTAAACAGAAATCTCACTCAGCTTTGTCCTGAATTCTTGCACAGGAAATCTCAGCTCACCTGCCTTTTGAGACACAGGTCTCCAGCGGGCACCCCCGAGAGGCAGGAGTAAGATGTGTTCCATGCAGTGAGATCAGTTGCTACGCGTTCCACTGTGGCAACGGCGATTCACAAGGGCAAAGCTGATCCACCCAGCTTTCAGCTACAGTCCCCCTGGAATCTGTCCCTGCTGTTAGAGGGATCATTATCTGGTTATCCCCGAGGCCCATTCTTACAGTTTTCACAGAAAAATCACCTCTTGCATAAGAAATGAAATTTAAAATCATCTCCTCGTGGATGTCACTGAGTCACTCCATTACCTCTGGGACAGATATAAATTATGCATTCTTTGATTCTCTTCAAAATTTTAGAGGCACAGGGGGACAGAGCAGAACCTCACTGGCACTAAAAAATACAAGGCATTCCAGAAAGAAACAATAACTTGTGTGATATCAACCGCTCCTCTGGCTACAAAGGCTCCCTGCTTGGTCAAGGAAATCGCGTAAAGCATGGGAAACGAACAGCAGGCTTGCATGCTAATGACTGCTGGTGACAAGGACTCACTGAATGTCACTGCTTCGTGTCCTCATGCTGCTCATTTTTCTTATCTCAGTGACTTCTACTTTCACAAGACTGATGCACCCCCATGAATTAGCATCCTTCTGAGTGTCTGCAACTGAGAAGGCCCTCAGAAATGTCTGTATTCGAACTCTAGGCGCCCTTCTGCCTGCCCTTCCCCCAGTGCCACTACTTAATATTGAGAGTTATTCGTCTATACCATGGGAATGGTGCTGTATGAATCCTCTTGAGCTAGTTCGATTTTCACCTCTCGACGCTGCCAGGGCCTGCTATCATCCGTGTGTTCCTATTTCCACGAGGGCATGACATTTTCCTAATCAGCATGAGTAAAATGCAATGGCTCTCGCTGCAGGAATTAAAAAAAATGTGCATGTTCTCATGATCTCCTGCTACAATGACCTATTTCACACCAGCATCTGCTTGGGGCTGATGAACTGTTCCAGATGTGAGCGAGCTGCATCGCACAGCAAGAATGCTACCCAGACGTCCACAGAGGGCTACAGATGTTTCATTCCATGGTCCGTATTCAGCATGCACCTGGCTAATTTTTTCCATTATTATTCTAAGGAAAGAACCTCCCTTAGAGAATCAAACCCATGGTATATTGTTTGCCTCAGATGCCTGAGATAACTTGAAGACAAATAAAAGAACAGCACCCCCCCGCCCCAGAAATCAGTCTTGCCACAGACGTTAATTCAATTGCTTGGACTCTAACAGCTGCTGCCTAGAGTTTGAGGAGTTCCTTGACTGATGGGAAAAGTGAGACAAACTCCAGTGTCCTGCTTTAAAGGCTTTCCTCGGGCAAAATGCACTGAGCAATATTGATTTTTCAGTTTAAAAATTAGAGGTATTCGGAAACGGTTACTGCCCACCCCAAACAGGAGAGAAAATCACCGTTCAGATGATAAAATGTGTACAACTGTCACCAAAACATATGCCAATTCTGAACAACATGCCTGGAAGCCCTTGACCTAATGAGGTTAGTGACAGGGATATGGATGGCTAGGAAAGAGAACGAAACTCAGAAAGAATTTTCGTCGTGAACTGCCATATTTCTCCTGTCATTTATTTAGCCAGTTTTCTCCCTCAAGATTACAACACGGGACCACAAATCTTCAAGGTTAATGCTGCATACGACAGACTAAGGGCTATTTGAAATGTAATATGTGTATCAATCTGATAGGAAAAAACAGGGCACATGCGGAGGACTTTTCAGATAGGTCGCGGTCTTATAAAGATGTCAGTCAGGAGTGTGAACCGCAAAACGGCCGTTCCCAGGCAATCGGGGAAAGTGCACTATGGTTGGTCAGCGGGTTCTGGAAAAGCAACGCTCCTTTGGGCCTGAGCACTCGGTGGCAGGGACCCACTCTGCTATCCCTGGCCTCCAAGGTACAATCCATGCATTTCTACTCAAATTGATGCCGTGGGTTAAAATCAGAGCTTGGACGACATCAATGGAAGTGATGCGATGCTCCCCAAGGTTCCCATCTCCGTAAATCACTGTCAGACATGGGAGGGGGGAAGGCACTCGGAGTTCCAGCACGCCCACCGCAGACCAAACAGCCGCTTTGGTTTTCCCCTTTAATCCCAGCCAGGGCACCTGTGCTGTTTCAACACCTATTGTGCTTGAATTCTTGGTAAAGAGAAACCACAGGTTTCTGACAAACGTGCTTTATCATAGTAGGGGATGCCCCCTCCTGAGTCCTGCACGAATGTTTACCGATTGGCTGCAGAAACCCAGGGGCAGGGAGGATCCCAGATATTCAAGGTTCCTCCACAAGGACTGGCATCCATGAGGCAGATGCCGAGCTGCACAATGCCTGCCCCTGCCTGATGCTCTAGGAACCATGTATCAGATTGAAATGGGAAGGAAAGGGAAATGGTATCATTGAAGCTCTACGTTCTTGTCCCTTCCCTTGTGGATGTTTCTGAGAACAGAGACAAGATAGGAAAATGCATAGGTCATAGGGCACAGAAGACAAACAGGACCAGGAAGACTCAAGAGAAGTTCTTCTGAACCAGTTGGGAGGCAGGTAAAGAGGGTGAGGGGCGCACCTGGAGGGAGGGCACAGGAAGACCCCGATGCCTTCTAGGAGTTCATGCTTTGCAAGGTTTAGGCTAACGTTTACCTAAAACTGAATTTAAAATTTGTTGTAAGCACCTGTAGCTCAGGAATATTTTCAATTTTGAAAGAGAAGGTGCGAGTGTCAAGTGTGTAGTGAATCGCCTTTCAGACTTGACTGAAAAAACATCCGTCTGAAGATCTCCTGAGAGGAGCCAGGGGCCTGCGAGCAACCTTCCCCCTTGGTGTTTTAATGGGGACTATGAGGAAGTTTGACTCCATCTGACGCTTTCAATCTCCAAGTCCTCCTTGGAAAGAGCGCAAGCAGGGACTGCTTGCCCGGTGAGAGTTGAGAGGAAAGGCTGCCAGGCTTCGACTGTTTTCATAAAACAAGCCAGGTAAATCTTGGGGAGCGACACCACTGCTGCCTTCATTACACCTGCGCCCTGCCTCTGACAAGTGGAAAACGCATCAGCTGCTCTCTGGACACAGGCAAGTGACCCAGAAGACTTCTGCAGACAGCGTTCAGGCCTTATCTTCCGAGCATCTAAACTCAGTTTTATTAGACCGTTCCGTACAGTGCCTCCGCCTTCCTGTGGCCCCATCAATCCTTCAGCTCTTCTCAAGAGGCTCTTGTTACAGGATGCTTTTATACCGTGCTTATTAACAAGTCACCACTTACCCCCATGGCTCGGAGCAGTGAGACTAGGGTTGTCACCAGAAGAATAAGACACAGATTCCTCAGTCACTTTGCGAAGTTCCAGCTGAAGTTCTCTTCACCCAGTAAGACGCCTGCCTGGTCACATGGAATTCTGCACCAGGGTCTCTTTTGGAAAATCAACCCACACAGGTGGCATGACAGCCTAGCTCCAAGGGGCGAGGATGTATGCATGGACTGCAGCTAAGGGTTAACGCCTGGGGGAGGGAGGATTTAGCAGAGCACATCCTAGAAATGCATCGTAACATGTAAGTTCCTAAAGACTAAAAAGGAAAAAAAAATGAAAGAATTTACATTCTGCTGAAATGTATTGACCTTGTAGTCTAATGAGAAATTTATGAGAGTAGATAATGGAAGAAAAAATATTTTCTTCAATTAAAAAGACAACTCAGGGAGAAATGTTGAGAATGAAGAAAATGAGATCTTAAAAGCGGTCAGAGTAATTGCCTGTCTAAGAAATGCGAATCCAGTCCCAGTATGTCCCTACTTAGATAGGCCCCAAATCTTCAATGGGACCTCTCGCACTAGGATGACAGAAGGCCGGGGTATTTGAGAAGTTTAAACCAGGAGAGGAGGGGAGTATATTGCCTCTCCTTCCGCTGTTAAGACCCAACCCACCTGGCACTCAGGTTTCTGCTTTTTCCAGGAAATCTTCCCACACCAATGGGGTTAGGTTCCCTGGTGTGATCTTACAGGACTCCACTTTTCCTTGATACAAATCACACTTGTAGTTACTTCTCTCTGTCTCTCCACCCCCCACCCCCAGATCTGTGCTGTCCAGTATGGGAGGCACTAGCCACATGTGGCTGTTGAGCACTTGAAATGTGGCTGGTTCAAACTGTGATGTACTTCTGTGCAAAATATAGATTGGATTTGGAAGGCTTAATGTGAATTCCTCTTGAAGGAATGCAGCCCGGCTGACACCTTGGTTTCAGAGCAGTGAGAACCACCTTAGTCTTCTGACCTTCAGTGCTATGAGAGAATACATTACTGAGTCTGTGGTTAATTGTTACAGCAGTAACAGAAAACTAATACACGTGGCTGCTAGAAGGTGTACGTGGATGGATCACGTGACATTTCTGTTGGCCAGCACTGGGTTCAATTATAAGCTCCCCGAGGGCAGGGACTGTGGGTTTCACACACGGCTCCCGCCCGTGCTGGTCAGTCCAGAACAGCAGGGATGAATTAAGCAATTTAAATAGAGACAGTTCCTCTCCTTTCAGAAATTTATAACCCACCCATTATTCTGATAAACATTTATTAAGCACTCACTCTGAGCCAGGTACCGCGCAAGGCCCTGAGGATATAAAAATAAACAAGAAGTGGTTGCCAGGAGCTGGAGGGAGCGAGGGACAGGGAGCAACTGCTTGGCAGGTATGGGATTTCCTCTTGAGATGATGAAAATGTTTTGGAATTAGATAGCAGTGGTAGTTGCATAACATTGTCAATGTCCTAAATACCACTGTTTCACTTTAAAATGGCTAATATTTTGTTGCGTGATTTTTATCTCAATAAAAAATAATCATAATAAAACAAGAAGATGGCATGGTCCGGGATCTCAGTGTAGCCCAGGGTTGCAAGTACGTACGTATGTACATGCCATACAGCACTCGGGCCTTAGGCCAGACAGCCATAACCAGGCTGCCACTGCTTCGGGGGGACCAACGGCCAGGCGAAGGATGTGCCAAGGTAAAGATGTGGGTGTCAGGGAAGGCTTGAAAAGATAAAACGTCAGCTGTTTTAGCTAAATCTTCAAAGATGAGCAGGACTTCTTTCTTTTTAAAGCACGCAAACTGTGGAAGAAGCAGTATTCCAGACAGAAAGCTCAAACATGTAAGTGACCCTAGACGACTTTTTCAACTCTTGGCAGTCTCTGTCGGCCTCTGCCTCCATGTCCCTCCCCTACCTGACCGTCCTTTGATCAAGAAGGATTTCATTTTGTTTCCCAAAGTTGTGACACACATGAAAACGTTTATTTCTAATTCTTAATAATAATGAATGGAAAAAACAAATCTCTGCTCTCAGTTCAAATATTACCTTCTCAGAAAGGCCTTCCTATCAAAAGGAGAATCACTCAACAGTTATAATATAAAAGTCACCCTGAGTTATTTCCTTCAGATCATTATCTGATATTTTCCTGTTCACTGTTTGTTTACTTCTGCCTCCTCTTTCTAGAATGTCAGCTCAGTCTGAGCATGACTGGTATGTCTCATTCACTGCTTTATCTGCAGCATTTATGAGTGCCAAACCTGGGGGAGTGGGGACAGCTCAGTGGTAGAGTGCACACTTAACATGCATGAGGTCCTGGGTTCAATCCCCAGTACCTCCATTTAAAAATAGATAAATAAATTATAAAATATTTTTTAAAAATCTTAGAAGGTACTTTTGTTAAATGAATGAATGAATGAATGAATGAATAAGAAATTCAAATATTATTACCCGACTTAATTCCACATCCCATCTCCTCCCCACAATGATTTACACAACTTTATTACTGGAAGATTTATTAATCTTATATCTATCCTAGAGGTCATATTTGATTTATTGAGTATTGTAGGATTAATTAAGAGTATGGGACCAGAAATCCTATTGCCTAGATAAAAATTCTAGTTCCTTTTTTTTTCCTTCTAGTGTATGGCCTTGGGTAAGCCACTTAACCTTTCTATGATTTGGGTTTCCTCATCAGTTAAAATCATTATGTCACAGGGTTGCTCGAAGACTGAAAGTGTATGGAATAGTGCCCGGGACCTACTAAGCTCAGTAAATATAACTCCAGAGTGGGTTGAAGTCACAAAAAAAAAGAATGGTGGCTTAAAAAATGGAGAATTTTCCACCCTCAAATGGCTTTAGGAATGAGTCTTCTATTCCCAAAGGTGTTCAGAGACTTAATTATCCACTTGAAGATACTGGATTTATGCAGCAGAAAGCCATTAACACTAGGTAACATTTACCATCCCCGCTTCTACTCTTGCAACCTTAAGATCCCATAGTCGTGACTAATATTGTAAACTGAAGCTAAGAAGTATATGGCGCAGTCCCTGAATGCAGCGAAGAGCCTTCAGCCTCCAGCAAGCACCCAGCAGATGCATCTGCACCATCTTCTGAAGCGAGTCCGTGTCTTTTCTGTGGGGAACTTCATGGGTGCCCATGGGTGTCTGTGTTCCCGACCACCTCACGCAACTACAAGGAAGTAGGGGTGGATGAACATGGGAACTTGAGCACAGATGTTCTTGGAGACATAAAGAGACTTGCTCAGAAGGCTCAGGATAAAGAAAACTAAGGGTAAACTGAAGGGAAGAAACTACCAAGAGCTTGTGATCTGCAAATGAGACAAAAACACAAACAAAAGACCAAAAACCACTATGATTCTTAGGGGGAATTTAAATATAATTCAATTTTAACTTTAATCCCTTTTAATTTTAATTCTAATGTAAACATTAGAATGAAAAGAATTTAAATATATTCACGTTTAAAGAAAGCCATAACTTACTGCAGACAGAGGGAACAAGACAACCTCTCCCAGAGAGTCCCTAGACAGAGGAGGGGAAAGTAGTTTCAAGGGGTCCTTTGAGATGTCCATCAAGACAACTACACAGAGGGCAGGGCTGGGCGGTCAGGGCTATGTGTGCCCCGCGGTGCACCCAGATGCCAGCAGCTGGTAGTGGGGGCTTTTTTAAAGGAAGTGAGACCTGAAAAATCTAAATCTAGCTTCAGAATGAAAGAATGAATCTGTGGGCTTCTTCTGACTCTGTGATAGCAAGAGTAATAACCTGGGACACTCATGTCCTTGAGAAACACAGAATCCTAAATCACCGGCTACACCAGAAAAGACCATCGTATGGTATTCTGCATTCATTTTTATGATGCTCAGTTCTCTACAAGTTAGTAAGCTGTGTGTGCTTGGTCAGCCGACCTTCAGCTTTTTTTGTTTTTGTAACCAATAATGGACCCTTCTGGTACCAGCAAGTGATGCTATGAGCATTCGTAGGCATATTATAAGTTACTTTTCACCAGTGGTAGATCTGGAGCAGCTTCTCTGTGACATATTTTCGAGCGCTGGCCAGAATAGCTGCACTGAGAACAGTTCCCGTGTGCTCAGGTGAAGACCTAAAAATACACACTCACTCACTCTCCTTCCTACCGCAGTGAAAGTCATTTTAAACCACCCTACGAAAGACTTTGATGTCAATATGTGTTAGCTTCAGCTAAGCTGTTTCAAATCCTGTCCACACATTTGGGGGGACTCTTTCAGATTCTGATGAGCTAGCCAAAAGTGACACTGGAATTGTTAGACTCCTTCCACCCTGCTGGCACACCACAATTTTCAGTAAGCTCATCCTGAGTTCCAAGAACTTCAGAGTTTATTTTTATAGGTAAGGTTCCGCCCTCTTTCAAGGGAATCCTGAGGGTTTCTTTTTTTGTGTGCCATATCTACAGAAATTTGCTTGAGTCTTTAGGGATTTATTTTAGAACCAAATAAGTTTTAAATTCATGTATATATGTTATTTAGCATGCCATATTTACATTCAAGAACTTGTCAATTTAATACAGCTTGCCCTTTGGGAGATCAATAGCAGCAGATGGTAATAAAAGTGAGGACTGTTGAAATATGATAATATAGAATTATTTTAAGGCTATTGGAAGAGTTAGTTTATTTGGTAGACCTTTCTTGGATCTCTTGCACCCTAACAAGAACAAAATATTGGAATGGGAAGGGCCTGACTTGAGCAATTTTAGTAATCTCTGATTCCTACCAGCTCCTTCTGGGATCACTATTTGTTTCATCAGATCCCCAGAGAAGGAAAAAAGTCCAATTTCTTTCATGCATATTTTAAAGTAATTTTTTAAAATCTTAAACCATCTAATAAGACATAGAACTATCTTACAAATGAGAGGGAAAAAAACTTTAAAAACATTTTCCAACCACACAAGGTTCTAAGTTACAAATGATGCTCTCTCTAGACTGCTAGGGAGACCTTTGGCTGTTGCAGTAAACTGGAGGCATCTACCAGCCTAAACTGTGTCGAAGCTGGAGAAGGCAATACCCTGCAATACACAGGGTGGGCATTCACTGAGAGAAATCATCCCTACCTAGAATGCCAACAGGGGACACAAGGGAAAAATACAGAAACAGATTAGGAGCAGAAAGTTTTGTCTCTCTTTCCAATCATGATAAATCAAGTGAACAAAAAAAAAAAAATAGGTAATGATATAGAATATTTGAAAACCATAATTAAAATAGCAGCTCTAGTTAATATATATCATACCCATACCCCAGAAAGAGTAAAGATCTTCTTTTCCAGTATCCATCAGACAGGCACAAAATTTGACAATATATTAGGTCACAGATACAACATCCACAAATTCCTGAAAATAGGAAAGTATAGAAAACATTCTTTTATCACAATGCAATAAATCTGTTCATTACTAACAAAACTAGAAAAAAGTATACCTTATCTTCTGAAAATTTTAGCTCTCTCATAATTTGGGGGTCCAAAAAAGTACATTTAGGAAACAACTATATGAAAAAAATAACCCTATGTGATAGCTAAAGTAGTGCTCAAAGGAAAATTCATAGACTTAAACAGTTTATTAATAAATAAGAACAAATAAAAAATAAATTAAGCATCCAAGTTACGATGTTAATAAAAACCAAAAACTAAAGAAAGCAGAGAAAGGAATACACCTAAGTATAAATTAATAGGAAGAAAGACAAGAGTTAATAAATAAATCAAAAAGCTAGTACTTAAACTGTTAGCTAACCAGACGGGATGAGGAAGGAAGCTTATACAATTATACAAAGTAAGAAACAATAAGAGCAAATAACACCAATATAGAAGGCATTTCTGATAATAGATTCCTTTGATCAACTCTTTACAAATAAATTTCAAAACTTGGATGAAAGAGGTAATGTTATAGAATACATGGTATGCCAAACTGGCTCCAGAAGGAAAAAAGATCTAATCAGACAAATTATCATGCAAATAAAGGAAGTAAACGGTTACCCCAAAACTGGACACACACACACACGGCTTAGGTGGTTTCACAGCACAACTTGCCAAAATTTTTAAATAACAGATAATTCTGGTATCATTTAAACTCTTCCAGAGCATAAGGGAAAAAAGACAGGGGTGATTTCCAAGTTCTTTTTGCAAAGCGATAGTAACACTGATACCAAAATCTGACAGACTGCATACACCAAATAGAAAATTATAGCACAAACTCACTTAGGAATAGCAATGCGAAAATCAGAAACTAAATATTGACAAACAGAATCCAGCAGCAAATACAATCATCTGCATGGCCAGATGGAATTTATTTCAGAAATGTAAAGAAAAAAAGCAACAGTATTAAAAAAAAATCTGTCAACACGAAATTCCTCACTGTGGCATTCAATGCCTTTTCGAGGATGGTGGTCGTCCTTTCCACAGGAATCCCCCACTCCAATGACGCCACACTACGCCATTCAGTCTTGCACATACTTAACGCTATTTCCTGTCCCTGGACCTCTAATAATTTTGTATCTGTGTTTGGAATGTCATGGGCCCCAACTTCCTCCCAGTTCTAAATATTTTATCCATCCATCAAAACTGTATTTAAATATAAAATCATAAGAAAAGCTTCCTTGCTTCTCCTCACAATCAGAAACCTCTCTCCTTCTGTTAAACAGTTGAAAAGCTCTGTCTCTCTCCCTCTCTCATAGCACATGTACTTACCTGTGTATTAAAGGTATTTGCACCTTGAAGGCACCACTTCTCCTATTAGACCAGAATCCTTTTTGAGGGTAAGGGCCATGTCTTAGGTAACCCAATCACCCCAAGCGCCAATCTTTACACACTTGCATGTTCTGGTGCAGACACACACACACAAATTCAAAATGTAAAGGTAAAAAGCGAGCTGAAGGCTTGTGAGAAATGGTTTTCCCTAAAATGTTGCTGTGTGCACGCAGAATAAAAAGTTAATATCTGAAACTCAGCAGGGCAGTAGCCATGCCAGCCCACTATCATCCTATGGCTGGAATCATGGAGGAATGACATGCCCGCGAGCTCCAGGCTAAGGAACCCCAATTACCTTCCACCAGCACGGTGACAGGGACGGCTTCTGCAGAAGCCAAAGAGCCACTAGACCCGCCAATCCAAGGCATGGGGTGGGGATGAGTAAGGGAGCCAGGATGGAACTGTTGGTTTCATTAGATTGCTGGCTTGGAAGCGAGTACTTTGCACACCCACACACGTCCCCCGACTACACACACCCACCCTCTTCACATGTTCATTTTCACGAAGCCCAGATATTAACTTGTGTTCCAAAATTTCGCCGAGAATGTGTAAGCTTGTGAGACAGTCACAATGTCAAGTTTCAAAATGTCCGTGTAATTTGTTACGCACGGCGGGGTCAACAGTCCTATCAGAGCTGCAGCAGAAGGTTTGCCAAGAGCAGAATATTAAACAGAGCACAGACTACAGGACTGAGCGTGAGACACTGACATGGGGTTAGATCGATACAAAAAGGCCACATCCCAACCATTGTTGATACGTTATTTTGAGAACTGGACTTTCAGCATAAACCTGTTACATTGTTACCAGGTGCAATTTCAAAAGCGATTAAATCTAATGAAATGACATATTTCTGGTTCATTCTGAATACCGGAGTTACAGTTTATTTTATGACCACATAAAACAAAGAAGCTGACATAACCAGCACTATTTTTTTTTTTTTTTTTTTTTGCCTGCTTCTCATGCTGGTCCATCCCTGCTTTAGAAGGTGCCCTTTTAGGTACCTGAGATGCCCACTCCTGGTTTTCCTCCTCCCCGTCTCATGCTCCCTCATCTCTGCAGACTCCTCTTTCCCCATCTGCCCTTCTAGTTCAGTGGTCCCCAGGCCTCCATATTTCAGCCCTCATCTCAAGTCATCTCATGCCACTCCCCCTGCCAATTCAGAGCTTACTACTCATGGTTTCAACCCAAAACTAAAAGCCTTATGTCACCAAAATCTCTATCTCCAGATAAGAATCATATACCCAACTCTCCCCAGTTTGTTATCAGCTGTGCGTGCATAAACTGAACTCACTCTCTCCATACCAACCAAGAGAGAATAAATGATGGCCCCCCAAAGATATCCATGTCTTCATCACCAGAATCTCTGATTATGTTATCTTATATGGCAAAAGGGATTTTGTAGATGTGATCTGGTTAAAGGTCTTGAGACTTTCTGGGTAGGCTCAATATAGTCACAAAGGCGCTGATAAGAGTGAGACAGAAGAGTCTGATTCAATGTGGGAAGGACTTCACTGGCCATTGCTGCTTTTGAAGGCAGAAGAGGGCCATGAAGTAAAGAATGTCAACAGCCTCTAGGAGCTGGAAGAAGCAAGGAGAGATTCTCCCCTAGAGCATCTGGAGGGAGTGCAGCCACGCTGACACCTTGATTTTAGCCCACTGAACACATTTCAGCCTTCTGGCCTCCAGAATTGTAAGACAGCGATTGTGTGCTGTTGGAAACAATTAATTTTGTGGCCATAGAGGGCACTAGTAGTACCAATTCCCTTCTTAGTCTGTGGTACCACCCTGAAGCATACTTAGATTCTTCGGTCACTCCTGATTACCACTCTGCCTCCTAAATTCTTCATGTTCCCTCCCAACCATCTGTTCTCATCTCCATGGGTACTCCCTGAGACAGATCTGCATCCTCAGAGTCTTTACTAGTCTCCTTGAATCTACTTTGACCACTCAATTCCCCCAGCTCCAGCCTGGGCAAGATCAGTCTTCAAACTGTCCCCAGAGGATATCTACAAGCACAAATCTGATCAAGACTCAAGCCAAATGGCTCACTACTGACAACAGAGTGGCAATAAGCTTCTTTATCTGATAAAAAGGTCTTCATATTTTGACACCCATCTAATCATCCAATTTTAATCTCTGTCTTCTGTCTAAACTTGGCGCTCTGCACAGAATTCCATTCATACTTGGTGCTTTATCTTTGCTCTGTCTGTCTGGTGTTCCCTCACTACTTGTCTAACTGTCTAACATACAGAACCAACTGTGTTGGCAAGCTCTCGACAGTGACCTCCTGGAAGGCTGGGACCTCCCCCCATCTCCTTCTCAGTGCCTCGTCCAGCCCTGACTGAACAAACAAGCCTCCCCTTCTCATGACCTCTGACATATGCCCTCCCTGTCTTTCTCCTACTTTGGGTTCATATTTGGCTTTGGAATTACTTTGAGAATTAACCCATGCCCTCAGACTCATATATTTTTAATGAGCAGATACTAGATTTGAGAAGTGGTACCAGAACAACCAGCCGTGGCATCACAACCACTTCTTCTAGTGCAAAGAACTTCCCCTTAAAAGACGGCTTCAGGACAACAGACATCTGCCAGTGCTAATTCTGCTACAGCTGGAGACCCACTCAAAGCTATTCTTACACCACCTCTTCATTTGCCCTTCTTGGTTATAAGGAATTCTACTTCCTTTCAGTTTGCAGCATAGATAAACTTTTGTACTTTCAAATAATTTTCATTCCTTTTCTCTGGCCCATATCCAATTTCCTAATACTATGTTTAAAATATGGAAATGAAAACCAGACTCTAACATGGGCTTTATCAATGTTTAACACAGTGAGTGGATTATTTCATGATTGTTGCATGTTACATTCTAGTTAATGCAACCCAGATCATGTTAACCTTTTGGTAATAGTCCTATGTTGCTGACTCGTATTCCTGAGTGACAGGGTGAGAAGGACTTTTTACCTTCAGAATACCTACATGTCAATTCCATTCTTTACAGTGGCTAGGATAAGTTACCAGTATTTTTTCCTAAAATAATAAAAATCTCACACTTTTGCAAAGAACTGTCTGATGCACTGACAGGAGAGGTGAGCTTGACTTGATGTTCTGCTCTATAGCTGGAATCATTAGACTCAAATCAGAGCCTCACAAGGTTCTCTAGCAGTTTTCTTCATTTTTAAATATATGCTATATATTTATGTAGGCAATAATTTAATTCCAACTAAAAATAAATACACTTATCCTTCAACTATCAGTTGAAACAACTTCATTTTAGAAGCCATAAACACAGAAATGATTTAGACAGACCATGTGGAAATAGTTTAAGGAGTTATCCTCTGATTTCATAACCTCTGTGTATTTTTTCATTTAAGTCTACAATGAGAAAGACACAGTTGAGAGCAGAAAACTCATAAGTTAATCTACTTTTCTGATAAAGCAGTGGAAATGAAGACCCAAATTATGTTTCTGAAGTGACATGGGACAAGATAAACAAAGAAAATTCATCTCTACTTGGCTCCTGGAGAAAAAAATCTGAATCCAGATTAAGTATGTTTCTATTAATTTAAGGAAATTAGTTCATTTAGCTTTCTCACACTGACCTAATAAAACTGAAGCAAACACATTAATAAAAATTTTTGGACACTTGTTAAAATAGACTTAATATTATCTCATTTAAACAAGATGTATAAGTGAGTGGATTTGGTGTGGAAAAATCTAGATCACAGTCTTAGCTCATTTGCTATCAGATCAAAAAATTCGTATTACCCCTCTAGATACCTTTCTTTTATTCAATAATGACAGTCAGTAATCACACTAATGCTTATACCTGTCTTCTCTCCTCTGCTGTGAGCATGGCTGAGAAATCCACACAACACTTAAAAGTATAAAGAATAAATTAAAATACAAACGTGTGATATAGACCAGTATGATCTGCAGAACACGGCTCAGCGTTCTGATGTAAGGAAAGTGGGGCTGAAATGTGAAGCTGAAAGTCTTCCTTGAGCTCCACGTCCCATACCTCCTAGACGTGTGGCTTCTAAGCTGTAGTTTCCTCATCAGTGCATGAGACCGACTGTCCAGTTTCCAGACTTTATACTTACCATGGAAATTCTACTCAGACTCCCAGCAAATAAACGATAAAAACAAGGCTCTTCTGGTGATACAAATGTAAGGATGGAGGGTGTTGCTCACTCTAACCCTCCATTCCATCCCAACCCCAGATCCAACTGCAAGACAGACTCTAAAGACTATACAGACTTCATAAGCCAGATTACAACATAAAACGACCCCCCAAAAATGGAAAGTATGAAAGAGTGGCTGTGAGACACAGACAATAGACTATTTCAAGAAATGCATTACAATTAAAGTTTTCTTTATCAAAAGACACCATAAAGAATGGGAGCTAATTAAACTTACAAGTTTTTTCACAGCAAAGGAAATCATAAGCAAAACAAAAAGACAACCTGCAGAGTGGGAGAAAATATCTGCAAAAGATGAGACTGACATAGGCTTAATTTCCAGAATGTACAAATAGCTCATACAACTTAGTAACAAAAAAAAAAAAAACCCAATCCAAAACTGGGCAGAAGACCTAAACAAGCAATTCTCCAATGACAACATACAAAAAGCCAATAGACACATGAAAAGATGCTCAATATTGCTAATTATCAGAGACATGCAAATCTAAAGTACAATGAGGTTATCACCTCACACCAGTCAGAATGGCCATCATTCAAAAGTCCACAAATAATAAATGCTGGAGAGGCTGTGGAGAAAAGGGAACCCTCCTTCACTGCTGGTGGGAATGCAGTTTGGTGCAGCCACTGTGGAAAACAGTACGGAGATTCTTCAAAAGGCTAAAAATAGACTTACCATATGATCCATTAATCCCATTCCTGGGTATATATCCAGAGCGAACCTTAATTCAAAAAGATACATGTACCCCACTATTCATAACAGCAGTATTTACAAAAGGCAAGACATGGAAAGAACCTAAATGTCCATTGGCAGACTGGATAAAGAAGTTGTGGTGTATTTATACAATGGAATACTACTCAGCCACAAAAAGAATAAACTACTACCATTTTCGACAACATGGAT
The DNA here is from genome assembly GCF_009834535.1 of Camelus ferus. Taxonomy (NCBI): domain Eukaryota; kingdom Metazoa; phylum Chordata; class Mammalia; order Artiodactyla; family Camelidae; genus Camelus; species Camelus ferus. The sequence continues at coordinate 5,382,909 of NC_045709.1, forward strand.
GGACCTGGAGATCGTCATTCTAAGTGAAGTAAGCCAGAAAGAGAAAGAAAAATACCATATGATATCAATTACATGTGGAATCTAAAAAAAAAAAAGGACACAAATGAACTTATCTACAAAACTGAAACAGACCCACAGACATAGAAAACAAACTCATGGTTACCAGTGGAGGGAAAGGGTGGGAAGGGATGTATTGGGAGTTCAAGATTTGCAGATACTAATACATGTAAAGTTGATAAACAGTAAGTGCACACTGTATAGCACAGAGAACTATATTCAATATTTTGTAGTAACTTACAGTGAAAAAGAACATGAAAATGAATATATGTATGTTCATGTATGACTGAAGCATTATGCTATACACCAGAAATTGACACATTGTAAACTGTATACTTCAATACATATATGTGTGTGTGTGTGTGTGTGTGTGTGTGTGTGTGTATGTTTCTAATATATATATATATTAGAAAAAAAGACACCAAAAAGAAAGTGAAGAGCCAATTCGCAATGGATGCTTTACAGAATATATGAGAATGCTTATAAATCAAAAGATAAAGATAGCCCAACAGAGAAATGGGCAAATGTCAGAAACAGATATTTCAAAGAAGAGGAAGCATGAATGGGCAATAAACTTATGAATAAATTATCAAATATCTGGAGAAATTTAAACTGTGAGATACCATTTGACCCCCAAAACTTGGGAGAAATTTAAAAACCTGTACTTTCCAAATGTTGACAAGAACTGGTAGAATATTAAATTTGTCTAATCACTTTGGAAAATAATTTAGCATCATATTTGAAGATACACTGACTAATCATTTCAACAATTAAATATATTCCCCGGAGAAACACATGCATCTCTGTATCAGAGACCCGAGAAAGGTCAAAAGTCTTGTCAGCATTGTTTGTCACAGCAAAAAACAAACAAACAAAAGCAATCTGACTATAAACACCTCAAACGATGTCCATCAACAAATCATTAAAACCTTTTGGAATAGTCATACAATAGACTATTTCACAGCAGTGAAAATTAATGAGTGTAGCTACAATAAGCTCCACGACAAATCTCAGGAAAATAACGGTGAGTTAAAAAAAAAAAAAAAAAAAAAGCAAAACAGAATATTACTCTGTCTATGTAAACTTCAAAACATATAAAACAGCATGTTGTCTACAGATGCGTACATGCACAGTAAAACCATGTGACAGAGCCAGGTAATCACAGGGAAGCAGTTTGCTGGGAGAGAAGGGAGAGGAGAAAACTTGAGGAGGGGACACAGGAGGCATCTGATTTATTTCTAATGTTCTGTTTCTTAGGCTGAGAGGCACACACAGCTGCTGTTTTACCATTCCTTATTCTGTAAATGCATGTTATATATTTTTCATTACATGTATAAAATATTGCATTAAAATTCTACAAAAGAGCACCGGGGAAGGGAGGGACCTGCAAATCCAGGGCAGAATCAGAGACTCTGCCAGGTACGTCTTTGATTCCCTCCCACCTGCGTCTCTTCTCAGACTTAAAGGCACATCTCATAGGTCCCACGCACAAATCCCGCCAAAGGATAATCAAGGTTGGGGCTAATAAAAGTTGGAGGTAACTCTTCCCAGGGAACCTCTGAAGTCCAAAGACCAGCTTTGGCTTTGAAGCCCTCCTGATAACCCCCACATCTGCCAGGTGTCACCTCCTTCCTGTGTTACCTCCCCGCCCTCCCCCCACCCCCGCCCACCACCACATAGCTCGTCAGTGGAGGTGACTGGAGTGGCCTGCAGATCACTTCAAAAGCTTCCTGGAGCTTCCTCGAGACTAATTACTCCTAATTATCACAATGCTTTGTATATATTTTTCACAGGATATGGCCGGAAAGTTTTTAATCATTCGTCTTGGTGGGGAAAAAATCATTTGAACATCTTTTTGACTAGATATGGAATGTGAAAGGAATTCAAAAAAGGGTACCAATAAAACTTCTTGTAATTAGATATTTATTTAAAGGTAAGTGACTTATGGATTTAAGACTTTTGTTGCTGTATGTCAGCTGATCAATGTTTCCTGAAACATTCAGTCCTTGAAAATATAACTTAGTAAATTTGCAGTAATTTAAAATCTTGAGTGTCTGGGACAGGTAAAAATGTGTGATTAAGTAACTTATGGGAACATTCATATGGTTTTATTCATAGGTGATTTTAAATACCATCATTGTTTTAATAAAAACAAACACACATAGAGTGAAAAACAAAATCCTAGGAAAAAAACCAAAAGGGCTAGGCTATTTGATGTACACTTGTAAACAATAGAACATCAATAAATCTATTCGTATGTGATTTAAGTTAATTCCTCAAAATTAGTTGGGTTGGGTTTTTTATTTCTACACCAGTATGCAAAAGTTATTGGCATAGATTCCTCTATGCTGGAAATGCGATCTTAATGAAATATACCATGGAAAGAAGGAAGAAAGGCAGGAAGGAAGGGATAAAGGAAGGAAGGAAGGAATTAGATTTTTGCTAAAGACAGCCTATATGATTAAACTAAACCAATGTAAGGCATACTGATAGTTGCCAGATTACTATCCTTCTCTGCAGAGGAAAAGTCCTAAAAATGCTAATGTTCATCACAAATTCTGCTGAAGTCAAATCTGGACCTGATAAAGTCAACAATCCTTCAGCACTCTGAGAATGGATCTCAAGCAGAAGTCTCCAATAATTATTCCTTTGCCGGCTACCCATACAAAACAATTTCAGACATTCTTCAAAGCTCTACTTAATATTCTAGATCACTGAAGTTCTCAAAAGTATTAGTAACTCTCATAATAATTATTCAATAACAATATTTGGCCAGTGTTTCACATATTAACAGGATAAATGCCAACTAATTCCAAGAACTGCTAGTGTAACTGGATTAAAATTTTTGCTAAAAATTATTTTGGAGGAGAGCAGCAGTCCAGGGCCTGATAAAGACTGCTTCCTGGACAGACTTCCTCATCTACTTACCTTCCTGCAGTTGTCTGGACTGAGCGCTTTGCTGACAACAGAGGGATTCTACTGTTTTGCCCCAAATGTATCTTCAGGTCAACACAATTCTAGGGAAAAGGCTAAGGATGGAGGAACAATTCCACAGCCTGATCTATGGATGGGATGAGAAAGAAAACTGGGGGTGGAGTGAGCGGAGATAGAGTCTGAGAGAGAGTGTTAGGAAGGCCCTTCCGGGATGCTGAGACAGCTGCAAATTCTCCGGCTTTGTGCTCTTGGTTACCCTGCCTGTAGTGAACCCCTTAAAATCAACCCTTAAAATAAATTAAATCAAAGAAATGTCTCTTTCCTTTCAGCAGATACACTCTATTAGCTGAAGCAGGCACAAGGCAGCCCAGACTTCAGGGGAGGGGACATAGAGTCTCTTAGGGAAGAAAAAGCAGCCCCTTTCAAAACCTTCAAAGCTCACCTGGCAGGCGAAGGAGATGGGAGGAGCTCAGTCTTCCCCACTTAGCAGGAATCAGAGCAGGAGGGTGGGGACAGCCTCACCCTTGAGGAAACATTTGGATTTGTAATTCTATTGCCCCCTCTCTGCCCTCACCCCAGCACACACAGGCACTCCTTTTCAAACAATTCACCAGTTTTACCCCAGGGGAAGCTCTTGGACTAATTAAAACTCAATTCATAGTGAGGATGCTCAGAAAATCTTAGTTATCTGAACTCCCCCTCCTCCTGTTGTCAAATGTATGACCAGTTTTGCACAGAAGTTGAGCGATGGAGTTTAGAGGCACGCTGCAACTGGAAGTTCAGCGGTTGAATCCATTCAGGTTTTTGGACCATAGTTCGATCCTCATGTCTCCCAGTGCTAGCGGTATCTCTGTGAGCTCAGCCAGTAGATCCGCCCCGACACGAGCGGTTCTCTCTTATGGAGCCCCATCAACACCAACCCACTTTGTTCTTGGGTGGGTGAGAGTGTGTGGAAGTGCAAAGAGAGAGGGGAGAAGAAATTTCCAAGATGTACAGATAATCTGCTCCTTAAAATACTTCTCCTCCCTTTGCAACTTGGAATGTAGTACCCAGGAATGTGGTACAATCTTTGGAATAGACGATTTCAACTGTCAACAAGCACGAACGGCCGTGATAAAACCAGCAACTGACTTGGGTCGAGTACATCTTTCCATGTGCACTGCTACCAGTGGCTGCCCTGCAACAGTGTGAATAAAGATTCGTCTGTACACAGACAGACAGACAGACAGACACACACACACACACATTATTCCTCGAAATGGCATCTTCATATAAGGAGAGTTCTATTTGTATAAAACAGTATGTTTGAAATTACAGGCAATGCGGCAACAATTCCTGAATTACTCTTTTGTTTGTTCAGCACTTGAGTTCAAAAGGCTAATTAGTATTTTGTTTAAGTGGTAGGAAGAGGAGGCCGAGGCTGACACGGGACCCACGGCATCTGATCTTTGGCCAGCAGAGCAAGTGGTTAGGATGTGAGGCACGGAGCTGCCTCCAGTTAGTATCTCACTGAGTTTTCACCACGACGCTGGGAAGTAGGTGTTATTATCTCCATTTTACAAAACGAAGAAACAAAGGTTGAGAGAATTTACGTAACTTCCCATGGTGCCACAGCTAACTATTAGTAAGAGCCCACATTCAAACCCAGGCCTAACTCTAAACCCTACACTCGAGGCTACAGCTTTGTTTGCTGGGAGGTGGTGCCCATGGTGGCCATGGAGGTGCCCGGCTCCAGTCTCCCTTCCAGAGAACCTGCTGCAGGGGGCCTGGCTGACAGGCAGTTGCTGGACCTTTGCATCCACCATGGCTCTCTTCCAAGACCACGGTTCCCTGGAGCTTCCCTCTGCCCATCCGAACGTGGTGAGGTGCCAGAATTGGCCCATTCCCACCAAACCTGGGATTCCTCTAACGTGGTGCCATCCAATCCGGTAGCCACTAGCAGCATGTGAGTACCGAACACCTCAAATGTGGGCAGTGTGACTAAAGAGATGAATGTTTAATTTTATTCCATTTTAACTGATTTAAATCTAAGTAGCCCCCAGTGGCTATCAGCTACCATACCTGACAGCACAGACACAGAACATTTCTGCCACTGCAGAAAGTTCTATTAAACTGCATTGCCCCAAAAGGACAGCTTCTGCTTAAAAGACATCATCAGGTTGAAATCTGCACAGATCCAAAGGGGAGGTAAAAAAAAAGACTTACCTTACAGGCACTTCCCTTTGAGAGACCCGTCTCAGAAGAACCTGCAGACACAAGGAAGATTGTCAGAGGTGAAGGGAGGCGGGTGGACAGTAGGAAGCGGGCGTGGATCTCAGGCGACTCAGAGACACCCTGCCTCTCTGGGGCTGGTCCCACAGCTGGGCAAAGAAATGGCATCTTAGGAAGGTGGGAGAGGCATAGCTGGTCAGATGGGGCTTGGCGGGCAGGACTTTCTGTGGTTATTGAGAGGGAAGGGGAACTAGGAACCAAACCTAGAACAGAGTTTTATGGAGCAATGCCAGGTAGAAGAGTTGTTTTCATTTTTTTCCATCAGTTTCTCCTATACTGTAATTCCTCCTTGATTATGTGACCCTGATCTCCTTATCAAAAACCTTATTGTCCCTCATGTTCCTCCACCCTCCAGTCACCAGAAAAAATATACCTGCAATAAATATTAGACTTTTACATTTACGTATTAGACTTTTACATTTATGTATTAGAGTTTAACATTCACTAGTCTTTATGCAGATTAACTGAACATTTAAAACTTTTCTCAAGAAGAGTGAACCATTCTTTTAACATGCATTAGGACCCTCAGTTAACATTCTTTCATTGGGTCATAGGGTCAGTGGCAAAAAGATTATACTTTTTACCTTCATCAGAGGTATTTTTACAGGACATATTGGCTAACAGCTTTTGATATAAAATAAAACTTGTGAAAATCAAATACACTTATAAAATATGTATATACAATTTCACTTACTGAAAAGCTATAATTGAGGCAAAGGTCTAAAACAATCAATTTTAAGAGCTACTTGCAAATTCATAACTGTTCTTTTCTTTAGCAATCATTAGCCTGAATTGGTACCCAAGCCAGAATATGAGAAAACAGAAGATTCATATCGACAGGTTTAAATTCCGTAGTCTCAATTCCCAGATATGCTCTTATTAATTGGTTTTGTGAGTTTCTCTTCAAAATGTGTGGAATTAGTACATTCATCTAAAAAGGCAACTGAGTATTCACGTACAGCTGAAAAATAACAAACTTCAGAAACACAGATGTTCAACCAAATTCTCACTTGCTTACTCCCAGCTAAATTCATCTCTGAGCTTTAAAAAGATTTCTGAAACTGTCAAGGACAAAAACATAAGTAAATAAATGGCATTATACATTATACATCAGCCCACATCTGGCTCTGTCACCACTTAGGGCATGTTATTATAGACATTCAACATCTGGGCGGGGGGAAAGGACCTACTTGGGAGCTTTCCGCTACCATGACAACCGAATGTACATTTCTCACACAGTTCGGTCTCTGCGCATTTATTTTTAACACCACTGCAAGTCCTTTCATTTTCATTTTAAAAGCCCAGAGTAGGTACTGTTTTGAAACAACAATCATCGTGGTAAATAATACCTATGTGGAGGAAGTCAGTTGGTAGGGCAGGTTTCTCTTGCTTCTGTCCTACTTTATTACTATGGAGAGGACAAATGCTTTTTAGTCGGAGTGATGCAGTTAGAATAGTTTGCACCTTATGGCTTTTAGACGTGGAAGTCCTCTATTTCTGAGTTACTCAAGAGATGGCTCTTAGTGGAAAAGTCCTAATGAAAATGGTTAAAATTAGCCGCCGTTATTTTTACCATGAAGAAGCCTCCCTTCTGAATGTCCAAATTTTTATCAAGATTCTAAATGACACCAAATATGGACAATAATAAAGGCTGCTTCCATGTACTGATGTTTTCTGTATATTGCATGTGTAATGCACCTTGCAAACATCATTTTATTTTTATTCTTCAAAATGACCTGTAAAGTTGGTATTACTGTCATCTCACAGTTACGGACACTAAACTATGGAGAAAGGTACAATGACATTCACTGTGGAAGGACTGACTGAATGCCGACGATGTGCTAGGAACCAGGACTACAGTGGTACAAGGCATTATAGCATGTCCCTACTTGCGTGGAACCAATGATGTGTGGGGCAACAGGAAACAAACAGCCAGTGAGGGACTGAGGCAGAAGTCTGGCTTGGGTGTCCAAGATGGCAGAGTACGGAGCCCTAAACTCACTACTTCCCATGACGCACTAATATCATAACTATTTACAAAGAAACTGTGTGTGAGAATGACCTGAAGGCTAGCAGAAAGGATTTTCCACAACTAAAGATGTAAAGAGAGAACCACGACGAGATGGGTAAGAGGGATGGAGACGTGGTATAGTCAGAACCCACACCCCCAGATAATCACAATTGTAGAGGTTCTCTGCAAGGATGGAGTAGTCCGAGCCCCACACTGGACTCACCATCCAGAAGGTCCTCTATCAGGAAGACAAGCCCCCAGAACATCAGGCTTGAAGGCCAGCAGGGTTTGCATCTGAGAAAGGCGGAGGGCTACAGGAGGCAGAGACTCGGCTCTTTAGGACACGCACAAATCTCACCCTCTCCGAGCCCAGCACAGATGCAGTCATGGGAAAGGAGCCTGATTCAGACCCACCTGCTCACCTTGGAGAGCCTCCTGGAGAGGCAGGACGCAACCGGGACTCCACCAGGGAACAAAGACGCCGGCAGAAGCCCTTTTTAGGAGCTTGCTCAACCACGAGGACTCTGGTGATGGCAGGCACCATTTTGGAGTCCCCCCCTCCAGCCTATCAGTGCTGGGGGCTTACCTGCCCACCGGTGGGTAAGCTATCAGCTCCAGGCTTGCCTGGGGCCATGCAGCCAGCCATGCTGGGACCTGGCCTGGTGCACTAGTGGGCTGGCAGCCACTGCATGAGGCAGGGCCTGGCAGTCAACCGGGCCAGCAGTCAGCCCTGCACACCAGCTCACCCAAAGCAGCCTGCCCCGCCGCAAGACAAGGGCCCACAGAACCCACATAAAAAGCACCCCTAGAGCGTTCATCTCTGGTGACCAGAGGGGATGGTGCTGCTGGGCCCCAAAGGAAGTCTCCTACCTGAGGCCGCTTCTCTCACTCTGTGCACAGAAAGAAGCTCAAAATGGATTAAACACTTAAATGTAAGACCCGAAGCCATAAAACTGCTGGAAGAAAACACACGCAGTATGCTTTCTGGCATCAGTCTTAGCAATCATTTCTGGGCTCTGTCTCCTCGGGGAAGGGAATCAGAAGCCCAAAGAAGCAAACGGGACGACGTCAAACAGGAAGTTTCTGCACAGTGAACAAAATGAAAAGGCAGACTACTGAATGGGAGACGATATTTGCAAATGATGTAACTGATAAGGCGTTAATATCCAAAATGTGCAAAGAATCATATAGCTCAACATAAACAAACAACTGGATTAAAAAGTAGTCAGAGGACCTGAGCAGACATGTTTTCCCAAAGAAGACATGCAGATGGCCAACACACGAGGAGATGCTGAACATCCCAAATCATCAGGGAAACGCAGATGTAAACCACAGTGAGGTACCATCTCACACCTGACAAAAGGGGTATTACAAAAAGACGGCATACAAGGAGTCATGGAGAGGACATGGAGAAAAGAGAACCTTTGTGCACTGTTGGTTCGAACATAAATTGGTGCAGGCACTATGGAAACCAGTACGGAGGGTCCTCAAAAACCCAGATTGTTGGTCGGTTATTCACATCTCTCCCCAACTCCCATTCACATGGGCAGCCTGAAATCAGCCATGCTTGGCAAATGCTAAGAAAAATCAGGCCTTTTTTCTCCCTACGGGACAAATTACTAGCATAGCACTTCCCTCCAAAAAGTGCATCACCCTCCGCCACAAGAAAATATACTTCATGAAGGCAGTCTTCGTCTGTTTCGATCAACGCTTTCTCCACAAGAGCTATAGTGCATGGCGCGCTGTAGGAATCAAGTATTTGTTGAATGAATTAATATTCTGTCGTATCTCCTTTCCTCAACCAGACTGAAAGAGTATCCGAACTCCAAACCTCCATTTTCAGAACCTGGATAAGCACACCCTGTGATTCAGAAAGCCTGGCCCTTTCCCCAGCCTACTTCATCTGCTCCTAAAGGGGTCCGCTCTCCGTCCGCATGGGTCATGAGCAGAAGCTACAGGTCTTGCCAGTGATCCTCAGTCTCTGGAAATATCTCCAACCGACAAAAGGGCAAACAGTATACTGCAAAAAGCATGACACGGCTGGTTTTCATCTTTATTGTAACTTGTTAAGACAAACATTAAACTACATACAGGTGGTATGGTGGGCTCTGTACAAAATCACGGGGAAAGGTTTGAGCTCCTTTAAAATATACTATTTAGAATGTGAAACCACTTTTTTTTTTTTTTTTTAAATTCAAGGAGCAATTGAACAGAAGCGCTGAAGGCAACACCAAGCTGACAAGGACCCATAGAGTTAAACAGTATTCCTTCGCTCACTCTAAAGATCGCTCTGTGGTAAGTGGCATGTTTCCTTCAGGGAGAGACGCTGACCCACTTAAAAGTGTTAATAGGATCTTAACTAGATTTTAGTGGAAATAGTTGAGTGTTAGTGAGTTGCTGAATACCGTGGAGGCAGTCAGGATTCGGTTGGGAAGGTGGCAGAGTCTCTGAGGACAAGGTAATAGACTCGAAGTACTGGATTAATTGGGCCAAGAGCATATGGTTGTATTTATTGTGTGGGGAGGTTCGTTCTTCATAAACAACACTTTCTAATTTTCCTTACCTAGGAGTTACCAATATACCCCAAATCACTCATATATAACTGCATAGCTTATTAGTAAAATGTTCCTTATGATTTTCCTTATTTTCAACCATTATCAGTGGTAGGGAGTTAATACATCCCTGACAGAAATGTTACCAAAAGGCTGGTCTGGTCGCAGAGGAAGCCTGGTCTAATGCGTGTTGAGTGCTTTCGACACCCCACCCCAACCCATCAGACACATTATTTCATATGATCTACCAATAATTCTGCAGGGCAGATTACATCCTCATGTTAAAATTATGAAAACTGAAGCCCAAGGAGGCGACAGCTCACCAGTCAGGGCAAATATGGTCACTGAAACCCCAGACCACAAGCTCAAGAACCTAGTCTGTCCACCATACGATGCTGATTCTACTGGAATACAATTCCGTCTCTTCAGGGATGAGCTGGGCCTGGGTAGATATGAGCATGCCCCAGCCAAGCCGCAGGCAGACCACGTCTTATGGAAGCTCTACAGGCCTGATCTCTGAGTTTCATCTGGCTAAGCCCCACCTCGAGCTTAGGGTGAAGGCTAGCAGCACCCACGTCACGGAGCTGAGACTCAACCGGGGAAAGGCAGGCGCAGGGGCGCTCTGGCCGGCACGCAGGACGCACAGTGGGAGAGGGTAGACCCCTTCACATGACACCAGCTGTTCAACACCTTCCTCTGTGAGGTGTTCCTGAAAAAGCTCTTAGAAACATACCCCTGCATGATGAAAGACACTTCAGTAAACGAACCCTTCATACAAGAAAACATCATCTTATTCTAAGGGCGGAGAATGGACAGGAGTAGAGGAAGGGCGATGCATTATTTCTGCTTGAGTCTCCTGATGATAAAAATAGTGGATTTTAAACAACATATTTTTTTTTCCCCAGAAACTTAAATTATTTCTATTCTGCTCGGTGTCACAAATATTTTTATCTCTTATGCAAGAAACATTGTGCTACCTGTCAAAAGCTATAAAGATGAGTAAGAGATGATTTCTTCCCTTGAGGAATCATTGATCTAATGAAAAGATGGAAATCTTTCTGGAACAGATTTCACACGTTCCTCTGTCCTTAGGAATAATATTATATGAGTTTTCCTTGGTGACTTAGGGCGCCGTCAGGTATAGCGGCTGCTGTCCTGGGCCACGACAGTGCGCACAGCTGTAGTTAGAAATGAGTGTGACTTGGGAGCAGAGGGCTCCTGATCGCAGGAGTTAACCAAGAACTTGCCATCCGCCTTCTTGAACTGAATGGATGGATGGATGGACAGACAGATATAAATATCCTGTTACTTTCTGGTCTTTTCCTCTTCTCATTCCATGTATGAACTAAAGACCTGCCATCTGATAAATAATGCTTTCAACAAGCACAGAACTGCCTTCAGTCTTCCCTGAGGCACAGGCAAGGAGGGCTGAAGCCTTCTGCTGAGGACCCTGCCGAGTCTCTAAAGCTGCCCTAAAGGTTACTTCTTGCTGGGCCTTTCTCTGACAGGTCAGCCACCCACCTCCCTCTCACCACTTGAATTTCCACAGCGCTGGCAGCGTCCCTTCAAATCCCTGCCAATTGGGATTGGCACCCACCCAATCCACCACCCTCTCCACCCTCTGAGGTTCTTGAATTACACTGCACGGAAGATGCCTCGTGCAGGGCAGCCGGAGAGCAGGCGCTCAGTACAGGCCAGTTTCGGATCCGACACTTGTCCCAGTCTCTGCGTCTCTCACAAGATCGGCCTGATACCTACAGATGCTGCTCCTCTTTGTGGTCAGCAAACCCACCAATCACAGTCCATCACTTCTTATTTGTGCCTGTTTGTGAAGAGTTTTCTTTTTTCCCTTTGACCCCTGCACGCGATGCTCATTATGCCGGCACCGACTCACTTGTAACGGTGCAGTCTGACAGCTTAGAAGTGCCTTATTATTTTCACAAATTTTCTCCACCCAGTGGATCTATTTTAATAAGAAAGTCACTTTTGCTTTATTTATATTTTTATAAACAGTTTATACCTTGGTTATAAAGAATAATCCAGGGTCTGAGTTGTGTTACTGTGGATATGCAATTCGACATTTCTGGAAGCGGCATCACCGCCATTCTGACGCTGCTTCCTCTAATGATGACAAACCTACAGATGATGAAAGTCTAAAGTTTGCATGTAAAAGGCAAAGCAATTATAAAGTACAGCTCATGCAGCATCTGATTATTTCTCCCCGTATAACTTCACACCTGCAACTGAACAAAAAATGTTCTTTTCTTATTTGTAACATAAACCATGTCACAGAATCCCATTATTTTAATCTCCTTGCAGGCTCTCATTAAACCTAACGTGTATATTATAATTGCACTGAAAACTGACAACTGTTGCATTACGAGGGCATAAGAATTAACGTAAGGTGCATCAGCACAAGTATTAAAGAAACTGCTACAAACATAAGAAAAGCAGGACTCCACTACTCTCTTAGGGACTTCATTTACGTAAAAAAAATTTCCCATCTCCTGTTCATACAGACAAGTATCAGATAAATTATAGTCTCGGAATAAACTTATCTTTATTAATAGGGTTTTTTTTTCCAGAAAATAACTTCCTGTGATCCCCCTAGTTTTGAAATTATGCACCACTCATGAGTATATGAAAATCTCAGCATTGCACGCTGACTCGTTTCAAATTTACGTGGCAGAGTTCCAAACGCTGGGGAGCTGCGAAGTGCCCATCCTTGCACAATATCAACCATCTGCCCTGGCCATCAGGACAGAGTTCAGATATTTCTCCAGTGTGATATTATAAATTCAAAGTGCTCTTGGCATTTATGTATTGTTTTTTTGTGAAATTTTGCAGGTGATAAATGGATTCTAGCTTTTCCAAACTCAGACGCATCAAAGCACGTTCATGTGAGTACTTTTCTTGTGCTGTGTATTCGACTGTGTGTATTTGTACTTGCTCACTCACCTCTCTCTCTCACACACACACACACACACACACACACACACACACACACACACGGTCTGCCAGACTGAGAGCAAGCACCTTTCTGTGAGTGCACCACAAAACGCTAAAGGTTTGGTACCCATTCAAATGGATATTTCTGAAGTATTTACTCAACATTTATTAAGCAGAATTGAAGGAAATTCGTTTTCGACTAAGAAAAGTTTGTATCTCTTGATGGTCAGTTAACGGGGCTCGTTCATGTCCTGAATGAACACATCACTTACACTTGCTTCAGCCTTTCATTTCACAATTTTGTTTGGTCTCATTACTGCCTAGAATTAGTCACTCACACTCACCAGGGCAGCAGTAACCCACACATACGTTGTTACAAAGTGACAAAGTGGGTTGCAAAGTTCTTTTGTTTGTTTACATTCCTGTTGTCAAAGCATTTTCCACTTTTCTGTGGTCCTTTTTTCAGATCTATCTTCTTTTATGATTTACCAAACCAAGCAAAATCTTGGAAAGCACACTAACTTTAAAATTTAGATATTAAAAAAATGAACAGCATGGTAACTATATGTATTTGAAATTATATTTCAATACATATTTGATGTAATGTACATTTGGTGTTACATTTGAAAGCAGCTAAGAAAATAAATCTTAAAAGTTTTCATCAGAAGAAAGAAAAACTATACTATGTGTAGTGATGGACATTAACTAGGCTTACAGTGGTGATCACCTCACAATATATACATATATCAAGTCATTATGCTGTACACCTGAAACTAATATGTTATATGTCAATTATAGCTCAATAAAAGAAAATAAATTTTAAAAATAAATCACTCATTTTCTAAAAAACAGACCTACATAAACTACTACTCAGTATTAGAATTTCAACTGTGAATTGCCAAATTCAGGTAATTCTAAACTAGTATGATGGTAAGGCTTGCCGTAACATTGTGCAAAATATTCAAAAGAGATAGTTCAGCGATGTCAATAATTTTTCATCACTGTTATAAAAGTATTCAACAGAGATAGTTCAGCAGGGGCAACAATTCTTTTTGCTATCTTTCCCCCACCCCCATGAGGGGGTTGAAATAGATCTTGTCTTTCCAATGGCCTAAACATTACACGAGGAAACGGAAGTTAACAGATGCCATGTTTCTGGTTCATATCAGTGATATTCCCTTAGTATACACTGGGGCCCGGGGAAGCGGCCTTTCCTTCAACCTGCTCTGCTCACCCAGACACGCACATGTATCCATGGATCCATCTGTTAGGCATCAAGAATTACAATACTTGGAAGGCTAATCCTTCAGTCTAAACGTTTAAATGTTAAATGCTAAATTACGCTGCAGGATCTGAAGCATGGAACTTGCAAACATGACTCAGTCACACATCTGGTTCAGCCCTGTCCAGATGTCGGAATGCATCAGTCATTTCAGATTAACTTATAATGAGAGAAATCAAGGCACGACCCGTGTAGTCTCAAAGGTCCACTTAGATGGTGATGAAGATGGGTGATGCTCCCTGAAGTATGGCTGACTCTCCAATGTTATTAGGAATATACATTTCTGACATTTTAAATATCTGAAGTCAGTGATTTTAGCCACTTGGGAAAAACAATGTTGCGGCATGCAATTGAGGTTATTTCAACAGAGCCAGTTCAATCTTAGATCATCATTTCTAGTGCATTCTAGCAAAGCTTCTTTCATAAAGTCACTCCTCACAGTAGTGCCAGGCTCCAGAGAATGTGACTTAACAAAAAATTACTCGTACAGTTTGCCAAACAAGTCAACCTCTTAGCAGTTGGGAGCTTTGCCCAGGAGCCTGGGCTTGCCCCTGGCATGGTCCCTTGCTCTCCATCAGTTCCAGCAATGCCACACTGCCTTCCAGTTTGCTAATGCACTGGCCTCATAAACACAGATTCCCCAAGTGCTCTCCAAGATGCTAATGTCACCTTCAGGGTGGACACCCTCTTTTCCTTTTTACCAGCTCTGCATTTTTTTTTTCAGTCATTCATACCCAGTCACTGTCTGTAGTCATCCTCACAAATGAATGTTAATACTGTACCATAAAGAATTTCTGGTAATTTGTTTTGTGGAGAGAGTTGAAAGGGGGTGATCATAAGAAAGCAAGCCAAAAGGAAAATCATTTCAACTGTTCTGAAAGCTGACCTCTGTGAAGCAGTCAAAGAGAGCAGATTCATGTCCCAGGAAGGCTCATTTTGAATAAGAGCGTGTTCATTACAGTTAGGAAGGGCAGACTGAGTAGACCTTACACTGACTGGCCCAGTTAACAGTAGCAGAAAATGTTGGGAATGAAAACACAGAGATATCCTGAATGGATTTCACTCATGTTCTTGTAAGTCAGAGTTTGGGAGCATCATATTTGATGACTAAGAAAGATCTGGAAGGGAACTGGATTATCATTGGCAAATAATTATAAATGGGTAAGAATGACATCTTTGTTGGTGCTCCATCTGTCCTCAGCTATAAAGGGTATTTTTTTTTTTTGAGGTTAATTTTTGCTTTTATTTGCTAGTGTAACTTAACTACAGTGAGTTGTTTTTTGTTTGTTTGTTTGTTTGTTTGTTCTGTTCTGTTCTGTTCTGTTTTTGCTAAACGCTTAGGAATAGAATTACGGGTATTTTCCAAAAAAGTAAAAGTAAAGCAGACTTTAGGACTCCCAGAACGTTTTTACCCAAGAATTCCTGTAAAGTGATTTGAAAATTAATGTTTTTTCCTCCAGGGGAACTTGTATTAAAAAATGAATCTGATGACCATTTAATTATTATAAATTCTCCTCAGTATTTTTCTCAAGCCTTTTATAATATGACTCTCAAAATAAATCAGTGGCATTACAATCTGTGCCTCCCATTACAGCCCAGGACTTCGTTCTGTAAATGCAATACAATAGATTTCATTTCCCATCACCTTTCACTATCTTTTATGACCTCATCAGTATCGTCAACAAAGGCTATTTAATGTGTAGCCACAAAGAAATACTAAGCTTACATTTTGTAATAAATATTTCTGGGCGATAAAAACTGTACTTAAATATTTCTGAGTGATAATAAAAATCTACACTAGTTGATAACAGTAAAATATTTATCTTAATGATTTTATTGTTTGCTCAACCATCTCTAAAAGTTCATGATACTACTACAGTCAAAAACTGTTTCTCACAGGAGGTGAGGAGTGGAAGAACGCTCCTGCCACAAAAAAAATTGAAAAAAAAATTTTTAAAAACTGGTTCTCACAGTTCATCATATTTATTATAGTCAAAAATAGATTCTCAGAGTCCATTATAAATATACGTTGAAAAATGGATCAGCCTGCTAATGTGTGCAAGGTTCCTTTTTGGGATAATGAAAATGTTCTAAAATTAAATTACAATAATGGTTACACAACTCTATACATATACTTAGAAACCTTGGATTATATACTTTAAATGGGTGACCTCTATGGTTTGCAAATTACATCTCACTAAAGCTACTTTTAAATGAATAAATTATTGAAACTAATATTTTTAAAAGATCAACAAAACTGAAAAACCTTTAGCTAGACTAAGAAAAAAAGAGCCAAAAAAAAAAAATTAGAAATGAAAGAGGATACTTTTGTACAAAAATAATGAGTAACAAATGATTTAATACTATGAAAGCTTTCTTAAATTTTTAATCTATCAAAAATCATCAAAGATTAATAAAAGAAAGAGGAGACATTATAACTGATGCCATAGAAATAAAAAGAATTATGAGATTACTATGAATAATTATATGCCAACAAAATGAATAATCCAGAAAAACTGGATAAACACATCTATTATGAGTAAAGAGTTTGAATCAGTAACCAAACATATCCCAGGATCAGACGGCTTCAGTGGTGAATTCTACCAAACATTTAAAGAAGAATTAATGGCAATTCTTCTTAAAATCTTCCAGAAAAATTGAAGGGGAGGAAAACACTTCCAAACCCATTTGATGAGTCCAACACTACCCCGCTAACAAAGCTGAATAAAGATAATGCAAGAAAACTACAGGCCAATATCACTGATGAATACAAATGTAAACATCGTCAACAAAATACTAGGAAACTGAATTCAACAGCACATTGAAAGAATCATGTACCATGATCAAGTGGGATTTATCCCTGGAATGCAAGGACGGCTCAACATTCAAAAATCAGTCAATATGATACACCATGTCAAAAGAATGAAGGAGAAAAATCACATGATCATCTCAACAGGTGCAAAAAAGCATTTGACAAAATTCAACATCCATTTATGATTTTAAAAGGAATGATCTATTCTGTCTAAGTTCTCAACTTCACGTGGGTAAAACTGTTCACAGTATCAAACAGTTGTTGAAATCTTCATCTATAACTGTGGATCTGCATATTTCTCCCTTCAGCATTATCAGTCTGACTTCACATATTTTGTAGCTCTGTTGTTTGCTGCATTCACATTTAGTATAGCTGTATCTTCATGGTAGACTGATGCTTTTACCATTATATAAAGTTCACCTTTCTCTGGTGATTTTCTTTATTTACATTATCTGATGTTAATACAACCTTGAATTCATTTGATTGATGTTGACATGATACATACTTTGTTCTTTTACTTTCAGTGGGCCTATATTCCTATATTTGAAGTGAGTTCCTTGTAGACAGCATATAGTTCTTGTTTTTTTTAACATATCTTTTTTTAATTTTCGGGAGGAGGTAATTAGGTTTATTTATTTTTTTAATGGAGGTACTGGGGATTGAACCCAGGAACTCACACATGCTAAGCATGCACTCTACTGCTGAGCTATATCCTCCCCCATAAAGCTTTTTTTGTCTTTTAGTCAACCCTAACAATTTGTCTTTTAGTTGACATTTTTAGGTTATCTGCATTAATGTAATTATTGATATGTTATGGCTTAAGTCTGCCAACTTTTAAAAAATTTTGTTTATTCTATTTTTCATTTCTCTATTTTCTTGTTTCAAGTAGGTAAGATCAACATTGTAGAATTCTATTTTGATTCATCTGTAGTGTTTTTGAATGTATCCCTCTGTATAATTTTTCAGTGGCTTCTCTAAATATTACATACACACCTAACTTACCACAGCCTGTTGCTGGCATCATTTTACCAGTTCAAGTGCAGTACAGAAAACTTACCTATTTTTATGTCTTTTTACTGTCCCTATTTAAAATAAAATTTAACGAATACTTCCTCTACATTAATTTAGAAGCTACATCCGACGCTGATACAATTTTCCCTTCAATCACTGAACATAATTTAGAAAACTCATGGGATGAAAAACCTAATATATTCACCCATATTTCTTCTTTTCTGAGCGCCCCAAATCCCTTTTTTGTCGTTTCCTTTCAGTTCAGATAAGTTCCTCAAGCTAATTTTTTAGCACAGGTCAGCTGGTGTCTAATTCTCTTCGTTTTCCCTATTTTGAGAATGTTTTGATTTCCCCTTCATTCCTGAAGAATATTTTCACTAGGTTTAGGCCAATGCATTGACAGTTCTTTTGTTTTAGCACTTGAAAGATATTGTAACACTTCCTTCTGGCTTCCATTGTTTCTGTGGGAAATCTATTCTTTTAATTGTTTTGCTCCTGTAGGTAAGGGGTTATTTTCTCTTGCTGCTTTCAAGAAGTTCCTTTAAAAATAGTTTTAACGATTAACTATCATGTGTCTTGGTGTGAATTTGTGTTTATTCTTTTGGGGCCTTGCTCAGCTTCTTCAGTCTTAGGTTTATTTCTCTTGCCAAATCTAGGTAATTTTCAGCCACTATATATATACATAGTTTGCCATTATAATTTCAACTAGTTTTTCAGCATGCTTCTTTCTCCTTTCCGTCTGGCATTTCAATGCTATGAATTTTAAATTTTCGTTATAATCCCACAGGTCCCTGTTGCTCTGTTGATTGGGGTTTTTTTCTCATTCTGGTTTCCTTCTGCTGTTCACGTTGGGTTAATTCTCTCATTTTGCCTTCCAGTTCACTGATTCTATCCTCTACCCCCTCGATTCTGCTGTTCAGCATAGCTGCTGAGGTTTTTATTCTGATTTTTGTATTTTCAATTTTGAAATTTCCATTTGGTCCTTCTTCATATTTTACATTTCCTTGCTGAAACTTCCTGTTCCTTTTCTAGTACTTTTTAGTTTTTCCATTGTTTCAAGAGTATTTGCAGTTGCTTATTGAAGCATTTTTACCATGACTGTTTTAAAATCCTTGTCAGAAGCTGATGAAAGAAACTGAAGATGACATAAACAGATGAAAAGATATATATTCTTACATTGGAAGAATCCATACAGTTATAATGGCCATACTACCCATGGCAATTCAGTGAAATCCCTAACAAATTACCAAAGACATTTTTCACAGAATTGTGACCAAGAAAAGTTAAAATTTGCATGAAAATACAAAAGCCCCTAAATAGCCAAAATAATCTGAACAGAGCTGGAGGAATCAAGCTCCCTGACTTCAGACTACTACAAAGCTAAAGTAATCAAAACAGTACAGCACTGGTAAAAAAACAGACACACAGACCAAAGAAACCAGATAGAAAGCCTAGAAAAAACCCGCACACTTATGGTCAATTAATCTACGACAAAGGAGGCAAGAATATACAATGGATAAAAAACAATCTCTTTAATAAGTATTGGTAAGAAAAACTGGACAGCTACATGTAAAATAATGATATTAGAACATTCTCTAACACTATATACAAAACTAAACTCAAAATGGATTAAAAAACTGAAAGTAAGACCAGATATTCTAAAACTTCTAGAGGAAAACATAGGCAGAATGTTCTTTGACATAAATCACAGAAATATTTGTGTGAATCCATCTCCTAGAGTAATAAAAATAAAAGCAAAAATAAATGGGACCTAAACTTAAAAGATTTTGCACAGCAAAAGAAACCAAAACAGACTATGAAATGGGAGAAGACATTTGTAAATGATGCAACTGACAAGGGATTAATTTCCGAAATATACAATCAGCTCATACAACTTAATATCAAAAAAAAAAAAAAAAGTACCAAACAACCCAATCAAAAAGCGGGCAGGTGACCTAAATAGATATTTCTCCAAAGAAGACCTACAGATGGCCAACAGGCACGTGAAAAGATGTTCAATATCATTAATTATTCATGATATGAAAATAAAAACTACAATGAGGTATCAATCACACTAGTCAGAATAGCCATCATTAAAAAGTCTACAGATAAACTCTGGAGAGGGTGTGGAGAGAAAGGAACCCTCTTACACTATTGGTGGGAATGTAAATTGGTACAGCCACTATGGAAGTTTCTTAAAAAACTAAAAATAGAGCTACCATATGATCTAGCAATCCCACTCCTGGGCATATATCCAGAGAAAACTATAATTTGAAAAGACACATGCACCCCAATGTTAATAGCAGTACTATTTACAATAGCCAGGACATGGAAGCAACCTAAATGATCACCAACAGATGGATGGATAAAGAAGTTGTAGTGTATATATATACAATGGAATACTACTCAGTTATAAAAAAGAATGAAATAATGTCATTTGCATTGGATGGATGGACCTAGAGATGATCATTCTAAGTGAAGTAAGTCAAAGACAAGTGTCACATATCACTTATATGTGGGATCTAAAAAAATGAGAGAAATGAACTTATTTACCAAAGAAAAACAGACTCACAGACATAGAAAACAAACTTACAGTTACCAAAAGGAGACAGAGGAGGGATAATTTAGGAGTTTGGGATTAATAGATACACACTATATATAAAATGGATAGGCAACAAGAATCTACTGTATAGCACAGGAAACCATATTCAGTATCTTGTAATAACCTACAATGGGAAAGAATCTGAAAAATTATATATATATATATACACACACACACACACATATATACACATATATATATGACTGAATCACTTTGCTGTACACTTGAAACTGACACAACATTGTAAATAAACTATACTTCAATTTAAAAAAATAAAATAAAATCCTTGTCAGATAATTCTGTCATCTCAATGTTCGTATCTACTGACTATTTTTTTTTCACACAATCTGAGATCTTCCTTGTCGTTGGTATGAAGAGTGATTTTTCAAATAAAACCTGAACATTTTTGTATTATGCTCTGAGACACTGGGTCTTATTTAAACCTTCCACTTTAATAGGTTTTCCCTGATACTGATCTGACAGGGGTAGGGAGGCTACCATCTCATTACTGCCAAGGGAAGGCAGAAGTCCAGGCTCCCAACCTGGCCTCCACTGACACACAAGTGGAGAACTTTGTCAGACGAGTATCCGTCTTCACTTGTTTAGCCCTTGTACTTGATTATATCACATCTTTATTTTCCAGACTTTTCTGCCTGACAGTCCTTAAGCACTACTTCAACGATAGTGAGGACAGAATATTCCAGGAAGAACAGGACAGCAATAAAATACCATGTAAAACAAGAGTAAAATGAAAACACCCTCCCTCAGTTAAAGCTTACTGCCATTAATACATAGTCCCCAAACAGGTTTGGCTTATATGTTTTTAATTTAAAAGCTGATTCTCCTGCTTTTCTCTATAAAGAAACATGTACACATAAAATAAAAGGATTAACTTGTGTGGACCTCAATGTAGTATATAAAGATGTGAATATGTGTATACACACACACACACACACACACACACACACACAAACCTCCAATGAAATATTTGCTCACAGTAGAATACTTCGGGAAAAAAATGTACAAAAATATAAATTTATGTAATACCACCTACTTATAAACTACTGTTAAGTTTTCTTTGGAATAGTCCACTCTAGTTTCTTCTTATGCACTTATTATTTTCTTCTTTTTTATAAAATGGCTTACACTGTAAACACATTTTGAACCCTGCTTTATTCACTTAACATAATGATGTGTTTTCCCATTTAGTTAAATGGTCTTTAAAAAAATGAGTCTTTAAATGGCTATAATATCATTCTACCTTGTGAAGGTGTCATAATTTATTTAAAGTCCTATTTGAGGATAGGTTTCTACATTTTTGTCGTTTTTTAAATAATACTGCAATGCATACCCTTTAACGTAAATCTCTGTGTCTTTCTTAGGGTAGACTGCTGGAATTCGGATTATTGGATTGCACTACTGGTAGCGCAAGCCTCCCTCCTGGAGTGGGAAACACTGCTGTGGGTCAGGGCCAAGTTCGCTCCTGGCCATAGCACTGAAAAGAAATGTGCAAATTCTGCATGCTTCTACAAGCAACACACCGCTGGGGTTCTGTTTGGAACACTTCTTTCCTGTGAAGTAGTGTGGCCAGGCAAGCCTGAATCTCCTCCAGCTTGCTCCAAGAGGGATTTGCCTCCTCTGCTCCTTAGAGGAGCTGCGGGGAACCAGGGAAACTGAGTCACGCGTGTGCTTCCTCTGGTTTGTACCCTGCTTCTTTTCACCACTGGAGAAGTAGGGGCCAAAATCAGAGTGTCAGGAGGCTTTTTTTTTTTTTTTTTTTGCAGGAAGCCTTAATTGCTAATTTTTTTCAGGACAAATAAAAGTTTCCATGCTGTGAGGAAATAGTATCTTTGAAACATAATGGGGAACACAATATCTAAATGGCAGTATCTGTCTATCTATGGCCAAAATTTAGGCAACTACATAGTTGCGTTGCACTATGTAACTGCAGTGTTGTATGTGATTGTAATGTTGTATCTCTGATCACACTTTGCTCTCAATGAGGTGCTTTTAAGCTGTTCTCTTTTCCTTAATAGATCTTGCAAGTTATTTAATTGTAAAAATGTGGCTTGTCATATACTACCTTCTAATTTTACATTCTTTAAAACAAGCATGTTTCCACTGACATCAAGACAAAGCAGCATCTTTACACAAAAGAAGGACTCATCTATCAGCCTACCCTGAAACACCCAATTTCCACTGCTGCTTGCACCTCTGAGAGCAGCCTTAGCAGGGAAGAACTCACATTTTATTTATTCGTGCTCTTTGCTCATTTTTCTATTGAGGTGGTAGGCTTTCTTTTTCTTATGAATTTGAGAAATTCCTCTAAGTATTGATGACATTAACCCTGAATCTGTCATATTTGTTACAAATACTTCCCCCAGCTTTCAGTGCCATTTGATTCCATATGTGATGCATTTTTTACCATTCAGAAATGTTAACGTTTAGTACATTAAAGTATGTCTTTTACTTTAGCATTTTTTGTTTATAGTTAGTATACTTTCCCAAGTCCAAAATCATATATATAAAGCTATATTTTCTTCTTCTACTTTTATTATTTTACTATTTTATGATTTCAACTTAGTATTATTTTAAACATTATTTTTGAGAAATCATTGATTCTTCATTGATTTGTATACCATTTTTATCATATACTAAATTATTTCACATACTGGATCTTTAGAGGCCTACTAGTTGTACCACTGTGTTATCTGATGAATCTTAGACTGTTTACCAGGGTACATACTGCATATCTTATAAAGCAAGTATTTTTTCCTCCACTACTATTTACCGTTTCTTTCCTCAAAATTTTAACTAGCTCAACTCATTTATTCCTCTAAATGAATTTCAAAAGTTAGTAATTCAAGTTTCAAAATAAAAATTCTCTAAGATTTTTAACATAAGATTTAAATGTTATGACTATTAAAAAAAGATGTTTACACCAGTAAACATGTAAAAAGGCATTTAATTGCACTACTAATCATACCACTGCAGGTTTATCTGCCATCTAAAAAGTCGATAAAAATTCTGAAGTTTGAGAATGTCCAGTGTTGGGATAAAAATGGAAAAAATTAGCATTTTCATAGACCATTGATGAGAAAGGAAATTGGTGGTTATTTTAGAGGAAGTCTGTCATAGCTACCAAAATGTAAAATGTGTCTACCAATTGATCAAACAATTGCCGTTCTAGGAATCTGTCCCACAGACATTCTTACACACGTACATAACGATACAAGGCAGGTCATTGTACCGTTGTTTGTAATAATCCTATGTTGGAATCCACATAAAAGTCCACCCTACGGGAATGATAAAGTATGCAGCATCCATACAATGGGATCCTGTACAGCTATTAAACAGAATGATGTAGATCTGTATGTAATCACGTGGAACAAACTCTCTAAGATACGGTTAGTCACCCCTTACCTGCGGTTATGCTTTCCAAGGCTTCAGTTACTCAAGGTCAACCGCAGTCCAAAAATATTACATGGAAAATTCCAGAAATAAACGATTCATAAGTTTTAAATTGCACATTATTCTAAGCAGTGTGATGAAATCTCACGCCATCCTGCTCCGTGCCCCCAGGATGTGAATCATCCCTCTGTCCAGCGTGTCCCACTCATGAGTAGCCGGCTCAGTTAGCAGAAGGACCATCTCAGTATCTCACTGCTTGTGTTCAAGCCACCCTTATTTCACTCAGTAATGGCCCCAAAGTGTAAGAGTAGTGATGCTGGCAATTCAGATCTGCCAAGGAGAAGCCGTAAAGTGCTTCCTTTAAGTGAAAAGGTGAAAGTTCTTGACTAGTAAGGAAAGAAAGACATCCATACACTGAAGTTGCAAAGACCTACAGTAAGAACAAACCTATCCGTGAAATTGTGAAGAAGAAAAAATAAATTTGTGCTAGATTTACTGTTGCACCTCAAACTGCAAAAGTTACGGCCGCAGCATGTGGTATGTGCTTAGTTAAGATGGAAAAGGCACTAAATTTCTACATATTTTGAGAGACACACATGTTCACATGACTTTTATTATAGTATATTGCTACAGTTGTTCTATTTCATTATCTTTTTAGTCTCTTACTGTGCCTAATTCATAAAATAAACTTAATCATAAGCATGTATATATAGGAAAAAACAGTATATGTAAGGTTTCATGCTCTCCATGGTTTCAGGCATCCAATGGGGGGGTTCTTGGAAGGTCTCCCCCACAGATAAAGGGGACAACAGCATAGTTTTAAATAAAAAATAAGTTTAAGAACAATATGAGCAATATAATGCTATTTATATTTTAAAGTATCTGTCTTTGTGTATGTGTAGGTAGTATGTATATGTATAAATTATTTAGGACAGACATTAAAAGGGTAATTATATTTACTTCTGGGGAGGTTAAGTGAAATTAGACAGTAAAAAGAAAGACTACAACAACTAATCTAAGTATTTGTATGTTATTTATCTACTACAATCTTATATTCATATATAACTTATATGTTTTAAATAAAACATTTTAAAAGCAACGCCTACTCATCATTAACACTACCTTTTCCTGGACGGCCATTTGGGTGTCTTTGTGCTCATTCGCTCTTGAACTGGGGGAAACGCTATTCATACTCGGAGCTGGCCAACAGATAATACGTGTGGCCCCGGCTGGCAATGCCCCTTGGGTGGTGGTTTCTGATCCCCCTCCTGGGTTCCACCCTGTGGTGTAAGTTAGCCTGGACACTTTGGGTGTTTAGCCAGCATTCATCCCGGACTGCCCTACGTGACTGGGGTAGGATTTCTTCTCTCCTGTCCTCGCGTATTTCTCTACCCCAAAGCCCATCAGACAAAGAGTAAGAGAAAAGCCACAACCCACACACACGATGCAGGATGAGCGTTTACTGCCCCCACTTCCACGGTCGGTCGGTGCGTCAGGTGGGGAGGGCACCTTACCGCCCGGGACAGATCTATTCTTCCCCTCCAGCACCAACCACTGAACAAGGACAGTGCACTTCTGGGAGTTACAGTCTAGGAAGATATACAATAATTCAGTGCGGAGGGAAAGCTCTGCTCCAGTATCGTGAACATGTCAAGAAGCCCAGGACCCACAGGAGACGGCCGCGCCAGCTCTCCGACGGGTGCAGAAAACCAAGGCTGGCCAACAATTTCTATTCTCACTTCAGCTCCGTCAGCCTCGTGATCAGCAGAATTTCCTCCAGGAATCCTGTAAGAGGCTATCGGTCTTATTTTCCACTGGTTTCATGTCTTTATCTTTCCCTGTGTCACCGCTGACATTTAAGCGGAAAGTCAGGAGAGGCTGCGTCAGGGCCTATCAGCCAAGTGGCACTATAAATGTGTCCCTTCATAAATAAAAGTCAAGTCCAAAATGTAATACAAGGCGGCTAATGGACAAAAGAGCCCATGAACACAAAAGGTGTATGTGGACAAACACAATCTTGGGGACTTTTCTGCACCGCGGTGGTGTATCTGCCACTTACCGATCAAGCATGGTGGCTTCCAGGACACTGATCTCCCAAGGACCACATACCCCGTGTTGTG
The DNA here is from genome assembly GCF_009834535.1 of Camelus ferus. Classification (NCBI taxonomy): domain Eukaryota; kingdom Metazoa; phylum Chordata; class Mammalia; order Artiodactyla; family Camelidae; genus Camelus; species Camelus ferus. Next base: position 5,408,921 of record NC_045709.1, read on the forward strand.
TATGTGGGCAGAGAACAGGAAATGTTTCTATGACAGCTGCCCTGAAGGTCAGGAGCAAGGGGAGAGGAAGGGATGAAGAGCAGCCTTGGAAAAGAGAGACACTGAAATACGGGTTGAGATAAAGGTGGACGGTGGAGCGTAAAAAGGGGATTAACACCCGTGAAGTCATGAAAGAGGACAGAGTCCCAGAAACGGTACAAGAGAAAAATTCTGCACATGCTCAGTGGGAAGCAGAGGCTCTGCTGGAAAAGACATTCAGCCCAATGTTCTTCAAACTTAAAACTGGGATTTAGTGCCACCAGGAAACAGCAGGTAAGCACGAAAGCTGAGGCCACTTATCATAGTGATTGTTTCCACCGATAAGCATTTCTTTGTCCGAACAGATGCCCACTATTAACAACAAAGTCACAACTGAATTAGCAACTCGGCTTCCAGTGGTGTTCCGTATGGAAAAACATAATATAAAAATATGATTTTTTTTTTGGCCTTTTGACAGAGGTAAACGTGCTGGAAGGATATCTTCCACTCTTTAAGTGTGGAAATATAGGTTCGATTCATATATCTTCTATAATTTCCACATGTGAGAAGTGAGAAAGTGTTTAAAATTATTCAATATCAGTAAAATACGATGTGTACCGGGATTTTGTTGGATCTTGTCAGTTACACAGAGCAAGATGAGGCAGCCAAGGAGGGGCCGGGACTTGCGCTAGACTTGCGGCTGGAGCAAGCGTGCGTGGGCCGGACCGCACAAAGCACAACGCTCACTCCGACCTCAATTCAGGGCCAAAGAAAACCCGGGAGGCCCAGGACCCAGGGTGACACACAGAAAGTGGGCCGGCAGTCCTAGGAAGCCCCCCTGCGGTGGTGGGCAGACATTAATCTGTCACCAGGGAAGCAGCGGCAGGGCCCTGTCCCTGGGCTGGGCTTCTAGGGCAGCAGAGCCACTGGGGGAGCTGGTGGAGGGGGTCTGGGCCCATTCCTACCATGGAGACCAAATGACTGATAAGAAGAGAGTCATGACCCGGACCACATTCAAGCTGTCTGAGGTTCGTGAAGTCAAGACACAGAAGCTTTGCTGTTACTAAGGCAACAGGAAGGGTTATCATCGAATGGGCCGACAGTCAGGAGCACTGAGAAAGCATGCCCAGGGCCACGCACAGCAAACACAAGAAAAGGGTCTCCTATTAGTAGCAGGGGCGTAACATCACATCCAATGTCAAATGACAGAATCTCCTCAAAGTGAAAAATTTTGCATTTAAAGTCCGCAGTTAACAACGGTTTCCCGGAATCGTGCAAAGCTGGCTCTGGAGAAGCAGGCAGGTCAGAGCTCAGGCTGCCAGGTTCCGGTGTAACTTCCTGCTTAATTCTGAGCAGCGTCCCCTAACCTCCCGGGGCCTCGGGCTTCTCACCCCCACAATCCCTACGGCCACTTCTGGAAACTCGTGGAGTCCATGAGTTTTTCTTAAGACTCTCTCATTACAAACATAACTTTAGTAAAAACGATCCTATATTGGGACATTCACGCTGATTCGACAAAACTAAAGGGAATAACCACACTCCAAAATAGAGGTTTGGAGCATTCCAGCTTCCTTCACCAAAATCCCTTGAAAAGTAGGCATGGTAACAAGCCAACGGACCCCTTGAAGGACTGAGAATGAAGTAAGTCCCATTCATCCTAGCTGAGCACGGTCTCCCTCACGCGTCTGTGCGCTGCTCAGCCTTCCCTGGGGCGAGGGCTGGTGTGCCGGGACCGGCTTTGTCCCCCAGCGGGGGGCCGGGCACAGCTGTGGCAGGGCTGGGCAGTGAGCAGTGTGGGCTTTCGTGGGAGGCAGGAGGGAGAGAGGCTGGTCTTAAACACATGCAGGAAGTGGGGGTGGAGGGCTGGGTCTCAGGGACACGGGTGTGTCCAGCCCAATCCAATCAGGAAGGCTTCCCGGAAAGATGCAGAATTCCTGGCACAGGTCGGCCCCCATTCTCAAGGGAAGGCCACCCACAGGCCAGCGCTGCTCCAAACACGAGAGGAGACCTGACATTCCAGAGTCTCTCCTAGGCCCACAGAGGTCAGGACTACTAGATGGGGACCTCCCAGGCCTAACTCAGCCAGCACTTCACTGTGGTCTTGGCACCAGAGAGGGAAGACTGGGAAGAAAGGGGCTGGAGGGGAAAATACTATTGTATGGATCTAATTTTATGGAGAAGAGCAGAAGCTTGTTAACGGTGCTGCTTGAAAGCAGGACTCCGTAAAGCCCCGGGGACTCGGCTCACAGCTCATCTTTCATAAAATTCCAATCCTGGCACCATCCTCACGCCTTAAATGTACTCAGAACCAACTGTCCAAGAGCACAAAATATTGCCCACAAGTATTTGCTTTTATTAACCTACTAAATCTTTACAAAATTCCCTTTTCTTTGGTTAGAAATGAACAAAACAGGGTTAATCCCCTATGTCTTTTTCAACCGCAGAAGCACAATTTAAAGAGAACGGACAACCTACCGCAGGTGGTACACCAAATTAAGGAGGATCCTCAGAAAAACCGGCCCCAAAAGGAGAAAAAAAAAGACCACTAGCACGAGCCTTGGCCCCTTGAAGTCCTACAGCCTGGGGACACCCAGCCGAGGCCAGGCCTCCGCCCATCTCCAAGACCCTTTCGATCCTCACATACTCATCTAGCAGGTGGCCAATTCAGAGCAGGCACAGGTAGGTTTTTCTGGTCTCAGTGGGCAGGTGCCACATCTGAATTCAAGTCCCTTAAGCATGGCATTCAGCAATGCTGAGAGAACCTCTGCTTTGTCAAAACGTCCATCTCCCATCTCTCCTCACTCTTAGTTACAGCCTCCCCCAACATCTGCAGCGTAATGAATCCAAGCTCCCCTCAAAAAACGTGCCTGAAAGCGGCAGGTACGTCTCACCTTGGACCTACCAAGATTTCACGAGATTGACAACGTGAGTTTAGTTTTGAACTCATCACTACAAAACTCCCCTCTTCTGGAGAAAGGAACAATCCCAAACACAGGTCTCTGCTGAGCATCATTAGAGGAAGCCAAGGGAAGGACAGGAGTGGGGAACAGGGTCCAGGAGCAACTCTTTACCTCACGGAAGCCACTTTGTCCAGCTCACAAGATCAGAGCCTGCTTTGTTCAGCTCATCCCCTAAAGACCATGTGTGGGCGAGGAGATTTTCATCACTGCCGTCTCATTCTACAAGATAGGACTGCGCTTCCTCATCTTTTGGGACGGCCGTGAAATAATGGTACACCTCGTCAACAGAGGCTGGTTACTTCAGGGAGGGGGATAGGAATTAATTTCAAACCTATCACAGAGTTTCCAGTTATTTCCCATGAGATACCACACCAGGGCCCAGCACTGGAAGCCATAATTTCCATATTTATTGGAAATTGCATTTCAGCCAACGTGACGCATTGTATTGTGTCCTCATAGTGAGGCCTCGCCCAGGGAAGCAGAAGGGACTCACACTGCCATCACAAGTGTCTGGGGCCTTTTTCAGGAAATATTTGGCCCCCTAATTCAGAGAAAGTTTCTTTAAACGCACTGCATTTCAGCAAAGACTGTAATTGAAGGAACTGATTTCTAACCTAATAAACTTCTTTGCCACCTAAACCAAAGAGTTTAAATCTACGCAGTGCATGGCAAGTGATAATAGAACCAAATGACTCGTTTTTGGGTTTTTTTTAAATCATACGTCTCCCAGCAGGATTGCTTAGCTGGGTCTTTATTTATTCATGGTCATGCATTTTCTTCTCTAAGGCTGTTTCACAATCTGCTAAAATATATTTTTATATGAAATTAAATTTTTATATATTGTACATATGTGAAAACTATGTGTTTACGTATGTGTTTACGTGTGTACACATGTGTTTATATCTGGATTTGGCACGAACATGAACACATTCATCACAAAAAATGTGACATAAACTCTTGCATTAAGAGAAAAAGGTTGAGAAGTTAAGTAAAATTTGTTAACAAGAAAAAACTGGCATTGTATAAAAATGTTAAAAACCCCGTATTTTCTTAAGATTTGCACTGGAGCTAGTCTTAGATCACCAGGACCCAATTTGGCTTGTTAATTGAACCGGCATTAAAATAAACAGCATTGATTAAAACAGTCTGAGCTAAGAGCAGGCATTTAACCTTTGCAGTTGACAACAGCACCCTCCCATATTTTATATTATAATTATAATACATAATACACCATCCCGTGGTAGATCAGGAAACTGACCACCACGGCTTTTACATTTTCTTATGTTTTTAAAAATGCCCTTTGCCTCTCTAAGTGATTCATTTACAAATTTTACAATGCTCCTTATATTAAAAAAAAATGCAAGTCTTTATCTCTTGGTTTTCTTGATATTATTATATTAAAATGTTTATTTCGGCAGCCTTGCAAAATTAATCTTAAAATATTTCGCCAAAATCAATACATTCAGATTAGAGGACATACCCTCTAAAAGGAGCAGCTGTTTTTCTCTCTGAGGAGTTGCAACCATGTAACATACTTATGCCCTACTTTAAAATATCATCTCAGGAAAAAAAATGAAATTTTCAAGTTCACCATATCTACTTTCATAGCTCCTCAATTCCAGGGTATGCATTTTTTTCCCCCGCGTTTTAGCATTTTTGAAAATGAGATACATCTTAAAATAATATCCACATTAAATCTGGGTTATCTCTTTATTTTCTTCTAAAAAGCTATAATTGCATCTAGAAATCCACAGTGTATCAGACATGAGAAAATACATCATTTCCCACACGCTCACTACTTACACTAAGCACGCAGATTCTGCTACAAGTTCACTGTAACAGTACTCCTCTCACACAGAAAGCCCTAGAAGCAGTTTGATGTCCCTGTGGGTTGACTGGCCTAATACCCACAATCGGTCACCTTTCTGCCTGAAAGAGAGGAAAAGAGGGGCACCAGGAACCACCAAAAAGAATGGGAAAGTGAAACTCCTGGTTGTGCAGTACCCTTCTCTGCAAGCAGTGGTCATGTGATTCAGCTCTGGCCCACGGGAGGAAAGCGGGGGAGTGTGAGCTCTAGGAAAGTCTGCATTTAGACAAAGGGAAGAGACTTGGCCGGCGTGACCCCTTGTCTTGCCCTTTCAGGATGATGGCACCAAGGCTCAGAGAGGTTAAGGTAACTCACCTCAAACCATGCAGCTGGTAAGTGGCAGAGCAGAGGCAAATCGGCCTCAGGGCAGTAGGCCAGGTCCTCAGGAGCCAATTTCTTGAGAGTGCTCAATGCTACCCGGGTAATAGGCACCAGTCAAATCAAATTTCATCACGCAACCCTTTGTATGACTTGCAAAATTTAAAAAAAGCCCTCTCTGGAAAAAGCCTGTCCCATTCCCCTCCCACTCACCCACCCACACAAAGAAAGCCTGCCCAGAATCCCTCGTCTTTCTTGCTGGGGTAACCTGCAGCTGCTGCCCCTCAAATTCTGAAATCAAATAAGCATGGCTGATGCACTTCCACTAAATTGAGGTCTTATCTAATGCATAAATCTTTTAATACGCCTTCCAATTTATTTGATTTAGAACAAACACACATATACGGTGTACAGTAAAATCAAGAAAAAAATTAAGAAAAAAAGTCCACTAATTTTTCCTCAGAACATTGATCCTGAATTGACCAAAGTAAATAAATGAGTGAATCTATTAATATACTGTGTTCTTATTACTCAAAATCATTTTCCCTGTGCCTCCATGCAATACATGTTGGGCAAATATTGAAACAACATAGATTTGGAAGGACATCTGCTCAGGAAACCCCACGCACCTTGGACCAGAACTGAGCACAGAGAGAACTCAAACCTCAGGTCTTTTTGCCTCCAAATCTAGATTTAGGACCTTAGAAATCCTGAGCCCAGAAAAATGAACCAGGCAAGCCCACAGCTAGTGAGACACAAGAACTAAATTCAGACACCAGACTCTGTCCAAATTTGTTGCACATCTGCTCCGAAAAAAAGCTTTATCCCAGAGGTAACATACAGGAGAATAAAACACATCCCCACCCTCATGGCCCCCAAGCCCCTGTGACCACTGTGTGACTTAAATCAGTTCGATTGACATCAGAGACATTATCAGTAATAGAAAAATTTCAAAAAGAAGTCTCACGTGCCTCGTAAGAGATCTCAAGTTAAATGAAGCTTTCCATTTGACAGAATTCTAAAATGCCTAATAATCAAGATAAAAATGACTAGGATGATAATGACCACAATGGTAACATTTATTATTGAGCACTTACTATGTACTAGTCACTATTTTAAATATGCTCCAACTTCCAATACACAGAAAGAGCTTTAGATATTATTATTAACCTAATTTTACAAATGAGTTAACAAAAAAGCTTAGAGAATTACTTAATCACTTGTCCAAATTTACATATGCTAATAATTTCTACACAATTCAGCCTCCAATTTCAAAAGATCCTGCCACTATTCTATAGTCCTTTAAAAAGGGACAACTCCTACACACACACACACACACACACACACACACACACACACACACACACACACACACACAGTTTATCTGTATCTATGGAGCTGTTTGCTTTGAATATCCCCAAATTTAATCAATATCAGGAAAGAAAGCAAGGAGCTGGAAGATGAGATACTACACATCCAGAATTGGTCATTTGTAGTGAAAAACAAATCAGTAAGGTGAAGAAAAGGACGAGTTTAACAAGAAAGTTTCCAACACATTATGCTTTAATTAATTGTGAATTGAAAGAATTATTGGGGAAAATAATATTTTTCATGCATTTAAATTTAGCCTATGGGTGTCACTGACACAAAGTTTCATTTCAATAAAAACAATTTTCCAAGTAATAGAAGCAGAACTTTGGGCAGAAGTACCCAAGAGATGGCCACAAAGATTCACAGATTCGCTCCAATGTTCAAGGAGAAGAAAGTATAGCCCTAAATTTCCCCAAGATTCCACTGGGACGGGATGTCTTTACTTAATTAACTACTCGTCCACGATACTATGTAAAAAATGCTGACCTTGCAGCTTTGTGTGGATAACTCGCAGTGGCCTCAACAACCCTATTCATTGGAGTATCCATTTTCCTGTCTAACAGAGCCCAGTTTGAACTTCCTCCACTTGCGCTGATACTCTGTGTCTCTCATTTATGCCACGGCGGCGTTTGTAGCAGGTGTGCAATCTTCACGTTCAAGATCAGATACAGTCCAAGGCAGAGAAGAACACAAGTAGAAAATGAAAAGGAAGAGACGTGCCTTTCCCTGTCTTTCAAAGTAAAACAGTTGCAATTAGGTAGGAAAAGAAATTACCTATAAAAATTAACTCAAAACTGTTTTTCTTTTAAATTTATAGATAAAGGAGAATTGTTGACAGAAGCGAACTGATTTAAATGTGTATGTGTGTCCCGTCTCACCAACGTGCAAGCTTCCATACTGTATATAAGGTTCTCGAGGACAAGGGTCAGATTGACAAACCTCATCCCTCACATGGGATGACGCCTGTGTCCCCTGCTGCCTACTCTCTGGTTGTGAAGCTGCTGAGAGATTTGCTGGTAACCATGATCAGGTCACTCACTCCCGACCCAGCACAGCACCCTGCCCACGGGAGGTGCTCATTTAACACAAGTTGGACTAAACAGAAATAACGTCAGTGTTACCTCGTTACCTCTATGAACCACCAATTTAGACGAGCTTTGATATTTTCCAAATCGTTCGTTTGTTTTCTCCCTTTAGAATTGCTACTATTTTAAAAGCTTAGGCATATGGTAATACTTAGCTGGGTGTAAATATTTAACCCAATCTCTACTAAGTAAAGCATTTAACATTTTATATACAATCTGAAGACATATAGAAACTATACATACACACATTTGGAAGAAAAGCAGGTCCCATCCTAACAGTGCTGTTTTCCACGTGGTAGCAGTGAATAGAGATTTATACATCGGGAGGGGAGGGCACCTCACCATTTATCTTCCATCAGCCCAGCTGCTGAAATACAGCAACTCTCTCTCCCCTTCTCTCCCCGTCTCCAGTCATGGCTGCCTTCATATTCAGGATGCAGTAGCTGCTTATTTTTAAAAGTCTAGAACTTCACATAATATTCTTACACTCATTGTGCTTCCTCGTTCCACTCCCACTGCAAAGCTTCCAAGGTGTCTGTCAAATCTGAATGCTCTTTCCCACTTTTCATTGGAGAGATTAAGTTGATAAAAATAGAATCCCAAACTGTCATAGGCCTTTTAGGCATCTTAATTAATTGTAATTAGTTTTTAAATATTCAGTTCCTGATTTCCCATAAAACTGAGGGCATCACACATATGGGAGCTGTCATTTTTCCTGGTAATAGAAAGGTGGCCGTTCATTCTTCCCTGTGGTCTTTCTACTTTCGACCTTGACTGGTATGTGTGTGGCTGGTAAATGACTGAATTAATTTTATAGTGAGTGACATATTTTGAAATCTGCAAAGCATCTTCTTCTGGGATTTTAAGCCAACCCTTGCTTTTCCCGAGACAGCTCTGTGCACTGCTGCAATAATAAGTTGGAGATCTTGACTTTCCCATTAGCATCTCGCAATTTATGAGCTTTGCTAACCATGGGATGATTTTTAAAGGATGCTCCTAATCCCCCAATGCACCTAGATAACTAGAAAAATAACAGACACTAAATGAGTACTTTAGAGAAGGAATTTAACTAAGAATTTAAAGCTTCACCCAAGCTGAAAGTAATCACAGAAAAACTTTATAATGGTCCTGAACTGACTTCAATATTCCCTTCACATTAATAAAGGGATGCACCAGCTTTGAATAACTTATTTCATTTAGGCTGCACAACTGCCCTATGATGCAGTGGTCATCATCTACAATTTTTACATGGGGAAACTGAGGCGCAGGTATTTTAGGTAAATTACTAAGTCAGGAATTAGCAGAGCTGCAGTTCAACCACGTTCACAGCACTGCGCCAACCCCCAGGCAGAATATGGGTCCTTGAGCTTCCTAATATTTACAGTTCCTTGTGGGTCCTTACATCAAATTTAAACCTAAAAAAGTATTCAAAGTTCAATTATTCTATGGATTATTCAAGACTTTGGGGTTCAATTTATCACTGACTACATATGGTGTAGGAAGTGGTAGGTCTACAATTTTTAACCATGACCATCCATGAGCAAAGATTTAACATATTTTGGGAATTAATTGAAAAATCAAGTTATAAAGAAATCTGTACATCAAATAATAATTTTCCCAATAGAATTTGCCAACCAAGTGGAAATCAAAGAAAAGTATGCGTTGTTCCAAACAAAAATCTTTATGTTAGTTTCTATCAGTGTCATCCATTGTCAAAGCATTAAATTCTTACTTTTGGTACTCCTGTAACCAAAATTGATCAGTCAACCATAGGCCCTCTGTACACTCCAGGTAAACCATTTTTAATTAAAATATCATTCAATTACCAACTGATTAGAAGTTCTGAACTCCACGGTAATTGACTATTTAAGCAAAAAGTTTGCTGAATTATCCTAAAATACTCAGTAGAACTTGCTAAGTGAAGAGAATTAGAAATGGATTTTTTTTTCCTCAAACAGAATTCAGATTGTATCAACGCACCAGTACAATTTCATACACTTAAAGACAAACACCCTTTATAGGTCATTATTAGGAATTTAGCTAATTATGCATTAGTTTCTATTGAGAAGCTTGACTGCACATCTTGTGACAGCTTTTGTCCCAGGCTCTCTCTTCAAGGATGTCTGTAAAGCAATCATCCTGGAAGGATGAAGATACTGTCTCCCTCCAGGACAGAGGACAGATGTGTTACCTGACCAGGATAATAAAGGCTGGGTAACTTGGCCAGCAGCTCTTTATAAGTCTGGTGACTTCCTCCCAAACTCTGCCTTCCTCAGCCATGACACAGACCCACTGCGTGTGAAGCACCCACCTGGGGTCGCTCGGCATTGCCCCCGTGGGAGTTGGGGGAACCAGGGACACTGACACACAGGAAGTTCACACCGCCAGCTGTGCCGTGAGGAATAAAATCCTGTGTGTCTGACCCGGGAGTTTCATGTCTCCTACACACGTGTACGGAACTGTGGCAGGCTAACTTATTAGCTCACAGGTGGGGTAAAATCTCTGCGCCTTCGCTGCTCCGGGTGGTTATGAATGACTAAGTAGGTATTTGCAGAGGATCCCTAACTCTGGGGTGAGTTTTTGCACCTGCCTCTGAAGGCTGGAACTCAACTCGCAGCTGTCACTTGTGCTCAGGGCAAACCCGCTAAAGAGCACCACCTTCCTACGATCCTGGCCACCCGAGAGCTACTGAAATGAGGCGGGCGGTGACAGTGGGGGAGGCTTGTCTGCTGTCGGGTTATTAGCATCATTGTGACCTTAGATCTGTACACCAAAAACAAGATTATTTTTTTTTCGCCATGATTGATTACATGCTTTCCCAGGCTGACCTGTACATCCCTGCCATCAATCAGCCTCAGGGGAAGAAAATCTTGTGTCTCGCTCTCTCACTCCAGGTTACCCCCAGGGTGACATAAGCCAGACGGGTTTCTGAGGCCCTGAGATGCCCTACCTTCTGCCTTTCCCCACCTTGCCAGTCAGGCACACGGACAGTTAACAACCAACTTGCACAAAGCATGTCTCAGAAACCATCTGATCCTTCTCCCACTTGGAGAGGCAGACAAGCAGAATTTGTATGCTCTCCTCACAGAGGCTCAGTGAATCCTAGTGGCTTCACCCAAACTCAGATCTGGTCACTGATGGGGCAGACACATCAGCTCGGGGCTTCCACCTCTTTCCTCTGTACCATCCCGCTCTCTGTACGGCACAACACTCAGAAGCCCAGCAGATGGTTCTGCCACGCGTGCGGTCCACGGCTCCCTCGCCGGCCCCTCACAGGGGATGCCCGTGGGCTGCACTAGCCTGTTATCCTCCTGGCACAGACGGCATCTTCCACGTCTCCCCAGGCGGGCGACTGTGCCTGCACACAGTGCAGTCTGTGCTGTGTTCCTGAAGCCAACCACCCCCCACATACACCTGCACCAAAGGCTCTGCTCCCCAGCCTCCATTCTGCCCTCCCATTTGCTCCGTGAGCCCCTAAGTGGCCCCCTGAGAGGCAGGGGAGCACAGTGGTTAGGGAGTGGGGGTTCTAGAGTCGGAGGACATGGGGTTTTGAACCCTGGCTCAATCACTTATTAGTTGTATGATCTCAGGTGACTTATTTCACCTCTCTGTGCCTTAGCTTCATCATCTGTACAATGGGTATAACAATACCTCTATTACAGGACTGCTGTAAAGACTGCATGAATTAAATACATTACTCCCAACAGGCCTACACTCAATAAATGTTTTCTGTCACCACCATCACCACTACTACAGCTGCTCTGAGTCCCCACGGGACACAGTGATCTCATTTTGGTTAGCACCCCAATTTCTCACTGTCAGGCCTGGACCTGAATTCAGGTGAACTTCTCCAGGGTCCCTATACCCAGTCCTACAAAACAGCAATCTAGCCTGGCCCACTCTGCCATCAGAAACAAAATCGTCAAAGACAATGTGACAAGCTCCGCAAATCCTCCTCACTGAGTGAATACATGCGTTGGAAGACTGTCCTTCACAATATATATTCTGGAAGAGAAATTAAGGTCTGGGCTGGACCAGCCTCCACCTCTTCTGTGAGTAAATCTACAGATAAGGCAAAATAATAACCCTCATCCCCTCTGAGATGCCCACATCCTATTCCCAGAAGCTGTGAATGTGTTACATTACCTGGCAAAAAGGACTTTACAGACAGGATTAACAAGGACAATGAGACAGCAGATTTTCCTAGACTATCTAAGTAAACTCAATCTAATTACAGGAGTCCTTAAAAACAGAGCAACTTCCCTAGCTGCAGCGAATCAGAGAGGTGGCAGGATGAGAAAGACACCACCCACCTCTGCAGGCTGTGAAGATGAAATGGGGCTACCAACCAAGGACTGTGCCTGGCCTCTGGAAACTGAAAAGTGCAAGAAAATGGATTTCCCCCAGAGCATCCAGGGAGGAACACAGCCCCACTGACACCCTGACGCTAGCCCAGTGAGACCCAGGTTGGATTGCTGCCCTCCAGAACTTCAAGATAATAAATCTGTACTAGTCAAGTCACTAAGTTCATGGTAACTTATTACAGCAACAATAGAAATCTAACATATAGTCCCTGTGGATTCTTCTAGCAGGCAAAGACCACAGGCCAGTATCCAAGCAGCATACGGTGGCATTAAGCAACAGAAAAACACATACTCACTAATTCATTCATTCATTGAGTCACTCCATGAATTTATGAAGCACCTGCCAGAGGCCAGGCACTGTTCAGTGTGCTAAGGAAAACAACAGAAAACCAGAGAGGCACGTTGGCTTCTGTTCCATGGAGCTTACATTCCAGAGGTAAGAGAGGTCAATAAAGAAACAGGACAATTTCTAACAGTGATGGATGCTGGGAAGAAAATAAAACAGAACAATGAGATCGAGAACAGGGTGGGCAGAGCTGGGGGGTAGGAAACCCACCACCAGGTGGGAGGAAGGCTCCCAAAGAAATGACATTTGAGCTGAAATCAAAAAGGTACAAGGATTGTCAGCAAGGCAAAGAGCCAAGCCAGCTCCTGAGCCGCTCACCCGCGGCTGACCGCGGCATCCTTCCAGAGAAGGTAAGAGATGAAACGCCCACTGAGAAACTGATGCGACTTCTCGCTCAGAGGAGAAGTGCACTGTGTGAATTGCTCCACTCATTTTCCTGTCCCCACTCTTCACAGCGTGACTTTTAAGGCTTTGGTTTTTAACATACTTCATGCACAGCATAAAGGGGTGCCGTCCCTGGAGTCCCTCCGTATCACTCCCAGGGAGATCACTCCTATGCTCTCCTTATCTGAATATGGATGTGGTCAGATTCCCGGGGATGGCTAGATGGCCCTAATTGTGATGGACTTCCCCGGGGCAGGCTGCTGCCTGTATCAGTGACACTGGCTCCGGGACCAAGTCCATCACTCAGGTTCAGACCCAGATGGAGACGCAGAGCCAATGCAGGCCCAGCTGGCTCCCTGCACACTTCATTAGGAGACAAATATCAAAAGGTGGAGGCTGTAAGTACATGTGTAAAATTCTCTCTCCTATCATGTAGGAATGATGGTCTTTGAGATCCGAAACATACAGATCCAAAACATACGGAAACAAGCCACTCGATTTATCTATTAAATAGCACCTTGCTCTAACACCTGTAGCAAAAGTGACAACAGCTCCAATTTTAATATTGTCACAGTAGTGTCATTAATATTTCTCACAATTGCTCCTTTCATAGGTTTTTTAATGAAGGTCAAGCTAGAACATCCATACAATCTGTTTCAATGCAGAATTCCCAGACATACATAAACAATCCAGAGTGGTGCAAATCACCGTGAGCACCTGCTAAGAGTTTCTTCCAAGCACAGCTTCCCATGTGAGAAGGTGACAAAGCTGAGATATGCAAAACGCTCCCAGTCCTAGGGCTCCTCTATCCATTTCTGTTGTTTTCTATGTTAATATAATCGACTTACAAACAGACTTAACTTTGAGTGCGAAGGCTTTTGTGGTGGGCAACTGGGGTGCAGAGTTAACACCTCATAGTGATAATTCACTGACTCTGAGAACGGTGCTCAGGTTTTAGAGCTGGAATATCTGAGTTTGATTTCCAATCCCACCATGTCCAGTAAGTGTATGACCTTGAATAGGACACATCTCTGTCCAAGCGTCAATCCTTTCTTTTCTCTAAACTGAAGTCGAAAGAAATGCCCTTTCACCTGTTTCAGAGGGTTCTCTCAATTACAAAATGAGATACACTTTGTGGACTAGAGAACAAAAGCGTAAACCCAAAGTTCCCCGGCCTCCTCACTCATGGTGCTACGAATATGTTGTGTTTAAGACAACAGCCTAGGTCCCAGTCCTCTGCACTCCACCCAGGATTCCTCTCCCCAGTAATTCCCACTGGGATGCCCTGGTGGTGGTGCGAGTGGGCGTTCCTGCCACCTGAGAGCTGAGTTCCTCCCCTCCGCACTTTAAAAATGGAAAACAATTCTGAGCCTTTCATCTTTACAAAAACAGGTCATAGGCTGGGTTTGTCCTAAGGACCAGAGTTGGCTGACCCAAGCCTTATGCCTTATCCCTTGTACACGCCACAGCACACTTGTTTCTGTTGGGGGGGGGGGGGTCTGCTGTAAGAGGAGCTGAGGGGAAGCGGGTTAAGTCAGGAGAGATACCTGGAACCTCTGTTCCCTTGGACACCCAGGCTGTCCCTCAGTCTGGTCTCACTGGTAGATTTCCTCCCTCGCGGTTTTCTCTCAGTCCAGCTCTTCTGGGAACCCAAAGCCATGGGAGAGATCAGTCCACGTGTGAACTCCAGAAGTGAGCCGGCTCCACTTCCCACACTCAGGGCTCCTGAGCACTGTGCCAACAAGGCACGCTGTTTCCACACCCCCGAACATTCTATGACAGTTAGAAGCCCCTCTGCCCACAGCACATGGATGGGACCTGGTGGCTGCAGTTACCTATGATGCAGTCCGTCCCAGTAAAAAGGCATCTCTGAGCTGCCCAGAATGTTTTCTACATTTATAAGCTGGTATGCTCATTATCGATTAAAAAAAAAAAAAAGAGGAGGAGGATGGGAAAGAGGAAGAGGGGAGGAAGGAACAAGAAAACAAGAGGGGATGAGGAGGGGAGAGAAAGGAAGGGGAAGAGAAACCACTGCAGAATATTCTGCTTGGATGTCATCATTATCACAAAATGATTTCCACCTGGACTTATATTAAATCCATCAAACACTGTCACTAACTCAAAAACAAAAGCAAGCTTCGCCACCACTGACGGTTTCTGAAGGAGGAGGCGAAGATTCGGTCTTCCTTTGGGATGTTTTCCCCTCTTAACAGAAACCTTGACTTCGATTCTTCTAGATTTTCACATCTATGCTGTAAGTCAAGACTTCCTCAAGCGTATAGGGCACCCCCTCCTTAAGCCCACAAATGAGTTAGAACACGGTGCCCCTTCAGCGCCGGGTCTCAGCACAGACTGGGTACCTGAAGGTGCCTTTGTTGGGGCCTGAGCGGGGGATGAAGTCACCTCTTAACCTGACAGATCCAGCTGTGCCCAAGGACCCCCAAAACAGATTCTCGTTCCCACTCGTGTTCCTGGCCAAGCTGCACAGCAGCACACAGAGGCCCTGACTCAGCGCTGGCTGGGAGCCGCCGCCCACAGGCCAGATGAATTTAGTCCGTTGTGTGCAGCCACCGTGCTGACACAGATGCTGGTGAGAGTATTTATGGTGGTGGTGGTGGTGGTGGTGGTGCTGGCGAGCCTTTGCTTACTGTCACTTAAAGAGCACTGATTTTGAGAGGGACGGAGACAACTGAGAGGCAGAGAGGGTAAAGCCGTCCACAGTGGTGCTAAGTTGTAGGAGGAGGGGCACTAACAGCCGAGAAGATGAGCAGCGAAGCAAGAAGGGTAAAACCAAATCAGCCTACACCAGAGCCAACCGCTGAAGTCGAGGATGGGTGTCTGCTCCCCGCAGAGGATGCTAAGCACCCAGAGGTCTGAACTAAAGAGCACTTCTTCCATCGTGGGAAGGAAGGTTTGGGGGGCCTAGTGTGGGCAGACTGAAGCAGTGGGCAGCTGAGGAGCCAGGAGGCCGGTGACGAGGTTTCAATCGCCCAGATGGGAGAGAAGAGACACCGGTGGTGGCCTGGAGATGTGCGAGGAGGAAAATCGGAAGCTGCCTGGAAGCTATCGGGCAGAACCAGCAGCGACAGACTGGAACGGGGAGGAGAAAAGGTCAAGGTGGAGTCAGGGCTGACCGAGTTTCCGGCCCAGGAAAGGACTGATGATGGCTGTGTCCTGGTTGCCAAGATAACAAGCCTGAGTGGCAGGCAGAGAAGCCTCAGGGTCTGTCTCTGGGATTCTCCTGCTCTTGGCTATGCTGTGCGGACCTGACCTCCTTCCCCTTAAGGGTACAACATGCGCCTCTTGTGACGCGCGTGAGGTGTGTTTATCACCTGAAATGACTCACCTTCCGCCACCCCAGCCCCCCGTTCCAGGATGCTGCAGGTTACAATCATGCTTCAGAAACACGTATTTTCCAGCATTGTTAGCAGAAACAAACATCTGCGACACCTAATCCAACCCATTCATGGCAAAGATACATAAAAGCACTCTAACTTTTAGCAGAACTTCTTTAAACACCGAGAGCGTTACAGCAGAGATCTACCTTTCCAGCAGAGAAAGTACTCCATATTTTCCTCTGGAAACTGAAGATACTATGTATAAATTTGAAAGCATATATTTCTTCAAAGTATTAATTTTTAAAGCGGCCGAAATTGCTAACAACCAGGGAAAGTACTGATTTATAAATTACGTTCTCAGTGCATAGTGTATACATTGTGAATTTGCATGCATATTAAATGCAAATAACCAGAAGAGCATAACATTAAAGCTTCAAATTTATATGTGGAAAAGACAGTAAATTCTAACATTAAAATTCTTCCCAGAAAATATTAACTCCCCGCGTCCCATGTGATCGCCACACAGCCAGCGGAGCAGTCTCACTGCTGAGTTTAGGAAGGCTGTAACCTGGGTCGCCCACGCCCACCCCACTAATCCGGCAGAGTAGATAAGACCATCCGGCACTGTGAGGAACAAAAGGAAGGTGCGAATGTTGCCCAGCTCTTCAAACAGTTGTTTTATTTAAATAACTTGACCAAAAAAAAGGGTACCACTAAAACTGCCACCATTGAATCACTTAAGAGGATCTTTCTTCACTGTAAAGATTTTGACATTGAAGAAATGGGACAAAAGACAGCTGAACATGCTCTTCCACTATAGTAAAAATAAGACATTTGTGATGGTAAAATTTTACGTGTCAACTTGGTAGGTGATGGGGCCCAGTTATCTGGGCCCACACTGGTCTAGATGTTGCTGTAAAGGTATTTTGCAGATGTGATTCACCTTATCCATCAGTTAACTTTTGGTAAAGGAGATTACCCCGGATCATCTGGGTGGGCCTCATTCAATCAGTTGAAGGCCTTAAGAGCAAAAACTGAGTTTCCAAGGGAAAAAGGAATTCTGCCTGAAAACTTGAACACAGAAACCCTGCCGAAGTTTTTAGCCTCTTGACGTATCCTATAATTCTAGACTCGAGGGCACAATAGCAGCTCTGGCCTGCTGGCCAGCCCAGAGAGTTTCAGACTAGCCAGCTCCCACAGCTGCGTGAGCCAACTGCTTATAATCAATCTCTTAATACATACATACCACACATACGCACACTCTTATATGTGCATATATATTGATTCTGTTTCTCTGGAAAACCCTGACTGAGCCAAGATTCAAAGCAACTTCCAGTTTAGAACAAAGTGTACGGTGTTGTAACCCATCCTGGTGGGTGGGTGAGTGCTGCCTGATTTTGATTACAGTGTAAAAATTAACGTATTCTCTTTTTTGAAAAAAATTTTTCATTGGGAGACATATAACATTATGTTAGTTTCAGTGGTACAACGTAACAATTTACTGTTTGTAAATATTGCAAAACGATCACCATCATCAGTCTGGTTAACACCCATCCTAACACATGTTATAAATCTTTTTTCTTGTGATGAGAACTTTTAAGATCTTCTCCTTTAGCAACATGCAAACGCACCACACAGAACTGCTAACTGTAGTCACCCTGTGCTACCTTACATCCCCGCCACTTACTTTACAACTGGAAGTCTGTACCTATTGACTACTTCTGCTCATTTTGTTCAAATAGCTTCACCACTATGGAGTGCATGCCTATCTTGAAAATTTCCTTCCTGATACCCATTTAAAGAATTTTCACTCTAAGAAGTTGACGCTAAGAAGAATGATGGGGAACTGTACTTGTAAAAGAGGCTCATGAAAACTTTCGGTGGTTGACTACCCGCTCAGCAATGCCAGTTCGGGGGCTTGCCTTGCTGGATTTATTCTGTGACTCCTCTGTGGATGCTAAGTCTCGGGGGATGGAACTGTCCCTTCATCTATGGCCTGAGAACACCAACTGGACCATCAGTTCTAATGAAGCAAATACCCGTGTCAAGTTTCGATCAAACAATTTCATGGGTTTAGTACCACTCTGATCCATCCTCCTCTGGCTCCTTTCCTCCCTTGGCCTCAAAGGGCAGCTCACAATGTGTGCTTCCCGCCTTGGCTCTTCCCATCTCCTCTCTGCAAGGGGGGTGCTTCTCCACATGCAGATCCAATTACTGTGTGTGCACAGCCGATCCGGGGCTGTACTTCCTTCCCTGACTGCTAACTCTTCTCACATCCCCTTTATCTCCTGCCAACTGTAGGATGTCCTGGGAGTGGGAGGCATGAGGGGAAGGGTCGTAGCACGTCCCAACAAGAACTGATCGACTGAACAGATTTATACCTTCTGCAAACTGATCCACTGTTCCACGATTGGTAAGCTGGGGAGAGAACTGACCTTTTCCAGAAGGCATTTGCACCTCTGCTGTATAATCTTCTAGATATCCCTCCCCCCTTTTTTTGGATGGCTAGGAATGGGAGGAATTCTTCAAGGCAGCCCTCCAGCCTCGACTGGGAGTTACCGGTAACCTCCCCTCATCTTCTCTAGCAATCCTGGCGCCAAGTCCAGTCCCTCCTCCCTCTCCCTTCCTCAGCCGCAGTCCTTCTCATCAGTGCCTTCCTTCTTCCTCTTCTTCTGAGTTATTTTATAGCCCACAGCAAGAATCATCTCCCCCAGATGTCATTTAGACCATGTCATGTGTTGCCAAGTGTTCCAACTGGTTCTTCTGAAACTAAGTTTCCACCCCGGACCTCAAGTCCACCAGCCGACTCCCTTCCTTCCTAGTTGTGCCCCCGCCTCCGCCGCCCAGCACTCCCCCCATCCTCCCTTGTCTGCAGAACCCTTTCTGCTCTCCAAACAGGGAGACAAATCCTTCTCTTTCATTACTCCTCCCCTAACATGTCCCTGCTCTCCTTTGGATCTCCACTCAGAACAGATACCCCTGAACAGGAAAAAATAAACCCTGCTCATCCCTCACGAAGAAAACTCAAGAGCCGATGGGCTTCCTCCATCCCACACCCGGAATAACTAACTCGCCTTGGTTTCCCACCATTCCTGATTCAGATCATAAGGTCTGTACTCACATCCAGGAAACCCCTGGGCAAAATGCTATTAACTCCCTAAGTAGTAACTCTTGACTCTGTCTGAAATCACCCCTATTGGTTCCATTCTCATAACAAAGTCTCAAAACAGAAACCTCCTGTGAAGTTAACCTTTCCTCTTGGCAAATATTCTCAAACACAGAAGCTGATCTACGCAAGCATTATTAGGCATGCGCATCGAAATGCATTTCCCACTGTGATTTATGCACATGTTACATACAGCTATGGATATATTTTTGGCAAATTGTTTTTTTAAATATTTAATAGCCACTAAATGGGTAAAATAATACTCTGCTCCTTATGGAACAGTGAGAAGTCATTCATTACAATTTGCAACTGTAATCAGTAATGGGGGCAGAAAGAATGCCAATGGTTTTCAATCATCACTGGTAAAAATGTAAATTTTTTTTTTTTTTAAATTAAGACTCTAAAGTTCACCTGCATTCATCTCCTGCTAATTCAGGCTGGGACTATTTCCTAGGACTCTGAGTGGCTTAGCATCATCAAGACATGTCGCAAGCTTCATCCAAATTATTCAGTACGTACCATGCATTATTCTGAACGTCTCAGAAGATGAAACAGGGAGAGGAAATGAGAGTGTCTGAAGAACAAAAGGGAAAATTGAAGCATCGAGACCTCGGGCTAAAAGTATCAAACCCTTGAGAGGGTTTTAAGGACATTTTAGAGGCCTGAAAAATGAGGACAAATAAGCAGGCCCATTAACTCAGCAGCGAATTAAAACGCCATCGTTTCCAATTTTAGCCTTGAGGACCAAGGGTCCCAAACGGACCACGCGTTCTGTCCCCTCTGCAGAAGGACGGCGTCCTCTGCTACATATTCTTAAGTGTGTTTCTTCTTTTCCAGCTAATTTAGTGAAAGACTGACTATCCACTTCCTAACTCTTCTCCTAAAACATTATTACTAACTTCCCTGGGACCATGGTAAAGGGACAGTGGGGAAATAAGCAACTGGAGATTCAAAGAACAAGCAATATTCTCCGTTCATTCCAACTTCTCTTTTTCCTTCTAGTTAACGATGCACTTCGCTATCTTCAGATGCATTGTCCTTGACCATATACTTGAGGCAAGATGGTAAAACACAGCACATAGATAATGCACAAACTGAAGAGCCTCTGAATTTAAGGAGGAGACCATATTCTACAGTTGTGTACATTTCACTGTCTCATCTCATGGAAACGGGAGTTCAAAGCAGCTCTTTCCAAAAGGTCTGGAAGATCTAACATGACCACATGAGAGATATTCCTTAACAACTAGTTTGTATTTCAATGTATTCATAACACAGTCTCTCTCCTTAAGTAGCGCTAGGCCCAGAGGTTAACTGCTTTCAACACTTTAAGTCATAATCTTGGAATCTGTCTCTGCATCTGGAAATCAGTGCTTCCCCAGCAGGAGGTCCCGGCACACTGCTGTGCTGGGAACTGGTTCCAGATTTGCTATGAGGGACTGACATCCCTCAGCCGCAGAGGACCAGGTGGGGCCATGGGCAGCCGGTGCCTCTGGACAGGTCACAGGTGGCCATCAGCTTCCCCAGAATCCGAAGGCACAGTCCTCACTGTGCTGCTGAGAAGCATGAAACGTCCACAGACACTCAGGTCAACAGGCTGCTGCGCCAGGACCACTGCCCTCTGTGGAGAAGTGGCCCCTGCCGCTGGGGGAGGAGTTTGCATTCCAGGTGTGCAGGTACATCTGGCTGGAGGCAGGGCTCTAGAAAAGTCAGGGATGGGGACCTGGTGGGCAGAGCTACAAGTATCAGCTCCCCAAATTCTCTTTATGGGTTTCAGAAACTTCTTTGCACAGGGGGCTGATGCGCTTTCCTTAGCATCCCAGCGACCTACAGAGTGACTGCTCTGACAATGACCATGTGTTTTACTAATTAGGGTCCCATTGTGAGTTTTAATTACATCATAGAAAAAAATTTCAATGAGAAGTATCAGAGTATTGCATTTATAGAGCAAAAAAAAGGAGTAAAGTTACTGAATCTTTAACATAGAATTTTAACTGTTGCAAACTTTGGGATAGTGGTGAAATGGCTTGTCTATTTCTTAATCGCTATCGGGTAGTATCTGACAGTGACCAACATGATTTTGAAAAGGAGAATCACTGACATCTGGGTCAAGAATTATGTTGAGCTATTTCAGACAAATATGCAAGATAAAAAGGTATGTTCACAAAAGCAAGCTCAGGTTTCTCATTTGAAAATTTGAGAAGATTTTATTTGGAAGTTTCTTATCTATACAGTCCCCAACTGGACGTGTCCAGCTCACGACGTTATTAAGTATCTGTTTCTACGTGTGTCACGAGGCGAAACTGAGAACTCATTTAAACAACATGCTTATATTACTACTTCTTGGTTTTTCGATTTTAAGTGCCCTCTATTGGCCTCCCAAGGAGGAGGATGAGGGTTACTTTTGTTTGATTTTTTTTTTATACACGTATACTTGTCCCATGTCCCTATCCTCTCAGAGTTCTAGCACAATTCCAGTTATACTAAATATCCATTTTTATATCATTACAGATACAGAGACACTGTTAGTATCTGAGTCATGCAATGTTCCTTGATTACATTTCCTTTTCCGCATTACTTCTGTCCTTCCTGGAGTTAATCATTGTTACATTTAACTTGGGTTGGTTTCCTTACGTACTTATCAGGAGGTTATCCCCAAAGCCTCCCCCAGATTTGTCAATCTCCTCTCAGTACGAACACATCAGGCGTCTTACAAGTTTTATCATCTTGATGAGGTCCCTCCTGAAGCCCGCCACCTACTCAATTTAGATTGGTGGGTCACTAGTCCCACTGCACAGCTGGCTCTCATGTGGTCCCATCTCTGGGATCTGGGGTCTTTCTTTTTGTTGGTTTACCCCATCATTTATCAAAGCACATCATAGTGCTTTCAAGTTTAATGATGAAGTATTGGTTTTATCTTTTAGTCAGGACACTCTTATCTTTGGTTGGGAGAAATGTCTTTCAATTATTCCTTTGGTCGTTTTCTGTCCTCTGTTTTCTATATTCTCTCAATCTGGTGCTACTATTTTTGGATATTTAACCTAGCAGATCGATCTTGTAAGTTTATTTTTTTTTTTCTATATTACTCTCTGTTCTTTCTCTTTTTCCTCCACATTCTGGGAAATTTCCTTAACTTTATCTCCCAGTCTTTATAAACCTGTTCTGTTTCGTGGTTGTAATATCACGCCTTATTTCTCTGAAGATAGGAACGATTTCTTTTTTTAAGATTTCTTCTTCCTGCAAAAGTTCAGCTGCGTCCAAGTTGCTTTTTCCCTGCATCCATGTTTTAGTTTCTGTCTCTCATAACAGAGACTTTCCTTAAATGTCTGATGATCCTGGGCTGTCTGCTGACAATTAAGGGTGAGAGGCCTTAGAAAGTAAACGGGAAGGTTACATGTGTGTGTTGGGTAGGGGATTTATTTTAGGATTGTCTAGTTCTTTGGGGGAACCCCTGTTGTCTGGATCCTCATGTTTATTTTTAGGTCAGAAACTCCTGGAGTCTCCTACAGGTAGGGAATCATCCTGGCTGCCCTCAGGCTGCGGGGCAGGGAGGAGGCAGCCAGGGTCCTCGGGATGCGGTAAACTACACAGTCTCCCTGATTGCAAGACTATGCAGTACCACTTCTAGTTTTACTGCTACTTTTCAATCCAGAAACTTCTATTTTATCATCTCTACAGAAAAAAAATAATAATAATATCCATTCCTATGCTGGAGTGGAAGAGGGGCCGCTACCCCCAAGTTGGGGAGCAGACCTGAACGTTCAACTAATACTCTTAATTGTAATCCCATCCTCACTCTCATTTCCAGGGGGCTCCTGTTGCTGAAAATGCCTGAGCTTTTGCAGAGTTCGTCAGTATAAATAAGGCCACTTCTTTTCTCCTCTGCTCAGGAAGCTATCATTCATCCACTTGTATCCCAGATTCCCAAATGCTACGGCTGTTGTCCCATTTCTTTGTTTTTATAGGTGTGTAAATTTAGGGGGAAAAAAACCCTTAAATATCATTTTAATGCTGCTTTGGGAATTGCCAGGAACTAAAACATGTATTCATCTTTAACCTGAAACCAATCTTTTCACATTGATATTGAAGTGGGGATTATGCAGTTTAAAAAAAAGTTAACCATTCAGACAAGGCCCAATGTTCAGGTGGAATAAGAAGTAGGGAAAATAGCAATTTGGGGATTTCTGTGAAACTAAAGTTAATAATTGTGTATTTTTGTAAACCAGGATGTCACACTGTCCTAACAACGCACCAGGCAATGTGGGAAATAAAAATATGTCCTTATTTCAGAACAGCCTCTAAAAATTCTCAAAAAAGGTTAAATAGTAAAGAGGTCCCTGAATTAATAATTAACCTAAAAAAAGGTCTGCAGAGGGGAAGAGCACCAGACAGAAGAGTAGAAAGGTAAGGGGCGAACTCACTGGAGGAAAATGGATTTAAACACAGTTTTGAAGAATAAATGTTAGACCTTTCTTCTGCAGAGTCTGCATAATGTGTATTAGATACAAAGTGATCAATTGAGAAATAAGATTTACTTAATGCAGACTAAGGCTGCTAGCAGAAGGGGGAAAAAAAGCTCTTCTGCTTATAATATAGCAGCTTTAAGTCTGAATTCTCAGTTTTTCACCACAGCAGGTCATTAAGATGTTGAAATCATTTTTAAAAGTACCAGTTAAATTCACTACAAACTTGTGAAAAGAGATCCAGTAAAATGTTGTATTTTTTCTCAATGCTGCTTAGATTTTGAAGTTACACTTCCTATAGATACTGAAAACTCCATTATCACAGAAAGAACTGCTGGTAAAACAACTCTGTTACTGTGGGTCTGCAACTCTCTGGTCCCTAACACCATCTATCTCACTGAAATAAAGAACGTGGTTTTTGATAACGTGCAGTTTTCAGCAGTGGAACTATTGCCATGGCAGAGGACTCAGATGGATATAACACGAGAATTCCAAGGAGAATATCGTGCCTGTTTGTGAAAATGGGATGACACAATGAACAGACAAAATCTGTCTTCCCCATCGGGTCTGGGTAGGTGCTAGTGGGAGTCAAGTGTGGACGGGTCGTGGGAGAAGTCTAAATGCAGGAGCTCTTCAGAGCCACGAGCGGGGGTGAACTGCGAAGGTCCATGAGCCTACAACTTGGTAGACAAAAAGGACACACGTTTTCTGAAGAAGGAGTGATGTCATCAAGGCAAATTTTCAGAAGATGTAATCAGCCAGCGTGCTACAGGGCCAAAATCTTAGTCACAGAAAATAGTTCAGACCCTAAATAACGCAGTGATCCAAGGTCAAGGTCAAGTTCACGCAAAGTTGGCCCGGGCAGCCTGGCAGTAGACACGTGAGAGAACTCACTTCAGAGATCAATGAAATGGAGCCTTCTCCGTCTACAGAGCTATACACAAAGTCAGTCAAGGAAAAGGGATGGGACTGAATTAGTCCTGACAAAAGCACTTCCCCTGAAGTTGTTTTTACACCCAATCCTTGGTGTCCTTCGGTTTTTAATTCGAGAAACATTTCCTGAGTATCTACTATGTGCAAGGCTGACAGTCTTTGCTCATCATTTTGTCTCATTACCTTAGAAGCCGAATGAAAAAGATCCCAGCTAATTGATCTCACAGGCTGACTGATGTTCTGTAAGAACAACAGATTGATTTTTTTTATAGACAGCAATACTAATTCTCCCATTATGTTCTCTTTCTGTGCACAGGGTCCAATCAACTTGAAGGGCCAACTCAATTCGCAGAGAAGAAAGGCATTGAGAGAACAGGGTCCATTAGGCCCAATACTGCCTCAATTACTCTAATTCCATTATTCCTGTTCATATTACTTCTTTAATCAATATCTCCTTTCAGTTATTCATGTTTACCCTTTTCAAAATCACAAGTAATAGGATTATGGTCTTTTGGGCTCAGTGGCAACAGACTTTCATAAATACATTTCTGAATTTGTGATTGTGTCCAGATCTGCAACTGAGAAGTCTCAAATTGAATCAAGCCTCCCAGAGGCCGCCCCACAGAAGGCTGCAGAGCTTCTTAATGCGATATAGGTGCTGTCACCTGTTCTGCCATTTGTCACTCACTGTCAAGCCCAGCCACGTGCGGCTCACGGCTTTGCTGGTTTATTCTTCCCATGTCTCGGCCTTTGGGCAATTTAACTACTCTTCAAAGGGGACCGTTTTCTGTGCACATCCCTGCTTTTCGGTTAATGTAATCCTTCTCCTCTCGCTGATAATTACTCCGCTCTGCAAGAGTTCCATCTGAATACTGCATCCACCACTGCCTCTTCCACGGAACAATTAATCCACCCCTCTGTTCCACCTCCGTGACAGCCTCATGAATTAAAGGAACTCTGTTTTCCCTCCATTTCTTTTAACAAACATCAATGCACTGTCTACTGTTTGCGAGATGCTGCACTCTCAGAGTAAACAGGACACATATGAAGGCCCTCCCCGCAACACCTGCCAGCCCTCCTGAGGGTGTTACTAAACTACCATGTGATGTAAAAGAGGCAAGTGACAGGCATGATGTGCAGAGTCCACTGAAAGTTCTCCTGGCGCTCAGAATGGGTAAATTTCTTAGGAGCGGAGGGCAGTTTCACAAAGGAGGAGAATGTGAGTGAGACCCTGTGGGACGGGAGGACTCTGAACATGGAAGCTGGAAGGGGGAAGGAACACACTGTGCCTTAGAAGAAAAGCAGGCGAATCTAGTTGGGACAGATGACTTAGAGAGTCCATGAAAGAGAGAAAGGGCTGAGATCTGCAAGTGCCAGGTGCGGGAGGCCTGACTTCCCTGTAGAAGCAGTGAGGCCGGGAGGAGTTGGGCAGGAGACAAGCCTGTGAACCCAGTCAGCCTCCTTGACACGTGTGGGATGAACGGAAGGCAACTGCAGTGTGTAGATATGAGACGGAAAGAAGGCTCAGCAACCTGGAAGGGGAAAGGGACCTTCGAGATTCAGTGCCTGCCCTCCCGCGGAGCCTGACCCAGCCCCTCACCCTCTCTCCCTTCCACTTCATGCTCCAGCAGCATCCACCCAAACAGCACACCTGCTCCCTCACACCTCCCCGCTAAGCTGCCCGGGCCCTGTCTCCTCTGGAATGTTCTCTCTCCACCACGCTTGTCCACTTGGCAATGTTCTACACCTTCCAGCCTCCACTCAAGTGCCACCTTCTCTCTAAAGCATTTCTGGACTCCCCGCAGCCAACTCAGGAGCCCTCTGTCCTGTGTGGAAGGAGCACAGAGCACAGAGCGCCATCACTGCAATAATTTTTTGCATGAGCATCTCCCACCTAAATTAGAATGCCCCTGATGTTATCCCCAGAGCGATGTGTAGTACATGCAAGGACAACACATGAATGGATGAATGAGGGAAGGAGGGAATGAATGAATGGACCAATGGAATGGTCATATGAACCAACAAAAGAAAAAAGGAAAGAAAAGCCCAGAAAAGGATGTTCATATATGAAAGGGCAAAGGGAAGTAAGATGATGAAAGCATATGGAAACTTAACAGAGCTCAGTGGGAACCAAACGTCGGGGGAGCAGGAGGTGGAGGAGAACGGCCAGTTTCTGAGTTCCCTGCCAGCAGCCTGCTGCCCCTCTTCAGAATTTTTATATCATCAGCCTAAAAGCACTGAATATAAAATTACAGATTTAAAAGAAACAAAAAAAGGAAGCATCAGGAGACAAAGCCAGAAAAAGAACCCAAAGAGAACAAACACCGAGATTCATATTTTAACTCACCCATGTGCAAATATTTTCTAAGAAAGTCTGATAGACTCCTGATTCAAAGAAAAATTGCTTTAATTACAATGTTTCCCATGTATCATAAACACACATTCTAATTTCAGATGTCTTTAAAAAACTGCCACATGAACTGCTAACTAAAAAAAAAAACATAAAAATCATTTTCCTTTTTAAAATCGGAGTTTAACAATGAATATGTGTATTATCATCAATTCCACAAAACTCTTAGAGCTGAATTTTCAGAAATCTCAGGTTAATGAAATTGGAGAATACAAAGTGGAAGTGGGGGAAAAGATTTAGCAATGATGAACTAGTTTTTAGTTTTCAAGGCACTTGACGTTTTATTTCTGGTTTATTCCTCTTTAATAGGAGAGAAGTGTTAGGTACACATAAAATAACCTAGTTATTGAAGTAAGATGTATGAGAATGCTGTAAGTGCGGCAGTGCATACTTTTAGGGCAATAAGCAAGCTATTTAAGGACAGTTTAATAACCGAGATGCAACGGCTCACTGAAATCTACATGCAATCGTCAAAGAGCTATTCCAGCATCATTCTGATTTGCTCGTCGTGTGACCAGAACAAATTGTTTTTCTTTTAATTTATTCCTGTGGACATTCTCACAAAACAAACATGGGGATTGACAGGGTAATTTATAGAACAGTTTCTAATAGAGGGTAGTAAGCACTTCAATAAAATGGAAAAAAGAGCAGTGGAGGAAACGTAAGCAGGACGAAGTTACACATCCTTATGCGATGGCGTTTGGTGGAACTGTGCCTGCCTGCATCACACACCCCATAAATATCTGTCATGCGATTTACCAATATTCTTAGGCACTAATGTCAGTGTGAAAAATGCTAAAATGAATTTTTATTTTCATTTTCATTTTCTACTGCCTGTCACCATCTTATAAATCCAGTGCTGTCCAGACCAATGCTATCACTTGGCCATGGGACAGCCTGCAGCCCCACCCCCAGGAACAGGAAAGCTTCTGTGGGGTTGAGAAGCCTGGAAGTAAATTATTCCAGCTCACCTGCTGTGCGGCCTTGGGGAGGCTGGGGCCTGAGCCACACACTCAGTATCTAGAGGTTGGCCTGACTGCCTGCAGCCCTAACCCAGGGGCAGAAGTCAATCCGCAGGGTCCCTAAAGATGCCTACTTCATCACCAGGAGGAAGCCCGCCACTGGCCTCTGACTTCTCTCAGTGGGAGGCTTCCTTTCGGGGACAGAAAGGTAATCGTTCCCTGGAAGTCACAGTAGACACGTCCAGGAAGTTCTACCCTTGCAAGAAATGTGGGTTTTCTAGACAAACATCCCCGAAGAATGGGTCACTTAAGGGCTACCTTAAGACCAGTCGCTTCATATTTCATAACTGAAATGTAAACACGCCAAAGACCACTGCTAATAATTCGGAGCCAAGGAAGCACAGACAAGAGAGAAGACACAATGACAGGAGATCTGTTTCAGGGCAGCATTTATAGGCGAGAGCTCTCAAACAGGATGTTAAATTTAATAAGTGCAAAGTGATGCAGCTGGAAGGAAAGAAGAGCCTAGCTAAGTATGATTTAAATGGTATTGAATTAGCTAAAAAGACAACGGTGATGTACTGATAAAGATGGCAAGTAAACTGGCGTCGCCAGCAGAGAAAGCGGGCCTGGCTCTCGCAGAGGGCCATGTCTTAGAAAGAAGTCTACTTGCTGTTCCTTCTAAAAGAAAACTTTTATTCCATTTACGATGTCTTTGAACTTGGACTCTCCTGAAAGTAAGGGTTCGCTGAGGACAAGGCTCAGCAGAATACCCGCCCACTTCTGCTCCCTGCACTTCGCTTCTGCCAATTGAATTTGACCATGGGCATTATGGTCTTTGCCGCTCACTCATTCAACCACTATGAAGCAACAAGAGTCGCACTGGTTTCTTTAGGGCAAACCAAGAGGAATCAAGTCCCCTTCCCTTAGACAGTATAATGGGTTGAATTATGTACTCCCAAAAGATATGGAAGTCCTAATCTCTCACACATGTAGATGGGGCCTTGTTTAGAGTTTATGCAGATGGCCAAATTACAATAGTCATTAAAGTGGTCTCTAATCCAGTGTGACAGGTGGAGATAACAAGGGGAAATTGGAACAGAGAGACAGACAATGAGAAGAGACAGGAAGAAGATGGCCATCCATGGACCAAGGGACACCTGAGGCTACCAGAAGCCAGGAGAAAGGCGTGGACCATATTCTCCCTCACAGCTCTCAGAAGGAGCCAGCCCTGCTGACGCCTTGATTTTGATTCTAGCCTCCAAAACTGTGAGATAAGTGTCTGTGGTTTAAGTCCCCCATTTTGTGCTACTTTATTACAACTGCCAGAGAAAACTAACACAGACTGGGTCCCAAAAGAAGCAAAGTCAATGACAAAACTGCCAAACCCAGTGGAACTCCTCGTGGGTGTCTGTCTACAGATGGTTTGACTCAGTCAGGGGGGCCGGGTCCAGTCACTGGACCACAGACCACCACCGTCCATGTCAGTTCCATAAAGCCCATCAAACAAAATGATGGTTTGTATCCCATACAGAGGCTGACCCAAAGGGGACCGTTTAATCCTCTAAAAGGACGATCAGAAAGAAACAGAAGCAATAAAGGTTAATGGAAAAATTAATCTTGGTGACCTATTCGGGCAAATCAAAGTTGTGGGACATGCATTTATTTAAAAGGAAAATGCAAAGAATCTTTAGAAGGGCAACTTCAGATAAGGGGGCAGAAATAAGACTTTAATTAAAAGAGTCTTCAGTCACCTATTTACATAAATGTTGAAAAGATCGTCTTCTGATAACGTAGTAACGATGAACAACAGCAATAATTCTATGTTAATTCTGCAGAAGATGGAAAGAGATTTCAGGTGACCAGTCCTGCTTCCTCACTGGGTGTCCACCCCATAGTAGGTACTCTGTAGATGCTCCCTAGATGCCTGTTAGTTTACTGAGACCACTATGACTGGCCATCTGCACCCCGGTTATAAGTGAGCAAAATGCATACACGAGAATGACGTCGACTGTACAGTTAAGCTGCGTCACTTCTCACACGGTGACAAGTGACCTGCCGTTAGTCGTGCTTGTCCCTTGCTATACCCGCCATCCCTTTACCTGAGCATGGTGAGCCCTCTCTCCTCCAAGGGTTAAAAAGATGGTATCATGCTGGCTGCGAAGGACCTGTAAGATAAAGGCCACCTTGTTAGAGAGAATTTCATCAAACTCAGAGTCGTCTGAACATATGTAAGCAGATGCGAGGTTTCACTTACAAATTTCAAGCTGGAAGTTGCCCTTTCCTATTTCCAGCCATTCTAACTGCCTGTCCTTGGAGAAGGTCTCTGCATAGTCATAATCAATGAATGTGAAGGTCTCGTCATAAATACAACCCTTGAACTATCAATCTTCCAAAGAATATTTCTGCTTTAAAAGTAGTCCCTATTGCTAAAGTCACCAGACCTGGACAAGAGCCAGGGCCAGGGCCTCCCAAACCTAGAAAAGCCTAAGTAATAAAGCTGTATATTAAGGAAGGGCAGGACGACCCGGAGTATCATTCAGAAGCAATGTGAGGTGCTGACCACTATAGGGTTACTCTGCTGAAGTGTGGGAAAGACTTCCGGTGCATGGCCCACCTGAAATAAGAGTTAGGCACTTGTAAGTTTCCTCTCAGGAAATCTGTTGTACCGTAAACTATAAAAATGCATCTAGAGGTTTTCACAGAAGAAGTCTCAGCTTTGTTCATTAGCAAGTATTTTGAAATCTCGCAACGCAAGTTGGGTCCACAGACCAGCAAAGTCAGTACCGCCAGGGAGCCTGAAAGGCTGAGACCTCCTGAAACAGAACACGATCCTCGGGTGATTCCTATGCTCATTCAGGTCGGAGAAGCATGGTTTTGAAGTGCCTGATGCACTTGACCTGAAATCACTTGGAATCACAAGAAATAGGTTGCCTGAAACTTCAAGATCATCTGCTGGTGGCCAGGGGTTAACAGAATCACAATCCTTTTATTACAGTAGAATGAATCTGGGGACCTACTAAACTCTCCAGAAACCCCTTACTGGCTGGCCACGTCAACTCTTCTCTTCCAGAGTATGCAGGCTAGTTGAAAACTGACATCGAAAATCATAGCTGATTCTAGAAGAACTTTGTTTTACACTCAAAAGACCAGCACCGTAGGCCATTCATTCATTCCGTAACCGGAGAGTGGACATCTATCTACTCCGCAATCCATAATAACCCACACTGGGCAAAGAGTCCCAAGTGCAGTGGCAGGACGGAAATTAAAGCAGGAATGGGAGCTCTCGCAGGGAAGGGTCAGCGCAGGAGGGGAGGAAGGGTGCAGAGGGGGCACGGTTGCGCACTCAGAAAGCACCTGCCCCAGACCTAGAGCTCTGTGGAGGCTTCCTGAGCTGAGCTTTCAACAGAGAAGAGGAAAGATTTTTCAAGAAGCAGCCCACCTACAGGGCCAGTGAGTGAGAAGCTGGATTAGGGCGAGCGTTCGGACCAGCAATGAAGGAGTCAACTACTTTGCTTAGAAAAAATGTTGGATAGTGATTTTATAGTTTCCCCCCCTCCCAACTGCTTTGAATATTTGTATGCACGAGCTGTAACTGTGGCAGCCCTGGGGAACATTTTTTCTCCTTTCAACTCTCCTACCTGTAGACAAGGAGGAATGGCAAACATCAAATGCATGGAGCTCTGACTCAGAAGTCTGCTGAATACTGCAAGGGGGCAGGGACAACAGAACCGTGCCTCCACAGCTGCTGGCTGATCACACAAGAGTGTCAATGAAACCTCAACCAGCGATACGGGGGACATAAAGGGAATCGCATTAAAGTTATCACAAAAGTCAGCAAACTGTCTTCAGTGAGGGACACTGGCCATTTGGCAGGTGCGCCGCTGGGAGCAACGGAAGGCTCTCGGTGAGACCACAGTGTGTCATCCACTGCCTCTGCCTGTCTCCTCTCCCCGAATTTAAATAGACCCTGCCCTGCCTCCTTCCCCCTCACTTCCTCCTGTGATTTCTCTGACTCATTCTCCTTCTCCCTCACCACCTCCAAGCGCCCTCCCATCTCTGATTCAACTCCCTTCTTCTCCCTCTCAGCCTGCCTGTTTCTCACCCGTTCCTGTAATGAGGAAGAGAAGCGAGGGTAACAGAGCATCTTTCTACCTTTTTTCCCTTGTTCTATCTCTTTTCCCTTTTCTTCACTAAAACTCCCACACATCTTTCCCCTCTTCTTTGCTCTCTCCTTTCCTCAAGTCGAATCTCTGTGATCCGTGTGTAGCCAGTCCTCCCCGGCCCAGAGGTGAGAAGTGACAGGACAATTGCTGGACCCCTCCGCTGATCCACTGTCACATTTGGAGTTCCCAAGATTCTCTCGACCTGCTGCCAGGTCAACAGTTGAGAAGGAAAAAAGAAAAAAGAAAATTTAAAAAATATAGTAAGCTAGCATTTTCTCAGCAGTTTTTTAAAAATGTAGGACAATTCTGGGATGTTCAGCTGGTGTACTCAAAAGGTACAGAGGTGTAAAGTAATCTAGGCAAAAGGGCTTCATTCTGTCTCTGGTTTTCTGTAGGGACGCTCCCACCACCCTACCATGAATTCAGCTCTCTCCTTAGTGTTAATCTTGCCCCTCTTGTGCCCATCCCCCAAACCCTCCCAAGATGACTGACATGCGCCTGATTACTGGTGACAATACAGCAGGAGTTAGCAGAGTGCTTCCTGATAAAGGCACAACACAGCACACAAAGAGGTTCATATAACGCCCCATCAGGAAACCTAGCAAGTAGATGAAGATTATTGTAATATAGAAAATGCCTGGAACCACTTCCCCCGTGAAATGCACTCACGGAGAACTCTGCAGAGGCGGCTGCGGAAGGGCAATCTGATACATGCTCTTTGAATTACAAAGAAGCAATTGGGTTTTCGTTAGGTGTTTCACTCTTATTTTCAACCCCTGCGAACCATCAGCAAAACTCCGCAGACAGGTCTGGTTTGCTCACCCTTTATGGTGCCTAGAGGTAGCGTGTGCCCCTGAAATACAGGAGATGCTCCCCAAACATGTGAGGAACGAATGAGTTAACTAATCAAAGAATCAACTGATCCATCAACATAAGCCTAAGTCACAACAGAATCAAGTAGCTGGAGGAAAAGACTACGGCACATGGAAAATCTCCCCCAGCTTTCAGCATTGCCACCTAATCATAAGGTCAACGCGGGGTTTTGGAAGTCACTCATCTCCAAGGAGTAGAAAGGGAAGAGGGGGTGGCCGGGTAGGGACACGGAGTGGTCAGATGTGACAGCTAACTTTCCAATAGCAAATGAGCGAATAGAAAATCTCTCGAGAACAGACCAAAGTTCTCGAAAAGAGCACAGCAGTCTGGGATAAATTAGTCAGTCCCTCCGTTGGTTTCCATGATGTTTTGTTCACACCCTGGCATTACTGATGGTCTCATCACAGCATTCCTCTTCTTCAAACTTTGTGAGTCACACTAGGAAGTGACGACCTGACCATGGCTCCCCAAGATTTCCGGGGCAAGCCAAGAAGGCTCCAGAATGGATTCACTCTGAAGACCAGGAAACGGATTGTAACCCCAGCTTGGAAAACGCTGGGATGGGGGTGGGCAGCGAGGAGATGTGATGGGTGGAGC
The DNA here is from genome assembly GCF_009834535.1 of Camelus ferus. Lineage (NCBI taxonomy): Eukaryota > Metazoa > Chordata > Mammalia > Artiodactyla > Camelidae > Camelus > Camelus ferus. The sequence continues at coordinate 5,442,539 of NC_045709.1, forward strand.
TACGCCTACTCAGAACCCCGAGAGGTCCCACCCCTCTCGACTCCCGTGGGAGCTCAGGGACCCGGTTAGCAGCTCCCCAAACAGTGATGCAAGTCACTCCAATCAACCAACGAAGAGTGAGAGCAAAGCTGGCCTAGCTGGTGGTGCAACTGGTTATCGCTTGCTCTTAAAAATGTCTTAAACGTAATTTATTACATATAATCAGTGTTCCCGGAGTAGGCGTTCACTTCTTCACGTTCAAAAATTCACAAGCAGTTCTTTTCAACATTAGCAACACTAACACCATTAAAATCATTGGGCTGAGATGGTCACCACCTCCCCCACCCAAGAAAAGACATCTTCAGACACCTATCCCATTATCATCCAGAAAGATCTAGAAAGAACCAGTGGTAACTTTCAACACCATTGCCCCCTCAGTCCCGAATCAGTTTTAACAAACGCCCTGCACCCTGTAATCTGAAAAGAAGGATTCTGCCTCTTGAAGAGAAAACTTCAGCAGTCCTAGGGCACCTATTTTAATTTAAATCCAACCCAGTGCAAAATGCCTCGATGGCCCATCCGTGGAGAGAGTATTTTAAAGCAATTACTTATATTACTACATCTGCATATCATGATACCTAAGTTTGTTACCATTCAACAAGCAGGGTCTTCTAATAATAAGAAACTAAAGAAAAGACAGCATGCTTTAAGCGTTTCTCCCCTTAAATTTCATTTTGAGGTGTCCAGCAATAGAGTTTCCTAATCACACGAGGGCCTGAGCTCTACAATTTCAGTCTTGCCTATAGATCATTGTAAGTATTTCCAGGAAGAAGAAAATAGTTGTACTTGTCATCTGCCTTCACTCCCTCAAGTCCCACAGCTGTGCTGTTGCACCGGGCCGTTGAGAACTGCAGAAAGGAGGGGAAGTCTGTGACGGCCCAAAGCCCGCTCGGAGTGCCGTCTCCCCCTGTGATCCACGTGGTGTCCTTTCCAGATCAACTCCCTGTTCAGTTTCACCAGCACCTCAACACTTTTATGACCTCTGACCTCACCTGGATAAGCTACTGCTTATGGGAAGGATATAAACCACTTTCTTCCACAGCATCTTTGTGCACGTGCGTATACGAGTGTTCATTTCTCGTATGATTTCCAAGTTAGAACTCAAGGTCAAACAGGCAAATTGTGCATCCACAGCAGGAGCTGCAGAATGAAGGCAGAGCAAGGAAAGGGCACCCATTGCCACCACTTCCACTGCACCCTGGGAAGATATAACAGAACCCAGACAATCCCCTTCTCAGTCCCGAGATCCAGCCACGCCCTCGGCTAAACAGGCCTTCCCATGGCGGGGGGGGGGGGGGGGGGGCGGCCCATGAATGCCTCGCTAAGAGATCCCCACATATTTCCATAGTTTATGACGACAAAGCAATTACGGCTTCAGTCGTTCGTGAATAAAGCTCCTTAACATTTTAATGAGAACATTAAACTCAGCTTCACTTGGTTTGGTCTCCCTAGAAAGTCTGTTAGCCTTGGACAAAGTTTCTTTAAAAAGCAGTAATGACATCGCAGGCCTCTCTGTGTCCCACGGGGCATGACCGGGCCACAAGCACGGGCTGCATCACTTCTCTTCTGAACCAGCCCATATATCGTGATATGGGTGCCGTCTGGTAAATGAGAGAAGGCGTCCGGAGAAATACTTTCCTCTCTGTGGTACTTGTGTGTGTCTGCGTGCTCACTCATTTTATTTCTGACTTGTCTCCTAATTCGCCTTTTATGTTATACACAGCTTTGAGTCCAACGTGTGACTCAGTAAATGTTAAATCATACTTTTCTGCTCTTTTCCCTTAATCATTTCCTCCCGCCTCTGCTCTCTCTGGCAACGTGACCGATTGCCACCAAGGCTCCCAACTGCCATCTGCCTGGGGGCCCATTACATTCAGCAGACAACCAAGAGAGCTTCAGGAGCCAGAGGTGAACAAGAAATAATTCTCAGCCTCAGTGACTTAACAAGAATGTCGGCCTCTTCCTCTGAACAGAGTCTGGAGCAGCGTCAATGAGAGAGTTTGCCACCCTGAAAACCAAGTGGGACAGAAGAGCAAAGCTGAAGTGGGTTAATATATTCAGGTCACTGATGCAGTCAACTCTCCCAGCATTGACTGAGCACCTGCTGTGCACTGAGAACAGTTCCTGATACTGGGGTGCAGTCAGGAGTGAGGCAGACAAGACCTCCACTCCCACAGAGCTTAGCAGTAAACAGTAAGAGAGAACATCAGAGGGTAACAAGTGAGATGAAGCACAGACAGTAGGGTGACGGGGTAAGAGAGGCCAGGTAAACAGGGCAGACAGGAGGAGACAAGCAGAGCAAAGAGCTACAGCAAAATCCTTAAGGTCAAGGTCGTGGAAAGACGTGGAGGAATCTTAAATGCACACGACTAAATGAAAGGAGCTAATCTGAACCGCCCGTCTCCTGTATGATTGCAACTACACGACGTTCTGGAAAAGGCAAAGCTATGCAGAAAGTAAAAAGATCAGTGGTTGCAAGGGACTGGGGAGAGGATGAGATGAACAGAAGTACAGAGACTCTGTAGGGTAGTGGAACTTCCGTATGACACTGTGTGACTTCTGCATAACGGTAGATACATGTCATCACACATTTACCAAAAGCCATAGAAAGTACAACACTAAGAGTGAGCCCTAAGGTTAACCATGGACTTTGGGTGATGGTGACATGTCAGTGTAGGGTCATTGACTATAACAAATGTATCGCTCTGGTGGGGGATGTCCTCAGTGGGAGAGACTGTGCCTTCAGGCAGGAGATATATGAGAACTCTCTGTATTTCCTCAATTCTGCTGTGAACCTAAAACCACTCTTAAAAAGGAAGTCTTTTTTAAAAAAATTCTTAAAGTAAAAAAGTGTGGGGCATTGAAGAACAAAAAGGAGTCCGGCTTTGCTAGAATATAGTGACCAAGGCAGGGCAGGGAATGACACCAAGGAGGTGACAGGGAGGAGGTAGAATTCCACTCTAAAGGCACCAGGAGCCACCAGCTAGTGTGAAGCGGGGCTCGTCACATGTTTTACGTATCTGACAAGTCACCGGGCTACTGTGTGGGAAATGGATTAGAGAGAGGAGTCAACAAAGGCTGACGGTGGTGGTCGCGGGCGGCAGCTGCAGAAGTGACTGGATGTGAAATATGTTTTGAAAGAAGAGCTGACGGGACTGACGATGGATAGTTTGGAAGTGGGAGGTGATGGAGAACGAGAAGCTAAAGATGATTTCTGAACAGGAGGAGATGCTGTTCACTGAGACGGGGAAGGGCCTTGGGAAATTACCTGTGAGGACCACACAAGGTGCCACGTGGAGCCCGAAGGAGGCAGTGGGAGCATCCGGGTCCATCAAGGGAGCTCAAGTGCGACTGGCGTGACCTCTGCCTTCATCAGAAAAGCAAATGTGTGTGTGTGTGAGGGAGAGAGAGACACGTACACTCACATACACTTATGTATAGGGATATGTGCAAATATATGTCATGTTTAATAGACAGGCTTTGCAATTCCAAGAATATTTGAAATCATTTCAACAATCTTTCAAGAAATAAAGGGAAAGAGTTGTGTTGCGGTTGTGGTTGTTGTGTGCCCATTAACATGCAAGGAAGCCGAGGGCAAATGAGGTGAAGAGCCTTGCGGGAAGTCACAGGGCCAGGCACCAGCAGAGCTGAACTAGGAACCAGGCGTCCACACCGCACATCACACCCCTCAGGGTAAACCATCCACAACATGCTGTGGGACACACACTTCGGATGAGGTGAGGGGTGGTGAGGTGCTGCCCCCTTTCCTTTACCCATCCTGTCTGGACACTATTTAAATCAGCCATAAAATGTGGCTGACAAATCTTAAAAAAAAAAAAATCAATAACATGAAAGCAAACCTCACAGAGAGCAAGTCAAATACTCAAGTGCAACGTGACACTGATTTTTAACCAGACGTTTTAATTATGAACAACAAGACCTCTCACGCACGAGCCCTTCAGAAACCTCCTTGGGGTGACAGAGACGGAGCTTCCTCCAAAACAGAAGAAACGGGCGTAATACTGTCTCCTGATCCGCCTCACTGGGACCTCCTCACCTCTTCTCTGGGTTTCTCAAAGCACACGAAAAGCACCACGTATTAGGAAAAGGGAAATAAAAACATTAGAAGCAAAGGGTTGACAGGTCTGGTTTTTGCAACATTATTTAAAGGAGCAAAATTCAACTCGATGAAGTTAACTGCTAAAACCATTCCGATCATATTTAAAGAAGACGGGGGGCGGGCCTGGGAGGGCTGGCCGCACTGCTAGCCTGTACACCACCTCTACAGGGCTTCACGACACACTCCTTTTCTAGCCACCAGGCTCTCCCCCAGAAGCTGCGAGTCTCCCACCTCACATCTTGACGCCTGAGAGGGAAACGGTGAGGGGGTGTCCGCCACCGTGTTTGTCGCTGTGAGACATACACTCCGTTCCTCCCGACTGTGGGCTGCCTGCTTTTCTTGTTGATTTGCAGACTTCCTCTCTGCCGCTTTTCTCTAACGATGTGTTTCCAAAGGACCCCGACGCTGCAAGCACAGCCCCATGCGCGGACCGCGTGGTCGCAGCCAGCAGTACCCATGGTAACCGGACTGAGCACCCGAGCAGCAGGTTAGGGAGAAAAGGGTTTGAGATGTTTGGCCAGCTGCTCCCTGACCTCCAACCAGGGGATTTAGAAAATCACTTTTCAGTGTTAAAATCATATGTAAAGATGGGAATCAGTCCCCATCAATGTTGATTTTCTTACCAAATGTTTTCCCGGAGATACCCACGGCCAACACGCTCAGCACACACGGAAGGAGAGTGGACACTTGCTCTGTGGTTAGACAGACACCCGCGCAGCTCTCTCTCTGAAACAATCCACAGCTTCATTCACATCGAGATCCTCCACCGGGCCCTATCTGCCTACAGAGCCCTGCTCGGGTACATCATTTTCCTAACTCTGTCTTCTCATTCCATTCGGATGTTCTTTCTTCTTTTTGGTAGTGTGGTGATTGCGATTTGCGAAGAGAGTTAAGGAAAGACAGATGGCAAGAGTGCAGGTAAACTGAGGATAGTTCACAGGGGGCTGGACTCAGAGCCTAGTTAGAGCCTAAGTCAGCGAGCCAGGTGGGCCGACGGTGGGGGCCTGGAGGGCAGACAAGCACGCGAGTAGGAATGGCCAAAAGCAAGCAGTGGACTAGAAACCGGGGAGGCATCCAGGGTAGCAGGCTTTCAACACCACTGAGAGACATCTTAGAGGCGACTCCAGAGCCTGGAAGCAGGAGGATGCAGGACCCCAGTGGTACCTGTCATGGGCAACGGCAAGGAACAGTGTGGGCAACAGCACGGCGAACGCCACGCTCCTCTCCCTTTACAGGCAAAATAACCTCTCTGCACAGCTCTATTTCTTGCCTTTCTTTCACAGCTTGGGCCTGATGTCAAATACCCTTTTATCCTCGTAAGACACCTGAAACCCTTGCCAGCCAATTATCAGAGTGATGACCCTATCCTTACACAATTACACACCATCGCTTTCTTTGCAGAGCATTTTTCACATCTACAGTGTCATTTCATTCTCACAACAACTACGTGCCATACACACTATGAGATCAATAAACCCAGGCTCACAGAGACTTAAAATTTTGTGCAGTGCCACACAGGTTTGAAAGAGCCTTCACTCAAACCCCGATCTTGCAACTGGGGACCCTGTGCTTTCTAGAACACGCTGTTAGTCTATTTCTTGTCCTCTATGTGCTGTAAACTTCACTAATCTAGGCTTCACTAATTCAGAATTGGTGAGGCAATAAACCAGCGCCCGCTGATACTGACTTACCTGGAATCTGGGAGGTGCTACAACAGATGTGCCTACACCATCACACAGGACGCTGGATGGGGAAACTACAGCCTGAAGGTAGAGAGAGAGAAAGCTTGCCTTTGTTTAGTCATGAGGCCTACATCACCAACGTAGCACCAATGTGCAGTTACAAAAATTAATTTGCTAACTATAAATGATTTAATTCTGTTTCCATGGCTAATCAATATTTTCTAAAATTCAAAAACAAAAAATCCCCCAAATGTAAGGTATGATCTTAAAGTAACAGTACTGAGTCTATAGGCTAAAATAAAAAGCCATCACAGTTGTATGGTTCTGTCAAGCACTTTTATCATTTATTACATTATTCTGTAGTTCAAATTTCTGTTCATTCATATCTGCCTCTCCTTAAAGAGTCTGACATAAAGCTGGACTTCAAATATTTGTTGGATGGATGGATGGGCACACAAAGGGATGAATGCATGTGTCCATCAAGCTGCACCCCATGTCAGTTACAGAAGGAAATGCCACTTGCTTTAAGCTCAATGGGCCAAGCTACATAGATACAGATTCAAATCCTGATGTTTGCCATTGTGTCATATTGGGCACATTAACTCAGTCCTTGATTCTAAGCTTCCTCGTCAGCAAGATGCGGTTACCTCCGAGTACCACACGGAACTGATGAGGATCAAATGACGTCACAGACTCGGTACACGGCCCAGGTTGCAGAAGCTGCTGTCGCTTATTTATTTCCCCCTTTCTATCACAAGTCTAGCATGACCCCTTTCATACCACCCTTCACAATGGCGCTTCAGTATACAAAACCCTGCTGGAAAGCTAACGGATAAACATCAGTTCTCGACAATGATGGGCCACCTCCCCTCCACCAACATCAAACTTGTCTACTCCTGGTTCAGAGAGAAGCTGTTGTGTATAGCAGGTGTTCAGCCGATTTTGATGACTAACTGTGGTGATGACTAGATGAGTAAATGTCCCAGAGAACCGAAGCCCATCAATATTCTTTTCTAAAACGCATGGTATACTTAACCACTTTGCTAAAAGAACAGGTCGAAAGAGATGCAGCATTTTCTTGACCCAGGGTTATCCACATGAACTCAAGACTTAACAATGGAATGAGAAGTTATAACTCTTTGTAGGCTTTGTAAGTCAGTAGATTTGCTCACACTAAACGTTCCCAGCTTTTGACGCTGTGATCATGGCTTTCACTTCTTCCCATGGTCAGTAGCTTCATCCTCAGGAAGGCATGTGACACTGAGTAATTAACAAGACAAAATCTTTGTCATCTTCAAAGAGTTTACCAGGAATCATTCTCAGGTATTTCTCAGCTATGGCCTCATGACACATGTTTAGTAAGAGCTTCAAGGAGGACCCACATCTTTCCGAGTCCAAGGAGACCTGCTAGATCCCCCGTACGTAGTAGGCACTCAACAAATATTTATAAAGTGAATTAATAGAGTAAATAGCATGCAACCTTTGTAATTACTGTTTTCTATTTGACGACTTTATTCTAATCCATGACTAGGCCCCTGACTCGTTTAAGGCTGTACTTTTTCATCTGCAAAATAAGGAAGTTTGGGTTAAATGATCTCAAAGATCCTTTCTAACATTAATCTTCCATGGTCCTATACTTTTGGGCACATATATATGTTCCAGATGATGGAGCTGCTGGAAATCTGACCACCAGGTGAGATCTCAGAGGACATAATGAATAAACAACGCACTCTTCACCCTCTATTACAGATGTCCTCGAAATCACTGACTAAGTGCCTCTTGGCAATATTGTACCATATCCTTGTACCACGGCAACAAAAATTAAAAAATTAGCTCTTTGATTTCCTTCTCTCACCCTTAACGTCATAAATGAAGAAAGACTGACCCTGGAATGTAAACATATTGATCTATTTTTATTTTCCTGAGTCAAATGTTCAAAAGTGAAAAACTAGCATACTTCCAAAGCCAACTGAGTTCAAGCAAACAAAATTTAAAATTCCTCAAAGGAATTTTTTTTTTTCCTAAGAACTAAAGCTAGCGCTGCCACTGATCCTCTGTTCCTAGCTATTTCTTGGTGCATATATTAACCTACCAGCTACATTTGTTTTAGTAATATTACAGCTTCACTGTTTGCATAGAAACACAATTCGACTCCTTTAAACTAGTCTAACTATATTAAAACTGAAACTTCTAAATTAAAAGCGTTCACACAGACAGGAGGTGGATGCTTTCAAATACCAAGTCAAAGATTTGTCAACAAGCAGAGCTGAGAGGCACAACAGCACAGCTTCTCCCCCGGGGGCACCGGCCGCCTTGGACAGCTCCCTCTCCCAGGGAGGACACAGTGCCTTTAATTCCATCCGACACGAATTCAAAGCACACTTTCCTCAAGTGTTGTACCAAACTCTCTAGGGGATGCGAAAAATGAATAAAACATATCATCTCTGCCTGGGAGGAGATGCAGCAAGCCGAGTGGATAAAAGCAGCAAAACCGGAAAACAACTACCTGGGAACGAAAGCCAACTTTGCCATAATGAGCTGGACCCGAAAGGGCAAGTTACTCAACCTTTCTGATCCAGCGTCTTCCTCCACAGCATGGTGCGAATAACAGGACCCACCTCGTTAGGGCTGTTACGAGGATTCACTAAGTTATCCCTCCCACCGCGTTAAGAGTGGTTCCGGGCACACAGCGAGCGCTCAGCGTTGGCACCTGTATCGTGATTACCATCATTATGAACATACAACCCGTGAGTTTAAAAGTTTCATTTTTTTATTTAGTCAAACTGAAGCTATTACAGATCCTAGGACCTGAATGGGAGAAAGCAAAGTGGAAAATTCTCTTTCCAAGTTTCATGATTTTCCTTGTGTCTTCCTGACCAATTATACCCATCTCTTCCTCAGACAGACATGAAGACGGTGATGGGTAAGGATGTAAAGAGGTGAAGAAACATGGGAAAGAGAGAAAAGGAGAGCGTGTAAGGGGGGCAGGCAGGAGGAGCATTTCTGAGTGACCTCAAACCATCAGGGAGGCAGGGGTTGAACTAAGACAGAGACAGAAATTCGTTGCAGTCCTGCCCTGACTCTTTTCCTCCTCTGTCCAGAAAATCCCTCCTGCTTTTCCTTCCACTGTTTACACCTTTGTTTCATAGACTGTTAGAGGCAGAAAGGGCCTCATAGGTCCCCTAATCGAGTTTTCTTATTTCATACATGAGAAAAACCGAGGGCCAATGAGACGGCCATTCACCGGTGGTTGTACTGCTCTGTGGAGGCACCGACAGTGCTAACGCTGGACTCCCAGTGCCCCTGGTCTGTGCTGTCTCCCTGAGGACAACAGAACGAGTACATGGAGTCTGGCTGGCCCTTATCCCGTTTGGCAGGTGTACAAATTTTTATCTTGGGAAGAAGATCTTGAGAAATAGTCTTAAATGAATGAACAAGGAGCTTACTGTTTTTAACGCAATAAACATGTCTTATGATTACCTTCATTGCCTGCTAAGCCTAAAATTAGGTTTTTCTATGCTTGGGCAAGTTCTGCCTACCCAATAACAGAACAATCAGATTGCAATTAAACAGATTTTCTCACTTGGGTCCTACACAAACAGACACACACACAAACACACACACACACACACACACACACACACAAAACCAAGAGGCATTTAATCAAAACAAAGTTTGAACCCACTCTTAATTGTTACTCTTCTGGCCTGTGTTTAAGAGAAGGCGATATCAAATATTGCAAGATAAGGCTCTCCGAATATAGACTTTAAATCATTTCTCTTCCAAAATAGGAACGAGTTTCTTGCTACAGCTTCATACGCTCCTTCTAATCCAACAACAAAAGGCAGCCTAAGCGCTGCATTCCCCAGGCTTTCCTGTCTGGCTTCACGGTGTGCCCTCAGCGTGGCTGTCCCAAAGCAGGTCAACTGTCTCCTAGATGGCTTGACTTTCCTTATTCCTAGCTTTCAAGTGCACAGTGGAACTGAGGCTCTGTAACCAGAGCCTTTTAAATACCCTTTAATAATTAATATATTTAAAAATAAACACCACAAGTATGTGTTTCTGTTGTGGTTATAGCTCAGATCCTTAACTATCTGGCTAAAATGAACATTTTCGAAAAAAACAGGAAAAGCCCCTGGCTTGCTTACACACTCCCCCTTTCCCTTTCCCTACGATTAGGGAGCTACTCTCTTATTTGCCTCACGATGTGGGGTTTCAAAGGTGTGGCCTCGCTGTGATTAGGGGAGAGATTCTGTCAGTCTTCTCTCATTGTTCAGACTTCAGGAACACCCGACTCTGGGCCACTAAAAATAACTCAGCTCTGTTGTGCAAACAGGTGCTGACTTTTAGTAGACTAGATCCACATAAAGCCTGTTATTAGAACTGGGCTTGGTAAGGATCGTTTACGAGGGTCTAGACTCTGCCACTACTATGTTTTTGTTTTTGTTTTTGTTTTTTGTTTTATTCTCTCCATTTTTCTTTCAGGGTAAATGCAGCTGGCCACCACCGGTGGTGGTGGTTGTGGCCGCCATTCTCATTCATAGGAAATTCAATAACAGGAAAGGCAGAACTCAGTGTTGCCAAGACAACTGCAAAAATCAAACACCGAAGCAGCTCGGGAAGACTTGAGCCAAAATCTGAAAGTTTCTAAGGAAGGAAAAGAAAAAGTTGCAGCATCCTCCTCCCCTGCGTGCCGACCAGCAGCGGCAGCTCAGTCTCTCCAGATGCCTCGCAAAAAAGAAGCACCGCAAATGGATCAGGAGCTGAGATCCTGGGGGAGCCAATTAGATTTAAGCCGTTTTCAAAATTCTGTGAGAGAAAAAAAATGGGATTAGGGAAAAAAAAAAAAAAAAAACCTGGCACTTAGAATGACATTTTACATGTTCTGCTTAGGGCTTATGGAAGACTACTCATATAAAGTCTAGTTGTCACGTTTATAAAATAAACCTTGGGTTTTTAATATAACAGAATAGAATCCTTGGCTAAGAAAACAAACTTCACTTTGGAGGAAGGATGTGGCACATCACATCGAATAGGTACCTCATCCTTCATCTTTGGAGTATCAGCCAAAACATGACAAATTAGGCCAAGGTCAGTGGCAGGTAATTGCAGACAAGTTCTCCTCCAGCAGATGGCCATGCATCACTGTGAGCTTCCCGCAACTGTCTAGCAGAGCCAGGGTGGGGACAGCCCTACAAGGCAGGAGGAATGTTCAGATCCTGCCCCCCAGTGCCAGTTCATCCATGGCCCTTTGGTAACTGATGATGGGCGAAGTGGGGACCGGGAAGCGGAGCAGCTTCAGAAAGGACGGCAAGTGTCTCCTCAGGTGCAGAAGCAGGTCTGCTGGTGGGAACCGAGGACCTAGCGTCCCCTGACTCCTGGATCTCTCCAGAGCTCACTACTCTCATTTGGTGGCTATCTGAATCAGGTATAACCTTTCTTAATTAAATGCACAGCAGACATGTCAGAGGCAACAGCGTCAGGCAAATAAACAAAAAAACAAAACAAAACAAAACCAGTGAGGCTTATACACAGCCAACTTCAGTTGGATTTCTGGGATGGCTTCTCTTCACTCCAGGATGAAGCAGCCACAGATCCAACTTCAAAGATGATTTTGTAAAAGCAGCCAGACTCTACCGCTCAGACCCTCATTCACTCCTTCACCTTCTCTTTAATGTGGCATCAAAGTAACTGGGGTCCAAGAAGCCAAGAAGGAGGTAAAAGGAAACATGCCCTCTTGAAAACCATTCTAGGACCCCTGGGCAAGGATCTGCTTTTGTTCTGCTGTGAGGTTGGATGTTTCCGTTACAGCACCTCAACCCTTCTCCCCCTAGGGGAATGGTTATTTCATTGCCTCGGGTGACAAACATATATGAGGCACCTACTCTGGGTCAACCACCGAACCATTATGTCAGGAAGGACACTACGGAAGAGAACTCGGATTCTAAGCTAATGAAGGTGTAACATTCTGTGCAAGAAACAATTCATCTGTCAGCACCTTTTTTTTCCCCAAGTTCTACCTTAAATCTAACCTATTCCATGAGGTTGTTCCGATGTCCTAGCCAGAAATATCATCTCCTTCACTTGAGTTCCTACATCGCTTTCTAGTTTATATTTCAGTCATGTATGTAAGTATCTTATTGCCCCCTTTAATCTTTCTGAACAATAATATTTGAATGACTGAAAAGAGCAAAATGTAATGAATATCAGATTCTTGACTATGCAGTAGAGACAAGTATGTCAGTTACAGAGGAACCCAAGTGGTCAGGGAGGACCTTCCCCAGCTCTGCCTGATAAGATGCCGGAGCTGAACTGTCAAAGGAAGGAAGAAGAGTGCGCCTAAATTAAGGAGGAAAATAAGCAAAAGTCTAAAGTCCCAGGATGTCTCCTAACTCATTTATTTAAAGTGTAGTAAGTTCTAATGACCCTCGGAGAGGCCTCAAAGGGCAATCACAAGTCCTTTTAAGATGGGAGCATCAGTCCCATGACAGCACTGCAAGCCCCCATCAGTAATGACTAGGGGATAATGATATCTTTGTTTTTGAGGCCCTGGAACGCCTCTAGGGACCATCACCCTCCAGAGAATCTTCAGAAACAGCTGCATTCCCATGTTTGCATTTACCAGGCTGAATGATGGGACCTCTACGGAAACAAGAAAGGATTCAGAGCTTAATCAAGCCAAGCCTCTGTTATGCACAGTCGCTACCGCCAATCACAGACAGTGACAAGTTATGTCTTTTTTATGAACTTCTTGGAACAATATTTTCCCTAGATAATTACAACAGGGGAATACGTATCCTGTGTCAGCCCAAACCAAAAAATTCCATGGCCTGAGCTAAACAGCATCAATATAAATATTTGAGCTTTGCAATGGATTCAAAGAAATCGTGTTTAGAATGTCTCTTTCAAGCTAATATTCTTTAGAAAGAACGGTTTCTTAAGCATTTACTTTCTTTCTGGCCTCACTGTGTAAATCACGCTGCTCCTCCTCAATTTCTCAGGCTCCCCAAGGTTACTCTCTAGGGTGTTTGCTCTAAAACCCAGCTTGGCGCCAAAGATTCCGCCCCAGCTTTCAAGTTCACTTAGATGACACTTTCCCACACAGGGTCTCTTCCTATTTCCCTCCATTCAGATCTAGTTGATCTGTATTTTCTGCAGAAAGTTTCGCTTCCCAGTAATTGCCATCTGCCTTTTGCATAGTTTCTTTCCATTCCCCTGGGTAGGTCACTGCCACTGGGAAGGCAGCAGAGAGGAGAAGCCGTTGATCTAATGAAGCTTCTATGCAGGACTCACAGCTAATGGTGAGGAGCTGAGTGCAGTGGTTCTCTGGGGAGCGTAGGTGAGCACAAGTGTTCCGGGCACAGCTGAGATTCATCTGGGCACCTTGCTGTTAGCCTAAAGCAGGCATTCCAACATCTGAGCAGTGACCTGTTAATAGCTTACATAATGAAGAAATGAGGCAGTGTGCTTGGCAATTCAGACCCGAACTATGTAAGGCCTCAGTTCAAAAGGAAATTCTGGGAAGAGAAGTATTAAATGGTGACTTTTTTTTTTTTCTTTAAGATGCTCGTGGTGGAAAAATGGCTAGTACGTTATGGACATCTGAACTCTTCTGCTTTTTCCATCTTTCTGGACTTTTAGACGGCTGGGAGCTCCACTCGGAGCCCAGCCTGGGTGGCCTCCCAGGTTTTCTGGGGAATGAGAACACCTTGCCTGCCGAGATCATCCCCATCACCTATCAGATTCGCCCGCCTCAGGAATGGAAGAAACTTGCCACGGCCTTTTAGAAGACCTGGGGGGAGAGAAAAATTGCCATGTGGTTTTAAACAATGAGAAATCTCCTAAAATAAATGAAGTCTTAGCCAATATAAAGCAACCAAGGAGTCAAAAGTCATGTATGAGACCTTAGGGATAAACTTTCAGCAGGCTCCTCCCACTGTCTTGATTAAAATGACAAAGGAAAAGCATCCGATGCTGTAAACAAAGAAACAGTAAGCAAGGCTGAGTTTTGGACCTGATAACAAAAGGCAGCCTTAAGAAGCTCTTAGGACATACCAGGATCTTATCAAGATTATCTCATTGAATCTTCACAACCATCTTTTTAGGCAGATGATAGTATTAATATCCTCATTTTTAAGATGAAAAAACTGAGGCTTAGCAAGCTCAATTAAATGAATAACCCAAGTCTCCCCAGTTTGATGAGATTTGAATGCATGCTCTCAATTACTGACACTATCAGTGACCAATGAGATTTTTAAAATCAGGATTAGCCTATTTCCAAGAAATTTTGGAGAATGACGGAAAGAGGTGAGCAAGAAAAACAAGAATGCCAAAGGACCAAAAAAAAAAAAGACTGAGAAAAATTAAAAGAAAGAACCGGAGGAAAACACAAAATTTCTCCAACCACGTTGTCACTTCATTTCTGTGTTCTCTGGCTTAATGAGGCAAAAGGAGATTCTAAAGTCAAACGGTGTGAATGTTTGCCCACAAAGACTGGGGCTTGTTCTCAGCCAAGTGAGTCGTCTGTTAAACAAGGCTTCACATGCAGACTCAAACCTCACTTACAGGGTCCCGCTCTTATTCAAGTGTGATTTGTCCCCATGGGGCTCTGTCAAGCGGTCACCGCCCGGGAACTGAGTTTTCTACTGTGTCTCCTCCTCGGGGAGACTGGGGAGGGGTGGTGACATCATGAGAACACTGTCTGCCTTCTGTCCTATGACTCAACTGAATATGTCAGAAACGCTGCTACTGCTGGTCCCGCAGCAATGCATGAATTATTCGATCTGCCAAGCAAATTCATGTGGAAAACAGCAGGCTATCTCTATCCCAGCCCCACGGAAGAGTGGCAGGGCAGCGATGAGAAGCTACTCAAGCAAAACCAGACCACAGGAGAGCTGAACGTCACCTGCTCCCTTCACTCCTCCCACGAACAAGCGGACACACAACATTTCCATCTTCCTCTTGCCAGAAATGGGTAAAAGCAGAATCTCCTCCTCTGCACTCTCATATGAGTTGGGACCAATTGCTAATGACAGCGCTCACCATATTGTGCTGTAATTATATCTGAGGTGTCTGCCTTCCCACTTATGTAGTAGGTCCTTCTAGCCCCTTAGTATCTGAGTCCCACGCATCTGGTACCAAGCTTAACACTGTTGAACAAACCAACGTAAGACTGAATATAACAGTGAGTAGATGACAATGGCTCCAGCCATTTCTGGCTAAAGAAATGCTCTCTTTCCCCTAATGTTTATGACTAAAGATGGCTGACACTGTCACACTCAGACAGGGGTGGGGAGAGGGAGGTCATGGCCATTTGTAGTGTTAGACGGCTAGGAAGTTTCAGCACTCACTGAGTGCTTGTGTGTGGTTTATAGGTGCAGTATCTCGTGTTTTCTTCTGCTCTTGGATCTCTCCCACCTCGTACCTACCTATCTCATAATTTGCTCCCCAAGTCACTTATTTTCTTTGGACTTAATTAATTCAATTAGCATCCTTACTCTAAAAAAGGCATTCTCCTTTTTATTGTAAGTTCCTGGATGGAGGAAAGGGCAGGAAATGTGACTCGGTCTTACCCCACAGCGCTGCCCACAACCTGCCAGCCACATTCCCAGTCTGAAGGATGCTGGAGTTTCAGCAAGACTCAATACAGACACGGCCCCTTCTCTTGCAGAATTTACAGTCGGTGGTAGGAAGAGAGAGAAAAAATAAGGTGAGTGAAGTGTAGTCACTAGGACAGAGGAAACACAGGGTGCTTTAAGAGCACAGAGGAAGGAGATCAAACCTAACCCGGAAATCACAAGGGGCCCCTAGACAGAGTCCTTTGCGGTTTGGACCTGTGAGATGAGTAGGACTTCTCAGGCAGAAGAGGAACACGGGAAGGAGGAGGGGAAGACCCAGAGACGAGTGAGAACACGATGTACTCAAAGCACTTAAGGAAGTAAAGATTGGCTGAGATTGAAGTGAGGAGGCAGTCTGGACCTCAGCTGTTTTATTCCAAGGGCAACAAGAGGCCCTGAAAAATTTTTAACCAAGGTGGTGGTATCTGGATCTGAGTTTCAGGAGAGAGACTGAGGTTGTAGATAAAGACACAGAGATGTGGGAGTTGTGTCGTTAGAGCAGGCTAAGTGTAGTAATAAATAGATCTTCAGCATTTTCCTTTTAGCAAGATTACTCTGGCTGCCATATGGAGAATGGATTATAAAACCGTGAGACTCGATACACAGAAACCACTTAGGATGCTGTCTCAGTAGTCCAGACGAGGATGGTGATGGCAATGATGGAAATGGAGAGTTGGATGGGTTCAAGTGAATATTAAGAAGACAGAATTCACAGACTTCAACAATCCTAGGTCGGGCGATGGTAACCTTCTCCTTAAAGGGCCAGACAGGGAAATTTTAGGCTTTGCCAACCATACAGTTTCTGCCACAACTGCTCAACTCTGCTGTCTGGGTAAGAAATAAACAATGAGAGAGACCATATCCAAGTGAATGAGTGTGTTTGTGTTCCAATAAAAATTTATTTACAAAAAGCAGGCCAACAGGCCAAATTTAGCCCAGGGCTGAAGTCTGCAGACCTATGGAAGGAGTGAGGGGTGTGGCAGTAAAAGCGGTCAAAAATGGCTCCCAAGTCGGGGGCTTGGGCCCTGCCTGGCCAGCTTACTGTTTACAGAGAGAGAGATATGGAAAAGGAGCAGAGTTCGGGCAGGGTGGAGGTGCGGTCACTTTTCAGACAAGCTGAGTTCAACATACTGATGTCCTGAGAGACATCACCCAAGCTCTAGGTAAAAATATAGAGAGTCGGGAGTTGTCTTCATGAGGGTGGACCAAATTTTATAAGCGGACCCCCAAATTCTGTGGCTTTAGTAGTAAGAAATTTCTCACGAGGTAATGTAAGAAACTCACATGGGGATGGGGGATATCATCTGTCCGGTAGCAGTGCCCACGTTGCTGAGCCTCAAGGAGGAAAGTTCAGAGAGGGGCACTTGCGAGAGCCTTCCGTGCACCAGGGCTACACAGGGCACATATCCTGTCCGCCCACCTTCCACTAGAGAGGTCCCACTCCCACGGCCACCTCCCCGCAGGGAGGCCTGGGGAACGCAGCAGAGCTATGTGTCTGGGATCACGGTGGAGTGGATTTGGGTCACAGGCCACCAGGATCGACCACCAGAGTCAAAAATACCTCCGCAGGCCAGGAGGCACAAAGACGAGTAAGAGGGACTCAGGCAACCATGTTCAGAGCTTGGAAGAACCCCCGCGTCTGGAGATGAAAGGAGGAGGAGGAAGACCCAGCAAAGGAGAAGGACAGGAGGAAGCAAAACTGGAGCAGTGAGGCGGGCACTCAATGAACGTATGTAGAAATGAGCACAAATTTAGCCTTTAAGCGTTGAGCCCACCTCTGACAAGCTGACTCTTATTTGGTACCTCTGATACTTAGACAAAAATGAGCCAAACTGCATTTAAGTGGCAAAATCGGCTCCTCAAAAAAATCTAGGTTTTCATTACCATTCAGATGGACTGCTTCAGGGCTACGTACTGCAATATTCTCTCTCTCTTTTTTTTTTTTTCCTCCATTCACTTTTGTGTCCATAAATCAACCTATATAAGTAAAATGTTTTCTGCATCAAAAATTTTACGTGGTCTCACACACATACAGACATACGGCTGTAAATACGAATACACACCTGTCTGTGGATACACGCACACTCAGCACTCCCAGGGTTCATTACCACCAGGCATCTCTTTCTCACTTCCATTATTGGGCAGTTCTCCCTACCCTCGGCTTTGCTCAAGGCTTCTCCTCCACCTCCCACCTGACCCATTTACTCGTCTGTTCTTGGCTCCCAAAGAGAAGACCCAGGAAGATGATTTGGATTCCACCCCATAACATTTTAAGCACTGCTTCATTAGTACGAAACACAACAAAGCCTGCAGCTGAAACCAAAAAAATCCAGGCCAGAACGCCCAGGCCCCCTTCCTCCGCAATTCTGAGCCAAGGAGACCTCAGCTGGGAGAAGGAAAATTTGAGATCCTGCAGACCTCTGTCTACCGATCTCCCCACTTTACTCTCTCTGGAGTGTAAAGTCTTGGGGGTACAGAAGGGGTGTGTGAGGGTTTTGTATCTGGAACACTCTTTTTGGCAGGAAAACAACCTGCCTTGCTTATAAATACGTCAAAAAAAAAAAAAAAAAAAAAGACAAGCAGATTCTAAAAAATGATCTGCCCAGGCAGCACACAGATGGTAAAGGAAGCCAAATCAGGGAGCTT
Source organism: Camelus ferus (assembly GCF_009834535.1). NCBI lineage: Eukaryota > Metazoa > Chordata > Mammalia > Artiodactyla > Camelidae > Camelus > Camelus ferus. The sequence goes on from NC_045709.1 coordinate 5,460,643, forward strand.
CTCTACATGCCCAGCATAAATTATTAGTGTCCTCAACCTGACCAAGTGACTATCTGTAAGACTGACCTCGAACACCGTGGGGTTCAGTAAGTATAAACTGAGGATGGTGACAGTGTTACCCATATTTCCTTACTTAATGACACACAGGTGGCAGTTTGGTGGCACAAATCATATGCATTTTATTCTTCCTTGATGGCTTTTCATATCGTAACTCACATCAGCCGTGAATCTGATTATTGGCAAGAGCCTTCCAATTAGCGAAATTAATTCTTCCTCTGATTCGAGAGAGACCAGCCTGTATGGACAAACAAAGGGACACTTTGCAAGCAGGACATCAGCCCTGGCATCCGTGGGGAGATTTTCCATCGGCTCCAACAAGTCCTTCTTACTGTGACTTTAAGAGGGTCATCATTACTCAGAGTCGGCCAGCTTCAAAAATCATCTGCCAAGCACATCTAGAAATTTAGCTGCTGATGCAGATAATATGTGAAACTGAGAAACCGCAACTTGTTTCCCACCAGCTAGGTTAAGTATCCAGTTGTTTTGTTTGTTTGTTTGTTTGTTTTTTAATTCTAGACTCCTTCAGCGGGTTTCAGGGGGTAGTTGTGGGGGAACGGCAGGAGTCTACCAACAGGAAGTGAATGTGGAATTCACAGTGTGAACACCCTACCTGAGGCCTTCACAGGGCACCTGGGCTGGACAGCCCATGGATTTTGTTTGGTCAGATCCTTCTCTCATCCCTGTCATTCTCCTAAAGTCACCAAGTCAATTCTGCCATCTCTTCCTCTTCACAAGGCAGTCTTGTCTCCTCCAAGTCTAGAAAATTGAGGCCGTTCAGCAATGCTGGGAACCCGGGGACCACCCCCGCCTCTTCCACCTGCAGCATCAATTATCTTGCATGATCAGCGCTGAACAGGCCTCACACCGGCCCCCCTTCTCTCCCTCCACCGCCCCCGCCTTAGTTCAGGTCCTTGTCATCCTTTATTCAAACGAGTACGGCAAACGTCTAGCAATCGCCTTGCCTACGGGTGAATTTCTCCAGAATGGATCCTACCCATGAAAAGCAAACAACATCTGAAACACAAATCAGTCAGTATCTGGCCTCGCCTTAAAACACTTGAACGAGACACACCATCTGAAAATACATCCAAATTTCTTACATGGCAGGGAGAACTGCAAATGTTAGGCGCCAGACCATGGCTACAACCTCATTCTTGTGACATGCTTCTCCTGTTTCTCTCACTCACACACACACACACACACACACGCACCCACTCCAAGTATTAACCTCCGGGACCACTCACACTAGCGTCTCTGCCTAGAACGCCCTCCTCGCTCCCCGCCCTGACCCACACTTGGCTCCTCCTAGTACATGTTTAAGGTTCTTTCAGGGGCCACCTCTTGGCAGCCTTGGGACACCACCTCAGTGCAGTCCAAACACCTCCATCCAGCTCTGTGAGTGAAAGCTAACAGTGCCATTTGATGACATAATTTTGTATCTCTCAGCAGCATGGTAATCTGTGGAACAGAACAAGGGAAACAGAATTAGATCTAAATCCCAGGGAATTTCGTGTATGATCAAAGTGGAAAAGCAGTGGACTCTCAAATAATGGTTCTGGGATAATGGGTTAAACACGTAGAAATGGTAATTTCGGATACTCAGCCAGTATCTTCCCCCCACATTAATTCCAGATAGAGTAAATACTTAAATGTCTGAAAAATCACAGAAGAGCTAGAAGAAAATTTATGAGATGGTTTCTATAATCCAAGGGAAAGGTTTTTCCAAGCATGATGTTAAAAAACAGAAACTATAAAGACTGATCCATTTAATTAAATAAATAAATAGGTTTTAATTGGAGAAAAGTACTATAAATCCAAGTGAAAAGACAATCAACAAATTGAGAAAAATGCATAACCCGTACCTTGCCTGGCATCTATTTTGAGTAAACTGATTCATATGGCAGAAGGTTAATCTCCCTAATATATAAAGAGCACTTGTGAACCAATACAAAAAGCCAAATCTTCTTTCAGAAAAAGCAAAACAAATCACATAAACAAGTACACAAGTTGCTTCTAAATTTCTGTGAAGTTTTCAAACTCCTACGTCAAAGAAATTCCATTTTTGAATGATATTTTGCATACCAGAATGGCAAAAGTTTAAAAAAAAAAACCACTCAGGGTTATTGAAGGTGTGGGAAAGGGTCACTGTTAAATACTGCTGTTAAGAGAGTTCTGGACAGCAGTTAACAGAGCCTCAAACACTCTGACCCAGAATTTTCCCCAGAATTTATCCTGGAGAACAAACTAAACATCCATCAACAGGGAGCAGCTTTATAAACCAGAGTAGCTCTTTGTCCGGTGCTACCACAGACCCATCAAACTCACAGAGATACGCATATTCACTCACACAGAAAGCCATGCTTGATATGCTGTAAATTTTTTAATTGAGTTAAAAACAGTGTATAACATCCTCTTATTTTAAAATATGTTTGTTCATATGCACAGGAAAAAAAAAAAAAACACACTTGGAAGGACATTTACCAGCATGTAAATAATCATTATCTCCGAGAGGTGGGAATATGAATTCTTTCCTCTTTCCTTCTTCAGACCTTTCTGTATTCTCAGATTTTTTTTTTTTTTACCAAGGGTGTGTATACTTTTATAGTTAAAAAATAACTACCAACAATACAACTATTTCCAACGTTTAAAAAGGATGAATAAAATAGAGAAAAGACAAAAACAGTGTTCATATGAATGGATTGAGAGAGCGGGGTCATGTATCTGGAAGAGCTGCCATTTTAACTAAATTTTACCAACTGCCAACCAGGAACACCCATAAAGTCCATCCTCTAGAGCTCTGCCAAACCCAATGAACAGAGTACCACAGGGCCACCTGAACAATTCGCACTGTAAATGTACTTTTCTGCATCCCCTTCACACACAAAACCGTCGGCAGATATTCTGATTCCAGTGAGCATAAAACAAGAATGAACTATTCATTTTCATATTACAGGAAGTAGAGCTAATTTCCTCCCTCCTTCTCTCTGACAGTTTGCCTATTTTTAGTCAGGGGGGAAAAAAAGCTGGAAGACTTTTCAGCTCTAAGGATAAATCCATGAATAGGTTACCAGGACCCGCTGTAAGTCTATACATATGTTCTTCTTCTTCTTTTTTTTTTTTTTAAAGCCTATGATTAGCTAATAGTTATCACAAAAACAGATGGGTATCAGAGGATAGTTAGAAAAACAACAAAGAAAATGTCAACTAACTAAGCTTTAAATTCTACAGATTTTTATTATCCAATATAATTTTAAGTGCATCGTTTTAAAATAGGGGCATTTCAACCATGGGGAGTCCGGGAGAGCTAGGACTTAGTGACTGGTCTCTCTGAAAACAAAAGAAGTAAAAGTTATTTATAGTGACCTTTGAATGTTTACCTTAGAGCTGGCTAATCAGATGTAAATTGTCACCCCATGGATATGCATAATCAACTTTATTCCCTTTGCTAATTGAGAAATAGAGCTGTTAATGTCAAGAAACATTTGAAAAATGCACCAAGCTTGCTCAATGGAGCAAGTTCTTTATAAAAGTCAGAGTTTCCATATGGTAAAATCATGGAAATTAGGCTTAGGGAAAAAAAAAAAAACTAAGAAAGACTAATTTGTTATTGAGCTAGTCTGTGCTGGAACAAAAAATAAGTCTTAACAACCCCAAACCTGGGATTTTTTTTTTAACCACTTCTAGTGTTCAAAAATAACTCCATCAGTTCTTATGAAAAATCATCCATTGCCTTATACTCCAGAGTTCCTCTCCTGCTGAGTCCATGCTTCCCTGGCTGGCCTTGGCTTTGCCTTAGCGGCCACTTTGCCAGGACACGCATTTACCTACTGAACTTGGTTCACACAAGTCAGTCTTTCCCTTTCTTTAACTCTACAAAAGTCTTTTTCATTTTCTCTAAAACTGACCACCATAAGGTAAGTGGGTCACACTCCAACTGTGCAAAAAGGGGACAATATGTTTTCTTGAGTGACACTTCAAGATCGCTTCCACCTTAAATGCTGGAGAGGGTGTGGAGAAAAGGGAGCCCTCCTGCACTGCTGCTGGGAACGTAGTTTGGTGCAGCCGTTATGGAAAACAGTATGGAGATTCCTTAAACTAAAAATAGATTTACCCTGTGATCCAGTAATCCTACTCCTGGGCACATATCCAGACAAAACTCTAATTTGAAAAGATACATGCACCCCAGTGTTCATATCAGCACTATTTAAAATAGCCAAGACATGGGAGCAACCTAAATGTCCATCAACAGATAACTGGATGAAGAAGCTGTGGTATGTTTTTACAATGGAATACTACTCAGACATAAAATAGGATGAAATAGTGCCATTTGTAGCAACATGGATGGCCCTAGAGATTATCATACTAAGTGAAGTAAACCCAGACAGAGAAAGACGAATACCATCTGATATCATTTATATGTGGACTATAAAATAAAAAGACACAAATGAACTCATTTACAAAACAGAAACAGACTCACAGATACAGAAAACAATCGTATGGTTATCAAAGGGGAAGAAAGAAGGGGAGGGATAAATTAGGAATTTGGGATTAACATACACACTACTACATACAAAACAGATAAACAAGGGCCTGCTGTATAGCACAGGGAACTATATTCAATAGCTTGTAATAAGCTATAATGGAAAAGAATCTGAAAAAGAATCTACATATATATGTATAACTGAATCACTATGCTGTACACCAGAAACTAACATGATACTATAAATCAACCTATATGTCAATAAAAAAGTAAACAAATAAATGAATAAGGTCACTTCCATCTTTATAACACCAGTGGAAGCATGTATAATTTCAATTTACTGTTGATGTTAGAGAAGACGTGGTTGAAGCAGTGGCCAACTGCGAAGGACCTTCTTCAATTCCAAGACCCACGTCTACCCTTATTCAATGACTCTTTTGTTTTATGAAACCTGACTTTTCTCCCTCTTCTTTGAGAGTCCTTATGAATGAACATTCTCTCCCTCACAATACCTGTGAGTAAAACCCTCTCCTTAACAGTTTGTTGCATTTTGTCTCCCACATGGTGCATTTAAGAAAGGAAAGCCACCGCTAAGCGTAAGCCTCACCCATTCTCCTCTCACGGGGATGACCAAGAACTGCTGTTGCTAGAGAGGATGGAAAACCAAACCCGAGGAAGAGAGCAACAGCACTGAGAGCACCCAGGCAGACGACAGGTGGGGCTTTGCCCTAAGGGAGCCCAGACCTCAAGCCAATGCAATCACCAGGCCTCCCGGAAGTGACATGTTCACAAGGCACATGTGACAGGAGGTGTACGCTTCTCTGAGAAGGACACAATTAGCGGAGTAAGTATTTGCTTTGAAGCAAGGTCCCTCTCTCCATCCCCACTACACATTGCAGGATCCTAAGCTGGGTTCCTTAACCTCTCTGAGCCTCAGTTTCCTCGTCTGTAAAAGCACTTGAATTAGCCTCCCAACCAGGGGCCCCACCTTGGCTCAATGAAACGTTCAAATCCTTTCTCCTTTTACCTTTATATTCTCTAGACTTTTCTTTGCTTTTTTAAAAGTAATAATTTCATTAAGATGTATTTCACATACCATAAAAATTCACCCTTTTAGTGCGTATAACTCAGCGGGTTTTCATATATTCGGAGTAGCTATTACGACTACGTAATCCCAGAGCATTTACATCATCCCCAAACGAAACCCCACGCCCACTAGCACTCACTCCCCATCCTAGATCACAAACCGCGGCAATCACCAATCCCCTTTCTGTTTCTGTGGATTTGCCACGTCTTCAAGGTTCATCCACGGTACAGCATACGTCCGTACTTTGTTCCTTTTGAGAGCTGAATCGAAATTCACTCTCTGGATATATCACAGTTCATTTATCCACTCATCAGTTGGTGGGCATTTCTGGCTCATATGAATAATGCTGTCACGAACATTCATGTACAGGTATTTCTGCAGACCTAACGTACAGCCAGTTCTCCTGGGTATCCATTCACCTAAGAGAAGAGCTGCTGGATCATATGGTCCCTCTATACCCAAACTTTCGAGGAACTGCCGAACTGTTCTCCGAAGTGGCTATACCATCCTCTTTGCTTTTGACCTCACTGGGTTCCTTCTGTGCTTTCTGGTTGTTTCAGCTCAGCTAGGGAAATAACTGGGGTGACTGTAAAGGTATTTTCTACAGAATGGGCAATTTTTAGCCACTGTAGGTAGAGAAAACACAAGGTAGGTGCTATGCCTGTGGAGGCCATGTGATGCGGTGCCGCGCAGAGCAGGCAGACTGGACCTCCCGCCCAGGGCAGCAACGGTGCCTGGAGCTCAGGGGCCAGTTCAGGAAGTTCTGACACGGTTTACATTCCTAGGCCCTCAATTTATAACAATAAACCACACAGACACAAGCACACACATACCTTCATTTCAGGGGCTTACAGTACCACCAGGACAAGATGACAAGAACATAAATCATGACAAAATGTGGTTTTCAAGAAACTAACACCTGAGAGAATAATTCCACCTGGGCACATCTGGGAAGATGATTTTGGAGCAGAAAGCATCATTCCTAGCTCTTAAGAAGGACAACTACATTTTAAACAAGCAAAAGTGAGGAACTGCATCTGAGACAGAGGGAATAGTGTAGGCAAAGGCACAGAGTGAAGGGATGAGAATGAGGAATCAGGAAAGAACAGGAAAGAAACAAGGAAGAACTGACATGCTGAAAAGTGAGGTAGGAGGTGGAACACAAGATGAGTCCCAGGTTGCTGGCACGGAGTATAGGAGAGATGATAGCGCCGTTCACAGGAACAATGGCTAAGGCTGGAGGACGACCTGGCCCGAGAGGGAAGCACGGAGCTCCACCTCAGATATGCAGAGTTTAAACCACCAGGGAGCATGGGCAGGATGCAGGTGGGGAACACAGGCAGGTCAGTCCCACTGGGCAGATGAAAGCACGGAACTGGGGCTTAGGAAATATTTCCTAATGGAGATCATTGCTGAAGCCTTCAGCGTGAGTAAAGAGAAAGAAGAAAAGGGGCCTGTTATAACTTATCCCCAAACAGGAAAGTTGGTAAAGGAGACCAGGATTAGGCAGGGCCAGGATTTGGGAAATGGGCCCAACTTTGGGACGGAACCTCAAGGAAGGCAGCGGACTGTTCAGCTCCACTGCCCGAAGGGACACAGCGAGCTCAGCCGTAAGCAGACCAGTGCTGCTATGCGGAGAGCTTGCCTGCTAGTTCGGCACGCCGCAGGGACTTCCCGTCGGAGAGGATGGCCATTTCCGAGCACACCTCCTTCACTGACTGAGATGAGATGCAGGGCAGAGTCCAGGCTCCCAGGACGAGCAAGAGCTGAGCAAAATCTCCAAGTTCCATCCAAAGGGATGGATTCCACCAAGGCTCTGGTTCACAGACCGGACAGCCACAGCGGACTGTGGGCAGGGATGCAGCTTGGTGCAGAGGTAGGCAACCAGGACTCACCCCCCTCCTCCCTCTCAACACCTGGCCTGGTGTTGGGGAGGGCAGGGCTCATTTGGGGCCCCACCTGCTACTGTAATGAAGCTTCTATTGTTTTTTCTGCCCAGCTCAGCAAAGACTCAGAAACCCAGTGTAGCCGAACCTTCAGATGCTCACAGTTACACCAGAATCAGGGCTGAGGAAGGAAGGGACAGAGCCTTACAGAACATCCACATTTGTTGGAGCAAAGAAAGAAGAGGGAGGAAAAAGGCAAGGCAGAGAAAACATTTAAACAACACGCTGTACATCAGTGAGAGTGACAGTGACGCAGGAGAGAAGCTAGTCAGGGACACCAGAGGACAGGAGGACTCAGAGCAAATGATGGGGTCACCAGGAAACTTTGGATCCCCTGGTTTTCGCCAAAATGTTCACTTCGCTATACCCAGTAGTGATGCCCTACCACAGATAACACTTTGTCGGCCCATTTTTTAAAGCTCCCTTTTTGGTTTTTGGCAACCAATATGTAAGAGTGGCAACTCCCAGATAAATACCTTTGGTGAACACATCCAATCTTGACCTAGAAGCTGCCTTAAAAGCAAATAAAAAGATCAATAATATAAATTAGAAATATGGGCCTCCAAAAGGTCCAATTCCTAGGGCAGAAAAATACCAGAAATGCCGCAGAATGCCACGCCAGGGCACAAATGATACAATGTAAACTTCAGTGGTTCTAAAACAGACAGGCTGCGAACTAAAATTTAAACAGTTACATTATACTATCAAAAGGTATCTTCTGAAAATCTAAAAGATGACAATTTTAATATAAATAAAAACTCACAAAAATGAACAGCTTCCCCCCCCCTTGTCTTTCACTGAGGCAAAAAGTAAAGCAAAAATCATCTTAACACCAAGATCAAAAATAGAAAATTTCAATCAACACCACACTTTTCACAAAATTGTAACAGGCTGAAATCTGCAAGTCGCACATGTCACGTCTTCTGCACACTTCACTGAAGATACATTTATTCAAAACAAAACATCTCCCAGTGATCCTGCTAGGGAAGGAACATGAATCATATATGCTGAGAAACCCTCCTCACAGTTTTAACCTTTTTTGGGGGGGAAAAAAAGATGCAGAGCTTCCAGCACATCCACTAGTAAAGAGGCCTGTGAAAAACCATTTCACAGTTTTAAAAAGCAAGAATCGCTTTGACACTTTGAGGCCTGATATCCAACATTTCAGATACAGAAGCAAAGAATTCATCCCAGTCGGCGGCTGCCTTACGACTTGGGAAGCAACTGTACAGCAACCCATTCTGAAATCTGTGCAGACACTGGGACAGACACTGCAAAGTAAAGGACAAAAAAAAAAAAAAAAAAAAAAAAAAAAGCCCAGTGGACAATAAGCCAGCATGGAAGCTCAGGTCCTGCATAGAACATCTCATGGGAAAGCTTGGTGGCCCCTAATATCACGGTATCACGCTAGGGCTGCAGTTTAGAATGACTCGACGATCAACATGCCAAACAGATGACTTCGTGTTCATGCACAGTGGCTTCTGGTTCAGGGTTCTGATCTGGGGCTTTAGCGAAGAACACACATGCTCCCATGCTAGGGACAAGTGGCAAAGAGATTTGTTTTCCTGCTTGGATGGAGAAAGTACTCCAGTCCAAGAGCAATTGCTGGAGGGGAGACACACTCCAGAGCTATTCTTAAAGTTATTCCTACTCTGAATACTAAAGAACTTTTCTCAGGCTTTTTGAATGAGCTAGAAACCAGTTTTGAAAGATAAGATATTAAACCATTTGTATAGGGAATAAGAACACTGGAGATTATTTACTTTGCTGTAATTACTCTGGCACATGGGGAGATTAGCTTTCAAATGCTACTAGGTTTGCATACAGAGGTTTCAATAATGAAGAAAAATTAGTTCATGTTTTGAATATTTAGGGGCCTGAAGTATATATTATTGCTAAAGAATAAACACTGGTTAATACCTATGCAGTGAATAATAATTGCCAGAACTATTCATTGTTCCTAAGTCTGCATTTCTTTCCCCCAAAATAATCATTTGTTTTTAAAAAGCATCTTGATTTTTTATTAGCGTCAATGGTAAATGAAAATGTATTTGAATGTTCACAAATGAGTCTGAGTCTTGGATTTTCAATCAGGAAGCAAGGTAGTCAACACTCTCCTCCAGTAAGGGAAGACATAAAATCTGCTTTTGACGTTAAGAAAAATATGAAAACAAATATATGTATGCATATGTATGATGGGGACATTGTGCTGTACACCAGAAACTGATACACTGTAACTGACAGTACTTCAATAAAAAAATAAAAAATAAAACAAAAAGACAATTTTCAGGAAGAGATGAATGGATTTTAAAATTCATGATTTACTACGATATTTGACGATGTTTTCAGGATTAATGGTGCTATGACTTCAGCTGGCACAGAATGTATTATTGCCAAGGTTTTTCAGAGCATCCCAGCCTTGTAAACTCCAGCTTTATAAGCTCTAGCCCCTTGCTTGTTATTTTTTAGGTGAGGAGGAACCAAGATTAAATGACAATGTTCACACAACTTTCTTTTGACTTTTTACTTTGAAATAGTTACCAACTTGCAGAAAAATTACAAAAATAGCACAGAGAGTGCTGTGTGCCTTTAGCCCAGCTTCCCCCGAAGGGTAACATCTTACACATCTGTAGTACAGCATCAAATCCAGGAAACTACACTGGTACAATACTCTATAAAGTATTTTAATATTTATAAAGTATTTAAATATTTATAAAGACTACAGGCCTTATTCAGATTTTATCAGCTCTTACATGCACTCACGTGTGGGTGTGGGTGTGTGTGCACATGTTATGTATTTCTGTGCAATTTTATCCCTTGGATAGATTCAAGTAACCACCCTTCCAAACAAGAAACAGAATTCTACCCTCCCTTGCCAAGGAACGCTCTTATTCTACACCCCTCATCCCATCCCGGTCCCTTGGTTACCACTAACGTATATTTTATCTCTGTAATTCTGTCATTTCAAGAATGTTATATACATGGAATCACATATCATGAAACCTCTTGAGATTGCTTTTTTTCCACTCAGCATGCCCTTTAGATCCATCCCCATTGTTGCATGAATTAATAGTTTATTTGTACCCTTCTTAGTGCTCAGAAATACTGCCGTCATGTTCATCATCATACAAACTGAGTACAAAAATACAATGGTGAATTTTACTGGGTTGATAAATAATACTCCTCTCACGTTCCAAACAAAATAAGAAAGCAAATGAAGTAGTCATACAGGGGACAGAGATATCAGTGTTTTACTGTCCAATCTGATTGGAGAACATGGCTTTATATATCCGTGGCCAAAAGCGCTGGCTAACATTCTACTGCAGGATTAAACTTACCAACTGGCATAAGCTAGAAAACTACTGGTAGACAGATCAGAAAGTCTGGGGCCTGCTGAGTTCCTACTCCCCAACTTTCCTCTCAAGAAAGCTCAAATGCCCAAGAGGCATGGTGAAATGGGCAGTGTTCTTTCCAGATGCTTCCTTCCTTGGGTGTAGTGTACAAGTTTTTCCTCCTCCATAGAAACACAGAGAGTACGGAATAACCACCCCCAAACGTAGCTTTTATCTCTAGTCTCATTCACCTTCTTTTTGCTTCTCCCCTTCATTTATGGGTAACCAGAAATGTGGCTGTCCCCCTGAGCAGAGACCACTTATAAAGACTGTAGATCCAGGCAGCTTCAGATGGCATTCTCAGCTACCTTCGAGGCTCCTCCAGGAATGTTACACATCTGTCTTCCTTCTATTGTCCAAAGGCCCAGTGATGAGCCTTTTCTTAACTTAGTTCTACAGACCATCTCACATTATTTCTTGCTAGTGGATTTTCACTCAGTAGCTGAGACATTCAAAGCAGAGAAACATAATGAGCACGCAATATGCTAGGAGTTCAGAGAACTTAACTTATATTCTGAACAAAGACTGTATCTGTTTTGTTTTCCCCTAATGTTTGTTCAAAAAGAAATCACTAACTATAGAAAATACACTATGTTTACCAATTCTATATCAGTCTTCTTTAAGAAGCTATTTATTAGTTTCTCAGTTTTACATTTAAAAACACATCCTGTACCTAAAGGAATATATTTTATTAAAAAACAACAATTACATGCACTTGATGGCAATACGCTAAACTAGAACAGGCCGTTTTATCTCTGACCCATGCAAAAAAATTTGAAGAAAATATCCTTGATAACAAAGAACTAAAATTCTAAAATTAAAAAAATGACAAGGAATAAGGAATGACACCACAGATAGAAGATGCACTCTTGTACATTTCTTCATAGGGAGGATAATGGGTAACAATTAAATTAAGATACTGATAGAAAAAAATAAGAAAGAGTGTATCTTAATAAATTAGGCAGAACCACTGAAAGAATAAAAATTGAATCTCTTAAGCAAACAATAGAAAATTTGATATATTCAAAGGAAGCTAGGAAAAAAGGAAAGAAAAACTAAAAGGAAAAAAAAAACTAAATATCAAATGTGAATAAGACCGCAGAAAGAAGTCCTGGTATGAAAGTACATGAAATCACTATAAATAGTTTGAACTCACCAATCAAACCTGCAGAGGAGTTCTGACTTCTAATAATGGTGGAGTAGCTTTTATCAGACTAACCTTCCTGCTGAAAATGAGTACAAACTCTACACAAAATATGAAACCAACTCTTTGAAGGCGCTGAAAATAAACCAAACAAAAAAGAAAGCTGACCTTTGAAAGAAAGAAACCCACTGGTTAAGATCCACTTTTATAGATCTTTTCCCCCTATGACACTGGAGCTGGAATCCAAGAAGCAATCTACAGTTTTGTTGGTTTGAGGAATCAGAGAACAGTGTCTGAGGTGCCAGAGCACTATAGAAAGGGGCCAGAGTGGGACTGGAGGTAGGAAAACCCAAAAACTACAGTCTTCATATAAATCTTTGGCTGATTATATAATTGTGCATGCACGGGGCAAGATTCCAAAGAAAGAGCAAGGAGAAATCAACCAATGGAAGGCAGAAAGAGCTAGAGATTTCAGCAGCTGTTCATCTCAGAAGAAACAAAATCTGCAATTCAAGTCCTGCCAACTTAGGTGGGGCCTGGGAAACAACTCAGGCTTTCCAGTGATGCCACAGAAGGGTCACAGTTTAGAAGAAAAGACTGTGTTGAAAGACTGTTTGTCCTAGGACTAAAGGAAAAGCCAAAATAAACCTATACCAACAAAGCCTGATACCAAGCCTCCACACGTTAAGTGCAATCACTACATAACATTACCAGCTGCCACAACACAACACAGATATACTCAGAGGGAAATAACACAGTCCACAGCGTCCACAGCATATCTTCCACAGTATATATGTAATAAAAATTCACTAGATATGAAAATAAGAAAATGTGACGCATAGTCAAGAGAAGAGTCAGGCCACAGAAACAACTCTGATGTTGGAGTTAGGAAACAAAAATATTTTAATAATTTTGATAAAGATGTTATAAAGTCTATGAAGAATTTGTGCCTAAAGGATGACTAGCTAGGGAATTTCAGGAAAGGTAGGGAAACTATAAAAATGGGACACATGTAAATCCTAAATTGAAAAACACAGTATCTAAAATTGAAAATTTTACTAAATGGGATTAACAGCAGATTGGCCACAATAAAGAATCAATAAACTTGAAGTGAGTCAACAGAAATCATCCAAACTAAAGCATAAAAATCATAGATAAACAAATAAATTTACTATTATTACAGAGTCTCAAAAACGGAAGGATGTTACAAGGTAGTCTAACATATTTATAGTTGGAAGCTTCAGAGGAGAGAAGAAACAGACAGGAACAGGAAAATTATCTGAAAAATGATCAGCTAAAAATTTTTATAAATTTTATCAAAAAAACAATAACAAATCCAGGATAAATAAAAAGAAAACCACATCTTGGAAAATCATAGTCATATTGCAAGAGAGCAAATAAAAATAAGTAAGAAACAATCTATATATAGAGAGGAGGGTGAGAGGGAAAACAAGTAATTAAGAATCATAACAGAGCTACTGTTAGAAAAATGAAGGCTGGGAGACAATGGAATGACATCTTCAACTGCTGAAAAAACAACTAAATTCTATATTTGGCCCAAAAAAAAAAGCTTTCAATATCTTTCATTTCAAAAATGAAGGCAAAATAAAGATATTGTCAGATAAGCAAAAATCATTTAATCATTTACAGCAAAAGATGTGCATAACAAAAAAGACTAAAGAAAGCTTTTTTGAGGTGAAAAGAAATAATCCTGAGATCATTTGAGATACTGGGTACTGGATAAAGAATAAAAAGAAGATTCAAATAATATATGAATAAATATAAAATACTACATATTTTCTTTGATTTTTAAAAGTCAGTTCACTAATGCAAAAGCAACAGTAATATATTGTGGATTTTATAACATATGTAAGAAAAAACTATGAGCTATCAATAGCACAAAGACAAAGAGCAATGAAAATAAAAATGTACTGTTGTGAGGGTCTTCCACTTTGTATACAGTTTTATAACATTACTTGTAGGTAGTTTGCAATGAGATAAAGCTGAATATTGTATTCTCTAGAGCAACCATTAAAAAATAATATGAGATATAGCTAAACTAAAATAAAGGATATAAAATTGGACACTAAAAATATTCAATCAGCACCAAAAAAAGAAAAGAAAGAAACAACATCAACAACAAAACAAAAACATAAATTAGAGGGACAAATAGAAACCAAATGGCAAGACTGCATGAACATGGATATCAATAATTACATTAAACATACACAGAATAAGCCATTGAATTACAAGGCATGGATTGTTAAGCTAGAAAAGGAAGCAAACAATTACATGCTCTATAAAAATGATGCCCTTTAGAAGTGAAGACAGAGGTTGAAAAAGAAAGAATAGGAAAACTATAATTTATATAATACGACACATAAGAAACATGGTGTGGCTATGTAAATATCAAATGAAGTATACTTCAAGCCAATGGATATTATCAAAGAAAATAAATTATTTCACAAAAAGGGGTATTACTTAGCAGGCCATTTCATTAACACCATTAACCATCAGGGAAATGCAAATCAAAACCACAATGAGACGTCACCTCATACCTGTTAGAACGGCAATTATCAAAAAAAGAAGAGATAACAAGGGTTGGTGAGGATATGGAGAAAAGGGAGCCTTAAACACTGTTCCTTAAGATTTCCTCTGTAAACAGTCAAGTTGTCTGGAGAAAAGGAGACAGTGCCCCTACATACATGCACACACAACTACTGGAACTCAAAAATTCATTTAGTAATGCAAGATGATACAAAGTCACTACATAAAAATCAACCGTATTTCTATATACCAGCAACAAATAATTGCAAATGAAATTTAAAATACCATTCACAATAGCATAAAACATTAAATACTCAGGAATAAATATAATAAGAAATATGCAAGGCCACTATACTGGAATCCACAAAATATTGGAGAATAAAATAAAGACTACATAAATAAAAAGGTATTTCACGTTACATGTTCAGTCACTGGACATCCCAATAACAAACTGTCAACTTTCCCAAAGTTGATCTATAGATTCAACACCATCCCAGTCAAAATCTCAGCATGATTTTTTTGTAGCAATTGACAGCTGATTCTTACTTAGGATTTTTGTGGCAACTGACAGCTGATTCTAAAATTTACAAGGAAATGTAAAGGATTTGTAGTTGTCAAAACAATCTCTAAAAAGAAGAACAAAGCTAAAGGATTTACAAAACCTGATTTCAAAATTTACAAAAATGTTACAATAATCAAGAAATTGAGGTACTGATGTAAAGACAGATAAACAGATCAATGAAACAGAAAAAAAGAATTGAGAAGTATGTGTGGACATATATGACCAATTAGTCTCCAATAAAGGTGCAAAAATAATTCAATAGACAAAGTACAATCCTTTAAACAACTGATCTTGAAACAACTATAAGTCTGTAATGAATAAATGAGCCTCAAAATATGCATAACAAGTAATCCAAGACGGTTCATAGACCTAAACATAAAGACTAAAACTGTAATGCTGCTAGATGAAAACATAGGAAAATACCATTACATCCTTAGGACAGCAAAGATCTTTCTGCACACAGATCCACTAAGGGTTAGGCAAAAAACTGATACATTTTACTCACCATAATTAAAACTTCTGTTCTCCAAAAGATATGTCAGAAAATCGAAAGACAAGCCATAAATAGGAAGAAAATACTTGAAATACACATACCTGACAAAGGACTTGTATTCAAAACATACTTTAAAATTCTGTAATTTAATAATAAATAGAGAACCCAATAAAAAAGGGCAAAAGAATTAAATAGAATCTTCACTCAAGAAGATACAAATGGCCATTTAGCACATGTAAAGATGTTCAGTTAGACATCATTAGCTAGGAAATGCAAATGAAAACCACAATGAAACCTACTTAGCAGAATGGTACCTGAAAACGACTGAGAACGTGGAGCACCTAGAACTCTCAGACATCACTGATGGGAACCTAAAATGATATGACCACTTTGGAAACTATTTGCAGTTTTTCATATACCTATCCCATGATTAAGTAATTCCATTCAAAGGTATTTATACACTCTCTACTCCCTCCCTCTCCACCCCTCTCCCAGTCAAAAAGGCATTATACATAAATGTTTTGTACAATGCAGCTGTATTTAGCCAATTAATCAAAACAACTAAAAATTCCATCAACAGGCTGATAAAGTATGGTATATCCATGAAACAAAATAATGCATGCAGTAAAAGAAATAAACTGCTAAAGACGCCAGCCATGGGTACATAATGTATAATTTCATTTATATAAAGTTCTACAACAGGTCAAAACAAGATACGCTGATAGACACCAGAAAAATGATTGTATCTGTGCTTAAGAGCAGGGTGTAAAAGTGACTAGAAAAAGGCATCAGGGCTCAATCCAGGTGATCAAAGTTTTCCGCACTTTGATTGGAGTGGTAGTTACATAGGTATATGTATTTGGTAAATTCATCGAACCATACACTTAAAATCAGTATAGTTTTTATGTGTCAATTATACTCTTCTCACCAAAAAGACAAACATTCCCTAAATGACTTTAAAAAGCGAGCAATATCTTGTCTATAAAAACCACATTTTAAAAGGGATATAAAATTATAGAAACAAGAGGATAAAAAATATACATATATCCAATATAAATGAACCAAAAGGAAGCTAGCATAACATTCTTAATATCTGATAAAAAAACAGAATTCAAGGAAAAAATCATAAGGGACAAAGAAATGACATTAGTAAAAGGAACAGTAGGTTGAGACTATACATCTATCATGTACATAAAGGTGCCTAACAATTTTGCCTGAAAATAAATGATAATCATCAGAAAAATATGGATAGAAGTGGATATGCCTAAAATAATAATTATGATATTAACTCACACGCTCAGAAAGTGATGGATAACGCAAAACAACAAAATACAGAAACACAGTGAATAAACAGAAACTAATAGCTATAGTCAAGACTCTACATGAAGCAGAGAAGTGTGATTTAGGACACTCCTAAATATTAATGATGGCCACAAGAAACAATAAATTCCAAAGGATCAACATCATATAAAAAATGTCCTATGACCATACATGTAATAAAACCAGAAACTGATCAACAAAAAGGAAGCTAAAACAACAACAAAAAAATTATGTCTGGAAAATAAATAACATACCATTAAATAATCATGATAGAGGAAATCTCAAAGGAAATTATAATTTTAAATATGTATCTAAGGAAACAAGTATTAATGCTGAAAGCAAATAAGTATAACATTCAACACAAGAATGTGGAAAGAGTAATTAACAAAATGAGACCACAGAAAGGAAATAAGAACATAGGGGGAAAAAATCAATGGAGAGGACATTCATATAAGGGAGGAAGAAGAAGTAGGAAAAAGGACAAAGGAAGGAAGAGGGAAGAAGAAGAAGATTAACAAAATCACTTTCAAAAGATTCCTAAATATAACTCAGGCAAACCTGAATAAAATAACAAGAAAGAAATGCATATTAACAACAACAAGAAGAAAGAATAGGGATGGGTGTGGGCCAAATGGGGGAAGGAGGTCAAAAGGTACAAACTTATAACTAGAAAGTTATAAAATAAATAAATCATGGGGATGTAATGTACAAATAAGAATAATGTATACTACTATCTATAGTAATATTATATAATATACTCTTATTATATTGAAAGTTGCTATGAGAGTGGATCTTAAAGTTCTCATTACAAGAAAAATATTTTGTAATTATGCGTGGTGATGAATGTTAACCAGACATTGTGGTGATCATTTCACATTATATACAAATATCGAATCATTATGTTGTACACCTGAAGCTAATACGTCAGTTATACCTCAATAAAATAAATAAAATTAATCAATTAAAAAGAATAAAAAAAACAGGTATTACTACAAACAAAATTTTAAATGAGAAAAAATAACTGTCAAACATTCTTGAAATTATTTAATGTCAAAATTGTTTGAGATGAAGAAGAAACCTTCATTAAAAAAGCATTAAAAAATAGAAACTGTAATAATGATAACTTTAAATATCTCTTCCACAACAAAAAAGATCAAGCTCAGATCCTTTTGCCAGTGAGCTCTACTTTCAAAGAACAGAAAAATCCTCTCTCATACACTAAGTTGTTAAAGTATATAGGAAAAGAGGGAAAGCTTCTTAACATATTAGGTGAGAATACTGGTTATCTCATTATAAAACCTGATAAGGACAATGCAAAAAAACTCTGCTCATCAACATAAATGCAACTATCCTAAGGCAAACACTAGCCAATCAAATCCAAACAAAGTATTAAAATAACTATGGAGGAGGAGTCAAGGTCAGATAAACTTTACCCTGATATCCAGACACATCGTATGTCTGGAAAATAAATACCTTGATCATTCAAGGATAGTTTGACATTAGAAAATTTATTAAAGTAACCAATCACATTAACAGATGAAATAACAGAATCACCTGATTATCTCAATAAAGAAGGAAATAAAGAAAGAACATTTGAAAAATGTTAAACAATGATTCATGTTAAAAATTCTCAGACACTGAAAATAAGGGTAACTTGTTAACCAAATAATGACACATACCAAAATCTGCAGCAAGCACCATAACTGAAAAACTTTACACTCATGATGCTACCTGCTGTCACTACGTCAGGCCAACACTAGGAGGCAAGAAATTAAATCAGAGACATAATGATTTAAGGAGAGAAAAAACTGATAAGCAGAAAGTGTGACTATCAACATAGAAAAATCTGATACAATCAACAGAAGAATAGAAAATATGACCATCAACATAAAACAATGAAATAAGCAAAAGCAAAGTAAGAATGAACAGAATCGATACATAAATAAATCAAAAATAAGAAATTTGAGCAAGGTGGTTAAACTGAAAATCAGCTAATGAAAATCCACAACGTTGCTCTACAGAAGTAATGACCAATCAGAAAATATAAAAGAGAACGTCCACAATAAAACAAAATATCTTTATATAAAGTTCAGAATGCAAATGACCTTCATGGAGAAGCTTTAAAACTATGTTAGTATCAGCTATAATGAATACGATTATAATGAATTAATGGAGAAATGTTCCATGCATAGGAAAAAATTATGAATCTGTGATTTTTTTTTTTTTGAACAACATCCTTTCTCCACCTCTCTCCGAAGGCTCAGGGTCTAATTTCCAGCTGACCTAGAAGTGGCATTTAAGTTTCCACTGGCCACCCTCTGTAAAGGTCTGGAGCTAGTCACCCTTCCAGATACTTGCTTTCTCCAAGATTACTACATCTCTTATACTGCCTGTTAAGAGTCTGATGTCTTTCAGCAGTGATAACTGTGTTCTCACACTTCCTGCTGAGCTGCAGCGCTCCACACCCACCCACAGGTGCACCCAGGGGCATCCCTCATTCACATACAGCTGCACACATACACATCATCACTCATATGCTCAGGGTTAGGTGTGAGCACTGATTTCTATGGTTTTGGCTGCTCCAGCCTGGCCCTCTGTCTGGAAGCCAGAGCTGTTCAATGTGGTGACTAAGCATTCAGGCTCTCCCTGAATCCTCCCCAAAGCAATGGAAACCACCAGTGGTGGGCAATCTGTGAGATAAGCAGATCTCAAGTGAAAGGAGTGGAAACTAGAAATGCACCAAGTGCTAAGGTCATAGGCAAGACACCTGATTTAAGATCTCACCTCAACATAAGGAACCCAAAGCAGCAACCACCAGGGGACCCAGGTGCAGCTCACCAGGTATGGACCACCTCAGAATGTGCAACAGGACGGCCAGAACTCTGAAAGACTAGCCAGAACCCTAAAAGGGTTTCCTATACCCTTTGGCTGTGGACCTAAAGGACCATATCACCCCCTGACCCCTAGCCTTGTTCAGAAAAATGAGTCTCTTGTCCATGTATGACCTCCCATCTCAGGCTGCTGGAGAAGATATCAGAACTCATGCGGTCTCTCTGGAGCATGACACCTGCAACATTTTAAAATTCACTGGAATTTTCACATATAAAGAAAAGAACTTCCAGCTTGTTCACCTAATCCTTTCTTCAAGCAGAGATAGTTGAAAAAAATTCAAGATTTATCTCTCTAACTGTAATCATTCTAAAAGCCAGACAGAGAATTAATAGTGTTTCATTTTGGGGGGAGATTGTCTAAAGTTAACATAAATTACTTCCATTATGATGGAAAAATCACACACATAAATCTGATGTTTCTCTCAGGATAATGTTTGCAGATTTATAGACCCAATGCAATATAAATAAGGATAAGGAAGCAAGGATCCTCTTCAATTAGTCTGGTGCCCCACAGAGTAAATGGTCTCTAAACCCACCACGTTCTCTGTGTTCAGGTCACCCTGCACCTGAACTCTGGACTCCCATCCTCCATGCCTTGGCACAAGTTTTCCCTCACATAGAAACCCTTTCAATGCCTCTCTCTCTTTTTACATTGAGATATAACTGACACATAACATTCTGTAAGTTTCAGGCATACAATATAATGATTCAATATATGTACATATTGGACAATAAGTTTCATTAACATCCATCACTACACACAGTTGCATTTTTTTTCCTTATGATGAGAACTTTAAAGATGTACTCTCTCAGCAACTTTCAAATATGCAATACAGGCATCGTGAACTCTAGTCAGTGCTTCTTTCCATCACCCCCTTCCCT
This sequence comes from Camelus ferus, assembly GCF_009834535.1. NCBI lineage: Eukaryota > Metazoa > Chordata > Mammalia > Artiodactyla > Camelidae > Camelus > Camelus ferus. The sequence continues at coordinate 5,481,447 of NC_045709.1, forward strand.
CAATGGCTACTCAAACATCACTTTCTCCTTGAAAGTCTCTTGCCAAATGCCCAAGCCCATAGATCTGTCGCAATTATAAGCTCATCTTCCATCCACCTTGCATTAGACTTACTTGCTTCTCTGACAGGCAGGGCTGGCATCTTGGGTGTTTGACCTGTGAAGTTACACGGAGCCCCACTCTTACACCATCACTTGGTTTAACACCCTCCTGCCAACATCTTGAAAGTCTTAATAATTTTATCGTTGAATCTGTCTTATAAGTGACTGGAGCATGAGCCGTGGAGTCCACACACGTACATCCACAGGGCTTCGACACCTCACTGCATGTGGCTTTCCCGATGCACAGTGAGGGCAGAGTTCCCGAGGACCCGCAATGTGTGGGAGTTCAGCAGGACTCAAAGCACAAGGCAAGTGCATTACATGTATCACTGAGTAGTGAGTAAGCAGAGGCAATGAACGCCCCGAAAGGTGGTGCCCCCCATTTGAACCAGAACTTGATGTGATTGCAGAAAGAAGGCTACAGTTCTAAATGTTAGCCAGCTGTTAATGCTGGAAATAATGACACAGAAAGAAAGAGAAATAGAGGGTAACCCATGGTTGGTTTGTTTTCCTTTCAGTTTTCCCTTATTTATCAGTAAGCAAAGGTAGAGAGTTTTGGGCGGAATGTGCACCTAACAAGTGAAATAAAACAACTGAGGTCGTTTCGTGCCGTGTTTGCATCGTTCTGATAAGAACGGGACACACGTGAATGGTGTGATTTCAGTGACTCCACACCAGTTCAGTGCCCTGGTGTTTACACTTAAAACTTGTATTGCATAGTACAAAAATGAATGGTAAAGTTCATGTTAATAATTTAAATTTTCAATTATTCCTTACTTAGAATGACACTACATAGCAAGGAAAAATAAAACATAAGAAACCACAGAAGAGAGGGAAAAAAACTTTATATTTTATACCGTTATGGCCTCTTTTTGCCCTGTTTTTGAATATGGGATCCCACATTTTCAATTGCACTGGACCCCGGAGGCAGCCCTGCCCCTGAGACTTAAGTTCCCAGAGGGTGGGGACTCTGCTTTGTTTGTGTTTCTATGATTACATTACAACACCAGGCTCCTAGTTTGAGTTCATTCAGTAAAGACGTGTTAGCTGCGGAACGTGGTGGGTATGATACGGAACAAAAGACCACAAGGTCCCAAATGAGAAAAACGATCATCTGACTCCCTCCTCCATGCTGGACAGACAACACCTGGGGTGTTAAGCCGAGTTCCAAGGGCCACATTTGAAAAGGGATGCAGAGAAGAAGGTACCAGATTTAAATTCTTTCAGCAACTTATTAGCTACATAAACAAGCGGAAGTTAACTAACTTTTATGAGCCTCAGCTTTCTCTTCTGCAAAATAAGGGTAGTAAGGTGTTTAAAAAAAGGCACAGGAGGAGTACAACCACGGACTTCTAACTGCTGAATATCTGTCAGAGGAAACAGGAGGAGGTTTAAGAGTGGCAGGTAACCGCACAGTAGAAACCAATGGGAAGAAACTTAGCAGAAGGCAGAAAACTAATATGAGGAAAATTTTCTGAAGCGGCAAACGTGAGCCTGCCTGGGAATATAGTAAGTTCTCAGCCTCTTGAGTCAAGGAGTACCTGATCATACTTGATCAAGTATAAGGAACATGTCAGGTCAGGTAACGGCTAAGACATAAAATCACACTAACAACAGTGCTGGTACAGTTTCCAGGTACGTCCTAAAACCCAGATACTACGAGAGGCACTTTATATACATGATCTTATTGAATCATAACAACCAATCCATGAAGTGGGTAATATTCCTCTTACTGCTGTTACTCTCACTCTGAGGGTAAAGAAAGTTTAATTAACTTCTTCAAGATCACAAAGCTAGTATGTTATGAAGAGGGCCACCTTCCACTGAGTTCTCTTCAAACTCTGAGATTCATAAATATTGGACCACATTCACCCAAATGCTAAGTGAAATACGAATGATTAAAAATCCCACTTGTGAATGTAAAAGACTCCCAGATGGTATCTTCAACTTCACATAAATGTGACATCATCATCTGAATCATCACGAGGGAACCTAAAAGCTACAGTAAACCATCAAAGAGAACTACATCATCACAAAGCAGAGCTTTAAAAAAATATATATCAAGGAGCCAAAAGATGTTCGCTTTCCTAGAGCATCAACACAGTTACTGAGTTTCCAGCCTTCCCAAAATGGTTCCTCCACCCAAGGAAACCTTCAAGGTTCTGCAACTCTCTCCCTGCTCCTCCCTTAACGATGCCCTCAGTCTCCACCCTGCCAGAGCGAGGAAGAGCCTGGGCCTGCCAGACAGCAGCTTTGTCCCATTTCAAGACAGGTGTTGTAGCTTTTTATACTTACACATCTTGGAAGGCACCCTAGGAAAGCCATATTTGGGCACTTGGAAATCTAGCAGGTGTGAAATTGCCTCTTGCTGGAACACTGTTCACTTTTCCTTGCTTGTTTCCTACCACTTAAGCCCAGGATGTGACTGAAACCGACACCTGTGAGAGCGAAGCTGGGATGCTCATTTAAATGCTTCCATCTTCAAAAAGTTTCTCAGGACCCATGTAGGTGTTCTGTCTTCTACCTGTTAGGATTGTTTGAAATGACATCACCACAAATTTCAACGGAAAACTCAGACCTGGGAGACAGCTGACTCTATCTGCTATTCCTAAAAGCACTTCAAACGTGTCATTTTTCATAGTCATTTCAAGCAAGTAACAAAGCACTCGGTGAAGTACAAGTGCATTTTTAGCACACTCTTGCAAAAGGAAGCCCAAGGCAGGAGAGTCACTGAAAACACTTGGATTTAGAAGTGAGTTGACTTCATAGCTATAAATGAGATCCAAGCCTCTTTCTGTCCAGGTGTTACTCTCCATCAAATTGGCGGTAGCACTCTGAAGAATTTATACAAATGCCTGGAGGAAAAGATAAAGAAAAAAAGAAAGAAAAAACATATTTGAAAGAAAGACGAAATGACCAAACCCTTAAGCCACAAGTAGGGAAAAAAAGGAAATTAGATTCCTGAATGTTTCATTAGGATAAAAATGTACAAATAGAAGCTTTGCCACTGAGAACAGTTATTCTGCACTATCAGATCAGCAGTACAACACCTTATCTCTTCACATCACCAGGTTGTTCTTATATTTGAAACTACATAATATATTACACTGTAATACCTATCGGCTTCGAACACAGTAGAAAAATACCTACACAGCATAAATCATACATGACATCACATTAGGTCTTTTAAATAATGCTGTGAACGCCAGGAAAAGATTCTAGGGATCCATTTTTCATGTTCTTTTTGCTCCTGCCCAAATGGAAGGGCTTCCATTGCCTCTCCACCAGTTCCCTTCAATTAAATAAATCAAATGTGTACAAAGAACTTTCCATGCATGAAAGGTAACAAATGCTTCTGTACAAATAGGAATGCCAGGAACCAGAATGCTGAGTTCAAACAAGGCTGGCCTCTCTTTTGTACCTCTTATGTGTCTGAGACCTTGTTTTTCCTTCTGCCCTCCTTTCGATGTCTCTGTTTTATCAATACCTCCAACCGATGGATGGAAAGGACATAAGAGGGAAATCCCATAGCAACCATGCTTTCCTCTCCCCTTGGCAGCACCAGGGTACCACGTGGATGAAATAATCTACTTGTCCGAACCTGGGCACAAGGACCGTTTTGTTCACTTGTGTATCTGCCCTGACTAGCACCACAGTAGAAACTCAATAAACACCAAATGCATAGGTAAAGACGAACCAAAGCCCAATCAAAGTATGCCTTTGTATTATCACCCTGGTGACAGGTTTTGGAGGAAATTCAACTAAGAACTAAAATGAACTTAAACATGAAGTGAAGCAAGCCAGAAAGAGAAAGAAAAATACCATATGATATCAATTATGTGTGGAATCTAAAAAAAAGACAAACGAACCTATTTACAAAACAGAAACAGACTCACAGACATAGAAAACAAACTTATGGTTACCAGGAGGGGAAGAGGGTGGGAAGGGATAAACTAGGAGTTCTAGATTTGCAGATACTAACTAATATACATAAAAAAGATAAACAACAAGCTCATACTGTACAGCACAGGGAACTATATTCAATATCTTGTAGTAACTTATGGTGAAAAAGAATATAAAAATGAATATATGTATGTTCATGTATGACTGAAACATTATGCTGTACACCAGAAACTGACACAACATTGTAAACTGATTATACTTCAATAAAAATATATTTGAAAAAGAATCTGGACTGTTTTCAATTCATGTTTATCTAATTCATTCTTCCTCAAAAGAAGACACTTTATCTTCGCCTCCCCTTCTCTGCCCTCCCCCTTCTCCATCTCCTTCTCTTCACACACACACAGCTTCTATTTAAATCTATGTGAGAAATGCACCTTTACATTACTTGGCTGCCCTGCTTCATCTTGCTATGCACGCAGCATCTATGTGATAACAACAAAAGAAGGATTATCTGACTCCCTTATTCTCATGAGGGCACAGGTCCACTAGGAGAAGAGGAAGGAGAGAGCAAGACCGCCAGCACCGAATGCTCGGATGTTTGGCAAGATAAAGCTAAGGTAACATTTCCCTGCAAACCAAGAACTCAAATGTTATTACATGGGATGTGTGTCCCACCTTGATGATTAAGTTGCACTTCTAAAGCATTCGATCTTGGAGGGAAAGGATAAGATTTTTCTGACTGGTATTTAGAAGAAGGGATGAACAAAAAAAGAAGAAAATTTTCTTTTTTAGTTCTGCCTTTATAAGGTAGCCAAATAGGTTATCTTTCCCCACTGATTAAGCAAGCCGGTCCCTCGGAGCAGGACAAGGGGGCTGTAAAGGACCCTGCTTCCCTAAAAGTGCTTGAACATTAAAGGATCAGGATGACCGCTAGCCTGAAGAGCATGGAGAAGAAGGGGGTGCAGGAAGACCCTGAACTCACCTCTGATGGACACAAATCCACAACTACATATAGGATAATTCCCACGGAAAGGGACCTTAAAACTGGATGAACAGAGCCTCCAAACAAAGGATAACAGGACAGCACGGAGACAGGGTCTCACCACAGAGAAAACCACACATCAGTCATGGTGAACGACAATGAGGAGAGGTAACAAAGGGACAGATCGTTTCCCCGAGGAGCGAGGGATTCACATGCCACATCAGGCACCCCAGCCACTAGGTTCTGCGTGGAGACACGAGCCCCCAAAACACTTGGCTTTGAAAACCAACAGGGAACATGTCAGGCCAACCTCAGAACTGCAGGGAACAGAAGCCCACAGGTAAAGGGCACACCCACAGACTCACCTGACCCAAAAAGCAGCACCAAAACACCCGACTGAAAAGCACATGGACTGGAGATGAAGGGTCCCACCTACTAATCTTAAAGCATCTGCCAAAGAGCCGGACAGCGGTCGGGATGCTCCCTGGGGACTGAAACACGGGTGGGAGGTATTTTTGCAGCCTTAGGCTACCTTGCTAACACCGGCACTGACAGGCACCATTCTGGAATTCTCCCTCTAAGCTGCTTGCACCAGTGGACATGCCCAGCTGAGAGCCCTGCCCACCTCGGCACCTCGGTCAGGCCTCAGAGCTGGTGGAGCGGTAGCCCCACCCAGCAGCACCTGGCAGCAGCCAGCTGGGCCCCGCAGCCAGGCCGGGCCGATGTGCCACGGCAGCCACCACAGCAGGAGGCGGCACAAAGCCCACGTGTGGGACACCCCTTGAGCGCTAGCTCTGGCGGGCAGGCGGGACTGTGCTTCTAAGGCCACTTTTGCAAGACTGGGAACGACAGCTGATTGACCTAACGCACAGAAACAAACACGGAGAACAAAGCACAACGAGGAGACAGGGGGTTATGTTCCGATTGAAGGAACAAAACAAAACCTCAGAAAGAGAAGTAGATGGAATGGAGATAAGCAATCTACCTGACAAAGAGGCCCAGTAATGAGCACAAAGAGGCTCACGGAACTCAGAAGAAGGACCGAAGAACACAGCAAAGACCTTCAACAAGGAGACAGAAAGATGTAAGAGGGAACCGAGCAGAAGTTAAAACTAAACTGAAGAACAAACCAAGGGGAGCTCCAGAAGACTGGACGGGGGGGAACAAATCAGCAAGCTGGAGGGCAAAACAGTGCAACGCATCCAGTCAGAGCAGCAAAATTAAAGAATTATAAAAAGTGAAAATGCCTTAAGGGACATTTGGGACAACATTAAGAGGAATAAAATTCACAGTGCTGGGGCCCCAGGAAAAGAGAAAAGAGTGGCCAGAAAAATTATCTGAAACTAGGCCACTTTAATACACCATTCAAAAAAATTAACTCAAAATGGATTAAAGATTTCAATGTAAGACTGAAACCGTAAGATGCCTCAGGGAAAACATAGGTGGTAGCCTCACTGACATCAATCCTAGTGATATTTTTGTGGATTTGACTCTGAAGGCAAGGGAAACAAAAGCCAAAATAAACAAATGGGACTATGTCAAACTAAAAACCTTCTGCATAGTGAAGGAAAAACATCAACAAGATGAAAAGGCAGCCTATGGAATGGGAGAAGATATTTGCAAATTAGATGTCCAATATGGGGTTAATATCCAAAATATATAAAGAACTCATACAACTCAACAATTTAAAAAAACATTAAAATGGGCAGAGGATCTGAATAAACACTTTTTCCAAAGAAATGACATACAGATGGCCAACAGGCACATGAAAAGATGGACAATATCACTCATTATTAGGGAAAGCAAGTCAAAACCACAAGAGATATCATCTCACACTTCTTAGAATGGCTACTATCGAGAAGACAAGAAAAAACAAATTTTGAGGAGGATGTGGAAAAAAGGGACTCACCATGCACTGCTGCTGGAGCTGTAAACTGGTGCAGCCATTACTGAAAACAGTATGGAGATTCATCAAAAAAAAAAAAATTAAGACGAGAACTACCATATAACCAGGCTATTTCACTGAATAGTTATCCACAGAACACAAAACCACTAATTCAAAAAGATACATGCACCCTTATGTTTATTAAGAATTATTCACAATACCCAAGATATGGAAACAACCTAAGTGTCCATCAATAAATAAATGAATAAAGAAGATGTGGAGTATATATATGATAGAATACTACTCTGCCATGAAAAAGAATGGAATCCTGCCACTTATGACAACATGGATGAAGATACTCTGCTATGTGAAATAAGTCAGACAGAGAAAGATAAATACCACGTAATTTCACTCGTATGTGGAATCTAAAAAACAAAACAAAACAAAACAAAACAAATTAACAAACAAAACAAAACAACACGAAGCTGAGAGATACAGAGAAGAGATAAGTGGTTACCAGAGGGGTAGAGGGCTGGGGGGTGGATGAAATGGGTGAAGGTGGTAAAACGCATGGTGATGGATGGTAACAGGACTTGTGATGGTCACCACTCTGTAGTGTGTGCAGATGTTGAGTTATAATGCTGTAGATCTAAAACATAGTAATAATTATTATAATAAACACAGAATATGGAGCTCAGGGCTCACCAACTGCTGATGTAATCCTCTTGCCATGAGGGGTCCCAAACAGAAGGCTCAAAAGAGCTAACACCATATCAGCCAAAGCCATGTCCTCTCCCTGAGGCTAGGGCAGGAATTAGATGGCAAGAACTTAACAAATAAGAGCATATCTTTTATCTCCAGAGTCCAGTTTATCTTCCACAAGGAAGAAATTTATGCAGGAGAAGTAACTGCTGGTCACCTTGTTGTTATTTCCACAACCTCCTTCTGCTCCTCACCAGCTATGCGCCACTTAAAGAGAGTTTTGATGCTTCTAACTTTTTTGGTCACCAGATATGATCCAAGGAGCACATGATGACGATATTATTTTTCAAAGCAAACCACATATTTACACAACAAAGGAATGAAATAAAAGCATGGTCATGCAATTGAAAAAAATGTAAACCCACAGAAAAGCACCCACCAAAGGACAAAGGAAATCTTAAGCTTATAAACTCTTGAGTTTTGTTATGCAACTCTGCACTCCTTTCACCTCTAGTCATTCAGTGACCATTCTATCATCTGCATGAAATTAAAAAATGAACTACGACGGAACACCTGAATCATCCGGCAAATATACGCATGCTTTAAATATCAAGGACAAGGAGAAGAATACACACACCGGGGGAAGGAGAAATTCTCCTCTGCTCAGAATTCAGCCCTAAAGAGACTGAAGAAAACACGTCGTTTTAGGCAGAAGCGTTTGAACTCTGGTGTCAAGGCCAAAGTCTTACACTGAGGTACACCCTGAACTTGTCCATCTTTTCTTTCCCCCTGTGCAAGTGTCAGTACTGACACTCCAGCTCTTTCCTGGAGCACTTACTGCCTTCTCAAGACTCCAAATCATTTTAATGGACTCAAGTTACAACCTTGATCAATCTGTGGCTGATTCCCCATTACCCACGTTAAAACAAACGGGAACAAAAGAGCAACACCTCCCTGCGGATGCAGCACGCAGCGCCTCCACACCCAGGTGAGGTTCTGCTCTGCAGGGATCAGCAGGACTGCACTGTCCCTCACTCTCAGGAGACAATGCCGACATAGACTCAAATGAATTCAGTCCATGGTCTTTTCTACTTGATTGGCAGACAACATAAGTAGGCTGTCATTACAAAGTTGTTCCAGAAAGTCTGTTTTAGGCAAGGAGTTCCCTGAGGTCGGGGGGCTCACCAGAAGAACGGGGACGACGGCAAAAGACGGTGCTGAAGTCCACGGGTGGTTGCTTGGGGTGGGGGGCGGTGAGGGGAGAGGCCGGCAGGAGGGTGCACCAGCGTGTGCTATCAATCACATCTTGCGTTGGATGTACACCTTGTGTTGGACGCACATCTTGACTTGGACGGCCAAGGGCGAGACAAGATTAGGCAGCCTTTCTCTAGGCTCTTTCCCACCCCACCTTCCCCTCTGGCCCCACATTTAATCAAATGTCTGAAGCCATTTGAAAAATAGTATCAACTTGGAGGAGTTTTTTATGCTAAAATTATTAGCATTATTATCAGTCATTCGCTTACTGATTCTCTCGTTTTAAAGAAATCAAATTTTAAGGTGAGTTGTGGATACCTATTAGCACATCTGGCATAGACACTAATATGGCCAACCCACAACAAGAAACCACTCTTCAAATTTAAAACAGAAGCTCCCCCTTACACTGCCTTCTAGTATAGGAAATGTACAATGGTCCAAAGTACTCAAGGCCATGGCACCAGCGGTGGGAGTTTGACACCTCTTGGGCTTTTATAAATCCAATTTCCCCTCCTCTTATTTCCCTTTACTCCTTTCTTTTCATCTTTCTTTTTCTTCTTCCCTGAAGAGGCATGAAGGGACAGGAATAAGGTGGGGAAAGGGCAAACGAGCTACGAACCAAACAAGGCTGGAGTTTCACAAGTCAGAGCACATTCTTTTCCTAGCGTGGTCCTCAGAAAAAAAAAAAGTGAAAGCCTCATATTCATCAGTTTTTTTTCAATTCCATTGCTTACTGCGGAATTAAAGACAATCTGAAGAAAACAGCATCACCTGTCAATGTAAAGACTTTGTGCGGATAAAAGCACCCAGGTTATTTCTCTCCATATCTATTTTCCAGGCCCCCTTAGATGGTGAGAGTTCACAGGGTGGCAGTGTGCATCTGAGTCTAGCACAGGGCTCGTCTCTCTGGCATTTAATACCCAGTCCCCTCCGTGAACGTCTGGAGAACTTGGGCCAATACATCACGGTGTCCCACAAAGTGTCCTGAGATCAAGGGCTCTCCAGGACGGCAACAGATCCTGAGTGAAGTAAGAATTTAATACACTCATTTGAGAAAACGAAGGGAAGAAAAGAAAAAGCGCATGTTTGTTCACAGCAGAGCTTCCTGGAGAATGTGAGATGCAGTGGGGCTTCCTGAGAGAGAGGCCCGGTAGGTCGGATTTCCCAAGACTTACCTGACCACTGACTCCTTGGGGTTTCACATCACTGATCAATGTTCCGTAAAACACAAGTTGGAGGGGGAAAAAATGGACCACGTATGTACACTCCAACCATGCATTTAATAATATATTTTGTCTAAATTATTTTTAAACGGGAGATGGAGGTGTGGGAGCATCAGCAAGAAGATGAGTGACTGGGAGAGAAAGGCAGAAAGTTTCTGCCCTTTCTTTGGTCAGTTAAGTTCCGAACAAGCACCTAATTACCTCCCAACTAGAGCCAGAGCCTCTCTCTCAGCTTTAGTCATTCAATCAAGAATAATAATCACAATAATCACCTAGTCCAGGCCTTTTGTTGCATAAGTGAGAAAACCGAGGCCCCCTAACGGTATCTACTTTGCCTGAGGTCATTTAGTGAAAATCTGCAGAAGACAGAACAGAAAATCCAATATTCCAAATATCCAACACTCCCTAAAATTATATTTACTCAGTACGTACTCCAGAGATAATCGTATAGGCTGAGATAGAGTAGAAAATCTAAATGAGTATTTATTTAACTCAGATTGAAACACCACCCTTTTGATTAGGTTCTAGTAAAACCGCTTAACTCGCACTCCACCAGTTTGGCTTTTGGGAGAATTCAGCTGGGCCGAGGTAAGCGTTCTCCCTTGCATTATTCACAGAGAAGGCACCTGTCCAATGTCACTATGTGTAGCACTGGAAACGGTGGCAGCCCCTCTGCTTCTGCTCCTGGAAGATCACCCTTACCCTGAGCGTGGGGTCCTTACCACGCTCTCGGGGGATCCGCTCTACCCACAGGGTTGGGACTCTTCCCCACTCTCACAGGTGTTACCTTCCACCCATACATTAATGGCTCCCAAATTCATAAGTGTGGTTAACCACCTTGGCTACTTCTGCAGTAAAGCAGCAAAGCAAAGCAAAGAAGGAGAAAGAAGGAGCGAAAAGGAGAGAAAGGTGGCCTCTCCAGGGCCGGCCTTGCAGCAGAGATGCTGTTTCTATCTCACAGCACATCAAACTAGGCATGCCCTCATTCTTGTCCATAAACCCCATCTCCCCCTTTTGTTCCCAGTTTCAGCTGTTAGCAACCGCAGTCCTCTAGCTGTCCAAACAAGAAGTCTGGGGTTCAGTCTATATTTCTCTGTTACCCTCAGAACTTACAGCCAATTAATCTCCAAGGTCAGTTGCTTTTACCAAGATCAAATTCTCCTTTTTAGCCTGGATAACTCAACAGGTCTGTCCCTAACTGGACTGCATGCCTCTGGCCTCGTTCTACCCTCAAAACCCACCCTCTATTCAAGAAACCATTGTCTTTATAAAACACAAAACAGACTCCGTCACATCTGTGCTCAAAACCCTTCAGTAGCACCATATCACCTACAGGTCAAAGCCCAAACTCCATGTGGTCCAGGAACTGCCTGTGGCTTCCTGCTACGTCTGTGTTCTCTCTGACCTCCGTGCTTTTGTTCATGCTGTCCCCTCATCCTCACCTTCATTCTGCAGGACTGAGTTCAGGCACCACCTCCTCCTCCAGGAAGCCTTCCCTGCCTCGGTCTAGTCTAGCTATCCATTCATCATACTTCTATGATACTCTGTAACCTGCCACTGCTCTTTAACAGAGCTTCCTCACTCTTTCTTTGTGGTGTGTCTCATCCCTGAGGGGAGAAGCGATGTCTCACCTCTGTGTGCCCAGTTCCTAGCACAGTGCCAATCATATAAAAGGTGCCCAGTAAATACCCACTGAATGAATAAAATGAGTAACCAGTTGTGACAGGCACAGACCCACTAATCCCACCTCCTGAGTTCCTCCCCACTTCCCAGAACCCCTGCCAAGTTCTAGGTAATGGCCTTGGGTAATCACATCAATTTCCCATACACTGGAGATCACTCCAATTTAAACCTCACTAATTTGGCTGGCCTTTCCAAGTCAGTTTCAATTAACGAGGTTTTCTCTGTTGAGATGTTTTACATAGAATGCTTTGTGGACAGAATTATTCTGATAAGAGTCCTCAGTTCTCCACCACTTTCTATGGATGGAGCCTTCTACAGTAAATGACAGAGTTTACGATTTTTAAAAAGTTGCTGTTGAAGATATTTCTAAGCAGAATATTAGGGCCACCTGTTTTCACTCAATCAGAACTCCCTTCCTCAGCCAAACTTATTTAAGCTTGGTCCCAGTCCTATTTTTTCCTTTCTTTGGGAACAATTTGAGGGAAAAAAAATCCACTTAGCCATTCTGGAATGAGAGGAGATTTAAAATGATTAAAACATACTATACAGTGAAGGTGTAACTGCTTTGGGCTCCGAATAACCAACATAATTCAAAAATGCATTGAAACTACATTTCGGTTTAGTACCTAGCTTAGTCTTCCTGAAGAAATCACTGTCTAACCAGCTTAAAGCAAAATAAAATATTTTCAAGTTAAAAAGGACTAAGGCTATAACTTTTGAGTAAATGCAATCAGCAGAGTATTTTAGTAGAACATCATGATTATTATATACATAATAATAATAATAAACATTTCTGCCATCAGGATCCTTGGCATGGCAGAGGAGAGAAAGGAGCTTGCCCCATGGGCTTGTCACCTAAATTAAACAAGCAGTATGACTCACACAAGTTTCACAGGTTAGAGTTAATTAACATTTTATCCCAAGCAGAGTAGGAAAAGGGAAAGAAAATTAAAATCAATTTTAACAGCATCAGAATTCACTTCAAACCTTATACGAGGCATCGGTAATGCAAATATAATTTAAGTGACTTACGCCACCACGCAGCTCAGCCTGCTGCCCCTTGTTCCTGTATGTACTCAGCTAACCCTTAAAAAGAGCATATTTGCAGGGTTAATTCTTGTACAGCTTCACAGCCAGTGGCAGAGCTGCCTAGAGACGGCAGATTAGATGAACTCCAGGGACCTGCTCCTGTTTTATGACTCAATTTTCTCTTTTTTGCCTCCTGACACTCCCTATGACTAAGCATCCAATGACAGAAAACACTTGTTGAACCTAGATTTACCTCATACCGCGTTTATTCTTTTTTTAATTGACGTAAAACTGATACCCAATATATTAGTTTCAGGGGTACAACACAGTGATTCAATATTTTTATAGATTATACGCCATTTAAAGTTATTGAAAATAATGTCTATATTTCTTTGTGCTATTCAATATATCCTCATAGCTCATCTGTTTCATACATGCACCCCAGTGTTCACAGTAGCATTATTTACAATAGCCAAGACATGGAAGCAACCTAAGTGTCCATCAACAGATGAGTGGATAAAGAAGATGTACACAGACACACACAATGGAGTATTACTCAGCCATAAGAATGAAATTCTGCCATTTGCAATAACGTGGATGGACCTAGAGAATATTATGCTTAGGAAAATAAGTCAGAGTAAGAAATACTCCATATTATCACTTACACATGGAATCGAAAAAAATTAAACAAATGAACGTATATAACAAAACAGAACAGACTCACAGATATAGAAAACAAACTAGTGGTTACCAATGGGGAGAGGGAAGCAGGGAGGGGCAATATAGGGATATGGAGTTAAGAGATACACTGTGTGTATTTTTTTTTTAATTTTCAATGTGTGATCTGTATTGAGTTTCATTTCAAAAAAGCTGTTAAATTTTTTAATTAAAAAAGAAAATAATGTAACTTATTTTTATCTTCCACCATGAAGCCAAACTTCAGTACAACTTCAGCACAAGTATAAACTTTATAGATTACGTTTTTAAATACTAATTTCACCCCAGCTTTGTCTACCATTTTCTTGCCCTTGTCTTAAGTATACACCCTCAAATCCTTTTAATCAAAGACTATTTGAAATTGACGTGAAAATAATTTAAGCCTCTAGAATATACTTCCATTCTCATACAGTTAATTATATTTTCTACCCAGTCATTGAAACACACATGCCAAATAAGGATGATGGTCAAATCAGACCGCTACAATTTAAAAAAAAATTTTTTTAAGTGAACTAGCTTCCAACTGCTAAGTACTGAATAACCAATACCAAAAATAATACCCTTTTAAAAAAGACAATATGCTATTAGGTGAAAGAATAAAAAGATATATTCTTCTTAAATCTTGCACCAAGATTTTCTTAAATGAGAATCCCCATAAGAATTAAATTGGTAGATTCAAAAAGTTCAGAGGGCGGAGCATGGTTCAGGCAGCACTGTCTACTAATGTTTCTGGTCTACTGGCCCTCAGTACTCAGTGGATTCTCTCTGGCCTTTCAGGCCACCCCAGGAAAACAAGACAAAGCAAGTTCCCCACCTGTCCAGCACACCGCCCTGGATGTGGTAAAGTCAGCAGCCAGGCTGCACACGGTGACAGCTCACAGCACTGACACGAATTACATCTAACTGCTCAGAGGCACGTGCACAGAGTGAAAAACAACCCACACCTAACAGACTGGGCTAGTCAAAAGATACACCTCACTAGTAACTGGTCCCCTCCTGGAACCTTCCCTCCACACCTGGTGGTTAGAGGGTAAATCTCTCTCCAAGGTAAACCTCCATGCCTGGATGACCAGCCCTCATTCCCCACAAAAACCATATGTATTGTGGGGGGATGGGAAACAAAAATAGAAGGATTTCATATACCTTAAATAATCTTATACCATCCTCAGAAAGGAACAATAACTTTTATATATATATAAAAATATAAAATATAAGCATTACATAATGCTTCTATAATACATTATAAGCATATATAAGCATTCTATATATTGTAAGCATATATAAGCATTACATATATAAATGGTACATAAATACCTTCTGCAGCAAGAGGAAAGACCAGACAGTAATTGCTACATGAAAAGTCCAGTAATTGTATTGAAAAACACCATGAGCTCAGTTATTTCCCACACAAAGAACTGAAAGATAATAACCTCTATGCACAAACGAATCTTGGGCTTTACAAGCATGTCCGAAGCATCAAAAGGCATTAGAGTAAGCCACATCCAACGTGGCAATTTATCCTTGGACTTTGTCTGAATGCTCCCAAGTAAAACAGAGACCCAGTTTTTCACTACACCTAAAGCACTGTCCTTTAAAAAGCATTTTCATCTTCTCTGTACCAGAAACTTGTTTCCTGAATACACTGTTCAGATTGCTGATCTGCAGGTTCAACCCCTCACCAAGAGGCTCTCCGCATCTTAGACATGGAAAAAAAGCTAGGACTATTTGGGGGTGAACTGTGTCCCCCACAATGGTATGGTGAAGTCCTAATATCTGATCCCTAGGGGCCCAACCTTATTTGAAAATAGGGTGTTTGAAGATGTAATCAAGTGAAGGCGAGATCGCTGGGGTAAGCCCTAATCCAATATGACTGGTAGTTTATAAGAACAGACACTGAGACACAAGGGCAGAGGCAGAGACAGAAGTGGTGCAGCAGAAGCCAGCAAGGCAGAGGACTGCCCTCCACCACTGCCAGCAAACCCCCGGAAACTAGGAAGGGGTAAGGAAGGATTCTCCCCTAGAGGTGTCGGGGGAGCATGGCCTGGCCAACACCTTAACTTCAGACTTCCGGCCTCCAGAACTATGAGCCATTCAATGTGTGTGGGTTTAAGTGACCCTGTCCGTGGCACCTTATTATGGCAGCCCTCGGAAACTGATACAGGGGTGCCTCCTCCCTGCCTGCCTTCCAGCAGGACTTCACGGAAATTAACCCTGATGGGAGGGACTAAGCTTAGCCCACAGAACCCCTCCGGGACCCATCCCAACGGATAAGGTCCCGAGACCAGAAACTGTCATGTGTGAGCTAAAGAGAAGCAAAAAAGTGCCACTGCAATCTGCCACCTTCAAACGTGAAAGCATCTTTGGAAACTGCTGAGGTCACCCTGCCTTCCTTCCCCAAGGCGGTCATCCTGAAGACGGCAGCGAGGCAGATTCACTTCTGACCTGTCATTTGCTTTTCAGAACACCCAGATCTAAAGAACCTTCAGTAACTCAATGTTTTAACATCTGTAGGGTATGTGCGCATGGATGAAGACAATTCTGTATGATTTAATGAAAATCACAGCATGTGCCACTAGCAACTGGGAAAACTGGGCATTTCTGCTGAAGAGATTGACAAAATGGGATGTAAAGGAGACTCCAGCTTGCTCGGTTTGGAACAAAGATATGTGGGACATACTCACAAGGAGAGAGGACAGCTCTGGAGACACGGAATCAAAGAACTTACTGTTAGAGCAGTTATATTTTTAGAGATCTCAAACCATAATTTTACAGATGAGAAAAACCACACTCAAGATACATCTTTAGGATGCCACTGCCAACCCTGACCTAGGCAGGCTTTCCACCAGACTGCTGTCTGTCTGCTCCTCAGTCTCCAAAGAGGGAAGTGACGGCGTTTGCTTGTAACATGCTTTTAGATACCCCAGCTAAAGCCAATTGGGGGTCAGCAAAAACCAAAACAAACAAAGAAATGCTAATATTTTTAAATAGAAAATGGGCCTGGGAAAATGGGGAACATACTTCTATGCTATAAAATGTTAATCAAAATCCTCGGTGTGTAAATGTATCAGAACACATGATATTTAAGGTAACAATCTAGTAACTGGGCCTTTAAAGATCACAATTACAAGTTGGCTTTTCTGAACAGACATAAAAGAATTCCTCTCCACTACCTACGAAAACAAAACAATAACGTAATCAATAAAACACATTACGGTATTTACCAAACTGAAACAAGCAATAAAATTTATTACCACTCATTTTGGACCACACGAAGTCCTTGTAGAATGGGGAAGTATGAAAGGAAAAGGCAAATTTGGGGCAGGACTGAAATGTGAAGGATGAAAGGCCACGGAGAAAAATAATTCAAAAACCTAAGAACAGTTAACACACATCTACCTCATTACACCAGAAGGTCGTTCAAGGTTAAGGCTTAAAAACAGGTCTTCCATTTAGCACCGACCACCGCACAGACAATGATGGGAAGAATCTTTGCTTCCTCAGGCTTCCCGTAAAAGTGCAGCAATACAGAAGGTAAAGCGAGTGATAGAGAATGATGATCAAAACCCATTTTCAGGACTAACTCCTTCCACTTCCCTCCTTTTATTGATTTTTTTTTAAACCCACTTTGCACTCTCTCAGTCAGCTTGGTTGCAGGAACATCGTTTAATGTACCCTATTGATTCAATCACACACATTTATACTTGCATAGAAACTTCTGCTACAGTGCATTTATTGATCTTTTAATTATTAATGGAGGCCAGAAAACCTGAAGGGCTTTGTTGTAAATATTTCTTATTTTCCCATGTTATGGCAGGAAAATTATCAAAAATTTTCAGCAAATGAAGCATCGTGGTTTGCTTATTGCCTCCAGTCACGGGTTATGTCTCAGACATGCTGTCAATAAGAATGTTTTTCTAAAACTGAAATTATATACGACTGAACAACTCACTGGATGAAAGTGTATTTTTTTTCCCTCAATTTCTAGAAATCGCCCTGACCCGTCCTTAATTTGGCCCGGGGAGTGGCAAGGATTCCCTTTCAGTGTGGCCGCGTTCAGATTATACAGAGTTCATCGGGTGAACAAGCTTTCTGGCAAAATTGCCACAAGGTTAAGAACCTACGCTGACAGCTGTGAACGAACAGTGAAGTGGCAGGCGTTTCTGGTGAGTTACTTTATCACACTTAAGTTAGTTCTTAATATTTTGTCTCTAATCTAAGGCATCGTCTTCTAGTCCTAGGGGAAGATTCATTCTCACCCAGATTTTCTATTGGATAAACAATAAAAGTTAAGAGGACTGTCTGGGTGGGAAACTCTATGGGCTGTAATAAGGGGTTCTGGGGCCTTTGGCAGAAACAGGAGAGGTGGAGCTCAGCCCTTACTGAAGATGTGGGAGGCAGCAAAGACATTAAGCTCAAGGTGGAAAAGAGATGAAACGTTGGCTTGTCATCCTTGCCATCCAAACTCCTCCTCATCTCCCCCCACAAATCCCACTTCACATAGCCTTACAAACAGTCAACTTAAACGTGGATGAATCAAGTGAACCAGAAGATCCAGTCCTAATGCAAGTCAGGTCTCATCTCGCCCTGCCCTTTACGTCTTCCCAGTCCTGGGTATCAGCAGGCAGACCTGCCACTTCTGGCCTGAGTGGTCATGAAGATGAACAGAGGGGCTACAGATCTCGGAGTATTTACAGTAATTACCGGGCCACCTGCACCCTGAACTGGTGACTGATGCAGATTTCTTCAAGCAAAAGTCGGTCTGGATCTCTGGGAAATCTCCACATTGCTCAGTGGCAGCAGCAAACGCTTAGACAGTCTGACAGGCTCCACTTCCCCTCCAAGCCTCCCAGTTCCTGAGCATGGGCTGTTCCTTCCACTTGGGTCAGACCTGTACTGAACTATCCTGATGGACGGGCACTCTTCCTCAGCAGTGCTCTCACCGGCCAAGGACACCAGCCAGGTTTGCACAGGCTATACGTATCACCCAGGATGCAGAGTTAACAGAGATACATACATACCATGAGCAAAACAGAGGGTAACATATTCAACAGGGAAGGAGACAAGGCTTGACCTTCCAGAAAGGACCGCCTGATTAAAGGTGTGGTATCCACAAACACAAATGTTACCAAGCAAGTCATAATTTGTGAGTATCAGGAATACACCTTGACTTTCATTATTTAAAATTCATGTACAGCTAATTCGCCAATCACACTGAACACACATGGGTCCTTACATGGCAAACAAACCTAACAACCTGGAGTCTAGTTCTTATTCTGCTCCACATACTACACAGGGGATCAGCCTCACTTGAACCAATTCTGATAAGAGAACGGAGACTATGATTTTAAGCCGTTTTTTTTTCCTGCAGAATTCTTACTTTAAGTTAAACCTAAATTCATAACCATAATTAGTTGCTTGAAAATCTTCTGTATTTTAAAAGAAAATGTATAGTAAAATATTATAAATAAGATAGTGTGTTCCAAATATTATTATAAAGCATTGGGAATACCATATTCTTTATTTTACAATATGAATACTCTCTAAAGCCCTTTTACTCAGGCTCAAAGAGCATACAACCTAGAAGAAAATAATTGTATAAATTAGGCCATAGCTTTTTAAATACAAGAGTCTTTAATCCATTTCTCAACCTAACAAAATATAGTTATACGGCCAAGTATACGGTCAGACAATCCAGTAATTTATGGAAAAGCTCTGTGATGTTAAGTGAAAAAGAAAAAAATATCTTATACCAGAAACATTTATTCTGTGGTTAACTGTCTTTCTCTAATGCCATATATAGAACTACAATGGAATTAGTTCTTAAATTATCAATTAAAAAGATTAATTGGTGAAGATAATATTAACCTGCTCTATTTAAACGGCCCATCTCTCATCCACACTTAAATAGAAACAATGTTTTCCTTTGCTACGTTTCAAAGAGAAGTCCCTTCCAAATAATAATCCTTTAATTGTGTGTCATTAGAGATGCTATAAAAATAATAAAGTGAGTTCATGTCCAACAGGTATACCAAGATGGCAATCGATGCCTCCTGGCTTCTGTTTGGTTCCTTTTCAAGATAGTGACTACAGCAAGCACATATTAATGCCTTTGCCTCAAAAACTCTGGAACCATGTCATTTATTCATACTAGTTTTGCTAACTGTAACTCAATTCTTAAGAAGGCCCAACACTCTGCCTTAATTAAATGATACCAGACCAAAATTCCTGCCTTTCTGAGAGGCTAGAACAATACATAAACTAATTAATAACAAAAATACATGGATGTATATACGTGCATGTATATGTTCTGGTAGATTGGTGGGGCTGCATTTTAAATAAGACGGTTAGATAAGGGGATAGCTGGACAAAGCCCTGGAGACGATGAGAAAGTCAGGTGGATATCATGGAAAACTTCCAGGCAGAGGGAACAGTAGATTCCTAAGTAGGGAGTCTAATATTTCCGAGAAAGAGAAACAAGGCCAATGTGCCTAGAGTGAGATAAATGAGGTAAAGGGTAGTGAGTATTCAATTCAGGAAGGTACCAAGGACCTTTGTAAAGACTTTTTTTTCTCTGAATGAGAAGGAATGCTATTCAAGGGTTTTGAGCAAAGTAATATCATTTATTATTCTTAAAACAGCTGTACTGAGATATAATTGATATATCACACATTAATCCATTTAAAAGGTATACAATTCAATGGCTTTTAGTATACTCACGGAGTTGTGAAACCAACACCATAATTGACTTTGGAACATTTTCATCACTCCAGAAAGAAACCCCAAAGCTCTCAGCAGTCACTCTCCATCCCCCAGACTCCCAGCCCTAGGCACCCAGCACTTCACTCTCTGTCTCCACTGATTAGCCTATTTTGGGACATTTCATGTGAATGGCATTGTGCAATATGTGGTCTTTTGTGACTGGCTTCTTCCACTTAGTATAATGTTTTCAAGGTTCATCCCAGTAGCACAGATTAGTATTTCATTTCTTTTCATTGCTCAACAGAATCCCATTGTAGGGCTCGACCTCCCTTAGTTTATCCATTCATCAGTTGATGGGCATTTTGGTTGTTTCAACTTGTTAGCAATTCTAAAGAATACTTTTATGAACATTTGTGTACTAGTTTTTGTGCAGACATGTATTTCCAATGCTCCTGGGTAAATACCTAAGAGTACACTTGCTGGGTCACGTGGCAACTCTATGTTTAATCTTTTAAGGAACTGCCAAAACTAATTTCCAAGGTGGCTGAACCTTTTTACATTCCACCAGCAGTGTATGAGGGCTCTGACCTCTCCGCAGCCTCAACACTTGGTAATTATCTGTCTTTTTGATCAGAGCATCTAAGCTGGTGGGAAGTGGCATCTCATTGTGGTTTTGATTTGCATCTCACAGATGGCTAATAATATTGAGCATCTTTTTTATGTGCTTATTGATCACTTGTATATCTCCTTTGGAGAAATGCCTATTCAGATCCTCTGCTTATTTTTAATAGGGTATATGTTTTTATTACTGAATTGTAAGCATTCTCCATATATCCTAGATACAAGTCCTTTATCAGACATGAGATGTGCAGATACTGTCTACCATTTCGTTGCTGTTTCTCATTTTTACGGTCTGCTTTAAAACACAAAATTTTTCAATTTTGATGAAGTCCAAATTATTTTTTTGTCACTATGTCATAGTTTAGAAACTGTTGCTTAGTTTAAGATCATAAAGTTTTACACTTACTTCATCTTCTCAGGGTTTAATGGATTTAGGTCTCTATTCCATTTTGAATTAATTTTTGTATGTGTGAGAGAAGGGGTTCTAACTTTTTTCTTTCGCATGTAGAAACCCAGTTGTCTCAGTAACATTTTTTGAAAAGACTATTCTCTCTCCACTGAATTATCTTGGCACCCCTGTAAATTACACTAAATTACACTTCAACAGGATTTGTCCACGATCTCAAGAATAGGCTAAGTAGGCAAGGGCAGGGACAGAGAGACTAGCTGGGGGGCTACTATCATAAACCGGGTAAGAGAAGACGGAGGCTCAGCCATGAGGGAGACAACGGAAGTGCTGAGAAGGGGTCGAAGTCTGGATGTGTTTCAAAAATTGAGCTGAAAGGATCTGCTTAAAGACTGGACATGGATCAGAGAGGAAGAGAGGACTCAAAGTTGACCCCAATATTTTTGGTTGTGATGCCACGCAGACTGCAATTTTGGTTTGGAGAAGAGTGACAGGATCACCTGGGCTACTATATTAAAAACAGACGGTAGGGAGATGGAAATGAAAGTAGAGAGGCCATTCAGAAGGCCACTGCGGTAATCCCTCTTTGGAAACTTATTTGAATTGCCATCCATGCTTCTTAGAGACATGACGACTAATCTCCAACAAACAATTAATTGTGAGAGCTACAAATCTCACCAAAGGTCAATATTCCAGGCTAGACGGGATTTTAGGCATGCTCCAAATCATACTCCTCCAGAAGACCTCTTGTCTTCACTGGAAGACAAGAGAGCCTCATTTTCTAATAACTCAGAAACTCTTTCAAGCAGCTCTTGTAGCAGACTTTCTAGTAGGTCCAGCCCAGGGGGTTCTCAGGCATAAATCTCCAAGTTCTATTAAAGCCCCTGAGAAGATGGTCAAGGCACAAGTCCAACAGCTCACACCACTGCACTGGAAAAATGTACTGCACCTCTCGCGTTCCTTAGAGACTTAATCTCCCTCCTCTGACCTCAGGAGAGGCAGGTGAAGCAGGATAAGGACTGTAACACACAGGGAGGAAACAGAAGCATCTAAGCCGTCTTGTACTTCATTAAAAAAAAAAAAAGTGATTTTCTTCTGGATTTAGGAGCTTTCCTCTCCCTTTTATCCTAGACAAGATTTCCGTTTCAGTGAAAATCTACTGAGTCTGCAGGGCACAAGGAAAAGCTAGTGTTCCTTTCAAGAGAAAGCAGGAGGCTTCGAGGCTTCTCTGAAAACTGGTTCTGGGCAACTCGGAGCTAGTTCTGAGAACCTGTTACACAGACAGACAAAAAGTCTCAGTTTAAGACCCCAGAAACCCTTCAAGTCATTTTCTGCCAGTGCAGCAGCAGCTAATGAGGAAGCAGTTCCTCTTAGCACTAGAGAGATTCAGAGGAAAGGGGGCCAGGATACCATGTCAATAATTTCCAAGGCACACAGAGGAAAATGTAAATCTGTCCCCGGGCCTGGAGACAAGACAAAGACCAACTGGAACCCTGGAACAGGCTGTTAAGCAGTTGTGTGGAGAGGAATGGGAGACATCTGATGAATCACTCCAAAACTGACATTAAAGCAAACAACCCAAATGTAAATATGAAGACTGTTGGCTTCAATTAAGCCTAAGCTACAGGAGTGTGAACTTTAATATTTCCTCAGTGTACAGCCCTGCCAGTGCTTTCACCATTATTAAAGTGTGTTTATACAGGGTTTGGCTTTTCATCTATTATGGAAAAATTACATCTTGCCAATAGCACTGCAGAGGCCTAAACACAGTAAATCCTCCACTGACCTTGAACCCAAGCTAAAGCAAATAGTCACTCTCCTTGGTGCTGAACTGCCTAAATAATGCACTGCATAAATGGCTATGAATATAAATTACAAAGCATCTTAGCATTCATGGATTACCAACAGGGTACACGTTTTTTAAGAAGGCCGTGTTTGTAGAGGCACTTTGATGTAGACAAAATTCTTCAGGACATAACTGGAAAGGCACCCCCTTGCAGAGAATAATCATGTATTTATTGAGCACTGAGAGAGAGCCAGGGTTTGTGCCCCACAAAAGAGGTCTCTGGCCGACTGGTTTCAGGACAGTGGAGGAAGAAGCTGCTTAACAGAGGGTATGCAAGAGGAGAGGTAACCGCAATACAGAAGTCAAACTGGAGAAGCATCATGAGACGAGTAACAGAAAGCAAGGGTAGAAGAAGACAAAAATATCAACCAGAATGTCAATATCACAGAAAATGGCATCTCCATCAGAACCACCAAGAAAATGCAGCAACATGGAAAAGTGCTTGTAAAATAATGTTAAACGTAAAAAAGCAAGACACAGAATGATAAATGCTCTCTACTATTAAAATCATGTCTACAAAAGGCTCAAATCTGAAAGGGAATAAAGAAAACTCAAAAACAGTAGATGACAGTGGTAGAATTATCAACCTATCAGTTTTCATTTAAAATTCTCTTTAATCTATGGTAAAGACACGTGTGTACACACACACTATATTTTTATAGGCAATCAAAGTGTATGTGAATATTCACTGCAGCTCTATGATGGTTAAAAAAAATGGGACACAATTTGAATATCCATCTATAAGGGACAGATTAAATTAATTCTGGCATATACAGAAAACGACTTCCTACACCACTTTAAAAACTGAGGTAGAACTATTTGTACTGATGTGAAGCTATGCCTATGAGATATGGCCAAGCAGAGGTGTAGGAAAAAATGCATAGTGTAAAAGGATTTTTATGAAAATAACTGTATTAATATATGTGGGTGTCTACAGAGGAAAGAAAGAGTTTAGAGTAATTGACACTAAACGGAGGGGCAATTTTAGGATTAGATGTTTTCATTTCCTATATAAATCTATTCCTGTAATGTCTAAATTTTGTATAAACTTATAATTACATGTGTCACTGGAAAAACTTTTTAAAGAGAAGAAATCGAATTAAAAATTTTCACAAGCAACTAGCATACGGGGACAAACTTTAGAAGTGTATCCTAGAGTGTATCTGAGGGCAGCCAGGGGTAAAGTCTAAGAGGCGCTTTGAAGAGCGGAGGGTGGACAGGGCTAGTGCAGGGCAGGACCCAGACAGGCAGTGTAACCACGGGAATGAAGAGAAGTGGTCACACGGAGCTCTAACCTGGCGGTGCCTAAGCGATCACCCTAGGTGGAAGGGGAGCAGGAATGAGAAAACCACCCGAACATCAAAGGAGAAGGTATTTCACAGGGTGCAAAGGAACATTCATCCACAGAGTCCTGAGAAAAAGTGACAGGGAATTTCTGAAAGGCAGACGAGGGGAGGAGGCAAAAGCATGGAAAGGCAAGGTTGAGAAGGAATGCGTAACAGTGACCAAAACAGCACCAAAGAAAAACAAGAGGCAAGTAAACGGACTGCATGAGGGGCACTTATAACGGCCAATTTACCAAAAGCCAGTCGAGCACAAGGTAATCTGGCTCCAAGCCCATTAACCTGAAATCTGCTTTCTTGCTTCCAAAAAGCAATCAGACTTCAAAATGCAGTTTGGCCTTAACGAGCTCAGCAAATTTCAGTTGAAAATCACCGTTCCTGTAGACAGTCTGTGTCACCACGTCCCAGACGCTCCTGGGAAGTGGATGGGCTAACTGGTTCAGCGGGTGGGAGAGCTGACAAGAGTAAGCAGCACCGCCCCGGTCTAAGAAGTAAAATGTTTGACTCTACCACTTACAAGCACATCTAAACCACTACGTGCCTCAGGTCCCTAGTCTGAAAAATGGGTATGATTTCAAAGAATTGTGAGATTCTAGTGATGGACAAATGATAATTCAGTGCCTCGGACACAGCACAACACTCAGATGTCTCTGAATGAACAAATGAACCAGTGCAGTCTGGCCCTACGTGTACTATCACTGTGCACAAAACAAGGTGCGGGAGAGGGCCGAATTCCAGTGGGTTCTGCCACTGCAGTCAGGTCAGGCAACTTCCTTTTAACATCAAAGTCTCCCATTCACCGCTTCTACCACTGTTCCTGCCGTTCCCGGGCATCTGCATCCTGTCCTCAACCTTGAAAATGCTATTTCTGTGCTGTCTGCCTTTTCTCTTTGGAACTACAAAATCTAAGATGGTGAGGGGTGTAAAGTCATACCTCACGAACAGGCAAAGAGCCAGCTAATGCTAAAAAGCCAAGCAGAGAAGGAAGCATTTCCAGATCTTCCTCAGGCCCAGAGAGAATCTTGTGGTGCCAACCGTGACACGGTGGCAGAGAAGGGGATCCCAGGTCATTTGACAATGTGGAGGTAAAACAGTTTTGAGGATCTAGATGTGAACAGCACATCAAATTGGATCCCTTTTTCCTGAAGGGCATAAGATGGAGAAACACCCTCTAGGCTAGAGTTTGTTCATCTGGGTCCTTGGGTACCAAAGGGATCCACGGGTAGAATTCACGGAGGCACTCACGCTCAGGTGGGAAGAAAACTAGCTCTGTATTTTCACCAATACCTAATGGAAATGTAGCATTTGCTTCAATTATGAATTTAGGCAACGAGTCACCACAGCATTAGAGGCACTTGTACATCTGTCACCAACAGAAGTCACAGATCGTTTCGTATCTCACTGCAAGTGGTGCTGATATTTCAAAATATCCTCTGTTTATAACCAGTTTGGAATTACCATGGTTACTGTCCTCACTGCCAGAGCTGATACAATGTGTTAACCAAGAAGTACATGTATTACTACAAAGCAAATTTGATTTAATATTTCGATAATTATAATTAATGCAACTGGTCCCTTATCACTCTGTATGTTTTATTTTATGAATTCACATCCTTTGCTCTGAGAAGCAGGACTTAGACTCTGTCAGACTATCAAGGTACCTATGACGCTAAAAAAAAAAAAAAAAGGTTAAGAACCCTTGCCCTAGATTATACTGTTTAACAATTGAAAGCATTGTACAGGCACCAATCCCACTGCTTGGAACACTTTTAAATATGAAGATAAAAAAAAAACCCTGAGAATCTGCAATTATATTGAGATGTACGAGTTGCTTATACTGACTAACAAGTTCAAAATTAATCACATGACCTATATACAGACCAGCCTATGCGGCAAACAGTCTGATTTGAGTTCTTTTTTATAACCTTTTCCCATGGAGTTAAAAACACAAGCATCTGAGTTAAGAACTTGGCTTTGAATCCTATCTCAAATTTACTGTTTGGCCTTGGGCAAGCCAGTAAACCTCTCTAAGCCTCATTTTTTTTCTCAACTATAAAATGTGAATGATAATACCTGCCTCAAAGCATTATTAAGAGGATTAAATAACACCTGCAAAACACTAAATAATACATGCAAAGTACTTAGCACAGTACCCCACATAGTAAGTACTCAATAAATTGTAACACTGTCACCGCTTTCTTTTAGCTGTTAATGGCATTCAGACCATAACTTACATTGAGTCTTTTAAGATGATTTCTTTAAAAGATTACATAATCAAGAAGCAATATAATACACTGCTTCAGAACACAGACTCTTAAAGGGTTTGAATTTTCCTCCACCACTTACAAGCTGGGTCAGCTACTTCATTTCTCTGAGATGTAGTTTCCAGATCTATAAAATGGGGAAAATAATATCTACCTCATAGGACTGTTACAAGGGTCAAGTCTGTAACCACACATGAATTTAAAAAGTCCAGGCACACAGTAAATACTCCGTAATTTTCAACTATTACTTATTATCATCAATGGATATTATATAATGGTTTCTCATCAAGTTACACAGAACTCTTTCTTCTCATCTGAAGTATAGTGGTGATTTATCATAAATGAAGTGGAGTCAGTCCCATATAAAAGAAACTATTTACATGAGTATGTTTTTGATGTTAATAACAGGCAGGGAGCACATTCAGCTACAGTTATTTCCTAGGAGAGATGAGAAGGACCCTACTTTCCGTGGCTTAGTAACCCAATCACAGCTTACACAAGAAAGATGCTTAAAAGTTTGGTATAAGTGCTTCATTCGTGGCAACAGATCTGTGTTAGATAGGGACGAAGGTAGCTTTGCCTTTATACCTTTAAGCAGGTGCAGAGAGGGGGGCCTCTATGGCCCAGGCTGGAGCGCACCTTGGAGAAAGGAGCCATGGGAATGCTGGGCTCGGTGACAACAGCAAGGGTCACGTCAGCATCACAGGAGCAGGGACGATGCACCTGTTTCCCAGCAGGGGACCAGCCTTGCTCCTCACCTGGCAATTAGCAGGGTTTGACTTAGTTTAAAACCTTCACAAACCACTGCACTCTGAGAATGCGACTCATGTTATTTTCTGAACTAAGAGTATTGATAATAAAAAAGTCACTTCACATCTTTTAAGGTAGCTGAGTAATTAGTAACTCAACAAAATTATCACAGCAACGTTATGAAGCAAGTGAAATTATTCTCATCATCATTTGATTTCATTCATTTTTTTTTACTTATGAGCTTTAAGAATTCAGGGGTTTTTGCTGAACTGTAATACTGATCCTCCCAGCATGTAAGGCAATGAATCAAATTATGATACGTACCCCAACAATTCTAATATAAAAGTAACGTCATCACTCTTCCCAGCACTCAACAAAAATGCAAATTCCAGATCTGCTTTTTTTAAATAACAATTAAGAGATTACTAAGCCATTCATTTTCAGAGTTAGAAGCAGTAAATCTGTAGGTTTTCCGCAGATGCACACAGAGGTATCCCATGGAGATCTAGTTTTCCAATACATATAGCTAAAGGTCTATTCCCAGGAGGAAGGAAAAACAAGAAGCTTTTCCTACCAGGAGAGCAAAACTTGGCATACTCCGGGCTTAGTGGCCAAAGATTATCAGGTTGTAGAAACATTTACAGTGGAATCAAGGCAGACTGGTAGTTAGAGGGCTCTCCTCTTCAGTGCTTTACTTGTGTCGGTATTACTATTTCCAGCATCCCTTAGTAGTGTCCAAAGTCAAACATCCCAGCTGACAGATTAACAATGCCCTTGCAATGCTGGCTTTTAACATTGCAGGGACTTGGCAAATCACCAGGGAGAGGTGGACCTGGTCTCTGCTTGGTGCCTGGACCACTGGAGCTCAACCACACAGAGATGCCTTCCCGATCGCCAGACAGCTGACCGTGGTTCTCAACTCCACACTGATGTGACTCTGCAGTGGAGCACTGTCACAGTTTAGATTAAGGCATGATGTCTGATCTGGAACCTTCTGTCAAAAGAGCCTTGGAGCCAGATTGACAAACGTGCCTTCTATGTCAACAGATGGGGTAAAGGGAAGACAGGACAGAAATCCAGGAATGGATATCCATGTGTGTATGTCTGCACAGTTCCCATCTGGTACCAAATATTCCATGAGGTCACATCTGCTTTGGGCCCATTCAAAATAAAGTACTTTTACTGGAAGTGATCATGTGGAAACTTTCTCAATGGAAAATGCTTTTTATTTAATTAAAACCCTACACACTTAATTATCATAGTTAAGCATTCATTCTAGAATGAAAATAATCTCCTTAAAACAAATATGGCCTTCGGTGGCTTCCTTGTATTTTTGACCCAAAATCCTACTACTTGAGGATGAGCAAGGCCTCTATCCTCCATGCTGCCTGGATGCCAAACCTCTCTGCGAGTCCTCGGACTTTCTGTCACGCTCCTTCACACATCTCAGCCCTCCCTAGGTGCCTGGAGTGTTCTGGCTTCGCAGCAGTTCTGACCGATGCTACTCACCTTCCCCAGCTCAGCCTCAGCGAAGATCAGCCTCCCTGTAAAGCCTTTACCAACTCTCCTTTCCCAGGAAAGTCTGACCCACTCCTTCCTCTGTGCCCTTGAAACACCCTGGACCACTCTGCCCTTCTGCCTGCCACGGCCCTTGGCTGCCCTGTTCCCTTACAGCTTTATGGAGGAATAATCCAAATTGAACACACCACACATTTTAAGTGCACAGTTTCCTAAGTCTGAACATACAGCTACCCCTGTGAAACCCTCACCACAATCAATACAATGAACACAGCCCACCAGCCTCAAAAGACTTTCACGCCCTGTAGTCATCTCTCCCTCTCACCCCTCCTCGCCTTTCCCCATCCCCAGGCAACACTGACTTGCTTACAGACACGATATATTCATTAGCATTTTCAACAGTTTTAAATATATGGAAGTATACAATATGTACTCTTCTTCATTTGTTTCTTTCATTCAGCATAATTGCACCGAGATTCATCCATGCTGTTGCATGAGTCAGTGCGTCATGACATTTTACTCCTGAGCAGTTTCCGCACGGATAGGGATGCGCGACAGTGAGTCCACCCTTTCACCTGTTGACGAGCATGTGAGTTGTTTCAACTTTTTGTCTGTTACCAAGTTCACTGCTATGAATTTCCTATGTAAGTCATTAAACATACACATGGTTTTCTTCTCTCTCGGGTAAATATTTAGAAGTGGGAATGGATGAATCATGCAGGAGATGCTGAATTTTTTTAAGAAACTGACAAACTATTTTCCAAAGTGACTGTGCCATTTTGCATTTTCACCAACAGTGTATGAAAGTTCCATTTCCTCCATGTCTTCATCAACATTTGATATGGTTGGTTGTTTTAATTACAGCCATTCTAGTATGCCTACCATGTTACTGCATCGGAGTTTTAATTTGCATTTCCCTGATGATTAATGATATTGAGCATCTTTTCATGTGTTTATTTATATTTCTTCTTTGGTGAAATATCTGTTCGTGTAGGATGCCCATAATTCTAGTGGGCTGCTTGTTTTCTCATCATTAAGTTTTGAGAATAATGTATATACTCTGGATGTAAGTCCATTATCAGACATATTTGGAAATATTTTCTCCCTATCTGTGGTCTATCTTTGCATTTTCTTAACAGTATCTTTTGAAGAGCAGAAACATTTAATTTTGATGAAGTCTAATTTTATCAATTTGTTCTTTTATGCAATGTGGTTTTTGTGTCATATCTAAGAAATCTTTGTCCAAGCCAATGTCACAAAGATTTTTTCCTATGTTTTCTTCTACAGGGTTTATAGTTTCAGGTTTTCCTTAAATGTCTACAATCCACCTTGCGTTCATTTTAATACACACGATAAAGGTGTGGCTCAATGTTCATTCTTCTGCTTATGGATAGTCAATTGTTCCAGAATCATTTGTTGAAGAAACAATCCTATCTCCACTGAATTAACCTCTGCACCTCTGTCTAAAATCAGCTGTCTGCATACGTCTGGGTCTATTTCTGACTCTCTCTGCCGTTCGTCACCTGTCTGTTGTGACACCAGCACCACACTCTTGGTCACTGAGCTTTGTAAGTCACGAAATCAGATAATTTCAGTCTTTCAACTTCTCTCTTCCCTTTCGAGGTTGTGCTGGCTAGCTAGTCTAGGCTCTCCGCATACCTACGTGAGTCCTTAGGTTCATCTTTGCAGTTTCAAAAACTGCTAGCATTTTGATTGGGGTTTCACTGAATCTACAGATCAGTTTGGGAAAAACTGGCATCATAACAATAGTGATATTTCTGACCATGTACAAATTATAGTTCTCCACTTATTTGGGCCTTCTTCAGTTTTTCTCTGCAATATTTTATGGTTTTTCAATGTATAAGTTTTGCACATTTTTTGTCAGATTTATCTCCAAGCATTTCAGTTTCTGATGCTATTGTCAATGGCATTTTTATTTCAATTTCTGATCGTTCATTGTTAGTATATAGCAATACAATTGATTTTTATATATTGATATTCCATACTGGAATCTTGCCAGAGGTCACTGGAATTAAAAATTAAGTTAACATCTCAATGCCTAAAGGTACAAAGGAAGTTGATCAAAACTATGTACATGAAATTATATGCTGTGGAGATATATTTGTTGGGGAAAAAAGAGGAAGTAAGGATATTTCCTCAACATTTCTGATTCTACATCTTTGGCTTGGATGGCTTGAGTGAGTCTTTGAGCTCATTAGTCAAGGGTTTGGGGAAAACTCTAAGATTTAATGTATATGGTCCTTCCTAAAACAGTTTCTGAAATGCGAAACAGTACAATCCCTCGCCACAGAAGAGGAACCCCAGGGAGCTGGTAATAGTATTGCTTCCCCTCCTTTCGGCCATGATTCCTTTAGGATGGTTTCGGCTTTTTTTCCCTCATCCTTTTATGCCCAGGTCTCCTTAAAGGAACCTAGCCCTTACATTTCAGAACTGGGACTTAAACTGGAGTGTTTCCTCTATGTATTGACTTGCATTGTGAATGATTAGTCTTGGGTTCCTGACTCTAAATTCTACATATTAATTCGTGTTGCCTGCCTGTGTAACTAAATCTGCTTATGTTCTTGTTGGCCCCACATCCATAAGTAGGATGCTGGCTTCACAACGCAGCATATCCTGCCTGCTGCATTGATTCTCCACAACAGAAAAACTCAGAGGTCACATGTTCCTCCATCCTTCACATCACCAGGACTCTAACTGCTCGGGACATAAAGAAAGGCTGCCATTGTTACAAACCCCAGAACACAAAACTGCTTCTCTATTCCACATCGCACAAAAAACTTCAAAGAATATTACTAATTGAAAGAATTTTGGGTTGAATAGGAGCATTTTCAGCTATATCCACATCTCCAGATGACCAACACTGTCAGAGGCAGCATCTCTCAGTATGAACGACACACTGTATAAAGGGCAGAAAGAAATCAAGACGCCAGAGTAAACATGCAGATTTAACATCAAAGAATGAAATCTGGTCAAAACTCCCTAAAGCTGCTTCCTCTCTCTCCATGGTGACATAACAGTCATTCAGCAGGACCTCTGTCACTGCTTTCATCAGGGCTTTGTGTACCTGAGATGCTCCAAGGCATCACACCCTCACACCCTCTCTCTCTGGTTATAAAGCATTACCTGCGGGCTATCAATTTTCTTCATACAATTAAAATAAATGTTTACAACCGTAATATATTTTATAGTATAACATTACAAAACACAATAAAGCCTAAATAAGAAAACAAATCATCATTAAACTTACCAGCCAGAGATCACCGCTCCTAACATCTGGCATATATTCCCCTAGACTTTTCTCCTCTCTTACAACATTTTCAACAAAAATGAAATTATAAAGTTACCCATGGCTGTTTTGTAAGTTGTCAAGTCGGTAAAATGGCAGGAACACATGTTGATTATTTTGGGGTGCGATTTTAGCAAAAGAAGTAAAACATGAGAGAAAGCGTTAAACCTTCAACAAATATGGTGTGAGACCAGCCCTCCCTCCAGCCACCCATGGCTTATTCCTAAAATGAGCAGAATTAACAAGCAATCAGAGAACTCCCTTACTAATTAGAAAACCGTATCCCAAATGCTGTCACTCAGCCGGGTGGCATGAGACATCCCATCCACAGGTAAAGCTCCAAGCAGCCTGTAGGTACATGCGGCCACAAAATGGGGGTGGGAGAGTGGGGAAGAAATAAAGTCATGTCGTTTCTGCTGAGAAGGGGAAAAAAATAAGTGCAAGAGGTTCACAGAAAAGGATGTGTGTGAGGTGAGGGACACACCACACCACTTGGCATTTTTAAATACACCCACTTCCCGCACTGGGCTGGCAGCCCTGGGCAGGCGTCTTATTCCTCTTTTTCATCCCCAGCACCTGGCACTTAGGATCTGCTGAATGAATTTAGGGCTTGTCCCAGAAGCAGCCAAGTTGAAATTGGATGGGCAGAAATCAGCCTATGTAACACCCCACAAAAAAGATGAAAATATAATCTTCTCTAATTATAACTGTCCCAGTGTGATTTAGGCAGAAGCCAACCCTGCATGTGTTAAAGGGAAAAGTTTGTAAATAACCTGGGTAATATTACGGCTCTAGGCATCCTTAGTCCCATTTCTCAACACACACACACACACACAATTGATTTTCCAACACTTAGTCAAATATATTTTCACTAAGAACACTACTGTCAAGGTAAGTATGTGATGTGAAGGGAAAAAAAATGGGTGAAAGATAATCATACAAGATACCTGATGTGGTATATTAATTGCAAAACAGCTCCTAAGTCTCTGTTCCTCTCTATATCCACACACTTGGATATTTGACTTTGCACCTTCTCCCTTCAAGAGGTAGATGGCGTCTATCTCCCCACTCCTTGAATCAGGGTTGGTCCTGTGACTTGCTTTGAGTAACGGAACACAAGGCGAGTGAAGGGGTACCAGTTCCAAGACAGGGTCTCAAAAGGCCTTGGAACTTCTGCTCTCTTGGAAGTCTGCCTAGGCGCCACGCTGGGCTAGGGATGAAGGGAGACAAAAGGCCATGTGGCTCCACCAGCCTCGTTCCTCCAGCTGACAGTCAGTCAGCCACTAGACTTGTGACCAGCCAGCCCTGAGCCATGCTGCCACGTGGACTCAGACGTGGAACATTTCATCAAAGAATCAGGGGAACGTCAACTAAAACCACCACAAGATACCACTAAATACCTACCAAGGTGGCTAAATTTAAAAAAATGGTAACACCAAATGCTGGTGAGGATGCAGAGAAACCAGACCGCACATACGCTGCTGGCGAGAATGTAAAATGGTACGGCCACTGCCGAAAACAGCTGGGCAGTTTTTTTTTATAAAACTAAACATGAAGCAACCCACCAATTGCACTCTTGGGCATTTGTCCCAGAGAAATAAAAACCTGGGATACGCTCAAACAAAACAAAACAAAAAACCTATGCACGAATGTCCACGACAACTTTATTCACAGTAGGTCAAAAACTGGAAACAACCCAGAAGTTCTTCTATAGAAAAGTGATTAAAAAAACTAGACACGGCAACAAAGTGAGACAAACCACTGGTCCACACCGCAACTTACATGAATCTCCGGGGAATTACACTGAGTGACAAAAAGCCAATCCCGAAAGGCCACTTACTTACTATATTTATATAACACCCGTGAAATGACAAAATTATAGAATCCGGAAAACAGATTAGTGGTGCTAGGGTCACAGCTACAGGCAGGGACAAGAAGAGAATAAAATGGGAATTTAAAAAAGGCAGCGTGGAGGATCCCTGTGCTGGTGGAAATATTCTGCATCTTGACTATATCACTGTCAGGACCCTGGTTATGATACTGTCCTCCAGCTTTGCAAGACATTGTCATTTGAAGAAACCAAGTAAAAGATACCAGGGATCTCTCTATATTAGTACTCACAACTGAATATGAATCTACAATCATCTCAAAATAAAAAGTTTCATTCAAAACTAACCACGTGTATGCTATATGCCAGAAATTGACACAACACTGTAAACTGACCAGACTTCAATTAAAAAAAAAAAAAAAATATATATATATAATAAAAAGGCAAAAAAACCCATTGTAAACTGACTATACTTCAATAAAAAAAAAAATGAATGAATGAATGAAAAAAAGAACTAACTACCTGAATGGCTTTGGGCAAGTTACTGAACTAACTTACAGGCCCTGGTTTCTTATGTGTAACACAGGGACAGAGCAGTGCCTAAGCTAACACGGCTGAAATTAGATGACTAAGTGAAATGACACTCATAATGCTCTTAGAGGATAGTCAGTACTCAGTAAATGTTATTACTGATAATATTAATAGCAACAGTAACAAGCACAAACGGCAACAAATAATAATAAATACAGTCACAATTAAATAAATATTTTTGTTTGTATAAAGTCCAGCCAGATTTTGGGGGGCAGGACAGCAAGGTAGACAGCAGAATTCACGTGGTCAAGGTGCTTACTAGAAAAACAAGACCTTAAGCAAGGGAAAGGAGACCTTCTTTGCTCAAGGACCAGGAAACTGAGAAAGACAGCTCTATTTCAGAAAAAGCTGTAGACCAGAACAAGGAAAACCTGTGTCAGAAAGTTAAGTAAATGAAAACCTGGGCTGGAAACTGATTAGTCTCTGTCATATGACTAAAGATAATATAATTAAAAGCATACCCCCAAGAGTTCAATTAAACTTATCCCCATTAAACTTTTCAACCCCTCATGTTATGCTCCATGATGCCTAATAAGGAAATGTCTCATTAAAAAAAAAAAAAAAGTGATGGAGATGACAGAGCCGCCACTGTCTTTCAGAGTTGAATGTAACTGTAACACTGTAAATCAGACCTTGGTGCAGACACTTCGAGCTGCGCATCAGAGTCATGGGGATAAGCATTTTGAAATAAGGATTAATGGTTTCCATCTTATATCCCCTTGGAACAATGAAGACTGGTGTCTCTTCAGTGTGTGAATACAGGCAACCCTTGAAGATACTTGCTTCTTTGATGGCACCTGAATCCAGCCAAGGTACAGAATAGTCAAGCTACACTGTATTTAAGTGCATCCATCCATCCATCCATCCACTCACTCAACAGGTAATTACTGAGCATCTCCTTTATGTTCGGTACCATACCGATGCTGCAGTACAACTACGAGCAAGAGGGACATGATCTCTGCCTTCATGACGCTTGCATTTCATCAGGAGGGTAATATAATTGTTTATCGATCATAAAGTGTACAGTAACAGGGAGTACAGAGGGGCTCTGGGAACCCCACTGGACGCAGGAGCTCAGAACTCATCTGATGGTTTACCAGGTTATCATCAACAGCAAGTTGATCTCTTCCATATACTGGGAAAGCAGCTTTTTTTTTTTTCTTTTTTTTTCCTTCTAGATAATGCAAAAAAAAACACGTCATTTATCTGCCATCGTCAAAGAGTATTCTGGTCTGGTTAAGTGTACTTGCTAGAAAATATCACCTTGTACTAAAATTTTAATTAAAATTTCTGAAAAATCCTTCCAAAACACAGCAGGTGATACACGCCTCTGCATCACTAAGACAAACAGGTGACTGTAATTTACTCTCTTATCCACGGCCCCTGGTGAGGCTGGGAATGTCAGGACCACATGCTCACTTTGAACTCTGCCGAGGGAGGTAGAAGACCAGAACACTCGCTTGCGGCAGCCTGTGGTCTGTCCGTGCACCTCCCCCGCCCCCACGCCCCCCATAAGCAGGGCAGACATCAGCGTGTTTGCCCCGCACCACACAACCCCGGTGCAGTGACGCGTTCTGTTTCCTTTAGAGCCCACTGACTCCACTGGCACATGTCCACACTGCCTGCCCCCACCAGCACTCCTCTCTTCTAACCCTCTTTCTTCAGCTGTGTTTTCTCCTTCTGGTATTTTCTAAGCTAGATCAGACATGAAAATTTCCAAGGGAACTCAAACAGCAGGTACCATATTGAAATTTAAACTAAAGATACTTCACCCAAAACAAAATTCAGCTGCATGGGATTTCTGACCGATCTTTTCAGGGGGTAGGGGTACTGTGCTTTCCTGGCTTTCCTTCCAGGTTCACAAATATTCCACAGCATCACAGTAGGGGAAAAAAAAAAAAACAACAGGGGAGAAAGTGATGGGAAGGGAGAAAGTGATGGGAAGGGATAAACTGGGAGTTTGAGACTTGTAGATGCTAACTACTATATATAAAATAAACAATAAGATTATACTGTATAGCACAGGGAACTATAGTCAATATCTTGCAGTGACTTATGGTGAAAAGAATATAAAAACAAATATATGTATGTTCATGTATGACTGAAGCATTATGCTGTACAGCAGAAATTGACACAACATTGTAAACGGACATTTCAATAAAATATATCTATATACATATATATATATACACACACACACACAAAAACAAGAATAAACACCACCAGTCTGGCAGTGAGCATTATGCCTCTTAATATTATACAGCATTTTTCCCTACAAAGAGTTCACACATTTGTACTATTATCTTGTTTATTCTCCCCAAATTCCTGAGATACAGAAAAAAAGCAAGTACGATTATTAATACTTTGAGAGGAAAGCTGTGACTACCAAGATTCCAAGTGAGTTGCCCAAAGTCAAAGAAAGAGGCCTGAGGGTCCTCCCTCCTCCCTGCCCTCATTTTCTTTCCAGGAAACATTGCTTCTTAAGACTTCCAGAGCAGAAATGCCCACAAGATAACCTGAATTTCCTCTCAGATATAGAGAAACTGAGGTAAGAAAAAGCAAGATCAACAGACTCTTCCAAAAGATGTTCTCAGTCTGAAGAAAACCACCCTTATTTCATACAAAAACTTATTCCAAGTCCCTAAAACTTACAGGAAAATACTCTCATCCTTCTACATCATCAGATGGACTCATCACTTCTCCAGACATCTTGAAATTACATCAGATAAATAGGATAACTCTCAAAGAACTTTTCATACAGTGAGGGGGAAAAAAAACACACCATTCTATGGCAGCTTGTAAAACTATCCACTCAGGGTCACAGACATGACTTTGCATTGGAAAGTTACAAATATCAAATCCCCACCCACTGTCTTTGGATGTCTTCCCTTTACCGCTTCAGACTGGCTAGTCTCCAGATGAACTGCACCGTCAGGACCCGCGTCTCCTCATTATCCAACCACAGGCACTCTGGTGCCTTTTCTTTCTCCTCATTCGCGTCTGCTGAATCGCCCCGGATTCTTGTTATACGGTATTTTCAGTGTTCACAGGGTTCTCACTGCTTTCAGCCAAATCTGTGTCACTCCCCAGCCTCAATTAGTAAAACACTACACACTTTTACAGCAGAGGAGCTAGGAAGAGCATTCCACGTAGTCAGCGGCAGAACAGGAAGAGAAACAAAAACGGTAAAATACAAGCACGTGTCTCTGCCCTTCTTTTGGTCATGCTGCCTCCTGCAAATCTAATTCCTGCACATCCTCCTCCTTTCCTTGTTCTACACCAGGTGTTAGATAAAGCAGGGCGGACCAGCTCCAGTCGGAGAAGGACGTTTCATGTGCCCGGGTGAATGTGAGATGGATATGACTGCTGAGATCCGTCTGCAGGGAGAGCTCAGTGCTGGCAAAAGTATGAAGAATTCATCCCTCAACATCTCCACGGAGCGAGAAACATAAATTAAGGCAGCTCAGGGGCAATTTAAACTTTGTTACCAATTCGGTCTCTCTGTCTAGGCTGTGCTTTCTGTTTGGAGCTCGAAGATAAATGGAAGCGGCCGATGCAGCCACTTCCAATTCTTCCCTGCAAACCTCCCTCCAATCCTCCCTTTGCTCCCGGGGCTGTGAACAGTCTCCTGTTGAGAAGAAAGAAGAAAAGGTGTGCAGGTTGGGGGCTAGGATTTCCTCTACAGGAGAGCCAAGTCTCAGTTCCTTGAGATTAATTAGGGGTGTGACGTGAGCTTCCTCGTAACGATCAGATTTGAGTTTCTTCCTTATCGACTTCCTCCGCTGTTTAGTTAACCATGGGATAAAATTTAACTCCCTAAACTGTTCTCGGATGTCCTTTAAGTGGTAGTACTGCTAGTTAAGCACTGAACCAGACAACACACAACAGAGAAAGAACAGCAGAAGCTACACCTGGATCTCTTGCTCCCAACAAGAGCAAGCCCGTGGCATCCGCATTCACCAGAAGAAGTTAATTATCTGGGGCAGGCGCTCACTGGAATCCTACAGCCCAATAAAAAAGGCACTGGGGTAGCCAACTGTGGGAATTCGGCAAGATACTTACTCTCTTACTATTCACAGTGCGTAGTACAAAACAATACTAACTCTATGTAAAGTCAGAAGATAATTTAAGGAAAAAAAAGTGACATATCTGTATGAAGGCTGAAATATTTACAGAATATTTATTTTTTAATGTAATTAAGAGGGTTTCTAAACGATTCAGTCAGTTCTCATTTTCTTACTCAAGGAGCTGATTAACACAGCGGAGAACCTAAAACGGCAGACCACGTAGCTTAACGACAGCTCATAATCCATTCTCTTTATGACTGGCATATGGGTTCACGGAATATCCTTCAGATTCAACAGAATTCATCATTTCAAGGCAGCTGAGACTCGCAGAGGGTCATTCCGTCCAACCCTCTTCTTTTGCACCCAAGGGAAATTTGGCTTCAATTGTTTGAGGGACCACAGGTGTTAAATGGAAGAGTCAGGCCTCGAAGTACCACTGCAGCTGACATTGTGAAGTAGAGCCGTGCAGACTAGACTCAAAAGAAGTCTTAAAATCCACGAGCTGCTTCAGTTAGTGTCTTCCATCCCCAGCCGCATCCTTAGTTCTCTTCCCAAAATCCTACTAACAAACACTACCTCCGAGACCCTCCTAAGTACAAGTCTCAGATGGAGTTAATACTCCAACTTCAACAGGACTTAATGTCCTTTCAGCTTTCCGTGGCTGTTGATTGACATTTTCCTTGAGATAGTAAAGTAATTAGTGATTTTGATTTAAAGAGCATGTTACCGTATACACACTACTACACAGAAAACAGATAAACAACAAGGACCTACTTAGTGTACAGCACAGGGAACCATCATCAGTATCTTGTCATAATCTTTAATGGGAAAGAATCTGTAAAAGAATAACTAAATCACCTTGCTGTACACCTGAAACTAACACAGCATTGTAAATCAACTATACTTCAATAAAAAACAGATAATTTTTTTAAAACGAATGCATTATTGAAAATTTTGCTAGCCTGGAATAAGCAAAAGGCTTTTGTAGATCAATTATGCAAGAGGGATAAGATAGCAACTTAAAACTAAAATGGGAGCACAGTCTAGAAATAGAGTTACATGCGTCAGCACAGATACATAAGACCCACAGAGGATGCGTATCCTAAACATGTGAGAATGTGTCCTGGTCCAGAAGAATTCCAAGGAGACTCCCCAGCTTTTCACAACATCCCCCAGCAGCACACTTTAATGTTTACCTCTCTCACCACCATCATCAGACACCTATTCGAAACCTGCCCACTACATTTTAGGAGGCACAGTATTTAATTTTGCCAAAACTGGGTCAGTCAAGACATAAACAGAGGATACAGTGTCCCTCAAGTGTCACTCAGTAGAGCAAAAGGAAAAAACTCCCCAGGACCTACCTCCCCCTAATGCTGGCCCACACCCTGAAACATCTATGAAAACACTTTCAAAAATTAAAAAAAAAAATTAAAGTGAGAGAGTTAGAGCCATCCTAGAGATGCCTGTGAAAGGAAACACTGCTGGAACAGAAGGCAGGCCTTATATCCACAACGAACCATCCTCGTAAACCCAGCTGAGAAATGAGCCCACTTGTAACGGCACAACCAGGAGCCGGGATAATTACAACAGAAACACTTTATTTCAAATCATGAAAAGAGTTACACTTGATCTTCTTGTTAGCAGGGGCTGTGCAGACAGCAACATTAACTGTGAAATGTAAGGGCAGATAACAGCTGATTTGAAAGGGGATTGTGTACATCTAGTTAAAGAGCAACTTTAGAAGATTATTTTCAATTACTGAGATAGCATCGTGGCTCTCAGGAAAAAAAAATGGAAAGGTTTGTTCTTTCACCACATACAGTATACAGAATCTAACAGAACCGCCTGCTTTCAGGCAATAATATCAGCTAGCAGCTAATATGCCTTCCCTCCACGTTACCCTCCCCGTCTTCAAGTCTTTTTCGATTATTTCTAGCACTCACTCAGCTCTGTGAACAAAAAAACATTTCAGCCGGGGAAACTGCTCAGAAAAATCCCCTTCAGAATAATCACTAAGGCTTTTAGATTTCCAAGTGCCAAGTTTACATAACCTGGGAGACCTCTGAACTGGGGCCGGGCTCAGGCAGGCCAAGGGTCCCTGTTTGGCTGATGAAGTGGCATTGGCTTCACCTGTCAGAACATTAAACTGAGAGCATCTGGGCCTCAGCCCCGAGTCACTTCACCTCAACTCGTACAGAGGAACACACACAGACTCATGCATCCACCAACACCCAAGCTAATATATCTCCCACTGCTGCACGAAAAAACCCTGACGAATGAAACCCCTACTTGGCACTTTCTTTAACATGGCTTGCGTCAAGAGTGCGAAGGATGTATCCAGGAAGAAAGACAAGAAAACCGAAATAAGCAACAAGAACCTAGTGTAAAGGAGGACATCAAACTAGGAAGGTACAAACCCTGTGCCTTCCTGGCTCTGCCACTGACAAGCTGTGATGCCTCCAAGCCTCAGCGCCCCACACCTGCACTTGCCAGGTGTTTCCAATGCTCTGGTCACTTCATACGACTCTCCCTGGACATACCATGTTCTTCTGTGCCTCTGTATCTCAGCTTTGAATGACCTTCTCCACCTGGGGAACTTCTCTGGAGCCAAGCTTAATTATCTCTGTAAATGGTACCTCCACTCCCTCATCAGGATGAATCACACCTTGCTGTGGGCACCTCTAAGCCTCATTTGCATTATGCTCACCACACAGTGTTAGTGATCCCTATCTGTCCGCTTCCTCTTACAGTCTCCGTGCTTCTCAACTCTGTACATTCAAAACTGCCATAACATTAGGGAACATTCAGTAAAAGTTTGTGAAATAAAGAATGAATCAATGAAGGAATAGATAATGAACTGACTTCACCAAATTTTGGTTTCATCACCTTTACAACAGGAATAAGAATCATTACCCAGGTCATTCAGAAGTCGTGATGAGCAAAGCATGAGATGGCGCTTTGCACATTGTCAGGTGCCATATAAATGTATGTACTGATCATGATAAAGATGGTAATATTAAAATGCCGCAATGTACAGACACAGTGTGATAATCCCCACATTCAGTAAACTTATTCCCCATCCACATCACATGCTTACACTCTACTCTGTTTCAATATTCTTTTCTCAGAAAAAGAAATTCAAAATTTTGCAAAAGAGGACACTCCACTGTCAAAAAAATAAAAGTTCCCCCAGCACTAAAACGAAACACTGAAAAGTAAGAGAATCATTAAAGTCACTTTACATATGCCTCTCCTTCCATTACTCACCCACAGTCTTCTGCATAGATGTGTGACCCTATCCAGGTTCCCCTCTGTGATGTAAACTGAACACTGCACAGTCCACGGCCGTGTTGGCACCCAAAACAGTCAAAAGGCCAAGCCGCATCTCTGGAAGCAGAGGTCCAGGACGCACCGCAGGGCTGAGGCAGCTCCCGGAAGAGCCAGGGACAATCAGGGGGATTTGGAAAGGAAGCCACAGCAGAACGATCTCACATCCCAATTGTAGGTAACTGAGGATTGTTAAGCATTTCTCTTCAAGTAGCTCTGTTCTTCCTAACCACAGTGCTCTCACCACAGAAAGAGAAAGAATTCTCTCACCTGATCAAGGCCACTGCTGTAACAGTAAGAAATCCTAAAGCAGTTCCAGTAGCTTGAGGAAGCAAGCTATCATCCTATCCTCACTCAAGCCAAAGCACCAGACCATTCCAGGCCCTGGGACAACGGGACATGGGCACTGCTATTGCTGGGCTGTGGGAGGATCTGCTTTGGTACCGTCAAGTCTAAAAACACACGAGCTCACGGCTGCTCCCTTACTTACATGCCATGATTATGAAAGGTGAGAAATAACCCTTAAATGATGTTCAGGTCCCAGGATTCCCCTTGCTCACAAGAACTAAACAGATCTAGTTTCTAAACGTGCAGACATATTCAAGGTCAAGCTATGGCCGGTCAACGTCCCGCAAAAGACTTAAACTAATCCACTGGCTAGAAGGAGGGGAACTGAGAGTCCTCACTAAAGGGATGAACAGCCTGTCCCAGCTGCAAGTGATCAGGAACTAGTTGGCCCATCAGCTGCCTGGCTACAGCTGGATCCAACACCCAGTTCCCCCAAAGAGATCCGTGCTCTCGTAGTGCCAAAATAAATGTCTCTCTTAAAAAAGTAAAAAATTGCCCAATTGAAAATAAGTCTCTAATCTGCATCCTTTCAATAGAACTGAAGTGCACTTCACCAACACAGAGCACGGGCATCTTGAATTAGCAGAGAACTATTTTTAACACATGAAGGATAAGATATGAAATTAGTTTCACGGGGAATGAGAACCTTGGAGATTATTTACTTTGCCTTAATTACTCTGACTCACCATTAATTTAGCTTTCCTAGGATACTAAATATTTCACGCTAAGATCTGGAGACTAACGAGACCGGAGCACCGATTTGGAGCGCTGGAAGCCTGCAGCAGCAGCTTCCGCACTGAGGCACACATGCCCCTGCGAGGCATCAAAGGCCATCCACGGTGCACCGCTCAGTGACGCTTTCATTGGCTATTCTGTTGTTTTCAACCCTGGGACCAGGATGCAGGGAGCCAAACTTGATTCAGCTTCTGTTTAACTCCTCAGCCAGTAAAATCACTTGTGCTCACAGCTACTCATGGCTGCTGCCAAATAGGGCAGGCAACAACTACCTCGAGCCAAGGAGAGAGAAGTTTCGGCTGCACGCTTCAAAGAAGTTTTTAATGATCGGTGCAACTGGGCAATGGAGCCGATTCCCAGTAAAGATGACTAAGGAGCTACTATGATGGATATTCTGTAATGGCTTCATTAGAGCATCAGTGGGAAAGGACGCACTCAGCTCCCACCAAAGCATCTGCGATGAGCAGGGTCTGCCATGTACCGCTGGCCACTTGCCCAAGCCCTGTACGCTCCCCTGTGGCTCTGAATCAGTTGTCCACTGGCAGACACCCCAAACAGGCCGTGCTCAGCCGCAGGCAGGAGCCCAAGAAGAGCAATTTGCTTGCTGCCAGATGCAACGGGAGACTCACTGGGGCCACTCAATCTGCCGGTGCCCTCCAGCTCCGCTTGGCATCAGCAGTTAGCAAGGGGCAGTGGGGGGAGAGCCCTCCTTCTGACCCATGACCAGAAGAACTCTTCCTTGTCCTTCATGTCAGAAGAACTGACCCTGTGTTCCATAATTCCATTCCTGCGAGTTTAAGCCATCTCTTTTCTCCACTAAGTATGCTACACCCTAACCTTCTCTTTGCTCATGTAAACGTATTTTCACTCTGATACAGTTGTGCTTTATTCATAAGTTGTCCCTTTTCATCTTCTTCCTGATGAGGACATTGTTTGACTTCACCAAGCCATCGCCTTACAGCGTTCTGAACCCACGTGAACGTAGCAACCAAGTTCACACATCTCCAAAAGCCTGCCACTTCTTTACGTGGTAATACAGTTCTGTCATGGAAATATGCTTCCAAGATAAACATATGTAATTTAATGATGATAATTTCTATTTCTCTAGAATAAGCACAGCTTTAGAACATGCTCACATATACCATACACTGTATCTGATCTATTTTTTTCCATTTGGCCCCTTTCCACGTGTCTCAAGCTCATGAAACTCCCACCTTGCAGAGTCACTTCCCACGGGGAAGCCTGTTCTCTTCGTCAC
The DNA here is from genome assembly GCF_009834535.1 of Camelus ferus. Classification (NCBI taxonomy): domain Eukaryota; kingdom Metazoa; phylum Chordata; class Mammalia; order Artiodactyla; family Camelidae; genus Camelus; species Camelus ferus. The sequence continues at coordinate 5,525,838 of NC_045709.1, forward strand.
TGTTGATCCCCCTTCCTTGTTTTCTGGGTCACACACCTCGATTGGGCCATTCGCACTTTCCGTCACTTTTATTATTTGTAATTCTCTTCAATGCCGTATCTTAATTGTAATACTAGATATTGTTTTCCTTCTTTTGCATCACCAGAAAAAAATAAAGCCAGTTGCTATTAGTAGTATCTCCTGGGGAGAGAAGGAGCATCATATACGTGGTGGAAAAAAAGGTTCCACATTCCTGTCTCTTCCACTTATCAGCTATGACAGTGGACCAGTTACTTAATCTTTTTGAACTTTGGTTTCCTCCGATGATTGACATTAAAAAGAGTTGCCATGAGGATTAAATAGGATGGCATATGCAACTGTGCCTGAAAATACTCAAAAGATGTTAACTATAATTCTTCTGCTAGGTTTCCACTCAAACACCACTTTTGCTCACACTAATAAAGGTTATCCTGGTAAATGGCATTTCTCTGCCACCGGGTCCCTGGAAGTGTGTCTTCCCGTGAGTCTCCCCACTCATTTCCTCCAAAGGATGCTCACGGCACACAAGGTCCAAACATTCCAGAGATCGTTGATTTCTAAGTTAGCCTTTTACTACTAAATTCAGCTGCGAGGAACTCAGAAGCACTACAGTTGAAAGTACAGAGTAAACGCACGAATGCCCACCGTCCCCCGGCACATCCAGTCATGTCTGGCTGCGATGGGAGGTGAACAGAGCACGTGCCAATGGCAACAAATGGGAGGCCACTCAGGGGCCTTCCAACTGCCCACCCTGAGCCATCACCCCTCAAGCTCTAGACTTGCAGCTGGTGGAACACACAACTCTCCTTCCTTGCCTCCCTGCCTTCCTGGTGAAACATTTTACACCACAGAAGCTTTGATTAACCTCAAATTATGTCACATCAAATTTGTCTCGCTCAGAGAAATGGTGACATCTGAAATTCTGCTGTAATTTTGAAGTCTCCACTCACAGATTCAGAAGCTAAAATAGAAAAAAGAAAAAAAAAAAAAAGCTCCCAACAGGCAGTTGAGGGATTTCAATGTGTAATTCGCAAAAGGGTGGTTTTGTAGCTTAGATGGCTGATGGCTATTAAATGTAAAATGGGCATACCTTTTGATCCTGCAATTCGTCTAACAAGAATTTACCCAAATGAGATTATTGCACCAGTGTAAAATGGTATACATACAGGCATGCTTAGAGCAGCAATAATTTTTAGATTCAAAACGTGGAAACAACTTAAATGTCTATCAGGGATCCTGGGGTAAATTCTAACAGACACTTTAGCAGCCTCCTCGGCAAGCTGTTCCCTGTCTTTTCTAGCAGATATCTGAGTTTCTTACACGTGAAGTTTAAAAGGGATTAACAAGAATTTCTACCCAAATTTGAAGCAATCAGAACAAGGCATTGCCCTGGTCATGTAACCTAAGATGATCCAAGCAGAAGGAAACCAACCTTTTTTGGGATGATTTGCTTGTTTGATGACCAAGAGAAGCTCCCTCTCTGGTTAGTGTGGTGCGCCTGGGGCTGCAGCTGTTTTGTCACCATGAGAAGCATGAAAGAGAGTAGGAAAGAGAACATTATAAGAAAGAAATCCTAAATCCTGAATTAAATCACGCCTGAAGCCTCCACCACTGAATCTGTCAGTATGTTCTTATTATTTAAGCTAGTTTACCTTGGGATTCATGTTACTTACAACGAAGAGCACCCAATACAAGTATTTAGTCATTAAAAAGATAATACATATGTGCTGACATGGAAAGATGCCCACCACATGTCATGAGAACAACATGGCAGATTACAGAATAGCACATCCAGCAAAATCCCATTCATTTAGAATTTTGTCTGTATCGTGTGTGTGTGTGTGTGTGTGTGTGTGGTGTGTATACAGAGAGACAGACAGGCAGATAGAGACAGAGTCAGAAAGAGACAGACAGATAAACCTGGGAGAACTTAACTAAAATGTCCACAATGGTGAGCTCTAGTGTTTCTGAAGAATTTTACTTACTTTTTTGCACCCCTCATACCCTTTCCAACAACCTGCATTTTGAGGGGCACAGAAAAATTAAGCTTTAAAAACAAGCTGGCTATTTACTGATTCTGTTTATCTTTCCTGTAAAATAAATGGACAGCTTTGCCTCCTATCCCTCTCCAAACTGAAGTGTTACCCCCCCACCCCCCCCCAAAAAAAATCAAAGACACTAGCCAGGCACTGAAAATCTTGTTTCATTATGAAATTCCACGATGAAGCAATGAAAGCACTTTAAGATTTGAATGTGTACAAGCTGCGAAAGAAATACAGCCAGAGGTCCCTAAGTGGCTTTCTAGAAGAGTGGAAATAATACTAATCAAAATGAAACATCTTCTGAAGGAAGCTGAGCACATCACACTCCAGAAAGGCAAAGTGGTGGGGGAGGTGGGGGAGAGACCACAGCTGCTTCCTGGAAAAGCAGGGGCCAGTGAGGCCACCAGAAGGGCACAGGCGTGGCTGGCGCGGGGCGCTGGCACGCCGCTATGTAGTGGGTGAAACTCTCCACCGCTGCTGGCTATCCACACCCTTTTCTCACAGGGATAAACCCCCCAGCACCTGACCCCACTCCTCAGCAGCGGAGCCTCATTCCAGTCACATTAAGCTCTCCAAAGGTAACAGCTTCGAGCAAAGCAGAAAAGTAGACGTTCTCTGTGATCTCTTTCAGTTCTAACGTTATAATTAAACCAAACATATTACATAAATTGTTGGGAAGAAGAGGGTTATTTCAAAGATCCAAACACCATTAGGATAGAAACATCTGAGTGTCGCAGACTTGGGCTGGAAGTGGCAACACTGGGTTAGAAAAATTTACCAAAGGCACATGGAAAACAGGAGTCAGAGATGAAAATCTTGATTTATTTATTGGTGATTTTTACTCTAGCTTTCAGGATTTTTCTGGTTGTAAAGTCTCAAAAACTCTGGCTGTAAAATCAGTTAATTGGAGAGAATCTCTCTTTAAGGTAGTAGGAAACTTGCAGGTACAAGGTCAATCCCAAAATACTAAGACAGCTTGTTTTACAAGTTAACTTCCAGCAGTTATTTGTTTCTTTTACAATAACTGAACACACTGTCCCTACACTGTATTTCATGAGAATGCCACTGTTCTCAGTCAGTCACCATTTATTTCTGGCAGAGTCACAATACTCCAAGAAAGAAAAGAATCAAAAATAAACACCACCCATAAAATTGTCTATATTACTTATTTGCCTTGGGATCAAGTTAAAGAGGCATCTCCGAAAAGCATCCCTCCCACTCAAAACTGAAAGCACCCACCAGGTTATCCTTTTGTCTCTTCTGTGTCTCATTCTCCTTGATCCCAGTCTGATGGCTTGTTGGCAGCCTTCAATATTAAAGGGCATCAGAATGAGGAAGAAGACAACAATGCGTGGTTCTCAAACCTCAGTTCCAGTAAGAATCCCTTAAGGTCCCTCTTTAGTCCTTCTGCATCAGTATCTCAAAGTGGGCTTAAGAAGGAAGCTGTACTTTTAACAAACATCCTCCACAGAGAACAGGGTATGGACCACCCTTTGGGAACCAGGGATATAGGTTATTACAAGATGACCAAATCACTTACGGATTGTAAACCTGATAACGGAACTCGGATCCTTCCATTCTCCATATCCATGGTCACTCTCCTCATCCCTGGTCCAGGAGGCCGCCATCACTGTCTCTCCCTGGACTTGACCCAAATTTCAAAGTTGGTTGTGTTCCTTCCACTCTCATCGTGTCCAATCCCTTCTCCAGAAATTTGCCAGAAAGATCTTACACACGACAAGCCACACCACATCACTTTCCCTAAAACCCTTCAACAACTGCTTAATGGGAAGGGGTTTCCATTAAGGGTGATGAAAATGTGTTAGGATGGATACAGGTGGTGGTTCCACAACACTGTGAATACACTAAATGCCACAGAATTATTCACTTAAAAATGGTTCATCTTACGTTATATGAATTTCACCTCAATTTAAAAAAAGGAAAAAACAAACTTCAATGGCATCTTGCTGCACTTAGGATAAAATCGTCATTGCACTCGGGATAAAGTCGTCAGCCTGGCCTGGTACGTCCGGCATAATCAGGCCCTAACCTACATCTCAGCAGCCTCCCTCCAGCCACTGTCACCCTCACTCTCTGCACCAGCCACACTGGCCGTCTTTCAGTGACTCTAAAAGCCAAGCTCTCTCTCACATCGAGGCTTCATACATGGGACCCTCCCCACCACCTCACCCCAAGATAACCCCAATCAATCTTCAGGTCTTAATGTACAAATTACTCTCCCATATAAGCCTTCCCTGACCTCCCTCACAGTATCCTTTCAGAGAAATCTGGTCTTTTCCAAGAACTTATCATGAGCTCCAATTACAAAATAATTTGGGCTTGCTTAATATTCTTTCCAGCGAACTGCAGACTCCCAGGAGGACGGGATTGGGGATGATTTTTGTTCACTGCTGCATTTCCAGCACCTAGTGTCAACTTGGCGCCATTAGTACCTATTCATTTGGGACAATGAGTACGCAGCACGCTTTCCTCCAAAACCACTCAGTCTACAAAATGTCGAGCTAGGTCACAAGATGATGTGAGATTTAAAATACATATGTCAACATTATTAGTAACCAGATGAGAAAGATCACAAACTATTTAGGGCCAACTCAACACAACACAGGGAACACCCACCAGGCACAGAAAACGACTGCTCTACTGTCTACTGCGCCTGCTCTGGGTTTCTAGGTAGAATCAAGTTCCTGATGCTCGAGAAAACTCCATTTAAAAACTCTCTCCTTGTGCCACTGCACATCACTCAGTAATAAGGAAAGAAACAGAGACTGCATCTTTGCAGAAAGATGCAACCGAACCAAGGAAAAGACCAGGCTTCAGAAAGATGCCAGGAGAAACCGCTGGCTGCTCTCACGTGGGTACCACGCTCTTGAAGAAAAGTGCACAGAGTCCGACCAGGGAAGAAAGGACCCTGAACTCAGTCCATTCTGAGGGATTTTCTTTTTAAAAAGGGAAACAGAGGAGACACTCACATTAAGAGCAGGCGTAATTGGGTGTTTTGTTGCTAAACAACTATTCTTTGGTGATTATAGGTGTGCAAGTGATTTATTCTCTCTGACCTTGCATTTGTACTAACTGGAACCCCAATGTGTCCCTGATGCTGAAGTGTGTCTTAATCACTTGCCTTCAAAGCTTATGCCCAGTTAAAGTAAGCCTATTTCTTTTCCATTGTCGGCTCGCCCAGAGCGGCCCAGCCCCCAGGCCCCCCGCCCAGCACTCACCTCCGGGGATCACTGTGGAGAGCAGAGGCCACAGGCAGGTTGCAAGGAGATCCACCTGTGTGTAACTGCGCACCCGTCCCAGAACGTCCCCCGGGACGGCAGGAGAACATCGGGACCTGAACACAAGTACCACCCATCCCATGGGCTATTTCTCGATACAGAAGTTCTTCTTTAGCCAAAGCTTCAGACTTTCCCAGGCCCCAGGCCTAGACCTGCTGATGGTTTAAAGAGTTTCCCCACATGTGCTGCAACGCCTAACGGGACCGCTCCTTGCACCTGAGGCTGGGGCACCCGCAACTGGGCTGTCCGTGAGACCTTTTGGCCATCTTAGTGATAGCTCGAAATCTTCCTCCTTGCTCCAAATCCCAGCTCTCTGTGCTTGGCTGGGGAGCCCCTGGAGAAAGGAGAAAAAAAAAGCTGCCCACTGCGGCCAACTATGGGGCCAACAAGGAAGCAACCAACAAAACTGCTCGCCAACAGGGCATGGAGCCTGAGCAGGGTCCTTGCAGTGGTCCGGGAGGGCACCGTGCCAGCTGGCCCCCAGCTCTGCTACCTCTGACATGGCTTCTAAATTGGCTTTATACTTGAAGATGCTACCTGAGTCCTATTGCCTTCTCCCCAGAGCATTCTTATTAACGTTCCTCCCAATGTCTTTGTTACAGAGCCACATCCACTTCTACAAAAGATGAGGCGGAAAAGCCTGATAACACATAAAAAGCATCCTTGTGCAGGAGAGTGAAGTGCCAGCAAAACCAAATCCCTACGTAGCAGCAGAGGTATAACCTGCAAACCAAAGTGCATTCAGGAGTGGGGCACGAGACCAACATGTTAATAGGGGCCGAAGGACGTTACACATCTCATAAGGGAGATGAGGTCAGTAAGAACCACTGGCTGAAAATAAGACAGGGGTGGTTAAGAAAAGAGGAACTCAAGGACAGACTTACAAGGACACTAGGGGAGGTTTCCAAAATGCCGACTCTATTTGACAAAGGCAAATTAGTATCTGGGAAACCAGAGACCAGGAGGAGATGAATAGTCAGGAAAAGGATGGAGATTCCTAGTGGGAGGGGTGACATTATAAATGCAAGGTACTTTCTGCCAGGACTGGAGCTGGCCAGAGTTTTGCAGTGGAAGAAGCCAGAACATCAGAAGAGGAAAACCTCACCCAATTTACACCATTTCCAGGCTTTGAGGAACGGGGGACTGGCTAACTAGGAAAACAGAAATCTCTCCAAGCATTTTTCACAGAGGAAATTTATGATAGAGGATTGGTTACTCAGGTGATGGGGGAGCAGAGAGCCTAAGACAGGACAGTGAGGTAAAGCAGAGATTAGGAAGAGCAGGAAGCTGCCACCTCCCCTGGGCTAACAACAATCAACCACAGAAGGAGGTGGTGCGGCTGGAGCCCATGGGCCAAGGTCACAGGTGAGCAGCTGGAACCAGAGACGGTCTGTTAAGCCTGATCTGGGGAGGGATTCCCACTGCTTGGGAGGCTACAGGAAGCTGGAGGAAAGAAAAAAATACCCCAGCTTTGCCCTTCTCCCTGCTGTCTCCCACATGCCTCCCATGGGCTGAACACCGCAAGCCAGCTGACTGGGAAATCTGGGGGAGCAGCCTGCAGGGCTGAGCCCCTCGGACATGGAGAGGAAGAGGGAAGGCCAGGACGATGGGACAAGGAGCAGGAGTTACAGTGAGCAGTGATAAGCACACGTCTTTCCCAACAGACGTACTTTTTAAAGCCTTGCTTATTGCCATGTATCGGTCCCCCAGGAATAAATAAAGCGCCAGCTACGCCTGCCAGAGTGCCCTACTGGCCTCCCCGCCACCGCGTGCAGGTGCACCCTGATCCTCTCTGCCTGGTCCCCAAGCTGGAGGGGGATGGAGGATTTACTCTACAGTGTTACCTTTTCTGCAGTTACAGTTAATCCAGGACTAGTCTAAACAAGTGATTTTTTTTTTCAGAATCCCGGAATGAAAAAGGCTCTTTTAAAAAGTAAAAAAATCGTTAAGTATTTAATGGGAGAAAATACATGCACGTACATGTAGGTGCACACACCCTCAAATGAGTGCAAGCGAAACTGGTGGCATCGGAACCCGACTGGGGGACGGCATCGATCGATGTCCTGGTTGTGATACTGGCCCGCAGGTTTGCAAGACGCCATCACCAGGGAGAATGGGTAAAAGGCACACAGGCTCTCCCTGCGTTATTTCTCACAACTGCACATCAATCTATAAGTGTCTCTGAATAAAACGTTTAATTAAAACATTTCATAAATATGTGCATAATATTCTAAATGAGTAAGGCCTCTTCCTTTCCACTGTTTCACCCATGGTGTCTCCGGCCTCTATTCTCACGTGCGCCGTATTTCTACTGTCCTGACCGATCTCCCTGTTAAAAGCAAGGCCCGTAAGCTCTTTGCTGACCCACTCCACAGCTCCTTGTAATTTGGGCTTCTCTTTGTCATTGGCTCAGTGCTACTTCTGCGGAAATATGATGGTGTCAGGTTGCTCTTGTTTGATTATTCAGCCTCCGCATTTCTGACTACAGACAGAGCTGGAATATTAGTATGCATGCACGGGACGATTAGAAGGCAGCCCGATCTTATTTCAGATCATCTAACAAGCCTTAACCTGCTCATTGCATAATTAAGAATTCCATCCAAAACAGCTCTCTTTATGGACTGAAGCTTCCCTTCTCCCACCACATGTACCCTCTGATCTCCTGCGGGAGCCGGTGGTCTAAGAACTGGCGGGAGAAACTGCAGGGGGAAAAAAAAGCCTCGCATTTTGACAGAACAAGAGCAAAGCAGCAGCCCACCCTCGGCCACCACTCATTCATTTATAGCTAAAACACAGGCTATCAGAGAAGCAGGGGAAACAAGAGCGAGAAGTGCATGCTAGGTCTTCCAGAAACTGCTGCTGGATGAAAACCACTTCTTAGCCAAAAGGATGGGGGAAAGACTCACTATTCATCACAAAATGGACACGAGTCACAGACATCTCTCCAGCTCTACCTACCATTCCACAAATCCTGCCCATAAAATATAACTTTCTTCCTTTAATGATCTGGTGGTGAATTATTTATATTCTTCAATTTATCTTTCTGTCTTCTTTTATTTATGCCCAGAATTGTACTATTTAACTTGGAAGCCTGACCAGGATTCCAGGCAAGGCCAAGGAGTCTCAGCCCTTTTAGGGGCATGGAGTCAGAGGGACAGAGCCGGCCACAGTGTGGGTGGCAGACTGACGCCTCAGTCTCGGAATGGCACTGAGCTACATGGGCACACACGTCAGGACTCCTCTTCATGCTGACTTGTCCAGACAGCTTTCCAGCAAAATTCATCTTGCATCCTTTCCCATCTCCAGCCCCACAGTCATTACCTTTGCTGGGGTTCCCGTCCTTGTTTGTCCAGGCAGTGCCACCTCCTAGCTGGTCTCTGTGCCCCCGATTCTCCCTCAATCGACCCACTTCCCCCACATCTGCCAGCATGACCTTTCTAAACTGCAAATCAAAAGTAACAATGCTCTCATCTTACTGATTTACAAAACAGAAACAGACTCACAGACATAGAAAACAAACTTACAGCTACCAAAGGGGAAAGAGGGGGGAAGGGATAAATTAGGAGTTTGGGATTAGCAGATAAAAACTACTATGTGCAAAATGTGTAGACAACAAGGTTCTACTGTACAGCACAGGGAACTATATTCAATATCTTGTAATAAACTATAATGGAAAAATATGAAAAAGAATACATATATGATCATATATATTACATAACTGAATCAGTTGGCTGCACACCAGAAAGTAAGACTACATTGTAAGTCAACTATATTTCCATTAAAAAAAATGCCTTTATCTTATAATTCTTTAGTAGCTCTCTATCACTTGAGGCCAGAGCTCCCAAATTTGCTTATTATAAAAAAACCAGTGGGATATATACAAATATATATATGTACAACAGGATCACTATGCTGTACAGCAGAAACTAACACAATATTGTAAATCAACCATATACTTCATTAAAAAAAACCATTATTAAAACAAATAAACAGATAAAGCAGATTCTTCAGTCTCTTATGTTGGATTCCTCCAGAAACAGATCTTGAGACAGAATTTAAACGCAAGTTTATCACCTGGGAGGGGATCCTAGGAGGGACTAGGACAGGGAAGGAAGACAGCCAACAAAGCGCAGGTCACCCAGCTGACTGCCATCCTGGGCAATGAGGCTCTGCTTCCCTCGGGATTCTGGGACACAGTGGAGGTTTAAGGTCTTTGCACCCGATGGGCCAGGATGTCAGGTGCTGCCGCCAGCTCTCTTCTGTCATTGGCTAAGGTCCACTCCTGAGGCCACATGAACTTTGCTGCCCAACAGCTGCCCCACAGGTGGAAGAGACAGCACTCAGATGGAGCACAGCAGTGTATGCAGTAGAATTCTGCAGACACATACGGGAGCGGTGAGCATCCAGGCACAGGACTGCGTCTCCCCAGCCCGGCTGGGGGCCTGAAGGTTTTGATTCGGAGGCCACTGGGTGGGACCCAGGAATCAACACTTTGGCAAGCACTTCACTGAACAGGCAGATTATGAAACACTGACCGATACTATAAAGTTCAAGATCCTTGGTGGGTCTTACTCGTCTCCAGCCCTGCCTTCCAGACCTCCCGACCCCCCTGTATAGTCATGTGAAAACCACACTGAGTTGGCGCACTTTCTGCAAGTCTTCCCTGCAAGTAGCATATTCTCCCCCATGAGTAGGAACTGTGTCCTAAGACTTTCTAATCCCCAGAGCCCAATACTATACCATTCACATAGTAAATGCTCAATAAATGTTTATTTAAAAGACAATCCTAAAGGGAAACAGTATAGTACTACTTACTTAGGTTCCCTGGACAAAACTATCTTCCTTATCTATCAAAATGGTGTAAAACTAAGCAAATATATATTGAGCACCTAATATATGCAAGACACTCAAGAACCCCTCCAGAAAAGTTCTATAACCTTTGATCAGCATACACCTTAAGAAAGATTTGCAGCTACAATACGGTGAATTAAAGCCTACAAAAGAGACAGTGCTCGTGGTTGAAAGGTGAAGGATGCTTTAAGAGGAATTGGAAGGCTGTCAGACTTCACCCTACCTTGTGACTCTGCCACGGCTGTCCCCAGAGACACAGTTACCCTCCACCCACTTCACAAAGATGGAGCACGGTGAACAAGAAAGTCTTATTTCAAGGGCACTGACCTCTCAGGATTATAACCTCTTCCAATGCCCAGAAGCTCAGTACCTGGGACCAAGATGGTAACTCTAGGCTCTACCCTTAAATGCCCAACAGTTTCTGTGGTTTTCAAGGTATTCAAGTTGCTCTCTTGCAAATGAGACCAAAGCAGAGGTCTGGACACTCACAGTCACTAAAGACCTCATCAGTGGCTTTTCTCCCACTGTTTGTGATGTTAACCACAGCACCTTGGCCACATTCCAGTCTGGATAATTACACTGGGGCTAGCAAACTTCACCCTCCAGCTCCAGCTCGATAAAGGATTCCTTTGGACCAGCTGCCATGACCTTTGTGATGCTGCTGTGGGCTATTAAAGAGCTATTCTGGACTTAGGATGGCTGTATTCATGAAAAATCAATACCCTGGTATAACTTTCTACACTGAGAAGAAATATATTCCAGAATATCACTGGCTAAGTCAGCTGTTTTGACATATTTTTTCATACAGGGCCAGAAACAATTAGAAAAGTACAGTAATTTCCTCTCCATTTCCCCAATTTTTGTTATCTGTGCAGATACGGACAGAAGGAGGGTAGGTGCAAATTCCACAAAATACACGTTGAGCATCTACCACGTGCCAGGCTCTGCTGTGGGTACCGGGCACTGTTGTAAGGGTCAAAGATTGTGTTCTCAGCATAAATTTGAAAATTTTTCAAAGGGAATAATTCAACCTAATTCTTCCTTTGCAGCTACATTTCTGAAAATCTGAATGTATCAGCTTTACTTAAGGTCTCCTAATCAAATACTATTTCCGTCCACTCTTAGAATTAAAAATATATATACACAGGACCTTAAACTCAATGTGTATGTGGGTGTGTATGCAAGTATATGTGTGTCTAAGAATGAGAAAATAAAGTTTCTTGGCCAGTCTGGAGGGCAGCAACTGGGAGGCTGCTTAGATAAATATTTATTTGTTTGCTCGTTCTTAGCAATCATCCTATTTGTGTGGGTGAGAGTTTATAGGTTACAATAGCAGAAGCTGACACAGGCAAATGGAAAACATAAATATCTCTTGTTTAAAGCTTTTCTTTAAAGCTTTTCTTTCTTTAAAAAACCCCACAGATCAGGTCCTGTGGTGCTCTATCACAGGGATAAAAACAACAAAAAGGAAAAAAAACGTAGGTACTACGTACGTTTTTGCACATACACAGACACACACCTTATTTTGAACATGAAGACAGGAGAGGGAAGCTAATTAAATTTCAAGATTCCAGCGGAATAAATTAAATGTATGAACTACAGAATATTTAACAACGTGCTATGCAAAGAGAAATGGTTCAGAATTTTTTTTTTTAAAGAATGATAACCTTACAATTCAGATCAATCCTAGAGGATCCAAAACAAGCCCTTGTCCTGGACAAACTATAACCAGACTGGGAAAAATGATTTTAAAAAATCAGTGAAGTTCATTTAAAATTTGCCAAATTATTATTCTGCTTGGAAATCCTTCTAGCTGGAACAAGTTAATATCAGGCTTCTAAAACTAAGTTAAACATGCTGCAAATCAATGCATTCCCCCTCTACAAATCTGCGCAAGTGCATGCTTTTCTGGTGAAAATGGCTCTTCAGTGGTGCTTAATATTGTCCCTACGTTGTTTCTCCAACCAATCCAACCCAAGGTTTTCTATTTAAGGTGTACGAAAGTTAAATTCTTACCCTTGTCATAAATAATAAATAATAGATACAGATTCTTAAAATAGCATAAGAAACCTCAAGATATGTCACACACACATCTCCTAAGTTTAGAAGAAAGGCTTAATGATGGATACATGACACAAGTTTGCCACCCAATACGCCACTGATTATCACTTTAGAGTTAAGAAACAATCTGCACTGCTGCCGTCATTCACAGATAGATGACTTCTTGTCCACCAACAGGCTCCAGGTAACACCTTCGGCCAGACAGCTTTGATAAAAGACTGGAGTGAACATTACGCAGCGGCACAGTCTGTCCCACGTACATTAAAGAGTCCAGATCACTAGGCCAGCACTCTGTCTATCACACTGCAGACAGAAGACCAGAACGAGTGATTAATTAGCCAGAATGTTTAAACTCTCACAGGTATACAAGCTGACCAGCACAGTCTTCAATCGTATCCTTATTTAACATTGACATAGAGAATAAAAGATCATTAAAGATTGTCCAAAGATGTAAATAATTTACAAAGCAAGGGACTGAGCTTCCCCAGTTTGAGGAAAATGGTGGGAGTCACAGGATTTTCCGAGACTGAAGGCTGAATACACAGTGTGTGGTGCATCTAAAACCATAATGTAGCCTATTGTCAACACTGAAGTTTTACTACCAAACAGCCCTTATTTCCTAAGTATCCTTATTAGGATAAAAATCTTGGTTACACATTCTATGTAAATAAAGAACAAAGAAAGAATGATTTGGGGGAGGAAATACGGGGAAAACTTTCACATGTGACCCAAAGCAAGACATCCTGGAGATGGCTCTGTCACCAGGCTCGAGTTACAACACTCAATGTGCCTCAATGTCCCTTAAAACTAAAGGGTTAGGCCACAGCATCAATCTCTAGTTCCCCCGCTGACAGTAAAATCCAGTCACCTATTTAGGTATCACAGAGCTACTCAAGTAAGATTTTTTTGTAAAATCCCAAGTTCATCGGACAGCAGCACAAAATGTGCTCATGGTGTTTAATGACTAGAAAGGGAAGACTGAGAAGGGTCTAAACAATCCTCCCTGTCTTGCATTTTTCAGTTTATACTGGGCTTAAGAGGGTAATTGAAATTAGATGCTTCATTTCACCCCACAATAACAATATAATTCTTGTTATAATAAAATTTTTAGATATTCTTTTTAAAGACATCCTAAAAAAGAAACAGCTTCACCTTCATCAAATGCAACTTAGGCGATCTGTCTCATTTGGAGGGTTGAAATGCTTGAGCTACAGTATGAGTATCAGGATGTGGAAGCAGCTGTCACTGCTTTGTTTTTCATTCACAGTAGGTGGTTGCCAAGCAACAAAATACTATTGTCTGTTTCCATGATCTATTGGCCAATTCTACTGGTGATAACGCTTTCCACAGTTTAAAACAGGGCCACCTTTTGGACAAGAAGAAACGAGAAAAAATTCTACAGATGACAATAACATACATATATATATAAACACACTGAATGTACCCCAAAATTATGTGTGTAAATATACGGCTGTGTGCTGATATACATATATTTTGAATATATATGTGTGTGTATATATATATACATTTTGAATATATATGCATGTGTATGTGTGTGAATATATACATTCTTCTCCTACCTACCTTCAAATCCATCTAAATTTGATAGCAAAAATTAGAATCTAAATCCCTGAAGGCAAATCAAAGCAGGACCAAGAGATATGAAAACACAGTAAGAAATATTTTCTCAACAGCAATAATCTCCAATTTGCCAGATGTATCAAATTCTGTCCCCTGACTACAAAGTTCTCTAGTCAGGAGAGCAATTCTGTCTACCTATATAAAAATAATAAATGGAAAGCCTTTACTATCTACTTTGGAATCATCTAACATATTTAATATGCTGTTTTACGTCATATCATGTGCTACCACTGTGTACAAAGATAATTCAAATAGGGAAATTCTGTTTCTCTTTACATCCAAGATTAACATATATTCATTTCTCTTAAACTTTTTTTATTGTTATAATCATACATATATTCATTTTTAAAATAACTGAATTGCTCTCCTTGGAATCGCCTCATGTGATTCCCACTTTGTTTTGATATTGGTCCCTAGGGAATAACAGTCATGCTATGTTACTCTTGCATATTTCACTAGCTTACAAATAAAATAACGCAGTGTACTCAATATAAAGCTGTCAACATTAGCTTGCATCAGTTGCTGTTTGTTTTCCATTGACAAGGCTTCTAAAGAATTACAATATTCTTAGATGTACAGACACAACATCAAAACAGCCTGAAGGAATTAAAGCTTGAAAATGCTAGAAGCAATCAGGCTTTGAAATGAAGAGAAATCAGTATCATTTATGCATACATATATACTTCTGCAGAGACCCTAAATAATGCCAGAACAGTCTTTGGATTTTAGGCAACACTCATTCGTCTTCCTTCACAATATTTCCAAAGCACTTTAACTTCACTATTTAGTGCATCCCTCTAGAGGAGCCTTTGAAACTCACTTTTTGAAATTCATTACCACCTGCAAAGCTGTATGTATTGCAAGAAACTGGAATAAGCAAATCCTATTACGTGGATTGACATCATTACTATAAAATCTCCTATCAAACGGGCAACGTTAGCAAAACAGACACAAAGAGTGTTAATAATGAACTGAATACTAGTCAAAATTACCACTTTTTCCAGGCAGAGCCATCTTCAGCAAAACACACCCACGTCTCAGGAGCGCCCATCCGGGATTCTCCTTCACGTCTCACCCCACAGATGACCCACTTCCTTTCCCCTCAGCTCCTAAGCTTGCTCACCTGTGTCTCGCCCTCTTTAAGAAACAATTTCCTTCCCACTTTTCCCACCCTCTTCATATCTCTTAGGCATCCATTACTTTCCCCAAACTACTGGACTCAAATCTGCAGCCCAGCACGCCACAAACCTCCCAATAAGCACTGTTTCCTTCATTGTTCTAGATCTGCTTTAAAAATCTCTACCACCGAACATACACAGTATTCATAAAAGTACGGTTACAAGCCAGTTTATTTTAATGTTACAGCAGCAAAATTAGAAAAAGAAAAGGAGAAAGGCAGGAGTGTATCCGGAGGAAGGCGGGTGGGAGTGTGGCTATACACAATGGGACGCGGGGATCCTACCGAGCCGGGCTTCCCCACCTGTCGACCCCACTTCCCCCATGTGCGCGCCGCGGGATGACAACCACAACACTCCAAAACCACCCCCTCCGGAAAGAAGGCGGGGTTTCGCCTTCAGCCAATCAGGACCCGCAAGCCCAGGGTGTCCAACCTATGGGGTGGCCGTGGCCGTGCAGGGGGAGGACGTGGGGTGGTCGGGGAGGGGCCGCGTCCGTGGGAGGCGCGCACGTGTCGAGTCTGGAGAGGCGGGGAGACAGAGAGGCGGCAGGCAGCCAGCTCCGGAGGCTCGGGCTCTGCACCCTGGCAGCCGCCAAGTCCAGCTGCCCAGTGCCTCTTTTGCCTCGGGCTGGGCCGGGAAGGACCTGCTCCCGCCAAGGAAGACCCGTCCACGGCGTCTGAGTTCCCCAAGTAAGGGGACAGTCACAAACAACAACAATAGTACCTAGCTCCGACAAGGCGGGGAGGAAAGTTGCCGGCCCGCACCGCGCGGAGTCCGCCAAGGCAGAGAGGACGAGAGACGCAGGGCGGGAGGGAGACAACCTAGAAAGAAGAGGGCAGCGGGAGGGCTGCACGAGCAGGACACGGTCCCAGGTGCGGTGAGCGGCGGGGCGCGCTATCCAAGGTGCACGGGTGGTGGGAGGCGCGCGGCGGGCGCGGAGCCCAGAGCCAATTCTGGCTGGCGGCGGCGGGGAGAGCTAAGAACAGCTGTCTGGGGCGCCAGGCACCCCCAGGCTCGTAAAAGTGACCCGACCGGAGCTGGGGTGGGGAGAGGAAGGGCACGGGTGGCTGCGCTGAAGCCCCCACGCTCCCCTGCACCCCTCCCTGCCGGCCTCACCTCTAGCTCTATTCCCCTCCCCCCCGAGCCCACTCCCCTCCGAGCCTCTGTCCGGGTGCCGCGGCAGGGGCGGGACCGCGGAACCCTCGCTCCGAGCCTGGACGCCCCAGGGATGCTGCGGGCCCCGGAGCGGCTTACCTGGGGCCGCGGTACCGGGAGCGGAGACAGTCCGCCGCGCGGAGCCGGGCGCGGCGCGGCTCCTCCTCGCCTCCGCGTCCTCCTTCTCCGCTTTTCTCGGACTCTGTCCACGGCACGGAGCTAGGAGACCGGGCCCGGCTGCAGCTGCCTTTCCCACTACCGCCTCGGCCGCCGCTGCAGCAGACAGAGGACGCCCAGTGGCGGCTGGAAGCCTGTGTGAGTAGCGACGCCGGAGAGAGTGGGATCTGCTGAGCCGCGCTGGAGACTCCGCGGCTCCGGGCGCGCGGCCGTGCGCACGCGCGCGGGCGAGTGTGCGTGTGTGTGAGTGTGCGCGCGCGCGCGCCCACGGGGTGGGGGAGCCGCGAGGGGAGGGGGAGAGAAGCCGAAAGATGCTCGTAGGGACCGAGGCAAAATTCTTTGCCCCTGGAAATCCGTAAACCGGGAAAAGGATGGTCGAACGCGCGTCTCGCTCGCGGGGAGCCGCCCGAGGGGCGGCGGCGGCGACGGAGGAGGGAGGAAAGGCAGCGCGGCGCGCACGGGCTCCGGATCCGAACGGGGCTGAGCGGAGCGGAACGCGCAGCCACAGATGCAGCAGAGGCGGCGCCCGCAGCCCATGGTTGCGCTGCCCCCTCTAGGGAGGGGCCGAGCAGCTCGCTCCCGCCACCGCCGCCGCTGTCCGGACTTCTCGGGTGGGCGCGGGGGACAGACATAGGGACCCCACGGTTGCCACTACAACCTTGGGAGGCGCTCGGCCCGCTGAGGGGCCGAGCCAGGAGCCCGGGCGCACGTGGCCGACTACCGGCTGGAGCCGGCGTGTGCAAGGGCTGCGGGCGCGGAGTGGGCGGTTGGAACCCCGCCGAGCGTGGCCCACCTCGACTGGGTAGAGGATGTGGGGCGGGGGAGCGAGGGTGAGGTGGGGCGGGGGAGCGAGGGTGAGGTGGGTGGGGGGTGCTGTCAATGTGCACAGTCGAGGGGAAAGAGGGGGCTTCCACTCGGGACAGAATGTTGCCTTTTTTCCTCTTTAGAGGCCACTTTTCCTCAAAGTTATCCACTTCCCAGGTAAAATTGCCAGCCTCCTCTTTGTTCGGATTCAGCTAACTGCTGGCATCTGAGCAGTGCTTCTTTGAAGTCAGGCTCTTCCAAGGAAGGGCCTGCCTGGGGCCGCTCATGGCCTTTTAACCCCCTAGTCTCTCATTCATCCAAGCCACGTTGTGTACCTTAAGAAAAATTTTCAAGCACATCCGCATGCCCTTTGTCCCAAAAGACATCCCATCCTAGAGGTATTCTTTTCCATGCTTATTTTAAATTCTGAGTACAGTTTTATTTACTCAAGAATTTTTTTTATTTTTTTAATTGAAATATGGTCAGTCTACAACGTGTCAATTTCTGAATTTCTTGAAGGAAGGGTCATAAAGTCTGGTAGATACTTGAGATACCTTTCCCTGGCAAGACTCCTAGGGCAGGGGTTGTGTTACACATATTTCTGTATGCCCTCCAGTACTGAGCCCAGTAGCCTGTACTTTTTGTGTTCTCTATAAATGTTGAATGAATGACATTGTTTTGTAGCTACACATATCCTGAAGGCAAAGACTTGGATGCTGGGAAAGTCATTACCACCCCACCAGGCTTGCTTGATTTTAACTTACGCCATTTCCCAGTGTGTGACTCTTCCCCTCTGGCGGCCAGAGCCCCCTGCAAAGAGAGGCAGCAGAGAGTCCTGACCCATTGTGCAGTCTCACCCAGGGTGCAGGCAGAGAGCACCCTGCAGGGAATCCAGTGGGGTACCTGGGTGTGGGAAGGCTAAAGCTTGCTTCATTTCAGTCCTGGGGGAATACAATCCCTCAACATGAAAGTCACCTTTCATTAACAGTTTATAATGTCTCTTCTAGAGCAGAAGGACAGGAAAAGAGTTTTAAGAGAAATGCATGCTTCTAATAACTTGTCAGGTACAAGCTTTTCTCTTGTAAAGAGCATTACTTCATGGCTACTTGCCAATACTTGCAGCATCACCCCAGACTGCTAATTATCTGGTAGCACCAAGCCCACATCCTTCAACCTTGGTATTTCTACAGTCATCCTGTTCTAAACAGAAGTCCTCAATTTTACATTCCATGCTGAATTTCAGTGCCGTTGAACTCAGGCTCTTAGATGAGTTGCTTCTCTCTCCACTCATGATATCCCAGCTTTGAAACATGACTGAAATAAAGTGAAAATTAAAATGGATTTATTTGGGTGCTGCCGTGTGTTCTCTAGTGGGAGTCCCATTAAATGACTTCTCTTCTGTCACTCAATTTACAATCTTCTTAGCAGCCATTTGGTGTGATATGGAATGCCTGTGCTTTTTTGTTATATTGGAAGCTTAGATATTTAAATTTTTTTTTTACTTGAAAGGGAGCTCTAGAACTTGCAGGAGAAGCAGGAAAAACTCTGATACCCAAAATGAACTCCTGACAGCAAACCTTTAAAATGGGTATGACTCAGTCTTCCAAAATAGTTTTAAAGCTTTGTTTTGCTTAGAAAGTTGCCTTTAGGGTTTCAACAGCTTCCCAGGTGCTTCCTTTCTTGGTGGGATGGAAGAATGAAACAAACTCATCACGTCTCTGATGAGCAACAAAGGGGACAGACTTGTCTTTGTAAAAATAAATACATTTACAAGAAGCTAATGTTTAAAAATAAGAATGTAAGCTTATAGCAATCTTAATGTACGTTAATTTAAAAGATAATGGAAAAAAACAATAACAGCATAAGAGATACAGTGTTTCTGACCCACTTAAAAGTTCGGAAGAACATCTAGGATTAAAATGCTAAAAGCCATAGCTGCCTGCTAGCTAAATGAATAATAATAAAATGTACTACTGAGAGATTCATTTTCATATGTTATTATCAGCTGAACTGAGAATAACAATTATAAAGGTCCTAGTTTTCTTCCTAAAAAGGGAATACTCCTTAACTGCTTTTTTCAGTTTGCAGCAGTGCAATAAACTAGTCAAACATTAACTTCCTTAAAAATACAGCATTCGGCAAGGGTGGGGTGTGTAGAGAAACACCTTAAACTGATTTGACCACAACTAACTCATCTATTCTGTCTGTCTAAAGGAAAAACAAAAGCTTTCCACCTCTGAAGACTGGTAAATTTAGGCTGTGAGATGTGCCATGAATTCCAAAATCAGCTCCACGTGCTGGGAGCTGATTGCCCCAAATTCTTTCAAGTGCGAAGGCAGGGACCGTTAGCTGAAGTGTTGCTGTTGAGTTTAGTGGGTGTGAGCACGCATAAGGGTGCAGGTAATTTCTCCCATAATTAGGTGACAGATCACTTAGTGCCTTCGAGTTTTAAATGATAAAAACCACCTTGACCTGCACCTGGACCTAAATGCCAGCTCAGTACAGAGTATAGCATGGGAACAAGGAGAAGTTTCAAGTTATCCTGTTTGTCTTCATGCTTTTGTAACATTGTTTTATTCCAGATATTTCTTAGGGCTACTGAATTCTGACTGGAGAGCAGTCATGTTTAGGAAAGTCTGAAATCAGAGAAAAAAGGCAGTAGTGTATTCCAAGCAAAGGGACAGGCTCTGATAGTTATCAGTGCTGACACTGGGAGGCAGGTGGATATATTAAATACCAGTGGTTCTTAACAGCTTATGGAGTGATGGATTTCCTGCAAGCTGAAGAAAGTGTTGGATCCTCTCAGAAAGTGAACATACGAACATACAAAAACTTTTGAATAAAATGTCAGGAAGTTAAGGGAGCCCCCTCTGGAGTTCGGGTTAAGAATCCCCATCTAACGGAGATCCTTTGCATGTTGACATTTATGGCTGAAGGGAAATGAGTTGGTAGGTACACTAACAGCCTCACTTTTCTTTTTAATCTAATAAGTTATTTGATTGTCAACACCAAGAAGATACATAAGCAAATCAGTAAACCACACAAATATTTACTGAGTACCTACTTCATAAGCAGTACTATGCCTCATGCCACAGTTGTTACCAATGAAGTATAAAATGCAGTCTGTCTTTGCCTTTAAGGAGCCTACACTCTAGCTATTATCATTCCTGGGAACAAAAAAAGGGAACATAAGCATAATGTATCATTTGACCAGGTGCAACAAACTTCAGTTTGAATTACCAGTGTGACTTAATGAGCCATTTGTTCAATAAGCCGTTCCATTGAAAAATTGATCAGTGGCCAATGTATACATGCATATTTTCATATTCATATTCCCAATAGTAATTACTTAGATTATCATATGATGTATAAGTTAAAAAGCTAGTCTGTTGCTGGGTTCTGAATTTTAGATTGAGGATAAGGAGAAAATTACTGACAAGAAAAAATAGCCCATGTTGGCAATGGCAGCTGTGACGACCTATCACTGGGGGTCCCTGGGCAGAGTGAAGCTGATTACAATATGCTGGAGTTTTTATGTCAGCTGATCAACGAATTAGTAGGGCCACCCATGTGTTTTGAGATGTCTGTATCAATAAAGATCCTTCAGTCTATTCTTGGATAACTTTAGTTTAATATTTTATTATTACTCTCCTTAAAATGTCTTAATTTTTGCCCTCTGTTCTTTTCACTAGTTAACATATTTATTTTGGGTGACCAGAATTTCTAGAAATACATCTCTTTCACTCAGTTCATGACAAAATTATAAGGAGTAGAAAAGCAATAATCCAAGGAAACAAGAAGTTTTCAGTTAAAGGCAGTGTTACCATAAACTCCCCTTCCACTTATAGGGTGGCAGAAATACTAAGTCGGTCACATAATCAAAGCTGTGCAAAGCCCAGCCATCCACGTATTGACCACTTACATCACCTGCCTCTCCAGCAGCCCCAGGGGCTTCACGTAAGGATACCAAGATGACCAGTCACATCTTTTCACTGTGATATAAAAGTAGCCCTGGGCACCAAGTCAGAAGCTCTTGAGTTCAGTCCCAGCCTGGCCAGCAATCTGCCGTGAGACCTTGGGCAACTCACTTTCTGAGCTTTAGTCGGCCCTCCTGTGTAAACTACCTCCTTGGTTAAGAAAATCGCGTGAAGCAACATGGGAAAGGGTTTCTCATGTTGTAGGAGCTAAGAAACTCTGCGCAATCTTGGATCGAAATCAAAAGCGTGTGGCAGAAAATTGGAACACGGGCATGAATGGGCAGCTCCTGTAGAAATGCTGGAAGCCCTTGTTAGAGTGTAACTTAAAGATCATGGAACTGATCTGATGATTTCTGGGAGTCCCTTCCGAAGATACTTTAAGAAAACCACAGACAACCAAAAGTTGGCAGAAGCAGACACATGCAGGAAATTGTGGGTTCCATAATTCTAGAGGTGCTGTAATTCTGTAAACTCTGCTGCTGTTGCAAAACCCAAGCTTTTGTGTTCATTTGTTTTTAATTAGTCTCTTTTTCCTGTCACACAGACCCTGCTTCCCCAATGGTGTTTTGAGCTGCTAATTTAGCTATAGGAACATTTATTGTGCAGATTAAGACCAACTGTAAAATTTCTTTTTTTAAACAAAAAATAACTCACTGTTTATCCCCCCTTAATTGTGAAAGCAGTGTGTGTACTCAGTGGGGAAAAACAGGCAATACAGAAATGTATAAAGAAGAAAAAAATGCTGTAACATCACCTCTCAGATTCCTACTTTGGTGTATACCCTCCCAGACATTTTCTTTGTATAAGTTTATTCTTTTAAAATGTCATTCATATATAAAGGAGATAAACAACAAAGTCCCACTGTATAGCACAGGGAACTATATTCAATATCTTATAATAACCTAGAATGAAAAAGAATATGTATATAGGCATAACTGAATCACTGTGTTGGACACCAGAAACTTAACACACTGTAAATCAACTATACTTCAATTAAAAATCTGTTGATAATATGATAAATAAAATAAAATGCCATTGAAATCAACATTCAGCCATTTAAATACATACCAGCTTTTAGCAAAAACTGTTAAACCTTTTCACAAAAAGGTGCAAGCATTTTTTTCTTCCATTCATATTCTTTCTTTCCAAGATGGACTCTCGTCTCAGCAAGTCCTTTAAATGGGATTTTACCTAGTCATCCTTGAAACCTGTCCTTTCTATTTCCCCACTTCCACCACTTCTAACAATGAGTACTTTTTAATGACCCTTTGAAAACTTAATCTCACCTTGAGCTGACGTGTTCTGGAGTCACAAGCCCCACTCCTTGGCCCCTAGCCATTCTGTGGATGCTTCGCATTACTTAACCTCCACCCCCAAGATGAGGTCCAGCTCTGACCTTGGAGCTGGTACTGCATTCCCTGATGGAGCAGAAAAGATTCTTGATTTCAATGAGTAACCAGAATGTTCACTGGAGTGACCATCTGCTGATTGTGCAGAAGGTTGGCCTGGAGGTGAAGATTCTGAGTTCATGTTTTGTGTCAATTGCTGCAGGCAGAATTTGGTAAGTGTGTTTTGTTTTAAGAGTATATAAACAGTCCTTCAAGATGCAAATGCTGGCTGTAATTCCAATAGAATCTGCTACTCTTGTAACTGAGCATGCTCACTATTTTACCCAGGAAGCTTTCATTATTAACTAAACATATAACAATGTTTATAATTTCACTGATTTGTTTGTTGTACAGAGCATGACAAGTTCCCGAAGTAAAACAACCCTAACCCAAGCTACCCCACTCTGCCGATCAAAGAGACCAGGACCTCTGGCATCACTCTTAAAATGAAAGCTAAAGAATTGACAGTAGGAAGGAAGAAAAAAAGGAAAACTAGGTGAGATTAATTACTTACAGGAATTCTCTGAAGAATATACATCCTACATTGTGAATTATGCAAGTTTTAAATAAGTAAGTTACCACCCTGTATATGCAACTCATATAAGAAAATAATGAGATAATAAAATGCAGCATAAGAGGTGAACTTATAATCTTGGAAACTGTATACATGGCATAGCAATATGTGTTAAAAAGTTTTAGAGAATTGATAGCATGTCTCTAGCATTAATCAAAGGAGAGTGTCATCGTATTCAGCAAATCAGAGAACTTCAGCAACTAGAAAGGTGATCTTTTGTTAGACAGGATCTCTTGTCTTGATTTTTTCCTGTCCTAGATGCTGCGTGTGTATGTTCTGTAGGTCATCTTGGGCTGAGAAGTGGCCTTGGGCACTTTACCGAGAGATGCCAAGTTTATAGCATTGAATCTGAAAGGTGAGGTGACAGCAGAAACAGAAAATCCGAAGGGAGACAAGATGAGGCCAGTGCTCCAAGACCAAGTCCATGAGAGCTGAGTACCCTCGGGATACCCCTCTTATGTGGTACTTGGCTTGGCTGAAACTGAAAGAGAGGGCTGCCCTCCACCTCCATTTCTTTTGACTCCATTCTCAAAAGTCAGCCTTTATTAAATTAATGTAATCAGGCCATACTTGGCCAGAATAACTAAGAAATATTAAAGTAAATACCAAATATTTTGATGTAATTACTTTATGACAGTTCTGCTAAAATACAGTATATTGTATATCATTTAACCTAATCTTCACAAATTAGAATCACTAGAATAAATATAATATTTAATAGTAAGATAGCATAGAAA
Source organism: Camelus ferus (assembly GCF_009834535.1). NCBI lineage: Eukaryota > Metazoa > Chordata > Mammalia > Artiodactyla > Camelidae > Camelus > Camelus ferus. Next base: position 5,549,740 of record NC_045709.1, read on the forward strand.
AGTAAACATATTATGGGATGGATTTAAGATCAAATTGAGCTAGATTTAAGTCATGGGTCTGTCACTCTCTGAGTGCATATGGGTATGTTTCTTAACCTCTCTAAGCTTCAATTTCCACATCTGAAAATAGGGATAATTTAATACCTATCTCTTAGGACTTTTTGCAAAGATTAAATGAGATAATACTAACCATTTTGTTCTTCCCTAATGTCAACATGTCCCTGGGGGATGATGAGGATATATATTTTACTTTCTGTGATGGTTAATATTTTGTGTCAACTTAACTGGATAAAGGGGTAACCAGATATTTGGCTGAACATTTTTCTGAGTGTGTCTGTGAGAGTGTTTCCAGATGAGATTAGCATTTGGGTAGACTGAGTAAAGCAGACAGCTCTCCCCAGTGCGGATGGGTGTCCATCATCCAATCTGCTGAGGGCCTGAATAGAACAAAATGGCAGAAGAAGGGAGAATTCACTCTCTCTGGTTGACCCCTTTGGTTCCCCTGGTTCTCAGGCCTTTAGACTCCAACTAGAACTACACCACTGGCTTTCCTGATCTCCAGCTTGCGTTCAGCAGTTGGTGTCACTTCTTAGCCTCCATAAATATGTGAGCCAATTCCTTATAATAATCTCTTTAAATATATACATTGGTTCTATTTCTCTTGAGAACCCTGACTACTACACCCTCCCCCACCACTGAATGGACCTTTGAGTTCATGTGTCCAGTTTCTACTTCTTCAAGGTCTCAACCATCTCTTCTTATTTCTTCAGTGAGACTGACTGTAGATTTTTCTCTGCTCAAAGCAGAACTCCATTGCCCAGACTTGGGGACATCTAATTTTCACTAGTCTCTTTTCACTTAGTTCCCAACTTTAAGCTATATTCTGAATACATAAAGTATTGATATCTTGGGAAAACATACAAACAAACAAACCCAGCAGAAAAGTCAGACATCTGCCCTCTCTCCTTCTTGTTCAATTCCCCACCCCTCATATCACACCACATATTCATGTAAATCAGGTTCTTGTGATTTCAGCTAGCATCAATCACTTCCTCAGGGCCAGACCACTCCTCAGTTTTTTGAAACTGTAAAACTGTGGGCCAAGCCTCAGACCATGAAGATTTCATTAAGGGTTACATCCTGTGCGACCCAGCCTGAAACATTCAGTGATTTTAGCATAAAAATTACAACACAAGTATTTGGAAATAAGTGAACTCAAGTTCTTTTCTATGTTTAAGATGATCCAAGAGTCACATTTTCAAATGCAAAGATCCAGTCTGTGTATATACATTTCTTAATGTGTAGTTACAAGGGATTTAATCAACATATAAAGAGTTTATAGACAAAGAAAGTGATTGTATCTGAATTGAGTTAAGAGAGGTGGTGGAATGGTCCTCTCTGAAGCTCTTTATAAATAGGTTTAAATAAAAGCATTTATTCACAGTACTTCCCAAAGGTAGACATTGATAATCAATCAAGTACTCTTTTGGTCAGATGATTCTCTGGTACGAAAAAACAGAAAAGTCACAGTAGGATGATGCATTTTGATAGTTTTATTCCATGACAATTATAGAAGGAAAAATGAAAAGAAATGGAAATTGGCCTTTAGCAGCTGTTTTAATGAGACAGTCTGCATTTCAGATTTCTGAAACGCAGACAGTTTGTGAGAAAAAGAAACAGGATTTTGTATTGTGGTAAAAGATCTTTTGTTAAAGATCTTGGTCTTATTGTGGAGGAAGAGAGACAGAGACAGAGAGAATCTAAGCTACCTGCTGTGGGTTGAATGTTTGTGTCTCCCACAAAATTCGTATGTGGAAGACTAATCCCCAGTGGGATGGTGTCAGCATTAGGAGACGAGGCCTTTGGGAGTGAATTAGGTCCTGCAGGTGGAGCCCTTGTGAATGGGATTAGTGCCCTTATAAGAAGAGACATGAGCGCTTGCTCTCGACCATGTGAGGGTAAGACAAGAACATGGCCGTCTGCAAGCCAGGAAGAGAGTCTTCACCAGCCCCTGGATCTGCCAACACCGTGATCATAGACTTCCCTGCATTCAGAACTGTGAGAAGTAAGTGTTGTCTAGAGCCAGCATGGTGTTCTGATAAATCAGCCTCACCTACGGTACTACTCCAAGAGTTACTGCAGTAGTTGTCTTTTACCCTAACTTTGGCAAAGGGACTACGTAGTAATCTGTTCTTGGACTAGGAGACTTAGAATTTCCAGGAAACCATTAAAGTTTTGCTAACAACCATGCCTAATTATTCGATTGTGTATGTATTTTACTCATATAGCCTTGTCATTAATTATACAGTTAACTAGACTCTTATTTCATGCTTAAAAGAAGAAATGTCAATTATGACCTTGTGTTTGGCTTATATTTCTCTAAAGCCATTTTCAATCTCTTTTCAGATTTCATGTTACACACGATTACCTATAACTAATGAAAATAAAATAAATGCTTTAAACTTTTTCATGAATCTCATATCAGGAATGTTTTTGGAGCATTCTAGCAGTGTTAATGAAAGAAATCTATGCTATGCCTCTGCAGAACCACAATCCACAATTAAACGTTTACAGTGACATCCTTAAGAAAGCGGTGTTTGCCCGGAACAACCATTTCACAAAATGCTACGAATAACTGCATTACTCTGGAAACCAGTGGAACTGACTTGCAAATTCTACAACTGGAATAAGATGAGGGATGAGGCATAATGCTTCCAAATTCAATACATGCTTTGAATTTCCTTTTTAATTTGTTTTCCAGGTTTTTTCCTTTTCCCAGCCTGTTATAATGGTGCTTTATTTTAGACTATTAACTTTATGTGATGTGAAGATGGAAAACACATCTTAGAGTCAGAAAACCTGGGTTCAAGCCATGAGTCTCCCACGTACTGTCTTACTTTCAGTAAATTATTTTACCAACTCCTGCTCACCTTTTTCATATGTAAAGTAGAGATAATGGTGTTGCCTATCTCACGAAGTTATTGTGAAGATTAAATTACATTGTTCACATAAAAATTGGGTAAAACCTAAGGCATTGTATAAATGCTAAAGTATCTGGGGGTTTTTACTACAACTGTTAACTACTTTAAAATACTAATATTTTCAAAGCTAACTGTAAGATTACAGTCAACCATGAGTTGAACTACTTGGCATAGTTTCTAGAGCAAAATAAAGAGTCCACTTGCTGTTCATCCCATGCCAACATCAATGTTTCCCCTAGTGAGTGCTCAGCATAGTATAAAGCATACAGTAAGGTGTTCAATACATCTTCTTGGACTCAATTGCTCTGTGTTATTTATTCCCTTCTTTTTTATTGAAGTATAGTTGATTTACAATGTTTCAGGTGTACAGCAAAGTGATTCAGTTATATATATATTTTTTTCAGATTCTTTTCCAGTATAGTTTATTACAAGATATTTAATATAGTTCCCTGAGCTATATAGTAGGTTCTTGTTGTTTATCCATTTTATATATAGTAGTGTGTATCTATTAATCTCCTAATCTATCTCTCCCCCTGCCTTTCCCCTTTGGTAACTGTAAGATTGTTTTTTATGTCTGTGAGTCTATCTCTGTTTTGTAAATAAGTTTATTTGTATCATATTTTAGATTCCACATATAAGTGATAACGTATGATATTTGTCTGTCTCTGTCTGACTTACTATCTTCTTTTTACTCAACTTCCTTTCCTTTCAGTCCTCCTGTAGTGTTCTTGTTTTATACTATGTAGGTTATTTTTTCACAGGAAGCAAATATCTGAAGGACTATGAGAAATGCCCTTAGCACTTTCCATCTAAGAAATTCATAGGCCTTTTATAAACACATTTATGATCATCACACAATACTGTCTACCTTGAATGTTTTCTCATCGTTTTATCATGCGTGTCTGCCTAGTTTAAAATCACAGGGCAGGAACTCTATCTAATTGTTTGTAAATCAGGGAGCGAGCTTTGCTGTTCAATAAATGCCAAGAAGTCACAGCATCCATGTGAGGTGAATAGGTGGAAATTATTATTTCTGTCTATTGCAAGGTGAAAATAAAATGGGTTCTTTACAATTTTCAAAGCATTCTCACATCGATTGTCTGGTTTGTCCATCACGCCAGCACGGCGAGGAAGCTGGATAGGGAAGTTTGACTGTTGGCCTTCTTGTATGAAAGCAGAGCGTGAGACTAAAAGGTTAAACGCCCTCTCCAAGGCCGCTGGGCAAGTCAGCAGCACAGCAAGAGAGGCAGCCAAGCCAGCGGAGCCGCTGCCCGTGCTCTTCTCAACAGATGCTGCAGGAACTTCTAGCCATGATCGTGACAGGTGTGTGAGCACATCAGGAAGCACATCTATTTTCTTTCCTTTGAATCTCAGCACTTAACTCTGACCCAGGCCCACAGCAAGTGCTTAGTAAATAGTTGCTTAATTAATTAATATGGATATCCTATCAGCAGGGCTCAAGAACTAATTATTGAATCTATGGCAAGACCTGACCTCCTTGCCATGGAGGCATCTGCTCAACCCACGAAAACCATACTATGTTGCTAATTTTCTGTTTTGTTTAGTGAAACTTGTGATGCCAATTTTCAATCCTACTTTCCAGCTGTATCATTCTCCCAGCAAGCTGCTACCTCTGTTCAATAAATCAGGCACATAGACATTTCTCTCAACTATAACCTGCAAAATACATTAAACAGAAGAACCCTCAGGAGTTTCTGTGTAATATTTCATTCTATTAAGAAAATGTGTGATGCGTTTACTGCTGAAATCTGGGATGTCCAGAAGTCAGACACTGTTGATACCAGGACACACATGACTTGCAATTGAGAATCTGCGATTAACATCCTTGATTTGTGCCAATGGCGTATGAGAGTTCTGAGACATTTGTATGCTGTAGTGAGCTTTGAAAAGTGTACACACAAACTGGATTGTGCAGTAAGAGAGTTGGGAACAGCAGAAAGTAAGCAAGGGGAGGGTGTGAGAATGGCTGTACGTTTCCCAGTAGCTACTTCTCTTGGATGTGGCTGGGAATAGTAAGCCTCTTAGCCAGACTAGATTCAGCTGAAGGAGCTGCTTGCTCACATATTAGTGTTCTTCAACTCTCGGTAGTGCCAGAATCAAAGGATGATGCGCATGTTTGGACGTGCACTTGTTTAGGGACCAACTCAACATCCTTGTTATGTATGCTTTCATTTTGCAGATGTATATTAGTCTTTTGGTAGCATTTTGGCTAATTATCTTTTCAAAATGGTTCATCAAGGAAGTCAGTGGTTGAATTTGCTGTCTTATTTCTCTGAATCATAATCAATTCTGATTATGAACCAAGAGACTACCAACCCTTTCTCACCCACCCAGTCTCTGTTATACACACAAATGGGTGAATTACAGCTAACCTATGTCCTCAGCTCAGTTTTTCAATTTTTAGAAAAAACTGACAAAACATCCATCAAACTATTTCTCTTGGAAGAAAATCTTATTTAAAATGAAGACTTTATGATAAAATGTTCTAACAACACTTTGAGAAATTCCAGAATATACAATCCTGGATTCACTAATGCATCCAAGATCAACATGTGGTAGTTCAATTTTATTATCCCTTCAGTAACACTGTCTGAGATTTGAAGTGCTTTTCCAACTTTTCATATCAAATGAGAGATCTGAGAAACATGCAGAGAAAATGACAGAGGAAAGTGGATCCCAACTCCCTACACCATGACCCTTACATCTTCTTTATGTTTACTTTGCTTTACCTTTAATTTCCATATGCCAGTTAGGCACACACTAATATCTCTGAACAGCACAAAATAATTGACACACATAAATACTGACACAAGCTAAGTTAACAAACCTAAACATTGAAATATCAACCAGTCCTATTCAAAGAAAAACAGAAAAATATTTGTTAGGTGTTACTCAAGTAGGGGAGTTCATTTTTATTAATAGGAGTCAACAAATAAATGGCTTAGGAACAACATAATGTCTTCCTTTTGGTGGTGTTAATTCTGTAGTATATTTCACTGTACTCAATAATGTTTTGTACAGTGTTATTTTTGTTCAACTGTATATGTACTAAGATGTTTTCTAAAGTGATTCTATTGTCATTTCTCTTAAAATTATATTTTTAAATAAACATCAACTAATTTTTTGTTGTTGCAAATCCAGATTTTCATATATGAAGTTGTTTAAATGGTCCATCTATGTTCTGAGTTAATTTTTAATCAAGTGTTGAGCATCTCCTACATTTCAGGCGCTGTGATAAAATACACCAGCTACTTCCTATAGGGCATGTATTATTATCCTCATTTTTTATAGATGACAAAGCTCTGCTTCAGAAAGGTTAAATTTTAAGTTCCCAAGGTAAGAAAAATGAATAAATGCTGGTATCTAAGAATCCAGATCTTTCTTCAAGGCTTATGCTTTTTTCAGTACATCACGTGGCCTCTCAAATTAGAACCATCAAGGGTTAGGTAGATAAATGCAGTTGCACACATACATACACACACGCAGAGTATTTTTAAAAATAGTCTTGGCATCCAAAAAACAATTGCATTGGAAAGACATAAGTGTCAGTAGTGAACTTTTGACATTTTGGTATACACCTGCCTTGGCTTTAACCATTACAAAATCTGAATTAGCGCTGGCCTAACCTTGAGGAATCTACCTGGCTCTTAGTAAAGTAAATACAATTTGTGCAGGAAACAGTTTCCCATTTTCTGCATTTCTGAACAGCTGGGTCATCAGGTATAAAAACTAAAAGTAGATTTAATAAGCTATTTATTTCTATAAAGAGAAATTCTTATTATTCACCAAGAACAGACTGCATTTGGGGATACTAGATTAGATGGCAGAAATCACAATTGAAATTCTGAATACATTAGAATCCCAGCATGTTGCAGACCAATTAAAACTGACAACCAAGTGGAGTAAAGACACACGGGTAAGTATAGAAAATTCTACATTGTCGTAAGGGTGATTTCCCCCTGCTCTTTTCTCTTTGGTATTTTTCTTCCTTCTGAATATTCCAGTTCATTTCATGAATCTTTTCCTGCTTGGCTTCTGAATTTTAATCAAATTGAATGCCGACAGATATCAGATTTTAATCCGTAGTAGAATACCTTGGCGCTTTGATGTATTTAGTGCTCTGATGTTGGGAAACTATCACTAACTAGAAATACGAGCTTTTGTAGACAATATGTAATTTTCATAATCTTAAACCGAGATGGGAAAAATAGATACTGCACTAAATGTTTCAGCCACGTGTTCACCTCCCTGTATTAAATCAGTATTGGCAGCTGAGTAGGAGATTACAGGGTACAACTGCTTTAACCTTCAGCGGTAAATGATGCTTGCTGAATTGCCTCCCTGTGCCTCTGGAGCCCAAGAAGCTTAAGAATACAGGTTTGATGCTCATGATGAGAAAACACAGTAAAATAGCATCCCGCAGGTTGGGGGAGAGTTACAATTAAATGTATTGCTAATAGAGATTATGGAATTTATTTTTCTGAAGTTTTGTAAGGAAGTTGTGTGTCAGGCATGCCTGACTCCAGGAGATTACGTCTGATATAACAACATAAACAGCAGATACCTTGAGCACCCGCCATGCATCATGCGTTGCACTGGGTGCTGATGCTATCTAGTTTCATTCTCATAACATCCCTGTGGAGCAGGCGTTGGTATCACAATTGTGCACACAGTGGAAAATGATGCTCAGAAAAGTTAAATACTGGACCCAGGGTCTTGGATTAGAGCTGCGCCTGAAACCCCAGATCTCATACCAGTGCCCCTTCTTCTGATCTCAGTGACCCACCATATGGATCACACATTAGTTCTCTCTCAAATCAAAAGACACAATGAAGGGGTTGTTCATAAATGTACTACAGTGTTTGAAAAAATGTTAGAGAACAGCTAGATATAATCCCAATACAAACATAACTTCATTTAAACACAAATGCCATTCCTGCCTGAAATTGATTTTTAACCTACATCTTTTTTGAAGACGGAGCATCTGTGGAGTGTGTGGGGGTGGGCGGGGGAGGAGGAATACAGCTGTCTCAGCAGCACTGAAGGAAAAGGGGCAAGTTAAATGGATTCTGCACTCAAACAAGATTCATAATCCTTAAGTACTTCTCTATTTAATAAATTGTGACAGAGTTGCTCCATGTAGGTCCAGAAAAGGACATGATGATTGGGCCTCTTGTAAGAAATGCTTTTTAAAAATGGAGGTTGGATTTATATTACTATAAAAACAAACAGGTTTGGGGGCCAGGGAAATGTTTCCTCATTTTATTAACTTATAAAAAGTAGCAAACAGTGCCATCTACTGGGCTTTCATTTTCTCTTTGTTAGAGGTTTTGCAAAGGCTCTGAAGAGTTGTGTATACTCATTATATATTCACAACATAAATAAGAAAAAAACCTGCCTTACCTGTCATGAAGATTTCAAGATGTTTTTAAATGTCTGTCTGTTTCTTCATAAATACATTCTAAGTCACTTTATTAAAAGAAAATCCAATAAAAACAAAATAATTGCCTTCACAGAAATCTATCATGATATTAAAAAAAAATCTTTCTAGAAAGAAAGTTAAATTACCTACGTGGAGGCATCACCAAGTAAAAATTGAGAACCCTCCACAGGTTTATGAAATAACCTGCCTCCTCTGCTCAGCTGACAACTCTTTGACCTCAATCTCATCCACATCATAGGCTAACATATTTCCTTCTTTACAAAGAAGAGGAGGGAAAAAGAAATGCTTACCCTAACACAGAGGCCGGGCTCTACGTAGTGTGTACGATGCTCATTCCATGCTGCCTGCGTGGTGGGGAAGAAAGGGCTGGGGGCGTGGTCCTCAGCTCTTCCCGGGAGGATGCAGCGTGCTAGGTCCCGTGGCTTCTCCACAGGTCAGCGTGTGAGGCAGCTCGTGATCCATGCGCTGACAACAGCCCAGCACAGTGCTTCTCACAATGAGGTCCTCGAATCACCTGCATCAGAATCACCCCGGGAGCTTGTGAAAGACACTGGCTCCTGGCCTGAACCTAAGAGATGTTGAGTGATAAACCTCTGGTCCGGCACCCAGACGTCTTCATTTAACAGGCTGTTCTCGGGCACGTTGGAGTTTGATAACCACCATCTAGAACCTTGGGATTCTTTCCTTGGTAGACTCTGTGGTGCCTAAGATCACACTGCAGGGGGAGAGGCCTCCAGTGATCTCAGACCTTTCCTGCGAGGTCTGTTCTCCTGTGCCTGCACATCGGCCGCATGAGTGGTATTTTAAAAGTTGTACATTCCTGGATCCCATCTCAGTGATTCCAAGTCACTGGGGAGCTCCCCTGGCCACACCAACGTACAGCTAATCTTGGTGAGTTGTAGCCCTGGGGAAATTCCAGGACCACCCTGACAAAGACAGTCTTCAGCAGAACTATGGAGCAGACAGACAGCATTTGTGGGTTGTCTCCCACTGCTTTTTGAGCTCCCCCTCCTTCCTTTTGGCACCCTTCCTTGTCCTGGGGGCCCCTTCTTTCCCTTTTAATTCCCATACTTGGATTCCTTTCATTTATCCCATTCTTAATCAGCCTTGTTGATGGCAACTAACCTCTCCTAGAACATTAACTTTTAATGGACTTAGGTCCCCACAGGGTGGCCTGTAAAGTCTAGAAACACAAAATGTCATTTTGTCATGTGTTGTAAGAGAATATCAATGAATTATTTATTCTTTGTCCAACTACGTTTTCAGACATGGTGCTCCTCCTCTAGATAAAATGCCAATTGCTTTGTCCTAATAAAAGCTCCCAGGTTTGATGGTGATGGGTTCACAGAGTGTGTGGCTCACAAAGAGTGTGAAGACACGGGTTCGATCACCCAGCCTTTTGTGGAAGTTGGCTCCTGTGAGGTGTCACCTCTCCTGGAGATGCTGGGCAAGCCAGACTGGTCTCTGACTCCCCCAAAGGACAAAGGTGACACCAGGGAAACACATCTCCAGGACCAAGGACACCTTCCTGTCCCATATCTACAGCCGAGTCACCCATCAAAGCCCCATATGAAGCCCTGTCCACAGTGACTCCGCTGTCTTAAAACCACAGCGCTTGAACAGTCTGACCCACTTCACAACAGCTCGTTTCTAAATAGTTCTTAAGTTGTGTTGAAGAAAAAGAACACGAGGAAGGATGATTTGAAGGCAAAAATTCGCAAAGACATGGAACATGAGTATTGGTGTTACAGTTACCTTTCCAGCTCACTGGAAATAGGCCCATTAGAGGCAGCGACCATGTCCTGTATTTATTTATATCTTCCATAGTATCTCATGCAGAGCTAGTGCTCAATAAATAGTAGCTCATTTAATAAAACACGTTGTCTCACATGACCCTCAGGGCCAAGAGACAAACAGCAATTTGGGGGGGGGGAGCTCCTTTAATTCAGGAATTGCCGGCTATTCTGCAGATTGGCAATTACAGTCAGGGTAGGATATGTCTAAGACTGAGACCCTCTGGACATCACTGTCGAGATTCTGATTCAGCCTCTTCCCAGACCAAGTCCTTCTGGACTTGGTGAACTTGGAAGCCTACCTGCTTCATTCCATCGAGCTTTAATTGGCTCTCCAGGCCTTTTCCTTTACACAGAACTGCTCCTGGGGCAACTCTGTTATTCTCTAAGCATAATTTTTGTCCTGTTCCCCAGACTCTTCCACAATCATGAGACACCTCCTCTTCTCATTCATTGTTGGTTGACCTTTCCCAGGGGATCTCAACTTTAGCTACGTATCAGAAACACTTGAATTGACTTTGTAAAATGCCGATGCCCAAGTCTCTTAAGCAAGTCTGATTTAATTGGTTTGGAGTGGAGCCAAGGATTCTGTATTTTTAAAAATCTCTCAGGTAATTTGCATATGCAACCAGAATTGAGAACACTCCACTTTTCTTATGCTTGGCTAAAAAGTTCCTATTTTCCCCTTCTCCTCAAATTTAAGTCAAAATTCCTGACTTAAGATTTAACTATTAAAATTTAATACATGCAAATATTGACATTGGCAAAAAGCAGGCAGACAGCGATATAGACAGTATAAAGCCAAATGAAATTATATAAATGCAATGTATTTGTGTTTGGAGTATTACACTCTGCCTCGCTGCCATCACCTCATGGAGGTAACTAAAATCCTCAGATATTTTAAAGGTTTTAAGGCTAAGGATTCCCCAGATATGTTTAAGAAGCACCTAGCTAATACATGAATATAAACCGGTATGAAGTGGAAAGCTCTGGTAAAACAAAACCCTGGGAGTCTTGACCAATGTTCTCTCTTCCCCAAGCATTTCTCCAAACCTCTAATGCTGGAGAAGTTAACGAGTCGAGAGATGCAATTTGCTTTCAGGGAAGGATTGCCTTGAATGGAATTTAGAAATACGACTCCCACTCAAATGTGCTGCCCAGCAGATGATGTTGCCAGCTCTCATATCTGACCTGGTTTACTGCCCACCGAGTGCACCGTTTCCAGGAATTAGATGTTAATTACCTTTGAGTACAATAGCAAGGGATCCTTCTCGGCCCACCACTATGCTGTGCATGGCACATCAGTGTCTAGGGGATATGCGAATGGCCAATAAATATATGTGTGTAATAGGTTTCGCTCAAATAAAGTGATTCACATTAGGACAAAATGCCCTCCTCCATCCATTTGAAATTGTTTTATTCAATTATATTCCACACTATTAGACCTCTACTATTTCTGTCAGTAATCAATGGAGATGATGATGGCATAAAATCTCCATGTCTAACCTCTATTTTATCAGGAAAAATTAGCTGACCTGAAATATATAATTAGTTTATAAAATGTGTTTTGAACACATTTAAATAATGAGAGTTTTTATCTGCCAATTTTACTGAATAGGCATTTATGGGTGTATAGAGAACTTTAAGGACAATTGTAAAAGAACTCATAGCCAATTGAGGGATGAGCCTTAGATGAGTAATATGAACTATTGACTTTTAATTGTTATGAAATCATGTCATCCTTCCAAAACCATATGCTGTTCTGCGAGCTAAAAACAGCCATTTCTGTTTCTGTTCCACCTTCCTTGCTTTTTGTTTCTTTTTTTTTTTTTTTTTTTTTTTTTTTTTTGAGAACTGTAACAGATTTCCTAGGTTTAGGTTTTGTTATCTTTCTCGGAATTCAGTGCTGTGTAATTAAAAAATCAAAAAGATTTGACAAGTCAGAAAACCAGAGTGAGAGGCAGAATACATAGACGTATGATTCTTGAGAGACCCCCAACCATGCTGCCTTCGTTTTTAACTGCAGACCCATTATGTAGGCTTATTTTCTTTGTTCTCTTTTTCTCACTAACTAGGCATGTCAGAGTTGACCCAGTAGCATCTAACAGCTCTTCAGCGGTGAAGTGGAATCCAGTGACACAGTAGCATCACATACTTTTAAGTATGAAATTTTGTCCTTTTAGAACGGTTGCTAATATTGGGTAAATGCTCAGGGAACAGACATTTTTGCTAACTCGCTTGGAAATTAACAGAGAAGATCAACAGAATAGCAAATTGTCAAAACATGCTGGTCCCCTGCTGCCACAACAAGGACAAGATAAAATCTAGAAAGTCGATGGTGAACGAAAGCTAACTTTGTGACAATTAGCAATTAGCAGTGACTTGTGGATTTTGAGTTGCTACTGATCAAGTGACAAAAGAAGAAAGAGGGAGGGCAAAGGGGAGGAGGGGAGGGGAAGCAATCTCTTTCTTCACATTGTTCTATTAAAGAAGATTGTTTTTGAGTCTTGAATGAGAAACCAGAAGGTACTCCTCATTGGATACCATGACTTACACTGTTACAAACTGATTAGAGAGGAAATTGCTCCTTCAGCCTCCTACAGGATAATGACAATTGACTTCTTCTCTTCAACCATACTAAGAAAGTCCATGGAAATTTATCACAATGGGCAAAAACTTGGCTGACATTACTAGATGATCAGGGCCACGTGTTATACAACTCCAGGGGCAACATTCTAGAGGAGACTTACTGTTTGAGCAGGTTATGACTACTCTCAACCCACAAACATAACTGCAAAAAAAATCCATTTATGTTCTAAAACTCACCTTGATTTCTGACTCTGGACTTCCCATCACTCCTACCTGGAGGAAATCTTAACTTCTGCTTCTCTTGGAAATGTTCTCTGCCCCCAAAATGTGTCATTATTCTGGGACTTTGCACATCACAACAAGCGGGCACCAGAGGAGCCAGGTTTGAGCCCGCTCAGGAGGCTGCCATTGAAGTGAAAGGACCCTGGCAGAAGGAGACTGTGGGTGCACCGCTAAAGGGTGGGAGCTGCAGGGGATGGTGAGAGATCACTTGGAAGTTATCCTACTCAAGAATGGTACAGACTAGAGTTCCCTGACTAGGGGGATTTAAATCATCTGCAAATACAACTTAAGAGAGAGAGTCTACAACTGACAGGACACAAACAGCAAAGCTAAGGAAATAGGCCTTTCCCCTTTCCCCGCAGCCCTCCTCCTTCACCTTGGGGTAGGGAGAGAGGTCACTGCATTGGGAGTTGGAGTTTAGAAGAAGACAGTGGTAGAAGCAGCCTGCACTTCCTACTCCTGGTACCCAAACAAAAGTAGGAGGAGTCAGACCTCAGCTGAGATCTGCCTTACTGTAAGCAGGAAATTAAAGTTAGATGTGGGTCTACATAATGATGAGACTGTAGATATGGTTGAAAATGACCACAAATGCTATGGGATTTCTCTGAGATGCTGCCAAGTGGTAGAAAGGATACACTGATCAGGATATGGATGAAGGCAATGGATTCCTGATTCTGTCCCACTGAATTCACATCCATTGTCTCTTTCCACATTCTTCATCCCTCCAGTCTGGCCGCCCTCTGATGCTTCCATGTCCTCCTTTCTCTACAGTCACAGCCAATGTTTGAAGCCATTCTGCACTAGGTCCTTCTGCCTCCCTGGGTATTTCCTGAAAGCTGCATCTGACTCCTGCTCCAGGACCTCCCTCCCTGGGGAAAGCTCTTCTCCTCTTCCTACTTTTTTTAAACTCTGCTTGCTCCTGCAAACATTTTCTCCCTTATGCATCCTCTATAAGGAGTGTAAGTTCTTTGATGGGCTTATTTTTATTTTTAGGGGAAAAAAGCCAGAAAGGATAGGGTCTACTTTTACTTTCTACACTGGAGGTAGTAGAACATAGAGCTGGATTTTAGTTTGAATATGGAAAAGAATAAAGGGAAAATTAGGTGAGAGATAATACAAATTATATATCAAAATATTATCCAGCTCCACTTTGGTTTCTGATGGAATTTAGTAATCCTTGATCTGATTGAATTTGGCTATTAGATGCAGAAGACAAATGTACTTAAGCAACTCACAGTATCTTTTACACCTGGATGTGCTTGCTTCCTCCCTTATGTTTCATGTGGACAGTGTAAGAGAAGCAGCAGAGCATGGGGACTGAGACCACCTGGGTCCAAATCCTGGCTAAGCCATGATGTCACCATGTGACTGAGAACTCTCTGGGCCTCAGTTTCCCCATATGGGAAATGGGAATGATGATAATAGCATCCACCTCACAGGGAAGCTATGAGCATGTTTATAATATGCTTATAAGAGTGTATGATACATAGTAAGTACAGAAGAAGTGCTTACTGATGATAATTTCCCTGTCTTCTTACATTCTACAATCTCTATGGGGCAATAAATTGGCTGCATGTGTAGCATCCCTTAGCTAGACAAAGTCTTTCTGGAGCTCTCCAGACGAGGTCATTCTCTCAGGAGTTTCCTGTGTTACTTCCTCAGAGCACTTACATTCCTGTAATTCAAGAACTAACCTTGTAATTATTTAACATCTGTCTTCCCTGCTCAGTTATGAGGTCTAGGACTTCAGGAACAAAGTCTCCTTTTACACTGGATCCTAGTAGCTTACACAGAGTGGCTGCTTCATAGGTGTTTTTGTTATAGAAATGAATGAATCTGTCGAAGTGTTGGGGATGGTGGGAGGTGTGGGACAGAAGGCATCGTGGCACAAGTCCGATTCCCCATCCAGCTGCCTGGGGCGAAGAGCTGGGGATTTGGGAGGGGTGAGTGGATCTAAATTAAGTTCACTCCTGGGATCCCTTACAATCTATGCAACTGTCCAGGGCTTTCCAATTCAGAGTAAGCCAGGTGTTACATCTCCTGCTGTAGGTTCGGGGGCTACAGGATATATTCTAGCAGGTTTTGCTCAAGTATTTATTGGCATAAAAGTTTACTTTCATTTCACTTTCCAGAGGTAGGATAAAATGGCATCAACCCATTAGCTGCTTTTGAGCTATAAACAGTAAAAACATCTGGACTTAGTTCTGGGCTTTAAGAGAGACATTTTAAAATGTAAATTGCTACTCTTCATATTTAGTATATTTTAAGACTTAAAAAAGAAAAAAAAAGTGTAGGTTGCTTAAAGGCCTTGTGGCTTGCTCCAAAATTGGTAGTTTCCAATTTAACTTGGACTAATCGGTTGCTTGGCTGAGGGTTGCTTGGGGGAGAAGGACTTAATGATTACAGAGAACACTGATATGTGCAGACTTCATGCTTTAAAAATCATTATTATAAATAGTAATATTCATAGAATAGTATATGAAGACGCATACCATTGTTATGACTTCATAGACAACCTCGAGGAGTTAGATCCAGCAGACAAACCAATGATGGAGAGCTCAGACATGTGGTTCGCTTCTCTCCCTCCAAGAAGCAGCCCTTCCGCCCCGACCCGGCCTCAATCCCCTTGTATCTGATTCAAACATTCTCTTTTACTCTTTCCCCATGGTCATTGGACTGGTGTGCTGAGGGTGGTCTGCCACACAATGGCTATAGTTGGAAATATCCAATTTTTTCCTTTCCTTTTCATCCAAATCATATCCATCAGCCCACAGACAGTTCATGTTGTTCATTCCTCTGAAAACTTGTGAGACATGTTGGCCCTTCATGAAGTGCTTACCTTTCAGTGTTGCTGAGCTGATTATCTGCTTCTTGTCTTACTGGTGGCACAATTCGGTGTAAGATAAAGGAGAAAAGGGACAATTTATCGCACTTCATATTATGTTGCAGAGACATGCAGTTAGTAGATGTAAATTGTTGAATAAAAGATCCAGAACCTTGGAATACTTGATTAAATCAAGTTACATACTTGTGTGGTGCCCTAGCAAATGTCTAGCACTTCTTAAGTGTTCAATAAATATTAGCACTCCACTTGTAATCTGAGATACTGAATTTAGTTTTAAAATAAACCAACAAGCCACATGAACTACTTCCCAGGTATGTTCTGAGTTGAGCCTTCTTTTTCACAACTTCTATGCTTACCACCATACTACCACTTCAAGAGGACAGCTATTTTAAATGATGACCCTGTGGCAAGGAATCCACAATTATTAAGAAAGGAAAGTTCTTACTGTGTGTGACATACTGAACGTATTTAATCCAGTTTCCATCCCATCTTTGGCTGTGCCTCCTGAGCCTGGACAACAGAACAGTGCTGAATAAACACTGCAAAGCTTAACTGAATAGGTTCACCATGGATTTACTCTGATCTGCATCACTTAGATCATTAAGGACAATCCCTTTTTTCATAGCTTTATGGCATTTCACATCATTTCATTTTCCTTAAATGTGCTAACACTACACTGTTACCCTCAGCTGTTTTCCTTACCCCCTATCTAATCAAGAGCTCCTTTGATTTCCCATTAAAAAAAATTGTTCTCTCCTTAAGTAGGTCTCTTTTATTTCCATTCTGACTCAGGGGTCCTCTTTCTTCTCAAGGCTACTCCTTTCCTCTCTGCCCTGGAGCCTGTCCCCTCCCGGTCTTCCAGGATGCACTCCATGAATTGGCTTCTAATCTCTTGTTTCTTCAGTGTTGCCCTTTTCAGGAACTCTGAAAGCATGACTGGGTTTTCCAGGCCTTAGGAAATCCCTCTCTTCACCCTACTAGCTAGCCTATAAATTATCTATGTTTCTAGCTTTTCATTTACTATCTCATTTCTCAAAAGTACAGTCAACATATGTTATCTCCATTTACTCACTTTTCTGGTTTGATGGATGACATCCCTCCAGCCTGGACACCTCAGGCCACAAATTCCAGTCCTAAGGCGTAATCTTGTGCTCAGATTCTAGGATAAAACTTGTCATGAGGAAGCCACCATCACCCCTAAGGTTCACAGTTTTGAATATCTGTGTCAAGTGTTCCAACCTGGAACTAGGTTCTGCCTGGATCTCTGCTACTAGAACTACTGAAGCTAACCAGTTATCAGCTTCACCTTCTGCCCACTGCTAATCTCCACTTCTCCTTCATATGTGGACAGACAGACATCAGAACGGTAACTTTATTATTAATAAAGCTGATTGGTAAATGTGTCTTTAGATGTTTGGCCGAATAGTTTTATTAAATTGAATTTTCTCCTATAACAGCAGTCCAGAATGCATCCTCTCTGCACTTGATTTGCAGTCTGGTTTACAAGAAAAAGAGTCAGGGGCTAAACCTTCTTCCAAATTAAAAAAAAAGGAAAGTCACTCATCTATTGGGACAAGAGGAAGATTGGGATTAGCTGAAAACATTCCTACCATAATTTTCCATTTCTGGAGAGTAGACTGGACATTCTCTTCCCTTTATGGAAATGAGTCATGAGGAATAAATGTTCCACGCTACCCATCCTCTGCCTCCTTGCTGGGGCTTCTCCTAACTCCAATTCGGCATCAGAAAACCTGTCTAATCTTAGCCACCACGCCAGCCCTGCTGCTGCTGGAATACACTCACTCTTTAACCCTACACACTGGTTTCTGGCTCAGAAATCAATCATAAGATCTTAATTACTCAATCCAGTGACATCTTCCCAGTCCTCATCTTCTCTCACTTCTCAGCCCTAAAATTCTGATTGCTTCTCATTTGACTGGAAAAAGAGGCAAAGATCATGGGGTCATACTCTGTGCTTTTGTACATTGTTTCTTGTATGATCACCATTGTTTCTAATCAGAAGAGAGTTCTCTTAACAACCAAGTCCCTTTACTTTAGGCCTTTGTAAAAATCAACATTCATGTTAAAATGACTTCCTATTGATGTACGAGAGGAATAGGAGCTTTGGAGCAAAATCAGATCAGAGGTTAGGTTTGAATCCAAATTCTGACACATACTAGGCATACAATTTTAACTTTCCACTGCTTCAGTAATTTCATTCATAAATTGGGAATTTCATGAAATAATCAATGCTAATTTTATTAACAGCATTTAATATGTATTGACTATTTAATTCTAACTACTTAAGACTTTATAGGTGTTATTTAACGCTACAACAACGTCACAAAGTAAATTGTATTATTATCCCCATTCTACAGATTTTTAAAGTGAGATAATGACTGTAAGAAACTTGCTCGAGTCACAGCACCAGGAAGTGGTAGTTTGGAATGAATCTAGTAAAACAAGTATTAGAATTTCAAGTTTATATAACTCTAAAGTTAAAGCTCTTAACAAGTGTGTTTTTCTTCTTTCCCTAAACTTATGGTATACAAAGACCTCCTACAGTGCCTTGTACAGAATATGAAGTCATTAGATAGTTAGCTGTCATCATCAACATCATCATCATCATAGTTGTCATCATTACTATTAAACAAAAGGTTACACTCTAACTTGGTCAGAGTCTTAGTGTAGACGTTTCTCAACTGAGTTTATTATGTATTTGCTAAAAGGAGTCAACCTCTCTTTCCCCTAAAAATCTTGCAGCGTTATTCATGTACTAGCATAAACATGGGCATGTTCCTTTATAAACTAGGTACAGGGAAAACTCTCCTGTGACACAAAATAGAGAAGCAACAAAGAAAAACATTGATAAATTTAACTACATACAAAATAAAACAACTTTTGCCTGGCAAAAAGTAGTATAAACAAAGTCAAAAGACAAATGACAAACTGGAATAAATATTTGCGACTTGTATCAAAAACAAAAGATTATTCTAGCCTCAAGATGAATGTATTGACCAGTGAACTAAAATACAGAGCTCAGAAATAAACTGTCCCATATATGTTCAAATGATTTTTTTGACAAGAATGCCAAGACTATTCAATGGGGAGAGGACAGTCTTTTCAACAAACAGTAGTGGAAAACTGGATATCCACATGCAAAAGAATGAAGTTAGACCCTTACCTTATATCATATACAAAATTAATTCAAAATGGATCAAAGACCTAAATGTAAGAGCCAAAACAATGAAACTCTTAGAAGAAAACGTAGAGGAAAAGCTTTGTGATATTGGATTTGGCAAAAGATTTTTGGATATGACACCCAAAGCACAGGCCCAAAGATAAACATAAATAAATTGGATTTCATCAAATTAGAACTTTCTGCACGTCAAAAGACACCATCAACAGAGTGAAAAAGGAAACCCACGGAGTGGAAAACATATTTGTAAATAACATATCTGATAACGGGATTGATAGCTAGGATATATAAAGAACTTCCATAACTCATCAACTATGACAACAATAATAAAGACATTTCAATTAAAAAAGTGGGCAAAGGACTTGAGTAGACATTTCTCCAAAGAAGATCTACAAATAGCCAATAAGCTCATGAAATGATGCTCTACATCACTAATTACTAGGGAAACGCAGCTCAGACCAAAGTTTTGAGCCACTTTACATACCTAAGGATGTTTAATATAATAATAAAATAAATGTTGGAGAAGATGTTGAGAAATTGAAACGCCTGTGCAATGCTGGTATGTCAAGATAATCTCTCAGGTTAGAGGAGTGAGTTCAAGATGAGTGATCAACATGATATGACTACCATAAAAGCCTTTGTAAACTTAGGCTGCATTAATAGAAAAGTGAGTACTAGGATGGGATGAAATAGGCCTCTTCTACAAGTGGCTGATCAGACTATACTTTAAGTGTCATTTTCTGTTCTGCATCTTTCATAGGACAATATTAAGGCAGAGTACATCCAGAGGGATGTGGCTGGGATGGCGGAGGGCTATGGACTTTTGTCACATGAGCTGTTATAGAAGAACTGGGAATATTTGGCTCAGAGAAGATAATTCTTGAGCTGGACACAGGCTATATTATCACCAGCTCTTTGAAACAGAGTTCATAGTAACTTTTTAAACAACATAATTACAATACATTGTTCATAATGTTTTGTAATATACTTTGTCTAAACTCATTCAATGAATTTATACACTTGGTAAAATGCTATTTTTATGGTATTAATTACTATTTTTTCCTCATTATTTAATAGGGTATATTTGGCCTCTAATTTTTGTATTCACTCCAGTGTCCACCATATTAGCACTGCTATATTTGATTCTGGTTTAAAGAATGCTTGCAATTTTAAGGACTTTGGTATTCTTTGAACTTATTTGTCTAAATTGTGATGTATTAGCAGTTATAATAGTTAATATCACAGAATATACATTTTCCCTTTGGTATATGGGATAGTAAACCATGTTACCATGGTTGTTTGTTTATCATCTACTTAGTGTTTTTCCATATTTCTCAAACAACCATGGTTAAAGCAGCCATAATTATACTAAAGTATATTGAAACTAAAGCATCTGGGAAACATCCTAATGAAAGTTCAAGACTTTGTACAAGAAAATTAGCATTCTTGAAGGCCTAAAAAGCATGGTTAAGGATACTTCTGATGCCAAAACTCTGAGAAGTACTCAAAACCCCTGTGCCATCAGCTAATGGAATACTGTAATTCTAAGGGGAAAAAGAAAAGAATATTTGAAAATGATTAAAAGAGAGGTTACTTTCAGTGGTGTAGAGAATAACAGACATAGAAAGCTGGTTTCCTGAAAATGATTTTGCTATAGATGTAATTAGGAAAGATATAAAGTGTGTCATTGGGAGAATTATATTAGAATTATAGTTTAACTCCATAATTATGCATAACCCATATAGAGACAATAAAAACAAAGTGAAATTGCCCCAAATTATCCTGAAGAGGCATTGAATTTATGATTAATGTACAATATTCTATTCAGAGAAATGTTATGGTTTCCATTTTCAATAAAGATTTTCTTTCTATTTCCGTACAGTCCCCTTGTTTAGTTGTGTTTTCATGAAGCTTATTACAGCTTTCTTTTTCAAAAGATGGAACATTTTACATAATTTTTCAATATATAAAACTCTTTAAAAGCATAGTTCAAACTATAATCGAAGAACACAAAAGCATATTCTTTGGCTTGTTAATAAGCATGTTTACTTTCATTAGAATTACCTAAAAGTTTCATTTCATTTTCTGGAAAAGCCTTTTTTTTTTTTGAAGTCTTGGTCTTTATAAATATTCACACATTTTGGTTTAAAATCATAAAAGTAAATTTTGCAAGTAGTTTTCATGTTCTTTTACAAATAATAAATGAATTATCTGTTATTTAGTATCTTCCTATGTCAATCAAATAATCTCATGCCAGACTAGCCATAGTAAGCCCAGTATTTAAAAACTTAGTTATTTTAACCTATTTCAAACAAGGAACTCTACCTAAGTTCTCTAAGTTGTAAGCTAACATTTATTTTGATTCAGAGGTAGATTTCTTAGTACTTACTAAGCTATGGCATCTGAAGGTTGAGTAAGATTTGACTCCTGAATGTAGGAGAGAGAACTTTCAGGAAGAGGGAGTAACATGTGAAAATATACACCTACAAAAGAATTAGAGTTTTGTTTTGGCTGGAGTACAGGGTTTACTGTAAAATAGAACAGGACAAAAATGGGCAAGTGGGTGGACAAGCAGGTTGGGACAAATTTTTTAAGTGTTTACTGGTTAGTCCTGAAATTGATTTTGTGTCTCTGGAAAGTTTTTCTTTTTTGTTTTAGAAGAGGAATTACATGCTCAGTTTTTACTCAAAGAAGGTTATTCAAGCAAAAATATTAACAATAAGATTAGAACTAAGAGAAACTGAAGATATGGTTGATTGTCTTATTCACTAATTCATTCCACATACACCAGAGCACCTATGATGCCTGCCAGGCATCTGCCAGCTGGGGGAACTACAAAGGGAATAAAACAGAAACTTTCAGGGTCTGATGAGTGGAAACCACCATAAGAACTTACTAACTGCTTCGCAGCTCACCTCAAATGTCACTGCTTCTTTAAAACTCTCCTGCCCTCATTTGGAATTAATTGCATCTTATTTTGTGTTTCCACAGGGCTTGGTTTATGTTTCTATTACAGGATGTTTTACGTTGTATTTGAACCTATTATATACATGTTTCCCTTGCCAACTACATTGATCTTCTGGATGAAAAGAATCATGTCATATTTCTTTTTGCAGTTACCTAACCCAGAGAAGGAAGAACATAAAATTTGTTTCTTTGCCATCAGCTCACTGTTTTGGGCTCTAACGCATACACCAGTCTGCTTCTTTCTTAGGTTATGTCACAAAATGAAAACTGATATTCAAAATTTGCTCCCATTGCCAGGCCCTACTTCCATATGTGTATAACATTTTGGAGCATTTTAAATTATTCATACATCAGCTTGAAGGTTTGAGGACTAGCAACATTAATGTTTACAAGTGTTTTGAGGCTGAGAGCAACAAGTCATATTTACTTTAGCCTAGGTTAAAACCATTTCACAACACCAATAAAAGTTTTTTATAATTGTTATTAATTTTATATTTTTTGATGTTTCTGAAGTGAAAAATCACAAAGATGCTATAAAATACTCTTAGCAATAAATACTTTTAAAGTGACTGTAAATTTTCTGAAACCATGATGCATGGTGACAAGTGCTATGACTGACATTTTATAATGTTCTATCTTCTGTATCTACGTTTCTTTGTAATAATCTGAGTTAATTACCCTTGATCTGCAACAGACTGTTATTCTAGTGTTCTTGAGCTGTAGGTGGGAGAATGAACAATTAGAAAAGAGAATTGCTGATTTTAAAAAATGGGAAAGATGGGAAAGGATGGTTTGAAAGAACCAGGATGATTATACAAGGCTACAGGATCTGAGGATGTGCACACATGATTTATTTCTGTCCCTGTATTTGTCATGTAGTTGGAATGAGAGCAATCAAAAGATTTTCCCTAAATATCAACCTTTCTGTCTGGCTGAATGAGTCTTTTGATAAACCTGTCTAAAATCACATAACCTTGATGCAGTTGAAAAATTTTAACAAAAATTTGTTAAACTCACAATCAAGATGTATTTAATAAATTTACTGTATGTAGCAACATGGCAGCTCCTAAGAACACTAATATCAAAAAAGATTAATACAAAATAGTGATTGATTTGTTATACTTGAAGGCTAATAGTGTACTTTTATCATTATACTAAATACATGGAATAAAGTTCGTGCCTTTTGGCTTGCTTTTTAAACTTAAAGCAAATAAATAATATCAAAATTACACTAAATGGGGCAGTGATTAGATTTCAAAGGTGCTACGTTTCTTCTTCTTTTTTTTTTTTTTTTTCTTTCTTTTTTTCTGTTGCTGCTGCTGCTGGAAGTAGAATTGACCTGCAATGAGGAACAGGAGGAGAGTAACAGTCATCTCTTAAAAATAAGATGACTTAGTTTGGGATTCCCAGAAGCAGACTCTGAGCTAGTGATGTATTAGTGAAGTCCTCCCAGGAGAAATCAGTAAGGAAACAAGATTGGTAAGAAGAAAGAAGCCAAGTAAGGCTGTAATATCAAGCAAAGTCCTTTTGAGGGTAGCAAATTTCCCACTAAAATCTTAGGTGAGAGTGAGTGAAAGTAAAAGCACACTTCACTTGGGAGAGGGGTGCTCAAAAAGGATAAAAAAAGATCTGAGAGGATCTGGGCAAGCACTGACCTTGTCTACTACACAGTGTTTCTGAGAAAGTTTATCTCTGTGATGCATTTCAAAGTAAAGATGGAGCCTCTTGCATAAGACAGTTATAAATGAAGAGATTGTTTTCAATGTTCAGGATCTAAATTTAGGCCAGTGAATTAAACTTTGGAGTCACAACAAAAATGAGAATTGGAGCCTGAAAATGACACAACTGTGGCTACGCAGGGACCGAGAAAAGAAAAGCTCTGAATGATGAAGTGGTATTTCTGATGGAAAGAAATGAAAGAAAAATGAGAAAATTACACTAATTACTAGGAAACGGTGCCTGTGTAAATTACACTGACAGATTAATAGAGATTGAAAGGCTTAGAAGATGAATAATCTAAATTAGTCAAATATTAGAAGAACAATGGGCTTTTCTGAAAATGGAGTGCCTTATACAAATTTGTGCATGAATCACAAATTAAAATAATATCAACATTATCTAACTTCCCAGCAAAATCAGTATTATATCCAAGGGATGGAGGTGTCCTCAAAGCAGTCTCACTCTACGGAATGACATGGTCTCTGTGGAAATGGTGGATTAAGAGAAAACTGTGTGGTATTTTCAGCCAGTAGATGTGCTGACATCCAGCTGGATAACTGGGCATGAATTAGTTAACACTAGGCATCGAAGACAAACAACTCATGCAAATCGCAGGATTGCTATTTTTCTCCCCACATCACACACACAAAGAAGCACTGTGGAATCAAAGAGAAACCGTCTTAAAAGCACCTTGAAGAAGCTTCTTCAGTACAAGCTTGGGGATTACAAATTTCTATTCTATGTTCAGTATATTATGGGCAGTAATAAGTGATAGATGAAGTGGATGATACGTCTTGACTTAAACATTCTGGACAAAAAAAATATTTGAAAATGTGTCTTAGGCTGGCATTGTATTACCACTGCCTCTAAATTACCTTGTGACCGAGCAAGACTGGCAAATATCTGTAATTTGTTTTATTCCAATTCTGCCATGATTGTTATGTCAGAGAGCTTTTTGGTAAGAAGCCTTCTAAAACTACTTGTCACGTGAACTCTGGTTGGGGTACATCATCCCATTAATTATGAGATTGAAGTTTTTCATTCTTTCACGTCCATGTTTACTGGGTTATAAAAACAGCAGCTCTGTCATTACTAAATCATACACTATTTTTATTTTTCTAAAGATCTAGATCTCACAGCCATCATTTAAATAGAACATTACGGAAGAGAAAAAGCAGTTTGGAGCATCCCATTCCTAGCTATGTATTGAATAAATCTATTTTGCTATTAGTATCCGTTTCAATTTATTTTCCCTGGTTTTGGTCATAGTTCAGTAACATCCAGGAGAAAGTGCTATGTGATAGCTAACTGTTAGCTGATAGCTATGATAGAAGAGCCATTACTTACACTGCAAATTTATCAGAAAAGTAAAACAAAAACAAAACGCTTCCCTTAGAAATACATTATAAATTCAAGTAAACAAACATAGCATAGGTTATTTAAAAAAACTTTTAGCATAGGTTAATTTTGACAGGCACATAACTTTTAGTTTCTGAGCATTAACTTTACTACTCATTAGCTTAGCTAATGGAAAATAAAATATTTATAATATTGAAAATATGAACAATTGATAAATCAAGTAGTTTTTAGTTGAAAAACCACAAGTTCTTTTGAATCTCCTGCCTCCTCTCACCAAAAAATAGTCCTAAATCTTCACAGTATTGATGTAGGTCTTAATGATTTTTATGGATGAACAATGGATTCCATGTTCAATGTACAGTGATATAGGAACTTGGAGTATTAACTGCAATCACTTATGTGAACTTTACAAGGTCCCAAAGCAACTTTTATAAGCAGAATTTCATGTTCCTTAGCCAAAATGTTTTACTAACACTGACCTTTGTGTACTGTTATCTATGCATCTGAGTGATTTTTTTTAAGACTGAATTTTTTTAAAGCAGTTATAGGTTTTACAACAAAACTGAAAGTTACAGAGTTTTCCCATACACCTCCTGTCCTCACACATGCATAGTGAGGTATAGCATCACTCACCAGATTCACATCACTCACCAGAATGCCCTATCTTTTTTAAACCAAGTGTGAACCTATATTGACACATCATAATCACCCAAAGTGCATAGTTTACCTTTGGATTCACCCTTGGTGTTGTACATTTTATGCATTTGGACAAATGCATAATGACATAAACCCATCATTATGGTTTCATACAAAATATTTTCACTGCCCTAAAAATCTCCTCTGTGCTCTGCCTATTCATCTCTCCTCCAACACCCCACCCTCCACAGCACCCCTGGCAACCACTGATCTTTTTACTGTCTTCATAGTTTTTCCTCTTTCAGAATGTCAGACAGTTGGAATCATACAACATGTAGCCTTTTCAGATTGGCTTATTTCATTTAGTAATATACAATGAAGTTTCCCCATATCTTTTCATGGCCTGATAACTCATCTCATTTTTAGGACTAAATAATATGTACCACATGGATGTACCACAGTTTATTTATCCATTCACCTACTGAAGGACATCTTGGTTGCTTCCACGTTTTGGCATTTATGAATAAAGCTCTGTAAACAACTGCATTTTTGTGTGGACATCAGTTTTCAATTCATTTGGGTAAGTACCAAGAAGCGAGACTGCAGACTATACATTAAGAGTACATTTAGTTTTGTAAGAAACTACCAAACTGGCTTCTAAAATGGCTGTACCATTTTACATTCCCACCAGCAGTGAATGAGAGGGTTTCTGTGGCTCCACATCCTCACCAGCATTGGTGTTGTCATTGGTCCAGATTTTGGCCATTCTAATAGGTGTGTAGTGGTATCTCACTGTTTTAATTCTCATTTCCCTGATGACATATTATGTGAAACATCTTTTCAAATGTTTATTTGCCATCTGTATATCTTCTTTGGCAAAGTGTCCATTAAGATCTTTGGCCCATTTTTTAACCCAGTTATTTGTTTTCTTATTGTTGAATTTTAAGTGTTTTATTGTATATTTTGAATAACAGTTCTTTATCAGATGTGTCTTTTGCCAACATTATCTCCCAGTTTATGATTTATATTATCATTCTCGTGACATTGTCTTTTGCAGAACAGAAGTTTTTAATTTTAATGAGGTCCAGCTTATCAATTATTTCTTTCATGGATTATGCCTTTGATGTTACATCTAAAAAGGTATCACCATATCCATGGTCATCTAGGCATTCTCCTATGTTATCTTCTAAAAGTTTTATAGTTTTTCATTTTGTATTTAGGTCTATGATCCACTAACTCCAACTCTAACTCTAACCCTTAAAAAAGCCACTAGTCATGTACAAGGGAACCCCTATAAGACTATCGGCTTATTTTTCAGCAGAAATGTTGCAGGCCAGAAGGGACTGGCATGATATATTCAAAGTGCTAAAAGGAAAAAACTTACAACCAAAAATACTCAATATTATTATTCATAATTGAAGGAGAGAGAAAGAATTTCTCAGACAAGCAAAAGCTAAAGGAGTTTACTCCTACTAAACTGGCCTTACAAGAAATGTTAAAGGGACTTCTTAAAATGGAAAAGAAAAGCCACAACTAGAAAGAAGAAAATTATGAAAGAAAAATCTCACTGGCAAAAGCAAACATAGAGTAAATGTAGTGAATAAACCACTAAGAAAACTAGTACAAAGAATAAAAGACAAAAGTAGTAATCATCTATATCTAAAATAATGAGTTAAGCAATACACAAAATAAAAATATGTAAAATATAATGTCAAAAAATAAAATGTGTGTATGTATGCCTTTAGAATGCTCTGGAACTTAGGCAACCATCAACATAAAATACACTGCTATATATATAGGTTTTATATGAACTATATGAATCTACAAAACAGATGAACAAACCAAACAAAACAGAAACAGACTCATAGACACACAGAACATCCTTGATCACCAGAAAAGGGAGCAGTGAAGGAGATGGTGAGGTACAAACTTCCAGTTATAAATAAGTCACAAAAATGTAATGTACAAGGAGTGCAGTAATAATATGGTAAATAACTTTGTATGGTGATAGATGATTACTGGACTTACAATGGTGTTCAGTTCATAATGTATATAAATGTTGACTCACTGTGTAGTATCCCTGAAACTAATATAATATTGTCTGTCCAATAAAAAAAAAGAGAACTGTATGCTTTCTTGGGGAAATGATCCCTTTATCACTACATAATGTCTGCTTACCTCTGCTAACTTTCCTTACTTTGAATTCTACTCTACAAATTAATAAAGCAATTCTGCTTTCTTTTGATTAGTGTTAGCACGGTATTATTTTTCTGTTTACTTTTAATCTATATGTGTCTTTATATTTAATGTGATTTTCTTAGAGACAACATACAGTTGAGTCCTGTTTTTTATCCACTCTGATAATCTCTGTCTTGTGATAAGTGTTTTCAGATTACTGACATTCAAAGTAATTATTGATATAAATGGAGTAATATCTACCATATTTGTCACTATTTTTAATTTGTTGCCACTATTCTTTGTTCCTATTTTTGTCTTCCACTCTTTTTCCACCTTTTGTAGTTTTAATCAAGCGTTTTATTTAATTCCATTTTCTTTCCTTGGAGAATATCAGTTATACTTCTTTTTAAATTTTTAAGTGGTTGCCATAGAGTTTGTAATATACATTTACAACAAATCCAAGTCCACTTTCAAAGAACACTACATCACTTTATAAGCAGTGTTGAGTACCTTATAATAATAAAGCAGTCCTAATTTCTTTCTTCCCTTATATCATTGCTGTCATTTACTTCACTTATACGTAAGCACCCATAAACATACACGTATATACACAAGATATATACATAAGGATTAATAATTGAATATATTCAATTGCTATTATTATTGTTTTGAACATACTGTTATCTGTTAGATCAATTAAGAATAAAACAAATAAAAGGTTTTATTTTACATTCACTTATTCCTTCTTCTATTCTCTTTCTTATTTTATATACACCCAAGTTTCTGACCTATATTATGTTCTTTCTCTCGAAAGAACTTCTTTTAATATTTCTTGCAGAGCAGCAAGAAATACTGGTAACAAATTTGTCTGAGGTAGTATTTCTTCTTCACTTTTGAAGGATAATTCCATAGGGTATGGAATTCTAGGTTGATGGGTTTTTTTCTCTCGATACTTTTAAGTTTTTCACACCACTCTTTTCTTGCTTGCATAGTTTCTGAGGAAAGGTCAGATGTAATGCTTATCTGAAGAAAAATCTCACAATATCTGGGTTCCCCTGGAGTTTTTAACTCTCAGAGTTGTCCACAATGAGCCTCCAGAAATTCATCAGTTACACTCCAGGTTTTCCTATCCTGGCACTGGTTCCCAAGGGGGTTTCTACTTGTGGGCCTGCTCTGGCCAGTGGTGAATTCCTGTATTCACCTGTCTGTCTCTCCAATCTTGCGGCCACAATTTGCCCTTTGCCTCCACCTCTCTTAGGGACCCAAGAAGAGTTGTTGATTTTTCAGCCTATTCAGTGTTGTTAGGACTTTCAAGCTCTTTACATGTGAAACCCCTGGTTTTGTTTAAACCATAACATTTATCTTTTTGGTTAAGTTCATTTTATGCCTTGAAATCTATTAAAATAATGGATTAAATATAGAAATAAAAGATTACTTATTGATGGTAAAATTGAGGCTTTCTGCTGGAATCATTTCTTGCAGTGCCACAAAGTTAAAAAAACAGGGCTTTGAATTTCAGTTCTGCCCCTGACAAGCTGTGTGATGAGATTCCAGGAAAGTTATGTAAACTGTCTAATCTTCAGTTTCCCCATCTGTAAATTAGGGATAATAATATATACCTTAAACCATTATTCTGAGAATTAAATAAAAGAATATATACAAATTGCCAAATAGGACACAGCATAGTTTCTCAGTGTATTACTGTCATTAGTGTTGTTAGTTCCTAGCTGTAGTGTTCTAGAGAACAGCATGATTAGTCAACTGACCGAAAAAACACAGACTAATAGATAACAGATAGATGGTTTACGCTGGCCATGACTGTCCAAGGTGGCTGACTTAATTGGCTTTAATGCATTACTATCTGGTCTTTTCCATGGTGAATATATGCTTAAAAGAGGATATAAATTTCTTTACATTAGTCAACTATAATTTGCCCATAGATTGCACATGTAGTAATATTTTGATATATTAACCGTGGGTTTTTTCCTCCCTCTGCTTCCGTGCACTAGTTACATTCTTATGGTCATTTAAGTAATAGAACCTAGCAAACTACAGTCAGACAGATACTGCTGAGATGTAAGAAGTCATTCATCAGCTTTGAGCTTCGTATTAGGCTTTTTAAAAACCCCACAGTAGAACAATATTCATGAAATCATAGCTTTCCTTTACAGAAGACTGGGCATTTGGAGAGAGAAAACATTTGCTGAACCTCAAAGCACTGGGAGCCTTGAAAGACTCATTTTATATTGGAAATCAAAGAGTGAGGAAGAATGAATGGATCCGATAACGGGCCACAAAGAGGTAAAATTTGACCCACATACAGAAAGAGAGAATTACACAGAAACAGAAGAGGCCTTGTAGTTGGACAGGGAAGCTGACTGCATTGACTGGAGATACAGCATGGACAAAAGACAATGATCAAGACAAAGAAGAATGAATTACACCTCTGCAGAGGCCAGTAAGGTCAGAGAATGGCACTTGGACCAGGACCTTCCCCTGATGACAAAACAATATAAGTTCCCCAGGAACTTAGACCACTTTGAAGCAGAAAATGAGAAGGAGGAGAATTCTGCACTGAGTTGTTACCCAAAAGAGACTGAGTTTTAAGGCAAAAGTGTTATGTGACAAAAGCCATTAAGTAAAAGGGCTCATGTTCTAAGCTAGGTTCAGTTACAGACAAATTTTTAAAGTCAATTTTCTTTTTTCTTTTCCAGGGTGGGGGGAAGTAATTAGATTTTTTTTAATGGCGGTACAGGGGATTGAACCCAGGACCTCATGCATGCTAAGCAAGCACTCTACCACTGAGCTATACCCTCCCCCACCTAAAGTTAACTTTATAACCTTAGAGTTTGTGACCATATTAAAACATCATATCCACTAACTACACCATCAGGCTTGAGGATACCTCACTTTAATTCTCTTAGTTAATCTAAAAGCTTCCATCATCTGAAATGATTCTTAAGATTAGAGCAAAGAAGAGAAAAAATTTTCTCTTTCAAATAATTCTTTCAACTCTCACAACATTTTATATGGGTACATGTATTATTATCATGGGTATTTTAGAAAAGTATATTGAAAATTTCTCAAATAGGGCATATTATCATAAGCAGATTAAACCTATTTTCTTTATCTTAATTTAAAAACAAACTTTGAAAAATATAACTCTGGGTTTTAGTTATTGTGTACAAATATTTTGAAACCTATTATAAACTTAAAAAGAGTTTAGAAAACTAGAATTTTTCTTTTATAAGTTGTAAATGAAAGTATGAGGTATAACTATTAGAAGGGCCTTTTAAATATGCAAAATACATTTAAATATTTTCATATAATCCCCATTTGGTTCAGCCTTGTCTTCAGCTGAGCATAGTGAGTGTTCGCTACAATCTTCAGGTTTAGCTGTTTTTATTCGTAACTACATTTCTGAATCAGGGACCAAAGCTGATGTGTTACAGTATTAAACCATTTGAAGTGTTAGCCATCATAAGCTATGCAAATTCACAACAGGACTGATAGTGCGGGGCATAACAAGATTATTAGTATCAGGTTTTAATATCGGCTATGCTCTACTGAATCTTGTGCACGTAGAAAAGTGAGGAGAAAATGGACTTGAGATACCTTTTTGACGTTGTTGCTTTGAACTCATTAAGTCCTAAAAATAAATATTTAAAAACCATATCTTCAACAATTAATATTTTGTTTCTGCTTCTTAAAATCTGACTCAATGGAGCCACAAGAAGGACCACTTTTATTCTAAAAGAGACAAGTTAAGTTTTGATTTGCTGCTGTGGACACAGTATACGACTTTCAATGAGAAAAAATACATGGTAGTCTATACTGGTTAACATTCTTCTTTTAAGAGCTGATAAGTTTGCCTTATATGATGCTATAACTTCAATTTACTTACAGAATAGTAACAAAGAACTTACAGACAGAAAAGTGAACAAAAATTGTATACACTGCAACATTCTAAAATATGCTAACAAGAAAGTAGAAATGATGGCTACTTTCTGGATAAAGAGAAAACTGAGTAAAATATGTGAAGTCTTGAACATATAACATTATTATAAATGTCAATATTCATGGCCTGTTTCGAAGCCAGTGGTTTCAAAAGTCAGTTCTCACAAAAAGTTTGAAACAGACAACCATTTAAAATATCTTAAGAATGTAAATCATTGTAAATTTCAGCATTTCTTTCCTTCTAAATTGTTGCTTCATATGATAGTGAAGGCAACAGGTTTATCAACAGGCATTCATGAGTACAGTATATCTTATCCATTCAAAGTATTCATACAGAGTCTTCCACTATCCTTTTATGAGCATTCCTACCGTCTACCCACAGCTATCAATTATAGGGTTGGAAGGCACTTTAACAAACAGATAACTGATTCAAAAAAAAAAGAGAGAGAGAAAATGTATCTGTCAGTAAGACAGATTTCTGATAGTGGATGCTGGTTGTTAAGAATTATAGGATTTTCTCACCTTTCTGTCCCACAATTTTTGTAACACAGTCTGTGCTTTTCATCGCCCTATGGACATATTAATCTTTCATTCCAATGCATTTTCTCAGTTCGGCTGCAGTTTTTTCCAGTTGTTGAATGTTCCATTGCCATTGTCTTCTATTTGACTGAAGCTTGTTTACTTGACAGTGCAAACGCTTAAGAATTGCACCGTATCTCTTATGTTGTACCTATTAAAAGAAGAGTACAGGTCAACAGGGCTTGAGAAGGAAAAATAGTAAACAGCCATAAAGGATATTTTGACTACTCTAAAGAGGAAAACACTTGATTAAAAATTACTCACTGTAAATAATAATGATAATAAAAATAAACAATAATTATAACTATTTATTCAACACTTATTACATGTTAGATACTGTGATGAGAGATGTGAGAGCTTTTTACATATAATTAAATTCTGATAACACCTTATGATGTAAATATCATTATCCCCATTATCGTATAAACTGAAGATGAAAGAGTTTAAGTAATGCGATCAAGGTTTCACAGCTAGCACGTGATGGTGTTTGGAATTTGAACCCAAGGGAAGCATATGTGATGAAGGGCCTTCTATTTATTAAAACAGTTTCCAGTTAAGAGAAAAGGTTTCACTTCCTGTATGCAGTGGTTCACTGAAACATAGACCCATTGTTGTAAAAGATTTAGGGATCACATAGGCTATTTCCCTGCCATTAAGTAGATCAGTGTTTATGCTTAACTAGAACGGAAGGTAATGAAACACACTGGAAAGTGCAAGGATTTGGTGTCAGGCCACAAGGAAAGTAAAAAGGTCAAAATTCTTGACGTTAGTGTTGGCTATACGAGGAACACCCAATTTTTTTTAAAACCAACTTTAATGAGATATAGTTCACATAGCATACAATCCATTCTTTAAAGTGTGTAATTCAATGGGTTTAGTATATTAAGAGTTGTGCAACCATCACCAGAATCAACTTTAGAAAATTTTCATTACCCCTGAAGGAAATCCAGTGCCTGTAAGCTGCGACTCCCTGTCCCCCCATGCCCACCCTTAGCACTAGGCAATCACTAATCTACCTTCTCTTTATATATATTTGCCTATTCTGGACATTTCATGTAAATTACACTATACAAGGTGTGCGTTTGGGGGACTGGCTTTGTTCACTTAGCCTAGTGTTTTTGTGGGTTGACAATGATTTACCATGCATCAGCACTTCATTTCTTTTTATTGCTAAATAATATTTCATAGTATGAAACAGTACATTTTATTTATCCAGTTCATCAGTTGATGGACATTTGGGTTGTTCTCACTTTTTAGGTGGATGTATGTTTTCACATCTGTGGGTAAATACCTGGGTCACATGATAACTCTGTGTTTAAACATTTGAGGAACTGCCATATTTTTTCCAAAGTGACTGCAACATTTTTACATTTCCATGAACAATGTGTGAGTGTTCCAATTTCCTCATATCCTCAAAAATACTTGTTATTGTCTGTCTTTTTGGTTATAGCCATTCTATTGGGTGTGAGGTGATATCTCATTGTGGTTAAACACCTACTTTTAAAGGAATTGGGAAAGTTACCTATTCATTTTTTAAAGGTCTCCTTTTAAAATTTACTTTTATTTATTTTTTGTGGTATAATACACATAAAATTTACCATCTTAACTATTTTTAAATGTACTGTTACAGTTCAGTACTTATTAAGTACATTCATATCTTCACACAGTGAGTACCAACCATTCACCTCCACAACTCTTTTCATCTTTCAAAACTGAAACTCTGTAACCAGTAAACAGTAAATCCCTTTCTTCACTGCCTCCAGCCCCTGGCAACCACCATTCTAAATTCCGTCTTTATGAATTTAACTGTGTTAGGTACTTCATATAAGTAGAATCATACAGTATTTGTCTTCTTGTGACTGGCTTATTTGACTTAGTGCAATGCCCTCAGAGTTCATCCATGTTGTAGCATGTGTCAGTTTCTTTCCTTTATAAGGCTGAATAATGTTTCATTGTATATATACACCAGATTTTGCTTATCCATTCATCCATCAGTGGACACTTGGGTTGTTCCTATTTTTGGCTGTTGTGACTAATGCTGCTATAAATATGGGTACACAAATATCTCTTTGAGACTACTTTCAATTCTTTTGGGTACATACCCAGAAGTAGAATTGCTGGATCATACAGTAATTCTATTTTTAAGTTTTTTCAGGAACTGCCATACTGGCTTTCTACTCTGGTTGCACTAGTTTACATTCCCACCAGCATGTGGGAGGGTTCCAATTTTTCCCATACTGAAAGTACTTGTTATTATCTGCCTTTTTGATCACAAACATAGCCGTCTTAGTAGGTGTGAAGCAGTATTTCCAGTGAGTATGACAGCAGCATTGCAGTAAAACATCCACTTTTAAATGAACCGATAGAATCACACAATAATAGGGCTGGGAAAGTTACCTCTTCATTCTCATATCTATTTAAGAGAGAGTTCTAGCAAGTTAGGAAGGTGGTTCTAGGTCAATTCAAAGAAGAATCAATTTGCCAAAACACCAATTCACCAAATTTATCAAAATAACCAATTTGCCACTCCATTTTTTTTGTACTTTACTCTATCCTCATCTAACATGCTATATACAATATAAACTGTATATATATATACATATACAGTTTATATCTGTCTCTCTAACCAGAAAGCAAGTTCCATGAAGACAGGGATTTTTAGCCATTTATTTCATTCATCCCTCTATTGTCAGAGCCTAAAAGAGCAACTGGCATATAGTAAAATCTCAGTAATTGTGCTGAATTAGAATAAAGGATAAAATGAGAGTTTCTGTAAATCAAGTGACTGCTACACTATTGCTAAATTCTGTATTGTTTAGAGTTTCTCCATATATGTAAGAAGCACTCCACAAAATGTCATTCTTTTACCAGGAAGAAAGTGCTGGACTTAAAAGAACAGGAGATCATTTGCTGCCATTTCAACATGTCATGTAACTTTTCTTCACTTTAGATGTTTAATCTAAAAAGTATAGTTGTTTTGGCATGTGAGATTCTTTGCCTTTGCATATAAATTTTAGAACATCTTGTCTATCTCTACAAAAAATACATATTAGAATTTTTAATGGGATCTCTAAGGGTTAAATCAAGAGATAATTTGGGGGAAAGTTGTCACTTAAAAATACTGAGTTTTGTAGACCATGAACATAAGTATATCACTCCATTTATGTAGTATTTAGCAAATATTTTATGCTCTTTAGTGTTAATGAAAAGAGTTTTGTTTAATCCATTTCACTTTCCAGCTGTTTCTTGCTACTACATAGAAGTTACATAGAAATACAATTGATTTTTGTATTTTGACCTTTTATCCTGTGAACTTGCTAAATTCATTTACTGGTTTACTAGCCGTTTTGTAGAATCCTTAGGATTTTCTACATGAGCAATCATGCTGTCTGTGAATAAAGACAGGTTTACTTCTTTACAATCTTTTTGCCTTATATGTTTTTCTTGCATTATAGCACTGATTAGGACCTCCAACATAATGCTGCCTAGAGGATGTGTGGTCAGACATCTCTGCCATTTTAGAGGGAAAGCAGTCAACATTTCACCGCTAAAAATGATGTTGCTAGCCGTAAGTTTTTTACAGATGCCCTTTATCAGGTTGAGAAAGTCTCCTTCTATTCTGAATTTGCTGAGAGCTATTATGAATGGGAGTTGAGTTTTGTCTCCTGTTTCAGTAACTATTAAGTTGATTTTATCTTTTTATCGCCTTAGTTTTGTTAATGTGGTAAATTACATTGTTTCATAAAAGTTGAACCAACTGTGCATTTCTGAGATAAACTTCACTTGGTCGTGAGGTATTAACCTTTTTATATATCGCTAAAGTAAATCTGAAAATATTTTGCACCTGTGCTCATGAGGGACATTGGTCTGTAATTACTTTTCTAATAATGTTCCTGCTCATTTTTTTTCTGGTAAAGTTATGCTGGCCCCCTAAAGTAAGTTAGGAAGAGTTCCCTTCTTCATTTTCTGAGTTTGTATAGGCCGGGTATTATTTCTTCCTTAAATGATGACAGAATTCACCAGTGAAGCCCCATCAGTCTGCAGCTTTCCTCACAGGGAGGGTTTTACTTATTAATTCAATTTCATTGATTCTTATTTCATGTCATTTATATAGCTTAATTTGACATGGATTATAGGCCCAAATATAAAAGCAATTTCTTCTTGTGTTATTGTATGTGTGTTTTTCAACGAATTTGTCCATTTCATCAACTTATCAAATTTACTGACATAAAGTTGTTCATAAAAGGCCTTTAATATTCTCTTAAGTCTATAGGCCCTAAAGTAGTGACCCCACTATCCTCTCTTTTTTATATCAGTATTGCTACGGTTTATCAATTTTATTAGTCTTTCTAACTTCTGGCTCTGTTGATTTTCTCTATTTTTCCATTTCCTATTTCATTGATTTCTAATACATATGATTTCATTTCTTCCAATTTGCTATTGGCTGAATTTATTCTTATTTTTCTAGTCCCTTATGATGGAAGCTTAGATAATTGCTTTTAAACCTTTTTTCCTTTTCTAATACAGGCATTTAAAGCTGTAAAAATTCCTCTAGATGTTGCTTTAGCTACCCTCTGCAATTTGTTACATGTTGTGTTTTCATTATCATTCACTTTCAAATATTTTCTAATAATTCTTATGATTTCTTCTTTGACTCATGGGTTATTTAACCATAATGCTCAGTTTCAAAATGTTTATGTATTTTCTAGTTTTCTTATTTTTATTGATTTCTTTTTTTTAATTGAAGTATAGTTGACTTACAATGTTGTGGTAGTTTCTGGTGTATAGCATGGTGATTCAGTCATACATATATATACATATTCTTTTTCATTATAAGTTATTATAAAATAATGAATATAGTTTCCTGTGCTATACTGTAGGACCTTGTTTATCTAGTTTATATATAGTAGTGTGTATCTGATAGTCCCAAACTACTAATTTATACCTCCCCCCACCCTTTTCCCCTTTGGTAACCATTAATTTATTTTCTGTGTCTGTGACTCTCTTTTTTTGTAAATAAGTTCATCTGTCTCATTTTTTACATTCCACATATAAGTGATATCATGTGATATTTGTCTTTCTCTGACTTACTTCACTTAGTATGATAATCTCTAGGTCCATCCATGTTGCTGCAAATGGCATTATTTTATTCTTTTTAATGGCTGAATAGTATTCTATTATATATATATATATTTATATACACACCACACTTCTTCATCCAATCATCTGCCAATGGACATCTAGGTTACTTTCATGTCTTGGCTATTGTAAATAGTGCTGCTATGAACATTGAGATGCATGTGTCTTTCTGAATTAGAATTTTCTTCAGATATATCTTAAGGAGTGGGACTGCTGGATCACATAGTAACTCTAGTTTTTCTCTTTTTAATTCTGTCAGTTTTTGCTTATGTAGTTTGAAGCTCTGTGATTAAGTGAATACACAGTTAGTATTATTATTCATTTCTGATGAATTAACTGACTCTTTAACTTTGTTAGTAGCCCATATCTTGAAATTACTTGATATTAATACAGCAACAACCAAAGTTTTCTTAAGTTCGATGTCTTCATAATTTATCCTTTTCCATCTTTCAACCTATCTGTGTCTTTATATTCAAAGTGCATCTCTTGTGAAAAGGTTATGTTTGCAAATTGCCTTTTAATAGAATCTGATTTTTCCCTTTTAATTGGAGTGTCTGGTCCATTTACATCTGATGTAACCATTGGTATGTTTGGGTTTAAGTCTACCATCTCAATATTTGTGTTCTATTCATCCCTTGTTCCTTTTTCCTTTCTTCCTTCTTTTCTGTCTTCACTTAAAGTGGATCATATACCTAAATATAAAATTCAAAACTATAAAACTCCTAGAAGATAACATAGGAGAAAGCCTCTAGATGACCTTGGGTTTGATGATGTCTTTTTAGATACAACACCAAAGGCACAATCCATGAAAGAAATCATTGATAAGCTGGGCCTCATTAAAATTAAAAACTGTTCTGCAAAAGACACTGTCAAGAGAATAAGACAAGTCCCAGATTGGGAGAAAATATTAAAAAAAAAACCCCACATCTGATAAAAGACTGTTATTCAAAATATACAATAAACTCTTAAAATTCAACAATAAGAAAACAAATAACCAGATTAAAAAATAGGCCAAAGACCTGAACAGACACTACACCAAAGAAAATATACAGATGGCAAATAGACATTTGAAAAGATGTTCCACATAATATGTCATCAGGGAAATGAGAATTAAAACAATAAGATACCACTACAGACCTATTAGAACGGCCAAAATCTGGAACACTAACAATACCAAATGCTGGTGAGGATGTGGAGCAACAAGAACCCTTTTGTTCATTGCTGGTGGGAATACAAAATGCTACAGTCATTTTAGAAGACAGTTTGGCAGTTTCTTACAAAACTAACATATCATTACCACATGATCCAGCAATCACACTCCTTGGCATTTACCCAAAGGAGTTAAAAACTGATGTCCACACAACAACATAGACATTTGTAGAAGCTTTATTCCTAATTGCCAAAACTTGGAAGCAATCAAGATGTCCTTTAGTGGGTGAATTGATAAACTGTCGTAGATTCAGACAATGGAATATTATTTAGCACTAAAAAATACATACATAAAACAAAACAAAGAAAGAGCTAACAAGCAATAAAAAGACACAAGACACCCTGAATGCATATTACTAAGTGAAAGAAGCCAATATTTTACGACATTCTGGAAAAGGTAAAACCAAGGAAACAGTAAAAGCTCAGTGATTGACAGGGGTTGAGGGAGGGAGGGATGAACAGGTAGAGCACAGAGGATTTTTAAGACAGTGAAACTCTCCTGTATGACAGGAGAATGATGGATACACGTCAGTACACATCTGTCAAAACCCAAAGAAGCTACAACACCAGGAGTGAATCTAATGTAAACTAGGAACTCTGGGTGCTAATGAAGTGTCAATGTAGGTTCATCAGTTATAACAAATGTACACTCTGGTGGGAGACATTGATAGTTAAGGAGGCTGCCAGGGGGTAGGGAGTATGCGGGAACACTTTGTACTTTCTGCTTAATTTTGCTATGAACCTAAAGTGGCTCTAAAAAAATTAAATGTTTAAAAGAATCAATAGCCATTCTCATCATTGTTCTTGTATATTTAATGTGACTTTTTTTCTGACTGCTTTTAAGATTTTTTTCTTTGGTTTTCAGTAGCTTGACTATAATTTCCTTAGGTATGTTTTTCTCTGTATTTGTCCTGCTTTAGGTTTGCTAAGTTTCTTAAATCTGTGAGTTAGTTTTTAGTCAAGTTTGGAAAAATTTTGGCCAATATTTCTTCAAATATATTTCTGTTCCCTTTTCTCTCTCTCCTCTCATTCCGGGACTCTAATTACCCATATGTCACATTGTTTAACATGGTCTCACCGGTACTTCTTGGTTCAAAGGTGTGTGTACTATGATGTTCACTAGAACACTACTTTTAATAGTGAACCACTGGAAATAACTTAATGTCTATCAGTTGTAACGTGTAAATAAATTAAGGTATAGCCATACTGTGGGACATTTTGTAACAGTTAAAAAAGAATGAAGTTGGCCCACATGTACTAATATGAAAAACATTTCTATGAGACAGGTTATTGAGTAAGTAAAGTATTTACAAAATTATATGTAAGGTACATTTATATAATCTTCCTATATGCACCGATGTGTGTGCAGGTGTGTGTGTACATGCACACATATGTATATTCACATGCTCACAGTTACTCAAGAGCGCATACATATATAAGACTTGAAAGATATACACCAAATAGTGGTTGCCATTAATAAGAGAAGAGCATGATAAGAGAAAGAGCAATACAATGGCAGGCAGTGGTCAAAGGAACTTTAGCCTTCCCCCTAATATTTTAATCTTTTTCGAGGAGAATATATTTCCGCAGAAGTGAAAACCAATTTTTGAAAAGATTGGGAGCAGAGTCCAAAAGACCTGAACTCATGTCCTGTTCTTTCCCTTAACACTAGCTACATAACTTTGTACAAGTGATTTAAATTTTCTGAAATTCTGTAAAATATGTTATTATGAGAACTTAAATGGGATAGCCTATATATAAAGTGCTTGAAAATACCAAGCACTCGGTAAACAACACTAGATTTAATAATACTGAACATGTCTTCTTGTACTTTTTATAAAATAGAATAATTTGTTACCATGCTATCCAGCTATGTGAATCATTCTTATCCTGCCTTTAATTCACCTTTTTACCTTTGCTTCTGTGGGTTTTTCATGTAGGACCGGCTTTCTAGTTGTGTGATCATTTCTGTGGCTAACCTCAGTAAATGAATGGATTAGTTAACTGTGTAAGCTGCATGCTGTATTGGATCATGTTCAACATATCTTGTCTCTGACTCCTAGTAGCTTTGCAGGCACTCTAAATTTTTCCCTATCCTTCTAAGTTTGGAGCTCAAATTGTACAAAATTCAGGCAAGGGTAACTATCAGTGAATCTTAAAATGCTTTACACAATGACTGTTATCACAAGGTATTACTTGCAGCACTCATCATTTGCTAAAAACTTCTTAACTGCTCTAGTTTCCCTTCCCTGAAAGCTCTTGGATTTGGCAAATAACATTTTTTTAAACCTTGAACGAAAAGTCACTGATTGTTGCTTAATGCTTTGTATTTGAAGCTTTGTGTTTGTATGCTTTGTATTTTGCTTCCCTGATTTTTTTGGCAATAACTCATAACTTATCTTTATTCTCCTCTCTCTTATGTTTAGTTCCTTTCTTCCAGAATGTATATAATGACAGACAATAGACAGGGAAAAAAAGACATCTGGGGTAAGTATTTGGAAATATTTCTTTCATTCAGATTTGGCCTTAAAGAACAAAAAACATCCATTTGATAAAAAAAAAAGTAGAATTCAAAAAACATTTTAATTTTTTTCTTAATCAAAAAATGCAAAAAGTAACATTAGTATAAGCATGCAAAGCACAAAATGTTTGAAGGAATTAAAAGATTAAACAAAAATGCTGTAATCAAAGCAAAAGATGACCATGAACTGTGGCTAAAGACATTCAGAAGTAAGAAAAAAAAAAAAGACTCAAAGAAGAAATAAGTAATAAAAAATCTGGTATTTGAATATATCCTTTTAAAAAACTGGTTGTTTTGAGAAAGAAGTTACTCATACCAATGATCAATTCTCATTATGCGACAAGAGAAATTGTTGGGAAAAAAATGCAGTGTTTTCAAGACAATGCTGTGGCTGTATCTGTCCTTCAGTTTTATAGTTTATTATAGATAATCTCTAATTTCTTAGATATTCATTTTTTCAACCATAACATTGTGACACAATTGAGGACTACTTTTAATGCATTAGAGTTAATAAAACTAAAATTTAAAAGCCTAAAAGAATCTTTAGTAACCCCATTATAAAAGCTTAAAAAGAGTTTACTAAATTTCAGGACAAGAAGTATAATGATGAAAACATTAAAAAATGAAGTCTTAAGCTAAGGGGCATTCCATCTAAATCTAACATTGGTAGCCACTCATACCACCCTTTGCCACTAAAAATACCCATTTACATTTCTGCTTCTGTCAAAATAAAGTAAGTGTATTTCATTTACCTATTTCTCATGCTAACTACAACTAAAAACCCTGGACATTGTATAAAATATTAACATAAGAAGCTTCTGAAAGGTGGAGAGAATAGGGCAGACTTGCTAGAGAGCTCAGGATCCAAGGAACGACGTGATGCTGAGCTCCCTGGATTTTCTTTTTCCCTCACATATCCCAGACTGCATATGGGGAAGACAGCAGCCTGGAAATGCCAACAGGTGCAGACAAAGAAGGCTCCGAGAAAAGCCTGCTCTCTAGCCAAAGAACCAGGAAAAGGGCTGTCTAAGCAAGACCAAAAATATTTAGGTAGTAATTACTCTGCTAAAGTCAAACATCACAGGAAAAAACGATGGCTCCACCACCACCCAGATCAGCAAAGATTGAGTGCAAAGCCTAGACCATTGCTGGGACATAAAAAGGTGTCCCAATCCTCTGCTGGGATGGTGTCAGAGAAGGCTAATTGAGGAGCCGGGACTTTTCATTCCACTGGGAAGTAACAAATCACACCCTCTAGTGTGAGTGGAGCCCTTCTGGGGGGGCTAGACTTCTACTCCCATTTAGTGGTAACAAGGCATCCTTCCCCCTTTCCCTGGGAGAAAGTCAGAGGCCTAGTGGAGAGTCAGGACTTAATACCACCACGCAGTAGTAACAAGGCCACATCTACGTGGAGTCACTGGAGGCCACATGGGAGGGGTAATGAGGTGCTCCTGCCCCTCCTGGCCAGGACCTCATCAGCAGAAGCCTAGCTGG
The DNA here is from genome assembly GCF_009834535.1 of Camelus ferus. NCBI lineage: Eukaryota > Metazoa > Chordata > Mammalia > Artiodactyla > Camelidae > Camelus > Camelus ferus. The sequence goes on from NC_045709.1 coordinate 5,592,651, forward strand.
CAGCCAGGACTCCTACTTCTGACCACCAGTAACAAGACGTCCTTCCTCCCTACATTGAGTGTCAATGAAGTATGTACATGTATGTGTTAAGAAGCAGGAATCCAATTTTATTTCAAAATTGTCTTTATTTTTTCATATGGCTAACATTATGTTTGCATCATTCATCACAGATTACTTCTGGATTATTTTCTTCTGTTTTATTAATCATTTTTTTCTATTTCTATGCCCCTTGTGTACTGTCTTCCTATTTACAATTTTATAATAAATCTTGATATGCTGAAGGGTAAGAACATATCCATTTATTTAGATTGCTAGTAAAGTATAAGATAAAATCATGGTGTTTCTTAAAGACAGTGTTTTGTAAAGGTGAGGGTTTTGTCTTCAAATTCCTCAGATGTTTATTTTGTCAAATTAGTCATAGGAAGTTGAAAATATGCATCTTTATATTTTCCAAAGTAATTTTTAAGGGTGAAAATTATTTATTTACCCTTAACAGTATACACTTTTCCATTTTTGTTCTCCACTCATCTAAACAATAACTACATAAGTCTACCAGTGGTACCTCAAATTTAGTCTCACCTTTAATTTTACATATCAGTTTGTTTGTTTTTTAGTTGGACAGCTGAAAATCACAAACATGAAGTCAGAGAGGTATAAAATACCAATGCTTCCATTGTCTTTACTCTACTTTGAAGAGTCTATAATGTCTATCTGTGACATCTTTTTGGCTGGATTGCCTCTGCTTTCTAGCCATTAATTGGGTACAAAGTTGGTGGAATGGGACCTGGAAGAATTCTAGGTCAGATTTAAATAGGAGTGAGTGCTTGCTTTGTTTGCATACATTCATATATTTGAATATTTTTGAATGAGGAAGTTATCTATAATTATCTATTAATGGTTTGAACTTATCAACTGCTTTTTTTAGCTCTTTTTTGTTCTCCAGCTGTTTTGAGAATTGAGAGTAAACTATGGAAATTATGAATGCAGTATAAGTTTAAAAAACGATCCCATAAAACATTGAAATCCACATAATTAAGACTTACCTCTATTTCTTTTCTTAATTTTTCATGTGTCTTTTTTTCTTCCTCAAGAAAACAAGTTTTTTCAATGATGGATTCTTTTACAGTTATAATTTTATCCTTTAGCTTTGCAATGTCTTCCTGTATGTTTATAAAATTTAAAATATACAAGTCAAATGATGAATGGTCACTATAAGTCCAAGATTTTCAGTGTTTCTATAATTTAAGAAAACTAGACATCACATTTAATTTCAATAAATAGGATTAGAATATTAATTCTATAGGTACAAGGAACAAAGAATGGTTATTCAAAAAAGCAACCCTTAGATTTGAAAATTTAGAAGTAAAAACCAAATGAAAATAATACACAAAGGAAAGTGGTAGTCATAGCAGCAACTGCCCAGCAATAATGTAAAGGACATTTTTTAGTTTTTAGCAAAATATAATAGATATTTTAAGTTTTTATCTCCCAATGTTTTCAAAGAATATTAAAAGAAAGATGCTTAAGATGCAATTACTAATTCATATTGTTTGCACAACAGCATTAAGCACACCAAAGTTATTTTAATTGGTCTAGAGCCATTAGCTTGGAAGCTAGGGGCTCAACACTTTTGTGAGTCACCCTTTTTTAACAAATGGATTAATTGTTCACTGTGATTTTGTTTGACTATATATTCTTATTAATCCATAGGGGATTTAGAGATGTTTCCTTTATGCATTTGCACATTTGGCAAAGTTGTTACATAACTCATACACTTAGGCAAGTTTTTAAAATTTGTGAATCCCATTATAGCCCCCATGGGTATTTTACTAAGTTAGTGATAAATTTGTCATTTAATAAGTATACTTGTAAAAAACAAAAGGAGTAATAGGAAAAGTTTTAGTAAGTGGTATTTCAAACCTGTAGTTGTTTCATAACGTTTCCTTTTGGATTTTGGAGATCCTGCCTAAGTTCCTCTTTCATTATCTTTAGTTTTTTAACGAGCTCTCGTTTCTCATCGAGTTCAGTCATGAATGACCATTTGCTTTCTACCTCCCTCAAACTGTCTTTATGCGTTTTCATTTTTCCATAGTATTCATTGTATCTTATCATGTGTTCCTCAAAATCCTCTTGGGCTGCTTCTATGTCAAATTTAAGCCTCACATTTTCTGAATGCAAGGATTTGATTTGGTTTTCCAGATTTCCACACTGAAGCTTGGTATTCTGTATGGCAGCGTCTTGCTGATAAATTCGCCTTTCGGTTTCTTTAGTTTCCGCACAGACAGATTCTATTTGTGTTTCAAGCTCATGTAGTTCATTCTGCAAGATATTTCAACGTTATTGTTATTAATTCATGACAGTCAACATGAAAGGCAAGTCATTGTTTTGATCCATAGTGCGTGTAGGAAAAAAATCACTTCACATAAAAAATATGTATTTATCAGATATAGAAAAATTGATGCATAACAGGAGACATGTAATAAAGTACCAAAATTATTTCATAATCAGAGGGAGCCCAGGGTTATATATTTCCTATTTTTTAATGTTCATCTAATTCTAAATATTAAAATTTTATCATTTGTCTTAATATTTTATATGTAAAAGATACTTTACAATCATTTTACTAACACATTTGTAGGCATCAGAAGTACTAATGAAAGGAAAACTATACAATAAAAATGATAAAACCCTGAGTTAAAAAAACAACAGATCTAAGTTCTAGTGCCCTTACTGCTATTCACTGGTTGGAGTGATCATACATGGCAAATAATTTAATTACCCCTTTCAAACCACACTTTCTTCATTTGCAAAATGAGTACAAAAGTATACCTTAACTTTGCCTCTGTGGGGCATTTGGCATTTCTAACCAGCACCGCCTTTAAAAAACCTAGTGTTTACACCACTACTACTCTCTGGTTCTCCTCAGGTATCTCTGAGCATTTCTTCTCAATCTCAATGGTTTCTTCAAATACAGGTTTTCTTCAGGGTTCAGTCATCATAATTTCCTTCTCTCATTCTATATAGACTCCTTGGGTAATCTTATCCATAGTTACATCTTGAGCTGCATATATGCTGATGATTCACAAAATACAGTGGCTCTCGAGTCCCACACCCAGCTGCCATGGGCCATCTCAAATTCATCACGCCCCAGATCAGACTAACCCTCCCCTCCCCTCCCCTATCCCATCTTGTTCTCCCTTGTATCAGTTTTCTACTGTTGGAACCACAAAACCTGGGTGACATACAACAATTAAGCGTTTATGTGATGAGGAGCAACTGGGTTGGCTAGGTGGTTCTGTTGACTCGGCTGGATTTGCTCAAACGTCTGGAGGTTGGCTGCCTGCAAGATGGTTTAGGCTGGATTCAACTGGGCTGAATGGGATGCCCTGGCTTTGCTTCACATGTATCTTGTCCTGCAGTGGGCCAGGCCAGGCATGTCCTTCTCATGATGACAGCAGATGCAGAAAAATGGAAGCCCAATTATGTAACAACTTTTTCAAGCTTCTGTTTGAATAACATTTGCTACATCCCAGCTGGTCACATGATCAAACTCTCAGTGAAGAGGCAGAAAGTATGCCCACCCACTATGGGAGACCACTGTAATAATACATGGCAAAGGGTATGGCTATACACAGGATAAAGATTTGGGAACAAAAATGCAAATTAGAACACCCCTATGTTCCCAAACTTAGTTACTGGTACTACTCTGAGAGCCACACTTAATTCCTCCCTTCTCTTTATTATCTGTATTTAACCATTCATCAAATTCTAGACATCCTCCCACCAAAAACAATTGTAGGCCTTTATCTTTTTTTTCTGTCTAGTGTGGTCATCCTCTTTAAATATATGTATAATTTTGTGAGGGAAGTACTGCACTAAAAAGACAGACCCAGTCTATCCTTTTCTTGGCAGAAATAAGAGGGGGAAGTACACTGAAGAATGAAACATGCTAATGAATGTCAATCTTTATCTCCAACTCATTTAAAATGCCCACTTGACATTTCTATTTAGATATTGAATAGACACGTCAACTATATATGTTCAGAAAAGAACTTTATTTATTATTGAAGTATAGTTGATTTACAATGTTGTGTTAGTTTCTGATGTACAGCATAATGATTCAGTTATACATATATTCTTTTTCATTATAGGTTACTACAAGATACTGAATGTAGTTCCCTGTGCTATACAGTGGGACCTTGTTGTTTTATCTATTTTATATATAGTAGTTTCTATCTGCTAATCCCAAACTCCTAATTTATCCCTCCACCCTCTCTCCCCTTTGGTAACCACAAATTTGTTTGCTATGTCTCTGAGTCTTTTTTTTGTCTTGTAAACAAGTTCATTTGTATCATATTTTTAGACTCCACATATGATATCATATGATATTTGTCTCTCCACCTGACTTAACTTCACTTAGTATGATAATCTCTAGGTCCATCCATGCTGCTGCAAATGGCATTATTTCATTCTTTTTTATGGCTGAATAGTATTCGTGTGTGTGTGTGTGTGTGTGTGTGTGTGTGTGTGTGTGTGTGTGTGTGTGTGTATAAACACCACACTTCTTTATCCAGTCATCTGTTGATGGACATTTAGGTTGCTTCCAGATCCTGGCTATTGTAAATAGAGCTGCTATGAACACTGGAGTGCAGGTATCTTTTCAAATTATAATTTTCTCCATATACACCCAAGAGTGGGGTTGCTGGATCACATAGTAACTCTATTTTTAGTTTTTTAAGGAATCTCCATGCTGTTTTTCATACTGGCTGCACCAATTTACATTCCCACCAACAGTGTAGGGGGATTCTCCAGAAAAGAATTTTTAATTTGCACACTCAACATGTTCCTTCTTCCAGTCTTCCTGATTTCAGTAAACTGTACCACATTCCACCTGGACACTTAAAAACTTAGAAGTCATTCTTGACTCTTTCCTTTATTTTATCCCCTACAACCTACTTACCAACAAATCTTGATGGCTGGGCATCCAAAATAAAATCCCAGTTCACTCCTGACCAGTCTTCTTATTATGGCCCAGCTTCTAACTGGTCTCCCTGTTTCTGTTCTTCCCCCACTCCCCCCAGCTAGACTCTATTTCAGGCAAAAGAATCTTTTAAAAACATATATCATATCATGCTACTTCTTTGCTCAAAATCCTCCCAGTGTTTCCCATTGCACTAATGATAAAATTCTAATTCTGTAATTTGGCTTTTAAGGCCGTATATGTTCTATCCTGCTCATGTACTACTCTGCCCCTTCCAGCTCCCTTCTATTTATGAAATATGTCTAGCTCCTTCTCCCCTAAGGGCGTTTGTAACTGTTCTCTGTACCTTAAAATTCTCTACCCCTAGCTATTACTTGTTGGGGTCTTTGCCTTTCACAATTCAGCTTTATTATTACTCCTCAGAACAGTCTTCCTTGAATCAAAATGTAAATTAACCACCCACTCTCCTCCCCCATTATACTCTACACATTAGCCTTTTGTACTTCCTTTGTAACACCTCAATCAATGGAATTACATTATTTCTTTATTATTTGCCTCCCTTGAGCAGAAAGTAAACTCCACGGGTGCAGTAAGCTTTCCTAACTTCTTTACCACCATCTTCCCTGTGCTTAAAATAGCACCTGGCACAAAGCAGGTGCTTAATAAATACTTAGTAAATGATTGAATGAGTGATGCACGTGGAATGGTCAGGAAAGGGACACATGCCCTGCCAACTAGACCAGGCTGCTGACCGTCCTGATCAGTATGGGGAGATGACATTTCCACCAACTTGGTCATCATCTCTCCTCTCTCCTGGACTGTTGACTTTCTCCCCTGGCTTTAGTCAATTTCTCCTCCAATCCATTTCTACCCTTTCACTAGAATTATATTTCTTCTTGTTGTTGCTGTTCTTCTCCTCCTCTTTTTCCTCCTCCTTCTTCTTCTTCCTTTTTCTCTTCCTCATCTCCCTCCCCTTTTTTCTCCTTCCTTTTTTTGTTAATAGATTTATTGAGGTATAATTGATGTAAATAAACTGCACATATTTAAACTTTAAAATTTGACAAGTTTTGACTAACTTTTATGATCAAGAGACCATCACAATTAAGACAGTGAACATATCCATTACCCACAAAAGTTTCCTCCTGATCCTTTGTGATCTATCCTACCCTCCTCAGCTCTCTGTTTCCAGGCAAACATTCATCTGCTTTCCATCACTAAAGATCAGTTTGCATTTTGAAAAATTGTATATAAAAAGAATCATATAATATATATTTTAGTATCACTCCTTTCACTCAGCATAATTATTTTGAGATTCATCCATGTTGTTGGATGTATCAGTAATGTTTCCTTTTTATTTCTGAGCAGTAGTTCTTGTTTGGATGTATCACACTTTGATGACCCTTTCATTTGATGGACATTTGGGTTGTTTCTGGTTTTCCAGTGGGCATACACTTTTATTTCTCTTGGGTGAACAAATATCTAGAAATTGAACAGCTAGATCATATGATATATATAGCTGGAGCTTTTAAAGAACTGTAGACTGTTTTCACAAGCGGTTATACCATTTTACACTCCAAATAACAGGGTCTGAGAGCTTCAGTTCTTCCATATCTGCCCCAGCACTTGGTATGGTCAGTCTTTTTAAATTTACCCATTCTAGTGCATTTCAATTTGCATTTCCTTAATAACATTGCATTCCTTAATAACAATTAATAACACTGAGTATCTTTTCATGTGCTTGTCTTTTGCAGTATCATTTTTGATGAAATGACCATTGAAATCTTTTGCCCATTTTTAAACTGGGTTGTTTGCCTTCTTGAATTATAAGAGTCCTTTATATAGTACAAATAAAATCAAGTACATTATCAGATATGCTTTCAAATATTTTCTCTCTGTCTGTGACAACCTAAATGCCCATAGGGCTCCAGCAAGTATACTTCACATTCATTTTCATAACAGTGACTTTTGAACAGAAATAAGAACATTTTTTGATGAAGTCCAATTTAAAAAATTTTTATATAGTATTTAAGGTATCTTGGCCAAACTAAACATCACTAAGCTCTTCTCCTATGTTTTCTTCTAGACACTTTGTAGTTTTAATTCTTGTGTTTAGGCCTATAATCCATTTTGAGTTATTTTTCATATGTGGTATGAGGTGAAAATTGTTCACTTTTTTTGCATGTGGCTGTCCACCATTTTTGATAGATTATCCTTTCCCTAATGAATTGCCTTGACTAAGAACACAGGTGTTCTTAGTCAACTCATGCTTCTAAATAAAAGACTGGTGGTTTAAATAATAGACTTTATTTCTCACAAGCCTGGAGGCTAAGAAGTCCAAGATCAAGGTACAACAGAGTTGGTGACTGGTGAGAGGAGAGGCCTATTCCTGAATTGCAGACAAATCCTTTCTTGCTGTTTTCATATGGCAGAGAGAAAGAGCAAGAAAGCTCTGGGGTCTCTTTCTCTTCTTATAATCCCATCATAGGGGCCCCACCCTTACAACTTCATCTAAACCTAATTACCTCCCAAAAGCCCTGTCTCCAAATACCATCACACTGGAGGAACACAAACATTCTGTCCATAATAGCACCTCTCTGAAATCAATCAATATGTGTGGGGCTATTTCTGAAAACCATATTCTGTTCCATGGATCTATCTTTATGCGATGTCACACTGTCCTGATTACTGTACTCTATAATAAATCTTAAAAGCAGGTAATATTAGAACTTCCAACATTGTTCTTCAAAGCTGTTTGGGCTATTAGAGGTTCTTTGCCTTTCCATATCACTTTTAGAATCAGCCTGTCAATTTTGCTAAAAAAAAAAAGCCTGCTGGGATTTTGATTGGAATTGTTTTTAAACAATAGATAAAAGAGAAAGAACTCACTTGTTAACAATACTGGGTCTTCTGATTCATGAAAATGGTATATCTCCTATTTTGGTCTTTAATTTATTTCAGCAGTGTTTTGCAGTTTTCAGAACGAATTGTCTTAGTCTGCTTGGGCCGCCATAACAAAATACTATAGATTCAGCAGCTAAAATAACAGAAATTTATTTCTCACAGTTCTGGAGTCTGGAAAGGGTGTCAGCATGGTCAGGTTCTGGTGAGAACTCTCCCTGGCTTGCAGAGGGTTGCCTTCTGTGTCCTCACATGGCAGAGAGGGAGAGAGAGCAAGCTCTCCTGTGTCTCTTCTTTTAAGGGCACTAACCCTAACATCAGGACCCCACCTTCGTGACCTAATCTCCTCCCAACTACCTCCCAAAGACCTTCTCTCCAAATACCATCACATTGAGAATAGGCTTCAACACAAGATTTTGGGGGAGACACAAACATTCGGTCTATAACACAAAACTTTTGTCAAATTTACCACTAACTGTTTCATAGTTTTGATGTTACTATAAATGATACTGCTTTTTAAATGTTAATTTCTGGTTATTTCTTTCAATATATAAAAATACAACTGCTTTTTATAATTAATCTTATCTTGCAACCTTTCTAAATTCACTTATTAGTCCTAATAGCTTTTTTAAAATAATAGATTCCTTAGGATTTTCCAAAAATACTCATGCCACCTGTGAATAAAAACAGTTTTACTTCCTCCTTTCCATTTTGGATATCTTTTATTTCTTTTTCTTGCAAGGAGTGGCTTAAACCACCAATACCACAGAATGAACAGAAGTGGTAAGACACATCCTTGCCTTATTCCTGATCTCAGGAGAGAAACAGTCTTTCACTATTAGGTATGATGTTGACTGTAGGATTTATGTAGATGCCCTTTTTCAGTTGGCTGGAATTGTATTCGCTGAAAGTTTTTATCTTAAATAGACGTTGAATTATAATGAGTGTTTTTCATGTATCTAGAATTCTCTTTCTAAAACATAAATTTAACCATTTGCTCTTTTGCTTAAAGCCCATCAAAACCTTCCCCATCACCTCTAGAATAAAGTTCAAGTTTCTTACCATGCTATAAATCTCTCACTACTCAAAATATATTCTATGTTATACCACTACCACTATGAGTGGACCAATGTTATTTAAAGCCTCAGTGAATTTTCTGATGTTCTTTTTGTCCAGAATATCATCCTACTCACTCCCTAACCTTCAAACCTATCCCAGACACCCAACCATGCAAGTGAACTCCAGCCATTCTTTAAAACTCAACTGAAACAGCACTTTCTTTGTGATCATTCCTTTTTCAGTGTTAAATCTGTGTTTATGCCTATATTGTTGACACCACTGCACTGCATGTAATTAGTTGTTTACTTCTTTGTCTTTCTCTTCAATAGATGGTGTACAACTTAAGAGTGAGGACAATGTCAGCAAAATACTTAATAGAAAGTAAGCCCTCAGTGTAAGTGAAAAAACATCTGTGAAACTCTGAAGACTGAGAAGTTTTACATAAAATTTCTTCACAGAAATCTAAGTAAGACATTATTTTTGTATTATATACTATTTTCAACATATATTCTTTTCTAAAAGTGAATAATGCAAGGTAAATATTTATAAGAAATCCATATTAACATGATAGTAAAAAATTATCATCATGTCTCTGCTGATGCATTCATACCTAAAGCCAGTATCAAAAGGAGGTCCTGTACTGCCCACCAGGGCCCCAGCAAGGATACCTTACGTAATAGTTACAAGCATTATTTCATTTAATCATCATAAAAATCTTATAGGCAGGTCCTATTATTATCTCCATTTTACAAATGAGGAAACAGAATAACAGAGAAATTAACCCATGGAGCTGGAAGTAGCAAATCTTGTCTTTTAAACTAGGCAGCTCAGCTCCAGAGCATATTCTTTTCATTTCTATGATATATTTAATAAAAACCTTTACAAAGCACATAGCAGAGATGCTGTTTTCCTTTTCACTTCTCTAGCTATACTAACGGAGTACAGTTACATCTAACTATGCTGCATGCAAAAACAAAGCATGACTTCCAGATTCCCTGTGGTGAAATTACGAATATATTTTGAAATATAAGGAACACTGAAATGTTCCTTATTTACTTGAAATGGGCACTGGCAACTAATAATTATAAGCCATAGCTTTAAAAACACTGGCTTAAAAATTTAACATTCCTTCAATTCAGCATTTTAGGAAAAATTATCAAAAAGAAGTGAATTTAAAGTAATTCGACTGGACACATTGGGTTTTATATGCTTATTTATAGTCACAGTGACGTTGAACATTTGCACATTGGGTGTGTAAAATGTTCCATGAAACTGGAATACTCAGGTAGACTTTACTTAGGGATATCAGAATAATTAAGAAGCTATAAATAAGAAAAAAATAAATTTTAAATTGTCTCCCTAAAGTTATTAAACTATGCTTAATAACTTCCCTGTTACTAGTTTTTCATAGTTTTAAAGAACATAAAGACTCATTTAAAAGACTACGTAAAACAGGTTACCTGCAAATGGAACAGAACTTTTTTGTTTTTTTCTGTTTCTGACGTTTGTGATCGTTGTTGCTTTGCAACTTGCTCTATAGCATCGGTTAATGAAGACGTGTCTCGTTTAGCCAGAGCTAGACAAGAGAATAAAACACATAATAAAAATCTAAATGCAAAGACTCTAAGAAGCTCATGTTTCTTCACTCAAAAGCATGAAAATTGGGATGTTTTCTCATAAATAAACTAAATTTAGGGTTGATGCTCTTCCTTTTCCGACTATAAACAAAACCAAAATCAAAGGCCACAATAATAGACGATTCAAAGTCACCTACTGCAACATTATACCTGTTCCTTTATAGAACAGTGTAAATATTTTGACTGCCCTAAATTTTTTTTTATCCAGACCATTTGCACATATGCTATAACTATAGTGCTACCATAACAACTATATCACAATTACAGGTGATGAATTTTCATTATAGGCTTGCATTTTCAGGTGTTAACGGCTTTCCTGAATACCATATAAGTTTCCTCCTGGTGTAATTTAACAGCTTCTTTCTATTCTAACTTGCTGCTAATTTTAACACAATTATTCTATCATACTACTTTTTTATTACTGCTTATCTTTTAGTTACATATTGCTTAAGATGGCTTCATTACCTTCTTCAGGAATGCCTTGACTCTTCCTTTCTTTGTTGCCTGACATGCTTGTGTCTTTTCCTCTTTTTAGTTCACCTTCTTTACTTCTACAAAATAATCAATGTTGATAATCTTTTACTTTTCTTTTTTTTTCCCTGTCAAGTATTGGTGATTCTGAAAACAAATTAATAGTCAAATATCTCACAGGGATGATGGTGACAGTCATCATTAGTTCCAAGAATTAAAATACAATGATTAAGTGAGAGATTTGGGAAAGAAAGTAGAAACTGTGTTTGGATCTTGGTTGTCCTGCTTTTCAGCTGTTATGACCCTGAGCAAGTTTCTTAATTTCTTTGATCACCAGTTTCCTCATCTGTAAAACCTCATAGGGCTGTTGTAATAATTAAAGCAATGTACGTAACATGCTTAGCACAGGACCTGACATATAGTAACTAGTTATTCTGGATTAGTAGCTGGTATCTCCAGACTACTATGAAGTAGATTCTGAAACTATAACCAGAATCTGTGAGAAACAGTGCCAACATGGATTAGCAACTTCCGTGGTGGGTACAGGATGCACTCGTGTCCTGTGCTATTTTGGCCAGGGTAAGCCTTGTGCAGTCTTAAATTCATATTTCAGTCACTTGTATATCTAGGAGTAAGTGATAACATGAAGGGGTATCTTTCTCCCCTGAAAGGTGGAAAGAGTTCTCTCCTCTATCAACTCAACAAATGAATGCTGAGTTGGCAGAGTTAAAGGTATTACCAACTTTAGGAAAAAGTGTATCTGCGTTTGCTCCTCCATTCCTATGCAAAAGAAATCATATAAGTTTGCATAATTAATAAAAGGAATGTAATGTTGTTAAATACTTCTGAAACTGTCATCTATTTAACACTTGAACAGATGGATTTTTTTCCATTTAAATGACATCCTTTAAAAAAAATCTTAGTTGGTTTTAAAGAACTTGTGAATCTTTCCAAATCATACTAGAGTCACGATAAACTTTACAAGCCAAAAGAAGTGAATATGATCATAACAGTACAGCATGTGTGAGGAAGCTTCCACAAGGAAGTCTGCAAAATCACTAAATCTCTCTCCTAAACATTGGTTAAATACAAAGTTCTTGTATACTAGTTACAAGTGTTTTCCCAAAGCAAAAATTGAAAAGACTGCAATCTGATATATAAAGCAACAAAGAAAATGTTAAATTGCTTTCTAAGCAGGAGACTCAAATCTATCCAGAAGTATCTTATTAAGCTAAAGAAATCCTGAGAGAAATATGCAGCAACGTGTCATTAAGAGAATCGATGATTCTTTCCTGTTTATTCACATAACTTCTTCCTTGAAGTCTCACTTCAGATTTGCCTGCTTCATGATGGCTCCCCTGATACTGAGCCCACTCACCCTGTTCATGCCATTACTCTATGTCCTTTTGGCCCCAGATTAGTGTAATGAATTTGAATCTCATTTTCTCTTTAGCTCTCTTACATGGGTTTCATGGTCACAGACATCATCCGCCTACCTATCCTGATGGACCTGGAACGAAATACTAGTCTATTGTTCTCTTGCAATGAATAAAGTGTCCTTGCTCCAACCTAAGGCCAATCCTCTACTTTTGTACCCCTTTCTCTTCTATTCAAGGATATTACTTCTTTAAATGTCCCATCAATATAATTTCCTCCTTTACTTGGTCAAACATATTATCCTGGACAGCCTATCATATAATCATCAGCAACAATAACCACCCTTGCTTGACACTCTAATCTCCTTCAGCTATTGACCCATTTCTTTGCTCTCCTTTATAGCCAAGATCCTTGCAGTCCACTTTCTCTCCTTTTACTCTTCTAAAGCCCACCAGAATTAATCATTTACAACTCCCCCTTTAAAGTTCTTATCAAAGTATCTATGATGTCCATATTGCCACATTCAGTGGTAAGCTCAGTCCACACCTTCCTTGAACTATCCACATCACTTGGCACATTTGATCATGCCCTCCTTCTTGAAACATCATACTTCTTGGTTTCCTTTGCTGGTTCCTGCTCATCTTTCTCATTTATGTTAGAGTGCCCCAATACTCAGTCCTCAGGCACCTTCTTTTCTCCATCCTCACTCTGCAGCTAATGCCATCCAGTTTCATGGCTTTAAAATTATAGGCTAGAAACTCCCAAACTTCACTCTCTAATCTGACATCTCTCTTGGGCTCCAGACTCATACCAATCTTCCTACCTGATATCTCCACTTGGACTTCTTACAGGCACTTTAACTTATGTTCCAAACTGAACTCTTGATGTCTCATTCCACTTCATCACTCCCCCTAAATCTACTCCTTCATGGTCTTTTCCATACCAGGAAATTACAAATTCGTTTTTCTTGTTCAGACTCAAAACCCTAGAACATTAGCAAGGAGGTCTCTAGAAGGGTGTAGAGCCCAAGGCAATTCAATTAGCCTTGCCCAAGATAATCATAAATCAGAGCTCATTATTGATGCTTCATAGGTCCTTTGGGAAATCCTTTAAGATGCTCCCCAAGTATGTGGTCCACGACTGCTGCCCTAAATGTTTTACCCAATGGACAAATCAGAATCTCGACTCTTTTCCTTCTCTTACGTGCTGTACGCAATTCTTTTGGCAAAACTTATTGGTTACACCTTTAAATTATACTGGAATTCAATCACTCCTTACCACTTTCAAATGCTACCTTAGCAGAGAAGCCTTCCATTTCTTTACTCTGCCTCACTTATCTTAATAGCATTTATCACCACTGACATACATTTGTTTCTTTTCTATTTCCTTTTACTAATATAAGCTCCATGATGGAAGAGACCTGGAACAGTGCTTGGCACATAACAGGTAGCTAACTGTAGTCTGTTGCTACTCCAGTTCACCCTGTTCTCCTGACAGAATAACGTTCCTGAAACACTTCAGTGATCATATCAGATAGCAACCAATCTTTCAGCTCCATCTTAGATGGCATCTTCTTTAGGAAGTCTTTCTTGATCTTTCTGAGTAGATGTGATCTCTCTCTCTTGTTAGCAGAACTGTTTCTCTATCTCTATTATACCATGATAGATAACAGTATAGGCCCCAGGGTAAGACAGAGCTAATCTTGATTCTAGGTTGTGCCACTTACTAGTTTATTAGGTAAATTCTTTCCAACCTGAGCCTCAGATTCCTTATCTGGAAATGAGAACAATAATAGTACCTGCTTCATCAGGATTTTTGTGAGGACTAAGTGAATTAATGCATGTAAAGCATTTAGCAAATTCCTGCCACTCAAATTTCTATTCCTGTTATTGCCATTATTTTTTACTATATTTCTCCATTAGACTATAAGCTACAAGAAGGCAAATACAATGCCTTAACCATTTTTGTATTCTCTAAAGTTTGATGAAGAAATGAAAAAAATGAAGAAAATTAGATTCATATAATAAAAAATAAAGTAACTGGTACTTCTTGATCTCTATTCTTGAAGCAGCATAAACTGAAGAACTCTTGGGTGATATTTATTTAAACCAGCTATTCATGAAAGGATATCTGCTTTAAAACTGAGAAAGTTTTTGTTTTTTCCAGATCTCTACTGTAGAATGCACAAAAAATAAAAGTGAAAACAAACTACTGCCATCTACTGATGATTCATTACAATTGCATAAATCAATGAAAAGAGTTTAGAGACTAGAGAGTATCAATTATTCTTTCATTCAAACCACATATGTGGGTATATATTAATATGCAAAGCACTGTGGGAAATATGAAGATGAATTAAATAACTCTGATTAAAAAAATAAAAACATTATAATACCTACAGTATGACAGCAAATATCCAAACATTACATATAAAAAATCATTTAGAAAACACACTTTCAACTAAAAAATGGCTTTACAGAAAATAATGCAATGGAATTACTATAATAAACCACCATGTTCTATATTAACTATAGCTAACATGTATTAATTACCTGTAACTAGTACTGTTCTAATTGCTTTCACATAGATCATCTGTTTTTTCCCTCAGAGCAACCCTACAAGATAGACATTACTTTTACTTGTATTTTGTAGATGAGGAAACTAAGACTTGGAGAAATTAGAAAATTCACGCAAAGTCATGCATCCAAGCAGGAAGGATGAAATTTGAATCAATCAGGATCCAAATTAACATTTATTAGGTACTTAATATGTACTAAGCATTGTGATAAGCATGACTTGTGCATCATCTCATTTGAATTCAAGAGGTGAGTCCTTGTACTAGGCCATTGGGAGGAGATTTTAAAAAGGCCACGGTTCAAGCTTTTGGAAACTCGTCATCTGGTACCTCCCTCCAAACTAATGAGCAAAATAAAGCAAGGTTGTCAAACTCCACTGAGCCTTTGAGGGTTTTAGGCTTAAAAGAATTAAGAGGGGGTAACTGTCCATGTGTACCCATGTCACATAAGCACCATTTTTCACTCTGAATGAAAAAGCTGTTGTGTGGTCTTGCCAGGCAGTTAAGTTTATAATTTCCTCCTACCTCCTTTATAATAGATGTTTTATTAGAAAACAAGGAAAGAAAAATTGTGCAGATAAATTTCACATAAGTGTGAAATTGCTTTTGTTTTTGTTTTCCAAGTGGGAGGGAGACTTTAATACCTAAAGCTGAGGTTCTACTGGGGAAGCTAAAAAACTAACCTGGGAAAAGATGAGACAAAAATTTTCCTGAAATTAAGTTTTAAATTACAGTCTATATTTGTCATAAGCATGATAGAATCAGATACGGACGGTTTGATTCCAGCAATAAAGAGGCATCACAAGAAAAAAATGTAACACACTGCACAAATGAGTGAGAATCAATAATACATACTTCAGGTGAAAAAGACTAAGTCTTTTCAACCACATGGTTTCAAGGGAAGTTCAGAGTCATCCAAAAAAAATTAATCAATTGAATCATTAAACATGTACTGCATACCTATTATATACCTGAGTCTTAGAATCTGCTGAAACTAGGAATCACTCTCGTCTCTAGTTAGGCAAGGAGATTAAAGTTTCAGGACGCTGAAAACAGAAAGAAACCAGAGGGGTGGTACTGTTCCTTAACTTCCTTTCAAAGACAATGTAGAGAATATTCATATATTACTCATTGCTTATAGCTTTCTGTCAAAGGTGGGATTTCTCTGAATATACAGATAGTACTGGACTACTGAAACATCTTGTTTTGAGGTGTAGACATTACAAAGATTAGTCTGTAGCTCAAAACCAATTTTTAAGGGATACCCAGGCAACTGTTTGGAAAAGAAACTATAGGCCTTTGGTGAAATCCAGTCATAAACCATCTACTTGTCTCCTTCAGAACAGTAAGGGGCAAGATCTTTTTTTACTCTATAAACAAGTAAGTATAATTTCTAGACCAAGAAGCGCTTGTAGCTGGTTGAATGGTGGTCCCCTAGAAATATGTACGTGTCCTAACCCCCAGAACCTGTGAATGTAATCTTATTTGGAAAAAGGGTATTTGTAGATGTAATTAAGTTAAAGATCTCAAGATGAGGTCATCCTGGATTTAGAGTGGGCCCTAAATTCAGTGACAGGTGAGAGACTGAACATGCAAACAATGTCTAGACTATATATAAAAACAGAACTCTGACCCACAGTCTGCGGCAACCAACCCAGGAAACCACTCATTATCTACAGCAACCAGCCCAGGAAGGTAGCCTGCTCTCTATAGGTCAGACTTGTAGGAAGTCAGACCACTATCTCTAATAAAGATTCAGGAGTCAGGCATTAATCCCTGTAACAACTGGTCCCAAAATGGCCAGTGCTTGATTAATAACTGAGAGTTTCCCTAATTTTTGTCCCTACTGTGACTTGGGACCAATCAGAGAAAGCCAAATATGCACCCTTAACCAATCACAAAGGATGCCCCAGTTCTAGTTAGCCCATCTATAGTTTCCGCATGCCAACAGCCTCCACTCAGGGCACACCTGAAGATATCCCTTTTTTCCACTATAAGCTTTCGCACCCCTCTGCCCGCCTTTAAGTCTCTGTCAGAACACAAGTAATGGTGGCTGACTCCCTTGCTCTAGCAAGCTCTGAGTAAACAGCCTTTGTTTACTATCATATGATGATCTTTTCTTTGCCACATGGGTGCCCTTATATGAAAGATGTAGAGGGAGATTTGCAAGTGAGTAGACCATGCGAGGATGGAGGCATAAGAAACCCAAGTCATGCAGCTCCAAAGTAAGGAACACCTGGAGCCGCCGTTAGAGGCCAGGAAAGCTTTGAAGGGAGCACGGTCCTGACAACATCTTGATTTAAGACTTCTGCCTCTATAATGATGAGAGAGCACCTTTTTGTTGTTTCAAGCCATCTAGTTTGTGGTGATTTGTTATGGCGAACTTAGGAAACTAACATGAGCTTTTCACAAGGATATTTGCATGTTACATGTCTTTTTCGGGAAGGACTCATAAACTCTACCGTAAATGTCTTAAAAACAACTGTTCCCAGTTTTTTTAAATTCTAATTGTTTTCACAAGAAGGATTTACATGGTGATGTAAGAATATCTGGGGATTTTTCCAATGGTTCCCCTTAATAGCCAAGCACTATCTCTGCCCACAAAAAGTTCTAAGTCTCCGTGAAGGAAACACCCATAGTGAAATAATGAAAATGCAGAGGTACAGGAGATGCTCTCTTGGTCTACCTACACTTAACCCAAATCCATTAACTCATTCTGTTTTCTTTGTAAATCACAAGCTAATTCCCACATCATGCTGAATGCTGAAGGGTAAGGAAGCTACCCTCCAGGGAGTCCGCCCACTCCTGCTCCTACCAGTTGACTCATACAGTGACAATGTCACTGGTGTTTGTTCTCCAAACCTGTTTATGCCAGTTGTACTTCTCATTATGCTTTCATAATTTAATTAAATATTAGGTAAACCAATGAAATAAAGTTGTTGTCCCTTGAAAGTCTGTGTTTAATATTTTGGAAAGACCCAATTAAGGTTACTTGTTTGAATGTGTGCGATAACTAAAAAGATTATAAAGAAGAAATCTGCACTAAGATTGCTTCTCAAGTGTCTTTAAATTATCTTCCTCTTAAAGGAACAAAATCGTGGGACATCTTAGCTGATGTTTAGAGGTGTAATTTATGGAAGAGAGACGAGGCAGAACTCTATAATCAGAAGGCCATGTGCAAAGAAAAGGCCTTGGACTTTCTCAACAGATTAACAAACAAGTACACGGTTGTTCTAGGTTAAAGTAAAATGTTTAAGGTATTATGTTAATACTTTTCATGGCTCTGGTTGAACTGACTTTCCTTTTAAACAGCTTTATTTAGATATAAAATATGTACTATCAAGTTCATCTTTATAAAGTGTATATAACTTAATGTTTAAATAACTTTTTCAATTTATTGCTTGGTTATGGGTCCAGATTGCATCTATGAGAGAGCTTTTCCTGTGTGGACAAATTACTAAAGAAGAAGCAAGTTAATTCTGCGTGGTGAGGGGATGGAGATTCAAGGAAGGCTGTTTGAGCTTGAAGGGTCTGGAACAAGTAACAATTAAATAAGCATATAAAGAGAAAGGTGTTCTAAGTAGAAGAAACAGCATTATGTAAAGGATGAAATTATGTGGCCTTCCAAGAACAGCCTTTAGTTTGAGTGGCTTGTTGTGAGTTGTTGTTGAAGAGGGAAGTGTTTTTTCAAAACTGATTATCCATCTGAATCATATATAAGGATTAAAACAAAACAAAAAGCGAAGCAAAACATGCGCAGACCCGACACCCAGAGTTTCTGATTCAAATGTTTATCTGGAGTGAGGGGGAGGGGCACGTCCCTAGATTTACGTTTTTTTGTTAAGTTCCACTTTAGTTCTTAGTTTTGATGTGTACTCAGGATCAGGAGCCACTGGAGTGAGGGGGAATGGGGATGAGGAAAGAGAGTGTGAGAAGATGAGGCCATAGTCTAAAAGCAGATGGTGGAAGGAAATGGTATGTAAATACAATATAATAACAAACTTTCTCCTTCCTGACAGCTTCTCTATTTTGAAATATTTCCTTTTTAACCTTTTACTGTTACTGTTGCATTAAAGAGAATGAATTCCCACCATTATCTATAAAAACAGATAAATATTTTACAGCTTTGTAATAAAAGACCTCTTGCTTACAGTAATATTTAACATCAAACAAGCTCAGGGCAGAGTGCACCTTCCCATCAGGTGTACCATATACCACTCAGGGTTCTTAACAAATGTCCAGCAAAAATAATGAAAATACAAATTTTGACAAAAACATCTGCCAGATACTGAACAGTGGGCCCCTATTCTGGGTTGGTGACCCCATTCTCTAGTCAAATAGCATAGCAGCACTTGCCCGCTTCCAAGTGCTCTTCTAAACTCCCAAATATCTAAGATTCTTTCCTTCAGGTACACATTCTTCAGCACCTATCATCTGAATAACCATCAGAAAAAAAAGGGACTTTTCCTTTCATCATAACCAGTTCCACAGGACGCACCCTTTCTCCTACTCTTTGACGGTCGGAGATATTTTTTGCCTTCCATATACATAGTAGCTGTTAAATATTTTTAAATAAATGAATGTTATACTCTTTGAGGGCAGAAAAAGGATTCTAATTTGCATCCTTATCACCATTCTAAGGGCCAGTGCCTTCTAATTTTCTACTCGTGGCATATATTTTAAAAGGGCACACAGGACATGCGTTTGTCAACACGAATGAACAGGCTGAGCTGTAAAAGAGTCCAGTCAGCAAGTTAGGCGGGATCAGCAAAAAGGAAAGGAGGGTTCAGCCAACTTGTTTCTGGAAACAAAGCAAGACAGAAGGGGCCCGGGGGAGAGAAAGAAAAATCCGCCAAGGAGGCCCATTAATTGAACCTTGGATGGGACACAGTGCCAAGTGCTGCCGTAATGAGGTCCTCGGGCCTGGCTCTGGTGAAGAAACCAAGTGTGACAACCGCGCTGCTGGGCCGGCCTCTCGTCGTGGCGCGACGGGGAGCGCGGCCGTGGGCCAGGGGCTTCCCTCGGCGCCGGGAAGGGAGGCGGCGACCCACCCCAGGCCGCTCGGCCGCGCGCCCCGTCGGGAGGCCCGCCCCGCTCCCCTCGCGGCCCGCCCGGCCCCGCCCGGCCTCCTGCCCGCGGACACGCCTGGCTCCGGCCTCACGGCCCGTCAGCCGCTCGGGTTCCCGTTCCTCCTCCCGGCGCGGGGCCGCGGGTGCGGGCTGACGGCCGCCTGACCCGGAACTGCTGACGTTTCCCCCGCGCTCGGCGCCTCCCCCTCCCCCCCCCCCCCGGATCCCGCCGCCCTCCCTGCGCCCTGGCGGCCGTGCCTCGGCGCGGTCGGGCGAATGAGGCGGCTGAGGCGGCTGAGGCGGGACGGGCGCCGCCCACACAGCCGCGGGCACCCGCCTTCGGACCCCCAGGGTACATGCTCGCACCTCGCGGTTTCGTTCCGGCTCAGGACCGGCGTGGAGGGCGGCAGAGTGTGCAGAGTGCGCAACCAAAAGTGACCTGCGGCAAGGCGGGGACGAAGAACAGCCTTGGGTGCGCGTCCGACGGTCAAAAAGTCCCGAAGGGGCGGGAGAAGCCGGTGCAGGTGTCCGGGCAGGTGGGGGAATCGGTGCCCCCTCCCCCAGCGGGGGCCGAGCGCGGACCTGGCGGTGACAGGCGCTGTGTGGCTTTTCACAGTGCAGAGGGAGGGGGTTAGGAGTGGCGGCAGGAGAAAACCGTCCTGGCAACGGGGGTGGGGGATGGTCACCAGAGAGACTGGCAGCCTGGGGTGGGAGGGCAGTGCTGGGGGTGAGAAAACCTACTCAGGGGCAGTGAATAGGAGAGTAGGTAGGATGCACTCCTGATCCGAATCGCAGTTGCTTTTGTGATAACTGCCGTACCTGAGTGTGAATCTTGGGGGGAAATGTATCAGTCATCTCTGCTATTCTCTCCTAAGAAAGCAATTAAAAAAAAAAATTGACAAATAGTTGATTGCCAATAGTATATTCGTTTCCAGTGTACAATATAGTGATTCAGTACTTTATAGGTTATACTCCATTTAAAGTTATTATAAAATATTGGCAGTATTCCCTGTGCTGTACTATATATTCTGTATCTTACTTATTTTACACGTGTTAGTTGGTACCTCTTAACCCCCCTTTCTCTTTAACCACTAGTTTGTTCTCTATATCTGAGTCTGTTTCTGAAAACAAACAAAAACAACCCTGCAGTTTTTAAATACAGCTCCTTTTAACCCACTGAACTTAGGGCCCAGATATTTCATATGAAGGGATGTGATCTAACATGCCAGTCACCTCAGGATAATGATATATCAATAAGTTGACAGCCTGTAATTAAAAAACAGGACTTGGTCAAGTCAACAAGCAATTCCCTGCTTAAAATTTGCTATCTGAAAAAACAAAACAAAAACTGTTCTTCTGCGGAAAAGATGTAAAGTACTTTCACAAAATGAATTAAGAGATGGCTTTGCTTTCATTGTCATTGTTCTCATGACAAATAGTGGACTGGCTTTTCTGGGAGGAGTCTAGATTCATTACTTTGGTTACATTCTAAAATCAATGCAACTCTTCTTTTTATCCATCCGTAAACTTCTGTTGTAACTATATAGAGATTGATATAATTTTGTATTCCTACTTAAGCTAATTTTTCTTTTCAGGTGAGTTTTAGGGGACACAAAAATCTGTTTTAAAGAATTTTGTACAGTATTGAAGGATGGCAGAAGCAGTGTTGATTGATCTCTTTGGCTTGAAACTGAACTCTCAGAAAAACTGTCATCAGGCATTACTAAAGACATTGAATTCCATCAGAAACCACCACAGTGCCAAGGCCAAGTTCCTTTGCATAATGTGTTGCAGTAACATCAGTTGTGACCATGATAATTGTGAATTAGAAACAAGCAATGGATTATCAACTCTCTTAAGAGAATTTGAGACTGTTAGCAATCCCAGCATGGCTGCCTCTTTGTATACCATTAAACAAAAAATTGATGAAAAAAATTTGAGCAGCATTAAGGTAATTGTGCCTGCGCACCGGAAGACAATAATGAAGGCATTTATTGATCAACTCTTCACTGATGTTTACAATTTTGAGTTTGAAGACTTAGAGATGACTTTGAGGGGAGGTCTTTTGAAACAATCTACTGAAACGAACACGATCACAGCTCAAGAACAAGAAGCAATCCGGAATGAAATAGAAACATATTTGAGAAGTTTGCCAGCACTGAAAGGAGAATTAACCATTATCACATCTCCTTTGATCTCAGGTATGTTAAACACTATCTGTAGATGTGAAAAGCCAGTCTTTTTTTACAGGTAGTTCACCTCTTTTCCCTTCTTTCTTTTGTAGACTGTTGTGAGCTTATGCTCATTAGCATCAGTTACAACATGGGAGTGTCATGGGTGGCCTTGTAGTGTCAGGGGTGTCAAGGGATAGTCCCTTGAAAGCCACCCTAAGTAAATAAATTCACTTTATGCAAATTCAGCTTTAAGACAAATCCCCTAGCCTTCCTTTTAAATGAGATTTATGACCCTAAGCATCTCCTGCTTAGAAATTCTGAAACCTTAACTCGCTGGTGCTTTTCCAGAGGAGTGAAATTTAAAACAGTCAATCTTACTTCTTGGATAAAGGATATTTACTGTGGTTTATATGCTGTTGGTTATAACAAAGACAAATGGGACAAAAGGTACCCTTTGAAGAGCAATAATCCCACAGGGAAGGTAAAACAAGCTCAAAGCAGTATGCAATAAGAATAGATGGAGGTACAAAGGGCTATAGAAATTAGAAGTCATATAACTAATGTAGGTTGACGTGATCAGGGGAAGTCTTAATGAGCGACTGGGTTTGTAATGCTTTATAGCTTTTGTATAGCATGTTTTTAATCTTCAATACTTATCTTCAACAGATATTTTCATACACGGATTTACTACAAGAGCAGGTGGCATATCTTACATACCAACTCTTAGCTCCTTCAATCTCTTCAGTAGTTCCAAACGAAGAGATCCCAAGGTCGTCGTTCAAGAAAATCTGCGTAGGTTGGGGAATGCCGCAGGATTTAATGCGAAGAAATTTTACCGAATAAAAGTAAAATTTTGTTTCTTATTTTGGAAGCTCTAAAGTGTATTTTGGACTCTGCTAATGACTGCATGGACTTTAAATAAGCTATTTAACTTTTGCATCTGGTGTTTATCTAAAATTTAGGATCATGCTTGTGATTGTTTTTCTTAGAGCTATACATTGTAGCCTAAAGATCAGTTCTACATATTTCACTTGGAGCTCCTCACCTCTAAAAGGACAGTTAATTCTCAGAGTATAGTACCACTACCCTTTTTGATTTAGAATGAAACTTCCTGAATGGTAGGAGAGAAAGGCCATTATTTTCTAAATCAACACTAAGAGGAACTAGGGTACAGTTGGTGAGATAATTGTTTCCTATAGAATTCCAGCTTTACTTGACTCCAGGAAAAGTAAAACTATCATTGATTTGCTAATTTAATTTCTTTCAATAAATTGGTACTTTGTGGAAATTACTGCAAGTAGAGATTTACCCCATCTCTAGTGGGAGGTGTTCATGATGGATGGTCTATTTTGAATTTTTAAATGTTAAAGTTTGCTTTGAATAAAATATGCAGACATTAGCATACCAGAGATAAATAAGTAAATTTGTTATCTTATCATATACCTATGGAAGTGATATATTTTATGAATGCTAGTAATCTTAAACTGGTTATATAATTTTGTACAAAACTACCTTCAGAAAAGCTTATGGCATGAGAAATTTTTATTTTCAAAATATTTTTATCTCACATCTTTGGGATTAGACTGATCATGCCAATGATGTCTG
Organism: Camelus ferus; assembly: GCF_009834535.1. NCBI lineage: Eukaryota > Metazoa > Chordata > Mammalia > Artiodactyla > Camelidae > Camelus > Camelus ferus. Next base: position 5,616,497 of record NC_045709.1, read on the forward strand.
GATTATGGGGAGGAAGGAGCCTGAATCTTATGATGGAATCACCACAAATCAAAGAGGAGTCACAATAGCAGCGCTTGGTGCTGACTGTATACCGATAGTTTTTGCAGATCCTGTCAAGAAAGCATGTGGGGTTGCTCACTCTGGTAAGTGGACTTAATTAAAGCTTCTAGGGTTTGACCAATTTTTTTAGCACAGGAAAAGGTATAATTTCTTTCTGATGGACATTACAAATAGTTGATTACTTCACATGGTGCTAAGGGTAAGACAGGGTAGAGCTGGCACACTCATGATAGGAGCAGGTAAAAGGAATGCCTAAGTCACATTATGTGACTCAGAGTATAATTCCCAAAGAAAGCAGTACCTGGGCTGATTTGGGGGATATTTGTAGGATTTAGCTAGGTATCAGTGTTTCTGGGACAAGGGTGCTGTTAACATTTGGGGCAAGATAGTTTACATTGCAGACAAAGTTTGCTTGGCTTTTGAAATTCTTAATGCCAGTAGCACTCCCACGAATAAAAAAAAAAGAGCCTCCATGCTTTTCAAAACACTCCCAGGGGGTTGTACTGCCTCTAGTTGAGAACCCTTGAGGGCTAGGCCATAGGGAATAGGAAGGTGAGACATTAGATATGTCACAGGAGGGTGTCCTTGATGATTCAGAAGCATGTGTAAAGGTATGGAGGTAAGAAAAAACAAGATATGTTTGAAAAATTGCATTTAGTTTAATATGCTGTAGGCTAGTGACTTTACTCTCTAAAGATAAGAACAAAGAAGAATTTTTAGGTGCTATGTTGTGTTAGGTTATGGAATTTTGTTTTCTGCAGGTTTTTAAAAATACTATTTAGATTATCCAGTGGTTAGGATTCTACGTAAAATGAGGAATGATCTTTTGGATTTTCTTCTGCTTGTAAATCTATGACTACTTTGCTTTTTAGATGACAGATAAATAAGAAAATGGAGTGTTTTCTTTTGATCTAGCTAGAGTAATGAAGTTGGATAACTACAAGTCATGGTTAATATTTGACATTGTCAAAAGTTATTTAAAATTTGAGTCTCAGTTATTGGACATAAAACGGGAATATTATTTGTAATTTGTTACTTCCTAGGTTTTGAAACATTACGTTTAAAAGATAAATGAAACAGTCTTGCAAAAGAACAACATTAGATGTCTCACACTTTTTGATTTCAAAACTTGTTATAAAGCTATAGTAATCAAATCAGTATATATGGTACTGCCAAAGAGACAGACACATAGACCAATGGAATTGAATATACAGCCCAGAAATAACCCCTTACATATGTAGTCTAATGATTTTTGACAAAGTACCTAGACTGTACAATGGAGAAAGGACAGTCTCTTTAGCAAATGGTGCTGGGAAAACTGGATAGTCATATGCAAAAGAATAATGTTGCATCCTCATCTTACATCACATATAAAACTTAAAATGGATCAAAGATCCAAATGTAAGAGTTAAAGCTATAAAATGCATAGAAGAAAACATACGTGTAAATCCTCGTGATCTTGATTAGACAATGGTTTCTTAGATATGACACCAAAAGCCCAAGCAACAAAAGTAAAAGTAGATAAACTGGATTCCATCAAAATGAAAAACTTCTGTGCATCAAAGGACACAATCAACAAAGTGAAAAGTCAACCCACAGGATGAGAGAAAATATTTGCAATTCATGTATCTAATAAGGGGTTAATATTCAGAGTGAATAAAGAACTCCTACAACTCAGCAACAACCATAAAAGACAACTTGATAAAAAAACAGGTAATGACTTCAGTAGACCTTTCTCCAAAGATGATATGCAAATGGCCAATAAGCATGTGAAAAGTTGCCCAATCTCTAATAATGTGGGAAATGTCGATCAAAACCACAATGAGATATCAACTCACACCCATAGCGATGGCTAATATTAAAAAATTTTTTTGAAAATACATATTGGTGAGGCTGGGGAGAAATTGGATCCATGCTGCACTATTGGCGGGAGTATAAAATGGTTCAGCTGCCATGGAAAACAATATGATGGTTCTTGAAAAATTTTTAAGTAGAATTATCTTATTACCCAGTAATTCCACTTCTTGAGTATACATGCAAAAGAATTGAAAGCAAGATTTTGACATTTGCACACCATGCTCATAGCAGAATTATTCATAATAGCTAAGAGGTAGAAGCAACCCACATGTCCACCAATGACTGAATAGACAAGCAAAATATATACGATGGAATAATATTCAGCCTTAATGAGGAAGGAAATCCTGAAACAAGTGACAACATGAAAGAATCTTGAGGATATTATGCAAGTGAAATAAGCCAGTTGCGAAAAGACAAATACTGAATGATTCTACTTACACGAGGTGCCTAGAGTAGTCAAATTCATAGGTACAGAAAGATGAATGGTGGTTGCCAGGGACTGGGAAAGGTGGAAAGAGGGGAGTTCTCGTTTAATGGGTATAGGGTTTTAGTTTTGCAAAATGAAAAAATTCTAGAGATTGGTTGCACAGTAATGTGGATTGGCTTAATACTACTGAAATGTACACTTGAAAACAGTTTAAATGGTAAATTTTATGTTATTTATTTTTCCCCACATTTCTTAAAAATGTGACAAAAAAAAAAGTGAAGGAGAGAAGACTAAAGATATAATCCCAGTGGAAACTGAAAGTACAGACCATTTTAAAAAGGAAGAGGAATGTCTCTCTTGTGTCAGATGCTTTGTATAAAATGCTGCATTTAAAAACTAGTATTTTAATTATTTAATTGATTATTTAGCTTAATTAATTTGGTGATTCATTTACAATTTCCAGGTTTTGAAAAATACAGGAACTGCCTCATTTTTAACTTAGATATAAGCTATGGTGAAGTTTTGTGATGTTTCAACTTTGCTTATCTCTTTTGCTTCCTGTTATATTCCCCAGGTTGGAGAGGTACTCTGTTAGGCATTGCTACGGCTACAGTGAACGCTATGGTAGCAGAATACGGCTGTAGTTTAGAAGACATTATCGTTGTACTGGGGCCTTCAGTAGGACCTTGCTGTTTCACTCTGCCAAGGGAATCAGCAAAGGCATTTCATAATCTTGATCCTGGATGTGTACAGCGACTTGACTCACCAAATCCCCATGTTGACATCCGTAAAGCCACCAGGTATGTTCGACTTCAGTCCAGAACTGCAAGTTTGGTTATTTCTTATTCCTTCTAAAATGAAAATTATTTTAGGGAACAATCAGTAACTCCAAAGAAAAATTCAGGTGGCAGGTGTTTAAGTAGCTGACATACACTCTTAGACAAAAACTCATTTTCAATATGAAATCTTTTCTCATTTAAGTTTGAATAACAGAAATCTTCCAGTATCTCTTATTGATTTACAAGTGAAGGAAGAAACAGTTGGCATTTAGTTATAAGAGATCTACTTTAACTTCATATAGAAAAGTTGGTACTTTTGTAGGGAAAAAAATGGCACTTCACAGCCATTCCTCAGCTGAATTCTCCTAAATATAATAAACTATCAGGAAGCTAATGTTTAAAAATTATTCTTATTCTCTAATTAAATAGAGGAATATATTTTTCAGCAAAAAATATTAGATAATATAAACACACAGTCACTTTCAAGTTCTTTATGGTCCCTTGTATTTTTGAGCTTATGAAGTTTTGCTATTAATAGTTATTAAAAATTGTTTGTCACTTCTACAAAGGAAAATTGATGTCTGATTTGATTCGAGTAGTGCAACCTTACCCAGATTCCGCCTCATTTAGTACATAAGTTAGAAAGGATTGAAACAGATTCTTAAACGTGACTTGTGGAATAAGACTCGTTAATTTATAGTCATGTTTCATACCATAAAGTGTTTATGGAGAAGCAAGTTTTCTGTGAAAAATCTGGTTAATAGGAGGCAAGGATATGGGAGAGCCAGATGACTACAAAGCATGGTCTGTCTGAATCAAGTGAATCTTGTCTCCAAATACCCTGGTAACCATAGAAGTTTCTTCTCAAATGCATACTTGATTTTGATTATAAAACAGATTTGTCTGCAGGGCAACGTGGAGGTTGTATACTTCACATATGAACTTAGGTAATAAATGGTGATGAAATGTACCGTTTCCTGACAGGACAGTCCCTGTTCTGTAAATGAATAACAATTTGCATTGTTCCAAGCAGATCTTTCCCAGAATTCTTTTATACCAACATCCATACTTTTTTCATATTGCTTTGGCTATTAATAAACTCTTTCTGTCTTTTGAAATACGTGTATCCTAAGGATTCTTCTAGAACGAGGAGGAATTCTACCGCAGAATATTCAGGACCAGAACCAAGATCTCAGCCTCTGTACATCCTGCCATCCTGACAAGTTTTTCTCCCATATCCGAGATGGTCTTAACTTTGGTACACAGATTGGCTTCATATCAATTAGGGAATGAGGTACAGCAAGGTTCTCCCTTCCCCTCCCCTTCCTTTTCCTTCCTTCCTCTTTCCACCTTTCTCTCCCCTCATTTTTGAAAAGAATTATATTTTACTCCTTTATTCCTATAGGAACAATTAATTTCCTACTTTTGAGTGAAGCAATAGTGGTAGAAATTTAATTTTCAGTGGCACACTCTAAATATAAAGAGCAGCCAGTCCTTTCCCTGGATAATGAAGAAGAATCAGGCAGACATATATTAAAAGTATAAAAATAAAATAATTTTTGGTTTAAAAATCCTGTATGGATGCCATTCAGCTCTCCTATGTACTTGGCGTCTGTAATTTCCTGTCATAACGTCCTTCGACTTTTCTTTTTTTATTCTTTTTATTTTTGAGAAGAAATCTTTGCATAGAAATTCTAAATTCTATAATAATAAGAAATCCACACATACACAGACTTGCTTGATTTTCAAGTAGATTTCCAACTGATTATAGCAGGAATTGGCCAATTTTCATTAAAGGGCCAGATGGTACATATTTTAGGCTTTGTGGGACATGCAGTCTCTGTCTCAGCTATTCAACTTTTTATTGTAGAGCAGAAGCAGACCGGAGCAATACAGAAACAAATGAGTATGGCTGTTTCAATAAAACTTTATTTACAAAAAAAACCAGCTGAGGGGCCAGAGTTGGTACACAGGCTGTATAGTTTGCTGACACCTGATCTACAGTTATAGAGTAAGATAGAGTTTAATTTCATTAAATTGGTATTTATTACAGGGTTTTTAAAGAGTTATACAAAAATATTTCATAATAGTGATTTAGCACAGACCTATTAACAAATGTCTGATTTTCCTTAAGTTTACTTTTAACTGAGTTATTTTTAGTTTTTACAATGTCTTTAACTCTTTAGTATACAAAAGACTTTAACAGACTTAATAATTGTTACTTTGATATTTTACCAGCACCAGTAACGGTCTCATACTTGATTTCTGTGTATTTTTACAGGTACTTGACTAGATTTTTGCCTGCTTCCTGCTTCCTTCCATAGTGATTGTAAAAGAGAAATTTAACTGTTTGGTGTACTTAAAACCAAAAGGATTATAATGGATAATTCATCTTTAGGATACATTTTCATTATTGTCCACAGCATTATGATTTTCCTTGATTCTAACAATAACTGACAAAAATCAGCATAATGTAGCTTATATGTTATACAGATGAGGATTATTCTTAAAAGTTGTTCTCTGTATTTGTCACATAAATCAGGAATAGGTCTGTTCAGTTCATTATTTATTGGGAATGCCTTTATCTGTCAAGTGTTGTATGAATCATAGGTGAAATCAAGATGAGTAAGACTTTTTCCTCTGAGTCTAATGCAGTGGAGGAGATAAACACTTTTAACACTTAAGTTTAATCTTAATAGCAGAAGAGTACAGGAGAAAGAAGGATTAATTTTGTCTAGAAAGTGGGATAGAGAAGATATTACAGAGAAAATGGCTTATCACATGGGCCCAAAATATGTAAAGGCTTTTGACAAATAAAGAACAACCATAACAGGTAGAAGGACTACCATCAACTAGGGCATGAAACTCAAAGTGGATGATAACATGTTCTAGAAAGAGAAGGGTGTGGGCGAGAGTTACTGGAAAAACAGGTTGGAAATGGATTAGTTAGGGTCTTGAATGCCATGCCAAAGAGTCTGGAGTTCATTTTCCTGGCAAAGAGTAGTCATAGAAAGTTGGAGAGTGTTTCTGTGTCCTTGGCCTTATATTAAACAGGATGGATTTCACTTGTGAGGGACCAAAGCAGAGAGATTAATTAAAAGGCAGTCAAAATACTTTAAAAAAGAATTATGGAAACCTGAATGCAGTGGAAATTAAAATAGAGGAGAGAGTAGGTGGATTAGAGAGACATTTGGTGAAATGTCCAGATCCTGGTACTAAATCATGGAGAGGGTAGGTGAGGAAGAGTGGGGAAGTCGCTGATGATGACGCAGACTCTTGGCTGACTACCTCGAGTGGCAGCAAAGACGGGGAGGAGGTTGGGACAAGTGGGAGGGATAATGAGGTTGATACACAGACTGAAATACCCCAGGATGGAAATATGTGGTCAATAATTAGAAATAGAGACCTGGAACCTAGGAGAGAGCTGGGGGTGGGGGGGAAGACATTTGGGAGTTGGCTTTGCAGAGACGATGCCTGAGTCAGCTGGAGTAGGCTGGATCATCTGGGCAGAAATACAGGGTGAGAGAAAAGGAAGTCCAAGGATGAACCCTCATAAGAACACTTGCATTTAAGAACAAGAAGCTGAACCAGTAAAATAGAGTAATCCTAGAAGAGAAAAATTGAGAAGAGTCGTTTTGAAGAAAGAAGCCAGCATAGATGTGAGAGATGCTCAAAAAGAAATCTTCAGAAAGAAAATAAAATGAGGACTGAGAAGAAGCCAATGGATTAACCATATTAAGCTGTTCTACGGGTAGTGGTGGTGGAGTCAGATTTCAGTGCTTTGAGGGTGAGGATGCGTCAGTGCTGACTCTTTGCCAATATTTACTAGAGAAAATAAAGCACCAGGGTATTTTGAAGGAAGGGGTATGTATATGTACATAAGTTTTATGGGGGGATGAATAGTTTTAAGTGTATTTGTAGGCTGAAGAAAGGAGTTAAGCTGTTTTCCTTTGGGAAGAATCGTATATATGGTACATATTTTTAATACAAATTAAGGGCACGTTGTACCTTAACAAGATTTCTTATTTCGTATGTATGTCTTTTCTGAATGTGCAGAAAGCTCTATTTGTTTGGTGCTTCTAAAGGGCTTTCATATCCATGACCTGATTTTACCTTTGTCATTACTCTGAAACGCACAGGTCAGGTGTTACCTTCTTATTCAGAGAGAAAACCCGAGCCTCTTTACAGTAGAGGGTGAAATCACGTAACTTGTGATGAAGTCAAGATTTGAACCCACATGTTGTGCCTCCAACTCATTTCAGATTTTACAGTTAATCAGTGCTATCTAAATTAAGGTTTTACAACTTTTTATTAAAATCACATATCCGTACAGTCAAAATTTTGTCGACGTATTCCAGTTTAAAAAATTTAGTTGTAGCCCTCAAGATTTAATATCCAGTGAAAGATGACCATCAATAAACCGACAATGTTAATACTGTGATATGTGTTGTAAGGTTGTCACAACTTAATACTTTGTTTAATTGTTCTATGCACCTCATAGCTCAGCGTGAAATTTACATGAAATGCCTCATTTTTTCTAATTTAGGGAAGGCATGAAATACAAATCATAGGATAGCAATTTCAAACTCATACAAATGTTCTTTTGTTTAATGGTAACAAGAAAGATTAAGGAATAATTCCACACATTGAGAAAGACTGATAATTTTCCAGTTCTTCACTGTGCATTATTTTGTTGAATTCAGGGTATTAGGCAGCCATATTTCATTTTATGCACCAAAATATTCCACAACCAAATAAAAATTATTTTTGACTATCTGTGATTTTGGATTGCCTGTGCCAGAGCATATAAAGTTGTCTGTATGCTGTTTTACTGAGTGAAAAGTATTGATTGAGTAACTCAGAACCAGAATGTAGGTCGTTAAGTAGTCATGTCTTATTGTCACAAAAAGATCTCTATCACTTTTAAGCATCTGTATATAGGTTTCTGGGACTTCTAGGGTGTACCCACATTGATGATTTTTAATAAGTTTTGTTTTCAATCTAAGCACTGTTATTAACTGCATATAAGTTGTCATTTTGTTAAGAAGAAAAATTAAATTTGTAAATCAGATAAGAATTCATGACTGTTACCTCCAAATATCACATTTAAAACTGAAATTTGCCTAATTGTAAATTTAAATTCTGAAGAATAGTGTACTGACTAAACATGATACACTCCATTGCTTTACAAAGTAAATGAAAAAAATGATTTTTCCACTAGGAGGTAGTGTTTCTACAAGTAACTACTCTGTTTCTTGGTATAAAGTTGAACCAATCTTAATCCCTGTATTTTATTTGTACAAAATTTTTTAAAAGGGCATTTAAAGGTCATTGCTCTTACTTTAGAGGTAACTTATTATGGTTCAAGCAGATAAACATCTTTAGGAGTCCTCACCTACCTGGGTCTCACTTCTGCAGAATCTCCAGTAACTTCTTTTCTGTAAGTAGATTTTGGGGGGGGAAATTCAAAGAAGCTCACTCTGTGTCACATGACAAAAGCATAAATAATACCCTTGGATCCAGAAGCTGGAAATAAGAGGACAGCGACATTTGAACGACATCATTTTATATCTCAAAGTGGGATTTGGTACTTGTTTTCACTCAGTTGTCCTAAAGTTACACTTCCACTGTATCCATCCTGCTTTTTATGTGAACTCTTAGAGAATGCCACCAATCTATGGAAGTCCAGTACTTCAGAGAAAGCACTGCTCGGTTATCTGTGTGTATAGACATGGATCTGTGTGTGTGCTAAATGATATACAAGAAATATGCAAGTGTCAAGTATGATACATAGCCCCTTTGCCCCAGCTCATGTAAATTCACACAAATCACATTGGATGCAGTGGAACCATAGATTTCTCGCTGTAAAAATTTTGTAAATCGTGCAGTAAAGAAAGGAAGCATGGTCCCTATGCTTAATGTATGTGTTTATACGCACTCTGGTCTAAAGCACGTCCACGTCCACGTCCACTGTGGGCAGTGTTTTTAAACTTGTGATTTCAAAGATGAGACAGCTGCTATAAGTGCATTGTTCTGTGTTAGGTCATTGCTTAATGAAGGAAAAGAAATCTGCTAGTACTGCTTTCTCCAGATTAATGCATTTAGTTTGGACTCAGGATGATCACATGTCAGTTCTGTGGAAACAAACTTTTCATCCTCTCCTTAGATGCATTTTCTTTGCAGAGAAAAAATGCTTACATCACACTCCCTGTGTCTGTTTGCCAAGTGCCTGAGGTGAGCTGTGTCCTTTCTGTATCTGGAGCAGGCTTTTTTGTTTTACTTAATTTTCAGAAGGCTGGGGTGTCCAGTTACTGTATCTTATTAAACAATTAAAATTTCTAACAGATTCTGTAGTTCAAAATATCACTGTTCCTTTCTGACAGCAGTAACAGAGTCTTCTTATTTCATGAGAAATATTTGTAGAAAATAGATTTGTCCATGGTGACATTTGACTTTTGAATTTTTATTATCCTCCATTTTCTTAATTCTTAGTTTTGCAACACAGCGCTTCCCTATTCCTTCAGCTTCCTTAAGCACGTGTTTTAGAGTTGTATTTGCCCCCCTAATCCTTGTTTCTGTAACCTATGTTTCATATAACTTCATTCTTTGAGTTTTCTGCTTTTAACTACATATTCAGACTTGATCATTGAGTTGTTTGTTGGACATACTCTATGGGCCCCTCCAATGCAACATCCTCTACACTTAACTCATCATTTCCCCTCCAAAACCTGCTCCCCTCTGGTGTTCTATCTCAGAGAATGAAATCATTACCCATGCAGTTGCCTTCTGGATAGAAGCCCTGGAGTGTTTCGGAATGCCTTCCTTTTCTTCACCCTTTCCCTTCCCACGCTACCACTACCGACTTTGTAAATCTACCATCCGTTTCTGTGTCTCTATTTCAACTGCCACAGACCTTTCAGATCATCATCTTTTACTTGTAGTGTTAGAGCAGCCTTCTAACTAGTGCTTCCTCATTGCATCCTTTCCTACACTGCCATTATAGATTGCCCTAAAATGCAAATCTGGTCATATTACATTCTTCAAAATTATTTTATGGCTTCTCCACTGTCTCTGAGATAAAGACCTACTCATTAAAGTTTCTAAGTGCTTTCATGATCTCAGCCCTGCTCACCTCTTCAATTTCCACTACTTTCCATTCTACACCTATATTCCAGTCATTCTGTACTTTTTTCATTTCCTAGAATATGCCATTAAGATAGGTTAGACCACTGAGGTTGGTTTGCACTCAGACTGACTAGAACTCAAATTTGGTTCAAGGTTATTTTCACTTAGGCTTTCTACTTAATTAGCAAAGAAGCAGGACCCAGGACATACACAAAATACACATCTAAGGAATTGAGTACAGCACTCTACTGTCTCCTTAGGTCCTCTTGACGATATGACCAAAATTCAGTTGTCTGTTTAGCACAGTTGGCCCTCCATATCTGTGGGTTCCACATTCATGGATTCAACCAACTGTGGGTTGAAAATACTCAGGGAGAAAAAAACAATTCCAGAAAGTTTCAAAAAAGTAAAACCTGAATTCTCCACGTTCTGGCAACTAGCTACATAGCATTTACTTTGCACTTAACAACTATTTACAGCCTATTCACATTATTTATTATAAGTAATCTAGAGATGATTTTCAAGTATATGATACGTGCATAGGTTACATACAAATACTGTGTCATTTTATATAAGGGACATGAGCATTCCTGGATTTTGGTATCCGAGGGGGTCCTGGAACCAGTCCCCTCCGGACGCCAAGGGATGACTGTGTGTACACAGTGAGTAGTGTGCCAGGCCATGGATAGAAGCTCAGTAGCTTTTGTTCCATTAGGCAGGGTGAGCGGCCGGCCATGTTAAATGTTTAAAGGGTTAACTTCTGCCATATAAGGAAAGTTTTGCTGCAGCTAAAAATATGAACACTTTTTTTCCTGTGTCATTGGGTCCACAGCAGGCCTTACCACGATCTTCTACAGCCATGCTTTCTCTTGTCTCTAGCTTTGTACCTGTTGATGACTGTTCTCAACCTCACTTCTGACTTAGAATCATTCTCTAAGACTCAAATCAGGGGCCACCTCTTCCGGAACATTTTCCTTTTCCTCACTAGCATCCTGTATATCATCTTTTATAGTCTTCAGTGTATCAATTTTTAAATATTGGTCTGTCTACTATTAAACATAACTTTCATCAGAGTAGAGACCATATCTTACTCCATATTTTTAGTATTTAGCAAAGATAATAACACAATGTAATATTCTAACATCTATAGAAGGAAAAAAGGGAGGGAGGGGTAGAAATCCTTTAATGATTCAATGCAAAGTCTGGATCCACTACAAAGTCTACAAAGCTTATTAAAGATAATAAACAATTTTGAGGCATGTGTGTTGTAATTTTTTATGAGGTACTTTTTATATCTTAAATATTTAGTTGAACTTATTTAATAAAACGATACATTAAAGTCATTCTAAAGAAGGAACATTTCTCATGGAAATCTGTTTTAAACTGTTTATCTATGTTTCTTTACCATTCTTTATCATTAGACTTTCCTGTCTCCAACTTATATAGCAATATAAACTTTAAAATATTGCTTTAGGATACATGCGTGCTGTGGGAATCATGTATGTTAGAGACCAATATTTATTTTGCAAAGCTGTTTATTTCTTTTCACTCTTGAAAAAAGTATGTATATATGTCAGTTTTCTTTTTTAAAGCAAAAGATGAACATTGTCACCTCATTCTTGTACATGCATGGAGTGGGGCATGGTGGGTAGAAAGCAGAAATTTGGATTCTTAAACAAAGTATGAAAGTCGTATTCCATTTATATTAACACAGAGAACAAACAACGTATATAGAGGAGGTCTATAATCCACAAAATAGGAGACAACAAAAAGCCACATTTTTATGCTAGCAACCATCTCAAAATAATAAGCTTATTTTAACATTTTCTATTATGTAAAATGGAATCTGGTTGGTATGATGGTTCCTTTATAATGAAAAACTACATGGAGCTTCCATCCTCTGATATAAGAATAGAATAGAATAAAAGTGTGTGGCTTATCAGTTTAATGGTAAAAGTTAGGGGTTTTCAGTGAGAATTAATGGGATGGCCAGAAAAGCTCTTGGGATCACAGGTTGCTATATACTTCTAGAATAAGCAAATCAGTATTGCCACTCTGCTCTAAACGGATTAGACTATAGCTGGAGTACATTTTGGGAAATAAGCCTTAAACAAGGTCAGAGGAATGCAGTACTAATGGTGAGGGGGCCCAAAGCCAGATTATGGGAGGAACAGTCAAAGGGACTAGAAATGAACAGCTTGGCGAAAAGAAGTCTCAGTGGCATTTGGACGACACGCTGCAGATGTTTGAAGTACAAAATGCTGAAAGGATGGAAAAGAAAAACAACAAATTTGTAGAAACTATAGGAAGGCTGATTTTGGATTAGTATGAACATTGAGAAAGGCAATCCATCAGGGGCCTTCAATACCCAGCAAGGCCCTGTCTGCTCTTTTTTCCCAGGCCATTTATCCGGGTTATGTTTGCAGCAAGCAACCTTGAAGGAAATGTTAAGATCCCACTTTGGAGAAAAGGCAGACTTGCTTACTACTTTTTTATAAAAGCTGCGGATTCCCTAAGCTCAGTATTTTTAACCTAGGACAAAGACCTACCTTGTGCATAGGATACACCTGGGCCCCTCTTTGGTGCCCACATGGGACTTGGTGGGTAAGGGAGACTAACTGGAACATGATGTGTATCCTACTTGTTGACTATGAATAATGAAATCTTCCATTATTCATCTCACGTCCTCTGCCAACATCAGTGAAACAGTGATAGACTAATTTATTAGCTCACAAGTAGAAGTAGATCGATGAATCCCAGCCCCAACAAAGGAGAACACGTTAGTGGGTTCCCCATTGAGAGATGTTCAAAAGCAGATGGATAAACCTCTATGTTGGATACTTCATAAGCATTGCAAAAAATAAGGCCCCAGACTAGTTTTCTTTAGATTTTCAATGTCATTCCAATCGCATAAATCCTATTTCTCTTTTTAGGAAAAACAGAATATAGGGTTAGACTTGTCTGCAGAATACCAGAAGATTCTAATTGAGTTATCCCAAGAGAAGAATATTGCTGTGCCCCTCCAACTTGAACCACTGGGAAATCCCTATATAAACATGGCCTCAATACATATTTTAAATGACTCCACCTATTGTTTCTACATATCCCTAATCTAATCAATCTTTATTTGCTTTCAGATAAAGGGAAACTCAAAATTATTATGCCAAAAATGTAATTCATCCCTGACTTCATGTCAAAGCTCTTAGCACCCTGGGAAGTCAGGATTTGAATCTCTAATCTCTGCTTTGACAGCCCTCTTTCTTCTCTATTACAAGCTAAGTATTTCTGAGCTGTTTTGTTGGAAATTTTTTCATGAACATAAGTTTTATTAGCATTAATGAAACTTTAGTATCTAATGTGCTGTTAAGCACACTCAATATTTTTCTCTCATTGCTGAAAGCCTCTGAAAATGTTTATCAAAATACTTTGAAAAATGTGTGTTAAAATCTGGTCTAGCATTTTGAAGGAGAGGTGTGATCCAGGTGACACCTGCTATCACTGAACATAAGCAAAACTTTAACGTTAACATCATGATCCTAACCTTTTTTGTCTTTTCCTTTGCAAATGATTTGTGCATCATGCACATTCATCCACTGGGTGGCAACATGTACTCAGGAATGTTTACCACTTCTAGCTCCCACAATCTAACTGAATTTAAGACATTAAACGTTTACATCTGGAAAATTGCCATTGTATCAAATCTTAAGAATCAGTATTGCCTGCATTCAAGCTCCTACTTACAGAGATTTTGATAATGTTAATACCTCCTACCATTTACTCTCAAATACATTCTTCTCCCAGTATGTTCACACACCGCACATTAGTGAAATAGATGATCCCTGTCTTGACAGCCATCTTTGTGCCCTATTACAAGTTAAGTATCTCTGACTTGTCTTACTGCAAATTCATGAACCTAATTTTTATTAGCATTGACGAAACTTTAGTTCTTCTCAATCCATGCCATGTTATAGTTACTCATACCTCACTCCATAAACACACACATGCTCTTTCTAAGTCCCCCTAAACTATTTTCCAACTCCAATACTATTAGTTCTTATTTCTGTGGCTCTTGCCGAGCAATGGACTTTCGCCTTTTCCATTTTACTTCTTAAATATCACATCTCCTCCACAGTGAAATCAAGAGACACATCATCAATCTCCTATATAACATCATACACATCCCCTCTGGTTTTGCACCACGTCCTAGACAAATAAGTAGTGAAGATTCAGGATATTCATTTAGTCTTGGGAAGTCATAGATTTCCCTTTCACTTAAGTTAACTGTCCAGAGTGCAGAATGAAACCAATTAACTAACTCTGTGTACGATTTATCTTCAATTAAGAGAAGGAAAAACTTCCAAGAAATTAAATTGTATATCAAGTGTGATTACAACTCACAAAAAGTTATATATATTTTAAAAATTGAAAATAAAATAGTAGTAATGGTAGATGCATTAGATGATGAAATTATGAAAGCTTTTGTTTCCCAATTTCTGATTTTCTGTATTTTTTCTATATTTTCTATGTTTTTCTATATATTTTAATGAACTATACTTTTTTCAAAAGAAAAAGTTGCATCTAAATGTGCCTAAGCCATCTTTTATCTCTTTCCTAGATTGAAAACCTCCTGTTTCTTGCATATACGCTTCTGCTATCTAATTTTCCAAAAAGTACCTAATAATATTTTGACATTTCCTTGAATCTCTGCATGGCACTGAGTGTGACGGGATATTTGACTCATTTTTTTAATCTTTATTTTAGAATAGCTTTTAGACTTACAGATAATTGTGGAAACTCCATATATCCCACATCCATTCTTCCCTATTGCTACCACCTTACATTATTAATTTGGTATATTTGTTGTAGTTAATGAACCAATATATTGATGTATTATTGTTAACTAAAGTCCACACTTTATTCAGATTTTCTTTGTTTTTGTGTCCTTTTTCTGTTCCAGGATCCCACCAGGATACCACATTACAGTTAGTCCTTATATTTTCTTAGGCTCTTCTTGATTGCAACAATTTCTCAGGTTCTCCTTACTTTTCATGACCTTAGCAGCTTTGAGGAATACTGGTCAGGTACTTTGTAGACTGTCCTTCAGTTGGGATTTCTCTGATGTTTTTCTAATGTTTAGATTTGGATTGTGGATTTGGGGGCAGAAGACCACAGAGGTAAAGTCATATCAAGGGTAAATACTATCAACATGACTTAGCAACATTGATCATCTGGCTGTGGGGTAATATTTGTCAGGTTTCTCTACAGTAAAGTCACTCTTTCATTCTTCCTCTCCATGTTGTGCTTTTTGGTGGTGTGTGCACAGGCACACTTACTGAGAGTGGAGTTATGTTCTACCTTAAATTATTTGAAATTTTTCTTCACAGATTTGTCTACTCTCCTCCCTTTATTATTTATTCAATAATTTTTATATCCAAAGGAAACAAGAAGATTAATTTGACAAGATGTATGCACCCCAAAGTTCATAACAGCATTGTTTATAATAGCTAAGTTATGGAAGCAATCTAAGTGTCCATTAACAGATGAATGGATAAAGAAGATGTGGGGTGTGTGTGTGTGTATACATTACACACACTATTCAGCCATTTAAAAGAATAACATTTTGCCATTAGCAACAACTGGGGTGGACCTGGAGGGTATTATGCTAAGTGAAATAAGTCATATAGAGAAAGACAAATACTGTATGTCATTACTTACATGTGGAATCTAAAAAATAAAGCAAAGCAATGAACATAACAAAACAGAAACAGATTCATAGATAAAGAGAAGAAACTAATGCTTACCAGTGGGGAGAGGGAAGAGGTGGGGGCAACATATGATACGGGTAGGGGATTAAGGGGTATAAACTACTATGCATAAAATAAATAAGCTACAAGTATACACTACACAGTACAGTGAATATAGGCAATATTTTATAATAATTTTAAATGGTACATACAAATTTGGAGAGTTTATACTGCTTTAAAGAATTCAATCTAAAATTGGGTAAACCGCCACCAGGTGGCGTAAGCCCTCTCTGCCTGGCAAAGACATTTGTAAGTAATTTGTAAGTAACCGTTGTTTTTCCTCTTGGACATTTTTTCAAATTCAGATGGTGAGAACTCGTCTGAATGTGGAATCCAGGTTTATCATTTTATGTGGAGGGGCTCCCAGTCCTCCAGCCCCCTGGGCAGAAATCGTTGACTTATTTTTCTGTCGCACTTCATGTTTTACTTATTGAGTCACTGCTTGTTCAAACTGGCTCCTTCTCTCACCGTTGGCCCCTTCATAAAAACCTCCAGTTTAGCAGTGGCAGGGAAAAAACACCACGGGCTGGTCTCAGCCGACAGCAAGTTCTCTGCTGCTTCTGAGCCTTTGCTCCTGCTCTTCCCTTTCCCTGAAATTCCTCCTTTAAACTCTGCTATCACTGGCTTGCCAGTGTTCAGCAAACATTTGAGTAGTCATTATGGTGATGGTAATATATGAAGTCCCAAACTATATACTCTCTCTCCAACCTGGAATCTGCTACGTCCCTCCCTATCCTCCCAAGGGTAGAGAGCATCTAGTTGGTAAAATGAGCATGTAAACAAATATATTGAAGATATTTACCAGGCATGGTGGTGACCAAGGTATCAGACTTGTAGAGGTGGTCAAGAAAGAAATTGGCCCTTGGGTTAGGTCTGAAGTTAGTTAACTCAAGCAGTACAAATGGATATAGAGTTAAAGATGGTTTTACATAGTGAGATAAAATGGCATGGTACTTCAAAATCTGACAGCTTCAGCATGGGTAGAAGGTATGATGTATGTAGAAAAATGGCCAAAGTTGGTATGAAAAAGAACGGCAGGGACCAGATTATGAGGGCCCTTGAATGACAGGCAAAGTTAGGACTTTATCCTTTAGACATGAGGAATCACGGCAATATTTAGAAAGGGGGATGACATGAACAGATTTGCATTTTAGAAAGATCATCCTCAGATGTATGTAGAATGGACTGGAAAGAGGGGAGACCAGATACAAGGCTACCAGTTAGGAAATGACCATAGAGCCTGGGTGGGGAAGCTAAGGCTTGAACCAAGGTAGAAGCTGCCTGAAAGAGAGGCAGGGGTGAATCTGAGAGATTCAACAGAATTTGATGAGGAATCAAATATGAGAGTAAGGAGAGTGCTGGGTGACCACCAGTGTCCTGGTTTAGGTCACTGGCTGAGTGGTGATGTCATTAATCAGGATAGAGGAGACAGGAGGCTCAGCAGTTTTTAGAGGGTGGTAGTGATGAATATCTTGAGTCTAACTTGGGACACGTTATCTGATTATTTGCACTAATGGCCTTCATACCTCATTAACACATAGGTTAGAGTGAAAGATCTCTGTAAAGAAAAATCTCCTACTATCATTCATCAATCAATCAACATGCAGTCAAAAATATTTCAGGAGTTTAAGTGCAATGGATATTGAGGACCATACATCCCAAATTTTCCAAGATAGTTCCACTTCCTACAGTATTACTCTTTTCAATCAACACATGCCATTCAAAACATAATTAATATGATTTAATCGTTATCGCTTGTAAGACTTTTCTCATAAGTATAAGTTCATAAATTATGAAAAGGTTTAAGGTATGAGTCCTCAGGAATCTGTAGTCTAATCCCGAACAACTCAACACCCAGGAAAGAACGGCTGAGTGGTAAACAGCAGTGTTGTAAGCGTTCACTGGGCTTCCAGAAAGTGGCTGTCATTTTGGGTAGAGAGGGCTGCACTGAGGAGGAGCTGGAACTGCAGCAAGGTTCTGAGAATGAACAGTATCCGAAAGCCAGACAGTGAGTGAGGAAAGCAGCATTAGGAAAGGGACCAAATTGGAAATGACCTCAATGTGTTCAGAGATTGGAGACCACGGCCCTTTTCCATTAGTCTTTGACTCAGCCGCGGGGAGAGGCTGGTAGCCTGAGTGACTCCTATTGCTGCTTTCCTATATCCATCTCCTCTTCAGGATTCACTCCGTGATCCTTTGGCCAAGATATAATGAAATTTCCTAGTTGTGCAGTTTCTAGGATCTGTTCTTTCATTCCCTTCCTGGCTTTTTTCAATTTGCATCTCATTCTGAATTTTAGCTCTTCTCACCTTAGTCCTAAACACTTTTTGCTAAGTTTTAGTGTTCTCTAGTCACCTGCATTTCTGTTTTTGGTATGATTCCCATTTTCCTGTGAGGTATACATGCAGTCTTTTGAGGCAATGAAACTGAAATTTGCATTAGAGTTAACGGTACAATAATGAGATGTTCTAGTATATTTTCGAGAGCTGTGGATAAATAAATGCATGGTGCTAAAAAAAACCCGTAATGTAATGAGACTATATAATAGTGCCTCCTGCATAGTAAGCATTTGATAAATCTTTAAAGATTAATGAATTTTACATAATAACCTATCAAACAAGGATACATTTTTTTTCTGTTACACATTTTTCATAAGCACTTTTTACTGCCAGAGCAAGAGAGGCAGTAGAAGCTCCAGGGGTAAGTGGCAAGGTCATGCTGCTTCTGAGATGATTCCTCCGGCTTCTCCTTAAGTCAGTTCAAGCTCTGACTCCTGATGCTCTGAGGCAAAGTGAGGATCAGGGAACTTGTATGCCAACCCCCTTCTCTCCAGGGGCCCTTGCTCAGGGACATGTAAAAAGTGTATCAGAACATCTGTCCACATGGCTGACTCCACTTTAGCTACTTGTTTACAAATAGGAGTTCTGAGCACTTTGGAAACAGTCTGTTCTTTAAAGTTGGCGAACATTCCTTTTATAATTTGTTTACACTGTTTGTTGGACAAGCTACTAATATTGCTGGCAGAACAAAATCAAAATTCAAGCAGCCTCACTCTGACAATTGATCCTAAATCCCAAGTCAGCAAAGTCCAATTAATGAGGTTTTGTTATCTATATATCTATATGTATGTATACAGGGTTACATGTATGTGAATTAAGAATGATAACAATTTAGAACTGAAGGACATGGAACAAAAAGGATTTCTATTAAAAGCCCACATTTTGCAGATGAAGAGATTTGAGACTGGTAAATTGTTCTTCTTGTACCCAAGAGAGGAGTTCTATATTTAAATACAATCCAGAAATAGCCTCCTTTAGGGATGTAATTTGCTATGATTCCATGGCTCCACTGAGCACATTACATGTTATGTAATGCTCTTCCTTCTATTAGCTGTGTCTTGTCATCTCCTGTAAGTCTACAGCCACTCTGAAGACAGAGATTTTGTTTTATTTATCTTTGCACAAGCCCCACAATACCTGTCCCAGCCCATCCCCCTGTCTGGTACTGGACTGAACATCAGGCCGTCTGCAGGCAGCCATGATCCTGTTCTGAAGTCAAGGAAATAGGCACTAAGGTGGCAGTCTCCTGTGAGCTTTGCAAATTTTCTTCTGCTCCAGGTCATCTGACAGTTTCCCCGAATAATCCTGTATGCCATTTGGAGCCCTGTGATCTCTACTCTTCACATGAAAGCATGAAGCTGCCTCCCTGTGCTAAGGCCCTCCCATGCCATTGTTTCCCCACCCTAATACCAGCAACTGCAGAGGACAGCACTGGGTTGGCCACTCTCTGGTTAATTTAGAATTGCTGCCACTCCTCAGCACCCCCTTTCACGGTGCTCCACAGCTCAACCTCCTCCATCCTGGCACTTTGACTGTCAAGTAACATAGGCAGCCTGTGTAATTCCACCTGAGAGCTAAAGCTATTGCTTGTCTGACACTGTTATATGAAAGGAGGTGAATAATTTGAAAGAGTGAATTTGGACATCAGTCACTCACTAAACAAATATTTATTGAGTACCTGATATATACCATACCAGACCCTTTCCTGGGTGCTGGAGACACAGCAGGGAACAAAATCAAATTCCTGCCCTCGTGGAGTTCATACTCTGGGTCAGGGCAGGACACAACAAACAAATAAATGAGTAGATACATGATACAAAATCACTGCTAAAGAGTAAGTGCTGTGAAAAGACAAGAAGCAGGGAAAGGGAATAGAAAATGACATCACTAATCAGCATCACTCATCATCAGGGAAATACAAACCCAGTCCTCAGCGAGATATCACCTCACATCTGTCAGAATGGCTGTTCTCAAAAAGACAAGAAATTACAGGTGTTGGTGAGGATGTGGAGAAAAGGGAACCCTTGTGTACCATTGGTGGGACTGTAAATTGGTGTGGGCACTATGGAAAACAGTGTGGAGGTTCCTCAAAAAATTAAAACTAGAGCTACAGTAATTCCATGCCTTGGTGTTATTCCAAAGGAAACAAAAATGTTAACTTGAAAAGATACCTGCACTCTCATGTTCACTGCAGCATTATTTACAACAGCCAAGATATGGAAACAATGTAAGTGTCCATTGATGGATGAATGGATAAAGAAAATGTGATATATAGAGATAGATAGATAGATAGTTAGATAAATAGATAGGTAGGTAGATAGATAGTATTCTGACATAAAAAAAGAAGGAAATCCTGCCATTTGTGACAACATGGATGGACCTTGATGGTACCATGCTAAGTGAAATAAATCAGACACAGAAACATAAATACCATATGATCTCACTTACATGTGGAATCTAGAAAAAAAAAAAAGAAAAGAAAAGAAAAAGAAAAAAACCAAACTCATAGATACAGAGGACAGACAGGTGATTGCCAGAGGTAGGGGATGGGGCGTGAAATGGGTAAAGGGGGTCAAAAGGTGCAAAGTTCCAGCTATAAAATAAATAAATCCTGGGGATGTAATGTACAGCATTGTAACTGCAGTTAATAATACTATACTATATAGTTGAAAATTGCTGAGGGAGTAGATCTTAAAAGTGCTCCCCTCTCCAAAAAAAAAAAAAAAAAAAAAAAAAAAAAAAAAGAAGAAGAAGAAGAAGAAAGAAAATGACAGGAAAGGTTCATTTTAGAAAGAATGGTCAAGGAAGACCTGGACACAGAGACATTTGGGAATCAGATGAGATATCTATCTACCTATATATATATGGATGTATATGGATGGTATTTAAAGTCATGGGACAAGTGGGATCATCTAGAGAATAAACATAATTAGTGAAGCGATGTCTGAGGACTCAGCATTGGGACATTACAACGTTAGAGGTAGAGAAGGTGAGGAAGACTCAAGAAAGAAGTTTACGAAGGAAGAGCCACTGAGGCAGGACAAGCAGGAGAGGGGAGTGATCTGGAAGTCAAACTGAGAAAATGATTCAATAAGGAGGATAAGCAACTAAGACCAAGAATGGACCTTGGAATTTGGCAACACAGAAGTTAATGGTGAGCAAAGAAATAGTGTTTTTATTGAAATGGAGGAGACCCTGACAGGAGTCAGACCCCTGATAGCGTGGGAGAAGAGATGGAGAGTGAATGTGCTCTGTGCCTTCGAGGTGCTTTACTACAGAAGGAAGCAGAAAACGGGAGATATCTAGAGAGGCGTGAAGGACCAAGAGAGGCTTCTATTTTTCTGAGAGAAATAACAGCATTTTGTTTGCGTGCAGAGAACAAAGATGCAGCAGAGGGAAACTGGTGATGTAAAAAGGAGAGGGATTATTGCACAGGCAAAAGGCACTGAGATTCAGTGGGCGTGAAGACCGCATTCCCTCCAGTAAAAACATCTCTTTCAGCCATAGACTTACGACTTTTCAGAGGAAGGCAAACAGTAAATTCACCATTTTTGCAAGTGTGCATTTCACTTCTGCTGTGTTTGGCTTTCCCATCATTAAGTTACTGTTCATGATATAAGTGGACTCATACTGATAATAACGTCGTTCTACAAAATTTTAGCCAGTCATCCTTCAGCAAAGTCAATGGTGTCTTAATGGACCATTTGCAGTTTCTAATCGTAGAACAACTTGAAATTTCCACTCTTCAGTGTATGGGAAGTAATCGATCAGTATTGTGATTCAACCCACATGATGAAAACAATAGCAACTTTCTTTCTGTAGCACTCTGATAGTTCTAGTTTGTCTGCTTTAGTTTAGAACTAGGGCTTCCTTCGAGAGAACTAAAGCCCAGAGAAAACCCAAATGGAAAATGTATGATCCTATGAACAGAAAATACAATCTTTTGTTTGGGTTCTTCTTACCTTGGTTTTCAGTACCTCAGTTCTGAGTTCCCTGGCATAAATAAGGGTAGAAACTCACCTGAAGTCCAAGCTACTTTTTACCATCAAAGTATTCCATGGGATGAAAATTACACATAAGTAAGAAACAAGATTTTCAGGACATCAGAGTTATAGTCAGAAAGAGGGAGCACCTTCAGTGAGTATAAACCTTCATTGAGACAGAGGTGATAGATTCCTGTTAATGTAAAACTAGAGATTTGGGGATCTAGAAGAAGCTAGTAAAGATCATTTTTTCCAACCATGTATTTTTTCAGATAAATAAACTCAGTGACCAAGTGATGAAGTCACTTATACCAAGATTTGGAGGTGGTTAGTAGCCATGATGGGTGAATTTTAAAATTAATAAAATGGAAACTAAAGTAGTAACAACAACAACAACAACAATCATGTTTGTTGATTGCTTCCATACACCGGGCACTGTGCTGACCACGTTAAAGTCGTAACTTCATTTAAAACTTACAGTGACTGCATGAGATAGAAAGCAGGAGATTTCTTAACCAACTGCTGCTTTTTTTCACTTACCACTTTGTGTTAGAAACTAAGAGTCAGAAGGATTAAATGATTTGTTCGATATCGTACAACAGATAAAACCGAAATCTAACGTAGGGATAGGGAGTTCAAACCTCAACTCTTCCTGTCGTTCCACGTAACCTTTCTCAGAAAGTGAGGGCAGAGGGGATCCAGTCCAATACCCCCACTTGATACTGGAATCTTTGTACCCTTAAGTAGCAAAAAGCCAACACCTTAGTGAATTGGGCCCCATGATAACGGATATAAAGTGGATTACACATGCTTTTTCCTGTTTTAGAATTCTACTTGTTTTACCAATTGACTTAAACAGCCCATCAAACTAACCTTTATAATATTAAGTAGTAAGTTAGATTTGCATACCTATCCTGGGCTAATAGAAACCTGAGATGTCCAATGGAGGATATTTTGGTCAGTTTTAAAATATCTTGAGTCACAGGCCGTAGCCTTTTAGTGGACTGAATTTTTGTTAATATAAACTATTTTGATGATAAAGGGAAAATTGAATGGACCATTAGGTTCTCCATTCCTGAGAAGGAAAAAATTTGTGGACAGTAATAAGGTATCCTAAGGGCTGGAGTTTATGGCTTTCAGCTCTGTTAGCCACTATGAAGCTATTACTATAATGTTCTATATCAGTATTTTAATAGTGTGTCTTAACAGCTCCAATATTAAACGGCTCTTCATGTTTGTTTACAAAAATATCTGTGAGCTAATGTTTGGAGAACATTCACCATTAACTCTATTAAGGCAAATGATAGGTACCATGTTCCCATATTAAGAAAGAGAAACTAAACGAGAGAGAAATAAAAAAATATGCACTTAATTTGGGTAAAGTATTGAGTCATTGGAAGAGTCCATGATAGGACAGGATTCTAGTGACTACTAGCCTGGATTAAGAGAGTTTTAGTTTTTGAAAAAAATAAAAAACAAAACTTTGGGGGAATGTTAGGTGCACAAAAACAAACCCAACACTAAGTCTTAATTTTCTGTGGCCTATCAGAGAGCAATTTAACTAGCACGTTTAATGCTCGGGCAAGAACTGGGATAATTATGAAAACTAGAAAGGATTAGAAAGCTTAGTGAATCAGGACAGTTTTTCTCTGCCACCGTCTTACACTGGAGGATGTTTGCATTTTGTTCATTTCTTACAGTGAGTTTCATGTTGGCTCTTTGGGGTCTGGATTTTGGTTTACTTCAGTTAGCACAATACTGAATACTAATATTTTGTTCCTTCAATTTTCCCTCCTTTCCCAATTCCCAAGCTTGAGGGATCCCTTCCACGGAAGCTCAGTATTGAAAGCCTGTCTTAGTCTTGCGAGTTTCTTAACACCAAAAAGAAGCCCCGTCAGAGCTACACAGATGTTGCTTCCCTACCGTGATGAGGGAGTGTTGGGGCTGAGCTGGGCGTGTTCTTCAGGTAGCTTTCACTACAGAAGCTGTTAGCAAACACTTTTGTTACATCTCTGGTGGTATCTGGAAAATAATGATAAAAATAAATCAATCCACTGCAGGCCTAGGTACTCAGAGAATATCTTATTTACAGTGGCCAAATATCCTTAGAGTTTTAGGAGCTGTTCCCACTTGTGTGTGTTTGATATAGAAACAGGGTTTCTCTCTCTGGAGAGGATATTTGTTTACACAAAAGAAAGCTGAGATTTTAGAATGTTTTGTCTATGAACCTATGTGTGCAGGCCTACTAGGAACTGATACATTTTCTTTTCTTATTTTAACATTTTATTATTTTTCTTTTTTCATCATTTTTAAACAGATAAGTGGATGGAAAAACTTATCGGTCCTCTTCCCTTGAATCAGAAGGTAAACATTCTCTCATCACAGGATATGTTATTTGGGAAAGGGTAAATTAAAGAGTTAGAGCAATTTGAGGTGGGAACACTCAGCCTATTTCTCTGCCAGTAATGGTGGACATTACTTCATGACTATGTTTGAAATTTTCCTCAGCCTGCTTTTAAGGGCTGGACTTGATCAATTCAAGCATTTCCATGACACCAATTTGAATTTCCTCCATCTGAATTTCACACAGTTGCTTCTAGCTAGAAGGAAATTTGTTTGGCTCTTTATAAAAAATGTTGAAAAGTCAAAAGTTTCCAAGATCATTTCTATTTTTTTCTTTCTTTTGGTAAAACTAAACTGCTTCAAAATTGCCCAATTAAGTAATTATATCCTTCATTATTCTTATGGTTTGCAGGATTATGGTTATAAAAACATTAAATACAGGAAACTTATGTAACTTGTACTAACATCTTTTAGAAATTAGATCCTTTCTTCTTTAAAAATCCTGCCACTTTTCTCTTCCATAGAGATTGAGTCACATGTTTACCCTTTTTGTTTTAAGGCAGATTATTCCATTTCTTTCAATCATGACATCCTTTATTATACATATGACTCAGCTAAGAATTCTTATGACTTGTTTTTTTTTTTTTACATCTCTCTCTTCCCTTTATTTTGGGGAATTGAGTTGGTACACCAGTGCTTTTCTTCCCTGTGAGGGAGCCTCATTGTTCTTATGGCAAAGGTTCCTAATTTACTTGGACATCTCGAGATATAATTTGTTTTATGGTAGTCAGACTATTCTTTCCTTTGGACCAATGCCTATTCTATGCCTTTCCCTTTCTGTACTTTTTTCTACTCATTGTTCAGATGGTCTTGCTCTTCTAGCTAAAGGAGAATTCAGACATTTTCCAGGTATGATTCAAGCTTCTTTTGTCCTATCATAGGGAAAGCAGAAATTACCTGATGAAGCAATATGTAGAAATGAAAGCTAGAAGTTGTGATGAATGAGCTAATTTTTCAAAGTGCCGTGGTCCTGAGTGCCAGCATCAGACCCAGAGCCCAAGCTCTCCCCTCTGATTTCAGATCCCGAATTAGTTTGTTAGTCCTGTTGTCTCTCTCCATGGACCAGTCTCTGAGGGAGAACAGGGGCTAAGAAAGAGAAGGAACTATTTTACACCATCTGGGACAGATTTAGCCCTGGGAGCTCTATCTCCTCCCTTAGGTTGTTGACAGTCCACTGGCATCCTGAAGGAAAAGCATTAGAATTCTTCACCACTCATCCATTAATTAATTAATCAACATGCACAACTACCTACAGGCCAGGTGCTGGGTTTACAGAGATAAAACAAATAACAGCTTCCATTTATTGAGCAAACTCTTTTCTAGAAATTTAATACCTTCTTTCTAATCCTCACAATCGTCTTTGAAGAGAGGAATTGTTACCTCCATTTTACAGATGTGTAGATGGAGGCTCAGAGAGATGGAGTGACTTGTCCAAAGTTACAAAAATACCTGAAGTGAGCTTTTAACTTGGGTCTAAGTCCCAAGTCACTCTCTTTCTCTTATGTCACATATCCTGCTCGTTAACTCCTACTTCCTTCAATACGACTTGGTCTCTGCCTTTAAAAGATTTACATGTGCACAAAAATTGCATGTTGGATGATTCTGTTTATATAAAATGTTCAGAATAGGCAAACCTATAGAGACAGAAGGTAAATCTACAGTTGCCTAGGGCTGGGTGTAAGAAGGTGGGAAGTGACTGCTAATGGTACAGGATGTCTTTTGGGAGAAATGAAATGTTCTAAAATTATTCATGGTGTTGGTTGTACAACTCCGTAACTATATTAAACATCATTCAGTTGTACACTTTAAATGAGTGAACTGTATGATACGTGAATTAATCTCAATAAAGCTGTTTTTTTTTTTTAAATAAGGTTAATAATGTAGTAGACAGATCTATAAATAGCTAACATAACACGAGGCAACATGAAAGCAGATGTGAGTAATGCACTCTGGAAACTCCGGGGAAGGTGCAGTTCTTAAGTCCACGGGGCTGGAAGATGACTTCATGAAGTGGAGCCAGACCTTAGAGCAAAATGAGAATGTTGGTAGGCAGAGGAGAGTGGAGCCTGAGAGGACGGCACGGGCAAAGTCACAGGCATTTCCGAGGGCTGGGTTTTCCTGGGAGAATGGCAAGTCATGGCAAGTCATCCATTTGGAAATAAGTGAAGGGTGAGTGGGGGATAGAGAGGGAAATGAAGTTGGAAAGGAATCCAGCTATACAGAATGATGTGCTAGGGACTAGGCTTTATACACCATGGAGAATCTTCTTCACGGTGGGAGAAAGCACATTTTATTTTTTAATTCTTTTCTATTTAATCGAGCTACAATTGACAAATAAAATTGTGTATATTAAAAGTGTATAATGTGATGATCTGACATAGGTATAACTTGTGAAATGATGACCACAACGAGGTTAATTAACCTCCATCCCTTAGTTACCATTTTTATTTGTGTGTGGTGAGGATGTGTAAGGTCCAGTCTCTTAGGAACTGTACATGACACAGTTCTGTTAACTACAGTCACCATGCTGTATATGAGATCCCCAGAGCTTACTCATCTAGTAACTGAAGGCTTGTGTCCTTTGACCAGCATTTCCCTATTTCCCCCACCTCCCAGTCCCTGGTAACCACCATTCTGGAGCAAGTATATTTAAAATTGGATCTGAGATTCTGTTTTTCTGCATCAGAGATCTAGTTTCAGCAAAACAACGCCATTCATGAAATTAAACTAATGTTGCAAACTTGAGTTTTCTGGAGTTTTTCTTAACATGAATAGTATATAATTGTAAATTTCTTTTCATTTTATAGTTGTATAAGTATTTAAAGTTTCAAATTTATACCTAGTTGTATGCTTTTACTAAAATAAAATAATATAGATTAAAATTTATTTTTTCCTTTAGAGGGAGTTCATAATTTAAGTAAGAGATATTAGTCTAGGAGGTAGAATATTAATCAGTGTCTTCCAAACCTGACCCGGGGGGCCCCATACTGTACCAGCAGACACTCTGGGTATGCTGTGCTACAGAGCTGAGAAGCTGTGCCTAAAATTGCACATGTACAATTATAGGAGAGTCTTTACACAGTCATGAAATAAGAATTTCACAGTATGTTAATGCAAACGTAAGAGTAGGAGAATCTGACCTATTAAATGAAAATTTAGATAGTGGAGCCATTTGCAGTAGTCACTAGGCATGATCACACTGTAGGCTGGAACTTTGCTATGGATTTTATTTGATGATCTCAAGCGTTCTGTAGAGTAATGTTGCTCTGATCACTGCTGTGGATAGCATGAGGGAGAATGGCCCAATATCTAGCAACTTCTTCCCCGTCCATTCTCTTGACTGAACATTTTGACAGACTCACTTGACAGAAACAAACTGGCTGACCATTTAAACCTTCTGCCAAAAGAAAAAGGAAAAACGAAAAGAAATAGAGCTTCACTGTATCTTAACTAACAGGCAGGCATTGGGAAAGAGTAATCTTTTTTTTCCATCCTTTGTTTTGGAAAGACAACAATTGACGCGCCCTTGACTGCAAACTCAGAGTCCATTTTCTGGTGAAAAAGATATAGGAGCTTTGAAAGTGAAAAAAACAAAGTTTTTTCCCCATCTCCTTCTGTTTCAACTTTACAAACTGTTGCATAAAGATGCCCTTCAAAATGATGCAAAGATCCAAGTTAGCACATTTTGTCAATAAGGATTTGTTAAAATTAAAAAATTTCTACTAACTATACTTTGATGATTTTTTAAAACTTAAATATTAAAACATTAAGAAATTCAAATGTTTGTATGTTCCCTACTGTCAATATTTATATGAAAAGGTCACTGCAAATTCAATAAAGAAGGAGTTAAAAGGAATGGGAGGAAGAGGCATTTTATAATTAATTCAGTTTTTATTAAAATAATTGTTTATAATCAGTACTTATTTCACTTGTTTCCCTTACTTTTATTAGTTTATCCAACTCCCTCCTTAATTTATAGAAATAATGTGTAATTTATAGAACTAATGTTGTATATTGAGTAAGATTTAATAATATTTATTAACCACTTAAAATATGGATGACTTAAACACTTTATATTTTTTCTTCCTAAGATAACAAAGCAATTAAGTTACTATTCTTTTATGTATGACCATTTATAAGAATGATGGAATTGAGTGTGGGCAGTGATGGAGTTGGGTGTGTGCAGGAATAATATCTGCACGCACTCACACTCATCTTCTATATTATCTGTGTATTCTTTGAGGTCACCGGGATCTGTACCAGGGTCTTGTCTTTTCCTTGCCCTCTCCTTACTTCCTATTGTCGTCCTGGCATGCAGCACCCATCTGGAGTTGACACTATATGAATTTAGTGTGAGCTCTGTTTGCATCGATAAACAGATTCATTGTCTCTAACTCCAATTTTGAAAGCAAAGTCAGTGTGCGTGACTTGGCCTGAGTGCTCCTGTCATTGGTGAAATCGTCAGGAATTGATACAATGTGTGGGCATTCCTTTCTGGCAGAAAAGCAGAAGCAGAGATTCCTCAATCTCTCAGAACAATAATAATCTTCCTTTTTCTTCTAGGACTCACAGTTTGACCCTTCCCTCTCCTTTTGATCACATAAGACCTCAAATTGCCTTACCAACACATTCATATTAAACTCTTGCCCAGTTAGGAAGTGGAATGATCATTTCTACTTACTGAGACTGAAAAACAGGAAGTGAAACAATTCTTGTGGTCATCGAGCAAATTAACCTGGGAGCCAGGAATGGTCCTCAGTAGAACTACAGAACACTCAGCAGCTTAATAGCTAATGGAAGCAAAAGGAACATGTATAATTATTATCCTTTCAATGAAGAGTTTCAGTGAAATTTTCTGTCTTACACCCATGCTCATCATGCACTTACATCTACAAGTACTAGGCTGTATCTGAGTCTTCCCCAGGGACATTTATGCATCCTAAGACATCTATCTTACTCTAACTTACATTCCTTTCTGTGTTTGAAAAGCTACCCAATGAGATTGTAAATGATGTCTTAACTTTTTGTACCTTCTGTAACTTTAATATCTGTTCTTAGCAAGGATTCCAAAAATAAAAATTAAGCTGAATTGAATTTAGGCAACAGGACAAAATGGACCCAGCTAATCCATTCTAAAATATTGTAGTAATCTACCCAAAGGATAAAAATAGGAAAAAAAAAACATTAACATGGGGCCTTAGGATACTCTGACATATGTGAAAGCAGTTCCTGAAATGTGGCAATTGGTGGTACTAGTGAGTTGGGAAGGTAGATATGCCAATTACAGGGTGAGGAGGTGAACAGTAAGTACATCTGAGAATTAAGAGCAGTGATACAAGCTGAGCTCCTATGTCCTGACATAGCTGTTAGATGTTGGCCATCAGGCGGATCCACCTGAGGGTCCGGGAAACATTGTGAACAAGTCTGGCCAGATCACACACAGTATGAGTTAGGAAATAGCAGAACTCACAAAGCAAGAATGTTTCTGTCTCTTTCGTAGGCATCTAAAAATGGAATTAGCTACCAATGAGAAAGAAAGAAGCAACCAGATTCCTCAAGAGTAGGAGGAAAGGTTTAGATTCCTCTTTTCTTTTTTTTTTCTTAAACGGATTTTTTCTATGGTTAGCAAAACTACGCTCACCCATCCTTTGGTGTTGACAGCAGAGTATCCCACGGTATCTGCCGGGTAGCCCTTGACCTGTAAATCATCCACCTTCTTTCATCCTTGTTGCAACTGGAAGGCTCCTTGTGGGGCAGCATCCTTCTTGAAGCTGAAAATAATTGCTTATCTTTATAAAGGCTGAGAGAGGCCTGAGGGAGGGAATACCAGAAATAGAGAATGGTGGCAGTGGGGAAAAGGAAGCGTGATTAGAGTGGGGAAGGGGAGAGCTTTCAGCTTAGAGGCACATGGACCAGTCTGCAAAGTAACCTTTTCCTCAAAAATTCAATTGAAAGCATTCACAAGTCTGCCCATCCAGCCCTGCTGGCTGGTCATCTTGGCAGCAAAGATCAAAGATGATGACAAAGCCATGTGAATCCTGGGTAGAAAGACATTCCCATGATGTGCCCCATGGGACTTTCTGCCTTCCAGCTGACAGCATCATCTGTTTCAAAAAAAAAAAAAAAAAAAAAAATTTGTGCTTCCAATCTGACTGAAGCTGAGAAATTTTCCTGACAGGGGTGGAAGCTGTAGCACACATGGCCTGTTAGATTTGCATTCTTTGTTTGGTGGGACACAAAGTCACTACTCTATCAACAGATCGAAATAGTGAGAATATTCTCTCTCTCAGATTTTCATACGCACAACCACTCCACCCCCCACACGTGTGCATGCAGACACACATACCTACCTTACCACTTTAGGATTAGGGCTTTTTTTTTTCTTTTATAGTTATAGATGGAATCAATCAGTCGGTTTCTCTGTGTGTGTGTTTCTCTCTCTCTTTGTCTAGTATTTCCTAGACTCATGGCTAACTTTCCCTCCAGATTGGGTGGTTTTAAATTCAGGACAATCTTGATAGAATAAAGACTTTTTACCATTAAGGCTATTCGAAAACATGTGCTACCAGCCCTACAAGAAATATCAAAAGGTCATTCCAAACAGTTTTTTTGAGTGGGGTTTAACTGCTGAAATAAGTGAAATAAGTGACAATTTCTCACAATGGCTAATTTGAAGGGGACAAGAGGCACCTGGAAATAGTTTGGTGCATTTGGTAAAAACATAACAGCCTCCTTCTTTTATGGCAGCTTGTGTCATGGGTTTCTTCCTAGCATGGAGATGTTGCCAAGGCAATAGCTTAACAATCTTCTACATGGCTGCTTTTCACATTAATTCACATGGGCTTCACGGATGTTAATCTTTATAACACACCTAGGCAGCCCAGAAGGGTAGACTGTATTTTTTCAGTCTGTTTTTCATGGAGGGAAAGAACAAAAGGAGACGTTTCTGATCTCCTCTCCCCATTCCAGGACACACCATCAGTCACCAGCCTGTGGGTTTTGAAATGGCCTTAGGACCTCAGGCCAGGATTGTAGGGAAAAGTTCAGGGGATCTAAAGGGAAAGAATGCAACAAACCCAATCAAGGACATAGCTGATGGTCAGAGCTGGAAGGTCTGCTACTGAGACTGTGTGGAAGCCAGGAGGCAGAAGCCCAAAAGGAACCAGAGCCAAAAGTCACAGTTGGCCAAGCTCTGAGCCAAAGCACAAGACAGGAACCAAAGAAGCAGTCAACACCCAGCAAGAATGTCCAGCGTCAGCATCCAGAGAGTGCCCCCATGACCTCCCCTGGTACAGCTCCCTCCCCTGACTTGGGCAGCTCCTTTGGAAAGCAGCCATTGCCGCTGGGCTTGGGGGTGTGACTACCTTAGAGCCAGGATGAGCTGTTTTCAGTTTTTACTGGTTCTACACTACGTAGAGACAATAAAAACAAGCTCTTCGTACCCAGGATGTCTCTGGAGTCATAAAGCTCACCAAAGTATCATGGAGGCAGGGCTTGGACTAGGGTGGACAATGAGGTGCCTGTGTGCCAAACTTTTCTTTTTTAATTTTGTTTTTTATTGAAGTGTAGTTGATTTATGATGTTAGTTTCAGATGTACAGTAACAAGATTCAATTATACATACACATATTTTTTTTTCAGACTCTTTTCCATTATATGTTATTATAAGAAACTGAATACAGTTCCCTATGCTATACAGTAGATCCTTGTTATTTATCTATTTTTATATACTGTGTCTGTTAATCCCAAACTCCTAATTTATCTCTCCCCTGCCCTTTTCCCTTCGGTAACCATAGTTTGTTTTCTGTGTCTGTGAGTCTATTTTTGATTTGTAAATGAGATTTGTATCATTTTTTTTAGATCCCACATATAAGTGATATCATATGATATTTGTCTTTCTCTGTCTGACTTACTTCACATAATACAATAATCTCTAGGTCCATCCACATTCCTGCAAATGGCATTCTTTCATTCTTTTTTTATAGCCGAGTAGTATTCCATTGTGTATATATACCACAGCTTCTTTATCCAGTCATCTCTTGATGGACATATAGGTTGTTCCATGTCTTGGCTGTTGTAAACAGTGCTGCTATGAACACTGGGGTGCATGTGTCTTTTCAAAGTAGAGTTTTCTCTGGATATATGCCCAGGAGTGGGGTTGTTGGATCATATGGTAAGTCTATTTTTAGTTTTTTAAGGAACTTCCATATCTTCATACTGGCTACAACAATTTACATTCCCAACAACAGTGTAGGAGGGTTCCTTTTCCCCCACACTCCTAGGATGCCAAACTCAAGGAGGCATTCACTCTTTGGGTCAAATGCAGGTCTCAGAGGCTCAGAGAGGGGAAGGGTGCCTCTCTCAAGGCCAGGCAGCACTGGCCCTGACACCCAATAGCCTCTATTTTCCTTTGATCTTAGGTCATGAATCCACTCTGAATCAGTCTGTGGAGCCCACGGTGTTTCTTGAAACAAAATTCATGATTAATATTTAGCTACTCCCTGGCATTTAATAATGTAGGATGGATGAAAATAAACTCCTGAATTAATGTAACAGAAAAATGTTGGTTAACACCATAATAAAGACTTTTTTTCTTATCCTTTTGCTGGCCAGAGAGTTCTAAGTACTTTCCCAAGAGTGTTTGCTTCAAAAAGAACAGAGAGAAAGTTACTGAGAGATCCCAGAAAATGTTTACTGAATGAAGAAATAATGAATTAGAACTGGTGACAGAGAGAATGGGACTCACATGAACCCCATGAAAATATTCAGTATCTCCATTTTAGTTCCATCTGGTGATGAACAAGCTTGGCTTATGCTATGTACTAATTTTTTCATGAGTTACCTATATTAAGGGCCCACAAGCTTTTCCGCTGAAACTTCTCATTTAAATCACTTTAGTTGACTCTGATCCCAACCAGGTAAGATGTTAGGGAAAGAATAAGTACAATAGAAATAGTAAAAAACTTTATCCAAGAAGGCTTATTTAAGGTTAATTTTGATTTGGGCTGGTTGTGAAGAGCTCCCCGAATCCATATTCTAAATCTAAGTAGGGATGTCTTCAATTTTCCATTCAAAAGTGATTTTCCTTCTTTCTTTTTTTCTCACTGGGCTCTGCAGGTTGGGCTGTATTCTCTCTGCTTCTGAGGCTCCATCTCCAGGATTTATAGTTGCTGACAACGTGCTTCAATAATTCACAAGGAATGGGACTCGTTTTATGTTCTCCCTTTTCTCAGTTGGCTCAGTGATGCAGACAGATTAAAAACATGCTTTTTGTCAGTGAAATTAGTCGAGAGGAATCAGAGACATCTTAGGAGGAGTAATACTGAAAGAGTTACTGCTACTGAACCTTTTTCCCACCAATGCACAACTGGATAAAACCAGAAACACACCAGGATCTGCCCTGCACCCTTGAATCTTGCTCTCCTGGTGACTGTACTGAAGTTAAGACTTTCCTGTCCAGCCTCCAAAATGTGGAGTTTATTTATACTCTCCGTTGAATGTACTGGCTCTCAAGGTTTAAGGAAGGGAAATCTAAGGATAAAATGAAATTCTAAATTCACTCACTCAGCTTATAACCTGGTCATTTGTTTGCTAATTATCTTAGGAAGATGTTTAAATAGCAACTATTATGCATTGTTGCCACAACTGTCTTCAAAAGAAGATGCATTTTATTTCTGCGTAGCCTCAGACAACAGGGCAGGAAAGAGAAGGCCGCCCGGCCATGACGTTCACTCCTTAGTGTCCAGGAGAAAAAGCCTCCTGGGGACATGCCATTGTTCATGGGTCTTTAATATTAGATGTCACAGGTTCTATGTCAGGCTCAAATCCCCAACCGGCCTCATCCCAGAGGAGGCTGGAGCCTGTCAGGGCTTTCCGTGTCCTGACTTTGTTGATCAGTTCTGCTCACTGAAGTTCAGCAGCCAACTCCTCTCCCTGAGCAAACAAGACTGTGGCTCGAAGGCATCATAAACCGGGATTTCCACGGCCAATTTCAATACTCGGTTCCTCTCTGAAGCCAAAAACCAGACTCACCCAGAAGGTGGACACACTCCTCCAGATAAAGAATATATTTATTTAGGTTCATACAGAAACCAAAGAAGAACAGGGTGGATGAGAAAATCCTACACTGTCCCTTGCAACTGAGCCGAGAGCCATTCTGAAGCCTGGCTGGCCACTTCAGTGGGCTGTGTACCCGTATCACGCCCTTTCAGACTTTGGCATGCCTTGCGTTTATCAGTTTGATTTCAGCATTAGTGGTTTCATAAATTTTTCTTCCTTGTATTTTCCATGTATCTCATATCATTATTTAAAGTGTATTTTGGATAGACTGGTCCTAGCAAATGACTAAAAAAATTATGCTTTCGAACAGTATATTTACAATAGAATATTGCAAGCTTTGCTGTCTGGAAATCAGCTGACATCCGATATGTCCTTATATATCTATATATGTAAATGTACATAGGTGTACAGATAGTTCTAGACATAAATATTAACTATATTTACATGCAGTTTTCTTTGGGTAACTCTATACAAAATTTAACCTCAGTTTCACTTGGCTTTTGGCAATAAATTGGCATCTAGTTTTTTTATCCAATTGGCAAATGCACATAATTACTAAATGAGTTTAAAGAATATAATTTTTCCTTTTGTTTTCTTTAAAATGCAATTTGAGATTGGAGTAAAACAGAATGAATATCAGTGAAGGCCGAGAACCTTCCATAAATTTTAATATGCCAAGCCTTTGGTCCCTGGAACCATAGCCCAGAGGCCTACACTGATCCAGAAATTCCAGTCATCAAAATATGGGTTTTTTTTTCTTACTCCTCCATCATATTCTGGAGCTTGTGGAAGTCCTAAAATGGTTGCCAATTCACTCTTACAACTTTCACCAGGCTGAAGGAAGAACTGACTCCAAAATGTGTTCTATGACAATGACCCTGTCCCAGCCCTCGCCTCACAAAGGTGAGTCCTCCTGGTGTTAAAACTGTCATGGCTCCAGATACAAGTGATGAGCTCTTGGGCTTCACCTTAGGGGCTGCTGGGGGCAACTAGCTCCCCCAGGGATATGCCACACAGACACCAAAATACTCCAATCCAATTCATCTTTTTTCATACCAATACTGCTTTGTAGTCATTTCTGTAATGGTGGGCAAACTTAGTCTCAAGGTTATTGTCTTTCCTTCCTTCCTCTCTCTTTCTGTCTCTCTTTTCCTTTCCCTCAGTTCCTTCCTCCCCCCCTCCCTGAATGACTAGCAGGGGTTGAAAGAGGAATTGAGAAGAATAGTGAGTTATAAGACCACCCCAGAAAGAGATGGGGTATTTTGGATGATGGTGGTGATGGTGAAGTATGGTTGATTTTTGCTATTTATTTCAGAGGTGTATCTAAAAGAACTTGTGATGGGCTACGTACAGGACAATGAAAAAAGAATAATTAAAGATGACCTTCAGAGTAGGCCTGAGCAACTGGGGCCATGACACTAATCAGGATATGAAAGAGTAGCAGAGGAGTATGTTAGAAAGAGGAAATCTAAAGCAACCTAAGGATGGGGTACAAAGTTCTGAGAGAAATGGAACAGATTCAAAGTTTAGATTATCTAATTAACTAGGGAATTCAACTTGGTCCATCTTTTCCATCCCTCTCTGCCTCAGATTCTTAGTTTCATATTCTTTCCTAGGCAGCTATGAGGTTTGGCAGACTTCAGTCTATAATTTTCTACAAACTGGCTTAAATTTCTCAGAGATTTTGCATTTTCAGCAGCCTCCCAGGTGACATTGATGCTGCGGTCTGAGGACATTTTGAGTAACAAGGTTCCAGTCAGACAGACCCAGCTTTGAATTATTTCCTAGCCAATTGTTCGTTGTATAATATTGGACAAGTTTAAATCATCTCAGAGCTTTAGTTTCTTGTAAAAATAGGCACAATATATCTACCTTATAAAGTTACTGAGAAAATGAAATGATGTCATGTCTCTAGAGCATAAAGCAAGGAACCCAGCTCCTTACTCACAACAGGGCTCACTAATTTAGTCTTCCTCCCACTGTGTCTCAAAAAGGCTGTGTATTTATAGCTTGTATCAGAATTTTTAAAAAATCACTGTGAGACCATTGACATTCAGAAAATTAATGTACAGTTTTGACTATTGTTGAGTAACTCCAATGGTCCACATAATGTAGTCATTTGAATTTTGCTGAGGTACACATTGGAGTGCTATACACTGAGGGGAGGCTCACTGGCAGGAGGGTGTCACTTTCCTGAAGCCAAGTATTCAGTGCCAAGCATCCTCATCTCAGCCTGACTTTACAGTTCTGAGCTCATTTTCCTGTCCACGCACATTTTATAAAGCAAGAAAATCTCTGTATTTCGTGGAAAATGCCCCTGTTAAACAAAGGAACAAAGAGAAAAAAACCAAACAAATCCAACCAACCAGTGAAGAGTGTTGGCATGGAAGTGAAGAGAAAGTTAAGAAATCTAAGAAATAGATGATGCTTATACAGCAAAATAGGAGTTTGGGATAAATTTTGGAGAGGGAATGCCACATTGGCAGTGGCTTAAATCCATGATATGAATGCTTTTACCATTTGCTCCATGAAGAAATAAGGAAAGGCCATTCTCAAACTATTTCAATAAATTTTCCAGACAGAAATCATATTACTTGCTTTATAAATGAGTCTACTCCTCTATTTATAGAATTATAAAGGTCTTAAGGGTTCAATTAAAAGTTTTTAATGATACTTGACTGAAATTTATGGGAGAAATTCTATGCTATAATGGTATCTGTGATTTGGTGAATTTGTAAATAGTAAAGTGGACATTATTAACCATTGGATTGGTAATTGCATTGTAAAGAGAGAATTGGCATCTTTAACTTCCTGATTTACAATAAGGCCATGGCATTTGTCAATAGATATTCAACACCATATATACAGGCTGCATGCTACAAAGTATAGGGACAAATAAGACATGGGTCCTACCCTCTTTTGAGGAAGGGAAAACACTGGTTCCACGATGCAAATATAATCTTGAAAATTGGGAGAGTAAATTATCTTGGGGAAAGAATATTGGAATCTATGTCTGGCAGATGGTCATAATATTGGTGCATTTAAACAGCTATTAATTCCCCTGGTAATCATCCTGGGAGACAAAAAGCAGATACCATTTATTATGCTACTAAAAGCACAGAACTAGCTCTAAGAAATCTGACATATCCTAGAAGTGATCAACAGATCTCAGCACTTTGGATCTCTGTGAAGTCACTTAACCTTGCCTGGAACTCCCTGTGGTGGCTAGGGCTAACACGCCTAAGGATAGAGATAGATTTCCACAAAAAATAATTTTTACACTCACATCCATAAAAGAACAGCAGTCTCATTTTCACAAGGCTCCGATCAGTCTCAACACTGCCTTCCTTTCATTTGAACTTGTAGTCCTTATTGGAGAGATGATTCCACACTCTATTGTTGTTTGAAGAGTCTTGAGTTGAATTCTGAGGATACATTAGGCTATGTTGCAGAAAGACTGGTATTTCCTGGGGCAGATTAAGGGGAGTGAACCACAAGATTGATTAAAATTCAATTGGACGCTAATTCCTTCATATTATCTCCTGAAATCCTCACTTAAAATGCAAATAATCCAGGGAGGGTAATACCTTAAAAAGCATGAAGGAGTAAGCTATCAAGAGAGCTGCCAAGGTCTATTTCCCTCCTACTTCTAACAATTTCCACAGAATGTCACTCATTCTCAGAAGTCTTTTCAAGACTTTTTCAAGAATTCACTTGAAAGACTTATGAGAGATTTCCTGATCTCCTGGGTGGAGGTGGGCTATCACCCCAGTTTAGTGAGGAGGGAAAGTGTAGTGTGGCATTCAAGTAGTCTTAGTCAAAAGGGGGAACTAAGCTTTTGTTGAGTGTCTCCCACATCCCCAGCTCTGTCCTATGAGCTTTGCATAAGCCACCTCATTAAATCCTTTCTCCAATGCCATTATGCTCTTATGACTATCACCATTTTGCTGATGGGAAACTGAGGCTACGTGAGGTTAAGTCACTGCCAGGAAGAGTTGATAAATAGCAGATCTTGGAATCAAACTTGACTTACCTCATTACAAAGCTCATTAGCCCCAGAAAAAGACAGGAATCTCACCTAGGAAACTTGGTCCAAGGCATTTTGGTTTTCTCCCTCACCACACAGGTCTACATGATTCTGACTTGTTGTACAGAGGCTCCTCAAGAAAAGAAATGTAGAGGATGAAAGCTTAACATGTTAAGTGTTTGAGACCTATTATTGAGCAGGACTGGAGTAGCAATGGAAGAAAGACTATTTCCCATGTCCTATGCTGAAAAAGCGCCTCATTTCTTTATTTTTAGAATGTTTACAAAATTATTCTGTAACAGAGATAAATACAATCCTACCACATGATCCAGCAATCATGCTCCCAAATGAGCTGAAAACTTATGTCCACATAAAAAATTATACACACATTTTTATAGCCACTTTATTCATAATTGTCAAAATTGGAAGCAACCAAGATGTAATTCAATAGTTGAATGGATAAACAAAGTGTGGTACATTCAGACAATGGAAAGTTTTCAGTAAAAAGAAATGAGCTATCAAGCCATGAAAAGACATGGGGAAAACACATTGCAAGTGAAAGAAGCCAATCTGAAAGGCTATATACTATATGATTCTAACTTTATGACATTCTGGAAAACAGAAATATGGAGAAAGTAAAAATATCAGAGGTTGCCAGGGGTTCAGTGGGGTTGAGGGGGTAGGGGAGGGAGATGAACAGCAGGCACACAGGCATTTTTAGGGCAGGAAAACTATTCTTCATGATACTGTAATGGTGGATACATGACTATGTATTTGTCAGAATCACAGAATCATACAACATAGAGTGAACCTTGATGTAAACTATGGGGGGCTTTAATTAATAATAATGTATCGATATTTTTTCATCAATTGTACCACACCAATGCAACATGTTAATAATAGGGAAACTGAGCAGAAGTTGTGTGTCTTGGAAAGAGAGTAAATGGGAACTCTGTATTTTCTGTTCACTTTTTCTTTAAACCTAAAACTGCTCTAAAAAGTACGTTAATTGAAAAATCGTTCTAAATATAGACAATATCACAGACAGAGAATACAGACTTGTGGTTACCAGGGGGGTGGAGGGTGGGAAGGGATAGACTGGGATTTCAAAATTGTAGAATAGACTACACTGTATAGCATAGGGAAATATACACAAAATGTTATGATAACTCACAGAGAAAAAAATGTGACAATGAGTGTGTATATGTCCATGAATAACTGAAAAATTGTGCTGAACACTGGAATTTGACACAACATTGTAAAATGATTATAAATCAATAAAAAATGTTAAATAAATAAATAAATATAGACAATAATATTGTACTATAATTATGTAATGCAATGGGTATCACTACAATGGCAATCATATTACAATATAAAAATGTATCAAAGAACACACTGTACATCTTAAGTTTACACAATGATATGTGTCAAGCATATTTATTAAAAAATTATTTCAGAACTATTTCATTCTTCATATGCCTTATTACAGTGTAATAGATATAGGTAGAGAGAAAAGAAAGAAAAAGAATAGTGTAAAGGAAAGGGAGAGGCTGAAAAATATGAGAATTATAATAAACTAAAATAAAATTTGTGCCACCAGGAAGGAAAAAAAGGATTAGACATTTTCAGAGCTATCTTTTCTTAATCTCTTTTTTTTTTTTCTTTTCTTCCTTTGTTCTTTTTTTGGGGCATGAGGTGGGGAGAAGAATTTCGGCAAGCTCAGAATGTGGAATAAGATGACAGCATGGAATCTTAAAAATAGTCTATGCACTTTCCCAAACGCAGGCATTTTACTTAGGGAGGACAGAAGACCAGTTGTCTGGAACAGTATATATTTATGAGATGATTAAGCCTGAGATGGTTAAACTCTAACTTCTAGGTGGCTGGGGGAAGAGAGTGCATAATGTGCTGACACCAAAAGAATCACGGGGCTGAACATTTAGGAACCTGCTTTCAGCTTGGTCTCCAAGTGTGAGTAGGGCACGTTGGGGTTACTCAGAATCAGAGGTGGTGCTGATATGCAGACCCAGAGTGAGGTGAAGGAGCTTAGGGATGTGAGAGCATATCTTCCCAACAGACTTTCATTTCTATTGAGGCATAATATTGCTACAATGGCATTTTATATGTATAGTTATTACTATTACAGGTAGTACATATATATAAAAGTCCATGAATCTTAGGTACATAGTTTGTTGAATTTGTTATCTATGAATTTACCCATGACTCACAACCTGTATCAAGATACAGAATATTTCCAGTATTTCAAAAAACTTCTTTGTTCTCCTTTCTAGTCAGTAACTCTGTGTTCAGAGGTACTCATTCTGATTTTTAAAAATTAGTTTTGCCTATAAACCTCATATAAATGGAATCATACTGTATGCACTCATTTGTCTAGTTCCTTTCATCCAGCACCATGTCTGTGAGACTCACCCACTTCGCTGCATGTAACAGTGGTTTGTTCTTTTTTATTGCTACTCAGTATCCCATTGTATGAAAATGCCATAGTTTACTTATCCATTCTATCATGGATGAAGATTTGGATTGTCTTCAGAGTTTTTACTTTAATGAATGCGTCTGCTATGAAGATTCTTGCATCTGTCTTTTGGTGGATACATGTGTCCATTTCTCTCATGTGTACACCTAGGAGTGGAATTGCTGGGTCACAGGACAGGCACAAAGATACTGTCAATCAATTTTCCAAAATGGTTATACAATTTCAGTTTCTGCTAGCAACATATGAAGGATTCCAGTTGCCCCACATCTTCATCAACTTGTGTTATTACCTGTCTTTAAAATTTTAGCCATTCTGATGAGTGTGGTAGGGTATCCATTCTGGTTTTAATTTATATTTGCCTGATAAGTAATGGTATTGAGAATTTTTTCCCAAATAATTATTGATCATTTGGATATTCACTTTTGAAAGCGCTTACTTAAGTCTTTTGTCCCTTATTTAAATTGGATTGTCTATCTGTTGATTATTGATTTATATGACATATTCTAAATGCAAGCCTTCTGTCAGGTGTATGTAGTGCAAACACCTTCTGTCAGTCTGTGATTTGCCTTTTAACTCTCTTAATGGTATATTTTGGTTAATAAAAGTTCTTAATTTTGATGAAATTTAAGTTACTAATCTTTTGTTTTATAATTAGTAGTTTTCTTATACTATTTAAAACTTATCCCAGGTCATAAATACATTAGTCTGTTCTCTTCTAGAAGCTTTATTTTTCACTTTTAGATCTATAATCCATGTTTAATTAACTTTTGTAAAAAAATAGACACTTAAGAATAGCTAGGATATTACTAAAAAGAAAGAGCTACTGAAGAGGGGGTTAGGTAAGCACTGTAAGATACAATTAAAATAGTGCAGCACTGGTACATGAATAGACAGAAAGACCAACAAAAACAGAAAACCCAGAAAAACATTAACTTTTGTATATGGTGTGAGGTAAAGGTCACACACACAAAAATGTTCCATTAAAAGGATGTTGGATCTCCAGGTTGATTCTCTAATTTTATCTTTCTTCCTATTTTCTATCTTTTGAGCACATATGTCATACTTTGTACTTAGGAAACTTTATCTTCCATCCCTTTTATTAAAATGTTCACTTTGAAGGTTTTATCCTAATTCCCAAGAATTTTTGTTCAATAAATGTTGCTTCTTCTTATTTATTTTATTTTTATAAGGATTGGGTATTTTTGGTTTGTTTGAAGTATTCTGTTTCATTCAATGCCTCTCTTTTCTCTGAGTCTTTTTTTTTTTTTTCCTGTTGGTTTTTTGTTTGTTTTGGTCTGTGTCTTTCTCTGATTTAATACTATTATTGGTTGTGTGCTTATACTTAAGGTACTAAAAAAGGTTGCTTATAAGTTCTGACTGAGTAGAGGGGCATTGCTGAGTAGTGGGCTTCACTCTAAGATAATCTGGCTGAGTGTTTGCTTAGAGGAACCCCAACGATCAAGATCTAAAGGTTTTTTTGCTGGGTCAGTTTCCCTAGAGAGGAATCTTGCAACTTCACACCTGAAGGTTATAAGTTCTTGCAACATTTTGGGACTGAGTGGGAGAAGGGGCTGAGGCAGGGGTGAGGAGGGTTTACACTTCAGATGCCCCACATTTGGTCTGTTTTCTGTGTATTGAGTACAGTTCTTCAGTGAGGTGAGGCCAGTGAGCAAGACTTATGTTTTCTTTTATGATAAGGGAAGAGGTGGTCATTTAGCTGAGCAGGCTTAGGAGGAAGATTTATGAGGTTAATTGTTTCTTATACAGATTTTCAACTGAGCTTCTGGCTTTCAGCCTCACCTGAACACCCCACTTTCGGAGGTAATTGGCATCCCAACTCCTGAGACTTTCTGCGTTTTGTCACATGCATCTGCTTATTTCTGGAGTTAGCTTGAGGCTTCCCCACCTCTAACTACTTCCAGGCTTTTTCTAGTTTCCTATGTTAGTAACCACTCATCCATTGGACTTTCAGCTTTCAAGTTTTTATTGTCATTCCTTTTCCTATTCTCTCTTTTTTTCAAATTGAAGTATAGTCAGTTTACAATTGTGCTGTGTAGTTTCTGGTGTACAGCACAGTGATTCAGTTATACATATGTATATTCCTTTCCATATTCTTTTTCATTATAGGCTATTACAAGATATTGAATATAGTTCCCTGCGCTATACAGTAGGACCTTGCTGTTCATCTATCTTATAGATAGTAGTTAGTATCTGCAAATCCCAAACTCCCAACTTATCCCTCCTCCCCCTCTTCCTGTTCTCTGTATACTTGTGGATTTATATGTTTTAATGCCTTTACTGACTTCCTAGTGAGATTTCTGGGGGGAAAATGGTAAACATTTGTGTTCAGTCTACATTTTAACTGAAAGCTAGTTAGTCAATATTTAAGAACTTAAAGGCAGCTCCAGATGTCTCTGAAACTTAAATAAGAATTGTAACTTTATTCACTGTTGTCCTAGAAGCAGACTGATAAATGAAAGTGCCCATATTCAGTATGTCCCTTGGGGAATGTTAAAGAATGAAATGGGAACCAAGAAATGGATCATTGCCAAGGGGACATTTTGGGACTCACTTTTCTGACCATATTTAGGGTCAAATCCCCGCAAAAATGTGGCAACTTTATAACATAAAACTGCTGTTCTGGGTTTGTTGGCTTGATTATTACAGGAAAATTACAACAGAAAAAAGAATATAATCATTACTGAACACATGCTATTTGTTTAGGAATGATTATTTTCCTCACTGATGCAAAGGCTTAGAAACCTAATCTAAGTTTTCAATGGAACATTCAGATTTTGCTCACCAGAAATCCTTCAAGTATGTGAGCATATTTTAAATATACTCTACTTATGCTTCTTTGTCTTCCTGGAATTGTTTCCATATTTTACAGATAAGTGTCACTTGTATTACAATCAGTCATAGGTGGTGATTCTGGATTTTAAAAAATACACATTTATTAAGAAACCTGACATCAATGTGTGATAGTGTTTTCTCTTTCCAATTTGCTTTGTGCAGCTGGAAAATCAGGCTACATCGTTTTTTTAAAGAATGAATTAAATCCTGGCAATTGAGGGAGTTTAGTGACATGTTCCTCACATTGGTGACTTCCAGAACCTGACCTTAGATAACTGCTCTATTAGCCTCCATCATTATGAGTGAAGATTTCTTTAGCATCAACAGTTGATAGCCTGCTGCTGCCAGATTTGGATGATCAATATTACAGAGCCAGAGAAAGTATGAAATAGGAAGAAAATAGAAAGTATGTTTGTATCTAACAAAATCATAGGTGTAGATATCAAATTCCTCTAAGAAGACTTCAGAAATTTTTGGATTTTTCAGACCATCCAAGTACAAGGAGTGT
Source organism: Camelus ferus (assembly GCF_009834535.1). Classification (NCBI taxonomy): domain Eukaryota; kingdom Metazoa; phylum Chordata; class Mammalia; order Artiodactyla; family Camelidae; genus Camelus; species Camelus ferus. The sequence goes on from NC_045709.1 coordinate 5,661,217, forward strand.
TTAAAGGTGAGGAGTGTGGAGAGTAGCTGAACGGAAATTATTTCAGACATGTGAGGCTGTATGCAGAAGTGAGTGAGAAAGGGGAAGGAAGGGACTATGGTTACGTAAAGGAAGAAGACACAAGAAGTGTGTTGAGTTGGATGGGGAAGAGCCTAGTCACCAAGAGCATCTTGAGTCTTGTGTATGTACAGTGAGTTTTTTAGTGAATGGCAGATGTAGTAGCAGAAAAACTAACAAAGTGCTGGAGAATTTAGAGTTTGCAGCTGTGGTGCATGGAATCCAATCCCTAAGCAATGTCACTGTACAAAAGCACAGTAGAAATAGGCAATCCAAGTTGTAATATGGTTCTCAAAAATATTCAGGGAAGTCCAAGTAAGGCACACAAAACATATTTTACTAAAGTCTTTTCTAACTTACAGCACCCAATTCCCAGATGGTTCTGTGTCCAGGGCTATAGACTCACCTGTCTTTATTAAGCAAATTACCTAATAAATGAGAAACGAACCTGGTTTTGGATATTATTAGGAGGTTCTTGAGAAAGGCACTGGTATAAATATTGTTCAGCTTCTAGATTATAGAAGGCTTTCTGCTAGACATCCTTTTCTTTGCATCTAACCAAGTTTAAGGGAAAACTGAGCCACCTATGTTTCTTGGCCTTCACACAAATAGTCAGAATTCCACTGGTTGCCGCAGATACCCTGTATCTTTGTGATAGAAGCTTTACTGGAGTGATGACAGTTGTTACTGAGAGAAATCTGATGCCCCAAGCCCTTCTCCTTGAGTTATTATCTGCCCAGGAAAGACACTGGATGGAGGGCTTAAAGAAGAAAAATGCTTTTTTTTGAAGGAGCCAAAAATCCCTGTTGTGTATGCCCATGTGAACACCAATCCAATGGGAAAAAAATTACCATGCTGCAATTGTTAGCAATACGGTGCCTATTAGTGTTAATTGAATGATCAAAGTCTACACTAAAAGCATATGATTAGAAAAATTCCTGTAAAAATCGGTAAGTCTGAAACAAACCAATTGATTTAATAATTCAGCCTCAGGCAATTGTATCCTTGATAGCTTATAATTGTGAGAAAAGTTTGAATTTGTTTGTCACAATAAAGGACAGATCCATTTCATTTTTATATGAAAGAATATTTTTGCAAACCCAACCCCATAAAGTCATATATGATTAAAACATAAAATATGACTGAAAAGTCTATATCAAAAATTATCCTCTGTTTTAATTTTGCACCCTTAAGAAATCCTAGAGCAGATTTATGACTCTTTATAAAATCAAATCAGGAGAATAAACATTCAGTAAGCACATATGATGGGCCAGACTTTGCCTTAAGTCCTATGGGAGGAACAAAGAAAGTTCCTGTCTTCTTAAAATCTAGTAGAGGAAAATTGTTAAGAACTGAAAGTTTAAATAACATCATAAGATATAAGTAATACTTTAAGACAACAATGGAAAAGCACATACAAGACCAATTGTGAATACAAGTCAGACATTAAAATTCCTTTGTGAAATAGTAATTCAGCTATTTGGCTAAAGAATGGAGTTTCTGAAAATGGTAGAGGAGACAGGCCTAGAAAAAGGAATTGTATTAAAATTATGGCTCTTAGATGCCAGGGTAAGATTTTAGAACTTGATTTTGTAGGGAAACCATTAAAAAATTTTAATTCTAACCTTAAGTGGAGAAGTGACAAAACCAGAGCCGCATGTTGGAGAGGTGAATCTTTCAGCTATGTGCAGACTGGACAGAGAAACTTCAGACACTGAGATGGTTTAAAGGGTACTGCCATCTTCCAGGGAAATGGGATGGACCTGCCACCACCTAAATTTAGTTCAGGTGTCTAGACTGATGCCACACACACACACACACACACACACACACACACACACACACACACATGCTAAGAGAGCCTGAGAAGGTTTATTACTCACAGAATGAGGATGCTAAGGTAGAGCAGGGCAAACTTCCAAGCAGATCCAAAGGCTTGAGAGCACAGGAAGGGGTGACTGGCTTGGCTTTTCATGATGGTTAGTGTAGGGATGGAGTGAGTGTCCCCTTATCTACGCTGAAGTTTTCACGATTTGAATTTCCTGCTGGTACCAAAGGAGGGAGCCCTCAGGCTTCTTATCAGCTGGTCTGGATGTGGGGCAGAGGAGAAGGGAAATGATGTGGTTGGAAAGTTGTCAGCAGACATCAAAAACGGACTCCGATTCTTTATAACACACATACAGGGTGATAAGAGTGATGAAGTGCCAATACTGCACATGAGCTATAAGCCTGCACCTGATGGAACCTGCACTGTGGGAAGCAGGTCTCTGGAAGGAAGGATTTCTATGAGAGTGTGGTTATGTAACAGTCAGTTTACGGGCCTATTGAGGGCCTTTGGAATGTCAAAGAGGAGGTCTCTAGGGCTTTGCAGTAAATATCCCAGGAACTCTTGACCTTTTGTTCACTGCATTTCTTTTTTTAAAAAATTCTAATATATTGCTTATGTTTTGGAGAAAGATTTTTTTGAAAGATGCAAAGCTAGAGGAGATTGTCTGCCTCTGGGATCAGAGTTGTAGATTCTATTTTAGTTTAATAAATAAGTCAGTTTTGATTCGAGTACCAGTTACACGCTGTGAACCTTTGTGTACAGTAACAATTATCTAGGAAACTTGTTTAAAATGTCCATTTCTGCCTGCAACCCCAGGGATTCTGGATGAGAGGTTTGGGGTGGATCTCAGGAACGTGTCTCATGACAAGTGTCCCTCATACAGGGGTTTCCGGGCCTCACTTGAGAAACATCACCCGATGGTGTAGCCAGCACTACACTAGGTATTGCAAGGCTTCAGGCAGAGTCTAACACAATCACAATCAACAAGGTGACTGCTTTGCTGGCTCTTTCCCTGCTTAATCAGTCTGCACCTATGAAGTCTGTAACAGCAAAAATTAAAGCCAGGACTACGATTCTGTTTGGTCACTGTTAGCAGTGCTTGAGTGCTTTACTCTGACAAGGGCTCTATATGCTTTTTCTAATTTAACCTTCTTGAAGTCAAATAAGTATCACAATATAGTGTAGAAAATTGAGGCTCAGTAAGATTGACTTACTAAGTCCTGCAGTCACTAAATGGTAAAGCCAGTTTTCAAACCTAGTGTTGTCTAAATCAGACTTGGGTTATTAACCATGGCACTCCATATACCGTCAGGAGCTCAGTTCTAGCTTTGTAGTCTCGCTTGAGTAATAATGGGGGAGAGGGTAGGGGCGTGGTCCAATGGCACTCAGAGCAGGGGAAAATGAAGCAGTTGCCTGCTTAGATTTCTCATATATTGACAGTAGAATAACAGATGTTGGTTTGATACCATAAGGGTCTCTGTCTCCCAGGGTAGAAACTTCATTGACTGACACTTCAGCCCTTCCGTGAGATTCTGGAAGACTTGAATTCTGTAGGTTACTTCCCTGTAAGCACAGTTTATCTGGTTTAGAATAGCACTTTTTGGACCAGTCACTTTCAAGAGGCTGAGAGGCACTAAGGTGGATGGAAGAGAGCGAGGGAAGGAAACAGAGGTGGGGCATGCGGCTAGGAAGGTACACAGGGCACAGGTCATACAGGGCTTGGAGGTCATGGTCAGAAATTTGGTTTTTAGTCTAAGTATGGTGAGAAATAAATGGAATGTTTTAGATGGGAGAGTTAGTGCTCTGATTTAATGTCTTAAAAATAGCCTTTTGGTTTCCATGTGAAGAATGGATGAGAAGGAGCAAGCGCTGAAGTGGGAAGATGGGTAAGGAGGTTATTTTATCCTCTGAATATTTTGGGTGTATAAAAGTTCTTCATGAAGGAAAAGCCAACAAAGAAAGAAAACCGACAGTTTTAGACTTGATGGGGCAGGAGAGTAGAGCTCAGAAAAAAATTCTAGAGGCTCCCCCACTTCCTCCTCAAAGCAATTTTGGAGCGAAGTTAAGAAGAAGAGGGAGAGGGAATCGGAACTTAAGCATTTCAGATTTCATGTTTTGTTCTTTTATGTCCTTCTAAAATCTACCCTCGCCCAATATTATTCTTCTCAACCTTAGCAGAGATGAACTGAAAGCCAATGCAACAGGTTGGTGTCTAAGATGATAGTAATCTCTGTAGGGTATTATGTATGTAAATGCGTTTTCCTAGGAGAGTTGAATAAAAGTCTGCTTCTTGATGATGGATGAGAACCCAGCTCTGGAGTCTCGACATTTTAAATTCTGTATCTCTGTTTATTTCTGTATTCATTCATTCATTCATTCATATTCTTCAGCCTGACTCTATTCAATTCCTCCTGCTCAAACAAGAATGCCCACGCATTCTTGATAGAAATACCCCCATATGTGTGCTATCTACATTCTTCTCAGGACACCACACAGGAGACAATATGATGTTGACCCATCCCACCATGGTGATGTAAACTTTGATTGCCCTGTTTGGAGAGAAACTACTTGCCTCCAAAGACATCCTAGCCTTAACCCTAGGAATCTGTGATATGTTACCTTAAATGACAGAAAAAGACTATGCAGATGTGTTTAAGGTTAAAGACTTTGAGATGCTAACATTATCCTGGATTTTCCAGGTGGGTCCAATCTAGTCACATGAATCCTTTATTAAGAGCAGACAGAGCTTTTATTAAGACTTTGGAGAACCAGAGAGATGGTAGTATGGAAAGACTCAATCCACCATTGCTGGCTTTGGAAATGGAGGTAAAAGGCCATGAACTGAGGAATGCAGATGGCCTTAAAATGATGGAAAAGGCAAAGAAATTGATTCCCCAAGAAGCCTCCAGATAGCAACAGAGCCCAGCCAACACCTTAATTTTATCCCAATGAGACCCATGCCGAACTTCTCACCTACAGAACTGTAAAGACAATAAATTAATATTCTTTAAGTCCCTAAGTTTGTGGTAATTTGTTACAGCAGCAGTTGAAAATGGATATACTTGGTCAAAACAGTATTTTTGGTTAAAAGCTGTTGACTGGCCTTATCTGGGCATAACAGGATATTGAAAGAACATCATGGCTCTCACGGATCTGATGATAAGCTTGAGAACAAGGGTGTGGCAACGGTCAGAAACCAAGGGAGCTCTGAAATACCAAGAGATAGGAAACAACCTATATAGTAACAGTTTCATTCTTAGGCTTTACTCCACCAAGCTGGTACACAATGGGGAACAATAATTTTCCAAGGAATTAGGAAGGGGGATAAGATGCTAGACCGTCAAAAAAAGAGCTGATATGCATTTCACCGAAGGAGTTTAGATTTTATCCTGAAGAGCTTAGAGAGGTTCTGGAAGACCCTAAGCATTTTGTAACTTCTCTCTGTAAAGATGAGGTTTTCTACTCAGCTTCTTTCAAAATCTGTCCATTATGGTTTCCCATCTTTTTAACATAGCTTCTGGTTTTCTCTTGGGCTCCAAGTCCACACTTAAACTCCAGATCAGTAGCAATGTTGTTTCTTTTTCAGTCCTTGCTCCTTACCTCCCTCCCTCCTTCCCATTCTCGCTCTTTCTTTCTCACTTTCTCTTCCCAATTTGCTTTTTTTTCCTTTGGCTCTTCTCAGTCTTTATGGAAAACAATGCACGTTCTTGGGAAGTTCCCCAATCTCATTTTTCTGCTACATCTTTGCACTTACTACCCCCTTTGCCCAAGTTGTCCCCTCCCCCTCTCTACCTGGCAAACTACCACTTATCTTTCACCACCAAGGTTAATTCTCTGACCTTTCTCCAAGGTCCCCCAGATGGAGCACTATCTTCTTTGAGGCATCACTGTACCTTCTCTGTTCCTCAACTATAGGACCATGTTGACATCTGTTTTCCCTATTCCTCTCCTTTTTCTTCTATCAGACCCTAAACTCTTTTTCGGAAGTTATCTTCAGTGGCTTAGCATGGTGCTAGGTCCATGAGTGAGAGAATGATACTGCCCAGGACCCTTTCTGAAATTTGCTGAGGTTGGTATATCTTCATGTCAATCTCCACATTTGGTTGATCATATGAAATGTAAAGTGTGTTTCATAAAAAAAGGACAATATTTTCATTTTTTTATACCCTGCCTCAAGTAAAGATTCACAGGAAAGTTTTAGAGGAAGCAAATAATTCTGAAGTTGATTACATTTTCAATATAATCCTAAATTTAGGATTCTCAAAAGAGCAGATACGTTTAATGTCCCCCTCCCCTCCCACTCACTTTAAGAATCACTTCTATAGGGGCTAGAATGGCTGATCCAGGAGTGCTGCTAACCTCATTTTTGTTGTGCTGTGGAGACGTGGGAACAGGGGCAGGGAGTCTTCATTCAGATTTCAGTGTTGGACAAAACCTTCTGGAAGAATCTGAGCAGCAGGAACTCCTACAGATAAGGGCTTCAAGAAACACCAAGAATGGTCACAGGACTAACAAAACTAGAATTAACCTGTAAGTTTAATGACTGCTCATAGAATTATAGAATTAAATAAAATTACAAGCTGGGAAAGACTGTCACAAAACAGATCTCTAACCCATCAATTGCTGTGAATTACTGATTGACCTTGTTGATGGGCTCCTTCAACGTTCCTCTCACCTCATTTTCTTCGCACAGCTAGCGTGGAAACTCCCAGCAAATCACTGCTTCGGAGGTTGGGGCGGTAGAGAGATGCAGCTGTCTGCTTTGCCCATGCCTGGAGGGTTGATCCAAAAGATAAAAAAACGTTGGAGAAGCAAGGACAGCCCATCCCCACTCTTAAGGTCATTTATTCATGTTATTTATCCTTTGTTTCATTCCAGAAATTATTTGAAGTTGTATCTAAAAACACATATACAATGCTACAGAATAACTGAAGGAAAATAAAATAAAACCAGAGACAAGGTTAACACAAAAAATATTTGCAATACATCACCTGAAGAGGGTTCCAGAGTTGGCTCTGAGCTTCCTAGCTGCCAAACAAAATGAAACATAATTGATAACAATGTTTAGAGTGCCTAAAAATGAAAACAACCCCCTTTATTTTCAGAGATGCACAATTCTTCCTGATACGGAGAACTGAGAGAAACATCTCCTGTGATTTCCCATGGAGATCAACATCCTCAACAATAATTTCTGTGATAAATAAAAACGCAAGTGTAGAATGACTTCCTCTTCTTAGATCCCTGTCTGCAAGTTAGAGAGGCACAATGCAAAGCATAGCTGGTATACAAGACACCAAACCTATTACATCTAAAGCTTTGATTTTCTTCCTTAACTCTTTTAGATTCAAGAGGAAGGAGTGGACTATTACAGATTTATGGTAATCTTCCTTGAATGATATTTCTCAGAACTAAGCTTTTTATTAAAAAAAAGTTCCACAAGGAAATTCACAGTATATTGTCTATTTAGGACCCAATCTCTAGGTTACTGATAAAGAGAAGTTCCCTACATATATTTTAAGAATAAACTGAGAGAATGGCAAGTTTGACGTCTCCTTATGACATTTATGAATAATGAGGAGTTTAATCAGGGCACGTGACTGCCCCGTGTCAGCCCCATGTTCACACGGGGGTTGGGTAAAGGGTGTACCCTAAGGCAGGGCCAATATTTTCATCAGAAAGTATTCAATTGTTTAACTTGAGCACAAAGACAATCCAGGCCTAGAAGCATTATGGGTTAATATATATCCACAAAGTTTTCAGGCTGGAAAATGTTGCAGTTAAGTGATATTCATCACCTAAAGTGTTCATTAAAAAAAAAAAAAAAGAAACCTCAAGGACATAGTCTAATTTAAAGAACTAATGTAAAATAATATTTAATGCAAACTAATTGAAAATTAGAGTCTCTGAGCTCAAAACGATAGGATTCTGGAATGGCTAATGTTCATTTGTTCTTTCTGTTTACAGAACAGCTGTCTAGTTTATGACATCAAACTATGTCATCAATTTCCAACTATGATGGAATACCTACATTCCTACTGGAAGACAAAAAGCCATTTAAAAAAATCTTGTTGCAGTCCTGCAAAGCAATTAGGACTTAAGGGGCTAAGATCCCAGAGAAAAGGGAACAGCAGAGAGGTGAACTGACTTCAGTGTCAACTTTTCCTCTTGGCTGTTTTCCGATTCTTGGTCTAGAACAAGAGATGAGACTCTGGGCAGAAAATTTCTAGGAGGTAGACGATTAAATAACTAAAAATATTAACTCTTGACAGTAGAGAGATAATTAAAGGAAGAAAAAGTAAAACAGAAGTATATAAAATAACTATGTATCAATGTACAGCCACTGGACCAATAAATGGGCCTGGCCAAGGGCAGGGAAATCAATCTCCCCTCCTTGCAGGTGACCCCCAAGGGACTGTGACCTCCACAATCCGATGCACTCAGTATCTGATCAGGGAATGTGAGAGGCTCACCGCCCACAGAATCACCTGCCTAATGCCTCATGAAGCTGGCTGTGGTTGGATATGTTTTGTTAAATGTTATAGAGCCCAGTCCTCATGTGTTTCTTGGGTCCTCTTCCTGAGCCAAGTTCTTTCCTGTTTCAGCCTTTGGTTTTTGATGTTTTACGCTCCATCTTAAAACACATCAATCTTTTTCCTGCTTATATTTATTAAAATGTTGCTTAGTATTTATGTAATAACACTGAGGGGTATAGTCCCTTCCTGACACCTGAATCTGTGGGGTTAAAAAATCAGCCACCTTCCACTTCCTTTGGGCACTTTTCCCTCTGAATGTTCTGTTCCGTAACCAGCCTATTAAATGAAGCTTGTTTCCAATCACTTTTACAATTTTTTAAGATCCTTCAGGATTTTGATCAGCAGTTATTTCTTTTCTCCTTACAAAGACACCTGCTTCAAGTTGTCTATGACTAGAGCAGATACAGTTATTTCATTATCATGCTGAAGGAACTTTGAAAGGTAAATACAGTTGTTGAGTAACAAATTCTGCCTTCTGGAATCCCAGGATGGAATTTCCAGCTGTAAGCATGGGTGCTACTTAGCATTTCTGGATGGAAAGTCTGACTAACAGGCTCCTTTCTCAAGAACCAGGAGTACCATTTGCCTGGCACTAGTTATTAGCAGTTGTGGGACTGGGCCCCACCAGCAATGTGTTACAGACCTCTCTTCAGAATTCCCCCAGCTAAGAAAAGACTCATGAGTCAGAATTTTGGGAACTGCAGAGGTAGCTACCTTGATTTTCAGGGAAATCTGTCTGGCTTACAAGGCATAAAAATAAATAAATGCTATCTGTTTTGAAAGAGATACAGGGATGTGTAAGTGTGGAGAGATTGAAATAGATACCAACATACATATACTAACCTCCTATTCACTGGAGAGACCCCCACAAGATGATGACTTCCGGGCAGATGGCTGAAAAAGATCACAGTTAGTTTGTTGGAAGTGTTTGAGTCATTAGACACTGTACAAGTCCCAATGCAGTGGATTCACAAATTAAGCAGGATTAATTTGGTGGTAGGAAAATAACAAATTAAGCAATGTATGGAAGTATTCAACTGTTAAGAACACTGATCAACCATAACATGTAGGAGTAATTAAAATAATTCCAAAATAATAAAGCACATTAATGTTGAAAACAGAAAGAGACAATTCAACTGTATTTATTTAAAATACATATATTCTGTACTAAAATAGTGTATTTTTTTTTGCATTCATTATTCCCTGTGGGCATTGTTACATGTTTTCTACATGTTGATATGAGTTTATTTCTCATTTCAGGTTATATACAAAACACGTTTATCATGAATAATTCAAAGAGATGGGAGGAGAGATATAAAGTTAAAAACAAAATTCACAGGGAAATCCCAACTGAGATCAGTATTGTTGAGAATTTTGTCAGCATCCTTGCAGACACGTCTCTGTATGTATACATGATAGATACCAGTGTAGTAAGTTTGTATTTGCTACAAGGTTAAGACGTTGTTGTTTATAAACAGTCAATCTCTTTTCTTTTTACTCTCTGGAAGGGAAATTTTGTTCACTTACCATTTTTGTCTCCTTCTACCTTATTATTCAGATTATGGTAATTACAGAAGAGAGAGACCCAAAGGAAGAGGGAAGACGGATGGGAAGAGGAGGAGTTGATCAATCTGCGAGCAAAGTTTGTGGCTGAGACTGGAAAAGCTGCTGGGAAGACAGAGCCTTCTGGAAGGAGCTATTATAGTGTGAAAGAGAACAGGATGAAAAAGGTACAGAAGATATTTTAAGATGTGGTACTGTGGGTTGGGAACTGTATGGTCTTTAATGTTTTCTGAAAGTTGAAAGCAAAGACTGAAATTGCTCAGTAAAGCCGCTTGGTAGCTGGGCTGCTTCTGCGAATGTCATGGTGCCAAGACTAGATCACAGTGGGATCTGGGATTTCTTTGATTTACACATAAATGGGACTAGATCAACCATGCTGCTTCATAATTCCTTTTCTCTCAAAGATATGTCATGGTGCCTCCATCAATTCAACAAATTTAAATCTCCGTGATTCTCTTTAGTGGATGCACAAATTCTCTTGTGGGAAGATTCTCTTGTGGGAATAGGCCCATGTCGGTGGATGTTTCTGTTGTTTCTAATGGTGATGAACACCTTTGTATATCTTTGCCTATTTATGTGACTATCTCATTGGAATAACTATTTACTAGAAATAACATTTTACATTTAAAATTATATTACATAACAGCAACAAAAAAGTCACACTAATTTATATTTCCACTGAGTAGAAAAACTCCATAGCCACATCAGTGCATTCTTACCACCTTATTTTTTTGGTGAGAATTACTACAATTTTGACAACATATCTACAGCATATGTCTGAAGAAGCTGAAATCAAGGGAGACTGAGGGACTCAGTCTAAGATGTTAGGACTAAGTAGTTCTAGTCTATTTGTCTCTTCCTCTGTGCCTGGAAGAGTCAAATGACAAAGATGTCTAATAGGCCAAATGGAAACTAATACTGCCCAGAAGGGAACGGAAGATCCTGGAAAGTGGCAAATGAAACTGTCTTCAGTTCAACTCATCTGTGTAACCGGGATGCATGCACCATGGAGGCTGGATGATGTGTATAAAAATACTTTGTAAATCGCTGGAGATTGAGGTACCATTTGGGAAAAGAATTACCCCCTTCATCTGCATACTTAGGACTGTGTGTTTAGCTCACTGAAGAATTATAAACCTTGCATCTCAATGTCATTTTTATCTTCTGCAACCAGATAACCGAATTCCCAGTAAATGAAACATTTATTGTAAAAGAGCTGACAAGGTCATTGTCAATCTGGACCACTTTTTCTTGTGATACTCTGATGATTGGAAGCCAGAACGTCCAATTCTGTACTGTCTTGTAGCAAATGTACTTTAGACAGTATCTGTCTCTGTAAATTCATGTCCCCAGTTTGCCTCTGACCTTAGCCCAGGAGGCTTGTTGATTCTATGCTTATTTATGTTCTTTTTGTCTCTAGAAAAGTGGGTCCAGACAGCCCTCTCTGAGTTTATTTTACCAGCTCAGGTCCTGCTGGACTCTTAAGGAGTTCAGGCACCAGAACAGCTGTGTTTAACCTTGTCTGTTAGTCCCCGCCCAAGAAACCCATCTGAATTGGCAAAACTTCTGAAAACACAAGTGAGACTAAATTACAAATGGAGAAAGCGTCTGGGTTAAAATAAACTGTCACCAGACAAAAGCTATCTCCTTCCAAGCTCTTTTTTTCTATAACAAAAACAGGGAACTAGATCTGATCTTATTCTTAAGTGAGATTTGTTATTCTAATCTTTTTAAAAACACATCTCAGAATTTCTGATCAGCAATAAGAAGTAGGGGGAAGTTCAGTTGTCTGCTTGCAGTAATAAACATTCAAATCTAATTTCTGCAGTTCTGCCTTTGGTATCTTTATTTTGAACTAGAATAGCAGAGAAAAAGTGGATCGAGGACCTGGTAATTGGAGCATGTCTTGTGTTGCCTGGTTACTGGGACCTTCTGGAGATTAGATTTTCAGGATACTTAAATGCACAGAGAAGCAAACAAACACAGCTCCTACACCTCTCTGGTAATTCCTCTGTGAGGACAGGACAGGCTTCTAACATTGGAAACTAGGTGAGGGGAGAAAATCGTTTCTGTTAGTAGAGGATAATGAATAGTAATTATTTTCAACTATGTCTGTCCCTAGGAGATGGTCTCGCCATCTGAGACACATGGTCAGTGGGAAGTGGTTCCATTCAGTATGATGAATTGCATTCTGCTCTAATTCCAAGGATCCTCAGATGAGTACACACTGGCCTACTTATCTTTAAAAGCTGCTCGTGCAATCTGCAAGATAAAAGGACCTTCTAATTCACTGGTCTTGAAAAAAAGTAAAATAGAAGTAGGCTTTCAAGTTTCCCTAAGGAGGGTGCTATAGGATTTGTGTTGAAATGGATCTGAAGAGTTAGGAGAGACTAGCAGGTCAGAGATGTAGACAGGCTGATTCTCTTCCATCAGCTAATCTAAAACTAAGCTTCTGCCAGATGAGGTTTTTAGCTCAGCAGCATCATTGCCCCTTTCAGTATTCTCTCTTGTATCACATGCAGAATGTCATTTTCCTGAGTTTCTTGCCAGTAGAATTCTGGGATAAATCTGCCAATGATAGAAACTTAGGTGAAATTTGGAAGAAGAGGTGTTTTTCTCTTGCGCCAGCCATGGGTAGGGAGCTAAGATCATCGCTGGTGGTTTCCCTAGGCTACAGGGGGTCCTTTAGACAAACAGCTGAGGTCATTGGCAGTGGCTTCCCTGCCATCACTGTGCATCTCTAGGTCTCCTAAAATGGACTCTTGACCTTTGCTCCCTCAACTCTTCCAATTCTTTCTAATTTTTTTATATTAAGTATCTCTTCACTCAAAATGCATGGTCATTTTTTCCCTCCCTGAATAATCCTTAATGACACAAAGGTATAGAAACAAAGGCCCAATACTCTGGTCATCTATGTTGATAAATCTGAATTTTGATTATCACCAATATATGGCTTACAGACATAAAAATATATGTGGTATAATATCCTTTTTATAATGTTCAAAAGCCAAGTAATATGTGGTGCTAGAAGTAAAGATAGAGTTATGTTTGGGGAGGACCAAGAGCGTCTTGACTGGGTGAGCCATGAGGAGGGCTTTGAATGCTGGTAGTGATTGATTTCCTCATCAAGTGATGCTTACATGCTTGAGTGTTTTGGGGGATAATTCTTTAAGCAAGAGAACCATAATTGTGCCCTTTTCTTTATAGATGTTCAACTTCAATAAAATATTTATTTAAAAAATTAAAGGCTGGTGGGAAATTTCATTTTTAGTGTCAATTCTAAAATGGCAAGGTAACATTAAATTTCATCTTCCTCTTTGACAGTTGCTACAACTGAGATAGCAGGGGACCCAGTAACCTACCCTCTCATGGTCTGCCTTAAAGCCCAGTCTTCTATCCATTTATAACCTGATTTACAATCAGGTTTTCCTGGTTATCTTTGTTCCCATTTTTAAAAACATTAGCGTTAAATTGAAATCAACATTATATAAAAATAAGTAAGAGGAAGCAGTTCAAGCTAATTTGGCATCTCAGGCATTACTTAAGAAATATCAGACTCTCCGGTAAACAGGTCTATGGGTAACATGGAGAGAGAATGTGCACACCTTGCCAAGGTATTTAGAATTGAGAAATAGGAAGCAGAGATGCTGCTTCAACAATGGGCTATTATGAATTGGACGTGGCTCTCAATGAAGCAAAAAACATACATTGTAAAATGTCACCATGAAAGGTTCAGGGTTTCAGATTCCTAAGGTCTAAGGAAACCATCCGTTCAGCATTACCTTCCCTCCTGTTCTTGCCCTTAAAATATGGGCTGACCTATGAATGCCCACTGAGTGAACCCTGAGTTTTACCAAAGGACAGTTAGTTCCTGGAGAGCTGTGGAATCACAACTAACAAAGGATGAGAAGGTTCTTTCTGCGGAGTTCTCCATCACCCTCCCCGCACCAATCCTTACTAGGACCAAAATCTTAATATATTCTGGAATATTCTAGGTTTGTTACAAGACATGTGACTTTGAAATCTTTTAACCCATTACTTTCAGAAATCAGCAAGTGTGCGCATTTGAGCTCCCTGGCTTTTTTCTGAACTCACATCCAGCATTATTCAGAAAAGACTACTGCTTACAATCTATTCACTGAACTTCCACTAGATGCCTGGCAGTGGGCTTGGTGCTGAGGTCATGTGATGAATAAGACGTAGTCTCTAGCCCCAAGAAGCTCTTGACTGGTTGCAGAACAGTCATACAAAATGATAGTTTAGTTACAGGAATGAATTTTGATGCTGGTTAAAGCATATCATTTAAGTTCTAACTATGAGTTTTAAATTTTGTTTACTTGATAGATCTTTACTGGTGACCTTCCAATAGGAGGCTCACTTCTATTTTGGATAAAAAGATTTTTTTTTGAGAACTCATCCTGCTTGACTTCACTTAAATGTACTAAACTTGGGCATAGTTTGGGAGCATCCCAAGTTCAGAAAGTGAGAGGAACATAAGAAACAAGCTGGGACTTCTTGTTTGAAGTTGATTCTAATTAGAAGTCCCAGGAGCAGGGAATTTTATGGCAAGAAGCTCCTGTAATGGTGACTTGTAAACTAAGTTGGGACATACTGATTGATGTTGTGTTGAAAGAAAGGTCAAAACTATTGTCCAGTATGTTTCATTGTCACCTGTCCATCATCAGACAATACTTCAGGGCTAACAGCTCAAAGAATGCAAATGTAAAGGTAATTTCTCTAGTCTCTGAGCATCGCTATCATTCCAGCGCAGAGACATTCTATCCTAAATCAAGAGATACTTTTTTGCAGTTATTCCTGATTTTTTATCAGGGAGAAAAATTACTTGCCAAATATGATCAGAGACTTGAACCAGAAAAGATTATCAGTCACTTGAGATGTTTTTGACCTAATTTTTATTGCCTTTGGGTTTAAAAGAATCAGAATTTCGCTAAAAAACCCTGCTGAAGGACTCTCCTTCAGCCCTGATGGAAAGATGTGGTGATGAATATCCAAAAGACCAGGAGTCACAGGTAGTGTGGCTTGGGCTGGATGATGGAAGTGGAGAGAGCTGGGTTGAAGTAGGGGGATGCCCATCTCGAGTGAAGAAGAAGCCTCTCCTTGGCTGTGACTAATCACTGCATAGAGGGCTGCAGACCTAATGAATTCAAGAGAACTTACTATCAACAAAAGCTGGAAATCTTCATATGTCTTTGGGTTTTCCTAATTTTTAATTGTTGTCAATTAGTTTTCTAGTTAAAAACTAGAAAAAGGTAGAAAGAAAAGACTGTTGTTTCCAGCTAGGATATATAAGCATATGAAAGCCCTCTGTTTCCAATTTTACAAGGAGAAAAATCCATACGAAATTTAAATCAAACTTTTCTATGAGCTAGCAAAGAGCAGTAGACACAGGAAGCCTTGATGAACAGAACTGGCTCAATAATTCTCCCTCTAAACCAAATTTTGCCGAGAGGGCAATAGTAAAGAGGATGTAAGTAGAGAGGAAATAACATAAAACCTTACTCTCCCATGGTAACTGGATTCCAGGACTCTGACTGAGTTGAATCTAAGGGTGAACCAAAAATACCTGCAACTGTAGCCAGACTTCCTCACAGCTCAAATACTGACAAGATCAAAAGGCAGTGGCAAGTAGGGTTGTGTTGTGCTCAACAACAATGTCCATCAGAGAAATGCAAATTTAAAACCACAGTGAGATGCCATTTCAGACCCATTCAAATAACTAAATTTAAAAATTTGACATCAAATGTTGAGAAGGAGTTGCCCAAGTTTAGTACATTTAAGTGAAGTAAAGTAGGGTGAATTCTTCTACCTTGCTGGCATAGTAGCCGAAAAATACTCCTGAAAAAAACAGCAATTATTTCCATCAAATGTCCATCAATAAAAGAATATATAAAAATCGTGATGTATCCATGCAGTGGAATACTATTTAGCAATAAAAGGGAACACACTGTCGACATCCAACAACAACATGGATCAATCTTGATGACATTATATTGAGTGAAAGAAGCCAGATGGGAGATAGCACATACCATAAATTCCATTCATATGAAGTTCAAGAACACCCAAAACTAACGAATGGCGATAGAAATAGGAGCAGTGGTTGCTTTTACAAGGGGAGGTCAGATTTTGATTAGGAAAGGACACAAGAACACTTTCTGGGATAATGAAATTGTCAAGAATCAGTGTGTCTAAACTATGTTCACTTCCCTGTTTAAAATCATACAATTAAAAAATAAAAATACAAAATAGTAATCATAATACTAATTCGTGGGCAAAGTAAATAGTCTATGACCTACTTATACCCCTGACTTCAACCCAGTAAGAGGCTGCTCAGGAGTGATCATAGCTTCTGGGTGTCTGTCTCCCCAGCCTGGTGTGTCACATCCCCACAGGTGTGGCCTGGGTTTGAGAACGAGGCTCTGTTGCTCTCATCTTCTTGGCTTCATTCCTGGGTTATGACTCCATCTTGGGCTGCTGGTTCCTGTGTTTACTCCTTTCAGGATGCTGCCTATGGTCCAACGTGCTTGCCCTGAAATAACTTGCTTTAACCACAGCCAACCTCCTCTCTACATCAGGAATTCTTAATGAGGTTAATGGCTATCCAGACAGAATTCCAGAACTTAAATGGGAAAATTGCATATTTATTTTTACTAACCTCTGATGGAAATTTGGCATTTCCTTCAATTATGAATGTAGGCAACAAACTACAATAATGTTACTAGTACTTGTGACCATCCCAGTTAGAAATCACAGGTAATTTTATGTCATGCTGCAGTTGCTTCATCTCAAAATATTGTTTATGGCCATCACTGCTTCAAAATTGTAGTGATTATTTTACCTGCCACAAAATCTTAGTGCATTAATAAAAATACACACATATATAATATATATATTATGCCACTTTAAAATATTTTGATAATTTCAACATAGCTGCTTTCCATTGTAATACTATTCATTTACAAGCATTCCACGAAGAGGTCTGTACTAATTTTCTATTGCTGCTCTAAGAAATGACCAGGAACTAAAACAGCACATATTAATGTCTTGCTGTTCTGGAGGTCAGAATTCTGAAGCGGGTCTCATGGGGCAGGACTCACCGTGTCAGCTGGGCTGTGTCCTTCCTAGAGGTGAATCTGCCTGCTGGGCTTTTCTAGCTCATGGAGCTGCTCGCATTCCCGGGCTCACGACTCTCTTCCTCCATCTTCAACGCCAGATTTGAGTCCTTCTCAAATCATACTGCTCCAAACTTCCCTTCCACCCTTTTCCATTTATAAAGACCTTTGCATTGGACTCATTTGGAGAATCCAAAACAATCTCCCTATTTTAATTAGCAACCTTAATTCTATCTGCAGCTTTAATTCTCCTTTGTCATATTCACAGGTTCTGGGGATTAAGATACAGACATCTTTGGGGGGCATTATTCTGCCTACCACAAGGTTCATAGACATCATCAGACTACCCGAGGGATCCACAGTATAAGTCTGATGCCCTGTCCTAAACCCCAGTCTGGTCTGTGTTTGCCAGGTGCTGGCTTTCCTGCTGAAGTGTGCCAGCCTCACTCTGGCTACCTCTGCACCCAACTTTCTCACCTGACCAACTCCTCCTCCTGCAGACCTCAGCTCATCATCCCTCTGTATGAGGCCTCCTTGGTGTTCAGCCTGACATAGGGTCCCTCTTCCCCTTGTCTCTAGTTCATTATTTGTCCCTCAAGGAGTCCCTTATTCTGCTTTTGAGTCTTTTCTATATTTCCAGTTGGACCATGAGCTCCTTTAGGACATGAAAGTTTTCACTGTGTATCTCCAGCCTGTATCTAACTGTATCCAAATCATTGTAAGAATTTGTTTTGTGGAATGAGTAAATGAAACAGGACTTCATAAAGAGAGAGATAGAAGCTAGTGGAATTTAAGAAAATGCTAGAATTAAAACTGATTTTTATAAGCAAAGATATATATATAAGCAAAATATATATAATGCTTCTATTTCTGGGCTGCCTTTAAAATATATTTCACTGTAGGGTGTCCTGGAGCACAGACTCTGCCACCAAATTTCACTCCAGGCTCTGCCTAGATCTAATCTGGGGCAGCCTAGGGTCTGAGAGAGGAAGTTATATGGACTTGAATGCAAAGGGTCCTAGCCACTTTGGGCCCCTCCTACTGATGGTAATACTGGGGAAATGGACCAGCTTATCCCTAAAATGTCATTATGATCAAGGCAAGACCATGTCCTGAACTTGTGCATACTACAGGAACAGGGGACAGGGCTAGACCTCTTCCGCTGGCATATGACAAACCAGACTCCTCCCCTTGAGATACCTATGAGCTCCCAGAGCTCCCAGAACATGGAATAAAGAAGGAACTGGAGGTCTGAAGCAAGTTATGCTAGATTTCTGAAATTTTTGTTATTATTGGACTATGAAATCTTAACCTTTGCACTCTGGAGATTTATACTCTAAACTGTGTAGAGGGATCTCATCGTTTTAACAAAAACTTTTAAAGTTGAAAACAGTTATTAAAATTAGATGAACTACTCATAGTCCTTTAAACTAGAGTCTTAAATGATAGCTCAGTAATATTCTCAGATTTCACTGCCAAGCTTCAGTAAATACACTTGCCTTAAATATACACTGTCCTGTATTTCCTTGCCTGGTAAATTTTCATTGCTATTTTTCCTCAACAAAACTGAATAAAGTGTAGAATTGTTAATATTGTTGGCAGTCAACAAACCTGGATCTAGATCTAGTTTTACCTCTAGCCAGCAATGCAATGAAGAAATGATTCTGTGCCACCTAAAGAACTTGTTAAAAATGTAAGTGCCTCGGAGCTCCAGGCACACATTTTTGGAGTCAGAAATTGCATGAAGGAACAGTGTACGTTGAACAAACACCTGGTGGTTGCTACCATCAAGGAACCCTGAATTCAGGAACTCCATTCTGGTAGTGGATGTGTTCACCTTCCTAAAGAAAAGCACCAGGAATCTTCACACTTAAAATATCTGGGCACCTGGGGGTCAGGCGGTGGACGTTGCGTCTGTCGGTTAGGTTAACATCTGGGTTATGCAAGTGGCATTTTCATGCAGTGGTTGCTTTAATAACTGGCAAATGCTTTTCTCCTGGCAATCAGTGCTCGAGATTAGTCTGCTTTCTATCTTGGGTAAAAATAAGTTTGAAGTCTTCCTCCATAAAAACAAGTTCAGCAAATGTCAGTCCTTTCAGTAAACCATTGAGATTTAAATGGCACCTTAATAGTTTTTATTCCATCTTCCAAACAGTGTGGCTGGAAGATTTTTGTGGGAGTGCAAATCTGAAACCCAGGAGTGGGGAGTAGGGTGGGGAGGCAATTTTGCCAAGTCTAGCAGAATAGTTGTCATGCCAACCCACACTGGCAGTGTTTCTTCCTATTCACTGAAGTTAAACTAGAAAAAAGTACTGTTTCTCCAAACATTTCTCCTGATCACTTTTATGTGACGGCCACCTTTTCACCTTGTGCAGAAAGTCTGAACCCATAGAACAGACTTCATCTCTGTGCTGTTGATTGAAAGAGAAAAAGTGTACCATAGGTCTTTGCATTTAAGGAGACTCATCACAGTATTTCTGCTGATGAAATAAGGAAAAAACAAGAGAGGTAGGTAAAATGGA
This sequence comes from Camelus ferus, assembly GCF_009834535.1. NCBI lineage: Eukaryota > Metazoa > Chordata > Mammalia > Artiodactyla > Camelidae > Camelus > Camelus ferus. Next base: position 5,680,850 of record NC_045709.1, read on the forward strand.
TTTTTTCTAAGCGCACGTTATGAGCATATGTGTGCATATGTGTGCCTTCATGTGTGTGGGTGTACACCCCCAAGCTGAGGTTAGCACACTCCAGATTATAATGGGAGGCTGGGAGCATTCCCTACGGACTCTGGCAAGTGAGTGTGTAAGGATGCAGGGCAGTGGCTGGCAGATTGCTGCTTGTTTTCTCTGATGTTAGCCTGGCTGGGCTAGTCTGGTGAAGCCTGCCAGGTTGATGGATGAGAGTGAATCTCAAAAGCCCATCTACTCTGCCAACTAGCCTTCAAATGGAAGACACACCAGGCTGACTCAACAAATAGCGCAGCATCACCCAACAGGAAAGGCAACTGGAGGAAATAATGGAAGATGGAAGGGGCGAGATCGCATTGCTTTGCATGGAAGAAGCTGATGACTTAGTTCCGATTTCTGTAAACAATCAAGGCAGCTTTTGCCAGCGTCATCTTAATTACCTTCTGTGCAAAGAAAAAAAAAAAAGGCAATAAGTGGCAACAATTAATTTGCATCATCAATTGATTATTATTTTTTCTTTCTAGGAATTCTTCTAACTCGCAAAACATATTATATAACCATCTGTTTTCTTCTAAAGATGAATTCTGTTAGATTCAGCCATTTCTGTCTTCTTGGAAGAGGTCCTAACATTGCCAACACCCAGCCTCTGTGTATGTGAGAGGAGAGGGAGAGGGAGGGGGAAATATTTAGTGGTTTTTCTTTTGCATAAAGATCAGTTTTATGTCCCTTAAGGGAACCCCTAAAATTTATCTCACTTTCTGGTCTCCAAACTCCAGTGGCTATTCTCACTCGGGACCAGAAGCTCTGAAGAATCCAGAGCAAAAACTTATCTTATTCTGGGGACTTAGAAGAAAAGAGAAACTTTCTCAGGGTGATGATGAGGAATTCATGCAAATCAAAACTTCAAAGGAGAGGTGGGTTCTCATCTGGCTTGGCACCATCTTTAAAAGACACATCACTTATCTACTCAGTTTTTATTTCTTTTCTAAGAAAATAGAGTGGTGCATCCTGCTTCTTTTTTGGGAGAAAAAAAAAAAAAGAAAGAGAGAGCAAGAACAAATGAACACTGCTTTCTCTTTTTTGCTTATTTCACACTCTCGAATAAAGGATGGGTATTCCTACCTCCTTCATCTATTTATTCAACAGTTTCAGCTAATGTCTAAGTAGGAAATTTATCTGCATTTAAGTGTGGTTGAGAGGGCCTGCTCAGTGAGGACTAGGCTTATGGTGGTCTGCTCAAAGACCGACATCTGGAGTAAGTTTTGTCTGAAGTTAAAAGAGGAGGCCTCCTGTTTAGCATGTGATGTAATAAGAGGCTTATAACTGTCTTTTCTAAATTTCTCTCTCATTCAGTTCCTTTATCCTTTAGTTTTTTTTTTCCTATTGAAGTATAGTTGATTTACAATGTTGTCTTAGTTTCAGGTGTATAGCAAAGTGATTCAATTATATGTGTGTGTGTATATACACACACACACATATACTTTTCCTATATATTCCTTTTCATATTCTTTTCTATTATAGGTTATTACAAGCTATTGAGCATATTTCCCTGTGCTATACAGTAGGACCTTGTTGTTTATCTACTTTATATGTAGTAGTGTGTATCTGTTAATCCCCAAATCCTAATTTGTCCCTCACCTCCTTTCTCCTTTGGTAACCCATTAAGTTCGTTTTCAATGTCTGTGAGTCTCTTTCTGTTTTGTAAGTAAATTCATCTTTTTGTTTTGACCCTCAAGGACCCTGAGCGCCTCCCATTTTCTACACATGCTTGAACCAAAGAACTTCCAGACCAGGGCAGGCAGCAGAGGAGTTGTGTGGTCTCCATACATGTGACAAGTCTCAGAGAGCCTCCCGGTCCTCCCAGAGACCTCTGCCTTCACACCTCACTCCCAGTAAAACCTAGCATCCTGTCCTGCACAGAGGAAGGACTAAACAGTGTTTGTTGAGTCAGTGAGAAAGTGGATGATAAAGCAAATTCATTTGTTTATGGTGCCTCTGCTCTACTGCTTTTAGTCTGAGTGAAGATGAGCCAAGAGAACATTCTCTGACAGAGATGAAAGCCAGCAGGCCTTTATTTTATGCCCTGGAGAACAAGACAGAGGCTCTGAGGCAAAGCCCTCATGCTGAGCCCTGAGCTCCTTAGGCCGCTGATGTGGTTTTGAGGTAAGGCTGGTGGACCAGAACCCTGAGAAAGGAGGCTCCTTGGGATCCCGGCTCTCTGCAACACTGGCCCAGAAGTCCTTAATGAGAACATTCGTGATGAAGAAGGCAGCAGTCAAAGGAGAAGGAATTCTCAGTTCCACTCAGGATTTAGTGATATAGTTTAGGAGAGGGACTTCTTGAGCGAATGATAAAGAAGGACTGTCACTGTGTGATGACTGGAGAATTCTGTGGGCTCAACCTGAGAAGTGAATTTGTGCTCTGGCTATGGGGTGAGCAGTGCCAAGGCTGGATGGAGGTTTCATGAATCCCAGAAACAGATTCATGTTTTGTAACAGCATGAAAAGTTCTTCCAATGTCTAACCTTTGGACGCCTAACTTGCTCCGTTCTTGTTGAAAGGAGGGGCTTTTTAGAATCATCTCTGTATTAACTCCTTGCTTACTTACAAACTTTCGTGGATATCATGTCCTTCTGTGGTTCCTGTGAGAAATAGATAAGCAATAAGACAATTAGCAACTCATCGTTCTTTAGAGATTAGCAATGTGGAAATGTTATCTATCATTTTTATCACGAGTCAGAAGAGGAGTCTGAGAATCTATAATATGCTTCACTAAATATAACATAACACAAGAGCAATTCCTCTTTCAAGGAGATATTTATTTATCAACTCACTGGAGAGGCTGTAGAAAAAGCCTGTCTGTTTTGGATTTGTATCTTTTCCAGCCAATCAAAGTTGTGCATGCCCACAGCAGTTCACCTCCTCGTGCTTATGTCATTCTGAAGATTCTTCCCTGCTCCCAGAATACCCTTGTCTCACTGAGCCGGTCTCTTCAAGTCTTTAAATTTTAACGTTGAAAACATATTCTCAAGCTTTCAACCTCCTTGAAGACTTTTCAGAAAACCCCTCTCTAAATGCTTCACTTTGGTTGATTCAGCCAGAGGTGGTTTGAAGCCATAATAAGCCAGATCTGTGATTTCTGTTTCTTATTTGCACACCACCACGTCTTTCCATTTAAGCTAGACTTTGTATCTGTCCCAGGTGAGCAAAGAAGCTCTTTGATTCGGCCATGATCCTGAAAGCACATTCTGCACGTGACAGATGATGTTAATGGGGTCTAAATGATCAGTGAAATGGGGGGTCAGATGTAACTTGGCAGAGAGGAAATAAGACATGAAGGCCTGAAGGGTGGCTGAAAAAGAAGGCAGAGTTATCCCAATGGGTTATGTTCCATTTAAATGTTCCTGTTCAAATGTAATAGAGAACAGTGGTGACTTAATGCACTAGCATTTACCATCTGGTGGATATTTGGCTGTTTCCTGCTTGAGCCTCTCTGTCCAGCTCCTGGAAGACATATGCCCTGCAGACTGCATAAGTTCCAATTACAGGGGAATTATGTCTTTTAAAAAATATAGTTTCCAGAAATACAACATAACTAAATAAAATCCAGTACTGAAGGCAGGAAAAAAGACCCATCTCTTAATGCTCAGCTGAAGTAGCTTTTCCTCCAGGATGTGGGACACATTTTGTTCAGTTCTTTCATTGAAGACAGATTGGAAAAATGGGAAGCAGTTGAGTTTAGGAAATTAATTATTTTATCATTGTGTCAAATGCTGCAATGCTTTAAATGTAGGATTAGATGGACAACATCTGGGGACTAGGAGCTGAGAGGCAGCATAGGATAAAGGAAAAAAACAAAAGCAAAATATTCTTGAGTCAGTCATTTAACTGTCCTCCAGGACAAAAGATAAGCTTGTGTCATAAGCGTTCGGTTATAAAGTGAAAGACATGTGTGGCATTCTCACAGACACCAAGGGCATAATCTGACCCAGGTGTAACTCAATCTGTGAAGTAAAAAGGTGCTTTATAACAGGATTTAATTGTACTTGTCTGGAATTTTGCCCTTCATTCCAGTTGTGGGATTTAATTAATCCTTACCCAGGGGTCAGTCACTTCAAGGCAAATGCCATACAAGGGCAAAGAATGATCTTACTGTGGGTTAGGATAAGATGCAGACAATTTTCATTTTATTATTATTATCAGTTGTTTAAAGAGCTTTGCTGAATGATCTTGTTGTACGTGTGCCTTGAGGCTTTCTAGGGCAATTTGGAAAACACATTATAGAATAAACCGCAAGATTATTAAAATGACTTTAAACAGTATGAGTCCAATTTCCAAAGGAGGTTGTAATACCCATATTTACTCATATTTCACTTTCTTATATAATTATTCACACTCCATGTTTCAAGAATAAAATTTATAAGAATGTGTCCCCACCTAATTATCTCACTCCCTTTTGACTCTTTTATTTCTGTTCTTTTTATTCTGTGAAGCAACTTTCTGGCTTCCAGCAAGAGCTCACAGGGGAATTTAAGAACAAAAGGCTGAGTGATTAGATGAAAACACTAGAATCTCCTCTTCATGTATTTTCCTTTCAATGTATCTACTTTTTCCCCATCAAGGAATAGTGCTTGAACAAAATAAAGTGGGTTTGTCCTCACTGCAGTTGGCAAATGATTAAATTCATGGTTTCTTCCCAGTACTCTTTTATTGCCAGTTTCTTACCTGTTTCTGCCCCCATATTCCCTTAAGTGTTAGTGGTTGGGCTAGAACCTCTGCTAACTACCAGTGAGAAAGATTAAAAGGGGGTGAGGGAAGGAATAGCTTCCCCAGGGACAACTGCTTTTGGTTCCAACTCACTGCAATTCTAGGGAAGAGGAGGAGCAGATTGGAGGTGATTTGCCTGAAGAAGTTGCCTCCTGCAACCTGTTTCAGACCAAACATACAAAAGTATTAAGTATGAACTTGAAAGAAAAGGATGTTCTAAATAAAGGCCACCTTTCCATCACTTTATAAATACATTTTCTTCTCCTTTTCTACTTCGTTTTTTGGTCTCTCTCTCATATTATCATAAGTGTATTTCAATCAAGATCTCTATCACAATCCCTTTTTTATATCTAGATAAAATGTTGGATACAGAAGAATGATTTGTCATAAAAATATAAAATAACTTGCCTGTCTACATTGCTGAGATAGAAAGAGTCTGGATTTGTCATCCAGTGTTCAAGTTCCAGCGTTGCTATTAACTACAGCAAATAACCATACAGTGCCTCTATTTATTCAGTTATAAAATAGGTATAATATGATACTTAAAATCGCTTTCTATTTCACAAAGATTTCATGAGGCTTAAGTGAGATCAATATTGCCTAAAACTTAAAATGGAAAATACATACCACAGAAATGTAAAGTATAGAGCATGATAAAGAGCAACGTCATAATTTGATCTTGGCTTTTTGTTTGTTGGGTTTTTTTGTTTGTTTCTTGCATTCTGCCGAGGAAATAATAATAGCCACTATTTATGTCTCAAGCACTGTGCTTAGTTTTTTGAGTATATTATTTATTTATATAATTATTGGATACAATCACTATCTTCATTTTACAAATGAAGACATAAAGGAACACAGAGGTATAGCAAAGTCACACAACCAGGAATGGGGATCAGTAATGGGTTGAGTTTTGTCCCTCAAAAAGACATGTCCAAGTCCTATCCCCTCATATTTCTGCAACTGTTGTTATTTTTAAAAAGGTCTTTATAGATGCAATTAAATTGACAATTTTGAGAAGAAGTAATCCCGGATTAGAGGGGGCCCTAAATGCAATGTGAGCGTCCTTATGAGAGACAGAATGGACACACAGGCACACAGGGGGAAGACGACCATGTGAAGATGGAGGCAGAGATTGGGGTAATGCTGCCAGAAGCCTGGACGTGTCTTGGGCCACCAGAAACTAGGAAAAGACAAGGAAGAATTCTTCTCTAGAGCCTTCAGAGGGAGCATGGCCCTGCTGACAGCTTGATTTAAGAACTGTCGTGTCCAGAACTATAAGAAAGTACATTTTTGTCATCTTCAGCCCCATAGTTTGTGGTAACTTGTTGTAGCAGCTGCAGGAAACTACAGCAGGGCTCCAGGATTCAAACAGAGGGAGTCTGACTCTAGAATGTAAACACTTGACCATTTTCCTTTATTTTACTTTTTCATTTGAAATACAAGTAAATTTGGGAGAGAAGGAAATTATCCAAGTGAATGTGGTATGATTGTTTTGGTGAAAGGAAACAGCTACATTGTGGGGTGTCTTCTTATATAAGCTAAGATGGCAAAATCATTGTTGTGTGGGCATGGGGCTATCGGAACTCTAAGGTTTCCAAAATATTTGGTCCAGAAGGAGCCTAGAATAAAGATTTAAAAAATTTAAAAAATTAAGCATCCTTTTCAGAAAGAGAAAACAGAACATGAAAACTCAGCAAAGATAAACAAACTTACTAACAAGTAAACCCAATAAAAGCAGAACAGAAGAACATTCTACCTGATGAGCTGATATTGTTTTATTGTTGTCACTGAGTCCAAGCTTGTAATGCTCACCACACGACAAGCCAGTAAATCAAGGGATGAGTTGTTGGGGCAAGGAATAATGACTTATTCAGAAAGCAAACAGATCAGGAAGACAGTGGACTACTGTACCAAAGAACCATCTTCCCCAAGTTTGAATTCAGGCTTTTTTAATACTAAAAGGGAAGGGGTAAAGTCCTGGTTCTGGCCAGACTCAGAAAGATACGTGTTAATTTCTTCTTTCCTGCAGCCATTCACAGGTGGGCCTGGTCAGGATGTGTCCTGTGAGCTGAACAAAGCTTAAGGCTTATTACCTGGGAGGCAAGGTTCCCAGAGATGGGCCACTATATATAATTTAAGCTTATAGTCAACATCCCTTTAGTGATTAACAAGCAATAGAATACAAAGGTTAAAGTAAAGAAACAGATCTAATATAGAGTCAGATATATTCTTCTCTATTACATTATTATTAATAATAATGACAATGTTAGTTTGGGATCAATACACATTGTATTGTGTACTTAGCGGAAAAAAAAATTCTTAGAGATATTGGGTTTCTAAGGCTAGACTAAAACTTCCCCGAACAATCTGGCATTCCTAGCCATGGTTAAAATATTTTCTCATGTATAAATCTTTGTTCTATAAAATGTTCTCTCTGTTTCCACTGATTTATGAATACCCTGTTAAAAAGCTTTTATAAATATAATTCTTTGGAGGTTGAGAAAAGCTCTGGTTAAAGCGGCCTCTTCTCTTGCCCGGCCTCTTGGACATCAGCTTTGCACAAAGGCAGCCCACTTAGAAGGCTCAGGACCCACATTCTTCCAGGCACCTACTTCATCTTCCTCTGAGAGACACAGAGGACCAACGAGCCTCAGAAAAAGAAGTGAGTGCCACAGCCAGGATCCCAGTTCAGCTCTGGAAGCATCAGGAACAGCTACTAAGCTTTGTCTTTTTATGCTCAGTAAAATTTAAGACTGCTTGAGCTGATCCCCTAACTCCATCTCTGAGGTCTCTCCTAAGCTCCAATTCCACTTTTGTGGGGTTTTTTCAACCCTGTCCTTGGTTTTCCATCTAGTCCCTTAGATTCAAATGCTCTTCTTGTAGCCCTTCTTTCCCACTCCCAATCCGATCCCCACCCAGGGCTTCTCTGAGTTATTTGTGCTGTTAAGGGCAACACCATTCTCCTTGGAATCAAGGCTCACAACTTTGCCATCACCTTTGATCCCCCATTATTTGTGCTTCCAATCAGTTACCAATGGCTGTTAATTATACTCCATCACGTCTTTCATGTCCAAACTGTCCTCTCCATTCCCACTGTCATTACCTGCCAAGGTCAAGTTCTGATGCTGCCCCCTGCCTAGACTGAAACAACCCTACAACTGGCCCTGATGCTTAGAATCTTTCCCACTTAATACATCACACACCTGTAGTCACAATTTGCCTGTGTGCTAAAATTTTCCACTTTTCTCTCTCATTTGCAAGATAAATTTCAGTTTCCTTAGCTGGTCACTGATGTCACTTGACAGCTTGGTCTCGGAATACCTTTTCAGACTTGGTCCCTGCTACTGCCCTTCCTTCATACAGCCAGACTTCAGTATTTCCTCTTTCTACAGTTTTACCTCTCCCATCCCTGCCTTCTTTTATTCTCTTTCCACAGCTTGCCTAACCAGTTTCCCCCTCTCTGTCTGTCTGAATTTTGTCCCAGAAAAGCCGCTCTCAGATGTCATTTTTGCCAGGATTCTAGCCTTCCCACCCCAGGGAGAGGTAAAGTGCTATGTGCCAAAAATACAGAGGAGGGGGAAAAAGACCTTTTGCTCAAGGTTTCTCACAACAGTGAGGAGTCAGAAAAACAGACAACCAAATCTGGGGTGATATGAAATTAGACACTCTGGGTGCTGTGTAAGAACATCTGATCTCTGTTTGGTAAGAGGAAGCAACAAGAGAAGAGCTCCAAAGAGGGCAGATGTTCAGCTGGCTTGTATAGTGCATGTGTGCCAATGCGTAAATCACTGAAATTGTTCTGTCCTGCTTGTTAAGTAGTTGCTCTGATCTCCCCAGGATCCAGCTGGGCAGGAGGTCTCCAGGACTTGCTCCAATGCTCTGGCCCCCATTCTGGTTGGTCAGACCTTGCTGTCTTGCTTATTAAATAATTTAAGTACGTCCACAGCCTGTCTCATTAACTACAGGTGAAAGCTTGAGGTTGCCAGAGATGGTGAGGGAGAGAATCAAACCCACTTGAACAGGGCTCGGCCCAACTCTTCTCAACTTGGTTACTCTTCCAGGGTTGAGGCTGTCATCTGGAGTTGGTGCTCTGTCAGCACAGAAAACCTGTTGTGTCCTTTTCCCTGAGAGTGTTTCTCATCCTCATAATTTTCCATTATTCTGCTATTTTCAACATTTCTGCATTTCTTCCTCTTTCTTGTGCAGTCAGGATCCTGCTCTAGGCTTCAAATTCTTGGATGTCTGATTGACAAAGGTAGTGAAGTAATTGACTCTTACAGATTTAACTCCATGACTGAATTATGTCTTTAGCAGGAAGGCACTCACCCTTCTAGAAGTGAGAATTTCTTTCTGATGACATGTCTTGCCCCAGTCATCGCTGTTCTTCCTCTGCGTCCTCTCCAGCAGTGCTGGACTCCTGACAACCAAGTAAATACAGAGACCTGGCTGGAATCACTAAAAGAGTTACTGTTTGACTTGACAGTCTCACTATTGTCCACTGAAATTTTACCAGTAAGTTCAAGTGACAGCTGGGGAACTCAGCAGAGAAAAGGTTTCCATTATCAGAGGCCTTAGTGAGATGTGTTCATTATCAAGGTTCAGAGGGGCTGAGAACTCAAATAGGTTGCGTCCTGGTGAGGTCAAACATCAACTGACTCTCTCAGCACACTGTCAACACCATGGGCTTGCCAAGTTTCTTGTACAAAATGCTGCTATTTTCCTCCAAAGCAGTTTATGTGCTCAGTGGCAAATCCATGGCATGCTCACAGTTTGTTTTTGTGCCTTATTCTGGGGCAGGGACTTAACATGTGAAATCCACAGAGGCCTGGATTAACAGTCTTTTCAAGAATTAAAGTGTACTGCAGGTTGGACCAGCTCCCATGGCCCCTCAGCTGACTTGTGGGTTGTAGTAATTAGCTTCGCTGTTCATTATTTCCCACTGATTTGTCCCCTGTCCCTGCCCCATCCTGAGCCAAGAATGCAGGGCTGGTATTGCTGTCCTCTAGCCCACTGGCACCCTATCCCTTCCCAGAGAGTTTTCTGCTAGGCAAAAACTAATACAACACAACACAATAATTGCAACATCAAAACTCAAGGAAGCATGGGATAAAATGATGTATCAGTTGGTAGCTCTTAAGGGTGTTGCAAACTGAGCTTCTATCCTATTTTCATCTTATTTTTGAAGCTCTTGTTCTCCAATCTGTATTCATCTTGCTCTGTTCCCTCCTTGAGGTTAGAGCTTAAGCTCCCAGCTCTGACTGGTAGCTCTTCTAGAGGTGTTTCTCCTACATAATCTATCTATCTATCTATCTATCTATCTATCTATCTATCTATCTATCTATCTATCAACCTATTTATCATCTATTTATCCATCTATCAATCTTCTATTGTCTATCTACCTATCATTGATCTTCTCTATTTTTATCCTTTGTTATCTTCAGAATTCTCTCATACTCCTCTTGGTCAGCACTACGCTTAATTCTAGTTATGCTGACCTGGTGTTTTATTACAAATAAATAACCAGATAGTAGGATCATCTGTTCCTCCTTATTTGCAATCGCAATTAAACGGAGCACTTAACTGGGGGAGGGTATGGCTCAAGCGCTAGAGTGTACGCTTAGCATGCACAAGGTCCTGGTTTCAGTCCCCAGGACTGCCTCTAAAAATAAATAAATCAATCAATCTAATTACTTCATCCCCTCAGAAACTAAATCAATCAATAAAAGTAGCACCTAATATATTAAATAGCTCTAGCAGAATAGCATGCTATTAGCATCATTTTGTCAAAATTACTCTCCTTGAGTGAGGTAATCAAAGTGGGTTTTTGTAGGTTATCTATTTGTTGTTGTTTCTTTGAAGTATTTTTTTCCCTTGGTCCTTAGACATCAAAATACTTTATTTAATAATTTGAGCTACCCAAACATATTTAAAACACTTTTTTTTCTGGATTCTTTTCCTGATATAATTTTTTATTGAATATAATTGACATATAACTTTATGTTAGTTTCAGGTATACAACATGATGATTGGATATTTGTATAATTGCAAAATGATCACCACAATAAATCTAGTTAAGATCCATCACTATACAAAGTTATGCTTTTTTTCTTGTGATGAGAACTTTCAAGATCTACTCTCTTGGTAATTTTCAAATGAGTAATGCACTATTATTAACTATAGTCACCATGCTGTACGTTACATTCCCATGACTTACTTATTTTGTGATTGGAAGTTTGTACCTTTTGATCTCCTTCACCTATTTTGCCCATGATCTATATTTTAAAAATTTCAAACAGACTGGGTCTGAACTGACCACTTCATCCGTGCACAGGTGTCCCTCTGCCTGACCCTTACCCCGTATGGTCCAGCTTGACTAATAATGTTTTCATCTGGCCTGTGTCAAATTAGAAACTTGAGCAACATTCTCAACTATTCCCTTTTTCTTTAACCCACCACATTCCCTCTGTGGGTTAGTGCTGCAGATTTTGCTGTTTAAAATGCCTCCAAATATGATGATTAATACCCCCAGTATACTGTAATGCATGCTTTCCCACTCACATCTGGGGCTGAGAAAGGGCCTCCTTTGCTTCACCAGAGAACCTGTATCATTAGCTTTGCTCTGGCTGGCACTGCTCATCCCCAAACCAACCCAGGGCCTGAAGTGATATGTGGAGTATAGTCACCCTTACTGCTCATTTGTCTGCGTGACTCAAAGCAAAGGGCTTCACATCTTTAACCAAATTGACAGAATTTAATTTGGCTTTGTAATCCATGAGCTCCAGTTTCCCCAGGTGTACAGGTAGAAATGCAGACAAGAGGGGAAGGTGTTTGAACCCAAATGAGTTGAAGAAGGAACAAGATTTCAAACGATAATCACTGTTTCTCATTGTTATTCACTATGCCTCCTTATCCATCTTATGTCTAGCCACAAGCAGATGCTCGGTACATGGTTAAAGCTCATTATGTGTGTGTTGAGTGAATGGATAAATAAGTGAGTATGTCTGTAGTAAGCACTTGAAATGTATCGTAGTAAATTCATTTGGTCCTCTAGTGTTTCATTTACTTTAAATTTCGTACGGTTTTGTGTTGATGTATTCTGTCCCATGCTGAACATCTTTATGGTTATATAATCACAATCCTCTCCATGTAATCTAATGTTCCAGAAAAATCAAAGCATTAAAATAGTCCATCACAGAGTGACATAAAATTGAAGGCAAAATGTCAAAGGTAACAATGATTAGGCCCCTATGTAGGAATAATATTATCATTTTCATTGGCCAATAGGGCTATGTTTTTGTTATTAATACTACAATATTACTGTTTTCAACTTTAAACATGCAGAATATTGATTTAACACAGCTTGGTGCAAAACACCAACATCAAATTTACATTTGCTGCAAAGTACTACATCTCTTAACCTGAATCTGCTTTCTTAGATTTCAAAACTGATATTGAACTAGGGAAAAATTACTTTTAATTCTCAGATTGCCTAACTATAACCTGTGGCAAGTTGACGATACCTCTTATATATTGCTGCTTAATATTCCACTCTAAAATTCAGTCGCTTAAAACAACAACAATTTATTTTGACTGTGAGTCTGCAATTTGTCAGGGCTCAGCAGGGACAACGCATCTTCAATCAGAATCAGCTGGGGTAGCCTGACAAGGTTCATGCACCACTTGGGCTTCCTGACAGCATGGTGGCTGGGACTCTAACGTGAGTGTCCCAAGAGAGAGAAAGTGAAAGCCCAGTGTCTTTAAGGCCAGGGTATTAAAACTAGCATAGTGTCTTTTCCTCTGAGTTTTATTAGTCAAGCAGCCATAAAGCTCAGATTTTTTTTTAACATTTTTTATTGATTTATAATCACTTTACAATGTTGTGTCAAATTCCACTGTTCAGCACAATTTTTCAGTCATACATGGACATATACACACTCATTGTCACATTTTTTTCTCTGTGAGCTACCATAACATTTTGTGTATTTTTCCCTGTGCTATACAGTATAATCTTGTTTATCTAGTCTACAATTTTGAAATCCCAGTCTATCCCTTCCCACTCTCCGCCCCCCTGGCAACCACAAGTCTGTATTCTCTGTCTATGAGTCTATTTCTGTCCTGTATTTATGCTTTGTTTTTGCTTGTTTGTTTGTTTTTGTTTTTGTTTTTAGATTCCACATATGAGCGATCTCATATGGTATTTTTCTTTCTCTTTCTGGCTTACTTCACTTAGAGTGACATTCTCCAGGAGCATCCATGTTGCTGCAAATGGCATTATGTTGTTGGTTTTTATGGCTGAGTAGTATTCCATTGTATAAATATACCACTTCTTCTTTATCCAGTCACCTGTTGATGGACATTTAGGCTGTTTCCATGTCTTGGCTATTGTAAATAGTGCTGCTGTGAACATTGGGGTGCAGGTGTCATCCTGAAGTAGGGTTCCTTCTGGATATATTATGCCCAGGAGCAGGATTCCTGGGTCATACGGTAAGTCTATTTCTAGTCTTTTGAGGAATCTTCACACTGTTTTCCATAGTGGCTGCACTAAACTGCATTCCCACCAGCAGTGTAGGAGGGTTGCCCTTTCTCCACAGCCTCTCCAGCATTTGTCATTTGTGGATTTTTGAATGATGGCCATTCTGACTGGTGTGAGGTGATACCTCAATGTAGTTTTGATTTGCATTTCTCTGATAATTAGTAACATTGAGCATTTTTTCATGTGCCTTTTGATCATTTGTATCTCTTCCTTGGAGAATTGCTTGTTTAGGTCTTCTGCCCATTTTTGGATTGGGTTGTTTATTTTTTTCTTATTGAGTCATATGAGCTGCTTATATATTCTGGAGATCAAGCCTTTGTCGGTTTCACTTGCAAAAATTTTCTCCCATTCCGTAGGTTTTCTTCTTGTTTTACTTATGGTTTCCTTTGCTGTGCAGAAGCTTGTAAGTTTCATTAGGTCCCATTTGTTTATTCTTGCTTTTATTTCTTCTAGGAGAAAATTTTTGAAATGTATGTCAGATAATGTTTTGCCTATGTTTTCCCTCTAGGAGGTTTATTGTATCTTGTCTTATGTTTAAGTCTTTGATCCATTTTGAGTTGATTTTTGTATATAGTGTAAGGGAGTGTTCTAGCTTCATTGTTTTACATGCTGCTGTCCAGTTTTCTCAGCACCATTTGCTGAAGAGACTGTCTTTATTCCATTGTATATTCTTGCCTCCTTTGTTGAAGATTAGTTGACCAAAAGTTTGTGGGTTCATTTCTGGGCTCTCTATTCTGTTCCATTGGTCCATATGTCTGTTTTTGTACCAATACCATGCTGTCTTGATGACTGTAGCTCTGTAGTATTGTCTGAAGTCTGGGAGAGTTATTCCTCCAGCCTCTAAGCTCAGATTTATGGAGAGGCAGTATCGACCTATCTTTCCACAGGAGTAGTGTCAAAGAGTTTTGTGGCCATGTTTCATGCCACAGTCATCTCAGTCTTGACTCTTGCGCATATTAATAGAGTTTCACTGAAACACTGAATTGTAATAATATCAATTTTGTGGAACTATCAGAACTAATTCAACTTCTTACAATATTAGACATCTCCCATTGAGTCAAGAAATCTGGCTCCAATTCTTCAATGAAAAAATTCCCAAGATGCATAAATTCCCGTTGGAAACTGTGTTAACAAACCCTCGTAAGTCAAGGTGGCCCTGGTCACTGTACTCAGCTGGAATTTGGCTCTTGGCTATAATACCCTTTCTTGCAGCTAGAGAAGTGAGAAGTGAGCTTGCTGAAAGATGTGTCAGCCAAGTGATGCCTACACTTCTTGTTTGAGAAATAGCCACTAACTTGGAACACTTCAATTTTGGCCAGAAAATTGTCCAAAACAATTCAAATGTGAACTCTTTATAGTACCTCTTTGCTTGAGTTATTTGGGGGTGTGGCTGGTTAAACACAAAGTGAACACAAACAGCTTCCTGAGAAAACAGTGATGCTATTCACTGCATCCCCAGGAAACACAACTGTTTTTGAAAGGTTGGATCTCCTCCTGAGAAAAGTCTTCAGAGATCACACAATCTATGTTTCCCTGCCAGGGAATTATGCCAAGTTGGGAGTACATGGGGAGACAGACATAGGGGTAGGAGAGAATGGGGTGTGGGTTTCTCTGTAACAACTGGAAAAGTTAAACATATCTCTCTTGTATGTGTATATTCATCCATCATGCAAGGCTGTACAGTGGATTTGGTAAATCCTCTCTGGGGACTCAGCATGATCTAGGATATAACAAAAAGAAATGTACCTTTAAATTTTACTCTTTTTCCTGTTTCTCTACTGCTAAGACTACTTCTGGGGGCTTCTTCATGAAATGACAGAAAGCAGTGCTGGTCACTGTGTTTGGTGAGTACATGGCATTGATTCCCTGGAAGTACTGTGGTCCTTCCTGATGAGAGGTAGAAAGAGGGATGAAGAATAGTGTGGATATTGACACTGGCCTTTGTCTGCTCCAAGATTTACAAGAACTAGGAGGAGTAAAATGCTGGAGACTTTCCTTTCCCAAAAGGACCCTTTCATTTGTCAAAGATGTACATATTATTCTGGACATTGAGTAGGAAAAGTTTTCTAATGTATAAGCACAGGAAAGCACTCTCATTGTGTGAAAAATGCCATTCCCCTAAATTTGGCCAAGATCTGATAATGCAGATTTTTATTTCCCATTGTATCCCTTTCTCACGGCGTAACACTCTCCTGGGATGTTCTATTCTTCGAGCACAAGTTTATGCCAACATTAATAGGAAAAAACCTGTTTGATCCCTTGTGTGATGGCGGAGGAATGTCAGGCAGAACACAACTTTGTTATATTTCCCTTTCAAGAAACACCCACGGCCAATTTGTCAAGGGAACTGGAAAGCAATCCAGGTTGAGATGATTGTTAATTGGTTTTTAATTAATAATTCTGAAAAGCCTATAATTATAAGCAACTGGTTCTTGGAGTCATACCAAGTTTTTTCAAAAACAAGAAGTAAATCCTCTTATTACCTTCAAAATATATCATCCCTGTATTGAATATACTTTGAATCTACCTCCAAAGAAATCTCACATAAATGAATTTATTGTGGCTCTTTTCAACCTTATACATTTCTTGTGCTGATGCAGTTCTATTTTAATCTGCTAACTGTTATTCTTTTAAGTATCAGATTTCAAAATGCAACACATAAAGAAGAGCTATGTGGTTCATTATTTTTTATAAGCTAAGAATACAATCTGCCTACAACACCTGCTGTCTTGGTGATTGGATTTGCTTCTTTTCTGTGTTCAGTGTGAACTGGTCAGGCCAGAAGTTGCATCTTCACTTTAGGCGCTCAGACAGAGGGGACATTTCTCTTGCCCCTGGGAAATAAAGTTCTACATTTTATTTGTTTTGCTTTCATTTCAAATGTCTGTCCTATGCTTCAAGGCTTTGGGTTTGTTTTTCAATGTCCCCTAGAGGACACTCCCAGCTTTGTTTTTCAAATCTTCTTTTTTATTTTATCTAGAACTTGGCATGGGAGTTGTGTCTTCCTCATGGCTCATCTCTCCATGTCCTTCTCATTCTTTCATTTTTCCTGACTGTCTTCTTTTTACTTATATTGACTTCCTAAAGTCAATAGGAACACAACTAGCCAGGCCATCCCCTTTATGAATCCTGACCAGTGTTTGCTCTCTCTCTCAGCACGGATGTGTAGAGTGGATGAGTGGCTGTAGAAGTGCGGCTGGAGATGCAGTTCTAAGTCTATTAAAAGGTTGACTGACAGGATTAGAAAAGGTGGGGTAAACTGGACTAGACCAGAGTAGCTATGTGTCAGACAGATGTGAATTATTTCCAGGAAATTGTCTTGTACTGTCTACATAGAAAGGGGATGCTGACGTTAAGGCCCTAATAATGAAGATGCCAGATGAACATCTACACAGGATAAAAGAAAAGGGGTGTATCTCTATGCTATGAAAATCTAGAGGGGAAAATACTAGTCACCAAGGCAAGAAAGAACTTGCATTGGAGTGGAGGTCAAGGGTGAGGGGAGGTCATAGGGTGAGATGGTAAAATCCAGAAGATGCCGCTAACTGGTACCAGTGATACAGAAAGGGACTGATGGTAGACTCAAACTAAGGAGAGTGTCCCACCAAAAAAGAGGAGTATCTCCAGAACAGGGGCAAGAAGTTTTCGAAAATGGGAAAAGCCAGACTTGGGTGTGTGTCCTGCAGACTCAGCAACTGGCTAAATAGCTACAATTTATGCCTCAGGTAGAGTTCATCACCTGAAATAACAAGGCCTTGGAGATAAAGCAGAGAACAAAGTGCAGGGGTTGACATGCGAAGCTGAGTTTTAAGCCCTGTACGTTCCTGAGACCTGGGTAGTCTCTGCAGAAAAGGGAATCTGGGGAGCTCAGTATTTCAAGGGGTCCTAGGCACAGATTTTTCATTATTCTCCTTCACTTCTTCATTTTGCTGCACCTGTACTCTGAGTCACCTATAGTAATTAGAGAAATCTCTGTATCTCCTTTATTCTGTCTCCCCCGTGTCAGGAGTGGGAACACTGTGAAGATAAAATGAGACTTCATGAGCGTAGGCGTATTCAAGCTGAAAGTGACCATCTGAACTGGCTTGGTCTTCTAGGACGCCCTGATGTCCTTAGTTCTCACCCTCTGATCGTATTGAGATACAGTAAGCCCTTAGTGTAGCATCCTAAGATTTCGGATGATATGTTTTTCAACAAACATTTATTGAGCCTGTGCTAGGCATCTGGACTCAGCATAAACAGTGGAGCTACCAGATGAAGACCTGGGGCTGCTACCTCTAACCGCAGGGGAGGTCAGGAGGCAGCCAGGCTCGTGGAGCCTGAAGTTCATGCAGTTTTTTTCTCTTTAAGAAAAAAAACATACCACCTTCCAAATATAAATTTAAGTATAAAAGAGAAATTTTATTTATTTAGAGTGAGAAAAAAATCCCAACAAATTCCAAATTTTAAAAATCAAACAAATACCACAAACATCATAAAATCCAGGTGGCAAAAAAGACATAGTATTTTTTATTAACCAACTACATAATAAACTTCTATTACTTTTTTCCCTGTGTATTTTAACCATATACTCTTTGATCACCTCTTCATATGACAATGATTTTTTAATGATTATTTTTCAAAGAGAGACAGAAATGTAATTCTGGCTTTCTTCTAACACAGTTCAGTGAAATTTTTTTTATTTATTATTTCTCACTTTGATTAGGTGTGATTAAAGGCTGAATCATTCACTTTCAATTTTATATATGTAAAGATTGGAAGCCAGTCCAGTACTTCTCAAACCCTGTTTCACCTCATTGCCCTTGTGGTCCCAGTGCCCAGGAGGGCAGGCTATTCTTAGCACCGTGCAGCCCCTGGCCTCCTCGCTCCTGAGTGTCACGGTGCAAGATGAGTCAGCCCTGTGGGCAGGAGGGGGATTCCAGGAAGCCATTCCTATACCGGAACAGCTGGTGTCACTTAACTATAGATGGAAGTGTTTAGGAACCACATAAATACATCTGATTAAATCCAAATAAGTATCTCTCTAACTCAACTCTCTCTGAACTGGATCCCCAAAATACCCTCAGTCTTTCCAAGCTACCCAATATGAAGAGACATATGTAAAGTGGGGGGGGGGGGGCAGTCAGAGTGGGAAAGAGATGGTGCACTTAATTCATTACAGTTAAAATAAATTATATCTGCAAATTTTACAAAGACCTATGAACACACGAGGTCCAGGACCTCTGTAAATGAAGTGCCCTGATGCTTGAGTTTTATTAACCTCCATGTAAATCCACCTGTGGGGAGGCAGGTAGGTAACCTGAGTGAGTGAACAAATATGTCCCAGTGGTATTGAACTTGGAGCCAAGTCTTACAAGATAAGGAGACATTCTTCAGCAGGTCAGTGGGAATGGCCAGGCCTCATAGGAGGTGCCAGTAAAAGAGACAAAGAAGGAATGGTAAGAGTGAAAGAAGGAGAATAAGGTGGGAATGATGCCTTGGGAGAGTATTAGAGCACATTTCAACCAAGGGTGGTTCAGTGATGTGCTGGGTCCAAGGAAATGAGAATATAAAGGGGTCTATTGGATTTGGCAATTAGGAAGTCATGTGGTGACCTTTGCCCCCTCAATGTGGTCTCAATGATGTGGTGAACCTCAAGGCCTAACTTTGATGCACTAAGAAAGGAATGGACTACAAGAAAGTTGACATTTTAATTCTCCTCCTTCAAGAAGTATGCCTGGGAAGGACGAAGAGGCAGAGTGCTGTGGTTATGAGGAAGCATCAGGATGAGGGAATCTTCATTAGTACTGTTTGTTAATTAAAGAAGAGTGTGGCCAAGCATATTAAGAATGCCCTGTAAGGCATCTGGTAATGACAGAGAAATTTTCCTGGTCTGAGCAGAGGGCATGTTGTCTCCATCTGCTCATTAAGTTGCCCAACTGCTTCTCAGGACTCGAAAATTCTCTAGGATATTTACCAACATGGACTAACTGAGCAAGCACACAGGTCCTCAGAGGATTCCACACATGCTCATCTCAGCGTTCCAGGTGGTGGCCCCCCACCAGCCCTCCTCTTTCACCCCACACACTAAAAGGACTGACTTCACATTCTCTTCTTCTTAAGTTTCTCATCTTCTCATCTCAATCCTTCCCTCAACCCTCTGCCTCTGTCTCTGTATTTCTCTCCACACCCTTGCTTTTCTTTTTCTGATATGGAATATTTTCCTTGCCATTACTGTTCTTCAAAGACAGAGATTTTAAATGGCTGCATAGTATTTCATAGTGTGGATTAATCATTACTTATCCTAATCTCTTGTTGAGTATTTGGTCTGTCTCAAGAGGATTGTTTGGTTATTATACATTTTTATGTATAGTAGTTGCTGATTTCCTGAAGGTACATATCAAAAAATTTCAAGAAATTCAATTGCTTGCACAACGATATGCCTGTTTTTTTGTTTTGTTTTGTTCTTTGACACATATCACCAAGTTGCTTTCCTAGTCGCTCCAATGTTTGATGATAATGAAGCACTGAGAGATCACAAGTATTTGCATTTGGTGGGATACATTTGAATAACACAATAAAACGGAAAATCTGAAGTAATCATCTGACACATTTGGGTAAAAGCTGAATTTGATTGCTTTTGCCCATATTTTGAATTGACTAAGTAATGGAGAACTGGCCTCTATATTTTCCACTGATTATGAAAATTTATTAAGACCAATTAAATTGCTTCAGACTTGTACTTAGATCTTTCTGGTTCCTAGACTGGGGTTACTGCCCTGACTGGTCAGGCTGGGGTGAAAAACACTTCCTGGCAGTCAGCAGGCACGTTACGCTGGGATCTAGAAACATGAGAATCAACAAGAGGAAAGCTAACCCACCGAATAAACAAACAGGCATGGCGGACTCATCAGGGGCGGCAAGCCCAGGACAATAAACCTAACCTCAGGGAGAAAGGCTGGAAGACCCACCTCCTGCCTCACACCCCAGGGGATCCTGAATCGTGACCCCTCTGTGAGAACATGGGTTGCATACTCCCTTTCTGGTCAGTCTCTGGTCCCCAGGTATTAGGAACTGCTGAGTAGTCTGAGGACAAGTTTGATTCTAAAAACAAAAGTAGACCTTTCCGGAAGCTTCCTCTCAGAAGGTTTTGCCAAATTTCTGGGAATACATAAGAAGTCTGGGCCACGTAAGCCTGGATGATCCCTGAATATAAACACATCACTAGGGGAAATCCAGCTTTACATTTTTAAACAAGAGCCCCGTTTAAAAATGTCCCTGTTTTCAAAATACTATCTTTTCCAAATTACACTTACATAGTGGCATCAAACAAGAAAGCTCTTTGATAAAACCCTGCCTATTTGGGGAAGGGTGGAGATGAGAAAGATGTGGGTGGGAGCCATGCTTGGTCACAGCTTAAGAAGCTGAACTTTGATCATTTGGCGGAGAAGGGGCAAGACCATTATGCCTCAGATCCACAGCCTCAAACCGAAACTTGTTAATAAGTCATGTCTCACCTACTCCATTAATGATCAGTAAATGACTAGAACTCTGGCCAAGAGGCCCATACTCCAGGACAGAGTGTCAAATAACAGCTGACACTGTCAACTAAAAATAGTATTTTGGATTTAAATGGGTGACTCAGATTTGATTGTCTACACTTGCCTGGGTTAATACTGTACATAGGAGGGCTATTTTAAAATGTTTCTCTTTTATGTGAAAGGAAGGCTTTATTGCAACCATCTGGTCAGTGAGCTCAGACCCAGCGCTGCAGGAGTTGGATGCGCTCACACGTCCACCTCCAAAGCTGGGGGTACTTGGCACTGCTGGCTTCCTAAGCACATGTGTGCACTTGACCCTCCAGACCAGGTCATCAAGAACAAGAGGATGGTTCAGGAAGTTATGTCAAAGTTTTACACCATTTCCAGAAACTTCTCTCTTTGTACTCGTCCCATCATTCTCCTTCTTGAAAAGATGGGAACTGTTAAAAAGCTAACTAGCAATGATAAATGACTCAACCCAAACAACCCAGGATAGTTTTTGGTAAAGCTGATAAATTGAAGAACCAAATGTATCTCTCCAGAATATGCCCAAATACATAGTGATCTTAAATATGTTGGCCAAATTGACCAGATAATTTTTTAATAAATTCTACAACAAAACATACATTTGTTTCATTGGATAGGAATATTTTTTTCATTGAATTTGTCAGTATTGGTTAATCAGATTGGTCAACGTGACTTTCTGAATTTCAACCAGTGTCACTATATGTCAAGCCACTGAAGGATGTTTGAGCTACTCATTCTCAAGATTTTTGCCACTGTGAAATGCATACCCCTGAAATGTAAATGATCTCCTATTCTATGTACAAGCTGGTCCTCCCCTCGGACATTTTCCCACCACAAAGCCGATTACAGATCCCATTATACCTAGGGAACATACAATCTGTCCACACTCTGTTCTGGTTATTGGTGTCTTGGGAACGTCTCATTGATGAGAGCAGAAAATTGAGCCTGGAGAAAATTACACAAGTCAGTTTTCTACAGGGATTGCAGACCAACAGTACATGTTCAGAACCCAATTACCAATTCCAAATGGGACAGAACAGAAAGGGACTGTCACACTGTGAAATTTGCTAGAGTAGAAGCTGAGAGGAACTCATGGGTGATGAGGTCAGAGTTTATCATGAGGCTTCAAGAGAATTCCCCGAGCCAGGAATTCGTAACAACTTTACCGCAGCTTCTTAGTCTTTGGACATGGGTGTGAGTGGACACAGAGCAGACCCAGCCAGTTGGAGGCATTAGATTCAGAATCAGAGCCCCTAACAAAATTTTTCTAAGACTTTCTGACCTATAGACCCCAGTCCAAATAAACTGACTCTATACAGATATGCAAAGAGACTATGAGCCTAAGTGGGATTTGCAGATACAAACTACCATGTATAAAATAGATAAACAACAAGATCTTTCTCACTATATAGAACAGGGAATGATATTCAATGTCTTGTAATGACCTATAATGACAAAGAATATGAAAAAGGATACACACACACACACACACACACACAAATGACTTAATCACTATTTTGTACACTAAAACTAACATGCCATTGTAAATTAGCTATATTTCAATTAAAAAAAAAAAGAACACTCTAGAAATGTCAGTAACACTATTGGATCCTGGTCTCACTGTGAGACTGAGGTTGGACAGGCCCATGTGCTATGAAAGCCTGCATGAGGTCCAAAGGGCCTCTGTGTCGTGGCCGGTAGCTCTACCAGGGGAGGGCACACAGTTAGCCTTCTTTCTTTCCAAACCTTGTTCTCTTCTCTCCTCTTGCTCCTATCCCTTTCGTTTCTCCACTGGGTCTCAGAACTGCCATCAGACTTTTAAACCTTAATGTTAAGACCTGTGGAAACCCCTCAGGCATATCTGCTGAGTGGCCAGTCTCTGCAAGCAAGTCCTCTGCTGGGTCTGGTAGCGTGCGGGGCCACTCTCCCCTGTCCGCCCTCACCAGCCCTGACACGAAGACCTCTCTGCTGACACCATCTTGTTCCAATGATGGTTTTGAGTCTTTGCCAACAGAGCCAGAGCTTGTTGCACATGCACGGAGCACAGCACCTCCTCACCCCGTGCTGAGATGCCCCTTCCTCCCCAAAGGAAGAAGAGGGGACAGTTGTGCAAACAGGAGTGGAGAGTCTATCATGTGCTCCAGGAAGGTCCATACCCCTAAGGGGGAGAAACGGCACTCACTGGTCGAGAAGGAGCAGCTGTGTTTCTGTTGTGTCTTTCTCCATC
This sequence comes from Camelus ferus, assembly GCF_009834535.1. NCBI lineage: Eukaryota > Metazoa > Chordata > Mammalia > Artiodactyla > Camelidae > Camelus > Camelus ferus. The sequence continues at coordinate 5,703,953 of NC_045709.1, forward strand.
TTCTAAAGGCAGGCTGGCTAATGGCTTCTCAGGAAAGAGATGGAAGGGAGGGAAGGAAGGAGGAGGAGAGAGGGAGAGGCAGAGCAGGGGGTAACCGCTCATCTTGTTTTTGCAAAAGAAGAGCCACAGGAAATAACAATGCCTGGGGAAAAGTAAGTAAGGAAGCCCATGCCCTCTGACTCAAGGAGGGCATGGGGCGGGGCGGGGGGGGGGGCTCTCTCGTCAAGCCTGAACAGTGCCAGCGGCAACTGGTGGCGAGTTACACAGGCTTGTAAGCCATGCAATCTTTCAACAGGTTGGAGGGTGGACAGGTTACTTCCAGGAATTTCACCCATTCCTTGAATTCTATTCTGAATGGATCTGTGATAAACTACTGAATTATAGTGCCAGGAAGAGCTGCAAAGCAGCCAAAGATGATAAAAAAAATGTGAGGAAAGACCCAGCAAAGGACAGGATCTGAGTGTTCTGGCATCAAAAGAAGGGCTTGCAACCCAGATCCTATTATTCTACCAGTAAAACTATGGCTACCTTGTCTAGCTGACACCTTGGCATTGCCCTTTATTATGAACTTTTGAATGATTCTGGTATATAATGAAATTCATTTCTGATTTATTAGACTCATCACAAAAATTCTGATGGTATTTAGAGTTCCAGTAGGCATATACAACAATATTAGAAAGGTTGAAAGTGACTTGGCAAACTCTAGTTAAAATTACGTTTCTCTTAAAAAAAATGTATGCTCCTTATGAGAAGTATTCTTTTTTTGGAGATTGATTTAATAGCACTTTGATACTGATTAGATAAGGAGAAGGATGGTAATTAAGAGATTTTAAAACACAAATGGCCAAGGAAATAGCGTTTTCACTAGTGGAAATAGAAAAGACCTCAGAAATTACTGGCTTGAAAGTAAGCAGATGTATTATATAGGGAGTGTGAGATGTGGGTAAGACACCAAGTTGAAAACAGCATCTTGGAAGTAGGTATAAACCTGCAGAAAAGGTTGAGAATTAGTCATATGGTAGAAGCCAAGGAAGCAGATGTGGTCGAAAAGGGAAAGATGGTGAGGGAACAGAGGAAGAAGATAAAAGAGCATGTGGAGAACTCAATTCTGAAGGGATCAGCCAAGAATAAGGTTCCTGACGCAGGAAGCAAAGGAAGAAACCAAACAGAGAACCAGCCCAAAGCATTTATGGAGGCCAAGTAGGAACAATGCAGCAGGGCTCAGGAGGCCCAGTATGGCCTGAGGTCTAATAGCTCTGACTTGTCTTCTATGACCCTGCCCTTAACTCTTTCCTCTCCTGTGCACTGGCCACCTTGCTATTCCTTGAACATGCAGATATGCCCCAACTTAGTATCTTAGCACTGGCCACTGTCTCTGCCTGGAGCACCCTCCCTCCCTTGGATATCTGCCTGGTGTCCCCTCTCATCTCCTTCAAGTCTCTGCTTCAGCGTCAACTTCTCGGTGATGACTACCTGCTCTACCTTTTCTTTTCTCTCTAAGGCCATTTAATATACTAGATAATTTACTCATTCTTCTACATAACAATAATTTGTTATTTATTGTTTGATCTCTGCCCCCACGGTCTAATCAAATATAAACTTCACGAGGGCAGGGATCTTTATTTTATTAACCTGTCCTGAGTGCCCACAGCAGTGCTTGGTATAGAGAAATATCGAATGATGATTTGTTGAAGGAAAGAATGAGCAGTGTTGGACAAGGATAAGAAGGTAAGGAGGCTGGCACAGGAGGATGGGCAAGGTCACTGGACCGGTGTTTTGGGAAGTTCCTGTCAGCCCTAGTGAGAGTAGTTTAGGGACAGTAACTGGGGGCTGGGTAAATGGGGCAGGGTAGAGGTAGTGGAAGCAGCAAGGGTCATAGGGCTTTTAGAGCAAATCAAGGTTTGGGTGTAATATTTAAAACCCCAGAACTGTAAGTAACTGTATCAGCTCTTCACGATGTTGGTATAAGAGGACAAATCAAAGGCACACACTTGGTTGGCGATCACAATGAGCTGGCTTGTGTGGTGTTGCAATCTAGAGGGTGGGATGTGACCCGCTGTGTCTCCAAATCCACGTGACATTGAGTTGTTCTATAAAGGAGGTACAAAGAATATTCAAGCACCGCCTATTTTGAGATCATCCACTTTTCTGCAAAACCCAAACCTACAAATCTCCTGAGTCAAGGGTGACGGATTTCAGAGGGTGATAAGAGAAGAAGGGGAAGTGGGAAACCCGAGAATGCAGCTAGGGCACCACAAAAGCACAGGAAGAGACTGCCGGGAGAAGACATCCCCTGCTGAGGAAAGGCGACAGTCCAGGCCTGCCCCAGAGAAAACAACCCTGTCCAAGGGCCGCAGGGGAGGAAGGGCACAGGGAGGAGGCTGCTCTCGGAAGAGAAGACAGCCAGAGGAGAACAACAAGCTCAATTATAGAAAGATCCGCAGGAAGAGGATCTGCTGGAGGAGGGAGTCATTGGAATTTGAGACAGTGAATAAGCCAGAAATCCAGGAGACAAAGAGAAGAGGGGAAGAGAAAACCCCAAGGGCAGCCAAAGGAGGAGTTAAATCCATTTCAAGAAGAGGAGAATAGGGCAAGGCCACAGGGAGAGCTGAAGGAGGAACTTGAGAAATGAAATAAAACAAAATAAATAAAAGGAAGAAGGGAATGGAAAATCTGAGTGTACCTTCTGTACGAGAAACTGGGAAGCATTCAAGGGTGTGTGGAATTTGTTTGATGTTGGGTCATTAATTCATCCTGCGGAGCCGTGTATTTGCACGTGGAACTCATTAACACCTTGTGAGGGTCAAATGCAGTGCTGAGAAGTGAGGGGAAAAGGGTGTCTAAGCTAGAGCCACATGATGTTCACCTAAGTATTCAGCAGTGTTTGACCCTAAAGAACCTGGAAGATGGGCTCATTAGGAGCCCATTACCTGCCGGACATTGGAGCCACTTGGGAAAAACTCACAACACTTCCTATCTGGGATATAAGCTTTGATCAGTGGGCTAGAAAATATTCCCTGTGATCAACATCAGCAGTAGGTAGCCCTGGGGTTTCCAGCAATTTTCGGGGGTGACAGAAGGCTTTTCTTAACCACGACAATGGAACAACAATGGTTAACATTTATTGCGGGTTCCATGCCACGTGCTGTGCTAAGCTCTTTATAGATAGTCCGTCCTCATTATTTGTGGATTCCATATTTGCCTATTTGCTAGAATGTATTTGTGACTCCAAAGTCAATACTCACAGAGCTTTTGTGGTCATTCAGGGACAAGGGCAGAACAGAGAAAAATCTGAGTTCCCTAAAATGCATGCGTGTTCCCAGCTGGGGTCAAACTGGGTGACAGGCTCTCTTTTTGTTTCAGCTTGCTTCCTGTAAACAAGTGTCCTTTGTGTGGTCTATGCAGTGCCATGTTTGGGGCATTTTTGTGCTTTTGGTTGGTGATTTCACTGTTTGAAACGGCCCCTGAGTGCAATGCTAAGGTACTGTCTAGTGTTCCTAAGCACAAGAAAGCTGTGATCTGTTTTATTAGAGAAAAAAAAAGTGTGTGTGTGTGTATGTGTGTGTGATATGTGTGTGTGTGTGTCTCTATGATAAGCTTTGTTTCAGCATGAATTACAATGCTGTTGGCCATGAGTTTAATATTAATGAATTGACACTATAAATTAAAGAAGTTGTCTTTAAACAGAAACATATATAAAATAAGATTGTGTACTGACCAGTTGACCAAAATGTGACCAGAGGCTCTGAGGGACCTAACTCTGTATTTCCCCTTCTAGTGATGGTTCAGTATTTGCTAATTCAGTGTTTGTGGGGGCTCTATGGACCATAACTACCAGGAATAAAGGTCCTACTGTAGTGCACAGGGAACTATATTCAATACTTTGTAATGGCGTAAAATGAAAAAGAATATGAAAAGGAATATATATCTATATATCTATAAAATAGATATATATGTGTGAGTCACTATGCTGTACAGCAGAAACTAATACAACATTGTAAATCAACTATACTTCAATAAAATAAATAAACAAATGAAACAAAACAAACACAAAAGAGAAGAGACTGTACATTATTTCACTTAGTAGCAATATTCCAGAAAGGAATTCTATAAAGGCCACATTTTACTAAAGTTTAGGCCCAGAGGTGTCTCAGGCAGAGAGAGGTTAAACGGTGTGGTTAAAGCTGTAACGCTGGAAAGGAGGCAGACCCCGGCTCTGACTCTAGCTCTCCAGCCTGTGTTGCTTGTGCTGCCCTGGCGTGAAGGTCAGTTGAGGGAAATGGTGGATTCCCCACAATGTAGGGAGGATTTTACTCATGAACAAACATGAGCTGACCTGAGGAAACTCCCAGAAATTGTTTAATGGGACTGTAACGTAGAACTGGAATTTCTGAAGTCACAAGTACAGAAAGAACCAGGAAAATACTATTTCTTCTTGTTGCCATGACCTTCGTTTATATTCCCGAATGGTATAGCCTGGGGAGACTTCGGGCCACATGAGGTTGTAAACATGCTTTGAAGAGAATAAAACACTATACAAACATGTGGTTCACTAGGAAAACAGTAAGCTGGGAGCAGGAAATTCTATTCTAGTCCTAATTCTGCCAGTAACTTGCTGTTGGGCTTTGAGAAAGTCATCTGTACAGCCCTACACCTTTGTGGCCCTATCTGTAAAATGAAAGTGTTGGTGGGTGATTACCTCTGCTCTAAGTTTTTATGGTCTGAAAACTGTACAGCTCTATATGGCTTCTAACTGCGTGACTGTACATCCTATTTTGCCTAGAATAGGCTTAATTTACACCTTTTGTCTTGGCATAATTATTCATAGCATCTTTCACTCTCAAAAGTGAGCCAACCTGGACAATAAATTATGTTCACCTTGTGCTTAACCAATATTTGTTCCTTGCATTTTCTTGGCTGAGTCAGATACAAGAAAGCCCTTACCCTTGTCTTAGGAATAGAGACCAGTGGGTTCCTGGTGTCTGGTGGTTGAGCTATCATACCTCCTGTCAGGTTCCTGGTTTATCCAAACTGACTCTTGCCTCACACCTTGTGTCTTTAATACAAAGTGCCCTGTTGCTTAGCCTGGGAAACAACTCTGCTTTGCCTTTTGGTTCCCAAAAAAGAAACTAGGGGAGGGTATAGCTCAATGGTAGAGTGTGTGCTTAGCATGCATGAGGTCATGGGTTCGATCCCCAGTACTTCTGTTAAATAAAAGAAAATAAAAAGTAAATGCAATCACCTACCCCCTAAAAAAATAAAATAAAATCTCTAAAAAAGAAATTATATTAGTTGGACTATAAAAAGAAAAAGGTCTTTAATACAGAGAAAAAGTAGTTTGATATAGCACTGCTGATTCAAGAACATAGTCATTACTAGTATATTGGATGTGATGCCTTTTTCATCAAATTACCTACAACCATAATATAATTTATATCAATACTGATTGAATAGGGCAAAAATTAATATTAATATATAAAAATAAAAAAGCTAGACTGAGAAGTGAAATGTTGAAACAAGCTTTTGGTAGTCTTTTGAGTCTTTCTAAATGTTCAGTTTATCTTTCTAAACAATGTTTCATCCTCACGCTGTCACATAAGAAAGTTACATGAATCACTATGCAAAATAATAAGTAAATAAATAAAATCTTCGCTATTAAGCAAAATATTATATTCTCCTTCACCCATTCAAATTTTATAGAAATAAAGCACAAAAAAGAAAACAGTTTTTCTTTATTCTTTTTAGTAGGTTATAATGCATTATACGATAACACTGTTAATTGCTTAGCAGCGCATTTCTTCCAGACAGTGAAATACAAACTTGAACACAGGCCAGATGAAATAATCCTAAAGTTTCTGAATGTAGTTTGGAAATAAAATGATCAATTAGTCTAATTCTCTCACCTGTGTTTCTGGTTCAAACTCTCCTTTCCTAACTTTCTGGGCAACCTTCAGATATTCAGTCCAGAAAATGTAATATGTTAATGATTGAACAAACATCATCAAATTGGCATCTTAATCAAAATCCTGTTTCTGCATGCTGCTCACAGGTTAGGAATGAACAATTTCTCAGCAGCAATTGCTTGCTTCCTGGAAAGAGCTCCGGTTCAGAAAGGACGGCTGGGGGAGAACTTGTACTTGGTGCAAAGCTGACTGACTAACTTGTGTCTATCATCACAACTTTTTGGGACAGTATCAAAATAGGGTATTGGCTAAAACATCATATTTCTTGGAACTTGCCAACCAGCAACACAAATGGAGGACTGTGCCCTGGATGCTCTAAAACAAAGATGCCAAAGGAGCCCCATGTCCCTCCCTCCATGGTACTGGCTCTGTGGTCAGGAAATGATCCAAGGGAGGCCAAGGCCTGGCAGGGGCTCTGCTGGACTATGCCCTGAAGAGGAAGAAACCACCAACAACTTTTATCTGATTCAGTTCCAAGTTTAAAATATCATCCCCTGTCGTTGCCAAAAAGGGGCAATTTGATCTTATGAGCAAAGAGTAAAAGGCATTTTGCATAAAAAGGAAAAAAACCCTCAAAACCTGGTTTGTCGCTGGTTTCTTACAGTTTCCACAATTAGCTTAATCTGAAATGCTAGATGTCATTAGGACATTTTTACTTCGTCCCTGACACATGTATTAAGTAAAAATCTTTTCTGATGTTAGGCATGTATGTGTAATCTGTTTTCTGTTAACAATTCTTGTTTGATTATGAAAAAAATGAAACAAATGTTGCCCCTTTACTTGGTGTCTGGTTCAAGATATTTAACTTTTAAATGTTAACCTGAGGACGGAGAATGCAGTTGCTATTTGCTGAGAACAAAGGAATGGAATTTGCTATGTGTTAGTTGAACTCATTGGTGCTACTGCTTACCTGCTACCCACTCTCCTCCCCAGCCACTTTCTCATTCTTTAAATGTCTCACCAACATGTATCTCACTTGTAGTCATGACTGCATGCACAGTTTCATTTTTCTATTTTATACATCATTTGGGGTAAAATAAAAGTTATGTGGTAACTGGCTCATATATTCAACTATCAGCAAAGATTAACCAGGCCAAGCCCAGAGACACAGATCATAACTAAGACCAAGACACAGAAGCAAGATAGGTGGAGATCTAGGCTCAGAGACAAGAGGCCACAGGCTTGAGGTCATGACGTGAATGATCACCAACACCCCATAAACTCTGCCCTGGGGCCAAGGCTGGTCCTTCGTACTCTTCTGGATTTTCTACTATAAGCAGGTGTCTTTAGGCCCACCTCAGGTGAGCCAGCCTCCTGGGAGTGGGGGACCAGAGGTGTTCTCTGCCACTCATTGGAGTAGAAGCTAGGAATCTCGGTGAGTTTTTGCCTTCATAACTTTTCTTTTCTTATGGTTAAAAACAAAACCAAACAATTTAAGTGATTCTGTTTAATGGAAATCACGAAAGAAAAAAGGGTAACTAGGAAGTGTTTCATACCATGCATGGACCCTAATATTCACATAAATTGGAGAGGATGCTAGGAACTGAGAACACTCTGTGTAAGGAAATACTAGAAGCAAGTCCTCCAAAACGTTCTGAGGAACCCGAATATATTTAAAGTAATGAAAATACGAAGAGTGCCCTATTTCAGTCACTAATTTGACAGGTTAAGAAAAGAACTAATTCCATGTTTACTGTAAGGCATTGTTAAAGATGGAGTGGAGAGAGTTCACCAAATGAGTTAGTGAGTCGATGAGGATTTTTTTCCCGATTGGAAGGAAACTATCAAGGGTGAAAAAACCAGGAGAAAAGAGTCGTATTTTGACCAGGTTTCTTTTTTTCTGTCCCTATGGTCTGACCTTGAAAAGACAGATCATAGAATGGGGAAAAAATTTGAAGCTTCCCAAGAGATGGGTAAATAGCTCTTCTTTGAAAAATGAGATGCTGTTCCTGAACCTGAACAGGTGAAAAAAACGAAACTTTAGGAGCTTTCCAGGAGGAGGCACAGGAGGGGAAATAGTGAAGAGAATTTCATATCTAGCTACTGGAGGTCCCATAGATGAGATAAGGATCTGGGACCTGACTGTGATCAGTGGGTACATGTGATGAATCAAAAGTGCCCCGAAAGGGGAAAAGAAAGACTTGGTCTTTTTGCAATGGCTGACAATCATTGAAATATGATAAAGAGATTGATAAAGAGATCACATATTTAAGTGTATTCCTTCAAATTTTATTCTGTATCATATTGTGCCTTACATATGTAAAATAATTTGAAAATGAAATTGCTTTGATACCATAATTTTTAATTTAAAAATATTAATTAGTTCTTTTCCTATTTCTGCCAGTTTTTCCTAATTAAGGAAAGCTATTTGCAGATCTCTGTCCCCGTAGGAGACACCACTGTTCACAAGGTACATAATAATTTCAGGTTTAGTGCACAAATAATCAGGCCCCATATGACTGGCCTTGAACATCTACACCTAATAAGTGACGGCAAATGGTAAACCCTAGAAACAACAAATACCCACTCAGATCATCATAAGGGGAAAAATACAAACTTTGGAGCCAGAGAGATATGGACTCCAACCCCAGCTGCTTAGTAACCAGCTGCGTCACCTGTAACCTCTGCGATCTCAGTTTCCCATCTGTATTAGCTACAATTTCTAATAAGCTGTACTATTGTAAGAATTAGATATAATATATGCAAAGTGCTAACACAGTGCCCCACAAAGCTTTAGGGCCTCAGTAAGAGCTCATTACTGTTATTATAGGAGACTGTGAGACCATTTTTATTATTAGAAATATGGAAACTCTATAGATGGGGTATCTTAAACCTAGTGATTTTAAAATCTTTTTGAACTTCTCAATACAAAGTCATAATATAGCATTCTTGAAAGTGGTTTTTTTTGGAAATACTAAGAACTACAACATTTTTATTCAAACTGGAAATAATTTTGGCCTCACTGAGGGTGACCAACTGTGATGGTTTGCCCTGAACTGAAGGTATCCCTGGAATGTGGGACTTTTAGTGTAGAAACTGAGAAAGTCCCAGGTAAACCAGGATGAGCTAGTCACTCGAGCCCCACCTCAGAGATATAGGGCCCTTTAATTCCAACTGGGATTCTCAAAGTGGGGTCCTTGGACCAGCAGCTTTACCTGAAAAAACTTGTTAGAAATCAAATCCTTGAGTCCCAACCCAGACTGACTAGGTCAGAAACTCTGGGGCTGGGGCCCAGCATTCTGGGTTTAAATAAGTTCTCCAGGTGACTTTCGATTCATGCAGCATGTTAATGTTTGAGAAACATTGGTCTATGATATGTCACTTATGCCAGAATAAGACATTTTACAAAGAATAGAAAGAAGAAATGTATCAAGCCAATTTCAAGTTCTTTAAGACACATGAGTTTTCTGCCACTGTTGGCAGGTGAGTCAATATTTTCATAGCTGATGGTCCCCATTATTAACATTCCCCTAACTCTCTGTCATTTCACCACTGAGTTCTAATCATGAGGAATGAGGAATGAGACAGAAGACAAGATACCGTAACCAGAACAATCATTCAGCTCAGGAAGGAAGTTGCATCCTGTTAAAGCTTTGAGGGACAGTGGGTAAGGAGAGTAGAATTATGCAAACTAAAATACAGCTGATAGTCTAACAGCTCCTCTACTTCTGCAAGAAGTCACACAGTCAGTATCCAGGACTGAGTCTAGAGCAGGAAGTATGTGGGTAGGGTCAGATGATATCTCTGGATGGAAACACCCAGAAGACTCCCAACTTAATCCCATTTTAATTCTTTCAGTGACCATACAAATCAGTTCCTCAGAAAGGTTCTGGTTGCTTTTACAAAGCAAATCAGGGAATTTTCATAATACCTCTCACTATATATGACTTCAAGTATTTGAATGCCTAGGACAAAGGATTGGGCAACAATCCATTTTACTGCATAATACTGAAATCTTCATAACATGCCTCTCAGAGTTTTCTCGGTGAAAGGCTACCTCTTTTGGTAGTGGATGGAGAGGGTTAAAAGAAAGCCATATAATAAAATGATGAGTGTAAGTGATTAGTCGAATAAATGGAAGGTCATTGAAGTCTAGTTGTTACCACTGTTCCAGTGGGAATTGTGAGAATGTTAGCAAATGATCATGGAGATATGATTTGATTGTTTTTCACTGATTGCCTTGATTTTTGCTTACAAATATGACAGAAGTACATATCAGTATTAGGTTTGGCACAGATCCTAAATTTACCTCCAAGAGGCTTAACCATGTCTTTCTTTCCCAGGAAGGGCAGTACTCTGACCAGGGATGAAATCAGCAGAGGCTTCCTCAATTGGCATACCTTTCCCCTAATCCTGCTGCTAGGTCCTAAAGGTTAAGTCCTTTTCATGCTAAACGTAAGAATCACAAAAGCCAAACTTGCCGCTAGAGTAATTAACTTTTGTCTCAGTTGAAAGTGTGTAACTTTTCTATTATGCTATTGAAATATAGGATAAATTTTACTCAAAAAGAAATATAGGGTCACTAGCTTTATACCTACTTATGACTTGTAGGTCTTTCTGTCTGACTCTGGTGAGCTAAGCCATGTTCCAGGCAGGCAACCTTTACCAGCATTACTGCTCCAGTGAGTCTGTTCCATTAGCAGTCTCAAAGGCAGTCATTAAATAGATGGTGTGTAAGCTTCATATAGTCTTGCATTATTTTCATTTAATTACTAAAGAAAAATGGATGTTTGAAATTTCTTCACAACGAAATAAGAAATCACAATTCAAACACTACATATTGAAGTTTCCTAAAGCTTATCACTCTTTAAAAAAAAATGGAAATAACATCTTTACTTTGTTTCAAACCCCCAACACTGGTGGTAGTCCAAAAGTGATGGCAGACATAATGCCTTATGCCATTACAGGAAGGACTGATAAACATTGAGTTAGTGACCTTTAAAACAAGGAGTATGACAACAGAGGTGGAATTTGGGACTTCATGACCATTCCCTGTTTCTGTTCAATCCTGCTTTTCCTGACCTCTAAACCAGTGCAAGAGAGGGAAAAGCCACACCTTTGTGACTCTTCCTAAAGAACAGAGTTGAGTCTGGGAAATAAAAAAGGACTTCTGACAGGATGGTAGAGGATAGATGAAGGGTACAGAAGAAACAAGCTGGTGTGTCCATCTTCTAAGTAGAAGACTCTTCTCCAATATCAGCTCAGGGTACACAATCCCCCAGAATTCAAGGAAACACAGTTGTTTTCTGTTATTTCTCTTTTTCTTGTTCTGGAGCCAATGAGGAAAGAAATTAAAGGTGGAAGAAGGACAAAGAATTCCAACCTGAGCAAGTCCATGTAAGAGAGGGATAGCATGACCATAGTCTATGCCCAAGAGAAGGGACCTAAATGCCCTGGGTGATGCTCAGCAGGGACCATCATCATTTCCCATCACTGTTAGCATCACTGAGCTCCAGCTTTGAGCTGGAATGAAGCAGAACCCTCCCTGAATCTGCCTTATTGAGTCTTAGCCTCCATGAAGCTCTACTCAATGCCTTGTCACATTCTGAGGTCCAGTCTTTATAAACTCTGCATTCAAGGGGTCCAGTAAGGAATGTCTTTTGGGTTGGCCCAGATAACCTCTTAAGCAGGAGTCTAAAGGCAGAGCTGTCAGGATCTGCTCACTGGGATTGACTGCTTACTGACTCTGTGTCACGCGCTCATTGGTCAGATTCACTTCCAAAGGGAAAGAGAGTCATGTTGCGCATGAATGAGAATTGTCCAGCTCTTATCTGTCAGATGTTTGTTCTTGCTGTCTTTCTACATGAGAAGACACTTAATCATGTATCCACTGGGCAAACAGCAATCTCTGAAGCCTGCGATTTTAGCTCTCTCATTAGAACAACTATGAAAGAATTGAATAATAAAATTTGGAAGATATTGAGTTGCTTCCAATCTAAAGATATTTTATCCTTTTCTCACCTTCTTTAAATAATATGGTACACTGAATTGAAGCCAAAATAATAACTTTGAAGTCTGAAATGTTTAACTTACTTTACACGTATTTTGCAGCTCCTTTCAAGAGCCTAATTATTAAAATCCAATTACATAATTTAAAAAATTATATGTTGAAAAAAACAATTATATCAGATGCTCACAAAGCAATAAATACATTAGAAGATTTAAGATATGAAGACCAAATCTACAGAAGACACCAACTCAGTGAGACTTCTTATTTACACAAGTTTAGTTTTACTGATGAAAGGTATGAGATATTGTCAAAACCCATACAATTAAGTCTTTGCAATGACAGATTACAAGGTGAAAGATATATTTATATTTCTTTAGTAAAAACAATTCTTAAAAGTTGGATTGTGACTAACAAGGAGAAAAGGCAGAAAGAAACAAAATGCTTACAAGGTGCAGAGAGATTCATATATTTTATCTCATATAACTGTTGGAATAATCGTGTGAAATGGGTATTAAGATTCCCCCTTTGAAGCTGAGGAAATTGAGAGGTGAGGAAGTTGAGAACTGAGGCAGAAGAGACAGTGAGAGGGAGATAAGAGCATCAGTTTTCTTACTTATGAAAACAACTGGAAAATATGGCTTTACCTGTGTGGCTAAATGGGTTTGTGACAGTTCACAGAGAATTAGAAAACCCTGCCCTCCTGCTTCCTGACTCAGCAGTACCACGGCAGGGCCTCCCCTCCCCAGGGACAAACATTGCTCCAAACCAACGTTTGCTATAAAAGCAAACAGGAAAGGAGTGCAGCAGGGAAGGGTGGGGGAAAGAGAAATCAAATTGTGGAGCCACGCGCCCCAGGTTCTTCCAAGCTCCCACGTTGGACAGTGTCCCCTCTCCCTCTGAGGAGACGTGAGTGGTAAGGGAAGGAGGTAGAGGGAAGCAGGGGTGTTCCTCCCCATCCTAGAAAGAGGGGCTGAAACCTCCTCTCATCTGAGAAAACACCAGGAATGGAAAAATTCTGTTGCTTCTTCCGTCAAACCCTCTTACTACACTGTCAGTAGGGCCTGAGGCACACTCGCAGATGCTGGATTGTGCCGGGAGAGACCATCCCAGTCTCTTTTCTCCATTCTAGGGATGGCCATGTTGCTTGGTGGTCAAAAGTTCGGGGGACTGAACCACTGACCTGGGTCTGAGTGCTAATTCTACTAGTTATGAGACCTTAAGCAAGTTTCTTAACCCCTCTAGAAACATTTTTCTCAAAGGTAAAAATAGCATCTCCTCTGGGGAAGTTGTGAGGACAGTGACCATCACTTAGTATGTGTTTTATATGTTAGCCAGCTATTATCCTAGTTGTGGCTTCTAAGCGAAGTCTCCAGCAAGCGCAGGATGAACTGACTGCAGGGGCTGGTCTAAGCTCTGAGAGGTCATCAGTTACAGCATCTCATTCTTTGGTAGAAAAGAAGAAATGAGGTAAAAGAGTTTAGACCAGGGAAGGCTTAGGAAAGGTGAGCCGTGTTTGTGGAACAACCCAGAAGGAATAATCATTTCATAGTCTCTCACTCACATTATAGTTTTTCTCTTTTCCTTCCTTCCTCTCTTCCCCTCCCAGTCTCTCCTTTCCTTCTTCCTTCCTCCACCCTCCCCCACCCCACTTTTTTTTTTTTTTTTGCCTTCCTTTCTCTTTCTGGGAAGCAGAATTCCAGACTTAATAACCATTCATTTCATTCAGTTCAGCAAAGCAAACGTTCTCAGTTGTTCCTTCATGACTGAATTATGGTAGGATCTGAATGTAACTTGTTTCTCTGGGAAAAACAAAACACTAAACAAACAAACCAAAAAAATTCAGAAACAAGGTTTCAGGCTAGTTTCATGGTTTTTTAGAGAGGAAATGGAGAAGATTTGTGCAGAGGAGATACTGGGAGGTGCCGTGTGGTTGGGCCTTGCAGGCATGCAAGGCATTAAGTCTGGATTTAAATCCAGAAAATCTAGAAAATCATGACTTTCTAAAAGCCTTGAGAACGTGGGCCCAGAAAAGTCTATGTGAAGAAATATTAGTTTGAGAAGAATTTATGATTTTGTAGAACTAGGAAAAAAATTCAACTGTTACCTTTTTTGTCCTACTGTAGAACATCTTTGTTCCATCTGTCTTGGACCAATCCAAGCTGTATGTAAGAGTAGCCATTTATAAGTTCTTGCCTTGCTGGCCGGCACTTAAATTCTAGAAAAGGAGCTCAAAGCAGTCCAAGGTCTGTCTTGGGGTCTACTTCTGAGTTAAACCCATGCCTTCTGGAAGTCCTCTTATAAGTATTAAGCATGACCATTAAAAAATTATTTACCCTTTAATAATTTATCTAATGTAAAACTTGGTGACTATAGTTGATAACACTGTATTGTATCACTGAAGTTCACTGAGAATAGACTGTAATGTTCTCAAAAAAAAAAGAAAGAAAGAAAGTAATATGTGATGTGATGGATGTGTGAATTAAATAGTGGGTTTAAAAAATTATGCTTGACCATCAAATAGGGAAATAGTATAGGAATTTCACCATCATATAGGCATAAATGACCAAACACAGCCACCTCATTTCTTTGGAAACCACCTAGTTTCATAGGGATACAAATGTGAAAAAGAGGAAAAGAACAATTACTGTTTAATTCCCTGGATGCCAGGAGTGGAAGGGACCCAATAACTAACTTTTAATGAGCTCCTTCTGTATGTCAGCTGCTTTGCATATGGTATCTCAGTCAATCTTTACAGACAGTTTATAAAGTAGGTATTTTCTATTCCCATTTTAAGTGAGGACACCATGGCTTGTAGCGTTTTGTTAAAATACTGCAGCTGAGCAACCAGAAGGTCCTGGGGCCAGGATGTGAACACACGTCTCATTGACATCAAAGCCCACATGCTTCCCAGTGTAAAATGAAGCCCCTCAAAGCAGAGTGAAGACTGGTCTCCAGTCCTGGGCTTTGATTTCCCAAAGCAATGAACACTTCCCCATGATTCATAGTAATAAACTTCTTATTTATTATCATTGAACTCTCTGAAAAATTATCAGACTGGACTTAGGGGTCCTATGTTCATGTATGCTGGTAGAGCTAGGAAGTTGAGTTGGTTCTTCCCTCCCAGTTTACCCCTGAAGCCTCACCTTTAATTTGCAGCTCTAACCTTGCATTCTCAGGCTCACATCAAGCCTGGATTTTCCTCACTGACTTAGCAGTTGTCTTTTTACTTGAAATGAGATTATTCCATCTCTGGTCATACTGCATTGGTTCCCCAGTAATTCTCCCTATCCAGTGCTCACAGTAGAGCTTTTTAAAATCCAAAACCCAGGAGTCCTGAGTGTTTGGACAGTCCTAACTGTGATCACTCCTCTTCAGTAATGTCATTCACAAGATCCTCATTGTATTCATTCTTAGGGCTGCTGTAACAAATGACCCCTACCCAGGTGGCTTAAAACAACAGAAACTTGTTCTCTCAAAGTTCTGCAAGCAAGAAGTCCAGAACTGGTATTGACAGGCCCAAGCTTCCTCTGAAGATGCTAGAGAAGAGACTTCCTTTTCTCTTCTTAGTGTCTGGTGGTTTCTGGTATCCTTGGCTTGTAGGTGTATCATTCCAATCCCTGCATCTACCCTGTGTCTCAGTCTTTCCTCTTATAAGGTCATGAGTCATTGGATTTAGTGTCCACTCTTACCCAGTATGATTTGGTCTTAACTAATTATATCTGCAAAGACCCTATTTCCAAAGGTCACATTCTGAGGTTCCAGGAAGGCATGATTTTCTTAGAGGGAGACACGATTCAATGTCGTATACTCAGGGAACTACTAACCCTCATCCTCTGCCCAAGTCCACGATATGGAATTGCCCAGTGGTGACAGTGCTGAGAGCAACAAACTATTGTTTGTCCTGGATTCCAAACTGGCTCAGAAAGACCTTGGAAGCCACATCAATATAAAGTTTTGTTCCTTACTGTGGAGATTACAGCAGAACATTCTCCGGGCTCCATGCTTGTTATGAAACAGGTAATAGACTTAACTAGCTTTAAATGGTAGAATGTATTTTACCATCTGTTATATAGTTTGTTATACTTCAAAGCAATAGAAAAAAATGCCCTGAAGGTATTGAAAATAGGGCAGAAAACTCGTATGGCAGTCAAAGCAGAAGCACATCAGTTAAACAGATGATAGAATTAGCTTTTTAAAAACTCCTTGGACAAGAGAAAAAAAAAGATACTGAATTTTATTGTGCTTGCCAAAACACAGCTCTCAGAGAAAAAAATACCTGGTATTTTTTTCCAAGTCAAAAATGAATCAGGGAATTGAAGTCATTTGAAAGAAAGACTGTTTTTCCGCAGTCAAAAGAACCTGGAGAACAGACCAGGAACTTGGATTGATGAAAATCACCTCAATTTAAATAAACCTTAAGAAGCTTGCTGGGTATAATTGTTATAGTAGCCTTTTAAAGATCACTTCACCAAATGTTTTTATCTGAAAAGAAGGGAGATAGACTGGAAACAATCTGAAAAACTCTACTTTTGCTATGTTTACCTTTTCTCTGTGACATGAGAGGGCTCAGGATAACAATGTACAGGAGCCTGGAGAGACGCCATCCTTCTCTGAATCTAGAGATCTGCAAAGAGGTGGGAGAGGTAGGTATTGCTAAACAGGTAGAGAGTATGAACCTGTTGAAGACTTTCAAAAGCATGCAGGCTCTTAAACTACAGAGCTTGTCTAGCAGGCTACATTAACTCATTAAACAAGGTTTATCAGGAAGCATCATAGGTGATTAGTTAACAGTAAGGACATGAAAACCAGTCAGACTTGTGAATGAGTCCCTCCTGTCTCTATGAGTAAAGAAATTAATTTCCCTACATTTCATCATAACGAAATCAAGGCTTATGAAAGTATCTATTACATAAAGTTAGTATATGGCTTAAATAGTGAAACATGAATGCTGGCAATTACTAGAAGCCCTTTTCTCATTTGTTTTATTTTGCTTTTGGAATATCCAGAAACTACTTTCTAGTAACTTAGCTAAACACAATGTTTAGCTACCTTTTCAAGGGGATTTCCACTGTAAATTTGTAGGCATGATGCACAGGGATTTGTGTTCTTGACCTTGAGGTCCCCTTAGCTGTTGCATAATGGGATGTGTGATGATTCCAGAATTAGCAGATCTGGAGTGGAGTCCTGGTGCTGCCACTAACAAATCAGCCCAACCTCTCTGAGCCTAATTTTTCATCTGTGGATGGAACCCATCTGGTCCCAGAATGCTAGGTCTGTATCTATAACTAATATGACAGTTGAGCCTATAGAGAGAACTGGTAAGAGGACATAGAACTGAATTGGGATGGGGTTGATGGGGTTAGAATAAAGACAGATTGTGAAGTTTAAAAGAAAAGGGAAAGAGGATGAAAGAAGAGGAGAATCAAGTGCTCAAAGAGGAAAGAGATAAGGAAGACAAATGAGGAAAAGAGATGGAGAAGGAGGAAGGAGAGTGGAAAGACAGAAGAAAAGAGAGGTTAGCTAGGAATCCCTGTTCTGCTTGATTATGTAAATGATGAGCAGTAGTTGGATCCTTGAAACCTGGCTGAGAGCTCAGGGCTGTGGCTGCCCAGTATGAGGAAACCTTGTAAAGTAAGCATGGCTGTACCCTTCCTTTCCAGGAACTGGGA
Organism: Camelus ferus; assembly: GCF_009834535.1. NCBI lineage: Eukaryota > Metazoa > Chordata > Mammalia > Artiodactyla > Camelidae > Camelus > Camelus ferus. The sequence continues at coordinate 5,721,535 of NC_045709.1, forward strand.
TTTGGAGACATCAAGTTTCTCCAAGGGGTAAGTGCAGGATCAGACCAAAAGTTTGAAACATTCTTAGAAAAGGAAATTATCACATAAATAATGCAAGAAAATGTCCCTGAAGTAGAAGACATAACAATTGAAATAAAAGAGCCCTTCAAGTGCACAGCAGCACAATGAAGGAGACAAAAAAACTCACGATAATCCTGAAATTGTGTGACATTCATGAACAATAAAACATACTATAAGTTTCTAAGATAAAAAAATGTCACACAATATAGATCAGGAATTAGAGAAGCATCAGTCTTCTCAAGGACAACACTAAAATCTGGACAACAATAGAACAATGCCTTCTGTTCTCCAAGAAACTAATTTCTGACTTAGATTTCTATTCCCGACCAAATGCCCAAGTAAGTATTTTCAGATGTAGTCAGTCTCAAAAATTGACTTTCCACACACAATTTGTTAGGGAGCAGCAAAGTAATGTGTTCTATGTAAAAAAGAAGAAAGAAAGAAAGAGAGAAAGAGAGAAAGAAAGAAAGGAAGAAAGAAAGAAAAGAAGGAAAGAAAGAAAGGAAAAAGAAAGGAAGAAAGGAAGAAGGGAAGAAAGAGAGAAAGAAAGAAAGGAAGGAAGAAAGAAAGAAAATAAGAAAGAAAGGAAGGAAGGAAGAAAATAAGAAAGAAAGGAAGAAAGGAAGAACGAAAGAAAGAAAGGAAAGAAAGGAAAAAGAAAGGAAGAAGGGAAGAAAGAAAGAAAAGAAGGAAGAAAGGAAGAAGGGAAGAAAAGAAGGAAGGAGAGAAGGAAGGAAGGAAGAAAAGAAGGAAGGAAGGAAGAAAAGAAGGAAGGAGAGAAGGAAGGTAGGAAGGAAGGAAGAGAGATTCAGGAAATACAGGATTTATCACAGGAGAGAAGCAAAGGGAATTCCCAGCCTGCTGCTGAGAGTAAATCCTTAAGAGTCTGAGAAATAGTGACAATTGAAGCAGAAAGGCAAGGGACTGCGAGAAGGCTGTGGGATGAAGGAATTGAAACTCATATTACCTGATGCATTTGATCATGTAGAGACTCTTTGTAATTCAGATAGATTATTGGCAAAGGAACTAATGAAAAGCAAACAGAAAATAAAATAAATACAAAACATAAAAATAACAAGTGGGAGGGGGAAAGTTACCTAAGAAGGGAATGTAATCATAATGGATTACATGGCTCAGCTCTCTGAACATGTTTATTGCCATAATTGTATAAGAATTATTTAATCACAAATTGTGGTAAACCATACTGGGAGGATGAATGAGGGGAAATTGTGTGTCTGGAGGGTGGAATAGAAGGAAATCCTAATCTTTCAATTTACAAATTCAATATATAATATCTAAATGTCAGAAACCATCCAGAAATAGATATAAGCATATTATAAAAATGGACATAAACAAAAAGAGTTGATAGTGGTTTTCCCTCGGAAGCAGGAATCTGAGCAGAAACAGCTGCTTTTATTCACTATTGTTGTCTTATAGTAATATTTGAGTTTTGAAATTGTGTCATTGATTACTTTAATGATTATAAAAAGTATATTTAAAGTGCATTCAAAATGTAGAGAAAAACATACCTCACTATGATGGCTGACGGGAAAACTCAGAAAATCCCTAACAGATAAGCATTATATGCCCAATTCACATGGGAAGGAATGGAAGCCCAGAGAAACCGTACAAGTTGACACAGTTCCTACATGGGAGAGCCAACAATCAAACCCAGTTTTTTTAATTTTGTATTTCAGGCTTCCTCACAATACCTTCCTCCTTCTCATTATCTTTTACCTTAAATTTGTCATGTTGCTATAAGTAATATCACCCACACAGCAGCATATTAAAAAATGTGAATATACAAAATGACTTCCTTCATTAGTCATGTCTGAGCTAATTGAACAGAATCTTATGTCATCTTAGGTCACCACTGCATCCTTGGTTTGGTACAGAGGTGAATATTCAGGCAAGTAGTAGGTACAGCTTTGTAGTCTAAAGCTTTTCCTAGTGGATAAATGCTTCTTGTTAGAACAACTTAAGACACAAGGAACTGATCTCGTTGCTTAACAAATCTTCTCAATTTGATTAAGTGCACCTGGAAAATAGCATATCTATTTGCTCTCAAGACATGATTGCATTAAATATTAATGATGGACCTGACTTGAGAGTTAGACAAGAATATCTTAATTGAGTGTCAACTATACCACTGGAGCATGCTTCTAGATTTATTTTTCAAAGAGCTGTAAGCTTTGATGAGCTCTCAGTTCCTGTCTATTAGTTTGATATGGCCCCTGATTACTATCACCCCCCTTCCACAAGCACAAGGTATCACCAGCCTTCTCCTTGGTAACCAGATATTTTTTGCACCCTTTGGCACTAATTCCTGGAAGTGTCATTATGATGTCTGCAAATTTTCAGAATTCAATGGCAGCTCCAGCAAAATAAACAAAATCTAATTATGTGAAGATTGGACTTTGCCTGAAGTGAGATGATTGGTTTTCATTCTATATAATATGTGAGTATCAGCAAAAAAGATAAACATCAAGATGTTTCTTAGCAAACTTTATGAAAAGAAGCATAGGGGAAATGTAGATTGAAATGCTACATATCCTATCAATTTGACCTTTCCAGTTCAAGTTCTTGGGTTTTAGATTTAGGAATCCTCGGAATTTTATGCAAAATGATGCATGTATGTGCATTTTGAAAAAAGATGGTCCATAACGTTCATCAAATTTTAAAAGAGGTTCACAACCCCCAAAACATAAAGAATCATTGCTCTACATAAAGCAATGAAATCTATGTGGAGTTCTTTAATTAGATTCTTCTTAGTGGAAACATAAGGGTTAGTACAATGGGTACTAGTAAATTTCCAAGAGATAGAAAGCATTAAGTATGTCCTCTATCATTACTATTCATTTCTTTTTCTATTTCTGGAGCCATGAATCTCCAGGTTCATCTAAGACAAAGATCATCTCGCCTCCCATCCCATCCCATCCCCTATATTTTCTTTTTTTCTAGCTTTTGAGGATTCATATGATTATCAATTGACAGTTTTAATTGTGGCTTCCTGATTGAATTTCCTACTTCTTCCTCTGCATTTCATATTGAACATACTTAATAGAAGAGTGAAAAACTCAAGCATTATATTATTCAGCGATGCCAGTGGTGTAACCCTGCTTGTCTTTTCCGCTGTTCTTTCATTGATCAGAAGCAGCTTTTGTGCCACCTCTGCTAGAGCTCTCAAAAGACATTTTCCACTAAGCAATTATAAAGAAAATAAAGATTCAACTCAATGATAAGTGTGTGGCCTAGCTTTTTGAAACTTTTTATTATATATATCTTAGAGATTTCTTCACAGTTACATTTAATCTCTAGCAACCTAGAAGCATCGCATAAAACTTCTAGGAAGGACATTTAACTGATTATTCACGTTAAGAAATATTTTTATTTAATACTTGAAAGATCAACTCTAGAATAGTTTATATCACTAAGAAACAGAACACATACTCTCAAAAGCTTAATAATCTACTGAGAACAGCATATGGAGTTTAAAGAGAAATCATATGTAGGGTCAAGTCAGGTTTTCAGGTAAAAGGATAATAGCCGATGAGGCACTACATTGTGAAATCACTTTCTTACCTTTTCACGTCAAGAAAACAAATTTTAACAGTGTATCTAGACTTATTAGTTTCTTAGACATCAACTCATGCTAACCAAATCAATGAAACACTAAAGTAGAAATCAGATGCAAGTGTATTTATTTGTGGGAAGCAGAACACATCTGTCAATGTCTGTTATAATTGTTTCTTTTACTTTTGATACCCATTTCCTGGAATCTGGGAAACAAAAACCAGCAGTTGAAAGCTGAGTATAGATTTGTAACAGAGAAAACTGACTATGTCAAAATTCATAATGAACAATCTTGAATTCAACAAAAGCCCAGCTCTCAGATATGAGTTATTTTATAACTGCCTGGTGACTCTTGGGCCAGATTTCCTTCATTTGTAAGTTGAATCTGCCACTTTCTTGCAGTGAATGCTTAGGTGAGATAATTAGCCTTTCTGAGGCTCATTTGTTTCAGTTTTTAGTAGAATAAATATTAGTTTCTACCTCCCAGGGTTGTTATGATTTTGACTAAGATAACTTAGCATTGTGTTGGTACATAGTTAATAAATTAGATCCATAGACCCTTTGTCTAATTTCTTTTTCCCTCTTACCCTTGTATGTTTTTCTTTTCCTTCCTCTCATTCTTAAAAAAACCGCATCAATTTTTCCCTTGAAAAATGATATAAACATGTATCTGAGAAATATTTCGCATTGTTTTAAGTGTTATGATTTAAAAAATTTACACAAATGACATTGTGCTCTAATTTCATTCTGTATCATTCATTTTTTGTGATACTATTTCATTGGTTCTGACTGTTCCATAGTATCCTGTCATGTCTATATGACATATTTATCTATTCACTTAATGATGGACACAGGTGGCTTCCATCTCTTTGCCACTACTGAACAACTCTGTGCTAAACAGATAGCACAAGTTGTTTCTTGTGAAAGTTCTACAAGATTTTCTCTGGGATATATTTCCAAGGGCAAAATCTCTGGGTCATAAATGCATATGCTTACATATGATCACCTGGAAGCACATCACATACTTTACAAATTTTCCAGTAGAGCAGGGAGGGGAATGGGATTGGAGATGGGAGATAAAGGGAAAACTAACAAAACAAATCAAGGACCTTCCTCAGATGGATACTAATAATATGCCTTGGGACTAGTGAGTATGATTATCTCAGTCCTGTGCATCTGAGATCCTTAAAACTGAAAAAAAAAAAAAGACTTACTGCATTAACAATATAAATGCATGCTTACTACAATGGCTTAGCATCCCCATCTGTGTTCCAGAGCCATGATGTCAGCCTCCCTTTACCCTATCAAGATGCTGCAGAAAATCATTAGATGATGTCTGTGAGGTCCTTAAAACTCTTGAGACTTTGGCTCTATGGGAACAATGCAAAATGTTACTTTGCACAGATAGCTCCTGAAATTCTAATTATAGATGTCTTTGTTAATCAGCACTGGAGATAAGCCTTGACTTAAATGGTCTCTTTAAGCCTGACTACTGCTGATTCCCAGTTAGCCTATAAAGATGTCTTATAAGTGAACTGTTTTGACACGTTTGACCTTTCATCCAATAAAAGAATGGAAGAAGGTCTCACACTCAGGCCACATATTATTTAGACACATATATTAACAAGAGGTGTTGAATCAGGAGTTTTGAAGTAAACAGTGGAAAAAGAAATGTCAAACAGGGTTCAAGTGTTAATTTAAATTTACACTCATAAATGGATATGACTTCTTAAAAACAGGAATGAAAGATCACTCAAGTCACTGTTTTGTCTATGCCAAAAGATTGAAATAACTAAACCTTTAATTTTCGATAGCACTTTGTTGTTTTTTCATAGGCCCAATGCCAAATGACAGTATGACAGCTTTTCAAGGCTGGATAAGGTAATTATTTCTTCAGGAACTAAGGGGTTGTAATGATTTTCTTCAGAAGTAATAATAAGGGACAATGAGAAAGTTAGGAGTCTTCTTTGAGACATGTCCACAGGCAGCTCAGTCCTTTATTCAGAGCAGGATTATTTTACTTTTTAATAGTTTAGTGTGTGATAGAAAGTTGATTAAGTTAGTTCATTTTGCTCAAAATATTGTATTAATCCATTGCTATTTTTGGTAAAGCATGTCACTATACTCTTATCACTATTCAGAAACCAGGAATACACAATGGAAAAGCATGTTTAGAAGTAAACATCACTCCTAAATTTTAAAAACCTTTCCATTTTATGAAATTGAATTTTATTTAAATTTTTCTCTCCTTTTATCGTTATCATTATTTGTCTAATAAATTTGCATTCCTCAAATCTGATCTGTATACATTCTATTTATATTTAAACATAGAAATTTTACATTAGTAGTCTATACAAAAATTATCCCATGTATTCTAGATAAAGGATATTGAAAATATAGTTTACAAAGAATTAATTTTATGTATAAACACCATTCTTACTCAGTTATCTTTATCTAAGACAAACAGTTCTTCATTTGTAAAACCAAGAGAGTTCACTATGAATATACCAGAGCTGAAGAAGGGAATTTAGGACAATAGTTTCTGATTAAATCTTTTAACCCAGTTGTTGGGAGTTTCCTGTGAAACTCCTGCCTTCGAAGGTTTGTCTCTTTTAACTCTAATTAGTTGCATACTTATTGATTTACGGAACTGGAAAATTCATCTCTTTAAATAGGGCATTTCCTGAATTGAATCTTTTTAAAGGGGTGTTTGACATGTCAAATAGCTGGGGCCCTTTTCGCAGTAAGTGATCACTGGTATAAAAACACCAGTTAAAACTCACATTCACCTCTGTTCTATGTAAAGCATGTGTTTACATACCCGATATTGTGTACCTGCGGTATAACCTCATTTTCTAAATTGATCCCCTATTCTGGGGCAAGAAAAACAACTTGTAAAATAAATTCTTCATCATAACCCTCCATCTAGTATCTTCTGGGCTTGAAAGCATGCCGGAGGTTCTGTGTGTTGGCTCACACTTCAGCAGGAAGTCTGCACAGAATTCACCTCTCTGGTTCCTCTGTCACACCAGGAAATACACCCTGGAACATTCACCAGATTGTCTTAATTCACAGGCCTCCTGCCTTGTGTCACTCAATTCTAACAGAAGAAATTACACTGTTCATAGTAGAGATACTTTACTTCTATAGTTAAAAGATTGAAATTTGACACAAAAAAATCTACTTTTTCTAGCACTAATAGTCCTGGTGAGCATTAAGAGAAGGAACAGTATTTCTGTTTCTTGTCTAATATAATCCAGCAATTCTATCGCATCTTCTTTATAAAGCAAAGCATTGACAGTTACCCACTCTCTGGCCACTGCTCCACCCTGGGTCATCTGAAGTTGATTACTGCCGTCCTTGGAGGACGGTGGAAAATGCCAGTGAAATTGTGCACTAATTCAATGACATGCCCATTGTTCCACTCATTTAGACAAGTGGTTTTCTGAACAGGGAAGCATTTCATGTATTCCTGGCTGTACTAAATTAACTTAGCAAAAGTAAGGATTAGACCCTTTACTGTTTATCTCTAGTTCTCAGCTGTCATCCTGGTGTGCAAGACCCCAGAGTCTTCTTGATCACAAGAGGACTTCTGAGCATTCAGAAAAGCCTAAATTGACTATCGTTAGGTCACAGGGATTTGGAAGTAAGAGCATATTTTGTGGCATTTGTGGTTGTGCCCCTGTAGAATTGATAACCTTAATTACAGGCAGCAGATGGAGCTGTAAGTGAATGAATGACCTTCTAAGCTCCCTTCCCTAAGTAGACTTAGGGCTGTCACAGCTCAGAGGCAATCACTGTCCATCAGCTTCAGGTCAGCCTCTGATGCTGGCCAGTGCCTGGGCTATCGGAAAGATGCTGCCTAGGGTTGAACGCCTATTTTCCCTATTCCCAAACACAGATACACAAAAGAGAGGCTCACTGCCTTCTAGAACTTTGAATGCTTAAGTGCTGATAGAAGCTACCATTTCCTGGATTTGGTGCAGCTGGGAATGAAAGGTTACTCTGGGGTATAAGATAGTAAGACTCAACAGCTGACGAACATAAGAAACAGGCCAAATCACAGAAAGACAAATACTGCATGATTCCACTTATATAATGTGCCTAAAATAGTCAAATTCATAGAATCAAAGAGTGGAATGAACGATGGTTGCCAATGGTCAGGGGAGGAGGAGGAAAAGGGGAGTTACTAATTAAAGGGTTTAAAATTTCAGTTAAGTAAGAGGACTAAGTTCTAGAGATCTGTACAACATTGTACCTGCAGTCACCATACTGTATTGTACACTTAAATATTTGTTAAGAGGGCAAATCTCACATTAAGTTTTCTTACCACAACAAAATAAAATTTAAAGAAGAAGAAGAAAAAAAAAAAAACCCCAGCAGAGCCAGATTTGTCAATACTTATTTAGCAGATTACTGGATCCAAGAATCGGTATCAGTGACAGTCTAAAGCATGACTCAGGCCAGAGGGAACAGACAATAAAAGGAAAAGCCTTTCGCTTTTCAGAGTAAGAATTCTCTGCCTTCAGAGAACATTGGATGCCCTCTTTACCGAGCATTCCTATGGCAAAATGCTTGTCTCATTTGCAGAATACTGTGGTTTACAGTTTACCTGATGTGTGTTATTTTTTTCTTTACCTTGTAATCCACATTTATGATCTCCTCTACAAAAGCCACATAGATGCAGATGGACTGTAACACCTGAAATAATAGGATTTCACAGGAAATAATGTAAATGAAGCCTTTTGCCCTTAATGACCCATAATAAAATGCTCTTGTTACCAAGCTCTGCAGGCGAACCCAGCGCAGGTTGCTATGGTAACGCCCAGCTGCGCCTCAGCACTGTTGCTTAATGATCAGCGTGATGTCAGGCCCTTGAGATAACCACAAGCTTAGACAAATCTTTACAGCCACAGTGACAGTCCACTCGGGACTTCAGTTATGTCTGGATGAGGGCTCCTGTGTCCAGGTATAATTAAAATACGCTCAGACTTATGATTGGAAATGCTTCCAGCAGAGAATTAGATCATCTTTTTAATTCTCCATTCACTTTCATTTCTCCACATGACTGCCCGGTCGGCAGTGAGCCAGAAATGGGGCAGCCCCAAGCGCATCTCTGAGGATGAGGCCTCTATACCTTTGCGCTCACCCTTTGCATGGGTGGACAAGTCACGGGTCTACCCTGGTTCACATCCAAAAAGGACATGATGAAGACTATTTGTCCCCTATTCCCGTGTTTCCTGCATCTATCTTCCACCATCCCTAAGCCTGAAATTCTCACTATGGTTCATTACTTCAAATTAGACAACAAAGTCAAGATGTTTTACCCAGGATATAATTTTCAAAATGTATTTATTATCTGGGAGGAAAACAACAGGCCCTGAGGAATCTGTTCTTTTCCTTCTCTTTTTTAAATTCCTTTCTCCCTTCCCCACTTTTGTTCTCTCTTAAAAGTGTTTATTAGGTACCATTATCTGCCAGGCAATTACCAGGAACACAAAGATGAATAAGGCTCAATACATGTGCTCTAAGGAGCCCACAGGTTATCAGGTCCCAGGGACATGGTGTATAAGCAAATGTGTTGCAGGACAGACTTGGACAGGAAGTGATGCTTGCATTACCTCTCCAAAGGAAATCAGTGGGATTCGGGAAGGGTGGTAGAGGGGACAGTGTGAGTAGAGACTGCAGGCACAGGATGATCTTGAACATTTGGGGAACTGTAAGCAATTCAAAATGGCTGGAGCTACAGCCTTGAGGGAGAAATAAGACAGAGGCAGGTAGCATCCAGATTCTAATAAGTTTTGACTTTATTTTGAAGGCAAATAGGAGCTACTTAAGGTTTCAAGGGGGAAGGCAGAAAACTATAATTGCCATTTAGGAAGATCATTCTTCTAACAAAGAAAAGCATGAACTGAAGAAAACATGGGGCAATTAAAAAGTTATTGAAATAGTGTGACTATAGAAGACATTTGTTGTGTGATTCTTTTGTTTTTTGGTTTTGTTGTTGTTGTTTGTTTTTGCCTTTTTGCAAGAGAATTGCCCTGTCATCAACTTCCTGGCCCACCCTCACAGGAGTGGACATAAGACTCAAACCCAGCCCATTAGAGTATCCTATCCCTGATTCACTGTGGTTGGTCCAGGAGTGGGCACATAATCCAAGCAGCACCAATCAGACGTCTCCCATGAAACTTCACATATGGACTCCTGGACATAGGATTCTTTCTTTCTTTCTTTCTACCTTCCTTTATTTCTTTAAGATGAAAGAATGTAGATTTTGGTTTCTAGAGGCCATCTCTCTGCTACATAGAAAGGGCCCTCTGATCATTAAGCCAATACTTGGAGGAAACTGCACTAAAAGATGGGGAAACAGAGCTTTATTGATATTGTTTGAGGCCCCAGAATCTAGGAACTAGATCCATCTGTGTTGAAACCAGTAAACCAGTGGACTTTCCAGTTATGCACACCAGTAAATTCCTCTTTGCTTGAGCAAGTTTTAGTTAGTTTTTTCATCACTTGCAACTAAACCTTTCCTGAATAAGAAACCAGGTAAAAATGATGAGAATCTGAGCTGAGGCTGAACAGGATGGTTTTAGTAACGCTAATGAAGCTACTCAGAGACTGATAAGTCGGCTGAGTGAAAAGTGCTAACAGAGGCACCTCCAAAGCACAGGGGAGCACAGAAGTTGGGCCCATCAGTCATGAGCCTCCAACTCCTGCACAACCAGGGGTTGTGAAGTTTCTGCTTGGGCAAAGGGATTACTGAAGAGCATTTCTTCTTCTGATGGAGGCTCTATCTCCTTTGCAGTGATCAGATTTATAGGAGTTTAATTTTATGTTGAGTTTACTCTGTCTTCATGTTTCACTGGCCCTGGTTCTACTCATCAGGTCCTTACAGAATGTATTTAGTCTTTCTCTTATAGAAAATCCCTTCTACGTTTTAATAAGACATTTGCATATCTCTTTAATCTTCTCCTTTCCAGTCTAAACATCATGTCTTTAATTCCCTTCCAATGTGCTTCATGGGACATGGTTTTTAAGTAGTACTTATCAGTATGTAAACTTATTTTCCTAACTATTTATTTATCTTCTGTTTCATTAAACAGTCACCTCCATGTGAACAGGCACCTTGCGTGGTTGATCCATCATTTATCTCCAGCACCAACATCAGTGACTGAAACAAAGTAGGCACTCAATAAACATTCGCTGGTGAATAGTTTCTAGTGTTTAGCCCATCACCATCTCAGTGAATCTCTTATTTGTCTATGGCCTAATTAGTATGCGGCATCCAGTGCAGGATATCAGTAGAACCATCACAGAATGGAAGGGGGTAGTTGCCCATTTTTTCTGGATCTATGTATCTATGTGATGTGCCCCCAAATTGCACTGGCTTTTGGGGGAGCTACATCACATTGTCACCGTATATCTGTCATCTGAAACTATTAAGTCCTTTTCATGAGGCAGTTGCTAAGCCATATCTTCCCATTCCTTAATGGCATTGCTAAGTTATTATATTTTTTGATATTTAATTCAGAATTTCATATACATCCCTGCTAAATTTAGCCCAATGAATGTCTGCATGTTTTCTTATTTGTGAGTCTGTCATCCAGTCTCTAGTTCTCCTGGCTCTCTATCATCAGCATCATCAATGAAGCTGCCTCTAGTCTCCCGAAGGTCAGATTTTCTGCATCATACATGTTGCTCTCCCCGATTCCTGGCACGTGGCCTGGTGTCTAGAGCATACTCGGTTAACTGTTTCTTGGACAAACTTGAAAGACATACCTTCTATATTTTTCAAGTTTTAATTAAAATGTAAAAAAAGGACAGAATATTTTAGCTCTCTTCCAGAAGCATCCTTCTTTTGGTATCTCTCAACGTGTATTCATCTAGATGTGTTTGGATTCAGCTCAATTTTCTCCTTCAACTTTATCATAAGGAAGGTTTCGGGATATTTTGTAGTCATTGAGATACACTGTACTTATACTATAAAAACAATTTCAATGAACAGTGAGTTTAGGCTGACATAACTTGATATTAAGGAAACTATACTGGCTCCCCGTGATTGCCAGTTCCTCTTCTATAGATTCCAGATTCTCTCTTTGTGGGCAGAATGTCCCGTGAGCCCTCTTGTAGACACTGGGGAAAGAATTTCTAGGAGTCAGCTGTGAAACTATATTGACCTTTCAGTTTGCTGCAGCAGGTCAAGATGTGTAGGGGTAAGTTGGAGTAGAGAAGCAGCTACAAAACCACAGAGGGTCTATTTCTAAAGCCTATTTTTGGATCAGATAAATTCTCATTTTGTTTAGAAAAGCATCACATATCCAATGTCTATTTAAAATATATCCATTGATAACTGTAATTAGGGATGTTCAAGTTGGTGCCTCTATCCCCTGTTTAAGCATGAGGATTATTTCTGGCGGACTGCTCAGCCTAGGTTGGGTCCAAGAGGATGCTAAATGGAGGAGGCGAGAAACAGGAGTTGAAGATTACTGTGCTCCACATCCCCTACTAGGGCCATTTGGGTTGAGTCTGTTGGTTACATCAGCACTAATTTTTCCTCTCTGCCATAATAATGACTCTGGAACACGATGAAGAGCATTTCTTAGATTTCAATGTCCCTAAAACCAAAGAACATATGAAAATAGACCAAGCCAATAATCCCTTTCATCCTAAAACAGCATGATCCTTCTGTTTTAAGTGGCTTCCTCCAGAATCCATGGCATAAAGAACCACATTTCCTTGACATGTACAGGACATTAAATAAAAACCACAGTATCTCCTACATGATTAATGGCTGCCTCTTCTCTGTGGGTTTTGGCAGAAAGAAGGGAATTCAGATTTTACTATACATAGGCCAATTCAACAAGCTTGTAGCATCATTTTGTTCAAGCTAATTTGAGGAGGCTGTCACTTCCCTCATATCTGTGGCAGTTAATATGATTGCTATCACAACTCTACTCTCCATAGCCTGTAAATTAGGAATGGATAAAAATGTAGACAGTTCACAGAGATGTTCTTTTCCTCATTTTTTTCTCTTCCAGGCACTCTTAAATGACTTATTGAAAAATGGTGCCAAAACTTTATTTTTTCTTTGTAAAGCAGAAGTGAATTTCTCCACCCCATTCCTCTTTCTCCTCTTTTTTTTTTTTTTTTCCTCTTTAGAAAATGTTCAGACGAGCGTGTGAATCTTAGGATCAGAATATCATTATAAAGTAAGTTACTACTAAAAAAGGGCTAAGTGGTAACCTCATCGTCCTAAGGAGCTTTTTCTTTGTCCTGTGTGTTGCACTGATTGTTGGAAAACACTCAGCTGTGGAGGAGCTTTTAATTATGTAATATATCATAGCCCTTCCTGGGACAAGGACCGAGTGTGGCTAGTCTGAAGTGTATTGAGCTTAATGGTACCTCCCTCAATGAGTACTATTCGAATAAAAATAATGACTAATAATAATAATAGCCCCATAAACATTTGTTGACTGGTGATACATTTATGGATTCAGTGAAGAAACTCTGTTCATTACTTAATATCACTGCTTCCCAATTCTCCACCAGATGGCAGAAGAAGGGCCATGTTCTTGAGTTTGAGACATTATATTGCTTCTTAGATATTAAACAAGAGATGATAGGAAATAAACTCTGAACTATATTGGTATGATTCTATTCTTATTACATGTCCTACATGGAAATATCTTGAAATAAAGAAAGGGTTGTGGAGAATTTAGGTGAACCTTAGAATTTAGGTTGGAGGTTACAAATTAAGCCAGGGATTACAGACCAGGAGATGTATTAATCCTCTTTCTAGTATCCTTATGAAATGGGCCATGGGGACAGGGAAATGACTCCATGGGTATTTTTCACCCATTCTCCCTTTGCATTTGGAAACATAATAGGGAAGACACATGGATATGAGAAATGTTCTTTTATCCAATACTGCGATGGCTCTAGAGGCCTTGCTGGAATTACATTCTCTGTTCCTATTTACTGTTACTTTTGAGGCTAAACCCTTAGAATCCACCTCATTGGATAGTTCAAGTGTATGAGGAAATAAAAAGGGTTAGTCAGGGACCCGAGGGCCATCAGCCAACAAAAAGAAGAGTTTGCATTCTTACAGCCGGTAAATGTTTAATATCTTGGCATGGTCAAGTGTTGCCCAAGTTTATTTACCAAGTTCTTAAACAAACTGGGAAAAATATTTTATTATTCCTGTATAAATATATTTAAAGGGGAGATTTGAAAAAGACAAGTGTGTTTAAGTCAGAAAACAGCTTTATTCACCTTCATTCTCATTGCCATTTCTCATCCATGTCTGAAATCCGTAACATTTCTCATGATTTACATAGTCTGTCTTTCGAGATAAATGGCCATTAGATTACAGTTTAGTGAGAAAGGAAGTGAATTGAAAGAAGACTGTCTTGAGAACATGCTTTTCAGGTAATAATCTGCATGGTAGAAATGGAAAATTAATTTTAAGACTGTGGTTCAAAGATTTTTTTCATCCATATTTGAGAAGAATATTTTAAGAAGCACACACATATTTATGATATTTCATTGCACAGCCACTCTGATTTCTGAGGCTTTGGCTTTAACCTTTCCTAGTCACCATGGCAACGAGGACACAAATACAACATCCATACTATGAGCTGGATCAGTGGGATGGAATTTCCAAGTATACATACAGTACATATACTTGACCTAAAATTAAAGTAATTTTAAACAAAGTAAACTGTCGGAGTGAGTCATAAAATGGAAATAGTGTATATGACTAGGAAAATGTAATCTCATAAATGATCCGAGGGAAAAGAGCGTTGGATTGCCCCTCTCTCTAGAAACTCCATCTTGCCTTCCCCCTTCTCCCTTCCTGATGTAAAATATGTCACGTGAAACTTGAAGAAAATTGTTCTAAGACTTTATTTTTCTTCTTTCTCAAGTCCAAGCCTAAAATAAATGATTTATTTTTAGGCAAATCTGAGACACTGGTCTTGCAAAAACACTTCAGCACTTCCAATTACTGGCTGTAAATTGCTTTCCTAAAAACCCTTTTCAGTGTTCACTCTGCATTCTGAAAGAAGCAAACAGATGCTGAAATTTCATCCCTATCAGCTCTGGCTACTAGCTAGGGTGCTTCTCACACAGAATCCTATGAGAGCCATCGGAATGTGTAGATTCTACAGTGGAATAAAGGCCGGGTCCAGGCCCAAAGCTCCATCCTGAACTTTGAATAACATCTTGGAAGGAACCAAGAAGGGATTCTGCTCTGGTTGTGACAAGTATAACGCCAGCAGTGAGGGGAGTTTTCTTGGGCAGGGTTGAAAAGCCAAAGAAAAGAAGCAGGGAAGTGTGACTGCCAGAGACACAAAGAGAAGCCCCTGCAGGGAGCCTCACACAGATGATTAATAAATGCTTTTTGATTTGACTGAGTGATCAGAGTGTGGTGTTAGTGTCAGGCAGCCTTAGCACCATTGCCTGTGGATGCCTTTGGCAATCCAGATCTTGGTTTATTTGGGCGGATTGGACTGTCGAAGGGATGCCGTGCCCTTGGGCTCGTTATGAATGAGCAGCCATCCCTACTCTGTTGCTGGAAGCCTGTACTGAGCACCTGCCCTGAGAAGAGCCATCTTGGGTGTATTTTTGAGACTCTATGGGAATTGCTACAACTCAGCTCCTCAGTTTTCTGATGTCTAAAATAAGGATACAAGTCAATAATAAATAATAACATTTATGCACAAAATCTAACTCATAACATTACGTGATGCTAAAGAAAACATTTTAAGCAGCTGTTGTAAAAATTTTAGGTCCCTTTCATCAGAATGTTCTGGCATCATCCATCAGGGAGGTGGCATAGCAGCGTGGGAAAAATGCTGGCCTGTGATGCCAGAAAAGCAAATTTAAGTCCCAGATGGGTGGGGACCCGCAGTGAGACCTGAGAAAGCCTCTCAGCCTCTCTAGTGTCCAGTTTTCTCACTGGCAAAAATAAGATGCTGGTCTAGAAGATCTTCTATTCCAATATTTTGTTATACTATAGAGAATTAATTAAGGAATTGAGAGCCTAGTGTCCCAGGGAAGGTCAATTTTACTTCTGACTCCCTCAGATAACCTCTAGACATCTCAAAAAAGGGGAGAGGGATTTATTTTATTCCAATTTTTCATTTGGGTTTGGGAAATCAGAATAAAAGCCAACACATCTTACATGCTAGAAACATGGCCCTACGGTGGGAAGGAGAGGAATGAGGAGAGGAATTGACTGCTGTACAGTCAATACCCGCCTTGTCTCTGCCCCTGACCTGCCCTAGAAACACACCTGTCCAGGTGAACCACTTGGGATGGCCAATAACCAAACAGACATGTGTATAAATGATGTGGGGATGGGGGCAGGTGAGAGAAAGAGAAAAAAAAAATCTTTCTGGTCCCAAAGTAAACAGGATTTCTTTGATATTGAGTGGAGAAGAATAGGCATTAATGTTGGTTGTACAAGTCCAACTTTCAAGACTTTCAGCACTTCGAGAGTTTTTCAGTTAAAAAAAAAGTGATGTGTACACACACACACACATGCACACATATATCCTACATAGGAATCCCAGGGAAGTTCTCATCTCACTAGTGGTTTCCTCTCTGATTCTACATCTTACTCTTCGTCTTTCGCCATAAGGCACAAACACAGTAAAATACATACTGAGACTTGAAATGTGCAGAACTCTTTTCTAGATGTCCCTCTTAGTGTAAACACTCCCTTCTTCCTGCCCTCTGCTCTAGTGTTCCCACCAAAACAAAATATAAGGACAGAACTTGAGAACTGTAACTAGTGTGGGAAATTGTAACTGCCCACAATTTTTACATTTGCTACTATTTCCATGACAGATTTTTTTCTTTTCAAGAGAAAGGAAAATTTCTAAAAGATCAAAGTTAAATCACTTTGAAGGATCAAAAAAAGATGGTGGCTCTGGGAAAGTATTAAAGTGGAATAACACTATATGTATCTAAAATTATTTATAACATTTACAAAATCCCTCAAGCACTTCTAATCTGCTAAATTTAAAGTTCAGTCTTTTCCTTGTGTTTCCTTCTCTTGTCACAGAATACAAAAGGGCAAATATATTCTGAATTCTTTGGTGATACCATAAAATCTGGATTCACTGATGTGGATCATTGCTAAGTGATGTATTTTATGCTGAAGAGGTAATTGCTATTTTGGCATAGAACAAAGAGGCTATATCTATATCTATATAGAAATTCTCATTCAGACTAAATTTCTCTTGGCCTTCCCCATATTATTCATAAAGATTTTACAAGCATCAATCTATTTGCTAATTCTTTCTTTAATTTCAACATCAGTTTTGATTATCCTCTTAGAAATTTTTGTGAAGTGATATGTGATGAATGTTAATTTATATCCCAAAGGGATATTGCTCCTTAGCCTGGACACACAGGGTTGGATACATTCAGAAGACCTAGTTGAGAATACACAGGTCACCACCACCACCACCACCACACACACACACACACACACACACACACACACACACACACACACGACGAACAGCAACAACAAAAATAACTCCCCATTCCTCAGTCTTCACCTGTGTTTCTCTTCCTCATCATCCACCAATACAAATAGAGATAATGTTCTTACTGGATAAAATGAAAAACCAATCACAAAAAGAAATCTGGGAAATCCTCAAACATTGTAAATTCAATAGCACACTTCTAAAGAATCGTGGGTCAAAAAAGAAATCACAAGAGAAATTAGAAACTATTGTGAACTAATTAAAAATGAGAACAAACCATATCAAAACTTATGAGACACAGCTAAAATAGTGCTTAGAGGGAAATTATAGTTATAAACACTTATATTAAAAAGAAAGATCTAAAATCACTAATCTAAGTTTCTATCACAAGAAGCTAGGGGGAAAAGAGCAAATCAAACCCAAAGGGAATAGAAGGAAATAATAAAGATATGAATGGAAATCAGTAAATTAGAAAACAGGAAAACAAAAGAGAATTTCAATTACATTAAAATTTGGTTCTTTGAAAACATCAACAAAATTGATAAACCTTTACTTAACTTGATCAAGGAAAGATGGAAAGAGACATAAATTACCAAAATCAAGAATGAAAGAGACACATTAACACAGATCATGAAGAAATTAAAATATTTATAAGGAAATATTATGAACAACTTTATTCTAACAAATTAGAAAATTTAAATGAAATAAACAAATTCCTAGAAAGACACAAATTACTAAAACTGACTTAAAGATAAATAATAAATTTGAATAGACCTACATCAAGTAAAGAAATTGAATTAGTAATTAAATTTCTTTCCACATAGAACAACTAAGGCCCAAATGACTTTACTGGTAAAATCTATCAAGATATATCTCCTAAGGAGGAAATAACACCAATTCAACATAAACTCAGAAAATAGAGGAATGAATACTTTATACTTATGTAATGAAGCCAGTATTACCTTGATATCAAAGCAAGATAACTATCATAAGAAAAATAAAAAAATAAAACTATGGAATGTTAACGCTCACAAATATGACAAAAATCCCTAGTAAAACGTCAGCAGATCAAATTCATCAATGTAAAAAAAGGAGTATAAATGATGAAAAAGTGGGATTTGCAAGAGTAATTTGAAGTTAAAAATCAATCAATGCAATACACAATATTAAGAGGATAAAGGACAAATGCCATACAATCATCTCGATAAATGTAGAAAAAGAATTGGAAAAATACAATACTCATTCATGTTAAAAACTCCCAACAAACAAGGAGGAAAGAGAACTTTATTAATTTAATTAAAAGCATCTATTAAAAACCTTACAGTTGATAATCATACTTAGTGGTGAAAGACTAAATTCTGTCTCCCTTAGACTGGGGAAATTCATTGTATATTGGAGGCTCTAGCCAGTGAAGGAAGACGAGGAAAAATCCTAAAGGAATGTGGATTAGAAAGGAAGATGGTAAGTGTTTTATTCACAGATGAAATAATCTTGTGTGTAGAAAATCCTAAAGAATATAAGAAAAAGACTGATAGAAATGATAAGAGTTTAGCAAAGTCATAGGATACTAGATGAATATACAAACAGTAGTATATTCCTGTACACTAGCAACTAACAATCTAAAAATGTAATCAATGAAAGAATTCCATTCACAATAAAATCAAAAAGAGACAAAACACTCGGGAAAAAATTTTGTATCATTAAAAAAGTAGGACCTCTAGATTGAAACTTATAATATATTGCTAAAAGAAATTAAAGAGGACCAAAATAAAGGAGAATATGTTCAAGGTATTAAGATGTTAATTTTCCATAAATTGATCTAGAGATTCAAAACAATCCCTGCCAAATTCCAGGTGGTTCTTTTTTATTAGATTCAATTAGTTGATCCTTGGAACTATACGTCAGTGCAAAGAACATCAGATAGTCAAAACAATTTTGAGAAAGAGCAACAAAGTTGAAGGACTCACACTACCTGATTTCAAAACTCAACACAAAGTAATAGCAGGCAGGACGGTATGATATCAGCATAATGATAGACATAAAGAGCAATGGTGCAGAACAGTCCAGAAATAAGCCCACATATATATGGTCAATTTATTTTCAACAGATGTACTGGGGTAATTCAATGGGGAAAAACAGTCTTTTCAACAAATGGAGCTGAAACAATTGGATATCCATTTGCAAAAACACACAAAATAAACTTTAAATTGATCATAGACTTGAATGTAAGAGCTGAAACTCTGAGATATCTAGGTGAAAACACAGGACAAAAATCTTTATGGTTTTGAGTTAGTAAATATTTCTTAGATATGACATCAAGAGCACATCTATTAAAAATTTGATGAAATGGACTTCATCAATATCACAACTTTTGATCTGCACAAGATATTATTAAGAAAATGAAAAGACAAGACAGAGGCCAGGATAAAATATTTATAAAACATATCTAATAAAAGACTTTTATATAAATAATAACTTTTACAATTCAATAAGACAAACTATCTAATTAAAAATGAGAAATTATTTCAATAGACATTTCTCCAAAGAAGATATATCAATGGCTAATAAATGCATGAAAATATGCTCAATGCCACTAGTATTCAAGGAATGCAAATTAAAACCACAAGATATCACTACACACCCACTAGGGTGGCTTAATTAAAAAGACTGAAAATTCTAAGCAGTGGTAAGAATGTGGAGGAAGTGGAACCCTCATACATTGCTGGCAGGATTAAAATGGTACAACCACTTTGGGAAACAGTTTGAGAGTTTTTTTTTTTCTTTTAAATTAAATGCTAACTTACAAACAGACCAACAAGTCCACGCCTAGATATCTACCAAAGAGAAATGAGAACATATATCGACACAAAAACTTGTAATGTGAATTGTCGTAGCAGCATTACTCACAACAGCCAAAAAACGGCAACGTCCATCAACCAACAAATGCATAAACAAAATCTAGTGAATCCTTATAATGAAATATTACACAGCAGTTAAAAGGAATGGATTACTGATATATGCAACAACATAGATGAACCTCATAAACATAGCGCTAAATGAAAGAAGCCAGGTGCATTAGACAATAATGATTACATTTTAAATAATTTCTAAAAAAGGCAAAGATGCCTGGGACTAGGGAGAGAGCAGGGGTTAACTGAAAATTGTTCAAGGGAATTTTTTCCATTGATGGAAATCTGCTAAAACTAGTTTCCAAATGTTGATAGTATCTTTTTTCATAATCATTAAAAACTGGAAGGAACCAAGACATTCTTCAATAAGTAAATGAATAAACAAACTACAGTACAGTCATACAGTGGAATATAATTCAGCCATAGTAAAAAATGTGTTAGACACAATACAATATAAATGCCTACATCTCTGTAAAAGGAGCCAGTCTGAAAAAGCTATATACTATATGATTCCAACTACATGTATAACATCCTGGAAGAGGCAATGTTATAGAGATAGTAAAATGACCAGTGGTTGCCAAGGGTTCAGGGGTGGTGGTGGTGGGAGTTTTGGCTATATGAAGCACAAAGGACGTTCTAGAGTGATGAAATTATTCTGTATGATACTGGAAGTGTGGATACACAGCACTGTGCATTTTTTCCAAACACACTGAACTTTAAGCACAAAGAGTGAAACTCAGTTTATATAAATTTTTAATAAATAATTTAAGATGTCAAGGGGTACCTGGGAGTTACATAAACTATAACAAAAGACTCTAACTGTATTATAGTGTGTGAAAAAAATCTCACTAAGGGAGGCGGGGAGAAAATGTGCTAACCTAAGTAATTTAGGAAATGAGTAGAGTCTGTAAGACTTAAAGGCAAAAGAATCTTCACATAAGCACTGTGCTCTGGTTGGTAGTTTTTTCCAATAGGGATATGGGCTAATGATTCTGAAAGTACTATACATACATATTGGAAATGAACAATCAAGTAAATGGATGGCAGATGATGAGAACCGGATTTCTCACTGTTAGAGTGAAAGTTTATAGATCAGCAAGGGGACGAGGCCACAATGATCCATGTGATAATGGATTAGGTTTGGAGACATCAGTATGAACTCATGTTTAGTTTAATATATATATGCAGATGGTTATATATCAAAATATTTTTAGATATGTGTAAATACATAGGCTAGTATACACATACAGATTTCCTTGCTCTGTAAACTGAGAGGCCCCAGAAGCACCAACACCTCAGTAGCAATAAGCACACCTGGTATCCAGATCTTGGTTTCTAACATTATCCCCAGTGAAAGAAGCCAGGACTCCTCAAAGAAATGGCCGTTTCTAGGGCTGAATCAGGAATAGACAAGATGACCTCAGAGCATCTTACAGGCCAGAAAGCAAGGAAATGTACAAAAACAAAAAACAAAAGCAAAATAAACAAAATCCCACCATAAGGGAGATATTACCAAGGGATATAGGTGCCAACAGAAAGAGCTCCCAGTGTATAAAGCTGGACATTTGGGGGGAAAATCAATTAAAGTTGTATTAGACTATAATTCAAAGCATGAAATAAATTGTCTATGAGCACATATTGATATAAACAATTGAATAAATATATAAATAGGGTGGAAGGTAGATATCTCCCATGCAGAAGAATTCCAAATAATTCATGTAGATACCTATCACCTTCAGGAAGAAGGGCGTAACTGCCCACACCTCAAGTGTGGCTGTGTAGCCTGCACACAGCGCCTTCCTTCAGAAGAGTACAGTATGAAAAGAGGGAATAAAAGAGTAATTTGCAGTGCAGAAACCTGATAAACACTGCCTCAGCCAAGTGATCAAGTTTAACAACAATGTGATGTCATGTTGATAGTATGCACCCTCAATACAATGAGATGAAAAAGTAATACTTTACCCCTGTGATCTTCCTTTCCAAAACCTATAATCCCAGTTTAACCGTGAGAGAAAAATCAGACAAATCCCAACTAAGGGTTATTCTACACAATACATGACCAATTCTCCTCAAAAGTGTCAAGTCATCTAAAACAAGAACAGTCTAAAAAACTGTCACAGCTAAGAGGAATCTAAGGAGACATGATGACTAAATCCCAGTTGGGATTCTGTAACAGAGAAAGGAAATAAGGTGAAAAACTAAGAAAATTAATTAAATTGTGGACTTTAGTTAATCATAGTGTTTCAACATTGGCTCGTTAATTGCAGCACCTATACCATGCTAATATGAAATGTTAACAGAGGAAACTGGGTGTGGGGTATATGAGAACTCTCTGAGCTACTTTCACAAGTTTTTGGTAAATCTAAAACTGCTCTAAAAAATAAAGTTTATTTTTAAAAAGAAAAGTATACTCTTATCTGTGATATTATAAGACAGATCACAGAAGATCTATATAGAAAAACTGGGATAAATGAACTAATATCACCCAGATAAGTTCCAGAAAAATGTGTACCATTTGGCTTTGTGCTGGCTTAGTGCTGAAGTGGCAGCCAGAAAAGGTTTAGAGTTAGTATTATCATTATTACATATCTGGCAGATATTTCCATTAACAGCTGAAAAAACATGACATGGAACCCTTGAACAGAACTGAACTGGGAACAAACTCTCTCAACTTTGTTTTTTGTGTACCGCTGACATCTCCTATGGAACAAATTGCTGGATTTTTCTTTGTAGAGCCTGCAAGATATTTCTTTTAGGAAACTCCAGCTTTAATAACTGTAGAATGCTTTCCAATGCTCAAAGCCCCCTTAACTCATTTGATGCCTAAAAGGACTCTGAGAAGTAGATTTTGTTATCATTTAGGGAAAGAAACAGGTCCAGGGAGGGTAAGTGATTTGCACCAAATACACAACTAAAAAGTAGTGAAATTGGAATTTAAACCTAGGTCTTGAAAACTAACATCTAGTACCCTTTCTACAACTAAATGTGTTTTCAAAAAGCTTTTGTCCTGTTCTTTGACGCGTGTTAGAAAACAGGCATCTGGAACAAGGTGTCACCTGTTGAGTGAGAGCACCACAGGTGGGCTCTGGCCTTCTAAATGGGCTCGGGTACAAACAATCCTTAAAATTCTTCTGAGCATCACTGGGTCTCAACTCTAGTCATTTATTTCCTTCTTTCAACTTGTCCCCCTTTTACTGTCTCTGCTTGTTTTACAAGTCTGATCAGACCTTTAGGTCTCTCATTCCTGTTCAGCTGGTAAGCTATCACTCTATACCTTACTTGATTCTGCTTTCACACTATAATTCAGCTTCCTTTTTTAAAATTTACCTTTCTTTTTTTTTTTCTTTTTTGGAGACACCATTTAAGTTCTACTCTCTTGGTAAATGTCAATTATACAAAACAGTGTTATCAACTATAGTCATTCTTTTACAATAGAATCTCAGGTCTTACTCATCTTACAGCTGAAAATTCAGCGTTAAACCCTCCCTCACTTGCCTGATCCTGAGGCCCTGGTCTCTGTCCCTGTTTCGCCTTGGTCCTGACCAAGAGTGACATATGACAAAGTGCATTAGACTGTTAGAGATGACCCAAATGCTATTTTAAATAGGCTCTCTGTATTATTTTTATAGGTTCACTGAAAAATGAAGTACTTGAGAATTCAGAGTTATTATGAATATCTAATTCTATCTCATCTCTCTTCTCAGGGAGATAAGTCTTAATACGTGTCACTTCTATTGAAGGAGATGAGAAATTGGGTCATTATTTTCAATTTCACAGTAATATTTCACTGACCTCTAAAAATACTGTTAAAATAGTATAGAAACTAATTCTTTAGCTGAATCAGTCTCTAATAAAAGAGAAAAATAATATGTTACATTAGAAGAGCAACCTTTTCTTTAGGATGGGACCTTAGGTTTTAACAACATAACATGTTCAGGTACAATGGGACACCATGAGATGTACTTAGTTTCTATCCTTGATGGGGTTATTGTGGAAGAGATTCACATGTTATGTGGTGGTGTGGAGGGCCTCGGGAAATGGAATTGATGACTTTTGAAGTCAGTCTTTTAAATCTATGTATCAAATGAGATTTCATATTGGGTTATTCCAGTCCATTGGAACTCATCTCACTTGTGTTTCCAGATTGCTACTTCCCTCATGTGGTGCTTTGTCAATTCTCATTGCCATTTGCTCATAATTCTAAATTTGAGTCTATATGCTCCTAGGGGGACTGAGAGCCTTATACTTCTAAAGGCTGCCAAGCCAGTGGCTTTGTCTCCATGTGATCAGGCACTGAATAGCAACATTCTCTTGCCTTCAGAGGCTGCCAAATAGGCTGGGGAAGAGAATGATTGGAGGGACAGACTCAGAATAAGGGAGCAGGGGGAAGGGTCCAGCCACAGGTGCTGAGAAGTGTAGTCTAGCAGAGAGAATGCTGTTTCAGAGGGTATGGAAATAAGCCACAGATATGGGGGAGGGACACTGGAAGTAGGAAAACTATTGTGGAGTAGGACCCCAAAGCAAAGGAGTAGGGAAATTATAAGAGACAGGCAGTGAAAAGGCAAGAAGACTGCAGTATGAAGTGATACTCAGATGTCCAGACAGGCAGAAAATATATTTAAAAAAATTGTTAGCAAGTAGCAAGGCTTCAACTCCTATGTTAAAATTCAAAAACAAGACTCTAGTCTTTGACTCATCCTTGTAGCTAAGGAACGAAGAGGTGGGCAGGCAAGAGCAAGGCAAGGCTCAGTACAAGGGACAATAGCCAGCGAGTAGAACAGGGGTCGCCAGGGGCTGTGGGGAGAGGGGAATGGGGAGTTCATGTTTCATGGGTACCAAGTTTCAGTTTGAGATGACAAAGTTCTGGAGGTAGGTAGGTTGCACAACAATGTGAATGAATCGACAATGTGAACATACTGTGCGTTTAAAAAGTTAAAATGGTAGATTTTCTATTATGTATATTTTACCACAATAAAACATTTTTTTAAAAGAAGAAAAAAACTTTTTAAAATAGAGAGCATCAGGTTTCCAGTGCAGGAACTCAGACACCAGGGACAAGGGAGAAGTCAGACTCTTGGAACTGGCACCTGAGGTGGAGACCAGTTCTCGGGACTAGACAGAGGAGCCTGTGTACAAAGTCAGAGCTGGACTGGAGGCACATGTGACTTTGTGCAGTCAGTCAGGGTGTGTGCTGGAACATCTTGCTCCTGTATAAGCCAGAGAAGGTTGAGCCTGAAAAAGGGCTTGAGTAGCCTCAGCTGTGGAGGGAAAAGAAGCTTAAAAATGCTGGATATTGGGCAAGACTAGTCCATGTTGGTTTTCTGTGATCTCATTTTCCTCACCCAGAACTCTTGTTGGGGATGACAACAAGAAATATCAGCCCTGAGGAAAGCCAGCCACCACTGAAGGAAATAATTTGAGAATGAACAGAGTGGAAACAGGATATGGAGTTCCTAATATTTTAGGCCAACTCGCTAACTGGTAGACAATTCTTCCTTTTAAAGAACTCTATGCCTTTTTTACTAATGAATTCATGTCCCTGTAGAGCCATAAAGGATGAGAATTTGGCCCAAATGTATACTTAAACTGGATCGCCTTGTAAGAATGCTTTAAAAAAAAAATAAAATGCAGCCACCTGTGACCTATTAAGACTGTTAATGTACTCATTGACATAAATACCTGAAAGGTTTCTACAACAGCTGGAACATGGCTCAAAGATCTTTTGTGTCTGCTTTTTAATGTACTTCCAAAGTGACTTCATAAAATTGCAACCACTACCACCAGTGGGACTGAGGTTTTGTTTAGCTCCCAGAGTCCATCTTCCACCACTATTGATGCAAGTGATTATTAATACTGCCTACTCTGAATGTCTTGAACATAAAAATCAAATCCCACATAAGTTACCAATCAAGAGACAAGGCTTAAAAGACTTAGGCAATCACAACTCACATTTGCTTGGCCACAATTCTCACAAAATGGCATTTTTTTTTTAGCTCCACCCTCACATATTCTGTAGACTCTTCAGCCTCCTCGAATTCTTCCCATGATGGTCTTAGTAAGGACTAAATTCTTCCCATACAGCACCTTCTAATGGTTCAAACAACTAACTTTCTTGGCCCTCATGAGACTCCAGTGTGTCCAGACTTCTGTGGTGCTGTATCTGCCTCCACTGTGCCTGAGGGAAGAGCTCAGCCTTCAGTGCCCACCAGAGAGGCTGACTTTTCAAGATGCCCACACTGAGGCTGATGGTGACCAAGGTAACCAATGTCTGGGCCACTACAGCTAGTTATGACACAAAGCCACTGTCCTCAAAGCCACCCTGCCAGTACTGTCCTCAAAGCCCCCTGCCACTCTGCCTCCACCCCATTGTCCTTGAGATTTCTTCAATCACTGTTTATTCTTTCAGCTCACAAATGTTTATTGAACATCTGTATTCACCAAGCACTAAAACAGGCTCATGGTGCACAATTATGTATGAAAGAAGCATCATACATACATGGAGTTTAGATTCCTGTGTGTAGACTGACAGTCAGCAAGTGAAGAAGTTAATAGATGGACAATTATTCACATGAAGTGCTGAGAAGGAAAACAGTCAAGGTGTCATGATGAGGAACTCAAGCTGACAGAATTGTCAGGAGGTGGCCTTATTCAGGAAATGACATTTAAATTGAGAGCCAAAGGGGGAGAAGAAAACAACCTCTTAAGAAGCTGGGTGAAGATTTTTCCAGGTAAAGGGAATAGCAAAGGCCAGAAGGAAGAAAGAAGCATGGTGGATTTGAAGACCTGAAATAAACTTGGAGTGAGTGTAGCTAGGAGAAAGACAGGGACAGAGAGGCAGAATGACAGGAGGTGGAGCTGGACCAGTAAGGAGTAGCCAGGCTATGTTTGGGTTTGTGGGTTGTACTGGGATAGCTATTACAGAGTACAGCAATGGGATAATTTTCTTTACATTTTGCAAAGATCATCGTGACTCTATGTGGGGAATTAGCAGTCAATTAGAGTCTAATAGCAATTAGACGGGAACAAGAGTGCTAGTAAGGAGAGCAGTCAGGAGGTGAATTGCAGTCAGCTGAGTGAGAGATGATGGTGGCTTGAAGGACAGTGACATTGGAGATACTTATATGCAGATGGAAGGTGTATTTTGGATTAGGAAAATTTTGCTTATGGAGTCAATACAGGGGTGTGGTAAAGGAGAATAATCAAGATCAACTACCGAGTTTCTGGCTTGAGCAACCGGATGGATGTTGATTTGTTTACTAAGATGAGAAAGATGAAGAACAGACTTCAGAGGGGCAATCAAAAAGTTTGCAACATGTTCAGTTGATGTGTTTATGAGTTACTGAAGTGGAGCATTGAGTAGGTATTTTCATATACTTGTCTGTTTATTTAACAACACTTTTTAATATTTACTGTGCATTGGAATTGAGTTGGATTCTGGGGATAAAGCCATAAACAAAACAGAGATGGTCTTGGTCTTATGAAATTTACAAGCAAGTAGGACAAACATTGAACAAGTAACTAACATGACGTAGGTACTGATATAGAAATCAGGGTGCTTCGGGACGGAAGAACAAGAGGGGCTGACAGTCTGGGTGGCTAGAGCAAAGGCTTCTTAAAGAAGTTGTATTTATACTCTTCCCTGAAATATAAATAAAATAAGCTTAGTAAAGAGGTGGGGGGAGTTTCAGGCAGAACATGTGCAGAGCATGTGTAGAAGCCTGAAGGCAGGAGAGATTAGTCTTTCCAGGAACGAGTCTTGTAGTCCTAATTCTTTCCCCAGAGATTCTCAGTCTTTATGAAAACAGCTTGTGGTGGGCTGTTTCCACCAATCCCCCAGACATGTTGGCTGTGGAGGCAACATATCACATTCAAGCCAGGACTCCTGCTACACTATGTTTAAAAGATCTAAGTTCAGGCTTTCAATCCACAGTTTCTTGAGCACCTAACTATGATTTATGGAACTCTAGATGAATTCTTGCCTTTAAGAAAGAACTTGTCATGTAGTAAAGGAGTAAAAACTATTATATTAAAACTATATGTATAAAGAACTATGGGAAGATTGAACAAGGAGTGACTGACTCAACCTGAGGCCACAGAGAAGACATCACAGAGGGAAAGGAGGCAGAAAGAAGAAACAGTAGCATTGACATCAGGATGAGCACATGGAAAACAGGTATGAAAGAAAGAATTATGCACTTAGAAAACAACAAGCAATTGGTGAAACAAACCATCCTTATGAACTTGGTTTATACAGTAAACAAAAATAATTTTCTCTCAAATATATTTTCTTTCCCAGTGCTACGAAGATTTCTGTGCATTTAGCAATAGCTGTGATTTTGTGACTGGTGAGTTTCTCCAAAGAGATAGTACTGAAGGCCAAGGTAATAAATGATCCCATGGTCAAATGAGTAAAAGAGGGAGGAGCCTCCCAGGAGCGAACCTGAAGACCACAAAGCTTTACTCCCCTTTGATACATTTCAGTCACCTTACAGGTAGTCAGGGAGTAAAAACGATAGAAATCGTCTCCTTACCAGGAAAGACAAGTCATTCACCTAGCAGTCTTTCTGTCCCCATCCCCACAGAAAGACACCCAGTCCTTTGGTAATGCTCTATATTCCCTCCCCATACCCAATACCAATATTAGAGCACCTGCCATTTGGAAACTTTTAAGCACAATTTTCCCCCATGACTTGTGGGAAAAATCAATTTGCTTGTGGCCATTTCTTAATTGAACTGGCACTGAATTTACAATAGATTTAGAAATCTCAATAACGTAGACTTGATAGAAAATTAAAACAAGAAGAGAAAAAAAAAGTGGGAGTGGGGAGAATCCTAGAAAGAGGAAATGAATCTATGTGAGAAACTACTTCCCAATGAGCCCCCATATTAATCACAGCTTTCAGATGTCAGCCTCAGAGAACACAGCTGGGTGATAATTAGGAAACAAGTAATCATTCTGAAAGGAGTACAAGATGCAACATTATTATGTGATGTGTTTTTTTTTTTAACCCAAGAAATGTGCTGCAGTTCCTTAATAGCTTTGAAAAGCAAGAACATTAAACATGAAGGCAATGTGGAGCAGCGGAAAACTCAAGGGGTGGCTTTCTCATGTCTGTCCTAGGAAGAGTCTAGTCACCTAGTCACATAAAATTAAAACATTCCAGTGGTTGACAACGGTTGGGAAAAAGGAGAGGGGGTGAACAGGTGGAGCACAGGGAATTTGTAGGGCAGTGAATCTATTGGGTATGATACTCTAATGGCAGATACATGACATTGCATATTTGCAAAATCCATAGAAATGTACAACACAAAGATTGAACCCTAATGTACAGACTTTTGTTAATAATAATGTATTGATATTGGTTCATTAATTGTAACAAATTTACCACACCAATGCAAAGGGTTAATAGGGGACACTGGAGGGAGGACAGGGACTATATGGGAACTTGTACTTTCATGCAATTTTTCTGTAAACCTAAAACTGCTATGAGACATAAATTCTTTAAATTAAAAAAAATTAAGATACTCCAGAAGTTAATTGCTTCATCTGGTTTCTGTTACTTCCTTTGGTATTCCAGGACATTTACTGAATTTCTACTACATGCTATTTCCTACTTTAGGTACTCAGGACTCAACATTTAGTGAGACAAAATTCCTGCCTTCTTGGGGTTTTATTCTGGTTGGGAGACAGGTAATAAATAAACTCATAAAACACCAATAACGTTGGGCAGTAAATGCTATGGGGAAATGAATCGGTGTAATGAGCAAACTGGGGAGGCGGGAACAGTGCTTTGTTAATTGAGGTGGTCAGGGAAGTGCTCTCTCAGAAGGGACATAAGAGGGCAGCCCTGAGTGAGGAAGTAAGAGAGGACCCATATAGACCACTCAGACAGGAGTCCTGGAGAAAGCGGAGACAGCCCGGGTGTGATGGGGTCCTGTGTGGCTGAGATGTAGTGAGGAGGAGCTTAACAGACAAAGAGGCCAACGTGATGGCTAGGGACCAGACATACAGGGCCTTGTGAGCCATATCAGGACTCCAGATTTTATTCCAAGTATGCTGAAAAGCCATGGGAGAAGCAACCCAAGTATCCATAGATAGATGAATGACTAAATAAAATGTGGTATATACATTATATACAAAATATATATATGGGGAACATTATTCAGGTTAAAAAAGGAAGGGAATTCTGCAATCCATTTTGTAACATGGATAAACCTTGATGATATTATCATCATCATTGGCTAAGTGAAATAAGCCAACCACAAAAAGGCAAAAACTGTGATTCCACTTATATGAGGTACTGAGAGTAGTCAAATTCATAAAAAGTAGAAGTGTGGTTGCCCGGGGCTGGGAGGAGGGGGCAATGGGGAGTGGTTGTTTAATGGATATAGACACATAGTTTCAGTTTTACAGGATGAAAAGGGTTCTGGAGATTGGTTGCACAACAATGTGAATGTACTTATACCACTGAACTATTCCAACTAGATCACACCTTCCATGTGGCCGACAGCAATTCTAAGATGCTATAAGATGCATCCCGATCTCAAAGATGTTAAATGTAAAGAAAAAAAGTGTATCTGTATCCATTTCCTAGGGCTACTGTAATAAATAGTGGCTTTGAACATTATAAATTTATACTCTTCTGGAGGCTAGAAGTCCAAATGGTCTCACTGGGTTGAAATCAAAGTCACATTCCTTCAGAGGCTTTTGGGGGAGAACTCATTTCCTTGCCTTTTCCAGTTCTTAGAGCTGCAATCCTTGCATTCCTTGGCTTGTAGCCACTTTCTCTATCTTCCAAGCCAGCTGCATAGCATCTTTCTTCAGTCATCACATTACCCTCTATCTCCATAGTCAAATCTCCCTTGCCTCTATCTTACAGGGACATTTGTGATTACCTTTAGGACCCACCTGAATATCCCGAACAATCATCCCACATGAAGATTCTAAACTTAATCACATTTGTAAAGTCCTTTTTGCCAAATAAGATAACACTTACAGATTCCAAGGATTAGAAATTGCACATCTTTGGGGGTTGTTATTCAGCCTATCACAGAATCTTAGACTTGATGAAATACGTAGCTGTCACTTAAAGCCACAGTCTGGATGAGATCATAAGGGAGTGAATATGGCTAAAGAAGTGTCTGATGACTTGCCCCTGTGTACTCCAAGTACTCCAACATTTAGAAATCAAGAAAAGGAAAGGACCAACCAGAGAATACTGAGGAGTAACAGCCTTTGAAGTCTGAGACAAACTAAGCAATTATATCTCTGTAGCCAATTAAAGAAGGTTTTTCAAAAGTAGGGAATTATCACCTGCATTAAGATGAGGATGTGGAATTGACTATGTACTGGAGTTGGTGCCTTTGATAAATGGGTGGACAGGGAGTGAGGAGAACCAGCACAGAAAACTAGAGTTTTCCTATAAAGAGAAATGGGATAATAATGAGAAGGTTGGTGTTTTTGCCAGGAATTCATAATGGAAGGGGAAGGGGCATAGACATCAAGTGGGAGACAGAGTGATTCTAAGTATGAGTTGTGGATTCTAAACCCAGTGGAGGATATGGAGGAGTTGATGGACAGTGGTGGCAAGGTGGTAAGGTCAGTACAAGTAGAAGTTCTTGTTTATAAGCAATCATTAAAGTTGTGGTACCAGAAAGAGCATGTTGATCAGTGTCCAGGTCACTGAGCCACAAATTAATTTTGTGTTTCTAATCAGGGTGACAAAGAAGCCTACACTTAAGTCTCATTGCAGTCAAATGATAAATGTAATACAAGTCATAATTACAAAGACCACACTCCATTTGATTTCCTTTTTTCTCAACCTTCTAAGGTTTAATTGTTTCATTTCCCCATGGGAAATTACTAATAGCTCTTGGGACAATTATTATGAGTTCCTTTAATGAAGTCATTTTCTCACCCTTTGCTGATTTCACATAACTCTTTTAATATAAAAACTGAAAGTTCATTCTGAAAGAATTTCTGAGGCAAACCGTCTTCCATCTAAATGATTACATGACAGTAAGTAACCAGATATACCTTATTATCCTGGAGGTTTTGAGAAAGATAACAAGAATACCAATTATTTATTGAGACCTTATTTAAGTTTATCATTTTGCTAGGAAATTTCTAACCTATGCAACAGCATTGCAAGGTAGGTATTATTATGCCCATTTTACAAATGAAGAGGCAGAGACTCAGGCAACATGACTAAGACCACATAGTTAAGAAGTGACAGAATCTGGGAATTTGCACTCTAGTTAGTATAACTCCAAGACCCCTTCTCATTCCTTCACTCTTCCTTTGTTTTGTCCATACGCTTTCTGGTATCACCTGCTTATAGCACTGCTCTCTGGCGGTTTAGTATCTTTGTTGTAGGATGGCAAGTTCATGGTTTGCTATAGATTGATAAGACAGTAAAGAGTCCAGTGGTTGTGTTTGTTGATTTCTTCCCTTATTCACTCATCTATATAACTGCTCCTATTATAAATTGTGCACAGACTATAGCTTTCCCAGCAATGTGACCATGTTATACTATCTCTCATATAATTGATGTACCTGTGATTTTTCAATAGCTGAGGAAAAGGGGCTACTCAATTCTGCCACCTTATTTTCAAAATTTCAGTAGAGAATGATTAATATCACCTGCCTCCCAATCCATCTCCTTTTACCAAATTACACTGAAAGATCATAGCACTACTAGATAAATGATCATATTTTTAGAATGAAATAATAGCCCACTTATTTTCTAAAAATAAATGAGCTATTAATGGTTCTCTTCCTCTTAAACACACCCACACTGACACTGCAGTACTTGTTTTCCAGTACCTTTCCCTTTGGTTTCAACTAACATCTTGCTCGTAATATGATTTCATGGTTTATTTCTTTCTTCCTATCACTTGGTTTCCAGCATGACTACATTGTAGTCACCTATTAAAAATGTGGTTGTCAAATAATTAGTGTTCTAACTTCAAGTTGTTATTTTAGTTGCCATAAGAAACATAATGCTTCTTTGATATTTAAATATTTTTTCATCAAAATGATATTTTAGGAGTAAAATAAATTTAGAAGTTCAATTCATCTACATTTTTAAGAATCATAGAGTACCTTATACATCAAATCAACTCCCTCTCTGATAACATCAATGAAATTTGGACAAATACTAAAATGTAGCAATTTGAAGGCATGAGAGAAAAATCAAGGGAGAAAAGAGTTAGGGGATAAATATTCTGGAAAGAAAGAAAATACAATGAAACATGCTGACATTATCTTGCTTTTCCCTTTGAGACATTTTATCATTGCTATGCTGTGCAGAGTAAAGATTAGGAGACAAACAGGAGGACACACAAAAGAGGTTAAAAAGCCTAGTAATTTTTGTTGCTATCATGGTATTGGGAAGACACAAATTGGAATTCAAATCCCAACCAACGATGAGAAGCAATGGTAAACATTGTATTCTCTGAATTGAGATCCATGAATAACTACATGCTGAGAGTAAAGGCAAACTGGAAAGAGACAAGCCCCCCACAAAAATGGAAATTCAACCTGATTTCTCCCAATCCCCCATTAAATCAAGGTTACATGGTCCTACCCTAACTGCCTGCCAGAAGGAAAATAAGTTTTTTATGGAGGTAGATAATGTCACAATAGTGAACTAGAAGATAGACAAATGAAGAAAAATTCAGATTGAATCACAGAGAGAAAAGAGGATAAAAAATACAGAGAGACTGTAAGGGTACATAAAATATAGTGAAAAAGAAAAAAAGACCTAATACTTGTGATTGGGTCTACAGAAACAGAGGAGAGAGAAAAAGGACAAGAGCAATATTTGAAAAGGTAATGACTGGTAATTTCCAAAACCTGATGAAACATACCAACCTACATTCAAGAAGCTCTAAGAATCCAAAAAAGATTAAATACAAAAAACAAAACAAAACAAAAAAACCAAACTAATCCACCCAAGACACAATGTAGTCAAACTGTTTTAAACTAAAAACAAAAGCAATTTAAAAGCAACTAGAAGAAAAAGACTCATTACTTTCAAAGTAACAATTGTAACTTAATTGCTCCTCAACAGAAATAACAGAGGTCAAAAGACAATGGAGTGACATCTGTAAAATGCTGAAACAAAATAACTGTCAGCCTAAAATTCTATACTGAATAAAAAGTCTTCAAAAATCAAGGGGAAATCTTTATTTCCTCTTGTATGATTTCATACAAACAAAATCTTGGAGCATTAAGTACCAGCAAAACTACACAATAAACATTTAAAATAATTCTACAGGTAGTAAAAAAGTTATTTTAAATGGAATCATAAAAGTGCACAAAGACGGGAAGAAAACTGGGAAGGGTAAATATATGAACTTTATAAAACAGTAATTTAATAAAATAAATAATAACATAAATATAATATCTTCTGGGGTTTAAAATCTATGCAGAATTAAAATACATGACAACAATATTACAAAAGGCAGTAAAGGTAAATGGAGTTAAATATTCTGAGATCTCTGCATTGTCTGGGAAGTGTTAAAAGTACTAATTTTATTATAGATAGTATTCAGTCTACTGTGTATATTGTACTCTCTAAATTAATTACCAAAATGATAACTAATAAGCCATCAGGGAAATAGTAAAATACTTGATTACTTTTTAAAAGTAAGAGATGAGAAATAAAGAAACAACTAGTTAATAAAAGCAAGTAATACAATGGTAGAAGAAGCTCAATGACTTCATCAGATAAACAAAGAAAAATCACACAAAGGCATATTGTAACTAAATTTCAGAATACCAATCTTAAAAGAAAATCTTAAAAGCAGAAACAGGAAAAAAAAAACACATTAAATACAGAAGAGCAAATTTAAGAATTATAGTAGGCTGCTTTCAGAATGTATGCAAGCCAGTAGACAATGGAGTAAAGCAAAAGCACCAAAGCAAAAAACAAAACAAAACAAAAAACTAACTAGAATTCTATACCCAGGGAAAACATATTTCAGAATTAAGGGGAAATAAAAATGTCTTTAACAAGGAAAAGCTAAGAGAACTCATTGTTAGAAGATCTACACCCCAAAAAAGGAATGCAAAAAGAAATGGTATTATTTTGAAAATCTGGATCTACATTAAAGAATGAAGAGTATCAGAAATGAATACTATATGGGTAAATATAAAACATTTTTCTCATGTTTAATCTATTTAAGGGATAACTGACTATTTAAAGCAAAATTAATAGCAGTGTATTATGTGTTTATATTATGTAGAAGAAAAATGCATCTCAACAATAACATAAAAGACAGGAAGGGAAAGTACTTTGTTATAAGATTTTTACCATATACCTTAGGTTAAAAGTTGAGAGTGATAACTTAGAAATAAGTATTGTACCCAAGGAGAACTAGTAAAAAGTCAAAAATTAAAAAAAAAAAAGAAAGAAAGACAGTTAACAAGATAACAATGGAGACAACATGGAATCATAAAAAGTATTAATTCCAAAAGATAACAGGAAAAGAGTAAAAGAGTAAATGAAAACAAAGAAGCAATTGAAAAACAGAAATTAAATATCAAGATGACAGATTCAAACTCAACTATATAAAAAATTACAGTTAAATGTAAATTGTTTAAATGCTTTGATTAAAGATAGAAATTGTTAGACTGGACAAAAAAAGCAAAGCCCAATCATATTAACATAAGGTAAAGTTTATTTCAAAGAATATTATCAATAGTAAAATAGTATATTTTATAATAATAAATTGATTAAGATGGCTTACCAATTATAAATGTGTATGCCAGTGTAATAGAATTTCAAATGTATAAGGAAATAGCCTACAGAAGTCAAAAGGGAAATAAACATATCCACAACTATGAGTTGGAGATTTCAACTCATTTCTCTCACTAATTGGTAGAAAAAACTTGATAGAAAATCCTTAAAAATACACAAGATTGAATAACACTATCATCCAAATGATACAACTGACATTTGTAGAACTTCCAACCAACAACAGAAAACATATTCTTTTCAAGTGTACACAGGACAATCACTAAGACCACACTGAGTGCCATAAAACAAACGTCATTATTTGTAAAACAGTTTTTCATACAAAGTATGTTCTCTGCCTACAGCAAATTAAAGTAGAAATCAATAACAGAAAGATATTGGGAAGTTCCCTCCTAAAACTGAACATTGAGCAACACACTAATAATTGATGAAACCATGAATTCTTACATTATTGGCTAATAATCTTTCCTTTCAAATGATTGAGTCAAGTTAGAAAATATTGAAGTAAACTACCTCTGAATACATATTAAATTCTGGTGTTTATAATACCTGGAAAAAATTGTGGAATTTGAGGTAGATGGAGAAAATCCAAAAGCAAAAGAAAATTACCTGAAGTGAGCATTATCTCACAGAAATAAACATAGGTGTTCCACTATCAGAGAAAGAGCTTCTCTGAACAGGAGGTACGATGTTTCTGGAATAGACTCTCCACCTTTGAGGCACCCACCATCTTCCAACATTAAGTATAAATTATTCTTGCCCTTTTCCTGGGTAAACTCTAGCCATGTTGGCCTCCTTGCTGTTACTCAAATAAGCTAAACATTTCCTCGCCTGAGGCCTTTGCACTGGCTGTTCCCTCTCTAGAACACTTGTCTTCTCTCATAAATTTGCATGGATCATTCTCTTGCCTCCGAGAGGTCCTTGCTCAAATGTCATCCTCCCAGTGAAATCTTCCCTGAGTCATGATCTATCATCTTCCCAGATTAATTTTTCAACCTAGCACCTCCCAGTTAAGTTTTTCTATTTAGCCCTCATTTGTTTTTCCACTCCCAGTATAATATAAGCTCAATGAGGCAAGAATTTTTCCTAATTTGTTCACACTGTATTCCTAGTACCTGGAATAATGCCTGGCACATAGTGAGAAGGTCAAGCTACCTTTGCATACACCGTTCCTGCCATCTGGAAGGCTCCTTCTTACCACTCAACATTTCAGGTTAAACACCTCCTCAGAGATGTCTTCCCTGACCACAGTATTTAAAGTACTCCAACTTCATCCTACTTATTCTTCCCTCCTTTTAAGATTTCTTCATGGGCTCATATTTCTCTGAAATTATCTTACTATCTGTTTATTTCTTTACTGTCAACTTCTTGCTGTTGTAATGTACATTACATTGTTCACCTTGTTCACAGCTGACCCCAGAACCTGAAATAGGACACTGCCTGCCACATAGCAGGTGCTCAATAAATACTGGACAAATAAATACTGGATGAATATTGGATGGGCCTGAGTCCTTTGTGCTTTTCATTACCTTTGCTGTAACATACCTTTGCTCATATTAACTAACCTCCAAATCTCACTTTGTGACTTGTTTGCTCTGAGCAATCTGATCTATATATAATATAACCTGTATGATGACCCAGCATCTTCCAGTTTTGTAAAACACTACAGTCTTAAATTAACATAAACAACAAAAACAGTAACAGCAAAATCTGCCTTTGAGAATTTTATCCTACTACCCTGGGGCTAATAAAGGTAAGTTCCCCCTGTTCAGTCTCCTATTGTACCATCTGAAGTCATCCACTTCTATATTTTTCACCTTTTCTGAGCTGAATGTCCTCAGCAGCAAAAGTGAAATCCTTTAATCTCCCATTTTGGAGCCTATGTTTGAAATGGCTTAAAGAGTCAAACAAAATTAGTTTCCAAACCTTCAATTTTCCAGGCCTACAGGCAATCTCCCTCTCACTCAAAAATGAAGTGGCTTTGAGCCATCTGTTACTTCCCGTGAAACATTCCCTCGGCTGTCACTGTTGATTGTTCTACTTCTTTTTTATATATAAATATATAGGAGGGGAAAAAAAGAAATTTAAAAAGGGAAGGACCCCTCCCCGCCACCACCACCAAAAAAAAAAAAAAAAAAAAGATCTGGCCACCCATATGCACAGCTTTGTTTACTGGTCCTCTAGTTTTCTTGGGAGAACTTGCCAAAAAAGAAGCTCCATTTAGCTGACTACAGCCATTTCTCATTAAACCCCCAATTTAAGCATGACCCAGAGTGGAAAATTGCAAAACAGGCAGGAAGCTTGCAAATTGCATCAAAGTAATGTTATTAGACAAGGGAGTAAAGGACCCTTTATGATGCTGGCTCTTGGGATGAGACCTAGAGTTCCACAGGAGGAGTTTAGCGCTTTGTGTTCAGGGCTCCTGTGGGAACTGGTTCCTCTTCATTGAGTTACATATATCCTGGAGGTATGTGTGCTACTGGCAGTAACCCAAGTTCTTTTGGGAAGGCTGACTAAAGGTAGAGTAACCATGTGTCCTGATTTCCCAGTGGGGACAGCCTCATATTATGCCTGTTGTCCCAGGGTAATTATTAAGAGCACTTCCTTTCTCTCTGAAAACTATCCCTGTTTGAAGTATCAATTCTATGGTCATCCTAACTAAAGATCAACGTGGCTGATGAAGCAATTAAAAAAAAATCTCCTGTTCTCATCTGTGGTGGATTGAAGACTTGTTTGGATGGCAAAAAGAAATCTTGCCAAGTTTCAACAGTGTTCAACCAAGTGCATCCGCTGATTGAACTTTGGCTGGCTGGAATCTTGGACAAGCCATTTCAGATTGTTTGAATCCAAGCTTCCAAGCTTTGGTGTCTTAAAAACTGAAGACAGCTAATTCCAGAGAATCATTTACAATTTGCCTCATGAACCATCCATAGGACTGGACTCAGTCTTTCTCTTATTTGCCTTATTAAAGAGCTCTATGCTGTCTGATGTGGTGGCCACTATCACAGATGGCTCTTGAGCACCTAAAATGGGTTAGTTCTAACTGAGATGGTTCTAAGTACAAGACAGATAGTGGAATTTGAAGACTTAGTACCCAAAAAAGAGAAAATACCTCATTTATAATTTTTATGTTGATTACATATTGAAATACTGATATTTTAGACATAGTGAGTTAAATAAAATATACAATTAACATTAATTTAACTTCTTTCATTTTCAGTTTTTTAATGTAGCTACTAGGAATTTAAAATCATGTTTGTGACTTGCATTATTTTTCTATTAGACAATACTGATACTAGTCCTCTTAATTTCTACCCAAAGAGACGCACTGAACTGGCACTAAACAAAAGATTCAGCTTAATTTCAGGCTGCTATTCTGCAATCTTTGTTTTCCTTGGGTCAGGTGTTTACTAACACTTCCAGACTCAAGTGAGATAATAAATATTAATTATCTACTATGGATAGGAACTCAATAAATGTTAATAAAGTTATCCTCCCCTACAGTGATTGATTTAACCTCTATTAAATAATTATGGTTTTTGCCACATAAAGCACACTCCTTCTATATAATCGATAAGGATAAAACTGCTTAATATGAATTCATCTTGTCAATCATTTATTCATATTCCCTTACTTTAGTGGATATTACTAGCAGCATTTTTAGGCAATTTACCTTATTTGCGCCTATATTTATATGGGAGGAATGTGAAATACACATATGTTCTATTGGTAAAAGTTGCTGAAATTACCAAGTTAGGTAAGCTGTGAGTGTGGAATATGATCCACAGTCAGCAATTTAGGTGGAATTTAGTGAGCTGAAGAGCACAAATAAGGTGTAAGTTTTTTTTTTTCCAGGAGGACAATGATGAATTTCAGGAGAAATGGGAAATGCCTTTAAATTTGTACCTAATAAATATATGACTTACATAGCCGATCAGATCAAGCAGATTATTGTCAACCCATTAAAGATTTTGGATTTTAGTCTATTTGAAGTACAAAGCCAATTTATTTTAAAAAGGTCCAATTTATTTAACATCAGTCTGGCTCATATATAGATAATGAAAGAAACATACAATTGTGGGGGGGGGGGGTTGGTTAGGAGCCTTGTTGCAATGGTCCAGGCAAGAGATGATGGCAGCTTTATACACTATGATAAAAGAATTTGGGGGAAAACATGACAAGAAAAGAAAATCCCATAATTATAGCACCCACATACAATAACAGATAACACTGAGTAATATGTGTTTTCAATAATTTTTCTACAAATCAGTTTTGGCCTGGTTGCATTTGTACTGTATATGATTTAAGAGTAGAACTTTCAAAACTTAATATTTTAGGATTTTTTCATGTTATAAAATGCTTTATAAATATAACCTTTAATATCTGCATAACAGTTTGTCAAGAGCTGTCACTGGCTACATAACTATCTCCTACACTTGGTGCTTTAAGGTTACATAAAATATACTATTTTAAATTCATTAAGTTTTTAGTGATACATTCTCAGGGTTGAACACCAATGCCAGAGGTTATGAACATTTTAGGCAGTTAAGTATGTTGCCAAATAACTTTGATTCAGGGGATATGGTTAAAAACAAGTATTTTTATTACTTTTAGATGCAGATGGTAGTAAGCCTAGGCTGACAAGTATTTTTAAGTAAGATGCTCTTTGGGCTGCTTCTTCATTAAATAAATGATTTTTTAACATATGAGTTATTTTATTCATTCAACTATTATCTATTAAACATCCATTCTATACCAGGAACATTCTAGATGTGGAATACAAAGAGAAAAAGATTCTTTTTGTTCCCTCAGATGGAGATATAAATCAATAGTTCCTCTACAAAGGAGTAGGGGATATTTGAAAACAATTTTTACAAATATTTTAAATATTTACTTGAATTCTTACTGCATTTTAAATTAGTAAATTATTTCTATATAAATAATCATTAGGTAAATTTTAGCTCCTGATAGGCTTATTAAATATTACAGATTAGTAAAGTCAAATTAATACATCTTACTTTTGCTGTTAATGAAAAGTACACAAGTTTGTAATTTAGTCTAAGATATACCCAGTGTCAATTTAATGACAATAGATATATCAATCAAAAATTAAACTTCCATGGACTGTGCATGTCTAAAATCTGAATTAAGAGCCAGTAGCCCCTTGACCAATCTTTTAGGACACCAACTGACTTTGTATTGGGGGCACTCAATTCAAACACCAAGGACTAAAATCTTTACACAGAGAGAAGGTCTCTCTTTTTACCTCTATAATTTCCTCTATTCTTCATTTCTTTAATTTTAATTCTTCTAAAGAAAAAAGAGAAATTGTTCGTAGACACTATACAACTCACAAAACCAAAGTGACTTGTTTTTCTGTTGTAATTTACAGCTTGGGTTCAATCACAATCTAATTTACTAAGGATAATAATTTAGAAGTTTGCAAATTTATTTTCAGGGTGGTGAAAAGAGACCACCCATCACAATGCATACCCAACCAGCTTCCCAAGAGAAGTCAAGGGAGTGAGGCTTTTTCAAGAGAACTAGAGTAGGTAGGGGGTAAATGCTTTCCAATGTTTTTTTTTTAATTATTATTATTACAAGAGATAAGATTAATATGCTAGTAAGAAGAATATGAATTTGAGATACAGACCAGATAAGGGCTTCCAGGAGGAAATGAATGCTTTCAATGGGTAGTGTGCTTGAAATTATGCAACAGAGCCTTATCTGGCTCAGACTACCAAGAGTGCCCTGGGTGTATGCAGTATTGTAAGAGAGGAGGTTACATCAAAGTCTGCGAGGGACACCCTCTGCATTCTCTGCCCCATCTCCACCAGGAAGAGAATTCAACCTTCACTCACTTGTTCATTTAATAAATATCTACCAAATGCCTGCTATGTACCAGATGCTGTTCTAGACACCGGATATGTTGGTGAACAAAACAGACAAAGGGAAACAGTAACAAACATCATAAAAAAAAAAAAAAAGAATCTAGAGAGGATATTAGAAGCTGATAATGCCATGGGAAATAAAAGGAGAGCAGGCAAGGCTGTCTGGGAATGGGTATGTTGCTATGTTAATTAGGATGCACAGAATAGACCTCGTTGAGAAGCTAACACTTGAGCAGAGACCTTAAGTAGGTGAGGGAGGTAGGCACTCAGATGGATATCTGAGAGAATAGCAGTCCAGGAAGAGGGAAGAGCCTCTGTGGAGGATCTAAGGCAGCAGTGTGCCTACTGGGTGAGGAACTGCAATGAGTTCTGTGTGGCTGAAGCAGAGAAAGGAGGGGAAAGAGGAAGGAGCTGAGGTCACAGGCAACATATGGGGCAGATCACATCGGGTCTTTGGGCCATTGTAAGACCACCTATTTCATTCTGACTAAAATGAAGGGCTTAGGCATGGTTTTGAGCAGAGGAGTAGCATGATCTGATTCACGTCTATTAAGGGTTAGCCCAGATGCTGAGTTGATAACAGATGGTGGCCTGGAAGGGCGGAAGCAGGGAGACCAATGAGGAGTTTGAAGTAGGCCAGAGAGGAAGGCGGTAGTGACTTGGTTGTGAGAGATGGTTCGAGCCCTTCCTCTGCCCCATCCCAACCTCAGGTCTGTAAACACTGAGAAATGAGTTCATTCCTCCACTCAGCAGACTCAGTAGAGACAGGAGAAAGGAGAAAAGCCTTGATATTCCCTGTGCAATGGAGGCTGTGAAACTGGCAAGGTATGAGTGGATTTGGGAGTTGATCATTGTGGGTTGAGCAGCATGCCCAGAGGAATTGGGAAAATAAGGATACTGAGAAAGGAAAGGGATACGAGGAAGACTTCAAGAAAGAAGACTGGGGTCTCAGAAAGGAAAGAGGAAGACTCTACATGGGAAATTGTAAAAATCCACGCCTCGTTGTGCGGTACGAAGGAAAGAGGTATCAAACACCTGATTACTCCCTTGATTCTTTTAGCTTTAAAATAGTAGTTCTTAACTGGGGCAATTTTGCCCCTCAGGGGACATTTGGCAATGTTTGGGAACGTCGCTGGTTGTCAAAATTGAGGGAAGAAGTGCTACTGTCATCTAGGGTAATGGAGGCTGGGATAATACATTCCACAATACACAGTATAGCCCTCCACAAACAAGAATCACTGGCCCAGAAAAACACCAATATCATGGTTGAGAAACCCTGCCTTACACCTATGAACCCTAGAGTAGAGAATGGATTTTGTTATTCTCAGAATCTAGCATATTTATTATCATTTCAGGGGAAGGCAATGAAGCAGTGTTTGGGAACGAGATGGCTCGGGACTGTCCTCCACAGTTATCGGTACAACTCAATCGGAAGGTAAGTTTGGTTACCCTGAATGCCTCACTCTGCGCCCAGCCCTCCATTCAGGAACCAGGTGGGGAAGTAGGTGGATATGCTTATCATTGTATAAAAGAAGTAAAGGGACTACCATGCAGGCTACATTTTCATGACAATCAGGATAATTCTGATATTGGGTAGTTTCTGAACCTAGCTTATCAAATATACTTAATTTATTATGTGACCAAAACATCATAGTAATTAGTTTATATTATGGATTTAACAGCTATGATTAATTGCTTTTCAAAAAACACATGCTATAGAGAGAGAATTTGAGAAAACAATGAAAATGATCCATAGTTAGTGTGATTTTGATGCCACAAAAACAATATAGACAACTTATTATTTTTTTTAAATCTATTGGCACCATTACAAAAATTGGAGACAATTTTCTAATTTGTTAAAAATCTGACCAAGATTGTTGGTGAAGTTTTTAACATATTTA
Source organism: Camelus ferus (assembly GCF_009834535.1). NCBI lineage: Eukaryota > Metazoa > Chordata > Mammalia > Artiodactyla > Camelidae > Camelus > Camelus ferus. The sequence goes on from NC_045709.1 coordinate 5,765,132, forward strand.
AAAATAAAAATAAAATGTGCAGTACCTTCCAATTGTGGGGAAAATGGATTGATACCAGGGAAGGGCAACATAAACACTTGGTGGAACACCCTGTGGTGCTGATAGGGACTCTAGAGACCCAGGAAATTATTTCTACTCTTTGGGTCTTAGGACTGTCCCTCATTCTTACTGATCATCCTGATTGCCTAGATTGTTTCTTAAATATGAGATAATAAGAAAGGTGTGTATAATTCAGGGTGGCCTACAATTATTTTATGCCAAACAGAACTGTAATTAATAAATAAAAATTAAACCTGTAAATGTCTCCTTACATTTGCAGCTGTCATTGTCTTTCCATTTGTAAATCTGTTACTGTTTCTAACCTGTTGTGAGAATTAGTACAAAGTTCATGGTATGAATGACAATGCCTTCAACTCAGTCCTCAAAGCAGCAAGAGCATTCAGATTCAGTGATAGCAATTTTCATATCCAATTAACATCAGCATTCTTCTAAAGGACTTTTGTTTACTTAGCTGTCCCTTCTTTCCCAGAAATGCATTGAATAAAAACAATGAATCTCTGCATAAACAAAGGTGGTGTTAATTCTATCTTTCTATCTGTTAAACTCTGAGCATCATCTTCCAAAATTAGTTGTAAATTGCTCCAGTCTTTTCAAGCAAAAATGCACATTTTGCTATAGTATTTTTAATGTATAATTAAACAAGGACCACTGATATAATCTTTATGAATGGACATCTATTTCTCCTATCCTTATTTTACAGATGGAAAAATAGAATTACTCTGATGAAGAATTTATCCAAGCCTTACAATGAATGGCTAACAGATTTCTCAAATGGAACCCAGTTGCTATGTTATTCAGACTTCTCTCGTGTATAATACTTTCTACATCCTGTATTGTAGCAACTAGTATTTGTAATATATTGCTTTATTTAATTGCTTTTAAAATTTGACTTCTCTATCGAAGATGGACTATTGGTTTAGAATGCAAGCCTAATAAAAGTCAGCAATGAACAACTGCTGTCTCTATAAATAATGGCCATTTTGAAAACCTTAATTCAAGATGTGACAAATATTATAATGAAATTTATGCTAGGTTAATATATTTCATGTTGCAGGCATTGAAAATTAGATTGCTTATTTACAATCATTTATAACAGTTAGGAAGTGCTGTCATCAAATTTGATTTAGATGGATTTTACTGAGCAAGAGGGAGTTGGTTTAATTGAAAAAGTTTCTATTTTAAAACACACTGGAGTTTTCTATTCTCTGGTTTTGAACATGAAAGGCCTATATCTGCTGCTCCTCCAATATTTCCTGCATGTACTTCACTTAATTAAATTGAGTAATGAAACATATAACCAGAACAGAAATTTCAAATTTGAAGGGTACAAGAATATCACAATTATTTGGAGACATAATTGTAGCAGTTATATATCAACACATCCACAGACAATATAATCTTCTATACTAAGCGATTTCATATCTTTGAGCCAAGGCTCTTAAAGAGTCTCAGAGGAATCAAAAGAACACCTATGTATTAGGAGGACTAAGATCTCGACTTCATGAAAGTGTGTCAAGCCATATAGCTTCATTGCACACTGAATATACAGGTCCGTATTTCCATCAGTAACTAATTTGTTCAACACACTGTGCCTGGAAGTGTACTGGGTAACGTACAGAATGAGCTGGAGATTAGAAGGGACTAATTTTAAATGAGCATCAGTTTTAACTGATGAAGAAGGCTCATTTATTTTATTTTTAATATATTTTTATTGAAGTATAGTCAGTTTACAATGTTGTGTCAATTTCTGGTGTATAGCATAATGCTTCAGTCATGCATGAATGTACATATATTCGTTTTCATATTGTTTTTCACCATAAGTTACTACAAGATATTGAATACAGTTCCCTATGTTATACAGTTTGAACTTGTTGTTTATCTATTATATAAATATTAGTTTGTATCTGCAAATCTTGAACTCTCAATTTATCCCTTCTCACCCACTTCCTCCACTGGTAACCGTAAGTTTGTTTTCTATGTCTATGAGTCTGTTTCTGTTTTGAAATAGATTCATTTGTCTTTTACTTTTTTTTTAGATTCCACATGTAAGTGATACCATATGGTATTTTTCTTTCTCTTTCTGGCTTATTTCACTTAGAATGACAATCTCTAGGTCCATCCATGTTGCTGCAAATAGCATTATTTTACTATTTTTTCCTCTTTTCTTTCTATTTTTTAAACATTTTTTTATTGATTTACAATCATTTTACAATGTTGTGTCAAATTCCAGTGTAGAGCACAATTTTTCAGTTATACATGAACATATATATATTCATTGTCACATTTTTTTCTCTGTGAGCTACCATAAGATCTTGTGTATATTTCCCTGTGCTATACAGTATAATCTTGTTTATCTATTCTACAATTTTGAAATCCTGTCTGTCCCTTCCCACCCTCCACCCCGTTGGCAACCCTGGACATATTTCACAGAACTAGAACAAATCATAATAAAATTTATATGGAACCATCAAAGACCTAGAATTGCCAAAGCATTACTGAAGAGAAAGAAAGAGGCTGGAGGAATAACTCTCCCAGACTTCAGACAATACTATAGAGCTGCAGTAATCAAGACAGCATGGTATTGGTACAAAAACAGACATATAGACCAATGGAACAGAATAGAGAGCCCAGAAATGAACCCACAAACTTTTGGTCAACTCATCTTCGACAAAGGAGGCAAGAATATACGATGGAATAAAGACAGTCTCTTCAGCAAATGGTGTTGGGAAAACTGGACAGCAGCATATTTTATTATTTTTTATTGCTGAGTAGTTTTCCACTGTATAAATATACCACAATTTCTTCATCCAGTCATCTGTTGATGAACATTTAAGTTGCTTCTATGCTTTGGCTATTGTAAATAGTGCTGCTGTGAACATTGGGGTACATGTATCTTTTTGAATCAACATTCCCTCTGGATACATGCCCAGGAATGGGATTGCTGGATCATATGGTAGGTCTATTTTTAGTTTTTTGAGGAATCTCCATACTGTTTTCCATAACAGCTGCACCAAACTACATTCGCACCAGCAGTGTAGGAGGGCTCCCTTTTCCCCACAGCCTCTCCAGCATTTATCATTTGTGGACTTTTGAATGACGGCCATTCTGACTGATGTGAGGTGATACTTCATTGTAGTTTTGATTTGCATTTCTCTGATAATTAGTGATATTGAGTATTTTTTCACATGCCAAAAACGGACTGAATCCAATACAAAACTGGCTACAAAGATTTCTCAACTTCATATTTATTTTTCAAAGAGATGCGCTTTTTTTGGTGAAATCAAAGATCCTTCTTAATATGAGCATCCTGTTACTCCAGTCTTCTCTTTCGTGGTATCTTACATTAAAACCTATGTTCCTGCTGTAGTGCCTTCTTAGTCATGCCATGCCTCATCACACTTCTGTATCTCTAAGCATAACAACCTTTTGGACTGAAATTCCTATTGCCCCTCCTTCTCTAACTCTGCCTGTTGAATGTCTACTCAGCCTACAACTCAACTTTCAGATAATCCATAAAGGCTTTTACAAAACATCTTTACTTCCCATGCCTCAAGGAGAATTTACCACTCCCTCTATATTAGTTGGCTGGGTGATTAAAACTACATAAATTGATTGTTTCACAGTTCTGGAGACCAGAAGTCCAAAACCAAGGTGTTGGCAGTGTTGGTTCTCTCTGAGGGCTATAAAGGATGGAGCTGTCCCAGATCCTTCTCCTTGGTTTCTAAATAGCTGTCTTTTTCCTTTCTCTTCACACTGCCTTCCCTCCATGAGTGTCTATGTCCAAATTTCTTCTGCATATAAAGGTACCAGTAATATCGGATTAGGGCCCACCCTAATAACCTCACTTTAACTTGATTACCACTGTAAGGACCCTATCTCCAAATCAGGTCACATTCTGAGGTACCTGAGATTACGACTTCACCAAAATTCATATTTGAGGGTGCATAGTTCAATCTATAATACCCTCTTTTATTCCTTTCATCCTATTTATGTTATAATAATTTCTTGCACTTGTGTATTTTTTCTGCCTGACATCTTCCATTATTTCATAAGCCTTTACAGAGTGGGAACCACATATGCTATTTCTCTTTTTTACCCTTGACCTAGTATGATTCTTAGCACAAGAGAGTGTTTATTAAAGTTGATTGGTTGGTTTGCTGATGGAAAGATGGATAAACAAAGACCCAAAATGATAGTAGTAAAGCCTCTCCATTTAATTTATAGAAAGAGCTATGGAAATTGGTGTCTGAAATTACACATTTACCTTTTTTAATAGGCTCATCTTTCTCACCAGACTCTGAATTCTTTGAGGACAGAAACCATGTTTCACTCTTGATTGTGATTGAAATTATTAATTGGTGGCTTCTTTAATCTCCAACCTACTCCTTTTTGAAAATAGAAACTAAGTTTTGTTGGGGGAGACAATGTGTCTCAGGCTACTTTGCAGGTATGTGAGGCTATGTGATGGAGTTTTGGCCAATGAAGTATAAATGGATGCTTGCATGGGACTTCCAGGCACAAAAGGAGCTAGCATGGCTTTTTGCCCTTGCTGTTTTCCTTTTTCCTACCCAGAATGCAGAGGCAATCCTCAGAGGTGAAGCAACCATTCTGTGACAAGGCAAGTAGCACATGGTAAAGACAGCTAAGCAAAAGGATAGAAAATATCTTTATTTCACCTCAATCTTGAAACATGCTTTCTTACTATAAGATTCTAGATTGACATTTAAATTCTTTCAGCATAAAGAAGTTATTGTTGCCATTGTTGCTTTTGAGGTTAGCCACAATAATTGCTTTTTTTTTTTTGTATCTTCTTGCTGGCTATTTTTTAAAAAATCTCTTTTTGTGTGTGTGTTTTGTTTCACTGTGATATGTTTAGGTATAAATTTCTCTTGTTTATCATACTTGTGGACTCACTGACCTTCTTGAAAAGAAAAATTAGTCTTTCAACAATTAGGGAAAATTCTCAACCACCATCTCTTCAAATACTGCCTTTTTCCCCATTATTGTGATTATTGTCCTCAGAAACTTTATTTAATGTATGTTAGACATTCCACTTTATCCTCTTTGTCTAACATCCCCTTCATGCCTTCTATCTCTTGATCTCTCTGGATTGTATTTAGCATAACTTCTTTAGCTATATCTTCCAATTGACTAATTCCCTCTTTCTTATCTGTCTTATGTGCTGTTTACATTGCCTTATTAATTTCAATTTGTATATTTATTACTTCTAGGAGTCTAAAAATTCTCTAGTGATTCTTTTATAAATATATTTGGTTCTTCTTTTTAAAAAAGAATCAAATGTAAAAAATTTTTAAATTTCTAGTTGTTATTTATATCCTTAAGCTTTTCCTTTATTTCTCAAAATACTAAATATAGTTTATTTTTAGTGTCTGATAATTTCAACATATGAAGTCTTTGCAAGTCTGATTCTCTTGTTTATTATTGCTGCTAGTTTTCACTCATGGTGTCTTGGTTTTTTAATGTGTTTTGTGAATTTTGACTGTAGGCTGATCATTTTTCTTGTTACATTATCAGTGGAAATTATTTGATGCCTGAGTTGAAATTCCTCTAAGAGAATTTGAATTTGTTTTACTTACATAATATGCCTAAGGGCATCACTAACCTGGGTCCACTTTCTATTCTTTACTTGATGTTTTCTGAAAAACAAAGACATCACATGAACTAGATTGCAAACCCACATGAAGTCAGTCTTGTTGTTTTGAATTCTCAAAAGAGATTATCCTCATTCTCTACCCAGCACCCAGACTGAGCCAGGTAAATTTATTTACTGTCCCTTCTAGATGGTGGTTTTACTTTTTGTTTATTGTTACAATGAAGGTATAGTTCTTTGGACGCCAGTTTTATGTTGTCTGTTTTCTTTTTGCTTCAGCTCCTTGTATGGACATTAAGTTTTACTTTCTAGTTCCTGCATCTCACCAAGAAGTAGCTAAAATTTTCCTGAGTTCACTAGAAAACCTGAAGAAAAGACAACTTTGGCAATCTCTTGTTCCACAGAGTCCCTGCTTTCACTTTGTTTTTGACCTCTGAGGATTCCTTCCTTGTGCACCAGTTGAGATAGTCTACATTTTCTCCAGAATTCTGGTTATTTTAAATTCAGAGTTATCTATCTGCCCTACGACCAGAAACAGAAATACAAATAATTATTTACATTGGTGAAAAATTCTAAAATAAGCTAAATATCTCCTAATAAAAATTGTGGGGAGCAAATACACTGTAAATGTCATGAAGCCATTACAAGGAATGTGGTAGATGCACACATACTGACATAGAACTCTAATATATACTTTAAAGCAAAAAATCTAGTTGCTCAACAGCATGCATAATATAATTCTGTTTTATTTTAATAATTAGAAAGGTACATGCTTTGCAAAGACACATTTTTTACTGTAAATATACAGAAAAAGATTTAGATGTTTACAGACTAAAATTAAAGGATTTTCTTTGTATTATTTTTTCACTTTTTGTAATGAGAATGCATTCTTGCACTACTTGGATTTATTTTAAAATAAACACAAATTTAAAGGAATAAATTAAATAAGACATATAAAGCACTTAGTACAGTGCCTGACACATCATAAGAACTTGGTAAATCGTCACTTAAAAGAAAAGTTATTTATGGGGTATAGCAGGATATGATGGTAATTTGTGATTTACTACAAATCAGTTGCAAGCCTTGAGTTGAAACCTTTATCTTTTAAATAAAAGTACTGATCTGCTCTCAAAGTATAATTTATAGATCAGTTGCTTCACTTATGACTTTCAGATATTAATATGTATTATTCCAAAATGTGTTTCAAAATATGATTTGTGATCAAGTGAATTTTAAAAGTGCTGGATTATACAAAGCATAATAGTTTTGTTTGTTTTGTTTTTTTAACAGAAGGAGTGATCAGAGCTGTAAAATCCTATTTATTGTGAATCTCAAAGAGGGAAATCCTGTATGAAACACTCTCAGTCTTCCTGACCTCCAGAATCCCTTCTCCAAAGCATCTCCAGGGGTTTCTTTTTCATGAAATACCTTTTAGGAAATACTTCACTAGACCATAACACAGGTAACAGATACCACAATATCCATTTACTGACTCTGAACAAATTGTGAGTTTTTACAGCCAGTTTGTCATGATGTTTAATGGACAGTGCAGTCTCTTTCATCCTTTAATTTGTCTAGAACAGATTCCAAGAATAAACATTAACTTGTTTTGTAAGAGAAGGCAAGAGACCTTCCTTGTCTATGCCCTGTTCTTTTTTGGATTAGCATTGATTAATGGATGGAAAATATGATCCATCTAGGGCCACTACTCAGGATCAAATTACCAAAGCCAAACAACAAAGGGCAGGCATGGAAAAGAAGAGAAGAACAAGACCCCTGATGTCCTTGTTTCTGCTGATTGTTACCACACAACCAAGGACCCTGCTGACTGGGAAAAAAAATACACTGCCATCTGAAACTGGATGAGAAAGCATTTGTTGCACATGCTTGGACTGCATAAAGGAAAACTGAATGAGGTCAGAAGATATCAAAATAAAATATGTAATTGCTTAGCTGTAAGCTATTAATAATGAGTATAAACATGCTAAGTATCTCCTTTCTTTACCTATTACATCTGCCAATTATATCATATTTGCAGAGAGCTATTGTCTTAGCATTCTTTGTCCCTTTGAAAATGTGCCCTTCAGCTTGTGAATTTGTTCTCATAGTACCAATTAATCAAAGAGCAGGCATGGAAGAGAAGAGCAGACAGAAAGAGACCCCTGATGTCCTTGCCCCTGCTGACCGTTAGCAACTTCAGATACAGCCAGCCCCAGGGCAGAAACATTTTGAAGAAAGACAGATTACAAGTTACAGATGTAGACAAAGGAATTGCTTCCATTTGTAATATTGGGGGTTAGCCTGGTTTTGCTCCTATAGTATGATAACTGGGCTTGACTTAGATTATTCCAGATTGTGGGCAAGCAGAGAGTCTTTACCTCCAAGAGATGTGTGCAAACCAGAGAACCCTCTGTGAGACATGGTATTTTAAAAAGCCTTCTAGAAGGAGATGATCTCTTTGGTTAAACCAAAAGGGCTTCCTTACAAAAAGAACAAAGCAAGAGGCATAACCTTCCCAGACTTCATATAATACTACAAGCTACCATAATCAAAACAACAAAGTATTGGCACAAAAACAGACATATGGATCAATGGAACAGAATAGAGAGTCCAGAAATAAACCTACACACCTACAGACAATTAATTTTTGACAAAAGAGGCAAGAATATGTAACAGAGAAAAGACAGTCTCTTCAGCAAGTGGTGTTGGAAATGCTGGGTAACCATGTATAAATCAATGATGTTAGAACACTACCTCACACCATACACAAAAATAAACTCAAAATGGCTTAAAGACTTAAATGTAAGATAAGACACTATAAATCTCTTAGAAGAAAACATAAGCAAAACATTAACCAACACAAATCTCAGCAATGGTCTCCTCGGGCAATCTACCCAAGCAATAGAAATAAAAGCAAAAATAAACAAATGGGACTTAAACTAATAAGCTTTTGCACAGCAAAGGAAACCATAAACAAAATGAAAAGATAACCTATGGACTAGAGTTGCAAAAATATTTGCAAATGATGCAACCAACAAGGAGTTTATTTCCAAAACATACGTACAACTCAGTAACAAAAAAAAGAAACAACCTAATCAGAAAATGGGCAGAAGACCTAAATAGACATTTCACCAAAGAAGACATACAGATGACCAAAAGGCACATAAAAAGATGCTCAACTTCGCTAATTATTAGAGAAATGAAAATCAAAACTACAATGATGTATCACCTCACACAGGTCAGAATGGCCATCAATAAAAAGTTCATAAGAGATAAATGTTGGAGAGGGTGTGGAGAAATGGAAACTGTCCCACATTGTTGGTAGGGATGTAAATTTTTGTAGCCACTATGTAAAACAGTATGGAGATTCCTCAAAAACTAAAAACAGACTTACTATATGATCCAACAATTCCACTCCTGGGCATGTATTCAGAGAAAACTCAAATTCAAAAAGACACATGCAACCCAATATTCACAGCAGCACTATTTACAATAGCCAAGACATGGAAGCAACCTAAATGTCCATTGACAGGTGAGGGGATAAAGAAGTTGTGGAATTAAAATGTGATACAAATGAACTTATTTATAAAAGAGAAACAGACTCACAGACATAGAAAACAAACATATAGTTACCAAAGGGGACGGGGTGGGCAAGGAATAAATTAGGAGTTCGGGGTTAGTAGATACAAACTACTATATATAAAATAAACAACAAGGTGCTACTGTATAGCACAGGGAACTATATTCAATACCCTGTAATAAACCATAATGGAAAAGAATATGAAAAGTAATATATATATATAAACATACATATCTGTGTGTATTCATATATATATATATACATACTTTGCTGTACGTCAGAAACTAAAACAATATTGTAAATTAACTATACTTCAACAACAACAAAAATTTTAAAGAAAAGAGAGTTTCTCTCCTATATACAGATAGATAAAGCCAAAAAGGCAGGGGGCAGGTGGCTTCCTTACTCTTATCTATAAAGAAGTTGGATTGAAGTTTCTCCACTGCCTAAAATTATACTATGACTTCTTTGTCTCAATTATGAAAAAGCAAAAAATTGATGATATGGATTTCTTAACTCTTTAAGCATGAAAGTGCTAACAAAATTCAGTGTTTCCTGACCTTTGCTTCTCAGTGGGTGTATGTAAAAAAGGGCACTGGTAAGGAGATATATGGGTTACTCTCTGTTCTACTCTCAGGAAATTCTTGTTCTGGGACAGCTGAATTTGATCATTCAATTATTAACAAGTGACAAAGCCTAGAATGTTTTCTACTGTCCATATTTGTTAAAATTGTTCATCTGCATTCTCTTGCTACTTGTGAAAGTGACAATGAAAAATAGCTGTCCATTAACATAAAAGCAAAACATAATGCAGTAATGATGCTTGAAGCCTCCTGCAATGCTAGAATTTTTAGAAATCATTAATAATAAATTACCAGCAATGCCATAAGCAACTGATAGGTCTTCTCTTTGGTAGACAAGACTCTCTGTCATAAAATAATAATGCACTAGGTCAATATGACACAGCCTTCAGCAACTTTCTTAAACTTATTTTACTTCAACACCAGTGTCACCAACGTTCAATTCATTTTACAGATAAGAAAACCAAGGCTGTTCTATCAAACGATTGTTCAGAATGAATCAGAGTAGTTCCTATAAGATCACCAGCTTAGCTCTAGATTTAAATTAATGCCTTGGAGTATTTGTTAATACGACAGGCACAAATAGAAGTCACTGGTTAATGAGTTGGGGTTGAAGTGGAGATGGGGTCCCATTAATCACAAATTCTGGGTCATTTATTTTATCCATCAAATTTAAGAACAAGCAACATGATAAATTATTAAAAGACTTGGCCAATAATTCTCAATATGTGATTGGGGGCCACATGGCCACGAGTGTTCTTTCAGAGGAAAGGAAACAAATACAAAGCTTGAAAATGTGAAAGCAAAACACTCCAGTCCAAGATCCCTGTCTTTCAGTTCAAGGGCGTCATACTAGTGTGCAGAAGGGGTCCAAAGCAAGGAGCAAATTCAGAAATGTGCTGAGATGCTTCCCTGCTCTCATTTCTCTCAGTTCCCCTCAGCCACAAGAACCTGGTGGCCTCCTCCTCATTACAGAGTCTGTAGAAATCCAAAACAGAAATAAAAAATAGCCTACGCACACCCAAAGCCCGGAGCCCGTGGAGAGAACTTCACATAGTGTAGTTCTTCACAGTACTGTCACTTGAGACTTTCTCTTTGTAACGTGCCAAATCAGTCTGTTAGAAAAAAGACTAGCTCAAGCTCTTGGTTCTTTTCTTTGATTAAAATTCATAAGAAGATAAATGCTGAGATACAAATCACTTAACTTTTACCAGGTCATATTCCTTCTGGGACTTTGTTTCCTTACAGGCAATGGAAGGTGGGGAGGATCAAAACCAGGATCCCAAATCACAGGCCCTCCAGAGAGCCCTGATTACCTGATGGCTTAAGAGCCTCTGCACTTCCAAATTCTGTGGTGCTTTTGTGTTAGGTGGCATTGGTACTAAGCAACGTCATGACTCTTTGACCCAGTTCCAAGATACGTGTATATAGCCTTGTATTTTATAAACCCATAAGATGGTAATCTTTAAACAAATCACAAATACAGAAAATCACAAGTTCCTAAATGTCTACCGTTTCTTTCCTCCTATGACAATTGAATTATGTTCATAGCTTGCGAAACAACTGTAAATCATCTGTCTACTATCTTCTTCATACAGCTACAAAACTCAAGGTTCTGTTGCAAGTAAAGAAGTGGATCTTCCCTCCAGTTCACCAACCGTTGAAACTGTAGGTAAACTCAATAATAACAATTTGGGGCAAAAATCTTAAAACTTAAGCTGTTTTAAAGAATACCACATAATTTAAACCTCATATAATCTATGAACTTCATTCCAATCAGATACCATAATCAAATTTATCAGTTCTCAATAGATAGAAATCCAATTTCTTCTTTTCAGTTAAGTCCTAAAATAACTAAAGAATATATATAGGCAGAAGAAAGGTAAAAAAAATCTGTTGGAAAGAAAGGGCCCATCACATCCTCATAAGGTTACTGGTCAATGCAAGAGAGAAAGCGCACATGCCATGCCTATATATTCCCTTTTTCAGGATATGAACTGACTTTGCACATGCTCTCATCTTCACTGTGTTCTTTCTCATGCAAAGGGTGTCAATACAACTCGCCAGCAGGATCTCAACCACCCTGGAGCAAGGGAAATAGCATCTCCCATCCTGGAGCTCTAACAGGAAATTGTTTTGAAAGAGTTGATTGGTTTCTCTTTCACATGACACCTGATTCACATCCTTGACAGATTTAATTTTCAATGAAAGGAAAGCTCATTAGTGTTTCTCTGAAATGGCCCTGTGTATTGAGAGCCAATTCTTCTAAACTTGGCTTGCTCATCCTTGTGCAGCATCGTCAAGAAAAGCAATCCTGCCACATTAGATGGCCTTTGACAGCAGGAGCCAGGAAAGTTCCCTGACACATTTGGACTCTAACTGGGCTCAGTGTCCAACATCCTGCAAGCACTCCTAGGGAATCTCCACAAATTTTCCATCTTCTCTCTTGTTTGCGTTACTCCCCGGGAAGGTTCAAATTAGGCAAGCGTCAATATTTGGATGCAGTGACATGATAAATAGCCACAGTGTGGGCTTGCAATTCCATTTTTGAAATGTTAGACTGGAGGGGAGTAAGAAAAGCATATAAAACAAAGCAAATGCCACGAAGAATAATCAATTAAGAATCCTGAGAAGACATCCTATAGAACAATATCTAACAGAAAAAATCCTCAATCTCAGTACGTCCAAAACTGAATTTATAATCTTTTCTCCAAAATCTGGCCTTCTTTTTGTGTTTCTTGTCTCAGAGAATGGCATCACTATCAGACCCATTTGCACAAGCAAGAACCTGGAAAGATAGCCTTGATATCTCCTTTGCCCTCATGTAGAATTCTTCTCCAAGTACTATTGATTTTAATCTCTTCAAGCTCTCTTGAGTCTGACTCCTCTCCATCTCTACTGTCTCAACCACCATACCTCCTCTGGTAAAAACTGCTGAGTTCTTCAGCCTCCTTTGGCTCTACCTTCTACAATTCGTTCTCATGCCACAGCTAGAATAATCTTTTCCAAACATAAATCCAGTAACAATATAAACCTGCTTTAGCACTTTTTTAAAAATTTTTTTTATTTTTCAGGGTTTTTTTTCCCCAATGAATTTTTTTTTTTTACCAGTGTTCAGCACAATTTTTCAGTTATTCATGGACATATACACACTCATTGTCACATTTTTTTCTCTGTGAGTTATCATAACGTTTTGTGTATATTTCCCTGTGCTATACAGTGTAGTCTATTCTACAATTTTGAAATCCCAGTCTATCCCTTCCCACCCTCCACCCCCCTGGTAACCACAAGTCTGTATTCTCTGTCTGTGAGTCTATTTCTGTCCTTTATTTACGCTTTGTTTTTGTTTGTTTGTTTGTTTTTGTTTTTGTTTTTTAGATTCCACATATGAGCGATCTCATATGGTATTTTTCTTTCTCTTTCTGGCTTACTTCACTTAGAATGACATTCTCCAGGAGCATCCATGTTGCTGCAAATGGCATTATGTTGTCGGTTTTTATAGCTGAGTAGTATTCCATTGTATAAATATACCACCTCTTCTTTATCCAGTCACCTGTTGATGGACATTTAGGCTGTTTCCATGTTTTGGCTATTGTAAATAGTGCTGCTATGAACATTGGGGTGCAGGTGTCATCCTGAAGTAGATTTCCTTCTGGATACAAGCCCAGGAGTGGGATTCCTGGGTCTTATGGTAAGTCTATTCCTAGTCTTTTGAGGAATCTCCACACTGTTTTCCATAGTGGCTGCACCAAACTGCATTCCCACCAGCAGTGTAGGAGGGTTCCCCTTTCTCCACAGCCTCTCCAGCATTTGTCATTTGTGGATTTTTGAATGACGGCCATTCTGACTGGTGTGAGGTGATACCTCATTGTAGTTTTGATTTGCATTTCTCTGATAATTAGTAACATTGAGCATTTTTTCATGTGCTTTTTGATCATTTGTATGTCTTCCTTGGAGAATTGCTTGAACAAAGCGTAAATAAAGGACAGAAATAGACTCACAGACAGAGAATACAGACTTGTGGTTACCAGGGGGGTGGAGGGTGGGAAGGGATAGACTGGGATTTCAAAATTGTAGAATAGACTACACTGTATAGCACAGGGAAATATACACAAAATGTTATGATAACTCACAGAGAAAAAAATGTGACAATGAGTGTGTATATGTCCATGAATAACTGAAAAATTGTGCTGAACACTGGAATTTGACACAACATTGTAAAATGATTATAAATCAATAAAAATGTTAAAAAATCATAATAAAGATGTTTACAACATGGTAAAAAAAATTAGCAAGTCAGTAAGTATGTTTTTATCAAATTACAATAAAGATGCTAAAAAAAAAAAAAAAGAATTCAGCTGTCAGCCTTAATGTTCTCCTTGAAGATAATGTATCTTTTTGTTTTCCTATAGCTGCTTTTAACATTTTTATCTTTGTCTTCAGTTTTCAACTTGCCCTGCCATAGTTTATTTGTATTTGTCCATTGTGGAATTCATAGAGTTGTTTCCATCAATGGCTTGAGATTTTCATCAGTTTTGGAAACTCTCTTCAAATACTGCTTCTGCCCATCCTCTTTCTCTCTTTCTGGTGCTACAATTATATATTTATGTATGATCATTTATAATGTCCCACACATCTCTTACCTTCTTTTTCTCTGTTTTGCATCCTTTTTTTCTCTTTGTGGTTCAGTCTGGATATTTCTACTGACCTACATTTTGGTTCATTATTTCTCTCTTCAGCTATGTCTAATGTGTTCCTGATTCACTCACTGAATTTTCAATTTAATTTATTGAATTTTTCAGTTTCCTAATTTCCTTCTTATTCTTTTTGTAGATTCCAGTTGTCTGTTGAAATCCACTTCATCATCAATTTTCTTTAATCTGTTTAACGGTATTTAAAGTGTGTGTCTGATGACTCCAGTGTCTGTGTTGTATCTGTAGCCACTATGGATCTGTTTCTACTGTCTTCAAATGATGTTTGGTCCTTGGCTTGTCTCCTGAATTAAAAACATAGAAATAAAAAAAAAATTTGAATGCTGGACATTAATCTATAGCAAATATGGAGACCATCTGAGGGTCTAGGTGACACTATCTTTCTTCATCGGGGATAACTTCCAGCTGCTTAAGTTAGGCAAATCACTTTAATCCAACCTAGGATGAAGCTGCTTTTAGTTTTTGTGAGAGCTCGTCTGTACCTACTTTGCCTTTATTTGTAGAATGTTGCCCTTTAGAGGTCACAGCTGAAAGCTGACAGTATTTCTCAGTGCTCCTCCTCCTTAGCAGGCCATGACCTCCAATTCTGTCCCATGAGATTGCTGAAAACCATCTTTAGCCACTTATGATCTTGCAAATGCTTCCAGGAGAAAGTAGAGCTGCATTTTGATCTTATCTCTTTCTATTTACCTTCTCTCTGGAATCCTGTCTACTAATGCCCTGGCTGCTTGGGTAGCTCTCACATTCCTTCAAACACACAGCTTTGGGATCTGGGCTCATCCATTTAAATTTTTCTAAGTGATTTTATTTTATTAAATAGGCCTTATGTTTCAGAGTAGTTTTAGGTTCCAAGCAAAACTGAGCAGAAAGTATAGCATTCCTACCTCCCACCTCCTACACACTTGCGCGCACACACACACACACATAGGGTACATTTGTTATTGTCGATGAATCCTTGTTGGCTCATTCATTTTTATCCTGCTATATGAAACCATCTGGGTTTGTGTGTTTGCCCAGTTTCAGTCATCTTGTATTAAGTCCTCTTTTGCCCTGCAGTTAAAATAAAATCTTCTGTCTGTCAGCATTTATTCTGTTCTCCACATGCTACAGTAAAGTTCACTTACCCCTGAACTTTGGCCCGTCCGGTGCATTTCAGTGTTTGCGTGCTCAAAACCAGGCAATTAACTTTAATATTGCCTTCTTAAAGGAAATCAGGTACAATCTCTAAAAGCCATAAATGATCACATTGTCAGGGTTAGTCTGGAATTTCTGTGATGCTGCTCACACTCACAAGTGCTCTCTCCTCCTGCCCACTGGACCAAGTCTGGCTCCGCTCCCACCACATCTGTGAAGCCTGTCTTAACAAGCTCCACCTTACAAGTCTTCTTTCTCTTTGGCACCATATTTGGCGTCATACTGTCCTTGAGAAAGTCATTAATCCAACTTGAGCTTCAGCTCCCTCCTGGAAAGTGTGTATCAAAATGCTTCCAGAAAAGTCTGTAGGTAAACTGAAGTGTATCCAAATGTGTTCATGCCCGACACATAGTAGATACGCAGTAAACATCAGTATTCTTGCTCCTTCTTTCTCCTTATCTGCTCAGGTGTGTTTGGAGGATAAATGCACAATGTGAGAGGCAAAACTATAAAACTATATAAAAATGTGCTTGGACATAGATGGTAGCAGAGAGCAGTATCTTTTCTGGGTTTGTGAAGAAAGAAGACTGCAAAATAGCTGGAGGAGAGAAGCTGAAGGATAGTGGAGCTGCCAGGGAAAGGTCAGAGGGAAGGTGGGGCACAAGGGACACAATTCTGCCCAGGGACATCGTATTAATCTCCAAGGGGCAAAGGGAAATGGAGCACAAAATGATTGCTCACCAAGATAGATGACCACAGAATCACCTACTTTTGGGAAAAGGTAGACATTTCTGAGACCAAGCATTTGGGTGACTGAGCCTAGAGACTTGAAAGGGGGCTGTATGGTGAGGGGGACTGGAAATGGGAGGGTCACATCAGGAGTGCGGTAAGGACAGCTACCATTGGCTGAGATCCCTTCTGTGCCAACCCAAGTCCTTTTTGGCGGCCATGTCACCTACTTCTCCCCACCAGAGGGGATAAGGGGACATGCTCACCCTTATCTTACACATGAAAGCAGTGAAGCTCAGAAATCTGCAGTAGGTCATCCACGATCCTACTTGGTTAAGCCAGGATTGAAATCCAGGAACACTTCCCTTCAAGGATCTATTTGTCTGCTCTGTTATGCCCTGTTATAATTTTCAATACTAGGAGACATCATGCTTACCAAGGGGGGAAAGCACTCCTTTATGCAGTGCCTGTGCTTTGTGTATTGTTAACCTCACCTGAGTCGTGGTTTTTGGTCCCAAACCTAACACTCCTCCCCTTGCAAAGCTGCCTTGACCGACCCATCCCTTCTTAGGAAAAGCTCTTTGGTGTGGCTGGCGGGACTTTGGAACTGCATATTTCTGTGGAAAAAAAATCTGAGTGAGGAATTCAGTCCCACTTTGGACTCAGTCTTTTGGCTCAAACAGAGAGAAGGAAGTTCAAGTCTCTGAAACTTAGGGAAGTTTCTACAGCTGAGCCAATGTGGCTTTTCAATAAGGAATGTCCTCTATTGAGACAAAGGATGGAAGCTCTGCCCCTCTGCTGAAGTTGCCCACTTCCCCGAGAACACCATTCCCCCACCCTGCTAGGCAGTCAGGAGGTCCCAAGTGAGGGGTCGCCCTCCAGGCCCACCCTCCCCACCTCCTGGCTGGGCCCAGGGCCTCTCCCTGTGTTTCCACTACATCAGTGCTTTCTCCTGTTACTATATTTGCTCTTTTGTGACTTCTCCCCTGCTTAAGTGTGAGCTACTTAAGGTCAGGGATGGGTCTTATTCCTCGAAGAATCCTCAGCACTATAAGCCCTTAATAACTGTTGAGTAAATACATTAATGCAGGTGGCCAGGCCAAGGCTTTGTGGGGAGTATAAGAGTAGGTGTCAGATGTGAGGAACAGAGATGGTCAGATATTTCCTGCCCCAGATTCCAGAAACTTCTTCCCTCCTTTCTTTATCCCGCAGAGTGGGAGCCTTTCCCAACCACTCTCAGAGACGATATCAGAAATAACTTGAGAGATCCACCTTCATCTCTGAAGTGGGAGGTTACAAAGGAACTGAACTCATGATTTGTGTCCACGTTTCATTCTTTTTTTTTCCCCCAGAAACATGATGGTCCCATGTTTGAGATACGTCCAACTAGCTCCAGATATAGCCTCTTCTGCCTTCATTTATTCCTCAAATATTTAGTCCTAGTCTTCCTAGCAGGGAGGAAGAAGAGTGTGGCTGCAGAATCCCATTGATGGTATTTATTTATTTATGGCTAAGGGTGCTCATGGGTGGGAAACAAGACAGAGGATGCCCCTTTTCCACTCAACAGTGTCTCAAGCAGCTGACCTCCTTGACTTAACACCAGTGTTTCAGAAGCACAGGTTAGACGCAAGAGGGAACCGGCCAGCCCTGCACTGACATAGCGCAGGGTGAGCAGGCAGAGCTGGGGAAGGAAGTGCCCCTCCCTGCAGCAGTATGACAAGGCAGAGGGTAAATGGGTGTGTGTGGGCCTCCCTGCTGGCCGCACTCTGTTTAACTTTCTGCCAAGTGTCTCCCGGGTGCCATCCTTGAGGCTTGGACAGAGGCAAGGAGCTGCTGCTAACATGAAGGCAGGTTATTTGCTCACTCAACTCCTCTCCTTTATGAACCTTCACCCACAGACTACACAGCTGGCTCAGGGCAAAGTAGGGCCTCCTATTCAGAGAGCTCCAGGTACCCATGCAGTGCTACTGCCCTGGGCTTCCTTCTCCATCCGCATACTTTTTACCTGAAGATTCACTAAACAGTATGGAAAGCAATTGAAAGGGAGAGTTGGTGGCTAGACAGACACAAGATTGAAGTGTCAGACCTTGCACTTTGGCAAAAGAGGTCTGGGCATTATTTTTATTTTTTTCTCATCTATCAAATGAAGCTAAAAATCCCTATGATGCAGGTTGTCGTGATAATCAAAGCTGTGGTTCTCAATCCTGGCTGCACATTAGAACTCCCTAGGGAGCCTTTAAATGCCCATGCCTGGCTCCACCTGAATTAATGAAATCAGAGCCTTCGGAGGGTGGGCCCTGGCATCAGTATTTTAAGGATCCCCAGGTGATTCACATATGCACCCAGGTTGGGCTCACCAGATTAGCGGTAACATATATGACCTGAACGATGCAGCATCTTCCAAGTATAATATGCCATTAATAAATGATACCAGTATTACTATTACTACTCTTCTATTATTCTTGCCCTTAATCTTACTTCTGCCAAGAAAAGAAGTCTGGTCATATTCAATTGTAAGTAACAGAGCACTTACAGGTGATCAGGTGCCTCTAAGCTGTTCAGTGAGATAATGAAAGTGACTTGAAACAGTCCAGCGGGGCAGCTGTGAAGACCCCAGGTCTTTAAAATGTGCACATGTGCTCATGCACGTCCAGTGGCGTGACTTTTCACCCCACACGCTTCATCCAGCCTGGATCTGTGCCAATGGAAATATTTCCAGTTGAAGAGCCCAGTGCCCTCATTTCCAGGTGCAGGTGTCAGGCAGCCATCCAGTCATGCATCCCAAGCTACCTTTGCTCTGCGGTAAACAGATGAGTCACAGTTGGCTCCAGCAGGTCAGCTAACAACAGCCTTGAGCCATCCTGTCTGGTGGCCTAGGCTGTTGAGACAATGCCCCTGGTGCCGATGAGGGAGTCATAAAGTTGGGCTTGACACTCTTTAACCTTATCTTTGTTTGCTGATTGTTTGGCTAGAGGGACTGGTGTTGAGCTATTCCTGGCTTCTATGGGGCCGAGATGATAAGTATAATTAGGTGAAAGGCGGGCAGGCAGCCTTTCGTTAGCTGAAGCAGTGGGTCAAGTAGATTACTGCAGACAACTGACATGGGCAGACAACCCCCTAGCTCCACTTTGGATAACAGTTTCCTTCTTTCTCCAGATTAAATACGTTCTGGGTGTTGTTAGCAGAAAGGCAGGCTGAAAGTTAAGGCTTCTACCTGTCCCATCTCTATCTGGGTGGCAGAGGCAGGGCTAGCTTTGGCTTTAATTTCTCTCAAATCTATCCACTCCTTTGCTTCCAAACCACCTGATGATTTGGAGCCAGAGTCATCAAGAGATGATGCATTAATGCCTTTTACTAGGATTCCACATTCCCCATTGCCTCACAGAGTGGTCAATATGATGCTTCCTAACCTCAGATTGGAGAATTTCACTTCCCTCCTTGAAACCCTTCAGTGATTTCCCCGTCATTCTCAGGATCAAGCCTCACTCTTTGACATGGCCTCCAAGCCTACATCAGAATTTGGCCACCATTCACATTTCCATCTCCTCTTGCTACAGGCTCATTTCCTTCCAGGTCTTGGAAACCACATTCTTCCACCGTCCTGGAGCACTTTTTCAAGTGCAGTTAATGCCTAGAATCCTTCAGTTTTCAGCTTAAACTTCATTTCCTTACGGAAGGATTTCCTTCCTCCTCCTGTGAGTTCCTGACACATGACTCCCTCACACTCTGAGTTTCTGATCCTAACCCTTCTCAGGCTTTCTTGTTAGCACTCATCTAACTAGAATTTAAGTTCCATGAAGGAGGGACTCTATCCACACTCCTGTCGGTGCCTCCTCCCCTGCTACTGTCAGCAGCTAGTAGGTGTATGCATTTTGAAGGAACCCTGTAAATACTTGCCAAAAGCAGATCTTTGTGATCCCTTCAACAGGTCCACCGGGAAAGGTCAAAGCGGTGGAGATGCCAAAGGAGCAGAATATTATTCAGAGAAGAAGCAACACATGTTATCTTTTTACATAGCAATCAAAGAGCCAATAGCTACCTATATTGTGTGGGGTCCCTATAACATCTAAGGTACAATGTTAGATACGATTTTAACAGCTTTATTGAAATATAATCGATACATACAAAAAAACACAAAATCACAGTGATATATATGACTTCACATCAGTTAGAACAACTATTACAAGGAAAAAAGACAAGTGCTGTCAAGGATGTGGAGAAATTGGGACCCTTGCACACTTTTTGTGGGAATATAAAATGGTGCTGTCACTATGGAAAACAGTGCGGATGGTCCTCAAAAAAGTTAAAGTAGAACTATTATATGATCTAGCAATTTCAGTTCTGGTTATATGTCCAAAATAATGTTAGATATTTTATCTTTATGAAGTATGCATTTAATTGGTCATTGCAATTGTCTTCAAAGAATCTTTACTAGACTATCAAGAGGTGAGACCATTGTTAATTACTGAGAAGAAAGGGCATAATAGAGGATAATTATTTAGTACTACAGTGTGCCAGGCACAACTAACCTATGAAGTAGGCACTATTATTACTCCTATTTTGTGGATAAGGAAACCGAGTAGCACAGGGAATGAAGTAATTTGTCTACTGCAATAAAGCTGGCACACTGAGACCATACTGGAAACCAGACACTGCTATTCCAGGGCAGGCACCCTTTATACTGTCTCCCCGTGGAACTGCCTACTGCCTTTCAGAGTCCCCGACATTTGCAAGAAAATATCATAGGCTAAAGATGTGGAATAGATTCTATCCCCCTTTCAAGAGGTAGAACAATTGCTAACATCTCAGAACAGAAAAGGGTGAGGCTTCATTTATCACCTCCATGAATAATTGTATTATCAGTGACTAAGGAATTGAGGCCATGAGGAGATATAAAGGTGTTTCATTACAGACTGTAATCTGTGTAATCTTTAACTTTATTTAAAGGAATCAGAACTCTGTGGCTTCCCACCTATTTTGTGACCCAGAATTGTGCAGATCAGTCAGTGCTGTGTGACTTTGGGGAAGTTATTACCAACTGACATAGCCACAACAAGTCCTCTTGATGGGATCCAAGGAGGCCCAGAGTGTCTGTTCAGTTTCCATGACAGCTTCCTGGTCTGGAGAATCTGCAGAACGCTTTCCCCTCCCATTTAAGTCAAGAGTGCAATGGAAACATTATTACAGGTCTTTCCACTTGAATTAAATTTCCTACAAGGGGCATGTGCTAGTTTTTCCTAGTTTTGCTGGCACCTCTTGTACGGCTAGTGCAGACCCACTGTCACTGAGCAGAGTTATTTGCCTCCTAATGGTTAAAGGAATGTAGGTGCTCCAAGGGCTCAGCTGCCATAATCTTGTGATTATTACTATTTATTGGTTAGACGTCCTCTTCCCCATGCTTTGTTGGCCTTGTGCTCCTGAGTTATTGGGGTCATGCTGATTTCACTAATAAGATCACTTGCTCTATCGCTAAGCCTGGTGACAATTCCTGTCGTGATTAACTCTTCTCAATCTCCTGAAGCTGAGAAATAGATTATTCCACCACAAGGAAATCAGAATTGTTACATACATCCTTCTTTTGATAATAGTACATTTTAAAGATGTGTTAGATACTTTCTAGGCACTTTCTCATTTCATCTTCACAACATCCTTACACATACTTACTGTTATTGTATCCATTGTATAGATGGGAATACTGAACACACAGGGTTTGCTTGTTTGTTTTTAAGTGACCTATCAAATGTCACACAACCAGTAAGTAGCACAATTGGGATATAAATTCATGCAACTGATTTTAAGAGCTTATTTGCTTAACCACTGTGCTCTGCTATTCTATCTTACTTCCCTGTACTGCTTTTAATTTAAATCATTTTATCCATTAGAGTTGTAGCCATTAATACTTGTTTGTTCATCAAAATATGGTTCTGAGTGATTAGGATGCATTTTCAGCATCATTCAATTTCTGTTACAAACCTCTCCCCAACCCCAGTGCACACACAGCTATGCCCACATATACCCCCCAAATTCAGGCATATAAACTTTGATGCATTTTCCATTTCAAAGAATCAAATTGTTCTCTTTCTTATACACAGTCACCTTACCAATTCTTCCAAGGTGACCTAAAACCTATTACTTGTAAGTCTTTTTGGAAGTTACGGTGTCCTTTCTGAAAAGGAAGAAGTTACCCTTAAAAAATACAGAATTCCAGGGACAGTATATACAGGGTCCAGAGAGCTGGTCAGATGGTGTGTATCTCTTCAAATAGGTTGAAATAACATCTGAAACCTCTTAGAATTTGTTTCATTTCACCTTGGAAACTAACCATATGACACATTGAGTTGGAAAAACATATCCTCGGCATCTCTTGGAGTAGAAGCAGTGCAGAATTTCCTTCTGTGACAATAACCAGGCAGTTGATGCAACATGAAAAGCAAGAGACCTGGGCCAAGCCTCAGCCTCGCTCCTTACTCATCTTGTGAACTTATGCACAGTACAACTTTTTGGAGCCTTGTTTTTTATTTCTTAGACATGAGGATGACAATTCCTATTCTCCCACTAGACTCTTCAAATGGTTCAGTGAGATAATACGGGAAAGCTGCCCAGTGCAGTGACTAGATAACAGTATGTGCTCATGTAAAGTGGAATCTTAACCTAATGTGTTAGTGAGGCTCCTCAATATTCCAGGAAATGTCTAAACATTCTCCCTGTAAGATAATCTGCTAAAATGAGCACACTGCTGGGTCTCAGATCCCCAGAAATCCAGAGGTAGATCAGAAGTGAAGTTTCAGTCACTTTATAATGAAACAGCAAAAAACAAAATGGAAAAATAAGTGATTTGGAAACTATCAGAGAAACAAAGAGGTCGTTACTAAGAATCATTTTCTTTCTTCTGGATCCTGGGTTTGGAGGGTAGATTATTCTTGGGTTTTTTTAAGTTAATTTAAATAAAAACAATAATTTTTAAAAATAAAGTTAATTTAGTTAACTTTTTGACAGTTGGACTACTCAAGGTTAGAAAGAGTGAGGAGAGATAAAGGCTAATGACCATTCAATGACAGGACAAAAAGTGTAAATCATAATAACTATTACAGAATAAAATCTGTTTTTCTCTCTTCGGGACAGTGACTATTTTGTGGACAGAACCCAGAGCAAACACTTTAACAGCATTGTTTGCTGAACAGGATTCCTGTAACTAAATCAAAAACATTGCTATCATGGGCCATCTACCAGGACAGAGAAATAATTTTGTTATTACAGGCTCAATTTTCTAGAGAGGATTTTGTGAGAGGATTTTGTGAATGATCATTTCTGTCTTTTAAAGATAGAGTATTTTTGTTGTTAGTGGTTTACAATTTGCTAGAAGAAGGAAAAGATGATTCTATACCTCCACAGCTATTTAGCTTCTTGAGAATTGTCTGTTTATGAAATAAAGCAAGACTGGAAGGGGGTGCTCCGTGACAGTGAAAAAGACCCAGGATCAATTACGTTAATTGGTAGGAGCAATGCTGACAGGCACTACATACAGGTGGCCACTTAAGGCCACTACAATTTACCTGTATCATTACCTGTCTAAATGTGCTACATGCTAGATTGTGGGCAAGGTGTCATTTTACCTTTAGAAAAAAAGAAAAGACAAAATCACCTAAAATATCTCTTCTAGTATTCGTTCATTCATTCATTCATTCATTCATGAAATATTAACTGAGTGCCTATCAATGGGCAAAGGCCTGTGCTAGTTACTATGGTGATCAGAGCTTGGACCAAGGGAGAAGAAAGTGAGGCACTGGCCTAAAGCACATTTAAGGGGGCACCAAAAAACTCAGTAATCAAGATAAATAACACATTAATGCAATGTTTTTAAAATCAAAATTAATGCAAAAGGCTATGATGAACAAAAATATCAAAATTTCTACTAAAGACAGAATCAGTAACAGTGCTGGGCCATATTGGCACCTGAGGTAAAAGAAAAAAAAATCTGAAAAAAAAAAGTGGGCGGAAATAAAAGGAAAAATGCTGATCCTGTATTCACTGAAAAATTTGATATTTTGTTCATCACAGATTTTTTTACACTAACTTTTATTTTTTAAACTGTCACATTATAGTATTCTTTATCATGACTAAATCTGGGGGATCTCCTTAAATTTCACATCTGAAGCAAATGCCTCAGTCATCTTACATAGTCCCAGCCTGATGGGGATTTGAAGATCCCTTGTCACTCTAGAAAGTGATAAACACAAGTAGAAAGGTTATGGAGAAATGTCAGGAGCTAAGAGGAAGGAGAGCTTATTTCCACAGTGGCGGTCAGTGAAGGCTTTGGACAAGCTTGTGATTAAACAGGACCTCACCATGTGAATGGTGGAGATGCCTTGTACCTAAAAGGTATCTTCATTCAGCAAGTGAATTCTCGCCTCAGGGACTGATTTCTGACTCACCAAGCAAAATTCTGTGGTGGTCAAGATCTGGGTGAATGTCCACACCAATGACAAAAATCCTGACATGGAAAACCAAACCATTATAAGCCATGAAAACATGGAAGAGAAAACATGAACTTAGAATCATCTAAAAATTCATATCTGAGAAGGAATCAGGGCTTAGCTACAGGGCTTGATTCTGAGTCCTGTAATTCATTCAGGTTCCACTTTCCTTTATTGACTACTCGCCAGGTTCAGAAACAGATTTCATAAGGTTGTTTTGACTCAGTTCTCTTTTTTGAATGAGCGGAGTTATTTGTAAATCTGTACCAACCCAGCCCAGAAGGGGCAGATTGCAGGCAGAGAGAAGGCATTAGATGTGCAAAGTGAAAGGGAGTGTTAAAAATAATTAGTGGAGATCACTTAATGCATAAAAAGCCTAACCAGGACTGTTTTGGGGCAAACTGTGGTATAGTTACCATAAGCAATTTTTTGTTGAATTAATACATGAATAGCACAAGACCTGCAGATTGTCTTTTTCGAAAATTAGCTCACAATCTTATACTATTTAATTGGAAAGGGAGAATAAAGCCTGACGATGAAATCTACAGCATTTGATGCCCTTAGATGTTCACATTTCTCTTCTGGGAGAAGTCATAGTTTTTGCCTTCAAACTGGTGGATTTAACAGCCGTATCATTAAAGCTTTTACCTCACCCAAAAGTTCTACCTTCTCAGAAAACCAAGTGATAAAAAGTGACTAATCAGCAAAACAATACATTTTAAGAATGAAAAAGTTGCGACCTAAAGTGTATCAATTTTCTTACTTTCAACAGAGTGATAGGAAATAGGTCTCCATAGACTGGGAGGACGTGAGCATTGAAAGGGTGTGTGGGCAACACTTAGTCCAATGGCTTTCAGATGCTGCAAAGCAGTGGGATTCCTTCTCCCAGGGAGGTCCATCTGCCCCCCTACAGCATATAAAACAGATCAAAGGGAGCTGGACCAAAGTGGGGCAAGGGGCTGGAAATCTAAAATCGTGGTTTCCCCTAACCCCAAATGAAGCCAGATTAAAACAACAACAACAAAAACAAAACCCTAAGTTAAAAAACAGAAGCCCAGAAAGTCCAGATGATTTGCTCAAAATCACACAGATGTAAGGGATGGGTTTGGGAAGCAGCTCCTGATTCCCAGTTTCCACTTTCCCTGCTGTGCCCACAGATAGGATGCCAAATCCAGAGCCATTTCCCATTACGGTGTGCATGCGTCCACAAGTTCTTGGTTTTGCTCTAATTTGACTAAGATCAATGCCCCCCAACCTCATCCATAACAGGACCCACATAGAGTGTCTGTGAGGCACACTATGCTTATAGCCAGACCACTGGTCCAGGGGCTTGGAGGTCCCAAGCCTGGCACAGCCACCCTGAAGAGTGAGAAGTATCTCTTTCTCTCTCCATATACCTGTGACCCATCACTGTGGGGAACACAGGCTGGAAAGCCCGAGGTTCTGCAGCCTGGCTCACTACTCCTCCAGAGAAAATTAAGAGAGGGAAAGGCTTTGGCCTGATTGTGCTCTAACTATGCCCTCAGTGCTTATGATATACCATTTTTCTAGCAACAGTTCAGTAGCAAGATGTATGCACACAGGGCAGGGCGTGTGCTCAGCAAAGTCAGTGGATACGGAGCCATATTATCTCCATACCACATAGGGTATTCTTAGCATCTGTTTGGCGAAGTCCCCATTCTGAAGGCTGTGGAGGAAGTGAAACTGAATGAGGTCAGGAAATAAATGTCTGATTGATGCTATCAAACACAGATCAATCAGGTGTTACCAGGGCAGGGGGAGGCTTCATGAAGAAGGGATTATTGGACTATCCTGAAAAATGAGTAGGGCTCCAATAAGCAGAGAAGGGGAAAGGGGGTCATCCAGTAAAAGCAACTGGACACTTTCTCATTAAAGTGAGATGATTCAAGTCTTGTTAGGGGAAAGGTTTGCCTTGTGATTTGTAAATGAACAAGGGCCATGAAAATTCATACTGGAGAGATGGGGCAGGCCAAGATTATGGAAGGCCTGGAGTGCTGTCAAGGAGACTGAACTTTATCCTATGTAAGCACACCTTGGCGATAATACAGGTCAGTTCTAGACCACCCCAATAAAGCAAATACTACAATAAAGTGAGTCTTACAGATTTTTTGGTTTCCCAGTGCATATAAAAGTTATCTTCACACTATAGTGTAGTCTGTTAAGTATGCAATAGCATTATGTCTCAAAAAACAACATACATACTTCAATTCAAAAATACTTTATTGCTGAAAAATGCTAGCTACCATCTGAGACTTCAGCGAGTCCTAATCTTTTTGCAAGAGTAACATCAAACATCACTGATGACAGATCACCATAACAAATATAATAATAATTAAAAAGTTTGAAATATTGCAAGAATTACCAAAATGGGACCCAGAGACACAGAGTGAAAAAATGTCATTGGGAAAATGGTGCCTATAGATTTGCTCCATGCAAGGTTGCCACAAACCTTCAGTTTGTAAAAAATGCAACATCTGTGAAGTGCAATAAAACAAGGTATGCTAGTATTCCTTCCTGAGGAATTTACACTCACTGCATGCTAGGTACTATGGTAGGTGTTGGGGATGCAAAGGTAAATTAGTCTTGGAAGTAGAAAAGAGATGTAAAGACATAAAGTGTCATAAATACTATGATTGAAATCTGTATCAGAAATATAAGTAAGAAGTGGGGTGGTCAACTCTGTAGGAGCTTAGGAACACCTCCAGGGATGAAGTGAGAGGTGGTATCTAAGTTTAAGATTTAAGATTTAAGAAAACAGGACTGCTGGGTCAGAAACATGATTAGAGATTATCCTCACTAGGTCCTGTGCTATGGTTTGGAGAGAGGGGCAACTGGATAAAAGGATCCTGGCCGGAGGCCATTGCGTGGTCCAAGAAAGAGTAATGGCAGCAGTGATGGAAAGGAAGATATTGGTGAATTTGCTTGATCAAAGTGTCAAATCAGATAATGTACTGCTTAGCAACTACCTACAACAAAGAACACATAATGAACCTATGAGACCAAAGTTATATCCGTTTTTCTGCCAACTATGTAGGAGAGCCGCCAAAGACTGATATAATCAGACAGCCGACTCACAGAACGTTCCCCATCCCTGTAATGTAAAAATAAATCCTAAATAAATGACTCCTCTTTTCTAAATATACCCTTTTAAAACCCATCTCATGGTATTTTTACTAAGAATCTTTACCTATCCATCCACTCCACTCTTAGTTTCCAAAGTAAATAAATCTTTCCAAGGAAGATTTATGGGAAATAGGATAGCAATAGTCACATATTTTAAGATTTAATCATGAGGCTTAGATGCATTTTTTTCTGTGTAAATGGAAGAACAAATCTTTTTGCCTCTGACCCCCAGGGGTTTGTTATACATAATGATAATAAATCCAATAGATCTCTCAGCCACCCTATATACACCACCCCCCTCCCCCCATATATATTAGAGCTCAGAGATGAGTGGAGAAAGATGCTTTCAAGAAATTAACCTGGAGATCAAGGCCTTGAATCTTGGAGAAGCTGCTAAGGGTGGGTGGATTCAGAAGCAGAATTTTTCCCCTCAATATGTGAGAAGAAGGTCCCTGATGGCAGGTCATAGGCAGGGCAGGCATATAGGCTATATTTGGAGCAGTGAACGTGCTTTGTGTAGACAGCAAAAGAACTCTCTAACCATTTTTTTCTCCTCTCCCTCCTCCTCCTCCCTACTCTCTCCCTCTTTCTACTCCTTCTTTCTCTTCTTAACAACAACAATGTCATGATTGCAATTACCACTTCATGAGAAAGACCATACTGAAACTACAGGGGATACAAAGTCCCAAATGCCAAGGAAACGACAACTCTGTGTGTGTGTGTGTGTGTGTGTGTGTGGTTGGGAAAGGAGAGGGTCAAGAGAACAGCAAACTAGATAATAATAGTAATTAGAGTGAGATACAGCAATTTCTGTTCATTTTATGACAGAAGAGTTCAAAGGAATAACAATTACATCCGACTGAGAGAATGGGGAGAGGCTTTTTTGGAGAAAGATGGACAAGATCTTGAAGGATGGAGAGCATTTTAATAAAGTGAGAAATGGATGAGCACAGAGAAGCACAAGCAGCAGTTATATATTATACTTTGGCCAGAGCATAGGGTACAGAGAGTAGAAGGTATGATTGGAAAACTTGTTAGGATCACATGGCAAAGTTTATTATGGGCTAAGGGGAGGAGTTTGCACTGGATCTGGGTAGCTATTTAGAGTTTTGTTACAATAAAATGATGTAAAAGGATTTAAATTGCATTTGGGGAAGACTCATCTGGCAGTAATGAAATAAAAAGATGATAGAGGAAAGAGGAAAGAGAAAAGAGGCAGGGAAACAAGTGAACAGACAATGGCCCAGAAGTAAGTTAATGACTACCTGAACAAAGGATGTAGAAAAGGGAACAGGTGTGAGAGAAATAGTGAAAGGTGAGGGAGGCACTAAAATTGCCCTGAGCTGCTAAGTCTGGAGAACTGTGGGTAAGTTAATTCTATTGAAATAGAACACAGAAAGGATCCTCACCAAAAAAAAAAAAAAAAAAAAAAAAAAGAAGAAGAAGAAGAAGAAGAAAAGAAAAGAAAAGAAAAGGATGAAAAATAAAGAAAAACACAGAAGTTCCTTTGGAAATGTATTGAAATACATAGCCACCATGCCTGCTTCATTTAGATTTTACACACCTCTGAGGAGCAGTTCTCTGGTATGTTGCATATAGTTTATTACAAATAATGGTGGAAGTGCTGAAGTTAGCAAATGATGTACTCTATTAGGTAAATGAGTATGGATTCAAAGCTACAGTTCTAATAACCAGAGCATCTACTTGCATTCTGATGGGCCTCCTGAACTGGAAGAGAAAGGAGTGTAGATGTATCAAATTTACCATAGCCCTGACTTTACCCGTGGGAGAGTAACATTCATTAGAACAAAACACCATTTATTTCACACAGGAAAAAGTGCGAGAAGCACTGCTTTAAGAGATTAGAGCCTATGAATTTTTTGCCTACTGTCAAAGAGTATTGAGTAGACAAGTGAAAAACAATCTGATCTTAGTGTAGGCCCTAGTCAGCTGTTCAGATCTAAGGGCCCTTTGTGTTCTCTTTGTCTATCTGGCAATTACTTGGAAGTACCTGAACTTATGCCTCTTTCTTACACACATGGAAATGAATGATTTGAGTCTTATTAACAACTCCCCCTGGCCTGGAATTTGATTTAATCTGGATCCATCTTTAGCTAACAGGTGCAAACTATGAATAGCAGGAGCATGGGCTTCGGAGTCAAACAGTCCTAGATTTGAAGCCTGGAGCCTCTCTTAGTAGCTGTGAGAACACGAGCAAATTAACTAAGGCTCTCTGTGCCTTAGTTTTCTCCCCAAAGAGGATGAGAGTGCCACCCTCAGAGGACAGTGGTCGGATTGGAAGGGCTGATGGATGCCAGGAGTCTAGCATGGCTTTGTAGCAGGAAGTACTTGACAAAGGAGGATTCTCTCCAACCTCCCCAACCACCTCCAGAACAGGGATGAGTGTCAGACTCTAAGCCACAAGAGGGACGCGAAAGCCATCCTCCAGGAAACCAGACTTGCCCAAACTGAGAAAAAGGGACTTTAACTTTAGACACAGCTTTGAGGATAAAAATTGTTTCTCTTTCAACTAATATGAATCTATTTAATATTTGAGATGTTAGCTAAATCTACTTTTAATACTGTTTTTAAAAATTCAAGCAATTGCAGACCAGAAATTGAGAAATGAAGACTTCTGCAGACATGCTAGCTCAGCCCCACTGCGGCTCCCATGGACTTCCTGCTCAGAGATTAACTGTAAGGGTTTTATTTCATGTCACACTTTCCCATTTTAAATGGTGTGTGGCTAGCCTAATGCACTTAACATAGCTATTTCCTGTTAGGTTTTCCACTTCTATTTAAACACTATATAAGATATTGCACTATTCCCAGGGTGAGCTATAATCAATCATTATAATTTTGCTGTGTAAATTTGCATAACAAATGATTCACAAAGACATCTGCTTCTAACCTGTTGTGTGACCTTAGAAAATGTGCTTACTCTTCTTTGGTCTCAAGTTCATCAGCTGAGAAAATAGTTTTAGCAATATCCAATTGCTATGAAACTTAACTGTTGGGAGGATTGAGATATGTGCATAAAGTTCCTACCATAATCCTGTTCCCAACCTCCTGTGATAAGGCAAGATAATAATAATTCAGGTTCTGACTATGCCAGAACTCTTCTAAGTACTTTTTGCAGACTAACTTAATGTTCTCAAGAACTTTATGAGTTAGGAACTATATTCTCCCCATTTTACAGAATAGAAAACTGAGGCACAGGGAAGATAAGGAACTTGTATAAAGTCACTTACAAGTAAGTGGGGTCAAGTCTAGATCATTGCTACCAGAGGTTGGATTCATATGCTCTATGGCCCTTGCCACATTTGGGTTCATGACTTTAACATTTTGGGATTATTTCATGTGTCTGTGACCCACACATTTTCATGAAGGAAGGTGAGGCTGTCTTTTGATAGAGTTAAAATGCTGGATAGAAGTTTAAATTTTGTTTTGGTTTCGTCTCTTTTCCCAGGTAATACTCCTAGACCCAAATCAAGCCAGTCAATTGCTGTCCAGCCCCCTCCCCCTACTTTGCTAAATGTGCTCTTAATATAACCAAGGCATCAGAGAAAAACAAAATCAGTCCTTTGAGACTCAAATGAATTGCCTCACATTCCCATCTGAGGGGCTTTGCATCCCTTCTGCCTCCTGGATTCTGGATGCATAAGGAAGGTGTGTCTTTTGCTATTGCTGGTCAAGTTCCATTTCCTCCCATTAATTAATGTGTATCACCTGATTGTCCATCCACTGGGACTTTCTCTAACAAGTGGATCTAGGTATAGAAAATCCAGAATGGTCCCTTGATTTTCACACACACGCGTGTGCGCACACACACACACATACACATACACACACAGTTTTTATATGCATTTTATTGTAATTTATAAGTAGTTTATGTCCTTTACTGAAGACTCAGATAAATAGAGGGGTTTACAGCATACCCATGCAAACAAATAAAACAATTAAAATTGTTGCAAATATTTTTTTCCATCAACTGAGACCTACTACCAGGTAGTTCAACATTCTCCTCTCCCTCCTACTTTCACCTTCATTAGCAAAAAGTATTATACTTTCTTTTTTTATATATACAGAGCAATTCAATCCTCTTTTTGTTCTGTCTTTTCTTTTCATAACTTTCCTGGGGCTGAACTTTCCTGCTCAACTCTTTACATCAGGCTGGCTCAACAAGGTAGGAGAAATTCTGAAGCTAGCTGCTCAGATAGTGTTTTCACTCCATTCTGTTCCACTAAGCTTACACAACCTGAGCGAGGAATGCATCTACATGAACAACCAACCTTGACAATTAGGTGGCAAGTGCTCACATCCCACTTTAAATTTCCTTCTTCTGCCTGTTGTCCTTCGGGCAGAAACCCGGAGTGTGTGATTCATCCAGCCTCACATAATATTCCATCCCAGAGATTGCCTGCTTCTTGGTGAAGAAGCTGTTTTTAATTTTTCCCAACTCCCGAGGCCATTGGCTGGAGGGGAAGAGAAGGAAGTGAGGAAAGAGAAGCAGGTAACTTGGAGGGCTCTCAGCACCAGGGAGTGGGAAAGGAAGGTACCAACGGAAGGAAGAATGGGCAGAATTTAGGGGGCACTACTGGGAGCGAATCAGAGAAGGGATTATGGCAGAGAAAGACTTGGAAGCTTCATTGACGGAGAGCCCTGCAGGAGGAGAATCAAGTCCATCTGGACTATCACCCCCATTTTGTCCTTTGGTCATGGGCAGCAAGCTGCCATTTTTCTCTCCTCTCCTCTGTGTCTTTTACCTCATGGTCAGCATTTCCAATTAATATTTATTTAATACCAAGCATGGGGTAGATATTTGGAGAATAGACTAAGAAGGAAAGCCTGGACCCTGCTCTGGAAAACTTTTGAGGTCTTTCCTAGAGATGATAGCTGAGTTTTCTAGAGCTGCTCACTGACTTTAGAGCAAGTGGAAACCCATCTAGCCCAGATTTAATCCCAACTATCTCCAAACCAAGGTAATAATGAACAAAATAGAAGTTAGTAAAATTTTCAATTATGCCAAATACATGGACTTTGACATACAAAAGTCAAAAATGTCTCAAGAAGGTATACACTTCCTAAGTAGAAAGCCGTTCAGCCCTAGGAGAGCCAGTATCTGGGAGTGTGGACAGTCTGGGCACTGAAGGAGGGTGCCGGACTGCTGTGAAGTCTTCCAGCAACACTTCAGTCAACACCATCAGCCAGTTTCTCCTCATGGAAACTATTTTGCCATCAAAGAAAAATTATATTTCCCCCTCATTTAATTACGTGGGCTTTTGCTAAATTTAATGTACTAAGAGGCTGGGAGCCAACATCTACAAAGGAGAAATCTCAGCCCCCTCTGTTTTTTGCCCATCCATGCTTCCTTGAAAATAGACACTGGGTGATGGAAAATATGGTAAAAGTTTTAATATTTGTTCTAAGAGGAAAAACACCTTTCCTTTCCTTTACATTGGCCAGACACACCTGGCAAGGCAAAGACCAGCTGAGTGAAAAGTCACTTGAGCAAAATCCAGCTGAGCTGTCAGTTGAGCTGAGCAAGCAATGACTTGGAAACAAAAAAGGGAAAGAATCTCCAGCTTAAGATATATTGCAGTTCTGGTGTTAGACTACACAAACACACACACACACACACACACACACATATATAAAATATGTATATGTTTAATCATATGTATTATGTACATGATATACACGTATTCAACTTCTTTTGAATTGACAAGTAGGTCATTCACCTTCAAAGAAATGTTCTGAAGAAAATATCCCAATTATATAATTTTATTGTCTATTGTACTAATGCCTAGTACACAATTCAAGAAAATTAAAAGTAGTGAAAACAATTCTTCATAAAGCAGAAAGTATTTGGTATAAGTTTCCAATGTGATGTCAGTCCTTTGTGAAGCTAAGTAGAGGAGGCAAGAGGAGACAGAGGCACCTTAATAATCCCTTTAAGTTTTCTATTTTGTCCAGAAAGGAATTTACATCTTACTTGATGCAAAATATATGTCCCCAGGTGGGAAAAGAAGTTTGGTTGGTGGTAGAGGAGGTAATTCTACTCTTAGTTTTTATCATGTAGCTTTGTTCAAAACTTGTTAAACTTTTTTGGAAAAATTTCTGTATTTGAAAAATGGAAAGGCAGATGCTTCTTAACAGACGCTGATTGTCACAAGTCTTGAGATGCAGGTAAAGAAAGTGGAGATGTTTTATCTGTTCCTGGATGAGGGGGGTGGGGGCAGAGTCATGCCGTAGCACACTCTCTTCCCCTGACACCCAGGCCAACTTGAGATGCTTTGGAGGCTGTACATAGCATTAATGAAAGCTGCAAAAGCTTTCCCTAACGTTAAATTCCTCAGTCAACTTCTGGGCCCCTTTAAACTGTGAACAAGACAACCCTTGTTCTGGAAAATCTATCGCCTCTTGCCAACACACACACATATACAAAAACATGACTGTTGGGCAAGTAAATCTTTCCAGAGAAAATAGATTCCTTTCCAATTCAGTCAACTGTAATGAGCTGGAAACGGAGAAATGTTATTTTTCTAGGATGAAGAGAAAACAAGACCTCTCCTGTTTACCCTGTCTAGCCCATTTTAGCCAATTTCAAAAGGAGGTCAGTATAATGCCTTCATTAAAAAAAAAATCTCAAGTGTTGTTTATCAGAAGACACTTGGTTCCTTTCAGGCTGGGAATCATACTTTGGAGCTATATGCTTTTGCTCTTTGACCTAAGATACACATGGCAGGGCCAAATTCCCGGCTGCTCTGGAGAAGTCAAAGTGGAATGGGAATGGGAATGGGAAAGACAAGGAGGGGGACAGAGTCTGGTGATGTGGAATTCTTTGCTACTGGCCAGACTCTCTATTGCCAGCCCATGTCCCACCCAAACCACTGAGCATGAAATATTGAGCTTTTAAATTGATCTCCACTTCATTCAAGGCCGCACACATATTCTATGCTTACTTTTATCTATATTCCCCATAGTTTGCGAACCTGAATCATCACCCAGGAGAGTGAATCATCATCCAGCAGTATGAGAAAAATGGAGTAAAGAAGTGCCTGGCTGAGGATCATGGGAAGAATTTAAATTGGACGTAAGGCTGTATATTCCCTCACATGTTCTTTAGAGCCTCCTCGAGTAAGTCTCAAGGAAGTCTCAACCATGGCTATGCTAACCTGACACTGAAGATTCTAGCTTTCTATCTCCTTAACACGAAAATAGGCTTCACACGTATGGCGTGCAGTATCTAGTTGTTGCTCAGTAAAACTTTGGTTAAAAGATCAAATGTGTTTTTTAAAATGATGAATCTGGGAGATTAAACTTAAAAAAAATCTTATTATAAACAATGTTCCCACAACATGAATGAACCTGGAGGACATTATGTTAAGTGAAATAAGCCAGTCACAAGAAGACAGACACTGCTTGATTCCATTTATATGAGGTGTCTAAAGCAGTCAAACTCTTAGAAAGTAAAATAGTGGTTACTAGGGGTTGGCAGGAGAGGGGAAGAGGGAGTTGTTGTTTAATGTGTATAGAGTTCCATATTTATAAGATGAAAAAGTTCTGGAGATCTGTTTCAAAACTACTAAACTGTACACTTAAAATGGTAAAGATATAAAGTTCATGATATGTGTTTTTAACACACACACATGCGCGCGCACGTTACCTACATAATTATTTCAAAAACTAGAGAATAACAGACCTAAAATGGATTTGAGAGAAGTCCTCTTGTCACCCTCCCAACCAAAGCAGGACTCCATTAGGCACTGCAAACAAAGACAATAATTTCATACTTTTTCATTTGTTTCAAGTATTGTTAACACTTGTCCTACCCCATTTGTGGTTATCATAAGCTTATGCAATATGTGTTTCTTTCCTGTTGCATTCCAAATCAACTCCAAATAGGACAAACGACCTGCTAGATTGCACTGGAACATGAGTGAGCTTTAGATGGAAAAAGTTGCCTCCCTCCTTCCCATTTGTTTAATGGCTGGTGTGGTTTGGATCTTCCCATGTCTGTGATCTTTCAGGCTGGGAATTGCACATTGAAGCCCTATGCTTGTTTAAGAATTCATATTCTGAACCTTGTGGAGAAGAATCAGAAAATCTGAAATCCCTCAAGGTACAGCCAAAACTTCTGCGTGGACACCTGGTTCAAGAGATTCTTCCAAGGCCCCATTCAGCCTAGCTCCAGAGATTAGAGGGGAAGGAGGGAGCATTTGCAAAGACCCTCTTGCCAGAAGCACTAAAGACCTAATAATGACTGTTCCAAAGAAACTTCCATTTCTAACGACTGATGTGGGGGAAAAAATGCCATGTTGTTTCTTAGACAAACTCTTATTACCTGAGAATGATAGAAAAGAACTTGTTGATTTTAAAGAGAAGGTCTAAGTAATGCAGGACTTAAGACACTGGATCTAGACCTGTGTGGCAGCCACAAGCCACGTGTGGTTATTAAGCACTTTACATGTGCTCATCTGAACTGAGATGTGTTCTAAGTATAAAATATACACCAGATTTTGAAACAATTAAAAAAGAATGTAAAATATCTTATTAATAACTTTTATATCGGTCACATGCTAAAATCATATTTTGTACATATTGGGTTAAAGTCTATTATTTAAATAATTTGACCTTTTTACTTTCTTAATATGGCTACTTAACATTTTTAAATAATACATGTGACTTGCATTATATTCTAACTGGAGAGTGCCAATGTAGACTACTCTGTGAAATTTAGAATTAATAAAAATGGAAGGCAAGGGTCTACAGCGGTATGATGTAATAACAACAACAACAGATAACCTTTTATGACATATCTACTGTGTCCAAAACTTAATCTATATGAGTTTATTTAAACTTAATAATTCCTGAAAGGTAATTATTATTATTTCCATTTATTGAAAACTTAAGCATCTTCCTCAAAATTGCACAGCTTGCTAATGGTAGATCAGTATTCAAATTTAGGTTCTCTGGCACCAAAATGCATGACCCTCCAGTGTGGGATGATGCTTCTTAAGCATTCTTTACCTCACTTTAAAAAATATGCCCCAGAATGTTGACATTTGGTGACTTGGAAAAAGCAGGGGTATCATCTCACTAAGTTCCTAACTACAGCTTAAAAGTTTTGATGATCTATTCATTCTTTTATTATTGAGAAGGGATTAATAAAAACATTGGTCCTTCAACTATAAAAACTAACAGAATTTAAGTTGAAGAAAATTGCAAATTAAGATTCAATCTTTCCTAAACGCAAAAGAAATGGGGAATTTATTTGATGGAGGAGAAGTTAGTATTGATTGAGAACCTACTAATTCCATGGTGGGGGGGGGTCCCAAAAGTTCATAATTCTTAGCAGGTCCAAAATGGAAAACTTTATCTTTATCCCCAAAGAAGCTCCCCCTCCTTCATTCTCTATCCTGGGCACTGCCACCTGAATCTACCCAGTCAATGATTAAGCCAGAAACCTTGCTATTTTCTCTACTCCTCTCATTTCCTTGCCCTACTTTTAATCTTGCCATTTTGTAGGACACAGGTTTACTTACTCTGCCTGAACAGTACAGACTGTGCTTCCCAGTGGCGGTGCCTGTCCCTACTCCCACCAGCAGGACTTACCCCAGTATTCAGCCCAACACAGGGCATAATTCAGCTTTCTAATTTTTTCCAGTCAAATAAATATAAAATTATATCTCACATGTTAGTTCAGTGAGTTACTCGTGATGTGTTAGCTTTTTGAGTTTATTGTTCTGTGAATTGCCTGTTGATATACTTTCCCCATTTTTTTCTATTGAAGTTACTTTTTCTCGTTGATTTGTGTGATTGGATTTCCTGTTGATTTCTTTGATTTGGTTTCTTGTTTGATTTGTGCTCTTCTATATTCTAGATAGGAATCCTTTGTCCATTTAAAACATTTTTAAGGCTTTTTACTCATTTTGAAACATGTTTTTAACTTTATCCATGTGCCCTTTACTGTATAACAGAAATCCTTAACTTTGATATATTTAATAATCAATTTTATATCATATGGTTTTTTTAAAGTTTTTGCTTAAGAGGTCTTGTAATGTCTTTACATCAGACACATTTTAGGATACATTTATTAAGGATCTCAAAGATCTAACCACAATTTTAGTGGGATTACATCGTATTTACTAGAAAATTGTGGGGAAAATGGGTATCTTTACAAATTGAGAATATGGAATGTCTTTTAATCAATCACTCATTTTTTTTCTATGTCTTTTATTACAATGTTTAAGTTTTCTCAAGGAGGCCTTATATATTCTTGGTTAAGTTAATTATCAGACAACTTCTAGTTGTTGTTGCTATGTGAATAGTATCATGCTTTTTTATAACATTTTCTAGTTGATTGCTCTTAGAAATGCTCTTATAATTTGATCATATACCCACCACAGTCTTATAATTTACCTATTGAGTCTGTTGGTTATTTGGAGTAAATATGTGTATTATCCTGCAAAAACCAATAGTTTGTTTCTTTCTTTCCAATCTTCTTATTTCTCTTTCTTTCCTTCAGTGTTGACCAGGATTTCCAATATTATAGGATTGGTTATAATACACAGTGGTTTCTGACCATAAGAATATTTGCCTTATTATCAGTCTTAACAAGAATGCACTTAAAGTTTCTCTATTAAGTATAATATTTGCAGAGGGTTTTGTAATATAACCATCATTCATTTAATGGAACTAAAGAAATCCTTTTCTACTCTTGGTTTACTAAGAGTTTTTATCATAAATAAGTAAACAATTCATCAAATGCTTTTTGTGCATCAATTGAAATTATCATGAGATTTTTAAAAAATGTAATCTATTAATGTTCTAACTATGCTGATAGAATGCCTAATGATGAATCATCTATTAATCAAGCTATATTGTTTTAAAACATACTGTTGGAATCAACTAGCTAATATTTTAAAAGATTTTTCATCTGATGAAAATGATGAAAAATCTTTTAAAATATTTCTTTAAAGGGTAGTGTTTCTTTTTTATATGCTGTGTTCATCTGATTGTACTAATATTATGAAATGAGCTTGGCAGCTTTTGGTTTTGTCTTTTCTGGAGTACTTATAATACAAATGGAAATTTACTGTTCCTCAAGAGTTTGACAAAACTCACCTGAAAAAACATTGAAGCCTCCAGTTTTCTGAGAGTAGCAGTTGTCAATTGCAATTCAATCTCTTTAAAATTTGTCAGTCCATTTAAGTTCCCTATTTCTTATGCCAAAGTTCGCATTTAATATTTTTCCATTTTGTCTAGATTTTCAATTTTTAGCTTATAAATCTTTTAATATTTTAATTTGTTTAAATGATAGCTTCTGTTGGAGATTTCAAACAATATAGAAAAGTTTAAAGATGAAATTGAAAAATCCACCTTAAGCCCTAGCCCTAAAAATAATCATAATATAAACATTTCTATATACGGATACAGTTAAATTTCTAGTTATAGTATTATTATTAATAATAATAGCAAACACATATAGTACTTAATATTATACCAAGATATAGGTAGAGGAATTACATACATATACAGATAGAAGAATGGATGCCTAGATAGTAAAATGAGGATAGACAGATAAATATATAGACAACCATGTATATATTTCTATTATAATACACAAAACAAAATTTATTTTGCATTTATTGATTTCAAATACATCCCCCACAGGATTCTGCACACAATGGGACCCTATTTTTTGTGTCACTACAGCTAGCCTGGTTTCTGGAATCTATCCCAAGCTTAGCAAATGTTTATTATGTGCATGAGTGAGAAAATGAATGTGTACAGTGCTGTGTGCATATGTTGTACTAGGAGCTACATACATTTTACTTATATGATCCTTCCCAGACCCTTGAAAAGAAGATGATACTATTCCTATTTTACAACTGAGGAAACTGAACCTGAATTAATTTTGCCCAGGGTTTAACAATGACAAGAGGCTGGCGAGATTCTGGCACCAGATCTATCTAACTCTGATACCTGCTCTCTTTCCACTGTACCACACTGATAATCAGAACAAATATCGCAGAATAAGGGCAAGACAAAAATGCATAAGGGCCAAAAGAAACACCAAGAATCTGCAATTCCTTCTTTGAGCAAGTGTTTAGCAAGTTCCTCCCAGACACCAAATGTTGGGATAGGAAGTGGGTTTCAATATTTCATAAACAAGGTTCCCTCCTTTAATCCCTACTAAGCAAACAGTAAAACATAGGGATTTAGGATTAGGTTCTGCTCTGGAGTGTGGGGTGGGATGGGAAGACATAAAAGAAACAAGATGGTTCCCAAAGCCTTCCTACGTAAAAACAGGGAGAAAGGAAGGTAGGCAATTGGAGGAGGGAGGGACTGTGTTCTGCTTCAACAGTGATGACCTGAGGAAGGGAACCCATGGGGCACAGAATCAAGGCTGTATCCCTGCTAGTCTTATCTATAAAACAGTACTCACTGGGGCCCACGAATTAGAGGAAAATGCACTCTCTGGGCTGGCCAATTAGAAGATTTCCCTTCCTCCTACTGCATACACCACACTGGGAACAGAGCACGCTTAGATCCCAGCCCCTACTGCATCAGCTTGGCTCGGTACCCTGTCACCACCACTCTGCCTCCTGGGGAGAAGCTCGTGGTAAGGCCATCCTCACCATGGCTCACTTTACTTAAGGTCACTTTAACAAGTCATTAGAACAGATCACAGTTGGCTTTGTGATATCTGTCATTTAAGATGAACAAATACATCAATAAAAAGAATTCTAACTCTATTGGGGGGGGGGGTAGGGAGTGGACAGGATAGCTTATTTTCTGGTGATTTGTATATTTCCAGAAACCCTAATTAAGAATTTCAGATTTCTTAACATTATTTCTAAATATCACCAATTCTGTAAGAAAGAATGTATTCTAGAGGAGGGTGTATTAAAAAATTGGGGGACCCTGTTCATGCCCTTTTTTTAATTCTGAATTTTTGTTGAAATATAAAACACACAGAGAAAAGTGAGCAAATTATAAGTGTACAGCTCAAAAAATTTTCAAAAAATGAATACATCCAAGTAGCCAATACCCAAGTCAAGAAACAGAATTACAGATAGCACCCTAGGAACCCCTTCACATCTTCTGATCACTGCTCACCATCCACAGACAACCACTGCTCTAACTTCTAATGCCCCAGGCTCACTTTGGCTGTTTGTGAACTCTGTATAAATGGAGTCACTGAGTAGTTGGTCACTCTTTTGTCTGGTTTTAACCTTATATTGTGAGATTGATGCAAGTTGTTGCCACTAGCAATAGTTCGTTCATTCTCACTGTTGTACAGTATGCCCTTGTAGGACTGTGCCACAAATCACTTAATTCATTCTCCTACTGATGGGCATTTGGGTCATTTCCAGTTTGGAGCTATTGCGAATGGTTGCCAGCCATCTTTCATGTTTGACTGTTGTTAACATACTCCTGCCAAAAGCCACACCAAATGTGAACGTGAAACTCAAGGGCTGCAGGAAGCAAAAGTAATTGTAAAAGATGTCTTTTCCTTTACTTTTCCTTGCTTGGAAAAAGTAAAGATATGGTTACTGTATAAGGCAGTTATATGCAGTTCACTGCATAATGCTAGTAAGTCATCAGCCAGTGAGAAGCAAACAAGACTGATGAATCTGCAGGTAAAGAATAAGAGTCTATGTGAGCCCAGCAACAGCTGGTTATTTTTACCCTCTGCCTTTAGCAAAGCTTGGTAGGTTTTTCATGATATGATAATGTGACACTCCTAGGATTTAACACATACATTGTCTTGATTAACTTAAAACTCTGTGAGGTAGTT
The DNA here is from genome assembly GCF_009834535.1 of Camelus ferus. Classification (NCBI taxonomy): domain Eukaryota; kingdom Metazoa; phylum Chordata; class Mammalia; order Artiodactyla; family Camelidae; genus Camelus; species Camelus ferus. Next base: position 5,806,967 of record NC_045709.1, read on the forward strand.
GGCCAATGGCACTGCTCTGTTTTCCAGAAAGCAGAGTTTAGGCAAATCACTTCACCTCCCTCTCATCCTGTTCATGACAGTGAGTCGATATCAACTGCAGACTGTGAGCTGAGAGCTGTCTCCAGCAGTCCCCCCAACACACTCAGCCTGGCAGGTGCCCAATTGGTTGCTGAGAAGATCGTGGGAGGAACCACAGCCTCGAGGTGGGAGGAATTCTATTAATACCTTAGATTTTTATAGTACCCTGCCTCTAGAGGACTTTGAGCATCCTTTCAGAAGAGCTGGCCAAAGCTGGTGACTCATATGCCAGCACTAGGAGAGTGTTGTTTTGGAGATGGGTCTTCACGTGGCTCTTAAACCGACTTCCGGGCTCCTTATACAGGTTGATTTCTCATCTCCAGCTATTATGTTCAGGGTTCAAAAATATGATCAGCTAGTCAAGAGGTAATTCTCTTTTCTCCCCTAACATCACTCACAGCATCTCAGCTTTCTGGGTATCTCCAAACAGCCTGCCTTGATCCCAGAGGCTCTTTCTCTTTGTGTCATGGATTCCTTTGGCATCTGGTGAAGTCTATGGACTCTTTCTCAAATACTTTTTTAAAATGTGTAAAATAAAACATACAGGACTACAAAGGAAATCAAGTATATAAAAAATACTGTTACTCAAATAGTAAAAAAAAAAAAGGAAATTTGTGAGGTAGTAATATATGTGCTTGCTTACTGACACATAACAAGATATATAGGTGGGAAAATGACATAATTTCAAAGCAGTAATGAGCAGTCACAAAATTCGAAGGTATGTGCAACAACGGTAATGTAATATTAAAATATTTTTATTTCTATTGGTGACAGAGTCACAGATACTAATACTTCTGTGGTTTGCTGCCTGTTTTTACAGTTGAAAGAAATTTTAAATTTTCATAAAAAGTTAATAAAAAGATGTATCCCCTTTTTCCATCAAAATTCATAGCCCACCCTGAATTCCATCACAATCCCCTGGAATCTATTCCCACTTCAATGCCTCAAAGATGGCCCTTATCTGGACATATACACACACACACAACTCAAAATAGCATTAGCTGTCTAGAACCCAACAGCCTCTCTCCAGAAATCTGAATTCCAGCCAGTCCTCTAGTCAGGCCGAAGAGTAGTCAGCTTTTGAGCTTGTGACTACGATTCTCAGACTTTGTTAGTATGGCCAGACAAGAACTGACCTTGAATTTAATTGCTGCCATCTCATCAGTTTCCAGCATGACTCCCTGTGACAGAATGAGAAACAAGTCTTCTTTTAAATGATGTTTTTGCTCTTCGAAAACAATCAGGAAAGTTTAGATGATATCCAGGAATTATTGTTAATTTTAAATTGATGCTAATCAGGTTAATGAATGCACATGGTTATGAAAGAAAATGTCCATATTTTTAGAGATGTATACTTAAGTATATAGATGTCAGTAACATATCTGGGATTTGTGATTAAATTTTTCAATTACACTGGGTAAAAAAGGGAATGAATTAAGTAAGAGCAGTGAAAACAATTCTGGACTCTGGGTGATGGTTATATGGGGGTTAGTTAAACTATTTTCTCTACTTTAGAGTATGTTTAACATTTTTGATTATTAAAAACCTTAAAAATAATTTTTTGGACCAGGAAAGTAGGTACAGAATACTTTTTTATGGTGCTGATGTGTTTCTATACAGTAACTGTTTAATTTCCTTCCAAGCACAATACAATGACTTGATCGTATTGTCTCTCTTATAGTAAATATGCAAGTTTTAAAACCTGGTTTTATTCATACATTTTGCCAGTTGTCAAGCATGGTCTTGCCCTCCAGGAGTTTATATTTAAGTTGGGAAGAGCTAACGTATATACATGAAACCACAGTTGGGAAGCAACATAAGACAGAGTATGGTATAAATGTCAAAATATGTAATAAAGATGAAACACATGATAGGAGTTCAGGAAAAGGGGAGATCAGTGAGGCAAGACTGGTAGCTGTGAGTTGGAAGGTGCTGCCTATAAGTCTTTGTGTTCATTGCCTCTTGCTACTTTAGGATTCTTTCACTGCACTCATTTCTCCACCATGGAATTACCACTGGATTCTTAAAACTCATAAGCAATAACATTCTTGCTTCCAATATCTCCCTGCTCTATTTCCCTTGGAGGCTGTTTGTTACATCCTGAGTCTCCACAGATGTGCACCCCAATTCTGCTCACGGCTGCTTTGTTTTATCTTTCTATCTTGGATGGCAAACTACGGCCCAGATGCTAAGTACTCCCATAAACATTCTTCCCCATGCAACCAACCCAGTGTGGTCCCAGGCCTTGCGTCGTGGCAGTAACGCTTGCCAGGCAGGCAGCCAGGGGACCACTGTGCCTGACCTTGGAGGAGAACCCCTCCCTGCCAAGTGCTAGGGAATAAAGCAATAAAGCTTCACAAAGATCTGCCACGAGGGGGTAAAGAAAGCAAAGGGGCAGATGCCCAAGCATGACTGCGGAGCCCAGCTGGCAGCACTTGCTGGGGCCAAACTCATAACCCTTGGAATGAACTACAATGATCTGTCAGAGCAGAAGAAAAAAATCCCTAGAAGCCATTTAAGAAGACTTACATCCTGGATGGTCTAATTTACATTTTTTTTCTTATATTGCTTAGGTCAGTGAAACCAAAGCAAGTTGTTTTTTTTTTTTTTTTTTCTCCTCATTAGCTCTCATTTTGAATTACCTGAGGCGCTGTGAGCAGGTGACTTGGCCAGGCTGAGGTGGCAAACAGATGCAGCCAGTGAGGGAGGGCCATGCATGTATTTGTGCCACCATTCACACCAAGCTGGAGACTGCTGTCATCACAGCCACTTTCATGGCTTCAAATCACACGTTTGAAGTAAAGGCGAAAACATCAAATCCATAGTGCTTAAGGGTGAAAGGATTCAGAGTCTGTCCAGGACACACCCCTGACAGATGGACAAAACTTCAACCCAAAAGACAGAATTTGTCTCCCTTCTAGTGATTCCCAGTACAGGGCAATACTTTCCAGGATACCCTTGCCCCTTCCAAAGTTGCCCAGATAATAGTGAGAAGCTCAACAGGTGAGGACTCAAAACACATATTCTTAGTAGACACATGCTTTCTCTCCCAGCTACACAGCACCTGAAAACCTGAGCACCTGAGAGAAGTAAGAAAGAAGAAGACCAAAACAAAGAATGTTGCTCGAGACTGTAACCTTGGCACATGCCCCTCAGCCCACATTTCCAGGCTCCCTTCTCCATCCTGATAAGACTTAGAACCTGAATAAGAATTCTTTTCTAGATGAAGACCAGGAATGTAAAAGGAACCACAGGACTGGATTTCCTAATCCCAAACTGGAATGTCAGTTCAGACATACATGTAAATGTTTTTCTGTAAAGTCTTAAAAAAGGAAAATAAACTGCCTTTAGTTTAAACAAAATAAATCTTCTTTATTAATGGATTTAGTTTTACTGACTCCTGGTTTGGAAGAGGGTTGTTCTTTACTGTGCCAAAACTGCTTCTGGAGCTGTGCCCTTAACCACCTAGACCATCGCCATATACACAGGCCCTGGAATCTGCATTCTGCTTGCTTTCCAGGACCAGCTCAAACCAGTGATTTATGGTGGTCTCTCTTCTCATTGTAATTATTCCCTTTCGTACCTAATCTCTCATTTGTGATTTTGTGTTCCTTTTCATCACGAGGGCCCCCCTACGATAGAAGTTTCAGTATCCACAAAGTTGGATCTGCCCCTTCATACATCTACTCATGCATGGAAATAATCTTGGTGTGCATAATTACACAGGAAATCTCAATTAATGAGTGCCTTGATAACTATGATTCTTAACTAACCAGAATGTTCTCTCCATCATGCCCTTAGATGCAAGTAATGAAATTGGAAGAAAAAAAGCAGATAGTGGGGATTTCTAATCTTAAAACTGTAGTAAATCTTTTCTCCCTGTACGTGCACAGAAATGCATAATAGCTAACATTTACATAATATTTACTATGAGCTGGGCCCCTTTCAGTCCTCACAAGCACCCACTGAGGTGGGTACCCTAACTGTACTCATTTTGTAGATAAAGAAATGAGGCATAATTTCCCAAAGTTACAGCTAATATACAAGGTACAGCTGGGAGCTGACCCAGGCCATCTGGGTCAAGGACCTAGAGCCTCCACTTCTTAGCTACATTACCTGTGTAGACTCATTGTTTATGTTAAGAAACAAAATCCTTACTCTGTTTTTAATTGATAAATCTCCCTATTTCTCCCAGCATTCGGGCTAAACGAAATTGTGTTTGCATCACTTTCAATTTCCCCTCTTCCTAAACGAGAGCCATTTCTAGAAACCCAGGTTAGTCTGACACATGGTAAAGCATGACAGTGGGCTGCTTGGTGCCCCCAGAGATATCAGTCCTAATCCTTAGAACCTATGAATGTTCTTTTATATGGTAAAGTTTTAACAGATGTTACTAAATTAAGGATTTGGGGATGAGATTATCCTGAAATATCTGGGTAAGGACTAAATACCATCAAAAGTGTCTTTATAAGAGATTAGACACACACAGAGGAGAAAGCCATGTGAAGACAGAGGCAGAGATTAGAGTGATGTAGCCACAAACCAAGGAACACCAATGAATGCTGGCCAGAAACAAGAAGAGGCAAAAAAGTGATTGTCCCCTGGAGCCTGTGTAGGGCACGTGACACTGCTGACACTTTGGTTTCAGATTTCTGGCTTCCAGAAATCTGTGTTGTTTTAAGCCATCAAGGTTGTGGTAGTTTGTACAGCAGCAACAGGAAACCAACACAGCGGTCAATACGTGGCAGCCAAGAGATTGAGCATAATAATAATCATAGCTGCCACACACTGCACCCTTACAATGGGTGGGTATGCACTGTGTGACCTTTGTCACCCATAAGGTAAATGAAGAAATGGAGATCACACAGCTACTAAGTGGCGGAGCAAGGATTTAAACCCAAGTCTGTCTAACTCCAAATGCCTGGAACAGAAACAACATATGTATTATACTGTCAATTCCAAAACCTTACATGGACATTTATTAACTAAAAATGACAGGCAAACTCTAACTGTTCTTAATGATTTTTCTGAGGCTAGATTTCTTATTAAACTTTCACTCTTTGCCCATACACCCTCTCACATCTGGTTATTTGTTAGTTCTTCTCAGTGCCACTTAAAAAAGTGAGGTACACACTACTATTAGCCCATTTTCCAAATGAAGAAACTGAGACACAGGGAAATTTAAGTCATTCGCTGGAACTCATCCCCCAGGGCCCGGCCAGGAAATGTTTGCCTTCATCACTCTTCTATCTACTTCTGCAGAATCTTTGGTCTGGCTCTGGAAGAAATAGCTGGCATCTCCCAATTTTTTAAGTGCCTTTTAGTTCGAATAGGTGTACTAGTTCTCTGTGCACAAAGGTTAATTAAACCACTATAGATGTAGAAGCAGTCAGGCCTTTGTTTCCGTGGTAATAAAATCACAAATGATTCCTGTTCAAAATGAAGCTTGTAATAATCTGTTGCCAGAGGGTTGTGTGCACTTTTTCCCATTTTAACAACATGTACTTCTCTCTTCATCAGAAACATTAGGTCACAAAAGCCAATCTCATCTACATCTTTACAATGTTGTTTATCATCTTTCTGCATGCAGGAGAGAGAACTGGGAATGAAGCAGCCAAATTGGATTCCAGGGAGGATTTGTCCTGACTTAGAATACTTTCAGAATCCATTCAAAATGCCTCTGATTTATCATTAAGCCCTCCGAAGCCATTTATTTGAGGCCAGCTTTTCAGGGATAGAACATCAATTGTATGCCAGTTATTGGGAATTATAACACAGCTGATGAAGGGTGACAACACAGAGTCCACTGGATTTGCAGGAGATTACAGGAGGGTGTTATAGAAGTCAGCAGCTATTCCACTAAAGATGTTTCTGAGCACAGAGAGAGCATGAAAATAAGGAAATAGATTCCATCCTGCGCCTGGCACCTCTCCTGTGGTCTCTGGGTTGAACGGACCTAAATACCCACTCCCACAATTCCTCCTACCTGCCCCTGTACTTTTTTTTTTTTTTTTTTTGCATCTACTCTCACCCACTCCCCCTTTCCCTCAAGGAGGTATCATACAAAGCTAGGAGCAGGGATGAAAGGTGGATTGATGTTGGTGGCTAAGCAAGGGTGGGTCATATGTTCAGCCACATCAGGGACACAGTTATATTCTGCGAAGGGCATCTATCTAATGAGGTTTTAGCTGACCCATAAAATCCAAAATACTCCACAAACCATGAATCATAGTCTTGTCATACTCATAGCTGCATCTTCTTGAAGGTATTCTAGGTCAGCCTGCCCCCTTCCCACACTACACATAATAGGCTCAGGAGAAGCACATGGGAGGGGCAGTGGTGAAGTGTTTCAACCTTGCTGGAAATATCATCTGAAGTTATCAATGTGCATACTTTGTGATCCAGCCATTACATTTTCATGATCCTACCCTAAGAGGAAAGAAGAAACAATGCCGTAGTACGTAAGATATACGTGCAAGGGTGTTTGTTGCTGCACAGTGCTTAGTGGTAAAAATCTGGGTGCAGACAATCTGCATTTCCTGCAATAGAAAATGCCTGAATAAAGCATGGAAAAAAACTATATTATGAAATATCATGCAGCTATTAAAAAGAACGAGTTAGAGCTATATGCATAAACCTGGAGGGATGTCCATATAGATTATTAAGTGAAAAAGTCAGCTGCAGTATAATGAACACAATACTGTATGATCAAACTTTCAATTACTAGAGATTGCCAGAGCTCAGTGTCTACAGAAAGACTATCATCATGTTAATATCATCTGTAAGTCTGAGGAAGGCTCATCAGCTTATCCATAATGCAAAAGAAGTTTGAATCCTAAATTGGCTTGGTTTCAATCTAACTAGGGTGATGGACTTAGTAATAATAATGCAAGCATGCCCTGCCCAAGCTTATACTGTGCTGGTAAATGAAGTAAAAATACCTTCTACCCTCCAGAGAAATCCCTTAAAGGTGGGGTTCCGATGGGGTGTTAGGCTGAGGGATAGGATGAAAGAAAGCGTTTAAGATCTGCCTTTTCAAAATATGCGAGCCGATGTCTTACCCCAGACCAAATGAGTCTGAATTTCCAGAAGGTTAGGGATGAGAGATGGAGAGGAAAACCAGAAGGTGTAAAGGCACCCCAGGTGATCTAACCGCTTTTTCCTCCCTTTTTTCTTTCCTTCTTTTTGTGACCTAATTGAAAATAACTATCTTGAAGTGTATGCCCTACTTCAATTAAAAGGCAGCTGTAATGATGACAGACAACAGCATTTACAATGTGCCAGGCATTGATCTAAGTGTATTAGCATAAACTAATTCATTTAATTCTCAAAACAACCTACAAAGGAGGTGTTAATTATTATTATCCCCATTTTACAGGTGAGAGTAGACAAAGAGGTTAAGAATAATACCCATGATTACAGACTTAGTGGTAGAGCCAGGGTTTAAAACCCAGGAAGTCTAGCTCCTGCCTATATGGAGAGATGTGAGCCAGAGCAGGTGAAACAGAACAGGCTCATGAGCTCAAGGATGCATTTTTATGCCCAAGCTTCTCATTGATCTTGTTGCTTAGATGAGAGCTAAAGAATCATTCTGTTTCTCAGAGCTCACACACTGCCACACTCCTCACGGTTGAACTGCCCTTGCCCTTTGAATTGTTCAGTGTATCTGGAGAAATTACTCTGAGAAAATATGCTCTACTATCTCTCTCTCTTTCCTCCCTCACTTCCTCCCGAGCCATGGAAATAGGCTTCTTTCATAAGCAGAGAACTGGACTGAGTCTTCCATTAGAAATCTATGCAAAAATGGGCTAAAATCTCATGATATCTAGTTCTTCTTTACCATGTTCCTAACAGGCATCACTTTCCAGACCTGCTTTAAAATTAGCCTGAGTACTGGTTTGCCTTTGAAATAATTTGCTTAGAGGAGGAGGTGGTGGTGAGGGATATAAATGTTCTTTTCTCTAAAGATGCCTTGTTATCAGCCTAAAACATGAAATTTAAGTCTTTCCTGCCTTTAAGAATTATGATGTTGTAGGGAAAAAGAAATCCTAAGAGTTAAGGGCCAGTTCTATCACTCTGTAACAGTATGTCTTCAGCCAAGTCACTTAACTTTCTAAACCTTGATTTTATCATTTGTAAAATGGGAACCAATAATTGCTGCTCTACTACCTTTACAAGGTGGCTGTGCAGATCCAAGCAAGAACCCATATCCACTGGTTTGATGTCCATGGTGTCCAAACATCTATCTGTCTGTCCCTCCCTCCCTTCCTCCATCATCCTTCCATTACTTCAGTCATTCATTTATTCATTCAGCATGTATTGTTAGCTAAGTGAAAAGTACATGTATGTTTGGAAGTTGAGTGAAGAAAAGAGGCATCCCAGATTGGGAAAGGGCGCTGAAGGCAGAGAAAATGAGGTGATTAAGAGCACAGAGTGAGCGGAGATCTATAGCAACCCATGACCCCACATTCTAATATATTACATGCTATTCCAGTTCCTTTGAGGGCAATCACAGAATGTGGCACACACACAAAAAGAACTGCTTTTCAAGGATTCCTTAAAACAGAGTCATTTTTAGTTCACCCTGGCAGTACTCTCTAGTTAACATCTTCTACCTCACCTTCTCTCAGGCCTTTCTGTTAAAACATACAGTAACTGGTGAACAGAAGTGGGCAAGGCTTACAAGCCAGGCAGGACACTCAGACCCAGCCATTGGAAAAGATATCCATGGGGTGCTTTAAATATATGCCAGCTAAAGAGATAAACCTTAGGCATTACATATTGTATGTAAAGTGCAGGTTCTACATGGCCCAGAAAAAGATTTTTAAGGTAACTAATTGTGTACACCTTGATGTAAGGGACATCTATTAATCATATTTTGAATTTGTAAAGCGCTTCTACTTGTACTATTAGATTTATCTTTGAAGTATCCTGAAAAGGTAAAAGTATAAGAGAATAGGAAACGTTACTTCATTGGCTCTATTTTATAAATAAAGGAACAGAGATAGATTACACACATGTGGCAGATTACACAGTACAATTAGCATCTGAGCAAAAACTAGCCCTCAGGTTTCCTGGATTCCAGGGAAGAGCTCACTTCCCATCGGAGGCAATTACTGAGCATTCATCATCAGATTATGAAGGGCTTCTTCTATTCTGATAATATTGCTGATAATTCTAGAAATAACTCATTCATCCATGAGACAGGCAAGAAGGGGGCAGGGCACAACCATTAAAAGAATGACGCAGCCATTGAGGATAGGACATAAACTGCTTAGAACCAACCAGGTCCAAGATGGTGAGGGGAGAAGATTCTACTTCCAGTTGACCTTGAGCCTCATTATACGCTCATTACAATAAAATTAGCCTTACAGATAAGGAGTATCCATCAGGCATCTATGTTATGACACTTCCCATCCAGGCTAAGGACAAAAATCCCTCCTCCCCTCAGGAAACTGGAGCTGGGATGAAAATGAGGATATATGACCCCAAGTCCCTCCCTCCCCAGTGAATAGTCTGCCCTTTCATTCTTACACCTCATATAACCAGCTTGCCTAAGAAACTCAGCGCATCTACTCACCTCAGTCCACCCGCTCTTCCCTTGAGAGTGTCATACTGCTCAATAAATCCTTGCTCTGCTTTCTTGACCTCCTGTCTCTTTCTGAACTCTAACTGCGACATACAAGAACCTACTGTCCAGTACACGTGTTCATCTCACAACCCTTAACTGAGGAAAGGGAGTGGAAAGTGTCTAGAGATGGACAGTAATCAGAGGCCAGAGTCGCCATCACCTTGAAAGCCAAGTTTAATGTCAAGCCTTTATCCAGACAGCAATGGGAAATCCCTTAAAGAGTTCTATGCAGAACACTTCCTGAGCATTTAGCAGCATCACTCTGGGCTGCAGGGGGCTCAACAGGAATGGGCAAATCTTGGAGCAGGAAACCAGTCAGAACTACTGCGACAAAGTCCGTGAGACATGGTGGCGGCCGCGTAAGACAAAAAGTGAACGGATCCTATCCAAACGTGAGCCCAAGGTGCTATTCATTCCCAGAATACCACTGTTGAAAGATTTCTCCTAGGATGACTGCACATGTGTTTCCAGAAGAAGGCTGCTCCTTCTCCAGCCGCCCCTTGTTCCCCATGGGTCCCTGCCCCTGCAACATTCAGGAATGAGAGGGGAAGCACAAGGCCTGGGTCCTCGCAGTCTTCTTCACAGAGATCCACTGCCCCGATGCCTGGATTCCACAGCCCCGGCCGCTGAGGAGATTTGCACCACTTCACTACCTCGCCAGCAGCCTGCTGTTCTTAATAACGAGGCTTCGCCAGGCTCCTTACACTAAAGCCAGGCCTCTCGGTGCCCGCTGCGAGCGCTTTAAGATTTGATAAATCTCCACAGGTCTCCAGGCTCGGAAAACAACCTCTGTGACTGAACTGGGTACCACCGCGCGGTGGGCGGCTACTCACTCTCCCATAAGGCCTAGCGTGGCGGAGGGGGCAACCCCGCCCCCGCCGCCTCCCGCAGTCCTATTGGCCAGTGCTCCCGCCACTCAGCGGCGCGAGCGCTCCCAGGGCGGGGAGGCGGGCTCTCTGGGCGCCTCCCAGCCTTAGCGTTTCCTCAGCTCGTCCTTCCAGGTGATTCTCTCTACTTGGAATAAAAGTTCCAGTGCCAGCTGCCTTGTCGCGGCCTATAGCCGGCTTGCATAAACACTTTCTCTTTGGATTCTCACCCTGTGGTATAGACCCGGAGGGATAGTCCAGTTTTACAGGAGGTGAGAAGTAAGTGTCGCAGAGGTTGAGAGACTTTATATAGAACCACGTGCCGGAGATTTAAAACGGAATTTTAAGAGTGGTTCCAGACCCGTGTTTTCGGCTCCATATCATGGACTCAGTCGTTATACCAATCTGAACTTCTTTCTGCAACTGCGAAGTGAAGCAAATAATAGCCACTTTGTGGAACTGGTGTAAAGAATGCAAAAGGTAACAAGAAAAGAACCTGGTACGAGGACTGGCCTGTGTAGGCATCTAATGAACGGTACGTATGTAGCTACAACCCCCCACCCCCCAGGTCTTCTGACTCGTCTGGGCCTCTTTCTGCAGCACCTGTGATTCTCACAAGTCCAAGGAACGCAGGATGCTGCAGGGGCATATTCAGGAGCTCCAGTGAGTCCTTACGTAGGAGACATACAGCAGGGAAATAATACTCCTCTAAGGCAAATACTAATTATTTCTTCTTCTACTGCTAGTGCTACTGCCACTGCCACTGCTACCACTACTATTGGCACTACTACTACCACTAATAACATACTAATTTTTTGGTCAGCTTTTTGCCAGGCACTGTTCTAAGTGCTTTATATAGTTAAGTTATTTAATTTTCACAATGACCTGTGAGGCATATCCTATTATAATTCCCATTTTAAAGATGGGGAAGTTGAGGCACAGAGAAGTTAAATAACCTTCCCATGTTTAAAGAGGTAAAAATTGTTGGAGCTGAGATTCATACCCAGGCAGTCCAGCTCAGAAATCCACACACATTAATATTTGTGCTGTATACAAGAGCTCTCTTTGATAATGAATACTTTTATCACCATCTACAAGATGCCTTTGACTTTTTAAAATTGTCACAGGTTGGATTAAAAAAACTAGTACAGTGAGAGGAATCTTAACTTCTAAATTGTGGATGGACTACATTACTGATTATAAGAAACCCACGTGTGGGTGTTGTTTGGAATTGCGATTTAGCTGAGTGCTGTGGGCTGTCACACCCCTCACTGTCTCCGTGGACGTGCCCAACGTGGAAGAATGACCGAATGACATGATTAGAATGGAATGGAGCGGTCATCTGGTCATCTTATCTAACCACACAGATACCTGCCAAGAGAGGAATGCCTCACTTCCTCGTGATAGTTTCGAAGACAATTTCTGAGAAGGTGATGATATTATCCAATTACCTCACCATCACAGGGTGTACTGCAGTGACCACAGATCATGTCTGTGTCATTCAGCAGGTGTCACAGAACAAGGAAAAAGAAAGATGGGGAAGAAGGTGGGAGCTGGTAGACCTGAAGGAAGCACAGACTCAAACGGAAGGTTAAACACTGTGATGTGGGAGCAGGGATGTATTTGCCTGGCAAACACAAAGGGACAATATCTACAGGGGAAAACTGGAGGCAGTTCCCCCTGGGAGCTAGGTCAGAGTTCCTGCTAAAGGACTTTGGCTCTATAGCTCTGCTGGCCTTGAACTATGCAAGCACGCTTCCATACACAGCTTTTGTTTGTCCAGAGCAGTCCTGACTCTTGGCTAAGTAAAATACCCAGGTGCTTGAGTTTCACCCCTCTCTTCTGCTTTCTCTTCTTCCACCTTTCCAAGTAAGCCTGGGAAACATGTAATGTGAGGAGGAAGTGGGGATAGTGCTGGGGATTAGGTCCCAAGTGCTCCGTGAACACCCCAAGATGATATTTTGAGTGCAGAGAAGATACAGCTTCCATCAAAGAGGGAAATCTAGGGCAATTCTGGTAGAGAAATATTGGTTGTGAGACTCTAGTGGTGAACATACAGACAGACAGGAGATGAGGCAAGAGGCTGGACTCAGTGACACCACTTGCTTGGGAAATGGAGTAGAGCGTAGTACCAGCAGTCAAGTCTCAGGCAGGGGCTGTGGATTAGACAGTTCAGAGGACAGCTTAGTTCTGTGGGTGTTGACCACATGGCACAGGAGCAGGGCAGTGAAGTTAAAGGCACAGGGACAAATGAAAGGTGTGACTCACTCCAGAAAGAAAGGGGCTTCACCAAACCATTATCCCTCAAGCCCCTCCATCCCAATCTCTGGAGATTCTCTTTGTGATACGAGTAATATCCACTGTGCTGCTTAGTATTCATTCAGAGACATTTATTATACATCCACTTTGTGTTATGCTTTTGCTAATTGGCTATAAATGCTAACCTTTCATAAACTATCCTAAAAAAAGGTTACTTCTGCACAGCACTGCAAACATTTATGATCTCAGGGAGACTGGAAGAGGCAGTGGGCTTGGCAGACACTCCTGAATAGCTTTGGAGACATAGCCTAGGGAAAAGACCCAGAATGGGTTAAGGAAAATAGCCCTCTCTTTTGGAATTTGAAACTTTTAAATATAGACTTTGATATTCACCTTGGCACCATCATTAATGAACAGATTTGCTAAGTATTATTTGGAGTCATGTGAAGTCCCAATATTCAACTGTTTTCAATGCACAAAAATGATAACTTCTTATGGCTGAATCTTACAGAATGCTGAGAAATACAAGATATGCTAAGGGATATTTAACTTACTTGATTGCAGGGAAAAAAAACTGAGGGACTTGGTAGGGGGGTGTCTAGGTCTTTGTAGGAGTGAGTATCACTAATTGTAAACAGTCCATTAAAATAGTCTTGCACTATCTCTATTTAAAAACACTAATTTTTTTCTTTTACACGTTTATTATAACAACAACAAAAATCACTGAGCATCTCCTACATCTCAGTCACTGTTCTGAAGAAAGAATGAAATGATAGTCTCTGCCCTGCAGGCACACAGAACAGGAGGAAAGGAGTAAGGATGGTGCAGTAGATGGTGTTATGGGGATGCGTCCTGGGAGAACAGCAGAGGAGCACAGAGAAGGAGCAGTGAGGTTGCTGGGGAGGGAAAGAGTGGAGCAGAGGAGGGAAGGATCAGTGTGATCTTAAAGGTTTTGGTGTGGGAGAGATAAATAATTAACTAAATGGTTAAGATAGGAAAGAACATTCCAGACAGAACTGGGGATGGAGGACCACGTGATTTAAAGAAACAAGTGGTTATTAGAGTGAATTAAAATTTATTAAATCTACTAAAAGTCATTTCTCAAAGGGCTTTAAAAGCATCTCAAAGTAAGCGAGTATGTTAAGTACATTATATTCATGTTCATATACCCAATGTTGAGTCTAGGATAGTGCCTAGCATATAGTAGGTCCTCAGGAGATGTTGAACAAAACTGACCAATAAAAAAGCCTGAAATTGAAATTTAGCCCATATTCAAAAGCACTTTTCTTCTCCCCTATTCTTCTTATTCCAAATTAATGACATTTCAGTGTGTTGCTTGAAATGTTATATGAGAAAACACGCACTTCAGCCTATCTCTGAAAAGAGATGTAGTTATGTAACCTGTTAATCTGTGCGTATAAGTAGATGTCAAAAGAATGTCTTGCCTTGGAAACTTTTTCAGTTCCTAATTTGAATATTTATTATATACTCTCTATAGGCAAGGTGATATGCCAGGGCCAGGAACTTAGTGATGAATAAGACAGATATAGCCCCTGCCTTCAAAGAACTTAATATCTAATAGATAAAAGTCATTGAACAAATATTTTCTAGTAATAATTAGGATAAATAAAGTGGGAAAACAACATACAGATGCCATGAGGACATGTAACCAGGGGCCTAGCCTTGTCTGATGAGGATTGGAAGGGTACTCAGTATGAGTTTCTCTAAGGAACACACATTTAAGCTGAAATCACATGAAGGGGAAGGAAGAGCATTCCAAGCAGAGGGACCAGCACATGTGAGGACCATGAAGAAGGGGAGGCTGGCCTTCTAACAGATGTGACTACATGACTGTATCTGTAAGTTGATAAAAACGTCTCATGTGATCCTTCTAAAGAGTAATTGATTTATCTGCCATTTGAATCTGGAAGACCCTTAGTTCATGAGGAAGAAAACCACTTCATTCATTTATTCATCTCATATTAAGTAATTGGCATGTGCCTGGTACTGGAAATTAAAGAGAGAAAAACCTGAATCTCTAGAAATTCAGTCTTGTGAGGGAACAGATGAGCTAACACATCGTTAAAACGTAATGTGGTTGTTTCTGAGGTAGAGGTGGAAACTGCAGGGCAGAAAACTGTGGTCATGTTTGCACAGGCGAATCAGACAGGGCTTTCAGATGAAGTAGATCCTGAAGGATGAGCACATTCCAGGAGGCAAGAGTGGCATGGGAGGAGAAGACATGACGTGCTCTGGGAATGAGTCATACACAAGACTGCTGGGAATGAGAAGGAAACGTAAAAGGAGGTGAAGGTAGAAAGGTGGACAAGGGTTAGGTCTTAAAGCATCTTGGAAAGAACTTTTTATTTTATCTGGTAGTCAATGGGGAAATTTTTGAATAAGGAATGAACATCATTGGTGGATTGGAATAGTTGAGAATAGAGGTGGGAGACCAGTAAGGCAGCAGTTGTCAATCAGGAGTCCAGGAAGAGATAAAGGCATAGACCCTCTACCAGAGCCGTGATCAGGACCAGAGAGGAGGCAACAGAAGTGGGGTGCACAAGAGATACAACTGATGGGCCTTGAGAATGACTGGAGGTGGGTGCAGGAGAATAAGAGAGATGGAGGAATCTAGATCCACTCCAAGGCTTATAACTCAGGAATTAGGTGATAGGAGGCATTCAGAGAGATGAGGACACTCCTTCTCTTTCAGCCTCCAGCACTTAATTACCAACAGAGGTGACTTATGAATAAGATATTGGGGTTCTTGAATCACCAATTTTTTTTTTGGTTTATAGGATTTTAGGTACCTTTAGGATTTTACATAGAGATTTTGCAAAGAGAACTCTGCAAAAACAAAAAAACAGTCTCAAGAAAAATACAGTACGTATTAAGTCCCAATCTCTCAAACACCTCCTCCTACCTGACTCCCCCTAATTGTGTAGCTGAAGCAATACTACCCGCCATGCATTATGCCATTACCATCTATAGCCAAGTAACTACATAATCACCAGAGGGCAATGAAAATGTTCATGAAGGCACAGAGTAGTAATTATTTCCCCATTAGCACCAGCCACACTAATATCAGCCCAGAACAATTAACATCCCTAACCTCACAGTTAGGCCATAACCTCCTCATGTCTTGGGGGAGTAGACTGATGAATGGATCAGGAGGGATAAACAACGACAAGGCGGCCTTGCATGAGACCTCTGCATCCTGACCGTGTCTGTGGGAGATCAGCCATGCCATCAGGTGGAAAGGCAGTGGGAGAACTCTGTTTGATGGCCACTAATCTAGCCATTCCCCAGGCAGAAACCATCTAATTAGCCGCCCTTTCTTTGGGCCCCCAGGAAGTGAGCATTTGAATGGGAGAAACCGTACAGCAGTAAAAACACAGCAGGCAGAGTCCTTTGCATTTATATCTCTTTATTCTGTCCATCACTAGGCAACCATTCTTTGTGCTTAAAACTACGTATCCTTCTACATTGTAACACCTTATTCTCTGGAGTAACTGCTCTGGTTTGCAGCATACTAGCGGATATCCATGCTATTTATTTCTGTTTAGGTTGATCACAAGGAGGACCAAGCAGATGTGAACCTCTAGCCTAAGTTAGGAGCCTCTTCTCTGTTTTCTCATAGCATCATATTATAGCGTGGATCACAAACTCCATTGCAATTGCCTGTTTGTCCGTTTCTCCCTCCTGACTATGACTTCCTGGAGGGTAGTTACTGTATTGTATCTATGTAGCCACATCCCCAACACTTAACACAGTATGTAGCTAAATGGACAATAGTCCATAATTGTTGGATGGGTAAGTGAGTGACTGTTTTCCTTGAAATTCAAACTTTGGTGATTGAAAATGTGATTATTTGGTTTAACAAACAGGCAAGGCCAATTGGATAGACTTGGCCAGGAAGAATGAGGCAAAATGTAAGATAAAGAGGACTCGATGCAGCAGCCTGGAGAGATCGGGTAGGGATGAGCCCAGTGCCAGCCACAGGGGCCAGGCCATATCATCTTCTGGCTGGGAACATCATGTGCCAGAGACCCACCCAGAGATCTGAATAGCAGAATCAAATGAACAAAATGGCTCATCACTGCCCAGGCAGAAAAGGTGAGTACTCTCCAAGTAAACATTTATTTATGTCTTAAGTTGGGTTCCTGAGAAGTAGAGCCTGAGACAAGAACTATCGCCCAAGTGATTTTTTTTTTTTTAAGTGAGGGCATGCTATCAGTAGAAAGGAAGTGAGAGGAGCAGAATAGGGCAGGAAATACGCCTGGATGTGGGCTCAGCTGGAGACTAGCTGCAATTTCATCACCATGAGCCTTGGGGTTGGTCCCACCTGAAGGCAAGGAGGATAACTCTTTGTCTCTATGGGCTAGTCATTGGCTGCGGGCTTTCCCTACAGGGCAGGGCACAAAACCATGAGAAAAGTTCATCTTGAATTCATCTGTCCAGAATTTTGCAATTTAAAAAAATCTATAATTTTTACACACATGTAAGGATATACACATGTTTTACACTATAGCTTTGGTTTTTATATTTTGACCTGTAAATGGGTGGGAGAGACCGTATCTTTTCATGTTAGGACCTCTAAAGGTATTCATCCAGCTCTGTATGTCTGCAAGTAGAATACATGACTTCTATGAGGTCGGAGGCCAAGTCTTGGTTTCTTTGTGACCCAATAGTGCTTAACAGAGAATCATGTATACAGGAGGTGCTGGATCAATCTATTTATTTTCCTTTTGTTTTTCCCTCCAGAATATGTTGCCTTTGGGAAATGGGAAACAGGCTCAGAGAAATGTAGGTTAGATGGTTTGTTTTTAGGCAAACTGATTTACCATCTCCAAGGTACTACTTCCTCAGTATAGTTGGGGGTTTCTGATCTGAAAAGCATTCCAGAGACCAGCCCTTCTCTTGTTTCTCTGTCAGTTGGTAGGGAGCTGGGGGTCCAGATGACTGATGTGCATCAGGCTTTGCAAGCACTTTAAGAAGATTGGTTTTCACAGCAGCACATGAGAAGGCTGCCCCAAGCCAGCAACAAGCATTGTTACTAGTAGGCAGGATTACAAGGGACTTTTGCTGAGACTCAGAGTCTAGACTCTTTTTTTGGACACAATCTGGAATAGCTGTGTGATGTGTAAACAGCAGGCATCCAATAAATCTTTGGTGATAGGTTGGCTGACTCTTGACCCCTGGATTATTTACTCTCTTGGTGGAGAAAGTGGGGACAGGTCCAGGTTCAGAGCAGAGCTCTTTTCAAGGCCACTTAGAAAGCACTTTCATTTATCACCTTTCACAGAAGTGATCTGGGAACAACCATGGCAATTACCCCAGAGGCATGTATTTGTGTGTGTGCAGTCCGATGATGTTGAGTCATCAGAGTTACTCCAAGCAAACGGGCAATACTCCGGAGGACAGATGTTCACCCTGAGCCCAGGGTTGGCCGAGTTCAGCACCAGGTAGGAGCTGCGTAGCGCTATGAACACTTGGCCTGAACCTTTCTTTGGCCACTGAATAATATTCAGACTCTTTCTTGGAACACACCCTGGAATTGTGATGTGAAGTGTAAACAGCAGGTGTTCAATAGCTTTGTGTTCATAGGCCGGCTGAGACTTGACCCCTGGTTTATAAACACTCTTGATAAAGTAGGGAAAGAGCCAGGTCCTCACATAAATAACTCTTAACTTCAGACGAGAGTTTATCAACTTGAAAGGAGAAAATATAAATTAATTATTTAGATCATAAAGGAAGGGCTTCAAGTTGAGGCCAACCCATGACATGAAACTCCCATTAGCCTGAGTGTGTACCCAGGGATCTCTCGTCCCCCAACAAGGACAGAAAATATGCACCCTAACAATTCAGAAATAGAGGCCAGATTTCGGGGCCCAGGAAAAATGTGGGGAATGACTTCCATAATAAGCAGATTAATAGAATCAAATTATAAAACAGCTGTGTGTAATCATGCCCCAAAGGCACTGAAAAGAGAAAAAAAAAGAACTGTGAGGGTGGACGAGACCCCATCTCATGCGTCTCTGAAAGCTGCCCTTCCAGGCCAACTAATTCTGCTGCTGCCTCACTGGTCTCTGCTTCCTGCCTTTCCTCCTCCCATCCACCATCCCCCCCCAACACACACTCACACGCTGGCCAGAGTGAGTCTCTTCATGTCCTGTCCCCACGTAAAGCCTTTGATGGAAAAGCCCACATCCTTCACAGAATACTCAGAAGCCTCCAGAACTAGCCCCAGCCTCTCTCCCGCCACACCCATCACTCTGCCTCCCTCCATGTACTGTTTGGCAGCACAGAACTGTTTCACGTTCCTTTCACTGCCCCTTGCCCTCCCAGCTTCCAGGCCAGAAGTGCCCTCAGCAAGCCTTCCAGGTCCATGCAAATCTGGGTCCCATCTCCTCAAGATAAGTCCATCCGTCTTTCCTCGACGCTTCCCCGGTACTTCCTACCCTCTATGTACCGCCGGACTCTAATTATTTATCTAGTAAATTCCTACTTTCATTCATTCTCTCCAGAGTACGAACTCCTCAAAGCCATGGGCAGTGGTTTATCCTTTCCTTTCCACTCTCTGTGCCTCATTTGGTACTTGTTACTCAGTAGGTCCTCAGTGCGTAGAGTTGAACAAATGAATTAAGGAATAATGTAAGCAACTGAGACCTCCAGGCCTGATGTCCAGCTCACACCAGGTATTTCTCTCCAGCTTTCTGCACATGACTGCTGCTCTGAGAATCGGTGCTGATTACTATGTCCGCTTCACACCACTGCCTCGTATTTCCATATATTCTGTGTATTCATGGCACCTTCCATCTATAATCTGTGCTCCTGTTGTGGGAAATAAGCTTCTCAAAGACTGTAGAACATCCAGCACCAAGCAATGAATAGGGGTTGGCTAATGGGTACTATTTAATTACATCCATGATTTATCATATTTTCCTGCCATTCAGTTCTGTGCCTTGAAAAAAGAGATCATGACACACAGGGTCCAAGGTCTGTCTGAATTCCAGGGAAATCCACTTGTTAATGGGGTTGGGACCTGGATCCACCCACTGTCTTCCTGAAATTATTCTTCATCCACTGGTGGCTCATGGCCCCCAGACACACAAAGACCCCACTTTTGGGCCTTGATTGGGGCTTAGATTATAAACAGGGGCTGACAAGTGACCTCCTGGAGGTCAGGTGCAGCCTCAGGCCAAGAGAGAAGCCTCATGGAGGGGGGCAGGGAGGTCCTGCTCTTCAGAACAGAATCCTGCCCTAACTGAGGCATAATTTGGCTTAAATCAACGTTTTGAACAAACAACGACAAATGAACGAGAGCTTTTTATTATTACTGTAGCTCCATGAGCAAGATGATCTAAGCAATTAGAGGATGGTTTTTATCTACAGTCAAAAGGGGAGAAGTGTCAGAGTGAGGCCAGCAGAAGCAGTGACACGGTGGATAATTTATTAGATGTTGAGTGGCTGTTTTTCTCTCTTTAGGCCTTTGTGAGAGAAACATCCAAATGCCACGAGTACATCCTCAGGGAGCCTCAGGGTGGCAAGAGCCCAGCTGTGGGAACAGAATTGCCTTTTATCTGCTCTGCTTTGGGCTCTATCAAATCCCTTGGCCTCCAAGGCACTCACCATGCAGAAGTGCTGTGGTGTTCCAGCACCAGGCCCGTTTCTGTGGGCACCTCTGGGGGCCCAAGGGCCTGAGCGACGGCAGAGGCTCCCAGCCCATCCTTCCTCCCAGGCCTCAGAGCCTGTGCGCACCGCCCTTCTGGTAAGCCCTGCTCTGGCTTCCTGCTGAGTTCTCTGGGGGCTCCAGCCTCGTCTCTTTTATTCCAACTGATTTTTTCTGGGCTCTATGCCTACGGGAGACCTGCAAGTTTAATAATAAATAAGTAGTCATGGTAAATATGAATTTTGTCCTTTTAGGAGAGAGTGGTGGGGCATAAAAGTTTTTATGGGACGCTGAACATCTGCTAGTCCGTCTGTCCATCTATCCATCCAACCTTCCAGAAAAGGTCTATTGTTCTCAGTCTGCTCAAAGAACAGGGAGATTTTGCCCTGAGGTAGCTCACAGCAGAGAGGAATACAGACCAGAAACCACATGAGCACCATGAGGTGCTTAGAAAATCAGAGATCATAGCCCTCTCCCATCAGCTAGGAGGCCCTAAGTAGGCATGGGGATACTCACTCACTCCCCAAAAAGCAACAGCTTATATGTGGGGTTTCATCTTCCCAGGAAGATTTAATTAAGTGAAACCCACTCTTGTCAGTGGTTGGTCGTATAGAAGACACTCTAAAGCCTTTGGTGACCAGCAAAAGCTGGTGGTTATCAGAGACATTCAGGGCTCTCTATCTTGTGTGTGTTATCTTTCAACAAGGCCTCTGCCTTCCCTAAACCACCACCTTTTTCACCCTTCTACACACACACACACACACACACACCCCTTCCTTTTGCCCCAACCATACCCAGATACTGCAGCTCTCTGACACAATAGGTTCTTTCATACCTTTGTCCATATGTTCAGTCTTCCAGGGTCTTGTCTGCCTGGTGAAATGTCCTGGGTAGCTTCAGAACCCACATACATGGACACCTCTCCAGAATCTCCTGGATAGTGTCTACCATCTCATCACTGTGCCCTGTCCACATCCTCCTTCCACCAGCACTCTGGTGTGTGTGATTGACTAGCGAGTGTGCACAGGGAGCACTCACTCATCCTTGCACCCTCAGGACCCAGAAGGAAAGCCATGAAACATGCTGAAAAGGAATCAGTGTTTAGTATTCAGGCATATTCTTGTTAAAATACTCTTCTTTGTATCTCTCTCATATTCATTCATTCCTTAATTCAATTTCACATGTCTACTGAGTGCCTACCATGTGCCAGGCATTAGGTTCAACCCAACTGTCATGGTCTCTTCCTTTAAGAATCTTCGAAGTATTCTTAAATTAACTAACCTCAGGGCTCTTGCACATAGTGTATGCTCAAGTCTTGAAGTGAGTTGGAGGGAAAAACACCGTCTTATATTGACACAAGTGATTTAATTTTGTTACTAAGCCTTTTAAAGTCCTTTGGTCAAGACTTCTCGTGGTTGAGTATGTAGGTTCCCACTCATTCCCACTCCAGGGGACCGTAGGAGGCAACATGGTTCTAAATCTGAGCTGTGTGTTTTCTCTGGAGCTAGCACATGCATTCACCAGCTCCTGATGCCATTTTGAAGCAGAGTTAGGTGACAGATGGCGTCAGTGCCACTCAGAGGATTGTAGGTGGCACACAGCCACTCCTACACATTACTATTACTTTGTGGACTCATTTTCCTCCTTTCCCTTCTTTGTCGTTCCCATTTGCTCTCTGTCACTTTCTCTCCCCTTTCCTTCTTTCTTTTATTTATTTTTACTTTTTATGCAATTTTAAATGTTACTTTCCATTTACCATTATTACAGGATGTTAGATACATTCCCCGTGTTGTACATTGCATCCCTGTAGCTTATCTGATGACCTTACCGTCCCATACATACATACCTTTAGGCATTGCTTAGCATCTGACACTTGGCACTGGAAAGGCTTACTTCCCTTCATTCCCAAGCTAGGTTAAACCCAGACTCCTGAATGTGGCCCAGGTGGGAGTGGGGCATGAGGTGAGAGGGACAGAATGGTCCAGGCTCGGTTCCTTAGGCTGTTGATGACTCCGTTCCACACCGGACCCCCTGAGGTGAGCGAGCTCAACCAGAAGCTCCGCCTGGGCCACAAACTAGGAAAGGGACAGTATTGCTCTGTCTGGTTTAAGCAAAAGAACTTGAAAGATACACTCGGCTTTGTACAGGTCAGTCAAAGCCCTGGAAATGGAGCCTGGGCTTTCTGCTTGGGCTTTCACGCTGTTGCAAGGCCAGGCCGCAGGAACAGAAAGGCGACGCTTGCCTTATACCCAGCGCACACAGAAAAAAGCCCCTTTATCCCAGGGTCAGCGTCTCCAAACCCCACCAAGGGTACTGTGAATCTTGTCTGGCCCTGATTTACTGGAAGAGAAGGGGAAAAGAAACAGCAGGCCGTAAATGTCAAGATGAGGAGGAGGGTAGCCTGCCCAGAAAGGGAGCGGACAGTGTTCTCTGGGGTGTAGCACGTGACTGGGATCCTCCGGCCTGGAGGGACCAGCAGCCAATTCAAGTGGGAAGTGTTGGGAATGCAAAGTCGGCTGTAGACTCAGCACATTAAAAATGTCAAGAACAAGGCAGGGACGAACGCAAGGGAAAGAGTGCCTTCTGTTTTGTGGGAGGCAGGTTACAAAACGTTAGAAGCACACGTTTGCTTGCATGTGTCTACTGAGTTGCACGTCCAGTCTGCTGTCTGCTGGAACCCAGGAAGACTGATGGGAAAGGGACATCCAGGCACCCACTCCCACTTTGGGGAGTCCTGTGCTCCCGAGAGTCTGTGGCTGCATTAAGAGGAATTTGGAGAACAAGACGATGCAGGTCTGCCCGATGAAAGTGAACATCTGTAGCGCCACCACTGGGCCTGGAAGGAAGTGAAGGAATTGAGGCTACACCTGCTCAGGGTCCATGTCGTTGGTAACTCAGAAGATAAAACAGCAAGAAAACAAGCCTACCTCAACCTGGTATCGTCTTTGAAGACACTGAGCTCAGTTCTCTATTTCTTACAAGCAGCCCTGATACAGGGGCTCTCCTGGACATACAGGAAAAGAGATTCTTCCAATCCAAAGAGCTCTATCATAATTTTTACCAGAGCCACAGGCTTCCTGTCTGATGTCTGAAAACGACTGGCGTTTGATGTTTTGCTTACTCCGTGCTGAAGTCCAGCATGGGGTAATGGAAAAACAGGAGAGATGTCAGGAGCCGGAGGTTTCTTGTCGCATATTCACCAGTAATTTACTTAGTTGACTCTCTAAGGAAGTTCACTAAACTTTCTGAAACTTAGTTTCCCCATTGGTAAAGTCAGAATAATAACACCTGCCCTGTTTTCCTCCAGGAGTTGTGGTGGGACTCAAAGGAGCCGATTTATGGACCTGGAAGCACCTTCCAATCGAAGGTTGCTTGGATGCAGGCTAAGCCTGATTACTTAGCTTTAGTCCCTGAGGCAGGAGTCTTGCTGGCTGACCTCTCAAAGCCTCCATTCCCCTCCCCCACAAGGGCAGTTCTTTGTTCTTGGAGGACAGAATGTCCACTGGTCTAGAGGGTCCAGTTTACAGAAGGCCCAGGCAGATCAAGTCCAGGACTCAGTCACTCCCCTGTCTGGGGACAGGCCTGGCAGGCTTGCTTGCTGCCTGGGGGCCCTTCCTATCCCTGAGTTTAGTTCTGTGTCCAACAGCAAATTCCTGAATCACTGCAGATGGGGCAACACAACCTCCTCAGAACATGAACAGGGACCGGTGAGAACGCCAGCTACTGTGCTTGGTGCGTGTCACTAAGTCCAACACGATGACAACAGAGAAGCAAGTGTCAGTAGGACCCGACCCCCCTCCAGCTAAACCTGGGAGTGCTTGTCAGTTGCTTAGGGAGGGCCGCCCCAAGGGATGAACTCCACACCCAAGGGCTGGAAAAATCAACTATTCCAGAACAGGTCTCAAGGTTTATCGCACAAATACTGGGGCCAAGGTTCAGATCTGTAACAAGGGTAACAGCGCACATTGTACTGTTCAGTGGAGGGCCCAGCCAGGGTCCTTGGGGAGTAATGGTATGTGGGGGTTGCTGAGCACTTCTACCCCAGCTCTGAAAGAAAACTCTTATTGTCATCTGGTTAAAAACGATGAAAGCGGAGGACTCCTTGTGACAGAAGCTTGTTGTTGGGGTGGGGGTGGGAGACTTGAGGGAGACTCTGAACAGCTCCCAGAATAAATTCCCATGTAAATCCACGTAACGAATGCTAGTGCAGAGAAGCTACTGCTCCTTCTCTTTTTAAAGCCGAATAATATCCTTCTGCCGGAACAAAGTTGTTCTTGGCACTTGGAAATAAATGTGAGGAGGAAATCAAAACACGACGCCTGAGAAAGGAATCCATAAGAAATCTGAAGGCAGGGGCATGATGAGAAATAACAAAGAAAGATGAGTTGGTGGCGGGAACAAAGATTAGCTGTAACAAAGGAGATGGCGCTCTGGCTGGTTGAATGGGGATCAGGGGCGGCCAGCTCTCGGAAGCGCAGCTGGGTCAGCAAGCGGCAGACACACTCATGCCCTTCCTGCCCTTCCTGCCCTTCGCCTCCACTCTCAGGGCTCAGAATCAGGTCTCTGCCCAGCCACCTGGCAGCCCCAGGTCAGGCTTCTGGAAGCTGAGGCCCTGGCATCTGCTGTCTCCTTGTAACAGTTCCAGAGGGACACTCCACACTCAAGTCAGTGAGGCATCTTCATGAAATGCAAAAGATCAACACAGAGAGGAGTGAAATCTGGTAAAGAAAGCGCTCTCTTTCCTCCACCTTCAGTTACACCAGAATTACCTCTGCGGACTTTGGCAAGTTTGACAAATGGCAGATGAATTTGGAAGAATTTCTTTGCTGGCAAAGAGAAGTCGATGACTGGGCACAAACATGCCACCATAGTTCTTTGTACAGTGGAACTCTGGATGGCAGCCAGAAACGCCAGATTCCTTTCAACTCTTTTTTTTTTTTTTTTTTTTTTAAATTGAAGTACCGTTGATTTACAATGCCATGTTTGTTTCGGGTATACAGCAAAGTGATTCAACTTTTTCCCATCTAATCCCCTGGTGCCCCTGTGCATACTCCTCACGTTGATAGCATTTGGGTAAAGAAGAAGTTCTCTTCCATGGCAAGAACAAATTCATCACCAACACCGTGCATTCCAGCTAAAGGCATCACTGTGTCCACATGAGTCACCAGGCAGAGACGGCTACACTTGCCCAACTCAGAAACCCTTGACTCATCGAGCACTCATATAGACTAATGCCCGCTGGGTATGCAAGCACCTTCTTCAAGTGGCTCCAAGCAGTTTACGAGCTGCTGGCTCATTCTTCATCCTGTCGCTTGGAGGGAGAACACGAGTGGGGACAGAGAAGGGTAGACATGATCATCTGCATTTTATGTGGGAAAACTGAGGCTCAAACCAGCCCTGAAGTGAAATGCATAGACATTGATGAGTCAGACACTTCCCATGGAAGAGCCAGCATGAGCTGTTCTGAATCCTAAGTGGACTATTTTCTTGCCCAGCAATTTCATGCAGCTGTTCTAACAGCCTCCAGGCAGAGGAGCCAAAATGTAAGCTCACTGGATTTTAGGTTTATAACCAAATTCGCACCCCTCGCTCCATCTCTGATTCTTGCTCCATCTCAGTTCTATTGACCCTCTCTTTGCCTCTCAACCACCCGCCATTCCTGATCTGCTGCCAGTTCTGATGGGCACTTCGTTCCTGACATTTACTGCGTCCTTGACTGTTACCCGATCCCCGATATCTCTCCCATTTTGAATCTCTGCCACACCTTTACCTTACCTTCCCTGATTCACACACCTTGATGTTCAGAGGTAGGATTGGCAATTGGGCAAACTGGGGGGCTGGTGTGAAACTCACAGATGGAGTAAAAAAGGCCCATTTTACTCATCATTTATTTAAAATTACTTTTTATTGAAGTATAATTGATTTACAATGTTACATTAATTTTAGGTGTACAACATAGTGATTTACTATTTTTATGGATTATACTCTTTATAAAATACTAGCTACATTCCCTGTGCTGAAAAACTAAACATTTATCGGCTGAATTTTTAGGCCTAATCAAAATATCCTTGCATCATAATAGCTGCAGAAAAAAAGCTACTCTGTTAAAATAGCCATGGCCAAAGAACTGAGGCTCTGGACGTCACCTGCTTCTGGCACCTGACTTTGGTCCTCTTCTGTGCAGCTTGGCTTTCTGTTCCGCTGTGTACCGGGTGTGGTTAATCAGAAGAGGAACCAGCACCAGGGCCGCTTTTAATCCTGTTGTTCCCAGTAAGAACTATGTAGGTGTCACAGATGAAACTCATCCAGAACAGGATGCTAATGGCATGGCCACGTGTTTCCACCTCCCTGTGAGGCAGCCTGGCTGGCATCAGTCCTCTCCCCAACCTTCTTCCTGCCCTCTTCCACCCATGAGT
Organism: Camelus ferus; assembly: GCF_009834535.1. Taxonomy (NCBI): domain Eukaryota; kingdom Metazoa; phylum Chordata; class Mammalia; order Artiodactyla; family Camelidae; genus Camelus; species Camelus ferus. The sequence goes on from NC_045709.1 coordinate 5,833,889, forward strand.
GCTTGTTGGGTCAGAAATACAACTGTTTGATGCTGCCAGCCAGCCAGATGATGCTGGAAAAAAAAAAAGAAAGAAAAAGCAAAAGCAGGTTTCTAAATTAAGCACAAGGCTCATTTATAAAAATAAAGAGCCACAGCCTAGCAACATGCTCACAGCTCAGCTTCCCTCCACGATGAAACCTCTGTGGCTGCAGCCAGGGATGACACGGTCTTGTGGGGGCCCCAGGCCCTGCCCCTCTCCATACGCAGTACTCATCTGGAAGGTGCTGGCGGTGGCCCTTTGAGGGCCAAGCCCAACCAGGGGCCAGGGTCCCAAGGAGCAGAGAGGACCCAGAGCTTCCAAAATGTAATGAGGTCTCTGAACAGACTCCTGGCAGTAATGAACACACCTGAAACAATGGCGGATGAAGTTCCTTGAACTGCTATACAGAAGCAGAAGCTGCCCCTTGAGATTGAGGCTCCTATGTTCACCACTGAATGTGCAGCACCCAGCTTAGCACGTGGCACACACTGGGCACTCGTCACTGGGTAAAGGAAGACTAGATGGAGGTGTGACTGGATGGCTGCATGGATGCTACTGTCCCAGCATTGCTGCTCCCCAAACTTTCCACCCTAAATGGCGTGAACCCCAGAATCTGAAGAGAGACATAATCTCCTGATTACAACATGCACCAAAGAGGCAGTGTTCCCTGGGGGTGGTTGTTTAAATTTGAGCCAGCTGCTGGGATGAGCACCTGGGGAGCAATTAGAGGTGCAGGGGGCATGGCCATCACGCAAGGGCAGGGGCAGAGGGTTTGGAATGTGCCCTTGATAACAATTGTCAGCGCTACTGAATCTTCTCTTATTCTTTAAGCAGCATCAGCACCAAAGGTGCAATATTGCTAAACAGAGAAGCTACCAAAATAATAAATATTTGTTTCTGCTCTTAGTCCTTTTGGGACACAGAAAGGAGAGCTCATAATGCCCTCGGAGGTTCCACAGGCTAGACACATCAGAAATGGACCACAGTCTGGAAGATTTAATCCCATTACCACCCCTCCCAAGTCATGAGATGATTAAGTACAGCTGGGATGATCCTGACACAGTCTTCCAAATACTGAAAATTAGGTAGTCCTCTGAATCCCGTGAGGACTTTAGCGAGGGTGCAGGGGACAACCTTGACTCTTGGGAGCAGTCGCTTCTGCATGCTCCCTAGTGACCAGAGAGCGACAGAAGATAGCGTGTCAAAGTTATAAATCTCCATTTCACAGCAGAGGCCTTGGGTTTAAAAGATCAGGGAAATTGGCCCACGATTCAGAAATCTGTCTTCAAACATCTTTGTCTGGCCTGGCTAGAAACAGTAAGACCACATCCATGTCAGCAAGAAAAAGGTTCTTAATTAAATTCAGATGTACGAGAAAACATTCCAGGTCTACTTGTGGAATAATAACCTATAGAGGATAAGCAGTCTGAACAGCAGCAAAAGTGCACACTAGCATCCGGCCTCACATGACAGCACACAGCAGAGAAGCATGAGTCCCTGCAGACTCCTAGATCGTTTCGATTCCACAGCCTCCCAGAGCACCAAAGCTGTGGTCCTGGAACATTCCAGAAGAGGGACTCCGGGAGTGTCTAGGTTGGAGATGTTACCACAAGGACATAGCCCCAGTGGAGAGTATGCAAACTGACTGGTCAGGCTACCCCCAAATCTAATGCATCTGTTTGGTGACCCACCGATCATGGCATTCACAGGCACAGGCCTCTGCTCAGCCTGCAAGGGCACTATGTCCCAGGGGTCCCCAGCTCCATGTCCAGGGCTTCTGCTTCTGAGATGGCTGCTCATTGATAGGACCCCACTGACTCCCATTCCCTGTAAGTGTTACAGAGATTCATGGGAACCAAAGCGGGGACTCAGCTCTGTGACCTTAACTGCTTGTGAACTCAGTTTCCTCATCTGTAAAATGGGAGATTAGACATTCTACTGTCTGCCCCCAAGATTGTGTGAGGATCAGACACAACACTATTGTGTTCAAATGCTTCTCAATCTGCAAGCTGTTATTCTATGTGAAAATATGTTCTAACCTGTGAAAGTCCATCATGAGAAGTTCACTTCTGGTGGGCGGAGTGAGACCTCCTATGTCACAAACCTTCATGGTGCTGCCTGGTTCTCAGTGTCCTAGGGCCTGATCCATCCTAGTCATAATCCTAACTTTTTATAGAGACCTCTGGCCTACCCTCTTGAATTCACACACCAAAGACTTCTAACATTTTTGTGTGTGTGTATCTGTGTGTGTTTGTAACTACTTCTCTCCTCTTACAGTCCTCCAAGAAGTGCTAGAATTCTGGAATGCATGAGGCACCTTAGGGGCTCACTTAGCCCACCCCTTCATTTTGCAAATGGCAGCATCAGGGCACGAAAAGATCACACATTGTTTCACTCCCCATCCTTGCTATATGAGATTGGAAGTCAGAAAGAGAACTAGAATGAATAAATGAATGAAATGATATGTTTTTAATAAAAAGATCCATGAATAATGAGGAAGGGGAGAACTGGAAATAAGATCTGTTGCTATCCAGGGGAGCAGAAGAGAAACGTTTCATTAAAGGATATAGATATAAAGATGTAGATACCATTCATTAAAAAGGAAAAAGCTTGATGGACAATACACATTATATAATAAACAGACCAGAATAGCACTTCCCAACTGCTTTAACTTCATGGCACACTTTTTAAAAAATTGTAGTATTTGTAGCATGAGGTAAACTGAAAAGAGGAGCTACTTACGGCCAGAGGTCATCAACTAAGATAAGAAATCTCTAGACCCAGTCCCTTTAGGGCTGAGAGGGTCAGTATCTCACTTATAACCCAGTGACCTCTATGAATTATAGGATTATAACATGCTGGCGTAAATACCCAGGTCTAGACTCTACTCCATTGCAAATCTGAAATCCACGTTTCCCCCAGTTTTCTGGTAAAACTAACAAGTCTAGGTGGTCAGACTCACTCTAATGACCCAATGTAGCAAAGCTTCCCCAAAGGACATTTTATGCAATGGGACAGGTGTGGGTTCCTGTTTATATTCCCACTTCCAGGTTTACCCAACATGTACACAGGGTTGCAGGTTGAACAGTGACCTAATTAATGACTTTGGGCAGGAAGTAATCCTAGATCTCATTCAGTCTGCATTCAATCGCTGACCTGAAGTGAGTTTTATAAAAACGTTTTAAAAAAGATACTGCCAACAATTTAAAAATTCTGAAGAATCTCATTAATAAATTTAGATAAACTGGCTTTCTTGAAAAAATGGGAAGATCAGATAGCTGAAGGCCACAATCCCCCTCATGGTCACAATTATCTGAGTGAGAGTACGGTGGATAGGAATGTTGGTTGCCAGGGCTCAAATCCCATCCCTGTGCTTACAGGTAACGGAATTCATGAACTTAACCTCTCAAAGTCTTAGTTTCTGATCTTTAAAGACAATTCTTTCTGCGTTCCAAAAGCGCTTAGAACGATGGCTAGCACATAATAATCATTCAATAAATGTCGATGATTTTCCCTCCCACCCCTCTTACAGAGGTAGTTTTGCTATTTTCCTTACCTTCCTGGCCCCATGAGCTTAACTGTTAGTCCACATAGTTCAACAAAATGAATTTGGCAACAGTGGTGCCTCGAGTCACCAGGTAACAACTCAAGTCTGCATCCTTTCCTGGGTTGATTGTCCTGATCCCCAGCTTGACACATTGTCCCTTTTCCCTCTCTGAGCTTCTTCCTCATCCTGCTGGAGCTCATATGAAACCTGACAGCTGCGCAAGGGACACTCAGCTTCACTGAGTCCTCTGACTGTCTAGTTAGAGGTTTCTGGACAGAAGAAACATGGTGCCCCTAGTCGCTTCAAGGTGTCTGATCCACTTTGTAATATTGAGTCTTTCCTAGCCGTTTTGCTCTCCAGGCACGTACATGGAGAAAATCTTTTTAGCCGTTCAGTTAGTGAGTCAATCAACCAGAAGACACAATCCATAGGAAAATGAGGGGGTGATTTCCTCACTGAAAGTTGTTTTTAATAAACCAATTTCTGCTGCTAAGCAACCCTGATGATGCCTCTTCCACAAGTACAGCTACATAGAATATTATTATAGTGGATTAAGTTGATGCTCTGGTGAGTCAGAAGAAGGTGCCAGAGAAAGTTTTACTCAGGCTGCAGATGAGTGTACAATGCTGCCTAAGAAGCAGCATAGGAGTGGCATGTCCGGGCTGGGCTGTATAAGACACACGTTGTTTTACTCACACTTTGGTTTGACGCTTGTTTGGGGAGTTAGCCGTCAAGAGCTGGATTGTTCATTCATAGCTGAGTGGACGGAGTCATGGTGCGGGAGACAGTCTCCATGGTTCTCTCAAGGAGACTAGTAATTAAAGTTGTAGCTAGATCTTACACCAGACCAAGGGAGGTCCAGTGAAACTCCCTAGAAGTGCAGAGAGCCTTTGAGGCAGATTAGATGTTGCAACTGTCAAATCCCACAGCATAGTCATTACGCCAAGGGCATGAGGTGAACTGCAACCCAGCCAATAAGAACAGCGCGAGAGTGGTACCATTTCCGACCGCTCCTGTCTCCTGACTCTGTTTGGAGAGGTAGGGCAGGGGCGATGCCAGCCGCACAGTTCCTTTTAACACGCTGGGTGGCTACGCCTCCCGTTGCCCAAAGCATGGAAAATCTTTTGGCATAATTTCCTAAGCCTCTAAATATATATTTCCTTTAATACCTAAATGTGGCTATTTCAACACAGCCAATCAGTTAACGTGAAGAACATTGTGGGGAGGATCGTTTGGGGTGGAGAAGGGGGATTTCCCAGAGAAGTCACTGTCTTCTTTACAATTTCTACGTTGTCATCTTTTTGATACTGAAAAGAGTCAAATTAAAAATGTTTACCTATATTGAAATTAAACTGTTAAGCTGCTGAAGATGAAACTGCAGGAAGTGTGCAGATAAAACAGTGCGAAGAACTACTGTTTTGACTTTTTTTGCCCATCTTGACCCTTTGCTGTCTCTTTCTTGTTCCTCATCTGTAAAAACATCACCAAGACCTGAGGCTTTTCACCCCGATCCCCCTGTGCCTCTCCTTACTGCTGTGTCTCCTGCAGGCCTCTGTTTCCTCACACCTGGACTGTGGAATAGCCTGTCAAGTAGAGGCGAGAAAAATTGAGAGGCTTAAAGAGATAAGATAACTGTCTCTGGAACTCCATCATAATCCCCTTCCTCCTGGAGGAAAACAAAAACAAAAACAAAAACAAAAACAAAAACAAAAACAAAAACCAACACGGCACAAACTAGGTCATATAATTGTGAGTTAGTGTCACTCATTGGCCTAGGAAGCCATTTCACTTCACTTTGCTTCGAGGCGTCCATCTATAAAAGCAAATGGTATGACTTGCTCCCTACTCATTCCCCAGGACTGTACTGGGAAGATTTACGAACCAAGGTTTGGAAGGCTCCTGGAAGGAGCAGGGAAATCTGATTGCTATGTGTGTCCACTGTGAGAAAAATCATTTGAAACCAGTAAGACAACAATGGACTATTGAGAAGGGAAAGTGGAAACAGCCCCGCCTGGGACAGTGAGAGGAAGTCACCCTCAGTCTGATGAAAACTGTGTGCAGTGAGTATCAGCCGGGGAAAGGTGCGGTGGATGCTGATGGAAGCTGCTGGAAGCAATGGAGATGACAAGAGGAGTGAAGCGGCACCAAGATCCAGCCGCTGACAAGCTGTCTCGTGAAACCAAGCACACTGTTGGTCCAAAGACCTTCCCACACAATCCCTGCTTTGGACATGTTCTATATCTTGTTGGTTACACTAGTATGTATCATTTTCATCAAAGTGTACACCTAATGTACAGTGTGTGTAAATTTTATCTTACTTTAAACATGTATCTGTCTCCTCTCATTTGAATCAGTGAGTTTCCTGCTATACTACAATTACCAATTTTTATAACAACAGTCCACATAATTGTATTCAACAAGATGAAGGTATGCAAATGTGGGTATTCATGTTTATCATAATCACAGATACACTTAGATTAAAACTGGCTTTATCTGTCATTCTCTAGTAGCTTATCTGCACACATTTATAATGAACTGCTAATCATTCAAATGCCAAATGCCTTTGAAATTATGAAAAATAGAATTGTGTGCAGCAGACTTTAAGTGTTAAATATGTTTTACTGTTTTCTAATTCATTAAAAATTGGCAAAGTATGTATGGAAATGTGATAATGCTATTTATCAGAATATTGGTTTGCCCAAATGATCCTATACTCTTACTAAGGCGAATGATAGTTTATGATATGTATAATTTAGACTTAGGGCAAAAATAGATAACAATAGTCATAGCTGAATTCATGAATTTGTTGTTGTTTGGTTTTCAGTTCTAACACAAAAGGCAAATATTGCTTAACTCAGACTAGTGACATACTGAGAATCAATGTCTGAAAGGAGCCTGAAGTTGAGTCTTTGCTAAAGAAATATCACACTTTTGAAAATCATATATACTTGTGAAATTCAAGTTTGTGTATTCTCTTTCTAATAGAAACTTTAAATAAATAAATAAATAACTTATTTGAGAATAGGCAATAAATATAAGCCAAATCAATTAATTTGACACCCACTGCATATTCTTATCAGTATCAGCACAGTCTTGATCTTTAAAGGCACTGAGGTGCCATCATCACAGCTCATCTCAGCATCATTGCAGTGCGGGTTGTCTGAGACTCTGAGATTTGTATGTAGAAAATTACCCAGGACTGCTCTAGGGAATAGCATCAGGTCAATACTGATGACCCTTCTAGGGCAAAAGGGGCCAGCACTTGTATTCTCACATCAGCCCATCATTGAATATGGGCTGTCCCAGAAAAGGGACATGACCTTGAGCAAAAAGCCTCCTTTGGTTTAGGGAGCCATTGGCAGTCAGGAAAATGAATGCCTCAGACCTGGGGGAGGTGCCTGGCCATGTGCTCAGTTCTTTACACACATTTTCTAATTCTCACTATAGGCCTATGAGGGAGATAAATTATTACCCCTTTTTACAGTTGGAGACACCAAGGCTTAGGAAAGCTAAGTAACTTGCTGAGCAGTACAACCTGTGTTCAGACACAGGCTACATGTCTCCAAAACAGTTACGCTTAACCAAAACCCCGGATATAGAGTCAGGAGGCCAGGGTCCCCCCACTGACCAGCTGTGTAGCCTACACCAAACACAGCTCTGAGTCTCTTCTTAACCCTCAGAGGGTAGGCATCTTCCTAAAGCATTCAGGGACCCCATAAGGCACAGAAAGTGGGGAGCAAGGGGCAGATTGGCCATGGCTAGGGGAATAACTGTCCTTCGGATCTGCTATCCAGGGTTGGTGGTGTCCCACCATCGATTTGGAGATGTCCACAGAGGGCCGTGAACCTGAGCGCCATTAAGGCCAGTTTCAGTATCCAAGGAGCTTTTGGGCAGTAGTGGTGCCCGCAGTCAGATAGTGGAAGGGCCGTAGTTCTAGGCGGTCCATCCACCTAGAAGCAGGACTCCAGGCAGCAGACAGGGGACAAGGAGTCCAGCAAGAGCAGGAAGATGTTAAGTGTCCCAGCTGACAGGCATTGATAGGGAGGACTGCAGTCCAGCAGGCCCTTGTATCATGGGTGAAAAGGCCATGATGGTGTTCACTTGCAGACATACTTCTCCTACCACATCCATTGCCACTCCCAACACCTGCTCTGCCCCCAGCTACACTGAGCTGCTTTCCCTTTCTACGACATATACTATGTGCCTTCTCAAGTTCAGGCTTCTGCCTAGAAGACCATTCTCCTTGGCTCTCTTTCTTTACTTGGCTAACTCCTACTCATCCCTCAGGTGTCCACCAGGACTCTTCCAGGGAGCCTTCCTCGACCTCCCAAGACTGGGTGGGTGACCCTCCCAGAGCAGCATGTATTGGGAGGGTTATATGATGACTGGCACCTAACAAGCACTCTGAAGGCAGTGGCTATTATTATTCTTCCTTGATAGCATCTGTCATTCTGAATTGGAGTCCATGCATGCTTTGCCTGGACCTCAGCCTTTATCTCCACCATCTGCCACATTGCAGAGCATACAATAAATTCCTGATAAATATTTGTTGAAACAATAAAAAGCTCAGTTACATAACTGGGTAAACATGGATGGGACAGCATGGGGGAGGGGGTAGGGAGGGAGGTGGTTAGGGTTCTCCTGCAGTCTCCCAGGGACTGGCCCACAAAGCCCATGCCAGTCTCCACCAGGAGGTTAAGTCTGAGCTTCCAACTACACTGGCTGTTGTGCTCAGGATTGTGTGAGCAACAGGGAGCAATTCCTTCCTGGCTGACGACCCTCAGAGCCGGTAACTGAGAGGGCAGACAGGGTTGGTCATGTGGGCAGGACTTCTGTTCACAATGTGATTCCACCTCTTGTTTTTCTAAGGCAATGTAGCTTATGAATACACATGGGATGTGGAGTCAGACACACCTGCATTCAAATTCCAATTCTTTTACCTAGGGCTCTGGGATAGCTTTAGATAAGGGCAGAATTTTGGCGACAAGATTTCCTGGATTTGAATTTCAGCCTCTGTACTTCCTCACTGTGTGACATTAGACATGTTATGTCACCTCTCTTTTCCTTGGTTTTCTCATCTGTAGAATGCAAATAAAAATTTCTCCTTCACAGGGTTGTTATGAGGATTGAATAAGTTAAGAACTGTAAAATTCTTACAACAAGGCTTGGCATATAGTAAGTATGATATAAAGATTTACCTCATCATTCTGTGCATCAGTTTTCTCATCAGAAAAAAATGGATATATGTAGAACACTTGAGAGAGCCTGATATATGACATGCTCCCAGTAATTATTATTATTTCTGTTAGCATTACTTCCCTTGTAAGTGGAAGATTCTTTCTTAGGGAGAACTTAATTGAATAATGGAAAATTTCTTCTGATGGATACTTTGGATCTCAGCTGATGATTTGGGTAGAAAAAGAGCTATTTCTGTGTGGTTCTAAGCCAACCTCTTCCCTTATTCCTTGTCTTCTTTCCCTAATGTTCTGAAAACCTTCCTCATAGAGCCAAACACTCCAATGCATACCTATGTCCCCAGTAAATGAGCAAAGGAGGGGTGTATTCATTTTCTTAGCCTTCCAAACAAAGTACCACAAACTCAGTGGCTAGAAACAATAGAAATTTATTCTCCCCCAGCTCTGGAATCAGAAGTCTGAAACCAAGGTGTCAGCAGGACCACCTCCCTCTGAAAGCTCTGAAGGAGAATCCTTACCTCTTCCAGTTTCTGGTGCTCCAGGCATCCCTTGGCTTATGGTAGCATCACCCTATTCTCTGTATTTGTTGTTATATGTCCTTCTGCCTCTGTGCATCTGTCACAAATCTTCCTCTACCTGTCTGTATTAAGGACACCTGTCATTGGATTTAGGGTTCACTCTAAATTCTGGAAGATCTCATCTTTTTTAAAAAATGTTTTTAATTGAAGTAGAGTCAGTTTACAATGTTGTGTCAATTTCTGGTGTACAGCATAGTGATTCAATTATACATATTACATATATATTCCTTTTTGTATTCTTTTTCATTATAGATTATTACAAGATATTGAATATAGTTCCCTGTATTATACAGTAAATTCTTTTTTGTTTATCTATTTTATATATATATAGTAGTTAGTATCTGCAAATCCTGAACTCCCAATTTATTGCTCTACCCCCTGCCCTTTCCACCCTGGTAACCATAAATTTGTTTTCTATGTCTGTGAGTCTGTTTCTGTTTTGTAAATAAGTTCATTTGTGTCATTCTTTTTAGATTCCACATATAAGTGATATTATATGGTATTTTTCTTTGTCTTTCTGACTTACTTCACTTAGTATGAGAGTCTCCAGGTCCATCCATGTTGCTGCAAATGGCATTATTTTATTCTTTTTTATGGCCGAGTAGTATTCCATTGTGTATCTGTGTTTGTATGTGTGTATCACAACTTCTTTATCCATTCATCTGTCGATGGATATTTAGGTTGCTTTCATGTCTTAGGATTGTAAATAGTGCTGCTATGAACATTAGGGTGCATGTACCTTTTCAAATTAGAGTTAGAAGACCTCATCTTGAGAGCCTTAATTATATCTGTAAAGACAATTTTTCCAAACAGGTCCACATTCATAGGTACCAGTGATTAAGACATGAACATAGCTTTTGGGACCACTTCAACCCACTTTAAGGGGCAACAGGGCCCTAGTTAATTCTAAGTAGAATTCATCCCTTTACTTGGTTGAACCTCCATATATCTCCTTTCCCCTTTTCGTTTTCCCTGCACCCTTGTTCCGGTCTCATCCTTACCTCTTTTATGAGATGTTCACAGCCAGAGGGGCAAGCAAGACATCCTGACTGACCAATCTGCTCCTTCCTGAGCTCCACCTCAGGACCTCTTCCTACCTCAGGATTCTCTGTGGACAGCACATTGGATACCTGAGTCTGTGAAAGCTTATTTTGCTTGGCCCACCCAGCTGTCTCGCAGACAGCTGGCAGAGTCAGATGTCACCCTGGGACCTTGCAGTGCCAGCCTGCCCCACCTGGCTCTTCACCAGGGTTGCCTTGATCGCACATCAGGTTTCATAGATGAGGCCAATGCCGGAGACCCTGTTGATCTGGAACAAGTATGGGCAGTGGATCTGGGTCAAAGCAGGAGTTATGTTTGCACTTGGACCAGGGAAAGAGGTTCAGAGAAGGAATCTGGGTCAAAAGCTTGGCAGACTGGCAGGAAACACGAAGCCTGATACACAAATTAAAATGGAGACGAGCTCTCCATCTGCACAGGCCAGTTCTTGGTTCTCCAAAGTCTGATTGGGTGTGACTGTGACAAGTGGCGTACCATGTATTGTAAGGGCCAATGAAATTTAACATTTACCCGGCCAGCATTGGCTATAATGCCAGGATCTAAGGATACTGAGTTAAGACGTAACCCTTGTCTTCAGAGTAAAGAATAGTAGGGGACACATATACATAAAAAACTAATTGTCCTAAAATATGGTAACTCTATGTGCAAGTGTTACAAGAGGTCCAAGGAGAGAGTAACTCATTCTGCCTTGAGTTAGGGAATGGGCCATGATGGAGGCACAGAGGAGGTAACATTTGAGTGGGATCTTAAAGAATTCAGTAAAGAGAGCATGGAAGGACAGCCCAGAAAGTACTGTCCAGCTGACCAAGAGAGTACCTCTTCTTCCCCTTTTTCTTTATGTTCATCTCATCCAAAGTCTAGACCTGGCATGAAAAGAACACCTTTTTGTTCAAGAACTATTTCTGATCAACAATCTAAAGACAGCTATCAACATGTTTTATCCATTGAGTCGTGGCCCAGAGAAACAACCAACCAGAAGGGCCTCCAGCTGTGGGGAACTGGCTTGGTGGGTGCTGGCTGGATGGCAGAGGTCCCACAGCCACCACTGCTGCTTCTGCCCACGTGGTGGGAAGCCTTAGGGTGTCAGCGTGTTTCAATGATACATCACTGTTGAGTCTATCATGTGGCCTGTATGGATAGTTTTCTTATTAAACATTTTTCCATTTATTTTACATATACTATTGATGTCTCTCAAACCCCAAGAAGGTATTTCTCATCTCAGTTTCCGGTAAAATGTAATGGGGCTATTGCTGAATACTCTCTGTTTCATACTTTTTCAGTATTTAGTGAATATCTCTTTGAACTTTCTTGGAGGTATCTTGTGGCCCAATATCTTTATAATTAATAGTCATATTTTAAAATTAGGAAATGGGGCATCTGCATGGAGCATTAATTATATTTAATTATTAAGTCACATTTAAGTAACCTAACTGGGCAAGTAGGTATAAATGTTTCCCAATATTAAAACAAGCATGGATATATTTTTCAGCATTTAAAAAATGTATATATAGATTCTGTTTACCTGGAGAACCCTAATACAGTAATGTTGCCTTTTGATATCTCATTTTACATTCTCCCCAGAGATAATACTTTCTTTTTCATCATTAAACTTGCACAGCCCCTTTATTGAGAGGGGTGGGATTTGCTCCTTTCTGCTCGGTTCACGGCCATTGGGAAGGTGAAGTTCACTAAAACGCAGACTTCTCCACAGATGAGGTTGCTGTCCAGTGGGAGACAGGACTCACGGGGTTTCTGAACAAGAAGCGCGTTGGTACATTTGATTATAATCTCCACTGAGTGATCAGGAGGCGGCTGTAATGCTTGGTGAAAATTGGCAAGGTCAGTAGGAGCAACTGGGAAGCATCCAGAAGGGAAAAAACCTGATGAAAGAAAGTGAGTAGAAGAGCAGAAGGAGCACTGGGCGGCGTCAGCAGTGGCAGCTCTAAGTGCCGTTTGGCCCGGACGCTTAACAGAGCACCTGAGCATAGACAGGTAGCGCCAGGAAGGCTTTAATCCCAGGTTGGAGTCTGGAACATCGAGCCAGACCTGCCCTAAGTCTGGTGCCTTGGCTTTTGAGTTTCCACAGGCTGTGATTCAAACCTGGTGTTTTCTTGGGTGGGGAGGGGATAGAGCAAATGATGAGGTCAGAAGGGAAAAAAGGGATGACTGGCAACCATTGCAACTCTGGAGTAGGGGATCCTGCCTGCCTGGCCCCGACTTCCGCTCTGAGTCAGGCTGTTGCTGCCGTGGTACCTCTGACTCACCCAGTCTAGAAGCCCAAGATCAACGCTGACACCTCTAACTCCCCCAGGCATCATCTCTGGTCACCAGTACTGAAGGATTTTACCCGCAGACTATTTTTAGAACCCATTCCCTTGCTCCTTCCCTTGCTTTGGACCAGGCCCTCATCCTCCCTCGTTTTGACTCAGTGCCTCCAACTTGGTCTTCCTGACTCTAGTCTACTCACTAGAGTCCATTCTCTGAACTCCCACCTGTGTGGTCTTTCTGCGAAAGAAACCAGTCCGGTCACTCCCCTGCTTCCTATTGCCATAGTCCAGGCTTTCAACTGGAGTCTCCTGTGAACTCCAGGAAACCAGGAGAAAAATTACACATTTATGCCACATGGCCAAGGCAGTTCATGAAATGTCCCATATGCATCCCCACATATTCTACCCTCCCCTGTGGTTCGGTTGGGCCATGTGACTAGTTTTGTCCAGTGAACTGCGAGCAAAAGTGACAGGATCACTTCCAGGGTGATACTGAGTTCCTCCTCCATGCTCTCTCTTTGAAGCCCTGATGCAGGGACCTTGGAAGAAACGTTCTCAGTGGCTTTGCTGCAACATGAAGGGGGGCTTCCCAGCCCACAGTGGACCTCACTTGAGCAAGAATAAACCTTCATGTCTTAAACCACTGAGATTTGGGGGGTTTGTCTATGGCAGCAGCAAATGTTCTCTATCTGACCAATATACCCCATGATACAGCTCACTGAATAGGAGCTTGCCTTTTTTCATGAATTGTATTTTATCATCTCAGTTTGGTAACATGCTTTAGCTCACGCTTATCCATTGGAAGTTATGGAAGTTGGATGACTTTTCTGATATAGGAAATAAATGTTACTTTTTAATAATTGCAGGATTAGGGGAGGTTAAAAAGAAAGCTATAAAAACATGATCCACTGGAAAGAAAGTATAAAAAGGGAGTCCTTAAGAAAGTGAATATTGGGGACCAGTGGCCTATAGGATCAAGTCCAAACATGAAACCATGTTAAAGCAGAGGAGACACAAAAGCCTTTGTGGTTTTGTTGGCAGTGGCTTCTTGTTGTACTGTGTTTATGTCAACCTGAACCTCAGCTCATTATGCCCCCCTCACATGTTGCCTTTCCATGGGATCTTGCCCTTGCAAACTCTAGTCGGTCATCCTCAGCCTGCTCAATTCCTCCTTATCCTTCAAGACCTACCCAGAATATCACCTTCTCCATTGAGCTCCCATCTCCCTTAGCCATGATGTCAGTCATAGCATCTCTTCCATAATATTGGGGTTTTATCTTTGCATGTCTGCCTCTTCACTAAAATGCAAGCTTCTCCAGCACACGTACTGATTCGTATTCATCTGTGTGTACCCAAATGCCTACAACAGTGCCTGGCACACAGAAGGTATTCACAAGTTGTTTGGGGTACCCATCTAGACACTTCAGGTGGATTGGTCACATGTGTCAATGGATAAACTACATCATTTTTATTGCATCTCGCAAATATTGCATTTTTTATAAACTGAAGGTTTATGGCAACCCTGTATCAAGTAAGTCCACTGGCACCATTTTTCCAACAGCCTTTGCTCACTTCCTGCTCTGTGTCACATTTTGGTAGTTCTCACAACATCTCAAACTTTTTCATTATTATTATATTTGTTATGGATATCTGTGTGTGATCAGTGATCTTTGATGTTACCATGACGTCTCACTGAAACCTCAGATAATGGTTAGCATTTTTTAGGAATAAAATATTTTTAAACTTAAGTATGTACATTGTTTTTTAAACATAATGCTATTGCACACTTAACAGACTATAGTATAGGGGAGCCATAGCTTTTATATGCACCGGGAAGCCAAAAAATTCATGTGAGTTGCTTTGTTGCAATGTTTGCTTTATGGTGGTCATCTGGAACTGAACCTGCAGTATCTCTGAGGTCTGCCTGTACTGAAATTGTCTAGACCTTCTCTTGTAAAACAAATGTATAGTTAGGAATAATCAGTGTCTCTTCACTTAGTTCCTCAGGGCACCTATTCAAGGACTATAAGCCCTAAATTATATATGCTGGGGTGTAAATTGCCAATCACACAACACCTTCCACAATGGAGGGACCAACGTAATGAAACCCTAGTTTGGTAGAACCTAACAAAACTGCTCATATTACTTCTTCATCTCTCCTTTACATGGAGAACTGTCACCTTTTCTGTATGTTCTATGCATGTTTCAGCTTCTGCCCTCAAACAGTAGGAATACAAAGAGCTTTTTAAACTAATTAGGGGATTTGATAGCCTGATACATGGTTGTCTAATGCAGACCCAGGTAGTACCAGTCCCCTCACCTGCAGCCACGACAAGCAACCTCAGGGACCACAAGGTTTCAGCCAGGAGCCTGGAGCCCACCTCACAGCCCCACACCATCCCGAGAGTCATTTGGAACTGGCACTTGAAGCGAATAATTCCTGATCCTGAGTTTTAGTTGTATAAAGCCAGGATCCCAATGCATAAATTGTCCTGAGTCTTTTATCTATGTCTGTGTCATTTATTTCTGGAGGAAAGATAGTTACCTGTCTTGCAGGATTTGTGTTCTTTATCTCTTTCTTTTTTTCCCCAAACATACAATGCAGAATACTGAATCCAACCATTATTTCTCAGTGAACTGAACATTAAACTCCTACAAATTTTCAAAGCTTTTGCGATCTGGTGTTTCTTCCTCTCTCTTTTCCTGTTAAAGCCAATCTATGTACAGGTCAGTCTCTTTAAGCTGTTTCTTCCATCTACACGATTGTGCAAGATGCAATGTCTGGGTGAGTCACTAGGTGGCATCTAATGGAGGCACTTGGCAAACTCTCCCAGAAAGTGCTTTTTTAGAGCACTCCACAGTTCTCCATGTTGGCTGCCATTGTCTGGTGGGTGTGTTGGAGTTAATCCATTGCCATCTGTCTTTATTTTGCTAACTTACTCAGTCGGACGCCACACAATTGAGTTCTGCAAATATCGGCTCTCCAGTACAGCAATTACCAAGTCTCTCTCTAAACAATATTATCGCACAGCATTCTTCCTGCCTTGCATAGAGCTTGAAGCATTCGGGCTCATTTTGACTTGCTTTGCTTATAGGGCTCTTCATCTTCAAAGATTAAGAAAAACTGGTCTCAACTCAAAGCCACAACAAGGCATGGCTTCTCTTTCCAAACTGGGAACATTTCAATTGACATGTTCCAATTACATAAAAACCCCAGGCAGCACAGCAGAGGGCGTGTGCTGTGTCCGTACAGCCCACACCAGCACCACCACCTCCTCCTCCAGGGTGCAGACACTCAGAATACATTTTGTGGTTGTTGGTGATGTTGTTGTTTTAATATCTGAGGGGCTGGCAGGAGGGGTGGGGAGTGAAGTGCGTAGCAGTAAGAAAAGATACAGAAAGAAAGAAGGAAAGAGAAGGGAGGGGAGAGTGAGCTGATATTTGAATGACATCCTTCCATTGCTGTTCCAAAAGGAGGATGAATTAATAAACTCAACGGCCCGGAGATGGTGTTTGTTCTTCCATTGCTTGCTCATTCATTCTTTCACTCATTCATAATGTATTGAAGACCTACTCTTTGTGTCAGGCGCTACATTAGATGCTCCAGCTCCAGATATGATCAACTCACCAAGAGTCACTGCTCTCTTGAGGCTTACAATCTGTAAGGAGACAGATATTCATCAAGTAAACACAAGAGTGAGTGAACAAGACAGTTGGGGTGTTGTCCATGCACATGATGGGGGCCCCTCACCTGGTCTGGAGTCAGAGTTACCTCTGAGATAAAGCTAAAGAGGGTTTTAGAATATCATTCTTCTCTCTGTGCTCCCATGAGCTAGGTATTCTGCTTAGCAATTAGCAGATGCTAGATTAGTATCTGGTGACCAACTGGCAAATTTTTATTGGGCATGGAGTGAGGAAGGTTCAGCAGGATGAGAACCACAGTGAGAACACAGTCCAGTCCCTGGTGAAGAGGCAAGAGCTTCTCTTATACAAGCGTAGATTCCTGCTCTCCCTGCTCTGTTTACCAATCCCCTAGCTATGGGCTTGTTTCTCCTTACACACTGCTTCCTCCTTAACCACTTGCTTTTGCTGTTTCTTCACCAAAATTACATTAAGATCTCCTTTCATCTTTCATCTTTATCGGAGTTCATTTTGTTCAAAGTTTTAAAGTACTGATCAACCAGAAGTGAATTAAACATTAACATAAGAGTTTACACTGCTATCTCAGAGTAGTTCTTCAGATTCGATTCACTGTCTAGGTTTTAGAAAACATGAGACAAAGAAGAAGCAAGAAAAAAAGAGAAATCTACCATGTTCATTTGTCTTCTCCATTGTGTTACTGTGCTTTCAGGAGAAAGTACTATTTTATTCCACCCTCCAAGGTTTCAGCTATAAATAAAGCAAAGGGGACCCATGTCCTGGTGCACGCGCATATGATTCAAGCAAAGGCAAGTCTACTAATCTCAGTCCTTGGAAACTGTAAATTCCCTGAGTTTTGTATAGGTGCTGGACTAGATGGACATTTGTAGAGTTCAGTGTGAACTCGTTACTTACCAGTGCATTAGTGAATGACCCAATCTCATAGGTCTTTATCTTGACAACCATTATTGTTTGTCATTAAATATTTGAGGTCTGGGTCCTTAAAGGTCATCTCCTGGGAGAATTGCACCACCAGGTAGTTTGTAGACCAATCCCAGCTGCAACAGTAACACAGGAAGATTTTATTTTGCTTTGTCTAAATTTTACCAAATTCCTCCTCGAGGCTGACTTGGAGTTGGCAAGCAACTGCCCTTCATAACCGTGGGGCTCTCCTGTGTGGACACCATAACTGCCAGAAGGTTTGGGTGGGTGAGGCTGTGCTGGGAAAGTGGTTTGGTCTATGGAGTGACCACGGGTAGAGCTGTGTGTCCTCCTGCTCTCACCTCACTGAGATCTGTGAGCCCCATGGACCTGGTGAGGTGAAGGCTGCAGAGGGAAATGGGGGCTCTAAGGGGAGAAGAAACATTTCTGGAGCTGTGGGCAGACACTGGAGAGCCAGCCCTTTACAGTGGCTGCAGCTGTTACCATAGAAACCTCTGAGGAGGATACTAAAGGTCACCAGAAGCAGCCCTGGTGACATTTCTTCCTTATTTGACCTCTCATCACATGCAACATAACTGACTGCTCATTCTTAAGACTTCTCCTTCCTTGACTTATGTGACATGAACCCTGTTGTTGCTGCTCCTTTTACCCTGAGTGACCTCTGTTGGCTTCCTTTGCAGACATGTGCTTTACTCTCTCCATTTACTCATTAACCGTGGTCATATAAGCCTTGTCCTTAGAACCCCTGCCTTCTTTCTCTCTCTTTTCTGAGACATTTCTCCATTTTCTTGGTTGAGCTACAAGTTGTCTAGAGAAGACACAGCTGGGATTCAGCAAAGGCACGGAGAAAGCTAGCATTTGTTGGTGTGTTGAGTGCTTACTGTGACCTCACAGGCCCTGGTGCTGTGCATACGTGGTGCCTCAGTCCATCCCACAGTAACCCTGCAAGGGAGGTGTGTCGGTAACTTTTGTTCTTTTGTGCATTTTTTCCTTTTGCCTGAAGTCCTTTTTCTTTTTTCTTTTTTTTTTTATTAATAGACTTTATTTTTTTAGAGCAGTCTCAGGTTCACAGCAGAATTGAGCAGAAAATACAGAGAGTTCACACATATTCCTCCCACCCACACACATATACTCCCCTACGCTCAACAACCCTCATCAGTGTGGCGTATTTGGAATAATCGATGAACCAACATGGACACATTATTATCAAACAAAGTCCATAGTTTACATTACGGTTCACTCTTGATGTTGTACATTCTATAGGTTTTGACAAATGCATAATGACATGACTATAGTATCATACAGAATAAGTGCATTGCCCTAAAAATCCCTTGTGCTCCATCTATTCATTCCTCCCTCCCTCTGTCTCCCCAAACCCCTGGAAACCACAATCTTTTCATTGTTTCTATAGCCGTGCCTTTTCCAGAATGAAGTTCTTTTTCTTCTTCCCTCCTCTCATCTTCCAAATTTCTACTCCTTTCCAAAACCCAGTTCAATTATCATTTTCTCTGTGGCATCTCTTTAACTCCCCAGGCCCGCTTTAATCTTTTTGTCTGAATTCCATGGCACTAAATTATCCTTCTGTCAGATCAGTTACTACATTATATGACACAGCAGAGTTTATAGATTTCCCTTCTCACAATTTGTCTTTGGGGTACTAGAGGACAAGATGGGGTTTTATCTGTCTCGGTCTCCTAATATCATGGTTTTCAACACATAGGCAGGTGCTTAAGAAATATTCATTTATCTGCTAGAGAGGGTGTGGAGAAAAGGGAACCCTCCTACACTGCTGGTGCGAATGTAGTTTGGTGCAGCCATTATGGAAAACAGTATGGAGATTCCTTAAAAAAACTAAAAATAAAGTTACCATATGATCCAGCAATTCCACTCCTGGGCATATATCCGGAGGAGACTCTAATTTGAGAAGACGGATGCACCCCAATGTTTATAGCAGCACTATTTAGAACAGCCAATACGTAGAAGCAACCTAAATGTCTGTCAACAGATGACTGGATAAAGAAGTTGTGAGATAGATATATATCTCTATAAATATATATATATGAATATAATTAAATAGTACTCAGCCATGAAAAAGAGTTAAATAATGCCATTTGCAGCAACATAGATAGACCTGGAGAAGGTGAAGTAAGTCAGAAAGAGAAAGCAAATAGCATATGATATCACTTATATGTGGAATATAAAAAAAAAATGACACAAATGAACTAATTTACAAAACAGAAACAGACTCACATAGAAAACAAACTTAAGGTTACCAAAGGGGAAAAGTAGAGGGAGGGATAAATTAGGAGTTTGAGATTAGCAGATACAAACTACTATATACAAAATAAACAGCAGGGTCCCACTGTATAGCACAGGGAACTGTATTCAATACCTTGTAATAGCCTATAATGAAAAAGAATATATATGTATAACTGAATCACTACACTGTACACTAGAGATTAACACAACATTGTAAATCGACTATACTTCAATTAAAAGAAAGGAAGATCCACTTATCATATGGATAAGTGCATTTGTGAGCTCTGTGCATTATCTCAAGCAAACCTCAAGATAACTCTATGGGGTAGGTCATTATCCCCACTTCACAGATGAGGAAAGTGAGGTTTAGAGAAATTGAGTAAATTGCCCAGAACCATGCTGGCAGAATCAGGACACAAACCAGCAGAGACTGAAGCCAGAGTCCACACTCTACCACGTGGTCGCCCTCTGGCTGGGATGGGACTTGCAGCTGTCGGCTGACACTGAACAGAGTAGAGCACTTAGCAAGAGGACGGGCACTACCCAAGGCTGGATAAAGCATGCATGAGTTTATGAGTAGCCACCAGAGCAAATGAAGGAATCCATACCTATAAGTGGCTCCTATGGTCCAGCCTAATTCCTGCTCATCACCAACCTCCCCTCTGCTCTGTTCTTTCTTTACACAAATGCACCTTCAGCTGCTACCTCTCTCATTTCATTCTGGCCACCTGCATATCCTTGGTGAGCCCCTCAACCCACACCTCCTTGTGCCTCTCCCCCAATCCAGCCATTCTGCACACAACTTCTGAAAACAAATTCTCAAGCCCTGTTTTGGATCCACACTCGAGGATTGATTTCAGTTTCTGACTCATTTTTAAGTAAAACCAACTGAGGTACTCAAGGCTCACTATCAAGATATTGCCCTCCCTTTTAAGAGTCATTTCCCTCCATGTATCCATTATTTTTAAAAATTAAATTAAATTAAATTTTATCGAAGCATAATTGATTTACAACAGATCCATCATTTTAAACCAAGCAATTTTGTTTACTCTTCCTGGCCTGCAGTGTGCCTGTTTCTCTTCCAAGATCTTTGATGGAGCCCCTCTTCTGTGTTTTGGACACCTGTTACATATCAGGAGCTGAGCTGGGTTCTGGGAATACAGAGATTAAAGCTTCAGTCTCTGAAGCTCACAGATGAGTGGAGAGATGGCTGAAAGAGCAATTATAAGGCACTGTAATTGCGGGAGGCAGTTCAGAGGGAAGCCAGGTTGCTATGGAAGCCCACAGGCTGTCTTCCTTCCGCATCTGCAGTGATCCCAGCTCTCAGCTCTCTCTACAGCCTTGCAGGGGACCACCTCAAAGAGCAGCTCACGGACGGCAGGCTGCTGTTTCCATACTGCTGGGCTGCCCACGGAGCAGAGAAAACACAGCCTCGGAACTCTCAGATGCTAGAGGGGTGAGGACTGTGAAAGGAACACCGAGGCCCCACGGGGCACAGAGCCAAGCAAGCAAAATTTGATCATAATGGTGAACAGTCTCATTTGTGTCCTAGGCTGCTGAACCCAGGAAACATTCACACTTACTCCAGTCGTGGCTCTGTAATGATTTACCAGTCGACTCAGGGGAAACAGGCTCCCCAAGAGATGATCCCAGGAAAAACAGAACAGCCAGCAAGGCTCCCCCTGGCCTGGCTGGTCCTACGAGCTTTCCTACCCTGCTGCCAGTCAAACCCTGTCATTCCAGCACCTGGATCCGAGACACCGTGTCAACAACTCCGGTTCAGCTTTCCTGCTCTCAGGTCCAGCATGTTCCTTTTGGGCTCCAAGCCCCTTTCATTTGAGCCTTCCAGAATCACACTTCTCCCCTTCAGTCACCTGTCCTTTGAACCAGCCAGTCAGTGGGTTGAGGAAACCTCTGCTTTCCTCGCAGTCCCGAGCAGTGAGTGCAGGGAGTTGCACTGTCGATGGTCACCTGGCCTGGATCTGCCCTTCCAGGGCTCGCCGACATCAAGCCCCATAGCCTGGTGAGGCTCCCTTGCCACAGGGGATTTCATTTTATGTCAGCACTTTCGCAGGCTAAGGGTGGTAAAGAGAAGAGAACCGTGGGAAAAAAAAATCACTGAACTCAACATAGCTTTGAAGCAAAGATGCAGAGATTTGGTATAAAGAAAAATCCAGAAATCGAAATGCTGGGCTATGCTTACTAAGTTTGCTGTGTGTAGACTTAAGCGAACAGATCCCCAGCCCCTTGACAGCCAGGACACAAGTGTGCTTTACCTGCATTATCTAGTGTCTTTGCCAAGCCGGGGCATAATTAGTGGAGGATAAAAAAAACACAGGTGCCGGGGGAAAGAGTTCTCGTCTCTTAGACAGTGTTTATCTGCACAACCTCATTAACGTCTCACTTGTCCAGTGGATCAGCCATGTCTTTTACTTGCTGGTGGAAAGCTAATATAGCTTTGCCTCTCCCTGTCAGTCAACATTATTTGGGGGACAGATAAGAAAATTTGCTTGGAAGGTTGTTCTGGAAAGTTCTATTTATAGAGACATACCTAGGTGGCCATAGACACTAACTATAAATAGCCTCCTTTGTGTGGGAGGGGTAGGGCCATGTCACCATCCTGGACAGGGAGGAGAGGCCTTCCTCCTCTGATGGAGCCCAAGCTCTTGTTTGCTCTCTCGGCACGCAAGACAAGCCACGTCAGTTCCAGAGTGTTTGATGTGAACTGAACCTAGGGATTTGCCTTACAAGTTGGACCATCTCAAGGCTATGGGCAGCAACAGCCTCTAAATGCTTGGGGGTTCAGGGTTCTCCTCCTGAGAGAAGCAGCAACCGAGATAAAGAAGTCAGCCCTGGGAAGGTGGAATCTCAGCCCTCAAGTCTGGAATGCTCCTTTGCTTGTGACTGACCACACCACCACAGTCCCAGGGCCAGAGGGGAGGATGGTCCCAGGGCGGCAGGACAATTTCCTGACTTCCTCCTGATTAGACACGAAGAGCCTGCAAGGTTGCATTTAGAGCAAGTCATCACCTTGAGCACAGCTCACTCTCACACACCTGGGTCTTATACCACTGTGTAGAGCCTTTCTGGGGTGAAGGAGGCAGCGAGGGGAGCCCAGTGGGCAGAGAGGAAGGAAATCAGTGTGAGTATAGGGGCCCCAGTATTCAAAACAAGTTCACAGCTAACATGATGAGAGGATTGAAATGGGTTACTTTTCCCCTGTCTCTCCCTACGCCAGGTCATTTCAGGACAAGTTTGGAATCTGTGAAGAAGAGGAGGGGCTTGTGAGCACATGTACGTGAACACGGGGCGCATGCACTACCCCACGTAGATCCGTATTAGAGCAAGTGCTGGTGCCTCCAGGCACGCGTGTGGAAACACGTGATGCTGCAAACAGTACAAGCACTACACATGTTAGCCTAACCACAGAGCAATTGCCAAACCCAACTCTGATGGGAAAAGCCATCATTTTCCAAGAGTTGACAAGTACCCTTTTCTCATTCCAGTTCACCCTCTGGGAATCACTCAGCATCACTGGGGGAAAGAAGAAGCGTGAAGTAATCAGATGGAATAGAACCAAGGAGGATATCTACCAGTTGTCAAAATCAACATCCTGATAGGGAGGTCACTTAGTGCAGGGGGAGAAAAAAAACCATTAGGGATGAGTTGGAACCGGATCCCGGGGGGGCCTTCTCAGAAAGTGTTGTGCTGGCTCAGGCCAAGAAGCAGGAAGGGGAGATGGAGGGGCTGGCTTGTGGCCCTCCTCCAGCACTAGCCGGGTGGCTTCATGTGCAGTGCAGGTGGATTTGCTGATGGATATATTTCTTGGAACCAGTAGCAGATCTATGGCAACTGATTACACAATCATAGCTGGCCTGGACAGAGCTCTTGTGCAATTAGAATCCTGTACTACTACTTCTAACTCACGTAACAAACATTTTCCACCTACTCGATAAGAAGAGCTAATGTTTATTGAAAATCAGGTACTGTTCTGAGCTACTAACTTAATCTGCACAAGAGCCCTATGAAGTGGGTGCCCTTGTCACCATTTCCATTTGACAGTCAAGGGAACTGAGGTATAGTGAACGTAAGTAACTTCCTCAAAGTCTCTCAATGTGTGCAAGAGCCAGGATTTGAACATAGAAAGTTTTAATCTGAATAAACGTATCTGCTTCCTAAGTTCACTTTTGCATGAAGCACCATGCAAGGCGTCTGAAAGAGGCTAACAGAAATGGCATGGCTTCTGCTTTAAAGGAGTTTATGGACTGGTGGGGAGACAGACAATGACATTGCCTTCTGACTTAAGCAAATTTTGCCATTCAGAAAACATCAGTTTCTTTTAGTAACTATTGGTAACCTCTTACAGTTAGAGGCACATGGGGAGTTATAAATCCCATCCTCCCACAACCTCAGAAATGTTGGACTGAACCCCACTAGACATACAGACATGCTTTGGCAAGTAAGCACAAAAACAGGCATTCCATTTACTCAGTAGGCCCAGCAGTTAAGTAAGCATTGTGCAAGGAAGCCTGGTACTGGGGCAGACATGGTGATGTTCTTAGGAGAGCACTGGGCAGTTCTGGGTCCGATCAGGCAGCAGGGCCCTCTGTGAAGGGGAGGACCAAGGACCAAGGACCAAGGGGCTGATGGCTGGCCTACACCTGCCACTGTCTTATGCCTTGTTTATAAAAAGGCCAGGGGTTGGTGAAGGCCGTACAGTATTCCTAACTAGTCACCAGTCTTGACAGTATTCACTGCACCAAAGAAATGATTCCACTAAAGATATGGTGAGTGCAGACAACTCCTTCTGCAGATGCTGGCTCACGGCTCGACTCGACATGTACTAGTTAATCATCGTGGAATGTTGTTCTTGGTTTCACAGATTATGTCAGATGACCTTTGTGTCCGAAACCAGCATCCATTAAGTCGTTTTGGCCTAAGTCAGTATTTCTCAAATGGTTCTTCACTGTTCAAAAATAAAATAACTGAGACAACATTCCATAGTACAGGAAACATTGTAAGGACCTGAATATAAGGTAAAGCTCTTCTATCAATGGGTAGTTTGGGGGGAAATACACCTTATATTTATTTAATATCATGTATTAAGCATTTAGTGAGTGCATGACACTTGAATATCCATCTTCGATTACTTGTCTGATTTTCTAGAAATGGAATTGCTGTTCATAAGAATATACTTTTTAAAAGTTTTTAGTACATATAGATAAATTACCCTCCAGAAAAACTGAGCCAATTTATAGTCTCACCAACAGAACGTAAGAGCCACCTTTCCCACACCTCTGCCCACGGTGGGGATTAGCAAACTTTTATTCTTCAACAAGCTGATAGGGGAAAACAACTTGGTTTTCCACTTTTCTTTCACTATTTGTGAAGGTGAACATCTTTTTTTGTTAGTTTATTAGTGAGATGATTATATAACTTACTGTGCAATCTAGAGTGTTTTAAGAGTGGAAAGGGGCAGTAACCAGAGGGAAGCAAATGGAACTTAGGCTCACACTACTTAGTGGCTGTCATTTCCTAGTTTGAGAATTACTTGCTGGTAGCTTTTGCTTATTTTTCCATCAAGTTGTCTGTTCTTAATGATTACCTAAAGATCATGTTACAATAATAATATTAACCCTTTGTAATTTATGTTGAATGTATTTTCCCAGTAGGTTATTTTTATTTTTAATTATAAAGGTAATACATAAACATAGTTTGTTTTAGTTTGTTTCAGGTTTTTTTAAATTGAAGTATGATTTTTATATGTTATATATATTTCAGTTTATTTTTTTAATTGAAGTACAGTCAATTTACAATGTGTTAATTTCTGGCATACAGCATAGTGATTCATTTATACATATACCTTTTCATATTATTTTTTATTATAGGCTATATTACAAGGTATTGAATGTAGTTCCCTGTGCTATACAGTAGGACTTTGTTGTTTATCTATTTTATATATAGTAATTAGTATCTACAAATCCCTAACTCCCAATAAATTAGGATAAACTAAAGTATGATTTTTTAATTAAACTTTTTGAGGGTATTGTAGATTCATATGCAATTCTAAGAAATAGTATAGAGAGATCCCCATTATCATGTACCCAGTTTCCTCCAATGGTCTCATCTTGCAAACTCATAGTACAATATCACAACCAGGCTATTTGCATTGATACAGTCAAGGTACAGAGCATTTCCATCATCACAAGGACCCTGCAAGTTGCCCTTTTATAGCCACATCCACATCCTTCCCACCTTCCCCTTAACCCCTGGCAAATGCTAATCTGTTCTCCATTTCTATAGTTTTGTTATTTCAAAAGTGTTACATAGATGAAATCATACAGTATATAAGCTTTGGGGCTTGACATTTTCATTCAGTGTAATTCTCTGGTGATTCATTCAGACTATTTGTGTTGATAGTTATACACATGTTCTTTTTTATTGCTGAGGAGTGTTCCATGGTATGGATATACCACAGTTTGTTTAACCATTCACCCATTGAGGTACATCTGGGTTGTTTCCTATTTTTGGCTATTACAAATAAATCTGCTATAAACATTCATGTACAGGTTTTTGTGTAAACATAAGTCTTCATTGCTCTAGGATAAATGCCTAGAGTGTAATTGGTGCATCATATGATAGTTGCAAAGCTGTTTTCCATGGCTGTACCATTTTACAGTCCCACCAGCAATGCAGGAATCATCCAGTTTCTCTACATCCTTACCATCATTTGCTGTTGTCACTATTTTTTATTTTAGCCATTGTAATGGGTGTGCTGATCATTTTCATTTTGCTTATGGCTAATGATGTTAAACATTTTTTCATGTGCTTATTGATATTTGTATATCCTCCTTGGTGAAATGTCTCTTCATATCTTTTGCACACTTTCTAACTGGATTGTTTCGTTGTTTTCTCACTATTTGTTTTTGAGCATTCTTTGTATATACTAAATACTAGTCCTTTGTCAGATATGTGGTTTGTAAATATTTTCTCCCATTTTGTAGCTTGCCTTTTCTTCCTCTTAACAGAGTCTTTCACAGATCAAGTGTTTAAAATTCCTAATTTATCAGTTTTTCCTTTTATAGACTACTTTTGGTGTCAAGTCTAATAACTCTTTTCCTTGGATCCTGAAAATATTCTCCTATGGTTCTTTCTCTAGCAGTTTTATAGTTATACACTTTACATGTTCATGATTCATTTTGAGTTAATTTTGTATAAAATGTGAAACTTAGGTTGAGTTTCATATATTTGCCTAGGGATGTCCAATTGCTCCAGAATCAATATTCCTTCCTTTTCCTTTTTTTTTTTTTTTTTTTTTTTTTTTTTGCAGGGGGCGGACACTTTTTATCAAAAACAGGAGGGCATATTTGTGTGAGTCTGTTTCTAGATTCTCTGTTGCGTTCTATTGATCCATGTGTCTGTTCTTTCACCAGTACCACACAATCTCAGTTACTACAGCTATTTAAGGCCTCGATATCCAGTAGACTGATTTCTTTCATTTCATTCTTCTTTTTCAAAATTGTTTTAGCTATTCTAAATTATTTTCCTTTCTATATAAATTTTGGAATAATCTTATCTTTGTCTACAGAAAGTCTTGCTGGTATTTTGATAGAATTGAGCTAAACCTTAGAGTGATATTTGGTATTTCCCCAAAAGATATGTCCATGCCATGATCCTTGGAATGAGTCAATGTGCCCTTATTTGAAAAAAGGGTCTTTTCAGTGATAATGAAGTTAAGGATCCTGAGAAGAGAAGACCATCCTGGATTATCCATGTGGAACCTAAATTTAATGACGAGTATCATATAAGAGACAAACAGAAGAGATAGATAGAAAAGGAGGATAAAATGTAACCACAGAGGAAGAGATTGGAGTGAAGTGGCTACAGATCAAAGAATACCAACTATACTACCAGATGCTGGAAGAGGCAAAGAACAGATTCTCCCCTAAAGCCCCCAGAGGAAGAGCTGTCCTGCCAACACCTTTCTTTCTAACTTCTGGCCTTCAGAAATGTGAGAGAATAAATTTCTGTTGTTTTAAACCACACAGTTTGTGGTCATTGCTTGCAGCAGCCACAGGAAATCAATAGAAATCTGTATATCAAAATATGTTATAAAACCCTGTATCTTATTTAAACCTTCTGTTTTTAAGTGGCTTTTTCTGATACTGCTCTGGCAGGAGGTTGGGTAAGGGAACAGAAGGGACCACCTTGTTATTGCCAGGAGGAGGCAGAAATCAAGGTTCCCACTTAGCCTCTATTGACACCTGAGAGAGGGCATATCTTGTTACTGTTGGATGAGGATGGGTGGTTCAGCTCCCCACGTAATCTCCACTGCATGTGGGATGGGGATGGAGGATTGTTTACAGGCCAGTGGAGGTGAAAGTCTTGGCCCCTATTTGGCTCTTTCTGACCGTACCCCACTGAGGGGTTGGGGAATATCTTGATATAGCCTCACAAAAGTAGAAGTATAGGTTCTCCACTTGGTCATCCCTGACAGGGGTGGGAGTGGGGCCACAATTTTTTTCTGTGCTGTTTGGCTGAAAGAGAAGTTACTTCCTAAACATTTTCTGTCTTTCTGGACTGCTCCTTTCCTTTTCCTTTGTCTAGAGAAAGCAGGCTTTTCTTTGGGCTTTTTTTGTTTGTTTGGTTGGTTTTTTGTCTGCTCCTTTTGGCCTTTCTGAGTTGCTGGTATTGATGGAAATAATCAATAAACAATCTATGATAGAAATAGAAAAGAGCTTTATTTGAGTCAAACTGAGAACTGTAGCCCAGGAGATGTGGAAACTGAGATTTGAAGAGTCTCTGTTGGCTGAGGGACTCATCAAGAAGGTGTTACCTAAGGCCCTGTGACTTATAAGTGCCACAACTGAGTTTTAAACTCCTTCCTAAAGATGAACGGCTCCCTGAGCGCCCCAGAGGCCTCCTGAGTTTTCCATCTTCACCCAAGCCCCCTACCACTCACTATTCCCACCAGTGGTCGGGTACCATCTCCCCTTCCCCATGGCGCCCTTAAGAAAACAGAATCCCAGTAAAAGGAGAGAGGAGGCAACATTCCCTCCAGCAGGGTGGTGACATGGAACTTTTGGACTTTACCATCAGGGCCAAGGGGATTGCTACATTAGTCCATAGAGATGTTAAGAGGTGGACAAATCCTAGAGTTGTCTGAAGAAGCAAATGGCCTGTGGTTTCCAAGCCCAAGAATTTACTTAGCCTTTAGGGTATAATTTGTATTGGCAAATGCAAGCTGAATTGAAGCCATCGATTTAGAAGTGAACTTGCATACCCACACACACTCTGGGGACGGTGCCTATCTACCGCGGGGGTGTGGGTACTACTACCACGTGCACCTGTGTGTGCCTGTGGACACCCTACTCTTATGTTCCTGTAACCTCAGTGAGGGCAGGGATCATGTCTTTGGTGACTCATTTTTCCTCTGCAGCACTAGAGCACGGCTTTGGCCGGAATTGAGCTTAACGCCTGCTTTTTACCGATGGAGGAAGCATCAGAACTCTCATTTATTTCTGTCTGTAGTGTTCGTTCGTGCAGCTCGAGATTTGCAATCACTTACAATAATCATTAATGCTAGCTAACTGCAGCCATTATTTTTCTTAACTGCATGAATGCCTATTAGCTTTCAGTTTTCCCTAATGAGAAAGTGCTGAGGTTCAGTTTACATCCTCCCAATCCTCTGAAAGAATCCAGAAAAGCATGAAGAAAAGAAAACCATTTGGTGGGTATCAGCCCACGGCCTAAAAATGTCAGCTGGCTTGGGTCAAGCTTCAGGACTTAGTCTCTGCTGTGAATTACAGAAATAACACAGGTATTGTACCCCTTGGACCGAGGCAATATTCGGTTTCAATCTGGTGGTTAGGAAAGTGGAACATCTTAGTCTACCTATGAAATCCTACCCATGAAACAACTGAAGAAACATTCCTCCAAAACAAAATAAAATATGTATTGTTTAGGCAAGTGTTACGGCCAGATGACATTTCGAGTCTGCTCTGCTTAATGCCTTCATTTCCTAGTCTGGAGGATGAAATCAGCTCTCCCATCCCACAGGTTCAGAAGAAAGCTCCCCTTTGCAGGCTGAGATGCCATTTTCGGCTTTGGAAGGGAAACAAATCATGTTATTGTCAAGGCTGTTATTGAGAACATCGTGCTCTCAGCCCTACTGGCTTGGCCATAGTCAAAAGAATCAAACAAAGCTGTTTGCTATGAATTTCATCACTCTGACCTGCCCAGCTGGGACCTCCCCCCACCCCTAACTCAATTCCACTCCCAATTCGAATGCCCCAGAATTTGTTCCAGGAACAAGTTAAAATTCCTGCTACTTTCAGACCTACAAACAATGCAAACCTTTTCTTTCCTTCTCTATTTTTAAGAAAAGAAAAATTCTGATTGCTGGAGGATCCTGGGTAGACAGAATGTACAGTCCCTGAGAAGAAGTGGGAGATGGAATGAGCAGTTTAGGGGACTAGAGGACATACATGAAGTATAGGCCACTGAGCCATAATGCCTAATTGCCTTCCAAGCAGAAGCCCCAGGGCCCTGTGCTTGGCTCTGACACCTGTCACCACTGCTGAGTGGACCCAATGGAGCTGGTCTACTCAATAAAGGCCTTAGGGTCCTACCTGTTAATCTCCCTTAGGGCATGTACATAGGTCGCATATTTGTTACATTGTCAACTCCTTCACCTCTGAGGCAGAATAGGATTGCAGTGGTTATCCTGAGGAAATGGGAAAATACAAAGAATAGTGTATTCCTTCAAATAATGTTATTTAAGAGTCCATTGGACTGAGGGAGGGAGAATGCTCTGCCAGCTTTCATTACTTTTGTTTTGAACGTGTGTCTGTGTGTGTGTTTGAGTTTGGGGGTTAGCAGGGAGAGCTTTTTTTTTTCTTTTGGAGTTTGTTTTGTTATTAAAATTTTCTTTGGAAAGCACCATTGGCTAGAGCATTCTAGAAACCTCCAAAATAAAATACAAGAGTCAGGGTAAGAAAGACTTTTTTTTAAAAGCAATACCTTTGGAGGCAGACAGAAATAACGAGTTTTGAAGGCTTGCTCAGACTTGGCGTGTGCGATTTGAAGCAAGTGATTTCATATCTCTGAGCCTTTCTTTCTACCCCACTTCTGGGAAATGGATATGTTGTAATAAAGCCTACTTCACTATGTGGTTGTGAGTATAAAATAAAATGGAACCTATAAAGTGCACAGCACAGAACTGGACAAGTAGTAGATGCTTAAGAACAGTAGCAGCCAATGTTTATTTAGTTTTACGTATCAGTCACTGTCATCTGTGCTTTACCTAAAAGTCGTCATTTAGTCCTCATCTCTACCCTGAGAGGCAGATGCTAACATTGTCCCCATCATATAGAAGATGGAGCCTTAGGAAGCTCCTCTGGTCAAATGGCAGAGGCAGGATTCTTGCCCCGCCACAGCGCGTATCCACCGCATTCTTTACAGAGGCCGCAAGCTGAGTCCCAGGAGCAGATCTGGCTTATGGGCGTATTTGGTTTGGCTTTTACAGCATTTACAGAAAAATATTTAACTTTGTTGTCAACACTTAAACATTGGGAGCTTTCACAATTCTGGATCCCTGGCTTCTCTTTAAAACTCAGAAGCTCTGGCCATTCTGCCCCCTGTGTTCCCGCAGCAGAAGCTATGCAGTGGCTGTCACCTGGGGGCAGTCATAAGCTCGAGATGTCCCCACCAATCCTCATCCTCACACAGTCAGGCACCTGGAAGCATTTGAGAGTGTGTCCTCTCTCTCACCACCTTTTCTGCCCATCACCCTCACTACAGCCATCTGCGTTGCTAGGCTACAGCCTGACAGCTGCATGTGGCTCCTTTGTGGAGTAAGTGCCCACGTTCACTCTCGTCTCTGTTGGTCTCTAGTCATCCCTGCCTGCTGCTGCTCCTGGTACCATGTCAGTGACACACAGGTGTTCCGGATTCCTCCAGGGCTCCCCGATGTCCCTCCCTGCTCTGAGACGTCTGGAAAGATCCTGAAGCATTCCTGCCTCTGAGCACACATCATCTCTTAGATTTGCCTTTTTCCTCCCTTGGCAGCCCCTTACCTTGTCCCCTTGACATACCCCCCCCCCGACCCATTCAGCGAAATCACACAATGACTTCACATCCATTCTCAGCAAATCTTTCTTTGTTGATCCGGGTCAGCTTCATGCTATAAATTACATGGGACCCCATGTTTAGAAGGGCCCCACATTTGGTTTAATGCTCTACTATGGCCACCCTGAAATTCTTCATGAGTTTTGAACCAGAGGCCTACATTTTTATTGTGCACTGGGGCCCACCAATTATGTAGCTAGTCCTATTCATGTTTTAATTTCAAGAAGCTTTATTTTAATGACTCCTAACCTTAGCAGTATTTCCCAATCTTTTTTAGCCCATGGTACACAAAGAATGTGATAATAGATGGATGCTGCAGTGGGCTGCTCTGAGGCCCCAGATCCTGGCCAACCATTCTGGAGAGAGCAGATGCCATGGCAAACTGGAACCCTTCTGCAGCACACAAGGATGCTGAGCACATCTGCTGGGAAAGTTCTATCCTGCAGGAGATGGTTCTATCAGTTCACCTTCCTGCTCACCCAGCTTTATTGTAGGAACCCAGCCTCCAGTCAGGTTGATGTCTCTGAGTCCCTTACTCACATTCTCATCTCCAGGCCCTCGTGAATGTAGTTCCTGTTGCTGAGAATAATCGCTTATCTTCTCAGTGTTACCCAGATCCTGCCCATTTTATCATACCCACTCAAGTCCACCTCCTGCACAAGTTTATCCTGTGCATATCAGTCAAGGGTGCTTCATTCATGTATCAAATGATTATTGATTACTTAGTCTGTACCAGATTCTGAGCCAGCTTTGGGGATACCATTGTAAGCATACCCACACTCCTACCTTCATGAAACTTTGCAAGTCAGGAAGGCAAACAAGTAAAAAGTCCACGTGGGAGCACTGTGAGAAGAGGTCTCATAGAAGTGAGGGGAGGATGCATCAGGGTCCTGTGGCTGCTGTAACAAATGACCACACACTAGGTGATTTATGGCAAGAGAAGTTTATTTTCTCACAGTTCTGGAGGCTAGAAGTCTGAAGTCAAGGCATCACCATGTTCTCTCTGAAGGCTGTAAGAGAGAATCCTTTCTTGTCTCTTCCAGTTCCTGGTGGCTCCCGGCATTCCTGGGCTTGTGGTCGCATCACTACACCTTTGTCTCCTTCCTCATGTGGCCTTTCTTTCTTTTCTCTGTTGCTTATAAAAATATTTGATATTGTATTTAGGTCTAATCCAGGATGATCTCATCTCAAGGTCCTTAATTAATCTGCAAAAACCCTTTTTTCTGATGAAGGTATAACACTATAGGTTATGGGAATTAGAATGTGGACTTACCTGTTGAAAGGAAGCATCAATCAACCCACTGGCGAGGGTACATGACATGGGCAGCCTACCTCACACTGGGGAACTGGGGGAAGTCTCCTTGAAAAAAATAACATTTAAACTGCATAAACTAGGAAAGGAAGGGAAGAGGGATGGTGGTAGTGGTGAAATTGTTTCTGGAAAGAGCACATGCAAAGATTCTCATACAAAGCTAAGCAAGCTGGATTCCTAGAACTAAACGAAGAATTTACAGGAGAATGTGCAAAGGAGAAAGAGTAAGAGAAGCAGCTGGGGGAGTAATGGGGCCAAATCAAGTTGAGCCTGTAACTATAGAAAGTCATTTGGACTAAGGTAATGGGGAAGCACTGAAAGGTTTTAAGAAATGGAAGGAAATTATCAGATTTCCAAAGCCTGAGATGGCTCTAGTGGTTTGGAGGCAGCCAAGACTGGACCAAGGAGATGGTTAGGAAATGGTTATTTCATATGTACATACATAATATACATAATTCAGGCAGTGAATATAAACTCGAATAGTACAGAAGGAAAGGCAGACAAGTTATCTGGGAGGCAGAATCAACAGATTTGGTGACTGCTGGGATTTCAGTGTAGAAGTCAAGGATGACACCCAGGCTTCTGGCTTCTGGCTTGGAAAGTGTTGCCATTGTTGAAGTCAGGAACTGAGAAGGAGGTGCAATTTGGACGGGCACCGGTGGTATGAGTTTGCAGTATCTGTGGGATGGCCTATTTTGAGATTATTAGTGGGCATTTAAACTTAGTGATCTGAAGCACAGGGCAGAGGGCTGGGCTAGAAATAGACATGGGAACTGTCAGCATGTGGATCATCTGTGAGGTCAGAGAGTGAACAGTCGCACTCAGAGGAATGTGTAAAGTGAAAAGAGACTAGGACCCAGGATAGAACTCTTGGGTGCACTGATCCTTACTCTATGGCCTGGGGACAAGGTGCTGTGGCAAATGGCAGACAACTCAGAGGACAGTGACTGCCAATATTTAGTTATGTGTGGTTTCCACAATACAATTCGAAATGTATTGTCAATTGTCTCGTTTTATGTCACTCATTGTATATTTTGCTGAATGATTCAAGCACAATATTGTTCTCTTTTTTCCAGTCTTGGTCATAATTATTTCATGTACTCAGGAACCAAGGCAAGTGTCCAGAACAGGGGGCCCATCTGAGAATAAGCACTGAATGATTGGCTGGATATTATCTGTCCAAGGCTGAGTCAGAAAACAGGAGAGGGGACCATTTCCCATATCCTCTTATCCTTCACCAAAACCCATTATCCAATGTCACCATCAACAGAACATGCTAAAAACATGATTTCTCTTAGGCTGTAATTAAGTTCCTCTAAATTCAGGAGTACATTTTTTGGCTCAAGGTATTTCCTTTCCCCTCTCCTGGGCTCCTTCCCAGCTAGTTAAATCCTATGTAACACATGCTCAATAGAACTTTCTGCAACAATGGGAACATTCTATGTCCGTGTTTTATGATGAAGGTGGCTGTTGAGCACTGGAATGTAGCTAGTGCAACTGAGGAACTGAACTTCTAATTTTTATTTAATTTTAATCCATTCAAATGTAAATACCCACATGTGGCTAGAGGCTACCATATTGGACAGAATAACTTTCACAACCTTTAGTAAACTCAAAATTCACTTTCTCAAGAGATATTCCCTGATTCCCCCTCCCATAGGCCTATCTCTCCATTATATGGTCTTTAGAAACCTGTGCTTCCATAATGCTAATGAGGATTATCATTGTGAATAATCGTATGTACTGGCTAGTTTTCTGTCTGTCTCCCGTGATAGAACAAGCTCTAGGAGGGCAGGGACTGTGTCTGTCTCATTTCCTACTGTATTTCCAGGACCTAGCAGAGCGTAGAGTACTTGCTATTTGCTAAATACATATATACAAAAAGAATAAATGAATGATCAAATAATTCATTAAAACATGTTATGGGATTATGTACCAAATATATGTATATTAAACAACTGGCTACAGTTTACAATCATATATTAAATAATTCAAATCATATAGTAGATCATTAATTCTAGGAGGCTAATAGCTCTATAACAAAAATTGGAACCATCAAGGGAGGGACAAATCTGACATGCTTAGTTTGGGGTATATAAAATTTGAGGGGCTGGAGCTTACATTTTATATTCCCTTGATCTTACTGTTCATTAAAACTCCTGCAGGCTCTTTGGATCCAATTCATGACGATATGCCGTCTCTCCTCTCTCTTGCACTGTGCAGTTAATAGAAAATCCATTCACACTTCTCATTAACATTTCTCACTTTTCCCTGAATGTTACATCACTGATCAGCCCCTCAAAGTTGCTCTAAATCCAAATTTGTCACAGAGCACTGGTCTCCACTCCCAGCTTTGCATTCTCTGTGTTTACTTAACATATTCCCAACACTCCTAATCCAGTTAATTTTTAAACGGTGTCAGGAACTATGGCACCCCACCAAAGGCCTCCCTCCAGATACCAGAACGCACAGCTCAGCACTCTTCAATATGTCTTTTCAGTAGTTCCATCCCTGCCTGAGATGGAACTTGAGCCGGAGCTGAAGCTCTGGCCTCCTTGGAGCATTTGGGGGCTCCCCAGCAAACTCCTTAATCATTATCAGCTCCCACTCCATCAGCACTGTTGCTTCCACCTTCTCCTAAGAAATAAGTGGAACCTGGAAGGTTCTGTAAGCCCAGCTGAATCCAATTCCTAGACCTTGGGCAGGCACAGGGCCAGGGCCCTCTGCCCGGGTTTCACTGCAAAGCCACGAAGGGCAGTGTCTAAAGGCACTCTATGCTGGAGCCAAGGTCAACACCGAGACCCACTTGTCAGTCAGCCTCTGGGAAGCGTCTGCAATGCCAAGCCACCAAATGGTCCCAAATGCTGAGTTTCAGTGATTAGCCCTTTATCAGTTACTGACAGCATGCCCCATGCTATCACAGAAATTCCTTCACTCCATCCTGTCTCCAACATCTCCTTCCTCCTCTCCCCTCCTCACAGGCAACTGCTCTCATTCAAGTCCTCATGATTCCTGGCTTTGAAATTCTAGAACAGTCTCAGACCTGGTTTCCCTGCCTTCTCCCCACAGAAGCCTGAGTGAACCTGTAAACGTGTAAATCTGATCAAGTCATTCCACTTCAGAAGGACTTCTTGTGTCCCCAGCGCCTCAGGGTAAGGTTTGCTCTTAGGCTTGGCATCCAAGGCCCTACTGTGCTGCACCAGCCTACCTCCTGCTCCTGAGCCTCCCTACCTGTACCCACCCAGAGGGGGCACACTGCCTCATACCCCCTTGTGACAAAAGCCATGGAGACCACCCCTCTCGTGGCTGCCAGGCAGTCCTGATTCATCCTTGGTGATCTCCACCCCTCCCTTTCTCCCTGAAGTCTTCCCTGACAACACCTGTCCCAGGAGGTCTCCCTCATCCATGGGTGGGCGGTGGAGGGACTCTACAGCTTGGTACCTCTTCCTTCTGCTGCACTCACCACACTCCCCTGTAATCATTTGTTTCCTTCATTATTGAGGGAGGCGATGTTCATTTAAGGGGGCCAGTAGTAGTTCTTTTACGAGGGGGTTGGAAAAATCTTATTCTTTTTATTATAAAGCACAGATACGCATATCATTCATATATATATATATATAATATATGTGGTTTTAAAATTTCATGGAAGGGGGAGGGAGTTTAGGAAAGAAGTGCCTAAGAAGGCCCTTTAGAGGCCAATAATTAAAAATTAGTTGAGAAATACTGAACTGATTTGGCCATACATCTTTCTTATCAACTGGACTGTGAAACTTTTATGAGTCCCTGGAACTGATGGAGTGGTTGACACATAAGAGTGTTTTGAATAAAAGCTGGATGTTGAAAGCTGAATGCATGGATGCATGAATGAATCCACCCAGTCATCCTGTGGGGTGGCAATACTGTCCCATTCGGGGAAGATATGGAAACAGGTGCTGTGTCCCCCTGCCATCACTACCAAAGTTCCAGACTGCTAAAGTAGAAACATTTTAAATTTAGGACTTCTACAGTCCAAATCTAATGTTCTCTTATTTCATTTTAGTATAATTGATAGAAGTTACACAAAAACAGGATAATATATTTCCCACTTTGCCTCCCACATTCGAGAATGTTCTGGTTGGAATATCTTAAACCAATCTGAGTGCCCAAGAACAACCTTAGAAAATCAAGCTTGTAATCTTGTAGAGTGAAAATGTCTTAGTGCCCGCCTGGGTTTTAGTGGGAATCATGTCCTTTTACCCAATTCACGAGGAGGATTTGAAGCATAACTAGGTGTAGTCAAAACCACCCACTTAGCTTGTAACCCTGAGTCTTGCAGTTAATCCAATTAAATTAAATTTTTTGGAAATCCAGCCTTGAGTCTCTCCTCTGTATTGAACTGAGCAGCACAGGGCTGGATACTTTGCCCTGAGGTGGTAGGAATGGTGGAGTAAGAAAACAATACACACAATTACAATGCAAGACTCAACAAGATCTTGGTCATGAGAGAGACTTAAGCAATTCTAAGCCAGGAGATGAGTTACAATGGGAAAATAATGAGGACGTGAATGTTATTACTAAAGATGCTTTCTTTGTTGAAAGCCAACAACGTCTATAAAATGATTTTATGAGTAAATTTGTTGAAGCAGGAGGAGCTGAGCAGCTCAAACCATTGTTTTATCCTTTTCAAGGTCAAGATGAGGTTTAAAATCAGATTTATGGGTCTGTTTATTCAATCAAACTCTCCTCATTTTCTACTCCTAAGCTTGTGGACAGTGGGTAAAAATCCCTGATGAATGACAATTCATCCTCCTAGGACAAAACCGTCTGCTTTTAAACACAAATACTTCTTACAGACAGAAAAAAAGCACTAATCTTAAGTGTGCAGTTCAGCGAATTTGCACAAAAAGAACAAACCCTTGTAACTACCACCCAGATGAAGAAATAGAACATTATTGTATCCTGAAAGCCCTCCTGGTTACCATAGATTAGTTCTGCCTCTTTTTGAACTTTAAAGAAATGGAATTATACAATATATACTCTCTGGGTCCGACTTCCTCTGTTCAGTAATATGTCTGTGAGATTCATCCAGATGGTTACATGTAGCAATAGTTTGTTCATTCTCGTTGCTGAAAGAATTTCACTATATGGATATGCCACATTTATCTACCCATTCTACTGTTGATGAACATTTGGGTTATTTCCATTTGGGGGTGATTTTGCATAGTGCTTATTATGAATCTTCTTCCTACACATCTTTTGATGAGCGTACGTTCTCATACACGCCTAGGATGGAAGTGCTGGTTCATGTGCTATATATGTGCTCAGGTTTAGTAGATCCTTATAAATAGATTTGAAAGGTGGTTATATAAACTGTATATTACTGTTGTGTAATAACAGTGTGCAAGAGTTCTAAATAATCCAAATCCTCTCCAACACTTGGTATTGAATTTCCTTTTCATTTTGGCCACTCTGGTGGCTGTGATTTTGAAGCTCATGTTTTTAATTTGTATTTTTCTGATGACTAATGAACTTAGGCGTCTTCTCATGTTTATTAGCCGTTTGAGTTTCCTCCTTTGTAAACTATCTCTTTGAGTCTTTTGCACATCATTCGGTTGAGATGTCTATATTTTTTTTAAATTAATTTGTAGGAGATTTAATTAATTAATCTGTATATATTTTAGATACAAGTCCTTTGTCAGATATGTAATTTGCTAATATTTTCTTCTGATCCATGATTTCATATTTTACTCTTTTAATAGTATCTTTGAACAAACAGAAATTTTTAATTTCATCTAACTTGTCAGTTTTATGTTTAGTACATCATAAAATTCATAAATGTTATTTATGAAATCTTTGCCTTTCCCACGCTTATGAAGATCTTCTTCTGCATTATAAATATTCGGCCTTCCAATCTATGAGCATAGTCTATACCTTCATTTATTTAGATCTTCTTTAATATATCTCAGTAATGTTCTGTAGTTTTTTAACTAAAGATTTTGCTTATCTTTTGTTAGATGTACAATCAACTTTGTGCAAGTCCCAAGTACCTATCTTTCAAGTTACAAGAGATAAAAGAAAGTCTGAAATATATGCCCTGATTTCAAAATGCTTTGGTACAAATGTGGGACACAATTACAGAAAAATCAAAGGCTGAGTATTAATTAATTAGTAATTATATGATGTTGACAATGAGAAACTAGAGAGGCAAACAACCAAAGTGGGCTAAAATTGGTGGCAGGGATGCCTCACACAGGATGTAAGAAGATTTGAGATGGGCTTGGGGGATGAATGGCATTTGTAGAGTCAAGTGGAGGGAAGCAATCCAAGAGGGAAACTGGAATGAGCGAAATCTTGAGCTTTCAATGTACACAACACGTTAAGGGGCTAAGAGGACACTGGCTGACAAAAGTGCTACACTGACTGATTAGTAGTGAGAGATAAGATGAAGTTTTATGCCGAGAGGCTCCATGAACAAAAGAAGAAGGAGCCTCAAGTCCATTTTGGTGATGAAGCTTGGCATCCTGGCTCCTGGAAGGTAACTCAGCAAGTATTTAACCTTGCCTGACACCAATTGGCAACCATATGGTTGTCTTTAATTAAGAACTTCCTGATGGGAACTCCCACACTCTCACACTTGAACCAGACTGTCTATCCAAAAAGGCTTCCACTCTAGAGATGAACCACCTCTCACAGAATGTATAATGCAGAGAGACTTTCATAGTAAGCCAGAGTTTACTGCACAGCCAAAAGGCTTAGATCCAGCACCTACCGCCAAGTGCTTCCGAGAGGGCTACCCCTTATAAAACCAAGTAAGATGAGTACTCAGTGCATAAACTCAACCACACTAGCTGGGCTTTCTGGGAGAAATGGGTCTAGAAATGAGTGTTCAAGGCTTAGATCACTGGTTGGGTTTTTTGATTCTCTATTTCTATCCTAACTGAGGCAAAGTTAAAACCAGCAGGCCGAGGGCAGCTCTAGAAGACATGAAGTCAGGTCCTCAGGCCTCCTGGGAGCTACTGGAATGAGGAAGGCGTGGAGTAGCCAGCACTGAGTTCAAATGATAAAATTCCTAATGGAACATGAGTATGCATTTTGCCAAGATTTATTCTAATTTTGGAACTCAATTGGA
This sequence comes from Camelus ferus, assembly GCF_009834535.1. Classification (NCBI taxonomy): domain Eukaryota; kingdom Metazoa; phylum Chordata; class Mammalia; order Artiodactyla; family Camelidae; genus Camelus; species Camelus ferus. The sequence continues at coordinate 5,873,945 of NC_045709.1, forward strand.
AACTTCTGAACGTCATGTTCCATTTGGCTCTGGCAAAACCTAGCTCTGCATGGCTTTGTGTTTATTTTATCCTTCAAGATCAGAGCATAATTTACTTGTAGCTAGATTTTTGTGTTTAGCACAAACCTCCATTTAGATAGAAAAACAAGCTGATTTTTTTCTTCTGTGTCCCTAGGGGAGGGAAAAAAAGATGTACACAGTGGAGAAAGGTTCCAATGAAAAAGCATGCATATATAGAATATAGAAAATATATGCAAACAGAAGCAGCCAGAAGTGAAATATTTTATAAAGCCTAAAGTATGATGAGTCTTCATACTTGGCGTAAAACAGTAAAGATTAGATCCAGAAAATCTCAGGACTCTCCTACATTTAGGCAGGACAGCATCTTCCCTAGCACCTCCTCCTTGTGAAAATTTCTTACCATATTTAAACAAATATTTTGAGAGGAAATATTATAACTTCCTCTGGCACTGTGTCCTCGAACACTTCCAATGAGGATGTATCCCTGTCAGTACACATTCCCCATCTTCATCTCATTTTTCATTTATCCTCAAACAAATTTCTTGGTTTTTATTGGTATAAAACTGAATTTTTCTATAGCTAAAGTGTATTGGGGCCTAAAATAAAACAAAAATTGGAAAGAGTTGGAAAGAGTTGGGGGTAAGTTATATTAATCAAGACTCGTTCAGAAACTCAACATGAAATAAAACCCCCCAAAATGTGATATGTTGGTTCATGTAATAGTCTTCTTACCACCTCCAATGGAAAGGTCTCAGGGAAGGACTCCAATTGGCCCACCTGAATCACCTGCCCAAGTCTGGATCAATCACAGTCACCTGACCAGGTCACATAGCCAAGTGCCACATGGTTATAGAAAGTGGATTTATTTCCAGAAGAAAGAGGGAAAGAGGGATTGTAGATGATCACTTAGGGAATATTATAAACTAGCAAATTTGAAAGAAGCAAAACAATGTTTTCACGGTGCCTCAGATCTAGTACATTAGGATTTTGGAGAAAGCATTATTTCTTATAGAAGATAATGGTGTCAACAGAAGAGGATGCCATCACAATTAGTGGTGCATTAGCATTGAGTACCTGTGAAATCTACTCTAAAATTCATAGTTACTTTCAATGGGGACATGTTATGGGCATCAGGAAGGCAATATAGCTTAAAGCCTGAGAGCATGAACTTTGGATTCTAACTGATTCAAGTTCAGATCCTCACAGGGTCAAGCTTTGGTATTTGGGCAACTTACTAACCCTCCTTAAGTAAAATTGGTATAATAATGGAATTTACCTCTTGGGTTATTGTGAGGATTAAATGAAATAATGCACATAAAGTGCTTGGTACAGTATCCAGCCCTTAGTTATAAAAATCACTAAATGTTTATGACAGTTACTATTCTCATTAGAAACTTCATAATTATTATTACTAACAAGAGTGCCCAGGAATTTGAAGGCTAGAGAGTTTTAGGATGGTTGATAGTGACAATGTTCCATTCTAACGTCTTTCTGAAATAAGAAACATCTCACTATGCAAACTCTCCATTGGTATCCAACCCTACCTTTGCCTTAAATCTGATTAAAATCTCCCTCTTTCGCCTTCCATAACTTCTCTCCTTACCTACTGAGGCATGAAACACTAATGTGCCATGGTAGAAAAAGCAAGAAAATGGTGCCCTTTATACTTGTTTTAACCTTTCCAAAGGAGACATCACAGGTAATTGAAGTCCAAGAAACTGCAATCTTAGGAAGTATCTGTGCTGTGAGCAACAAAAGAGAACTCCCTGGAGAGACATCAAAACAGTTGACCAACTTCTGGAACCAACTGGCAAAGTAATGAATAGCCCGACTAGACTATGTTGCAAAGGAAGGAATGGTGAGGCTCTCTAAGAAGAAGTGGAGTCTTCAAGTCTGCACTTCCACCTTCTCATGAACTCTGTTGTATCATACTTTTCATAAAGCTTTCCATTGAAGTCTCCAGAAAGGCAGACATCTCAACGGAGACTGGTTCCTTCACTTCCGCTGCAGCTGTAGTCTGTAGATTTAGAATAGAATTTTTTCAATCAAGGAAAAGAGTTTGAGACAGGAAAAATAAGTTGTTGCCGTTTAAGTTTGACTTCCACTCTCTAACGAATGTCTATGGTAGCAATTACTCAGGGTTTAAAGTTGTGTTTTTTAAAATAAAAAGTTTCATAATATTTTTTCTTTCTAGTTATGAAAGGCAGAGAGAATAACACCTTATATTTATATAGGACTGGTCCTTGGAAAGTAGTACAAATAATGTCATTCTCTCTCCCACCAGAATTCCTGGGGGAAGCAACATACTTTCCTCACACCACTTTTATAGGTTATACAGTCTGTCAGAAGCACTGTGGAGGCCAAAGCCTGGGTTTTCTTTGGATTTGAAATGCAGTATTAGGTTTCCTTTCTATTAGAAAAACAACATTTCTATGCAAAAATGGGTTTTTATGCATAGCGCTCAGGGTACTGGCCATGGGAAAGAGCTCAGTTAAAACTTCTTACTTTTCAGCACAAAAAAATCATCATTTTCCCATTTTCTTATAAATTTTTTATACCCATAACTTTAAAGATGGTACAGTACTCGAATGATATTAAAGTTACTTGCTCACGGTAACGGTAAGTTTTGCTCTGTGAAACTCTTATGTGTGTCCTAGATCACAATGTATTTTTGCCTGTGAGTCTGTCTTAAATATTTGAAAGGCACGTGTCTAGTCCAACATCACCTTATTTTCAGATGAGAAAAAAACTAAGGCTCAGAGAAGTTGCATGGTTTATGTAGAATCATACCACTAATTAGTGGCATTGAAGAGACAAAAAGGTTGTGGTTTTTAGCTATTTTTGTTTTTATTTGGTGCTATGGCATTATTATAGTGCTGGACTGGTTAGAGTGGCAGTTGCTATGCCAAATAAGCCCCTACCTGTACATCAGTGGCTTAACCCAATAAACATTTATCTATTACTCTCGGGACAGTAAAATGTGGGTTTTCCTAGTCAGTAGGTGATTCTCCATACCGAGATTCAGAGACTTAGGCCTCTTTCTTTTTGTGGCTTCACCATCCCCAAGGGTAGTGGGTTTCAACTAGAAGTGATTTTGTCCCCTGGAAGACACCTGGCAATGCCTGGAGATATTTTTGACTACTGGGGGGAATACTACTGACATCCAGCGGGTAGAGGCCAGGAATGCTGCTAAACATCCTACAGTGCACAGGACAGTTCCTGTAGCATAGCATTTTCTGGCACAAAATGCCAATAGTGCCAAGGTTGAAAAATACTTCCCAAGGGACACATTATCTTCCGTACCCTGCCAGCTAAATAGGCAAGAGAAAGAATTGGTAAGATACAACTACTCTGTAAATGCCTTGACCTGGAAACATTAGACACATAATTTCCACCTAAATGTAAGAGGGGCAAGGAAATGAGTCCTGGTGGGCAGCTTCATCCAACAACTCTTCTTTGTTCATTTTTGATGAATAATTGTCAACTTGTCACAGGTGGCAATGGCAAGATTTAAAATGTACATTTGCTTGGCTATTCACAACATTGTTGAAGAATCAACAGGGGCCAATAAAGCCAATAATACATAAATCCAGCCCCTACCTTCTCCTTGGGCTCCAGGTCTTCTGTTCAATGTCCTAATCAATGTATCGTTAGGTATCACAAACACAGCATAGCCAGATAGAACTCGATTCTCTTACTAAAATTCTCTCTCTCTCTCTCTCTCTGTCTCTCATCTTTCCTTTTTTCAGCAGTTGATGACACCTTCCTCCTCACTTTCCTATACCTTCATCCAATTGTTTAGCAAGTCTTCTCAGCTGTACCTCCATGTGCTTGCAAGTATTACTATAACGGAGAAGAACAAAACTTGACTCCATGTTGAATCTAGTCCTTTAGCTCTAACTCTGAGCTCTGTTGCCTGTGCTTAGTCATGCTCGCTCTGCACCTTTTATAAAAGAACGTTGCCTATAGCCTGAAGTATACAGGACAGCCCATTCTCAAGGCTCTGACCTTTAAAGGTATCACACTTTTCCATTCACATAGAGATTAAAAGTTGCAGAAGAAAGAAAAACATTTATCTCGTTGGAAGTTAATAGGGACATTGTGAGCAGACCTACAGCTGCAAGAACAAAGGATCCCAGCACCAAGAAGTTTGCAACACCCAGCCTCACCTCCTCCCCTTTTAGTATAAAAAAAGCCTGAATTCTAACTTGGGGAAGATGGTTCTTTGGGACACTGGCTCACCATCTCAGTCTGCTGGCTTTCCAAATAATGTCACCATTCCTTGCCCCCAACAACTCATCTCTTGATTTATTGGCCTATCATGTCACAAGCAGTACAAGCTTGGACTTGGTAACATTACCGTGGGCCTGAACTACCACAGAAATCTTCTTTTAATTGGCCTCTCTGCTACTTCTCTTATCCCACTGCAGCCTGTGTACTCAAAGTGGTCTTGTTCAACTATGAAGAAAATAATTTCCGCACATCTGGTGCCAGCTCGCTCTCTTGGGTACCTTGAAGCATGCCCTAGTGAGGTCACATGAAACCCATTTACTCCCCCACCATTGTTCCTCTGGGGTCTGCAGGCCCCTTTCGCCACTCTCATAGTTCCCTGAGCCTGTTCCTGGCACTGGTTTGATGGCCTTTACATTTGCCATAGTCTATTTCTACATACCCTCTAGGTTCATAGGGTAGTATTGTGAAAGGGGAGTCTTTTTGTCTGAATGGATAGACTAATTTGTCCAAGTCCATAATCTTCACCATAGGGGACAAAGTTCATCAGCATCTAGGCCATTTCTCTCTAATCTCACCCCTGCCTTCCTCCGCCTCTTCACTGCAGACACACTGGTGTACGTTCTGTGCCTCTAATGTGCCAACTCCTTTTGGTCTCGGGGGCCTTCACGTTTGGTGTTCCCTTTCCCTTTGGAACCCTCTTCCCAGATGCTTGCCTGCTTGCCTCCTTCTCACCGTTCCAGTCCCAGGTGTCATCTCTTCAAAAGTGAGCAGCGTCCTGAAATTGCTGTTACCTCCCCCTCACCCACACTCCTCTCCAAACCCGTATCCCATCCTCTGTTCCGTTCTCTCCAGAGTACTTACTACTGCCGGACCTGATAGATACTGTTCATTGGCTTACATACTGGTTTTCCCCCCACTAGAATGGAAGCCCCACGAGGGTGGGCAAGGGCTTTACCAGTCTTGTCCACCACTGTATCCCCAGTTCTAGAAGAGTACCTGGCATGTAGGAGCTATCAGTCCATAGTCTGCACACTATGAACCAGCGAATGAGCAGGAGGGTACTGGGGACCTAGGAGACTAGGAGATGGAGACTGTCAGGTCTTGCTCCAGCTCTGACATAGATCTCGTTAGTTTCACAAGTGAGTCTCACAGATCACACTCCCTCCCCCATAAAACTGTTTTCTTATCCAGAAAAGGAGCTAACCTCAAAAGCCTTCTAGAAACACAGACAGGGAAATCCTCAGACTTTGCAGATTTCCCCCCAGGGCCAGCAGACCATTGCCATTGGTGGGTCAGCTCAGAAGCCTTTATGTACCCATAAGTGACCTCTGACATACTCTCCTTCCAGGCTACCCGGAGGATTGACACTGCTGGGGGAAAGTTGGAGGCCTAATGAGGAAAATTCTTTTATCATTATTATTTTTTTGTCCTTCCCTCCCAATTCCATTCCTAACCTCTGTTCCCTTTTTCTCTGGCATATTCAAGCTGTCTTCTCACCTTCACTAACAGCCAGGACTACTCTATCCTTTTGGAAAACGTTGTGGTCCAAAAGCCACATCCCCAGCCTAGAGCATCGCTGGAAGTTTCCTGGAGCATCCCAGGCTGGCCACCTGGCTGCTTCCCTGGACAGGTCCGGGTCAAGCTCAGATGCTGCTTGGCACAAACATGGCTGGCAGCAGCCCCACCTTTGATGTCCTCTTTCATCATTCTTCACTGTCTTTTCCAGATTAATTTCTCCATTTCTTCAATTAAAGCTATTTATTGAATACTGAACTGGGCTTTAAAATGGATACAAGCAAAGGCAGATTGTGTTGTTAATGAAGATTAAGCTATAGGGCTCAAGGTCACATGAGTTCTGTCAAATTTGCCAAAAGTAAAATAACTGAAATGAGTCAGGGCTCTTCTGTGGCTTCCCCTTCACCACACTCGCCCTTGTCGGGGTTGACTTGGAGTGGCCACAGCACTTGCGACTTCCACTGAGGTAAAGGTGAGTTGTAGACACATTTGGTTTAGGTTTAATGGGATATATTTATATGGTTCCATCATTGCCATGTATAATCGTTAAGGTATTGCTATTTATTGTGGGGTAGGAGTTTCTTCTAGAAATACTCCTAGAACCATTGTGCCAGTGCTCTGTCATTGCAATATGAGGGCACGTAGCCAGATGTCAGACTGTGATACAAATGTGTTGTGCAGAATCTCGCCTGTGAATACGTAGGAACTAGAAGATCACTGAGGTTTGAGATTATGGAGGCAGAAGCTAAACTGGTCTGTGGCAATTCCTCCAACCATCACACATGTGAAATTGTAAGCAGAGATTCCAATTCTCATGGACGTCTGGTCAACAAGGAAGTCCTCGCAGTGCCTGTAGGGCACAAACTTCTAGTAGTACTATAAATAGCAAGTGTGTGCCTGTGTGAGTCGATTGTTTACACATTCCGACTATTTAGTTTAAAATTAAAAGAGTTTTGGATCAAACATGTTAAAGGAAAGACTGAATTATCCTTCTCTTTTTTTTCTATAAAACTGTTGTCATGTGAAGAGATGATCAGAGTATGTAGCCAAAAAAGTGTGGCGAATTATTGAGGTCTGTCAGGCAGTTAGTTAATAAAAACAGTGTGAGATTTTTCTGGATTTTTGTGAATGTTTGTGGTATTTCTCAGTACTTTAAAATTTGTTAATTTATTTGTAATTCCATCATAATTCTGAGTAAATACTCAATTTTCTTAAATGAGTCCCCACGGTTGCTAAGCTTCAGGCCCTAGAATATCAGGTCAGCTTCTAGGTACAGGTACGGGTGATGCGTTTCCGCTTATTCTGGAGCTTGCTGTAGACATTAAATGAGTCCAGTGTAGAAAAAAGGCAGGAACAGAGGTGAAGAAATGATTAGAACACATCTGACACTCCCTACAGCTACCAACCCCCCCACTCTCCTCATATCTCCTAAAAATAATCTCTAACAAATTAAGACTCTTGACAGCTATGCTGTTGAGGGAAATGAAGGGATGAGTTGTGATGGTGAGTTATAGATCCAGTTCCATAACTCTCCTTGCCCCTCTGACACTGTCACAAGAAGGAAAGTCAGCAAGCAGGACAGGTGTTATACATGACTTGACCACGGCGTCTTCCCAAGAAAAGTGCTGACAGGTCTGAAGAGGGGACCCATTGATCTTCCTGGGTCCATCACTCCAAGGGCCGAGGACAGCAATTTGGGAGCTTGGGGACCCTGCGTGCAGTCATGATCTGGTGTGAGTGCATGTTCTCTCTAGAAACCCGCATCCTTCCTTCCTGCCCTGCTTAGACCACAGTGATTATTCAGCTGGTTTCCACCCATTGAGTGAACCTTTGACTGGGGGGGGGGGGGGGAGGCAATTTACACCAGAATTTGAACTACAAATTGAGTACCATGCCCCACCTGTACCCTTCAGTCCTACCCAGAGCTGTTCATAAACGATTCATCAAAGGGAGCCAGCTCACCCACTGACCATCGACTGTGGTTACCATCCCATTAAACAAAACGAAGCACATCCGGGTTTTCTTACAAAAATTAACCAGAATGTAAAGGAATTCGATTCGGAAGAGTATGTGAGGCAGCCAGCAATTAATCATTTACTGCAGAGTGGGTGACCTTTCCATCCAAGGTAACACATATAATTAAACAGCCTCTTGCAGAGTGGGTGTTGAAACTGAGATTCTCTAGGCCTGACTCATGGCTGTTCCACCTGGTTCCTGGTCCCTCCCGACCTGGTGGGAAGAGCAGGTTGCTTCTCATAACAAATTCTGGGAAACCCCTGCCTCAGGCCTGCCTTGGAACGTGCTGCCGGTGTTTTCCTTTGCCATGTATTGTTTGTGTGCTGAGCCAGGGAAGCCTGCAAGCAGGTACTTGAACTGGGTGTAGGGATCAAACAGCACCCTTGACACAAGGGAGGGACAGAGGCCCGATCACAGAAAGTGGTGGTCTGCAGCTGCTCTCCGAAGCTGTCATTATGGTCGTGCTGGAGCCCCTGGAATCTTGTTTATTTCCTGTTTCAGACTTCCGGAGCTGGGGGACAGTACCACCCAGGACCATTATTAGGGGCAAAAACGTCACAGTGAGGTGGGCTAGCCTTTTGTTCTGTGTTTCATTTCGGCTGTGCCATCTTCAGTATTATACAGTCCATAGCAAGTTTGGCTTCCCAGATGACTTTCCATATGTAGAAACCTTCTGAGCCCCTGCCTTGGGGACCCCCTGCCCCTCCTTCACCCCATTCCTGGTCTTCCCCTGTGAAACCTGAGACTTGACAATGATCAAGTTAATGACTCGGCTTAATTCAGACCCAGTGTTTCTCTTAAGTCTAAAATCCTTTGACTCTGATGGGAGAGGAGAAGGAAGTGAAATTGGATAGTCTAAATAATTTGTAGTTGGAGCCGAGATTTATGAGGGGAATTACTGCACAGAGCTTGGTTTTGAGTGTCTTTGGGCCCTGGGAGCCAAATCCTCCCCCTGACTGCACACGTGTGTTTCTCATGGCTGTGTGGGCACCAGGAAGTGGAGCAGTCTCCACCCGCCCAGCATGCAGGGAAGCAAAGCATAGAAGGACCCCAAGAGGCTGGGGGCCTTGCCTCTGGGAGCCAGAGGAGGGTGCAGGTGTTGGTGTACAAGTTAATCAGCACATGGCTCTTCAGGATGAAAAGAAAGACTTTGGTGGCAGGGGAGGAAGAAAAAAAAAAAAACAGGAAGGAAAGAAGGAATTACAGATTCTGAGAAACACCCTCAGAGAGGTCAGGCCTGGGGAAATCTAGGGTGGGCCTCAGACCTTTGTATCCCCCTCCCTTTGCCAAAGAGGCAGCCTTTAGAGTGGGACCATTTTTGGAACCACAAGTAAGAATCAGATTCTACTTGGGTCCAGCTCTGTTAAAATCAATTCTGAGAAGTTCAAAGACTGGAGCAGGAGAAAACTGAAATTGTAACCTTCTTTCACACACACACACACACACACACACACACACACACACACACACTGAAACTGGTTTTTGAAGACATAGGGCAAACTGAATTCACAGAACACACCAGTAACTAGCTGCCACATAGTAGATGCTATAGAAGTGCTATTTGATTCCCTGCTTTAGCTATAAACAATTATTATTATTATATCTTGACTTTGCCTTCAAAGAGCTGATTTGAACATTAATAAGTAGGTAAGAAAATCACAGTCGTATTCTTGCTTTTATCGGTCAGCATGCCTACGAGCTTTGAGTTCGCAAAGCAATGAGCTGAAGGTGAACATGTACCTGAGCTTAGACCCCGGGCGCAGCTGCAGACAGGGCAGTGGGAGCCACACCGAAGACAGGAATATTGCTCTTATCTGAGGATTGCTGTTTGCCTGATTCCCCAACAGAGGGGAAAGAGCCTGAGAGATCGGAGGCCCAGTTCTGAACCACTTGCCTGTGAATTACCTAGCTGTGAAAATTGCTGAGTACCTCCAAGCCACCATTTCCTCTCTTACAAATGGGTATGATTAAGCCACCCCCCGAGGAGAAGGAGAAGACTAAGTGACTCTGTACTCCTCAGCTGGCTTCTGCTTCTCACAGTGTTAGAAGGACTCTGTTAACTGGAGTTTCAAAAGGGGCAAAAGAGATTTAGGAAAGAAAGACAAAATCCACACCATGGAATGACATCCAGCCAGTCTATTCACAGTTAATCGAGCACAAATGAACACATAAATAATCAGTTACAGTTAATATTCACACCTAACCAGGAAGTCAATGGTTCTGGTGGTCTCTTTGAACACATCTCAGTAAGGGATCTCAGAAGAACTTCATCCAGGTGGCCCTAACCCGAAGAAATACAAGCCCTGGTTCTTTTTCTGCCCTAGTCCTTTTAAGACCCTCTTCCAGCTTCATCGCTTGGCTAGTTGTGGTCTCAGGACCTTCCCCATGTGTCCCATCAGTATCCAGCCCCTGCTGATCTGCCTGGAACCATCCTTCCCATCTAAGACAAGTTTCCAGATGTAGCCAATTCTTAATGCTTTTGGTTCAGAGTTTAAGAATAATCACCTTTATCTCTATCACCATTGCTTATCCAGAATCCATTTTCTGTCAGTAAAATGAGAATAATCTTACAGGGTTGTTAAAAAAAATAATTCTTTGTCTTCAGTTAGCACAATTCTTGCCACCTATGTAGTAAAAATATTTTTAATGTAAGTTCTCATCACCACCACCATCATCATCATCATCTTTACAATCCAATCATGCTACTCAAAATTGGCTCCCAGAAGATGCCCTTCAGAATCACCTCCAGCAGTTTCTTTGTACATCAGAAGATGGTTTTATGAATCACCCTGACTTTTGGCAGGGAGAAGACAACTCTCAAATGGAGGTTTACAAACAAAACAAAACAAAAAACTAATTCCCTGATGATGCAAGTCATTTACTTTACAACTACTTCCTCAGTCCCACTTGAAACCTATCCAAGAGTAGTTTTGATGTTTAATTATTCAGTGCCACTCAGATAGGAGCTTTTAGGGAGTTAATTTACTTCCAAGGGGCCAGCCTGGCATCTTTATTCTACATTCACGATGAAACCAACATAATCTCATTTTAACACGTTAACATTCTGTGTGTCTTTGGAACTACCTATATGCTACGTTTAGGCAGCACAGAGAGGCCCAGGTTCAGTTTGTCCTCTGAAATGGAAACTGGAAGAAGTCAACAGACCTTCTGTGGATTCGGCATCCTCAGTGTTGGTTTGTAAATAAGCTACTGCTGGGACCATGATGTTTGGGGTCGAATCCCAGAACTGAATGTAACAATGTAAAGAAAGGGACAACCCCCTTGGTGGTCATGTAACTGGCCTGGCATGAGGCGATGGGGGTGACTCCATGCATGGGACAGAGGCCCCGTGCTCAGAAGACAGGGCACCCCATCCACCAGGAATAAGTGCATTAAGTGCAAAGACAATGATTTCCCAGATTCTGCGTTAATCTGCTTGCCATCTCCCTTGAGATTTTGCAGTTAGCTTTGTTTTGATTCTGTGCTCACTGAGAAACCTTCTGATTCTGACTTCAGTCACCTCAGGTACCTTAATACCCAAAGGGTGCCTTGGATCATGGATATAAATATTTCAGTTACTGGAATGGTAGTGCCTATCACTGTAGGGAAATAAATGTTTTGCTACATAGAAATCAATTATCCATGAGTTTGGCATGATTCAGCCCCCCCCCCAGTGAACTCCAAGGTAGACTTGAAAAACAGTGGTTGTGTATCAGAAAGCCGAGAACCAAACTCTCGATGTTTTCTCAAATTCTGTTGTGCCTCAGTTTCCTCATCTGTAAAGCAGGAGAAAATAATAGTACTTGCTTTGTATGGTTGCTGTGAGGGTTCATGAGGTAATAGATGTAAATTATTTATATGTATGTATGTATATGAAATGATTTAACATGCGGAAGTACTTAGAATGGTTCCTCTTATTCATGGTGTCCCCGGGAGGCTCTCCTCGCTCAGAGTACCCTGTGAGAAGCAGCCAGCTGCAGTCTCTCTTTCTTACTTCTCTCATGGACTTTCTTACTTGACCCTGAAAGTACTTACCTCTTCCAGTCACTACCCTCGGAAAACTGGAGACTTCAAATTAAAGGTACCCAGGCCCTGTGGGTGTGTGACCTGTGTAATTGTATAGAGCCTCTGCTTGGTTCAAGGCTTGGCTGAAGTTCTCAGTCATTTTTCAAAAAGAGGCTCCATGTTTTTATTTTGCACTGGGCCCCCAAAATTATGTAACGATCTTAGCTCTTTGTGACCAAGGACTAGCCAAGTGGTGTTGGGTGAGCCGTTTCCTTTCCATGGATCCCTGTCCTTGTTCTATGCATGTTATGGAGACAGGGGTGAGCAGGTGGGATGAATACAGCCACAGAGCCAGCCTGGCCAACGAGCAGAGCGGAGGCTCCTCGAGTGTGTAGCGATGTGTCCGGGCTACAGGCAGTGAGTCCTCATGCAAGGGTCTCAGTAGACTCAAGGAAAACTGAAAGACACTCTTTCAGTTTCAGGTATGCCTCCCTCCTCTGCAACCACCCCCCCTCCCCAAAGAATAACAAATGCACTTAATAAGTCATCGTGAGATGATTTGAGTTACTCAAAGAGACAAAGAATTCAGCCTGGCTTTCAGCACAGGGAGTGCCCCCAGAGCAGCTGACCACCTCTGGGAAAGTGGGAGCATGGTCATTTTGCCTGGGGCCTCCCAGGGGAGAAGGGGGAAGGGAGTGACTTCTTCAGACAGGCAGCTGAAGCCAGGCAGCTCCACAGGTGATATCGTGTCCACCACAGGAAGCCCAGTGATGCCCCCCAGTGAACCAGGAACATCCCAAGAAGATACTCCCAGAATCTGCCTACTTGGGTAGGATTTCCAGGAAATTCAGTAATGGGAGTTAGACACAGTGTTTTAAGGAAGCTATTGGAAATTGTCCCTCCTTTGAGTTTCTAAGATGGAGTGGTCCAAGGAAAAATGGATCCTGCAAATAGTCCCACTTTCTCATATGTGTGGACTCTGTTCATGCAGTGACCCTGACTTTGACACTGGAAGACAGGACTTGGTAGCCATGAAATAACTTCTCCACTCCCAGGTTAGTTCCTGTCATCTTCTGGTTTCCCATCCGTGGCCCTGAAGGACCGTGTAATTTACCAACAGTTACCAGCCGCACAGATGAGTGGACAAGCTTTCTGAACTGCTGCCTCAAATCCCCTTGCAGAGAACCCCATCTAAATGCCCCCATGCTCAGTAATTTCTTTGAACACTGTGGTTCACTCTGTTCTGATTTCAGAATCTAGAAATGCAGCACAAGACATTTCTAAGCTGGGAATCTGCCATCCTGGGACAGGAGAGCAGCAGCAGCCCCAGAGAGGGGAAGAAAGTTTCAAGACAGCACAGAAAACAATGGCTGGAAAAATGTTTGTTTATTGCCAGCTCGCCCCACAGCCACTTACATAAGCGCTCGTGCTGAGACAGGCTGTCCCGCCCAGACTCAGGATCAAGAGTTATGCTTCTTGGGATGATGACAGGAACAATGTGGGAACCACAGGGCTACGGCCTGTGACGCAGTCCAGGAAGGAAACCGAGTGGTACGTGGCGATTAGTCTGCTCACAATGCCGGGATGGCTTCCTGCGGTGTTTTCAAGCTTGCGGGTGGTGGCACAGTCTGCAGGAGGGGAAAGGCTCTGTGAGCAAGATACGGCCAAAGAATGGTTCCTCGTTTTCCCATGTTGGAGGTAAAACAATGCACAGAACAGTGTGTGAGCTGAAGGGCAGAGTCAAAAGTTCAGGTATCTCCTGACCTTTCAGATCCATCTGGACTTTCTGAAAGCTCCATAAATAAACATTATTTCCAAATCTGGGAGCACTTAAGAAGTTTGGACACCGTTGTGTACATTTTGTTCAACTGTTTCCTGCAAAAAAAAAATAAATATATATATATATATACACACACATATCATATATATAAAGCTCTTTCTTCATAAAACAAACATGAAAAAGTAACTCTGCCAGGAAAAAAAATGCAAAAGACTTAGACAAATTATGTTTAAGAGTCCAAAGGGACAAATTGCCCTCCCCCATGGTGATACTGAAAAGCAGATGTGATGGGCTGAGTTGCAGACCTGTAATCAAGCTGGTGAGGCAGCCATAAGGCAGACTAAACTCTTCCCAACAGCCTCCCTTGGAGGGAGACGCCACAGCCTTTTTGTATAGACAGTTCCACGCTTCAAATGAATATAAAAAAAAATTTCCCATATGTTTTAACTTAACTTCTAGTTTAAACACGGGTCTGTTCATCCTTGCTCCTTCCTTCCTTAACAGCCTTCGTGAGTAATTGTCCATTTACTCTGCTGTCTTGCTGTTCCTACCTGGATATGCATTTTTCTTCCACCAGACACACCTAACTCTTAGAGTCTGTTGTCACGAATAAGGTTTCTGCTTGGTGCTTTGAAATGACAAGTTGAAACTAGCACAGCCTTACATTCATAGGAGATATTCAGTCAGCATTTTGTTGGTGGAGTGATGTTTCTTTCTCCTTACTTTTCCTACTACTTTTCTTACTTTCCTCCCCTTCCCCTTGGGCTTAACAGTGAATCTACTGTGTCCTCTTTAAGTTTCTGATTTACACTGAACAAATAGCACTGTATCCACAAAGTAGAAAAACACTCACTTTGGGACCCTAAGGTTGGCCTGAATCTATGTGAGTTTGGGGCCATGATTTATTTTAACCAAGTTGAGATCCAAAAGGAGCACAGAGAGTAGGACCCTGTGAATCACCCATGGGTCCTGTCTCACTGGGCCTCCTACATAAGAACCTTTCTTTCTCACCTGCATGATTTTCCACCCTTTCTTTCTGCTGATTCTTCCCCAAACCATCATGGACAACTTGGACTCTGAGACTAATACTTACTGATCTTTAGTTTACTTTTCAGAGTCTGTAGAAAATAGGGAAACTGAGAAAGGTCCTAAATTATTTAGGACTTAATGGGTTACAGATGGCAGAAACACATCTTGAGCACTATAAACCTAAAAAAGAAATTTATTTGTTCATGTAACAAAACCATAAAAAGAATGGTTGGATGGAGGGACCTGAAAACACCCTCAGAACACTCACTCTCTCTTCTTTTTGCTCCTGCGTGATGCCCTTTTCCCGGAGCAGCTCCACCACGAGGTGGAGACTTGGCCATGGGGGGGGCAAAGCTCACCTCCACACAGCTCATGAGCTGAGCAGATGGGAGTTACCCCTGTCCCCTAACAAAGGACTGGAAAACAGTCCCTGAGGGATGATGCTGATTGCCCCAGCCACAATGACTTAAGTATGTGAGATCTGTGATTGGCTCTCTTGGCTCATGTGTCCCATGTGACCAGGAGACAGGGTCTGTTACCAAAAGGGGTGGGGGAGGGGCGCTCAGGAGATCACACAGCAGTCACTACGGGATCTGAGGAAAAGAGAGCTCTGTGAAGCCAAGTCTGCTGGCAGATGACTTTACTGTCAGATCTTCCTCCCTATCTTCATAGACCTATAAGTGAAGATGAAATGCTACATGTGGTCTAGGGGGTCTCAGACCCCCCATGTGAAGACAGAACAGCAGTCAACCTCCCACGGTCCTGACAGAGAAGAGATCAGGAGGGATAGGTGGCCTGACTTTCCCACCAACATCAAGAATTAATTAGACATAAAATTTGTGAGTCACAGAAAATCATAGACTCAGAGAACTGGAGAATACCTAAAGGAATCTGGGTGATTTTCTATCTCTGGCCAGAAGTTCACAAAGCACAGTGATGATGGATGGTCAAAGGTCTTACAGAGGATCTTGCATTAAGTGTTGAGGTCAGACAAGGAACCCCTTAAGGCCCTTTATTTAGACTCTGAGAGACCAGGAGTCTGTGAGAACATCCCAACCTGAAATTAGTTGATTCCTTCCTTAAGTTGTCCCAGACATTCCCTCTCTTTCACTAGTCTTACTTACTGATTTTAATGACCAACAGGCCTTGAAGTTGGAGATTCCATATAGATGTCTTATGTAAATGCCCTCCTCTGGTAAATTAAACCCACATCCTTGAAGTCTGGAAATTCTCAGACCCTCAGAAACTAGATAGGTCTTCCCTTCACCCTCATCCTATTTTAGCCAGCATTTGGAAGGCTTGTTTTCTATAAATGTTGGCATTTTCCTTTCCTTGTGTCTTGACCACATTAACCAGATCATGGCTCAGAAGAGAAGCCTGAGGTTGGATACAGAGATCTAGAATATCTTCAAACTATATTTCCCTGGTCACAGCGAATTAGAAAAATTAAGAAAGCAAGAGAGAGAGTGGGTCTTTGTTCTCATTTCTCTACTCGCTTCCTGTGATAGACAGAATAAGGACCACCCCCCACACACAAAGATGTTCACCCCCTAATGCAGGGAACATGTGAATATGTTGTTACACAGCAACGAGGAATTAAGGTTGCTATTAAGCTGACCTTGAGATAGGAAGATGACCAGGGCCCACTGTAATCACAGAGGTCCTTAATAGTAGAAGAGGGAGGCCAGAGAGGAGGTGGGAGTGATGCAAGTCAAGAAGCACTCAACACACCATTCCTGGCTTGGAAGATGGAGGAAGGGGGCCATGATCCGTAGAATGCAGGCTGCCTCTAAAAACTGGAAAAGGCAAGAAAACAGATTCTCCTTTGGAGCCTCCAAAAAGAAATGAAGTCCTGCAAACACTTGGATTTTAGCCCCATTAGACCCATGTCAGACTTCTGACCCACATAACTATTAAGACAATAAATTTGTGTTGTCTAAGCCACTAAATTTGTGGTTATTTCTTACAGTCATAATAAGTAACTAATGCATTTCCTGTTTCTTTCATGTGTGTCCTGAAATAATAGGTTCTTTAGGATTCCAATTGCTGGACTGTATAGAGATAGGATAGTTCAGTGGACAAGGAAAACAGATTTGACTCCACTATGACTTCACCTTGTGGCTTTGGGTAAATAAGTTTCTCTGGTCCTCAGTTTCCACATCTGTAAGATGAGGTCATCGTATTACGCAATTGCAAAAGCGTTTCTCCCTTTAAGTTCAGAGGTTCGGTATACTTGCCCTTTTCTTAATGATGCAAGATGCTCTGGGAGCATCTGCTAATACCTGAGCTGTCCCCACCCCCCTAACCACCTTCACTGCTCATAGCAGAGCTTTAGAAAGGGAGAGAAGGTCCATGTGGTCACAGCTCTTGGGGTCTTGTCCACAGTGTGTGAGGGCAGAAGAGGTCATAGCAGGCATGGCAGCTGCCCAGTCTGCAGTCTGCACTCAGGCAGAAAATACGCAGTACCAAGCAAGCACTGTGGGGGCTGCGGTGCTGGAATTCTCAAAGCCCAAATGGCCTCAGAAGCCCTCCTACAGGAAGGGAAACTTGTGTTAGCCTTGAAGGAAACATGGGCTGTGGATGAGGATATTCTATGCATCGGTAATGGCAAGAAGCAAGGCCCAGAGTGAGCGGAGCATGGCGGATGGACTAGGCTGATAAAGGGGAAGGTTTTACAGTGGGCACAGAGTCAGGAATGTTAAAGCCAGGCTGTGGGAGGGCCTTGAAAAATCCCAGGACTAGGACATGAAGACTGAATGACCTCCTTGAGGCCCTACTGCACTTTGTGCACCACTGTGTGGACAAAGCTTAGCACAGTGTCAGGCACATTATAGGGACACAACACTTAGGTGCTCAATATGTGTTGAATGAATGAATGAATGAAGTATCAATATTTTTTGAGCAAGACAGTGACATCACTCAAAGTGAATTTAAGGACGATAAGTAGGACCTCACTATGCAAAATGGGTTGGAGGAGGCAGAGATGGAATGCCTGGATACCAGCTGAGAGTCTGTCAAACTGATTCAAACATAGGGCTGAGCTGGGATGCTGGGCAGTGTGAACGGAAAGGAAGAGCCCACGGCCATTCGGATTTTCCCTAAACCGTTCCAGCTGAGAGGATGTCATTTTCATTCACGCACATCTCCAAGGAAGGAGACCCACCATCTCATGAATAAGAACAATGCGACAGCCCAGACCGGCCACCGCCCACTGCACAGAATCCTCAGGCAGCAATTTAAACACAACTAACCCAAATCATATTTCCAGTGGAAATGACCACTAATCTCTGCACAATTATTCTCCCTGTAATCAGAGCTGGTTCTTAGTTCACCCTTGCCTTCCCTAGACTCAACAACTCTAATTCCCCTAACTGCTTTCAGAGGTCCATTCACCAAGTCTTCTAATTATTTATATTTTCCTCCTCTGATTCCTCTCCAATTTCCCTCTCCCTCAAGTCAGGTACCTGAATCAGAAGACCAGTTTTACTCACGTCTCCCTCATCTGACAGGCCTGCTTTTTCTCTAAGTAGTTGACAAAGAACATAGATCCACTCCAGGAGGGAGACCTGCCCTCATGGGAGTATCACGGTTAAGTTCCAAGTCCAGCCAGCCAAGGACTCAGACTGTCCTGCCTGGAGGGTTCCCCACAGAAATCAGCAAGAAGCCTACCTCCAGACAGTGTCTGGCCTCAGATCCCAGGGGAGCTCACCGTCCTCTTCCTCTTCATCCTCTCTAAGCTTCCCTATCTTTGTATCCGCCAAAGTCCACGCTGGCAGGGACAGAAGTGTAATTGATGGCCTTAAGGGATATCAAAGTGCTATTGAGCAAACCCGCAGCTCCACAGCCATGCAGGTGTTTCCTGCGGCAGGGAGGGAAAGAAGTGTCTTTAGAAAGCCCTAAATAACTCTAGGCACGGATGTCAACTTGACAAATGACGCTTAAGAAATAGCCCTGTTGTTCTCTGCTGTGTGATTCAGCCCAGGCGGTGCTGGGGTGGGGGGCGCGGCCCAGTCGTGAGTCCCATGTTGTCACTTGGGACCACTGTTTGGCTCGCCTCTCAGGAGGGATAGGAAGGCACTTGTATGGTTCTCTTGGCCTCGGTCACTTGACCTTGTTTCCGGTGGTTTTATTTAGTGAATCCCGGATTTATGCGGATTTGGCTGGTAGGCATTCAGTAGAGGATGGCAACTGTGGGGAGACTCTCTCACTGAACTTCCAGACATCTCACAGCCTTTGATGTTAGGACCCAGCACTTCTTGTAATCAGGGCAACAAAGACCACAGGTTCCTAGGGACAAGACCCCCTTTCGTCTCTGTATCCTCAGATCCTCAAAGAACTAGCTTAAGTGCTCATCAAGTGTTGAATGGGTAAGTGAAAGATCCTAAGACCAAGAGTCATGATAGCTAGATTCTGGTCTTGACTCTTAAGATTATGTAGCTGGGACCTTGGCCGGGTGCTCAAGGTCTCTGGACCTCCAGATCCTCATCTGTGAAATGAGAAGGCAAGCTCTCAGTTCCCCTCAAACTCAGACCTGCTGAGGCTGATGGGGGCTTGTACTCAGCTCAGTGGAAATGCAAGGCACCAACAATTGTTTTGCACACCCAGCAGTAAGAGTAAATAACAGCATGTTGAAAACCTAGGTAAAATGTGCATAGTAATGTCAACTAGTAAGTAGGCCCGGAGGGCCTCTCCAACAGCACTAGATACAGGTATTGTGGCCAGCAAGTGGGCTGGCAGGCAGCCTTGGGCCCCTGCCCAACAAAACACAGCATGATCAGCCTCGCTGAGCTTACTGGGTGCTCTTCACTGAGGTGTCCCAGCTGCCAGACTATGACATATACATCAATTCTTTGGCTTATGCTGTTTCTCGTGACACAGCACAGCAAATCCATTGTCCAGGGAAAGACATCCCACCAGCAGAGGCACTTTTATGTGTATGAATTGTGCAGAGGAGCCTACACAAGGTGGGGTGGGTCATTTGTAATGAGATCCTGTGTATGCCTTAAGGAGACTGGCCAATGAGTCCCGACACAGAACTCATTTCTCAAAGCAGTCATTATCTGATTAATTTCCTGGGGCCAGTAGATGTGTTCTGGGTTTTAATACCCTTGGTTTCCATCAATGGCAGCTTTGTTAGTATTAACAGAAAGCAAGACAAATTCATTTAAAATCAAGGACTTGTAGATGCCTGAATATGCTCTCTTCTCTGAGTTGAAAGTGAATATAAACCTTGAGACTGAGGAGTTGAGTGAAATTGAAGTATTTATGGAAAGGCATTTTTAGCAACGGGAATTAAAGGTCACAAAAGTTTTCAGAAGTTTTAACAACCCCAGAGTCCCCTCTGGGAATCATTTTCAATGCCCCAGACCATGGAGATGCTTAGTGCTGATAGGAGTCAGTTAGGATTCTGGCTTCCCCCTCATTTGCCCTTCTTTTATGTAAAGCATCTAGTTACTCTACACCTTGGCTTGGCTTGGCTTAGGCAGGGGCTATGGTCTCCCTGTGTCCCCTCAAAATTCAGGTTGAAGTCGTAACCCCCAAGGATGATGGTATTAGGAAGGGGGGACTTTGGGAGGTGCTTAGGTCACGAGGGTGGAGACCTCACGAGTGGGATTTGTGTTCTTATAAAAGAGACCCCACAGCACTCCCGCACCCCATCCACCTTGTGAGGAGGCAACAAGAAGTCTGGGGCCTGGAAGAGAGCCCTCCCAGAGCCTGCCCATGCTGGCACCCTGACCTCAGACCACCAGCTTCCAGAGCCGTAAGCAGTAAATGCTTGTTGTTTATAAGCCACCCAGTCTGTGGCATTTTGTCATGGCCACCCAGACAGCAGGTCCGACAGGAAGGGGCTCTCTTTCAGCTGGGGATCTTTGCTAGAGTCTGGTATCCTCTCAGGGATGGACAGACCTTCCCACTGCAGAACTGAGACAAATAAAAGGAAAAACAAATGCTCTTACACTGAGATATCAACACCTGCACACTTGCACGCACACACACGCACACACAGGAGTTTGTCTGTCAGTTATTATCTGATGAGCCTGCTTAAGTTAATTAACCTTTCTGAGCCTTGGCTTTCTTGTTTATGAAATGAGAAAAATAAAAGGTCCAAATCATAGTGTTGTTGCAAGGATGAACAGAAGTAATATTTATAAAGCACTTAGCATAATGCCCAGAATATTCTAAGCACTCAATAATTGATAGATAATAGTAATACTAGTACTAATAAAGAAAGACCTCCTCTCTCCTGACAAAGAAACTTCAGCCCCTCAACGGTCTGCAGAAAGTCAGAGGTGATCCCTTTTGAGGTTTTCCATAGGGTTCACTATGAGGCCGAAGAACGATGTAAGTTACAGGCCAGCCATACCTATTGTCGCAAATAAGAATTATTGGAAGAGAAACCACCTGCAGCTGTCTACGTCTGAGGGGGCTTGCCTCCTCATTTTATAGATGAGGACATGGGGGCTCAGAGACCTGGAGCCCCTGGCCTAGGTTTCTAAAACCCCAAGCTATCATGACTCTTGGACTTGGGATCTTCTCACTTACCCATTCAACATTTGGAAAACATTTAAATCAGCCAGTTCTTTGAGGAACTGGGCAAGGAGGAGGAAAGGAGCCTCTGCCCTCTTTGCTGCTGCCTTTGCACAAAGTGTGGGGAGCTGACACCAAAGCGAGAGCGACCTCCATATGCTTCGAGAAAGCGTCCCCATCTTCCGCTGAATGCAGTTCAAATCAAATCAGCACAAATCTGGAGAAGCAACCGGCAACGTGCACACGGCTGAACCAGGGCATCCACGCTGAGAGCTCGGCCTCGGGCCTTCAATCCTTCTGAGTCCCCCTCTGTCTCTCTGATTAAAACCCAAAGTTTTACTGGGCAAACAGTCTTAATTAGCAAGCGGACCAATAGTGTCATAACCTTAAAAAAGAGCCACTATTTCTCAAACATCCTCTCACTCATACTTCTGGGCAGTGAAACAAGAGAGACTTCAACGTTTGCTACTCTGGAACTTACAGTGTAAAATCAGTTTACTAAAACAAAGCCCCACCATGCAAACCCAGTGTTCGAAGTCTCTCTAGAGGTGTGAATTTTCATGCCTGGAGCTTCAGAAGGTACAAATGTCCTGCTAAACATGAGATCTGCAGTTTAAGGGTCTCCCTGGGCACAGGGATCTTTGTTGGGTTTGTTCACTGCTGCACTTCCAGTGCCCAGAATAATACTCAGACTTCATAGCCAATGAATAGTTACTGAACAAATTTATTGAAGGAATAAGTATTTGTTGAATGAGTTTGGGTGAGTTACTTGCCTCCTCTGTGCCTAGATTCTTCATCTTGAAAAGGATATAGAATTGCTGTGAGAATTATTGGTTTAATCATGTAAATCTCCTGAAAACAGTGCTGATTAATGTTAAATATTTTTCAGCAACAGGCCTTCCCATCAATGGTACTTTTCCTGTGTTCTCACAAAGGGTTGGCAGATATTCAGCAATTTAACAGGCTTATTTTAAAATTATTTCAGTCCACTGATCCTATAAGAAAAGTTCTAAAAGGATTTGGGGTTGTTGGTGCCTGTTTTTTGTTTGGCTTGATTTGTTTTGTTAAAAGGTCCTGTGTGCACAAGGCGCTTGGTTTTATTCCCATTATTTTATATGAAGTGTGATTTTTTTGTGTGTTCAGACTCAGCTGTGAAAAGAGTGAAGTTACATTTGGACATTTTTCTTGGGTTGATCCCCTTCCAACAAAACTAGGACACGCCACCTCCTAGACAGTGATGATTCCCTAGAAGCAAGTTCTTCGTAGAAGGAAGGCCTCAGAGAACTTCCCAGATGATGAGCTGACCATGCCAATTTCCTGAGGTCGTAGATCAGGCCTCTCACCTAGACCCCTCCAAAAACTTCAGCTCAAACAAAAATAAAGTAAATACGGTTTGACTTTAATCAAAGAAAAAAAAACAGGTAAACAAGCAAAACATCTAGCAAAATGTGTGAATACCTTGTGATTAAGATATTGGAGCAACTCGTAGGCATAAATTCATCAAGTCTTACAAAATAAGGGTAAAGGCAAGTGGCATCACATTTATCTTATCAATGAGAAGAATAGAAAAAGTAATTGAAAACCAGAAATGGAATCCAGATCCTGGCCCTTGGATCCCTGTCTTGGGTAACAGCACGCCCACATGAAGTTTTCTATAAAAACCCAATATATTGAGAAAACAGTCATCCCCATATCCTACTGCTGAATATTGATCTGTCTTGAGACATTCTATTAGTAATAATAAATATTTGCACACAGAGACGTTCAGCAGAAAATTTGGATTTTGGAGTCTAAAAGACTTAAATTTAAATACCAGTAATGTGATCTTGAACAAATTACTTTTTGAATCTGAACATCGATTTTGTCCTTTGTAAAATGGGGTCAATGGATGACAACCCAGCAGTGTTGTTATAAAAATTATAGATGATATCTGTACACTTCCAGCAGATTGCTTGTTTATTAACTGTGCTTAATAAAGGATGATGATGATGACACAGAGATGATGATGATGACGATCTTCTCTATTCAGAAAACACATTCTCAAGCTCAGCAGACACATTGCCTTTCCCTGGGGAATGTCAGCACTTAAGAAAATTTGAGGTGCTAAGATTTTACAGCTTATCAGATTGGCTTTTCGATGGGGACCAATTTCTAGAAGTTAAATTGACCATAACTTTAAATGGTCCAAAGTGAAGATTCCCTTCTAACACAGGGCTTTTCTTTCCCACCAACTGAAGACCACACACACACACACGCACACGTGCGCGCGCACGCACACACACACACACACACAAGCTTACCCCAGCAATTCATTTCTCACTTTGGTTTGGGATGGAGCCAGTTGGTAAAAGGGTTCAGAGCATGTTTATTGCCTCTTTGTTTTCAAGCATTTTCTAGGGCTTCCTGGCAGCTCTTGGGTCTGCAGCAAGCAGCGAAGCCCTCCGGGGTTGCAAAACCCAGACACATCCTGGACTCTGACCATTGCCTAGGGCTAACGCAGAGCCGTTAGAAGACTCTTCCCTCCCACCCCAAACTCCTGCCCAGATCTCTGAGCAAACACAGGGCAGGAGCCACGCATTTGGCCCCCTGGGGCTTGTTCTTACTGATGTTGTTTTGGAGACGGCTGTGCTGCCTCTTGCCAGGCCCCACACAGGACCTTTCCCCTTGATACTGACTGTGGAAGACTCTGGAGCCTCTGTTGCCTGGCCTCCAACAAGCACTTTTTTGGAGGAATGCGCTCACTTGCCTTTGAATGTGTGCGTGTGCATGCACACGTGTGAACAAAACCCATTGTATTTGGTCTTCAATAATGATGTGTCTGATTGTGGACACTGCAGATGTCCTGGTTCCAAGAGGCCCATGGCTACCTTTCCAAACAGATGACCTGAACACTCAGCACAAGGCCCCAGGCCTCATCCACTTAGAAGTCTTATCCTGGAAGTGAAAAGAAAAAATGTTCAGCCCAAGCTGAGCCAATCCCTTCCCAGCCCTCTCCGCCTCCTGCCATCGCTGAACCCTTAAATGCGTGCTGTGGCAGCTACATTGAAAGGAGATAAATACAACTCCGTAGTCAAGAGAACCACCTTTTGTCTTCAGCCGACAAGGTCCAAACCTGGCTTTGCCATCTTGGGGAGCTCTGTGACCTTGAGCCACATGGCTACTCTCTCTTTGTCCCAGTTTCCTCAAGTATAAAGCAAGGGTATTGACACCTATTTTGAAGCACTGATGTGAAAATTAAATGAGATAGTGAGTGGAAAGGGCCTGACCCACATTGATAGTGACACATAGAATCTGAACATAAAATGCTGGCACTGCGCCCCTTCCCCGCACACTTGGTGCCTTCAGGTTTGTCTCAGCAAACTCCCAGCAGCTCCATCGGGGGCCAGGCATAACCAGAGTGAATTAATATGGGTTTCTGTGGGAGCTGTTACACCTCGAGTACATTTCCAGCTTTGAGAATGGTGAGATGGATCCAATCATTAATCAGTTAAAAATTGTATCTTCAGTGTCAGGCATCATTAAGGTGTTAGATCTTCAGAAATGAAAAGATCCAGGTCGCTGTCCTCCAGATACACACACAGGACAGAGAGAGATGGAGGTTCCTGTTCAGGAGTTGACACATTCAAGGTGATTGGATTTGGGCAGATAAAGTGGGTGAGGCATTTGTGAAGCTTTCCTAGAAGGGCGACCGCAGAGAAGGGGCTTGAAGAATGAATAGAGACTTACTCAGAGGAGAAAATGAGGAAGGGAATTCAAGACAGAGTGCATATGCAAAAGCACAAAAATAGCCAAGGAATGCCGTGTTTGGAGAAGTGTGACTAGTTGTCAGTGGCTGGAACACAGCGGGGAGGAATTCATCTGGCAAGATAGGACGTAGGTTAATCTATTCTGCTGCCGTGACAGTTAAGCTTAGACCACCTAGTGATACCCCAGTGAGCTGACCCGCCTGGTGTGTCACCCATCCTCAGTGCCCTCCTCAGCCCCAGCCACAGAGGCAGGAAGACAGTCATGGGGACAATGGTCAAGTCTTAACTCGGTGTAGATGGTTCTCTCAGCCCTGGTTCTGCTGTGTAAACATTCTCTTTATGTTCAGTTTCTTCATCTATAAAATGAGATTGGGGTGTGGTGACTGTTCTTCCTTTTAGAAGAGCTTTATGCAAATCTCAGCCTCTCCTCACTCACTGATGAAAATAGCTGTGGGTATTGTTGGGAGAAAACGGCTGTTCAACCTGCCCTTCTAGGTCATGTAAAGCCACTTGGTAGAAATCATTTTGACTTTTCACACACGGTGATGAACATCTTGAATGAATTTTTCCCACTCTCTTATTGGCCCCACAGAATTTTTCCATGTCACCCTCTGTTCCCCCTGTAGGGTGATGAGCTCTCACATTTAAACGACTGCTTCCACTGCTGATTTCTCAAAAAGGGATCTCGCATCACAGTGCAAAGGGAGGCATGCTAGCACGAGTAAAAGCACTTAACTTCCTCCTGATGAAGGAAAAACGGATGTGGGGCATGAGGAGGTCCATGTTCCAGGTCTCGGTTGAGCCCCTGGGATGTGCCCTGCCAAGTGTGGATCCTTGGCTTTGTGCAGGAAAGAATTCAAGAGCGAGCCACAGTTGAGTAAAGGTAGATTTATTTAGAGAGATATATCAAAAGGGAAGAGAAAGGCCACGAGGTGTGGGGATTAGGTGCGCAGCTTAGAGTAAAAGTAGGTACACACTCCATAGACAGAGTGCAGGCTGTCTCCAAACGGAGAGGGAGAGAGAAAGGGCGTGTGGGGCAGTGTTGCCCATTTTTATGGGCTTTGGTAGTTTTGTATGCAAATAAGTGGAAGGACCAGTCTAACTAGCCTGGGGAAGGGGCTGGGATTCCCAGGAAGTTGGCCATTTCCCACTCTTTGACCTTCTGTGGCTAGCCTGGGGACTGTCATGGTGCCTGTGGGCATGTTATCCACCATCTACTATATTACAATAGGCGTATAATGAGCTCAAGATCTACTAGAAGTTAAATCTCCCACCATCTTGAGCCTCAAGGCCTACAGCAGGTTGAATCTTTCACCATTTTGATGTTAACTGCTGTAGCATTCCTTGAATGGCTGTGGTCTGCCCCCTTCCTATCTCACTCCCAGCCATCATCCCTCATCCTTCTCTCCCCAACCCCACCAAAAAAAAAAAAAACAACTCCAAGATAGCAGCTGAAATCTATCAGAGCCTTAAGTGAAGAGCTGACAGAGCTATGATGTCATCTGACCCATCAACTAGAGTGGCCTGACACAGGTGGCATCTTTTTTCCATCCAGTTTCTATAGCTGTCAGCAGCGAAATTTGCTCAGTGCCCAATCTGATCTCGGCCCCTTCCGAAAACACAGCTTGACTTCCTGAAGCCGGTAGTAGCCCGGCAATGTTTCCTACACAAACTGGCTGAAAATTGCCCTTCAGAGAGTCTTCAAGACATTGAGAAATCCATGGAGTTGTAATGACAATTCTTCACACGAGGAAACTGAGCCACAGTAAATACATTGGCATGTTCCAGGCCCACAAGACAGTCCCCAGCAGAAAAGAACGGTGTGTGACCTTGTTTATGGCCTGAGATCCTGGAGTTTCTTTCTCCAAGGGAACCTCAGAAATGCAGCACGTGTCTGCAAAGACCCCTGGTAAGTGGGTAGGTGGCAGGAAGAGATAACATGTTACAGGAAATATTTTTGATCATCAAAGTCCCACTGACACCATGGGAGGTGACCAGTTTCACACTGAAACTTATCCCTTCCACCAAGATAACAATAAGAAAGAGTTTCACGTGAGAAAATGAAAGGTTCAAGGAGAAAATGCCTTGTTAAACCCTGGTTAACCAAAAGAGGTTGTTCGGATTCTGATTTTCCAAACTTGTCCAAGTATTTGAGTGGCTGCTTCCTTATTCAAGATTGTCCTCCCTGATTTTATTTAAGTGATTTATGAAACACCCACCCTGCTCTGGGAACCCAGCATCACACACATAGTGGCAGGGACAGATCTTTGGAGAACAGGCTCAGCCTCCCCCAAAAGGGGAAAGACAATGAGAAGAACTCACTCTGACTACACTGTTGCAGAAACAACGGTGCACCCTGCTCACTTTCTTCCTTGGAATTTCCCTTGGCTTTGATGTCGATGGATCAGATGGACTCAGTTCTCAGTAAAAGTCACACACCTGGAGCTTGGGGAAGTTGGTGGGAAGAAAAGAAAGTCTCTAAGATCCAGGTCTGAGTCAAACAGACTGTGGAGAAACAGGAACAGCAGCCCCAGACAGTGACGTGGTCCAGCTGGAGGTTACCTGAGACACACACCTCCTTCTAAGAGGAAGAGACTCTGTGGACAAGCTTGAGGATACTGAGAAACAGATACTTGAACCAATTTTACCTGTTGTTTAAGGATAAGGAGTTGGAAACCTCATTACACGTGAGGCTGAGCCATAGACAGAGCCCCAGCCCTGACCCCCGGAAAGTCAGGGCGTGACCTGAGGCGACACTGTTAACTGACCTCCATGCGCCATGTCCCATCCTCTGCTCCCTTGCCTCCTCCCGCTGCAGAGGCCACTGGCTTAATGCTCCCTGTCCCTTGCAGCTAGACTGAGAGACAGAGCCCCACCACCCCACGCTTGCCCAGACAATGCAAGCAGAAGACTCCTGGATGCAGTTTCCAGAAGAAACGTTCCTTTCTTGAGCAAAAGGGAAAGTCTTGGCTGGCATGACCCTACCATCCTCCTTTTTTCTGCCTTGATGGACCGTGCTGCTTGAAGATACACAGTCACCTGAGATAGTCGGGGTACAGTTTGGGTCTCACCCGCCCCTAGACCCAGGGTCCTCACCACCTCCCATCTCCTTTTAATCACTTCTCTGGCCCACAGATGACAGCCAGCAGAAAGAAGCCAAAGTGCTAGGCAGTGAGGGACAGAAACAAGTGCACTGGCCCAGGCCCCCGCAGAGAGATCTGAGCTTACTCAAATGCTTGCTCTCTACCGGCCAAGTGGCTTCAGTTCAGTCAGTCCACCTCTCTGAGTCTCTCTGATGTTGTGATTTATAATATGAAATATTTTAGTTTATCCCATTTCTGGCACAGAGTTATTAAAAACCCTCAGAATTTCCTAAGTGAAGAGAGCTACAAAGTTGTCTTTTGTTACGTTAATGAGGTGACTTTTGGAAAGCCTCTAGGTCACCTAAGGATGGGGGGTTGGTTGCCAGGGGAACCAACCTCCTGGCTAACTTTGGTTGGAACTTTCAGCCCCATCCCTAGACTTCTGGGGAGGGGAGAGGGGATGACATTTGAATTCAGTCCCTCTTCCCACATACCTTGTCCTCTGCATCTCTTCCATCCGGCTGTTCCTGAATTATATCTTTTATAATAAACCAGTACTCTCTACATAAATGTTTTTCTGAGTTCTGTGAGTTGTTCTAGCTAATTAATTGGACCCAAGGAGATTGTTGGGACCTCCAGTCTATAGCTAGTTGGTCAGAAGCACAGGTGACAACCTTGACTTGTGATTGGCAACCTAAATGGGGTTTGGGGGGAGCAGTCTTGTAGGACTGATTCCTGAACCTGTGGGATCTGACGCTGTCTCCAGGTAGACAGTGCCAGGACTGAGTTGAACTGTAGAACATCCTGCTGGTGTCTGAGAGCTGCTTGGTGTGGGGAAAGATCTCCTTCATGGGAACTGGGTGCAGAATTAGAGTCTTATTTGCCTCATTTGTGAGAAGTAGCCTGGGAAGCCTCTGATGTCCCTTCCAGTGTCCAGAATGTTATGCTTCCAGACTATGGGCAAACATCTGCCCTTCTGAAAAGCCGCCATATTCCCAAAGCCCTGCTGAATGTATCTGTAGTTCTGACCCTATGGAGGCAACAAGCTGTGACCCAAAACATCCGTGTCTCCATCCCCCTTTCTGCTGGATTACACCTTCCAGGTGCATGGGGAACTCAAGGCCCTACATCTTAGGGAGACTTGGGGAGAACTCCCAACTACTAGGGGAAAAGCTCGATGGTGTGGTGGGATTTCTTTCCAGAAATGAAAAGCCCGAGTTCCTCCCCGACCACAAGTCACTGCTCTGAGCCCAGGCCTCCTGTAAACCGGGGGTCACACTGAAATCTCCCTTATCCTACTTTCAGCCAAGGTAGCTGAAATTACATGAGATCAGTTACCAGGAAATCACTTTTAAAATGGTAAACTTCTCACTAAGGTTCAGCCATGCTCAGATAGGCCTAAGTAAGCAACTGATTCTATGCCTGGCATGTAAAAAATTCGCATGCAATTCATCATATGCAGTACAGAGACTCATTTCCAGGCAGGCCTGGGCCACTCAGCTATCTAAACCTTCTGGCCCATTATCGTGAGTGCTCATCCTTTACTCAAACAAGCAACCAAAATCCAAAGGCAATAAAACCACAACAAAGGGGCCAGGGGAGGTGCAGAGGAATTTACCTCCTCAGACTGCAGTTATTTAAACACTTCCAGGCTCCCCACCCACCACCCTCGATCCAACCTCATGGACTCTGGTACAATTGCACTTTTTTTTTTTAATGAAAAATGCTATGTCCTCATCAAATACCTTTCCAGCATGGTTGGTGATTCATCTGTTTCTTTAAATGGAGTGTATATTAATGCAGGCATTGATATGGGTCCATGGTTTGGGTCCGTGGTTCCCTTAGGAAAGAAATATCACCATCCAAACATCAAATTGAAATTACTTAAGCTTCAGATGAGGGGGAGGGTAATAGCTCAGTGACAGAGAGCATGCTTAGCATGCACAAGGTCCTGGGCTTAATCCCCAGTACCTCCATTAAAACAAAACAAAACAAAACAAAACCTTAGGGCAGCCAGCAGAGCAGGGAGTTGATGTTTCATTCTGATCTTTTCTTTCCCTTGATTTTCTGGGGTCTCAGACCAATGGATGCTTTAGTTCCTGAGCCCGACAGGGACCTGAAATTTGGATGCTGCAGCCTATGTTCGCGGTTAGAAATCATTCGATGCAACTGAGTAGGTCGTTCAGAAGCCAAAGGAAAGATGGCCATTTCTCCCTGCAAAACACTGCTCTGTCTTCTTTCCATCAGGAAGGCTGGCCCCAGGAAGAATATCAAAATCATCTCATGCTGCTGGGTTCTAATACTGATCTTTTTACCTGGAAAATAATCTAAGGTTAGAGGCTGGAAACCTGAATCCCTGTGCTCCCAGGGCAGGCCCCTTGTGTAGGGAGCTGGGTGCTGCAACCACACCGAGGTTGGCTAAGCTCACAGTAGCAGAGAGAAGCCCTTCTGTGGGGAATAGCCTGATGTGTAGCGCTGTGCGTTACTCTCCCCGCCCCACTCCCTCACGAGACCTCGCGCTCCGGCTGTGCCACCTTCACAGACAGGACGCAGCCCCTCCCCTCCACGACCACACAACTGTGCTTATCCAGGCCGCCTCTTGTGGAATGTCTGTTGCCTAATAAGACGTTTCGGTCTGAGTTGATCGTGAACCCATTTCCAGGAGGGGCACATCGTAAGTGGGAGGAAGTATGACCCAGCGGTTGGTGCCCAGGCTCCAGACCGACTGCCTGGATTCGATCTTAGTTCTGCCTCTCACTATCGCTGGAATCTAAGGCAGATTTACTTTTCTTTCATTCCTTCAGCTGTTAACGCATAGGATGACAACCCCGAACTTACCGAGTTGCTGTGAGGGTTAGACAAATTGATTTGCATGAAGCTCTTAGAGCCACGCCAGGTGTGTGGGAAGCACTCAAAAGATATCAGCTATTATTATTTTTTAAATGTGCAGAAAAGAGAAAAATGATCTTTTTTTTTTGAGCACCCCTCTGGGTTGGGCACCGTGCTAAGCACTTTAAGTTCTTAATTTAATCCTCATAGTTACTCAACAAGATACAAATTATTATGTGCATTGTTACTGAGTGAGGAGTTTAGGTAACTTGCCCGAGGCCACAATGCTAGTGAGTGGTAACCCTAGGATAGGATTCAAACCCAGGACTGGTCTGATCCGAAATCCTGTGTGGAGGCCTGTAAAGAAGGCAATATTCTTACAAGAGGACTGCAGTTGAAGAACTTCCGTGGTGACCAGCAGCAAAGCAAATGGCAGAGAAGGGTACTTACATGAGGAGCATCGGCTGAGGGATGAGGGGAAGCAGCTCAGTAACTCGTGTACAACAAATCGCCTTTTTCTCAAATATATTAGAGGAAAGTGTGACAGGCACAATACGTTGGCCAACCCAGTTGCCATTTCAGTCCCCTTCCCCTTTCTTACAGAATCTTGATTTTAACAGAGTAACAGTGCTTCCACCCCTAGAAAATGAATCATGGCCCTCTCACGATTCTCCTTTGCTAAATGCATTCCTGTCCTTCCTTAAAGCTGGCTACCCAGTTCAGACCGTGGGGATAGAAGGAAAGTTTTCTTGGGGGTTATAGGAAAAACTTTTGTTTCTTGGAGCCTAATAAAGAGAAGGTCTTTTGCTCCTGCCACTTCCTTTAAGCTTGGGATGCTCATGTGACATCTGGAAATGCAGCAGCCATCTTAAGACCACAAGACACGAGAACACCAAGCCATTAACCCTGAGGATGGCAAAGAAGGATGGGAAAAGCATGGAAGGATAACCAAGTAACTGAACAAACTCTGAGACCAGCTCCAGACTTCTTCTTAAGTAAGTAATAAATGTAATTA
The DNA here is from genome assembly GCF_009834535.1 of Camelus ferus. Lineage (NCBI taxonomy): Eukaryota > Metazoa > Chordata > Mammalia > Artiodactyla > Camelidae > Camelus > Camelus ferus. The sequence goes on from NC_045709.1 coordinate 5,905,745, forward strand.
TGAGCTCACTCACTCACAGTATTTAATCAAGCGCTCTGTTCCTAACTGAAACGGAAGGTGGCCTTGAAGGAAAGACACTAAAGCCTCACCTGATCAGAACTAAAACTCCTCCATCTGCCCTCTGCTGACACGTGGCCTTTCCCTCATTCTGCCTGATGTTTCCAAGGCTAATTGTTTACATCACTTGCCTCTTCCCCTTTTTATAACCACCAACACCACCACCACTCCCAGTATCACCCATGAGAAAGCTATTTGAAGGCAAGAAGTTTGAATAATTTTTTCATCCACTGCTCCCTTCTCCCACCCTCATACCGCTCTATCCTGAACTGTCATGTCCATCGCAGGCAGAAAGACCAAAACACACACATAGACACGCGCAGAACCACATATGTTCATTAATCTGAAGGAGGAATCAGTGAGCTACCAGTGCTGGTCCAAAGATGCTGGAAAGAGGGAGAGATGAGACCGAGTGAAAAGAGACAAAATGAAAGAAACTAAGAAGCAAAAGAAGAGGAAGAGAGAGAGAAAATCAACCAACACAGCAGCAGCTCGAGGGCTTGACATCAGTGAGATTTACTGCACTAATATGCCAAGCTGCCTGCCATAATTAGTTTCTATAAAACCATATCTCTTAGCTCAGATTCAATTAAATCACATGGTGTTTATTTGAGAGCTTTCTTATTACATGATGGGAGGGCTGGCAGGGCCCCAAGCTCAGCTAACCCACCTGTCCCCTGCCTGGCACAATTTATGCGTCAGTCACATTGTTTTCGGACGGTCAGGCAGGGAGGGGATGAATGGGTGAGTGTTTGTGCCAACAGAGATACAGGAAGATGTCACATGAGGCAGCTCTGGCACTGAGTGATGTCACGTTCTTCAAGACTTGAAAGGGAAAAATGCACCAGAAATAGTTAACCCAGTGTTTGTTCTTAACATTGGTTATTTTAAAATCCCTTTGTGCGGAGGAGGCAAAACCAAAGGGATTGTTTGTTTCTTAACAATCATTTGTAAGAACAGGCTGTCAGTTTGTTAGGGAAGATGCTGATGGTGTCGGAAAAAAAGCATCTTATTCAGGAAATTCGTCTATTTCCTGGTCCCTGTACAGAGATGTTTTTGATGGAATGCCCTTTATCTGCCCTGATCCATCACCTTAGGATGAATGAATAGCCCTCCAGAATGCCCTCAGTGTAAGACATGTGCATGTGGGGAGGCTACTGGGAGGAGGGGGGCGTCCTGGTCAGAATGAGAAAACAGAGATTTCTGCATGACAGCATGCTCAGCTGCAAGGGCAATTTCTTCCTCCTGAAACTGAAATCAGTATTAAATTAAATCAAATCTGCGTGCATCATCTCCACCAGTAACTTCCCAACCTTCTTTCTTGGCCAGTCATGATCCCTCATCTATCCACTTGCATGGCTTTTTTTTCTTCCCCATTTTTCTCTCCCAGCAAAGTCCATGTTCCCACAGGAGAGAAACAGCGTAACACATCAGCTTCTCCCTGTTACTAAAGAGTTAGCAAGAAATCGTCTTTGAAATCTAAGATCTACAGGGAAGAAGGGTAAAAGATAATTTTTTTTTTAACTCAAACCATCCATCTCTTGCTAACCAGCCCTGTCACCTGGAGCAGGTCTGTTAACCGAATCTTGCCCTCAGGCAGAATCTGGTCTGAAATGTTGTTCTGGGTTTGTGGGGATGCTTCTCTCCCCTTGTTCTTGTTCCGGTGGGTGATGATGTGCTATTGTCTTGATCTTCTAATTCCCTGATTTCGCTTGCTTGAATCTTTCTAGGAGACAGTGATTCTTTGTTGAACTTGTATTTGAGAACATGACATAAAATAATAATGTTAAAAGCCCTCCAAGACTTGAAACAATGGAATGAAATTCAGTGCAGTTTCCCCACCCCCGCCAGGATAAGTCTCTCTTTTTTTCTTTTTGAATCATTGTGATGTTTCTCTGCCAATGGTCCTTACATTCCACAACTATCCTTAACTCCCAGCTTTGCTTCTTCCTTGGCTTCACTTCTGCTTCTTAACCCAGAAACGTGGAGGCATCAGTTATAAAATAATTCATGGTCAAAGGCAAACAAACAACCCACTGAAGAAATATGACACCAATTAAACTCTAGCAGAAAAATTTTGTTAAGTAAAAATGAAGGACTTGCAACACCTGAAGAAAAACACCTAGCATTGCTGAGCCCTGACTACAAGGCAGGCACCTTAAGTTAATCCAGACAACAACCTGCAGTGCAGACATTGTACGTTGTAAGTGAGGAAGCTAGAATTTGGGAAGATTAAGTCATTTCTTTTTTTCTTCTTTTTTTCTTCGTATTTTTTATTAAAGTGTAGTCGATTTATAATTGTTTCAGATTTAATTGTTACAATTAATTTCAGGTGTACAGCAAAGCGATTCAGTTATACATATGCATATATATGTATAACTGAATATGTATTTATATATATATATTCAATTTCTTTTTCATTATGGCTCAGGAAGGTGAAGTCATTTGCCCAAAGTAACCCAGTGACAAGCCAAGACTGAATCCTCATCAATGTAACTCCCAAACCTGACATATTGCCATATTGCAGGCCAACCAACCACAAGCAACAACTGGTGATAAGAGTCCTAGGAGGGACTGACGTCAATCAACGTCCAAATGTAAATGTCAGCTGCACAAGCTCATAAGTCTAGGCTGCGGACACCCAGCACACTGAACGTCCTTGCTGACTATTGACTATCACTCAGAAGAAGGGGAGATTATCACCCCTAAGGGATAGACCAGCAGTTACTATTTAATACTAAAATGGCATCCTGCTCCATGTGGTCCTGTCCAGTGGCACCAAAGGTCTCAGGTGGCTTCGTAGTCCTTGCCTAGTCCCTTGATCCTGAGGTCCTAGATCGAGAAACCCTTAATCTAGATCCATCTAGAGAACAAGAAATCGGGACTATGACTAGAATAAGTCTGTCTGCTTCATCATCTGACTTTGGAAGAAGCAGAAGATTGAAGCCCATGCCTGAATTCTCAGTTTGGGAAACACCCATATGTCAGTTACACTTAAAGCTTTTCTCAGTCAGCCTCATGTGCAATCCCAGCCCTGACCAAGGGACAATGTATTCCAGCACACGCAGCCCAGGGGAGGGTGACTCCCACCCATCTCCTGATTATGGTATTGTCTATTCCATCCCTAAGGGTGGTGCTGATTAAGAGCACAGACTCTGGAGCCAGACAGCCCAGGCTCGATACCCAACTGCACTGCCTTCTGGCTGTGTGACTTTGCACGATCACGTAGTGTCTCTGTACTCTGGCTGTGAAATGAAGAAGGGACAAGGATGCCTAAAAGGTTAAATGAGGTACTCCATGGTGAATTTCTTAGACCAGTTAGTCAAGGCTGTATATATGGTAGCTATTTCTAATGTAAGGGTTAACATTTTTTCTGATGTGCTTTGGAAAAGGCAGCCTCCAGAAATCCTTCCATAAATCCATGCAGCTCTTAGAAGGGCAGAAGGGACTGAGGAAGTCAAGACCCCAGGGCAGTTGCTCTGGAAGTCGAGGCTGTGCAGTTGAAGACAAGGAGCCTTGGATTGGACACCATCGTCTGGAAACATGTCCCCCCTCACAGTACCTCCCTAGATCTCTGCCTTCATGTCTGGTGTGGGGTGAATTGTGTCCCGGCAAAACCCTCAATGTGGCGGTATTTGGACACAAGACCTTTGGGAGGTAATCAGAGCTAGATGAGGTCATGAGAGTGGGGCCCTCATGATGGGATTAGTGCTCTTGTAAGAACTGACACCAGAGATCTCTCTCTCTCTCTCTTTCATGTAAGGACACAGCCAGAAGTTAGCCATCTGCAAGCCAGGAAGAGAAGTCTCACCAGAAACCAACCATACTGGCACCTTGATCTTGGACTTCGAGCCTCCAGAACCATGAGAAAGTAAGTTTTGTTTATCTAAGTGCACAGTCTGTGGTATTTCCTTATGGCAGCTGAGCAGACTAAGACACCACCTGAACCTGAAGCCAGTGGTTCTTCCAGCTCAGCTCCTTCCCCACAGGCTGGCGGAGAGAGGGGTTTCTACATACAGGTGACGCTCCTGCGTAAGATTCTATTGCACAAAGAGTTCCAAGGCTGATAATTATTTCCATAATATATAATCATAATATGCCTCCCACACTAGCAGTTTTTCTGTGAAATCCACATATAAGAACTCTTAATGCCACTGGTGTGGTAACAGAAAGTAGCTCTGCCACACAGAATACACATGGTAGTAGTCCACATAACTCAATTTTCCATAAAACGGATGTTTTTCCCTTTCTTATTTTATCAATTTAGTAGGAAATCTTTCTGAAATGCACTACATACTTCACATCTTTAAAAATATATATATGTGTACATGGGTGTATATATGTGTATATATTTAGCTTTTCTTGATGATATATTGGTGTCATTCTGAACAAGACCTTCAGTGGCTTCCAAGATAAACAGTATTCTTTGCCTCCAGTATCATTTGGGGTTGCTAAATGACTCCAAGCTATGGGTATTTCCCAAACACAGGTACAGATTTGACGCTTCTGTTTCTTCTAATGTTCTGTGAGATGTTACTCTCTGTGTTGAATGTGACCCATTGCCCCCAGAGTTTTGCATATTGCTTTATTTCACATGGTTTTCAGGGAGAGGCCCTCAGAATGGCTTCACGTCACTTACACAGAATAAAACGCACAAGCTCTGTGGGGCTGGCTGGCTGTCCCCGTGGCTCTTATGCCTGTCCTTGGCTCTAGTCTTGCACCTGGGGGCTCCCTTCCCCACCATGACTTGGGGTGCTGGCTGTCTAGCTGCAGGCTATGGGCACTACTGCAGATGGATTTCTAAGAGGGCCTGAGACACTCGGAAATCTCACAGCTGATACTGCAGACAGTAAGAAGCAGCTCACGGTCCACATTCTAAACATGAAATGCCTGTAATGGACACGACTGCCGTGGACCGTTGGGAGTGTGTTGACTACGTGTGGGAGCCCAGGATGACAGAGGGGGGGTGGTCCCGGCAGGCAGAGCAGGCAGAAGCCTCTCTCTGAAGTCACACATCAAGGGCACATAAGGAGCAATACACAAATGTGTTCTGAGGAGATGGAGAGATGAAGCGACGACCTGAGAAGGCTCTAGGAAGCCTTGTGACATCCTGCGGCCGCGACCCAAGCAGTGACACGGCGCTCCTGACTGGGGGCCTTCCTGCACCGAAGTGGATACGGCTGTGGGTCCTATTTGCCCTCTTAACAAGGCCCCATTGAGATGAATTGTCTAAATGGTGGTCTCCATGACAACGGACTGACTCGAAGAATCCCAGAGTCAGGCGGCAACAACCACGCCAGAAACAGACCTGAAATTTGTTCCTGATGGAGGCGAAAAGAAAGCGCTCCAGGCAGGAGAGCAAAGGAGAGGCGAGGGGCAATCCTCCAGAGCAGCTCTGTTCCCCACCAGCCCTGATGGGGGGCAATCCTGTCGCTCTATTCCTTTACACACCTCGTGGGCATGATCGAGTTTCACAGTCGGCCTTGGAGCTGTATGTATACTTACAGTTCTGACTTGACATTTCTTCCCTGCTGTAAACGTCAAAAAGACCACACTGCTGTGTCTCAGTAGAGTGGAACACTCATTAAATTTCCATTGTTTCACCATCTCCTTCTCGGACTCCAAGAGAACATGATGAATAGGGAAACTGCCTGATTTCCTTTTTTTTTGATTTGGATTCCTAGTCTCCTGTTTTGGGAAATTTTTTTTTTGAAGTGACTTTCTGTTGGAACAGTGAATTCACTCTATGAGACTGTCTCAATGTCTCTCCTTCTCTCTCTAAAATTATTCGCTTTGTTGCCCTGGAGACAAGTTAAAATTCACAGTTCTCTCGTGGCAGCGTTCCTTTTTTTCCTTTCTGTGGGCAACATGGCATGAGATTTTTCAAAACCTTAAACATTGAGAAAAATGACCATTTCTTAAATTCAATATTTTGTCTTTCATCTTCTGTTTCCTCAGCCAAGAGCCTCAAGGTCAGGTTAAAATTAAAATCACACTGAATTGCTCTGGTTTGTTTTCCCAGTTCCAGGAATATCTTCTTAGTCAATCCTTCACGAGGATGCGATTTTGAAAATACATTAAAACCGATCATTTATTTATCCATTCATTTAGTAAATTCTATTGAGGGCCTTTAACTTGCAGATGGTATGCTGGGTACTGAATGCAGAGTGACAAAGCACCTTCTTTGCTATTTCAGGGATTAAGAAAAGGGGCTGACTGAGAAAGCAATGCTATACCTGAAAAATGCTGCGATAGGTATATGCAACAGGTTCCAAGGGAGCAGAGGAGGAGCCCCTAGTTCAGGGCTAGGAGGAAAGGGAGGAAGGGATAGAAAAGGGGGCGGGAATAGTCCAGGTGGTCCCCTCAGAGATGGAACTGTGTGCCAGGCCAAGGTTTAAAGGACAAATGGGACTTAGACCAGTTTGGTACCCAGAGAAGTGCCCACTTCGTTCAGTGAATGATACATCACGTCGAGGACCGTGGAAGAAAGTATTCTAAGAAGGAATAAAATACACAAAAGCACGGAGGCATGATGGAGCACAGAATGCTTAAATCTTCAAGCCATAAAGAGAGGCTTAGGAAGAGCTGCCCACAAGGTCACAGTTAGACCTTCCACTAAGATGTCTGGGAGGAGATACCATGTTAGACAGAGGTCACAGCCGCAAGAATTGTCCTTGAGACAGACTTGACGTCCAGGCTCCTGGAAAGCAATCTTCCAGCTGCCTACATTTTGAGAGAGTGCTTGCAGTCCTTGCAGTTCAACATCCAAGGAGTGTAAGTTGAGCGATGCCCACTGGAGAAACTCCCACAGTTTGCGGGTCTAACAGATTGCGACACCCTGGGGCTGCTACTTTGGGACATGGGGCCAAGTGACCTCAAGGCAGTTGGACAGAGACGATGTGGTATGACCGCCGAGTCCAGCACAGAGGCCTTCTGCACACACAGACGGAGGTTCCCAGAGGAGTGTGAGCTTCAAAACGGCCACATAAATCAAGACCCAACATGAGGAGGAAGGCTGCTTCTCCACGTCACATGAAAGCACAGCGTTCAGGGCAAAGTCAGTGGAAGGTGGGGCCACTTGAGGGTGGGACTCACACCCTTGGCTCATGTGTCTGGGGATTCTTTGAACTATCTCCCCCTGTATTTTCCCAGGGACAGTTTGTTGACCTCTACTCCATGGCTCATCTGCCATCGGCTCCTCAGGGTCACGCTATTGAGACCTACAGCCCAGGAAGGGGCTACACCAACAGGAGAAAAGACACCATTGCTTCTGCTGTGAATTGCAAACTGTACTTCACTCTGAAGGCAACAGAATTGTAAGACTGTTAATAAAAAGAGGTTTTTCCAGGGATCTCAAGTGGGTTTTGTTTGTTTTCTATTTTTAACATACAAAGAACCAAAACCTTTCTGAGCTGGCCACACATAGCAAGGCAGGAAGGAAGAGAGGGTGTGATGTGAAGCTGATTCCCACCGCACAGGAAGAAGAGGAGCCAAGAAGGGACCATGGCTTCCCTCCCCCAGAACCTCCCCTCCTCCATCCCCAGACCTGTGGGCTCAGAACCATGTCAGGCAGGGCTGGACCGAAACCGTAGACCAGCCAACCTGGCACTACTGTGGACTCATACTGGCCATGGAGGGGTCCAGGAATGTGAACTTGAGAGTAGCCTCATAGTGCCCTGTACTCCACTGCATACATGGTGGGAGAAGGGGCCACTGGGAGCCCCCAAGCCCTTGGGAGAGAGCACAGTCATCTGGGGCACTAAGGGAAACCTGTCACAGAGAAGGCAGGTAATGGGTAAGACTTGAATAAATGAGTGAATGGACAGATGGAGGTGTGGATGAACAAATGGATAGATGGATAGACGGATGGACAGACAGAGGACTGGCTTTGCAACAGAGTCAAAAGCCCAAGTCCAAAGAGAAAGCTGGATCAGAAATGAAAGGTCATCGCAATGTGCTAAGGATAAAAGGGTTATCAGATGACTTTCATTCAGTAATTTGCTCATGGCTGAGACCTAGTGTTACTGAGGCCGACGGCCCTGTGGCAGCTCCCCGGGGGAAGGCAGGGGAGTGGGGAACGGGTGGTCTCAAGGCATCCAGCACGGGAAGTTTCCAGTCACTTGGCTGTTACTCTCTCTTAGTGAGGATAAAATTAACTCCTGTGTAGAGTGTGAATGTACCTGTTTTTATATGACGCATCTGCCATGCAACCATGGGTTGAGAGCGCCGTGAGAAATGTCATCTTCAAATCCAGAAAGTAGTGTTACCTGGAAAATCCCCAAACGTCATAGAAAATTATTTTTAAAAATTGCTATTGTTGCTGTATCCTCCAAACCCTCACCTGTTACGACCTTTTGGGTATTTTTACCTAAAAACAAATACTAAGCTCTATTTACATCCACACAGGAACTCCCCAAGTCCTTAGTCAAATTTCATTTAAATGGAGTGGTCCAGATGAAACCATCCACTCTGTGTTTACTCCACACACTTTGCCAGATTTCAGCATTCTTGCCAGAGGCAAATATACTGTTTGGGTGGTTTCATCCTGAGATTCTCATGCACTCCTCATATTTCAGCGTTCCCAAAGAAGAGCCCCGCACACCGGATGAGATTTGGTTTAGTTACAGAGGCACAGAGTAACACAGGAAGAATTTGCCCTCACCCACTTCAGATTGCCTCAGTCGCTGCAAGTTGTTTGTTGAAGTAAAATCCAGATTAACCAAAACGTGCTGGGAAGAGAACTGTTTGGTTTTGCTGAAATGAAACAAACAAGGGTTGCCCAGAAATCCCTTTTCAGTTCAGTACTTGTAAAAAATTTGTCCTAAAACATAAAAATACAAAAATTAGAATATCTTATCTCTTAATAACCATCAAGAGTATGCACACTTGACCTTCCCTTGATGATTTAGAGTCTTGCTTGGATAAGCGTCCTGAGCACCTATGAGCTCTGCCCACTAACAACAACCCACCTGGTCAAGGTCGACTGACAGAAGAAGCCAGATGGTTCACTCCTGGCTTTGCCCCTCACTAGCTATGTGATTGTGAGCTTCTCTGTACCTCGGTTTCTTTATCTACAAAATGGGAGATTAATAACATTACCCACCCCCCAAGGCTGTTACGAGGATTAAATGAGTTGACGTAAGTGACATGCTTAGCCCAGTACCTGGTTGCCTTGTCTACCACATCACGACCTCTAGGGGTTTCAGGGATTCCTGGTGGGAAGAAAGATGCGAGGCACTTCCACCCTTGGCTCAGGTGAATCACACTCCCCTCTACGGCGCTCCACTCTGAGTTCTGAAGCTTGGTTGTCAGCCTTCCTCCTGCTCCGCCCCCCAACTCTATAAGCCCCTATGATCCTGAAGATGTAGATGCTGAAAACTGGACTAGATATCAACTGACCTCATAGAGACCCCTGGAAATTGCATTTCTAAATAAACTCTGCCAACCAGGTAACCATATTCAGCTTCCCAAGAACTATCATGTTTATTTATTTTCATTCAATCCAGCGCTGAGCAATAGTTCCAAAATTTAATCCCAGTACCTACTGGGGCTTCCTGATCTACAAGGGTCATACAAAAAGTGAACATTTTCTCTTGAAGTCGTAGTGTCTGGTACTTTCTTACTGGTGCTGGAGCAGAGGAAGCCAGTTGCTGTTGGTCCAGGAGCCCTATTTCCTGGTCTTTAGCCCTCCTGGGAGCTCGACACAACCATTTCTGTCCAAGGTCCCATTGCTAATCTGGGGTGTAGACAGAGAAGGAGCGGGGGAGCATGAAGCGGCAGACCCGCCCATCTCCACCAGCTCCCCAGGCTCAGGATGCTGCCCCTACCCTCAACTTCCACTCACAAACCCCCAAAATCCTCCCCTCTTGCTTCTGCCCTGGAAATTCACAATCAAGTGACCCTAAAAGACCTGTCTAATTTCTGAGAAGAGAAAGGTGGGGTAAAATGAATAAAACACAATGTTTCATTTAACTGCATTCTTCCATCATGGCACAAAGTGCAAATTAATATCTTAATACATTATCCTGACACTCCGGCTTTGTGTGTCGCTTGCTAATCTTCCTCATGAATACTAAATGCAGCGACGTTAATTCTGGTGAATTGAGGGTCCTGGTTATTAAGATTCTACTAATCATTCCTTACAGTGCTCTATTTTCAGTGCACAGTTAAGAACACCAACCGCTTATATTTTTTGGCTGGTAGAAAAAGCTGATCTTGTTCATTACAGGATGACAAACATGATCAATGTCCAGTTTGGGAGCAGATATACCAGAAATATATCTTTCTGTTTGCACACCTGAATGCATCGCCCCAAAATGTGCGATTTCAGCAGAGGCAGCTTCTGCTGACCTCCCCACTCCTGTCGTCGCAGTAGACTGCCAAGAGGCCAGCGATCTGGGTCACTGCCCAGCAAGGACGGGGGCCACTCTGCCGGCCCTCGGAGTTGGAGGGGCTCTTGCCTGCTGCCCCCAACACTACACACATGCACGTACATTCGTCTGAGTCGGTAGTGGGGAGACGAGGGCAGGGAGGAGGACAGCAGGAGCACAAGCAGATGGAGATGTGGACGCCCACATCCCCCCGTATCTAATAATATCATGGCTCCAGTTCACAGCCCTTAATAATTCTCCCGCCGTATTCTCTTTTGATCCTCAAAAGGACCCTGGGAAATAGAACCAACAGTTTCCTGACTGATGTCAAGGAATCCATGACAGCCAGTGTGATTTACTTGCCCCCAGATCTCTCAGAAAGTGAGGAACTTCCCAGAAACGTGGCTGTCTCAGCTCCCAGGTACACTTGCTTCTTTCCATTAATGCTGATGCTTCTCCTGCATGGAACTCATCACAATTGGGAAAGCAGTTCCACATCTATGACATCATTGAAACGTCTTCCAAAAACCTAGAGGGAAAGCAGTATCATCACTTCTTGGGTAACAAAAGGTCAAGTTGGTGATTTGCCCAAGGTGACAGAAACAGTAAACAGAAGAAGCATCTTTGTCTTTAATTCCTTTGCTCCTTCCCCTACTCCCTTGCTGTCTTTTCATGAGCCTTTCGCTCTGTTCTCTTGTCAGTTGGCAGCCCAAAGCCTCATTCTCTGAATCAGCATGACAGCTTAGCATCCCCGGGCACCGTGCTCACGTTGAGAATACAAACATCAGTGAGAGATGGTCCGTGCTGGGCTTCCAGAACCAGCGGGAGAGGCAGACTCGTGAACCAATAACACACTAATGCTGTAACGGAGGCCTGCAAGGGTGCTCTGAATATTCAAGGTGGGGGAGATGTATTCTACCTGCTCAGGAAAAGGGTGGAGGTGCTACTGAAGCTCTCCACGATATTATTAACCCAAACACAAGAATCGGCTTACACACAGCATAAAAGCTGAAAGACAAAAACAGCTTTGCCTCCAGCAGTTTATTGAGAGTAATGAAAATTATAAGGGTAGGGGAAAAAAAAAGACAGTGGTCAGCTAGACTGCTGATTTTTTCTATTCTTAACACTTTAATTGAAATTGCCCTGAGTCGTGCTTGTAACCTTTGGCATTTCTTGGTCCCATAACAGGTAAAACTCCTCAGCCGTCAAGTTGTTTATCTAAATCCATCCCGGAATCTGTGCCACGGTTGCCATTGTATCCTGTGCGAGGAAAATGAAAAGGCCAAATTTAGTAGCAGATGACAGGCATCAGGCCCAGGCGTTTCTGAGAAGCTTATGAAATCCTCTCTCCTGTTTACTCTAAATCTAAATCTCCCTTCCCAAAGCCCATCTTTCTCACAAGGCTGAGGTGTGTGCTCATCCTGGGGCTTTGAGAGAGGAGATCAGACATGCCTGCCTCAGGATGCCCTCCGGGATGCTGGGCAGCCCAGGGCGGTCTGAAAGGCTGGCAGCATCATTTCCCTGAACCAACCTCCAAAACAACAGTGATGAGAGAAGAAAACCAAAATATCATAGACATTACATATTTATACATCACCCTGGCCCTGGGTCTTCTTCAGCAGGTGGCCTTGGTCCAGGTAAGGACCAGAGACAGATGCAGACAAGGTCACAGAGCAGCCCTTTTCTAAGTCCAGGTACATCTTCCAAACAGGACACCACACGCCTCGAGACAGTAACCTAAGGAGAATGGCTGAATTCTTCCCAGTTCAGAAAGAAAGAAAGCAGATTAGAAAGTTGCCTCCAGATCGTTACTCCCCAAACATACCCATATAGTAACGTTTTAAACATCAGGACCAGCAATCTTACTGGTACTTGTTTACCAATAAAATAATATTTTTCCTACGGCACTCAAAACTCCTTTGCAAAACTCTTTTTTTAGGTTCTTTTATTTTGTGGATGCTGAGTTAACAGTGTCTGGTTTTTTTAATTGACGTATAGTTGATTTACAATGTTAATTTCTGGCGTACAGCACAGTGATTCGGTCACATACGCACACACACACACATGCACACACATATATCTCCGTATTCTTTTTCATTATAGGATATTATGGGATAAATATAGTTCCCTGTGCTATACCATAGGACCTTGTTATTTATATATAATAGTTTGTATCTGCTAATCCCAAACTCCTAATTTATCCCTCCCCCTTCCCTTTTGCATTTTGAAATTTTTTTTAAGACAAGGTTCTTTGGGTTATATTCTATTGTAACATTTGCCGAGCTGAGACCCAGGCAGAAACATTTTCTCCCCCACTCTCTACAAGGGATCATTCCCCTTTTCTAACCCTTTTACTGGCCTCCCCAGGGTTACACCCACACAGACCAGCAATCCAATTTCTCTGGTCAACCCCCTGGAGCTATTTTGGGTTTGGCCTGCTTTTAATCCACTTCTCCTGCCAGGGCAGGCTCAGCCCCTCTACTCCCCTGGGACTCTTCTCTAAGGAAACTTTTGAAAAATATAGGCTTCCCTAGGGCAGGAGGCAGTGCCCATCTCAGCTCAGAGGGCTTCCTGGAGGCGCCTCTGGGGAGAGACAGGAAGGGTGGAGCTGCCTCCTCACCCTCACCTCCCACTCCCTCCGCCTCCCTGGCCCCAGCCTTTGGCCCAATCCTGGATCATCCTGGGTGCACGATGCTGTATCTGCTCTCCTGCTGGAATGCACCTGCCTTTGTCTAGCTAATTCCTGCTGATCCTTCCTGCCTCTTCCTCGTGCCCAAGATGGCTCAGTTCTCTCCTCGATGCTCTGTAGACTCTGCCCCAGAGGCACCTCCCCCACCACGCAGAACTGTACTCTTTACTTGTCTGTCCTCCACCGCCTCGTTCCAGACAGTGAACCCCTTGCGGGTAACCACTGTGCTTTGTTAACCCCTGCAGCCTAAGTGGCAGGCACGCGGTCGATGTCCCATATGCCTTTGCTGAATTGAATTTAATTGAGCTAAAAAACAAAAGTGCCAACAGAGCAAGAGAGGAGCCAAGAAAGAGGACAGGAAGAAAAGAAAAAGAAGCATTTTGGTGGAAAGTGAGAAGGCACCTCCAGATGTACTATCATGCTTGACTTTGCATGTGGACAAACACCCAGCTGATGATGAATCCCATCATGGATGGAGATGCTGGTACCATCTCTCATCTCTGCCACCTAGAGAAAGGGTTTCCAAGCCCAGTGCCCCAGGGACCAAACATCAGTATGAGGAAGTGGGCCAGCTGTGAACCAGCAGGGAGGGATGGGACCACAGAAGTGCTGTGAAGAAAGCATCGCTGGACCAAACATTCAAACCCAAATACCGTGGGCCAAGCAGAGCCAGCCTATGGACCACATCAGGGCTCAGATGGCCAGAGCAAGATGCCCAGTGTTCTGCCTTGCAAAGGCCCCCCTGCCTTGCAACAGGACCTGTCCTCTCCCTTTTCCCCCAGTATTTTATTTGCTTGAATTAAAATCCACTTGAAGGCATTATTTATAACACTGTCCTGCCTACATAGAACTATCAGTTAACATGTTGCTTCTGTGGAAACTGTATTTCAAATTCTAACTCTGAGTGTGCGGAATGCCCAACATCCTGCCTTTCGTGATGACAGCATGCATGGATGGTACCAATGTCGGAGGTACAGGACTCCATCCAGGAGGCAAGGAGGAAACTCCTGGGCACAGGAAGCTTGTGTTCTCTCCATATCTCCATATTTATGTCTACATTTCCCTTCACACTCAACACTCCACACTCCTCATAGACCAAAATACCCACAGGAACCACGTTAGCCTCATCTCTTTGCCCACTGTGTGTCTCTCTGTGTTCTTTGCCTCAGGTTCACCTAACTCCTTTTCATCTTCGGCGTCTCCGCTTTCCTGGACCCCTCCCCAGTTAGGTTAACTGAGACAATGAATCAGTGAAAGAATTGATTCATGAAACAAAGTGGATAAAGCAGTGTTTCCACCTAAATCTCTGGTCTGATATTCTCAAGCAGGTCCTATAACACCCTGTCCTATAAAGGGACAGAGACAAATCTTGACTCTGAACTTCCTCATACCTGTAATGTTCAATGCTTTTTCTTCTTCACAATAACCTCCATGGTTACTGATCTGATCATATTTGCTTGACAAAAAAAGATAAGTAGAAGATCAGAGATGTTGAACAATTTGCCCGAACGTCACACAGCCAGTAAATGGCTGAGCCTCAAACTCTACCCCACGTCCACTGACTCTAACACCTGTGCTTTCCCACCACACCAGGCTGCTCAGAGGTGCGAGCTCACTGAGATCTGAGGATAAGTGTGGGGCTGCTGCTATGCCTGAACTTGGGGTTCCAGGCTCATGGGGCTGAATCAGCTCTTAGAAGACGTCAACTCCCAGATCCAATTCTGGGTCACGGTGGTCATGATGACGCAAGTTGGTCTTTAACCTTAGGTAGAAGCTTCAAGTCACTAAGTGGATGTCTAGGACCACGAAGGGTTCCCCTCCACCTGCTGCCCCACACCTGCCTCTCCTATTCCTTATTCTCATTTAGCACACTTTAAAAATAATTCAAGGACAACCACAAGCCACATGCCCAAATCTTCCCAACAGAAATATTAGGGGAATGTTTGTAATCATAATTTGGTAAATATAAGTATGAATGGAGAGACAGAGAGATAGGCAGGAAGAGAGAGAGAGAGAAACAGAAAGAGAAAGCAGAGTTGTACACAACAGGCTCCTGTTTGTGTAATAATGACGCACATTGCCAAAGAAGAGAACAAGATGGAAGGAGCACTCTGGAGTCTATGTACCTTATAAAACTATTGATTAAAACAATCCTTAAATTTGTGTAGTATTAAGTGACAAGTAATTTAACTACAATGGTATGAGTCAACTACCACATATTCTGTTCTATTTAATATTGAAGCCTGAGATGATTCAGGGTAACCATGTCATTTTCCAAACGGATTTTAAAATCAAATCTTCATGCAGGAAAAGAGGGAGACTCAGTGAACTGCGACGCAGAATGGCGGCCAGGCTTTATGAGATTCCATCTCAGGATCTATAAAACCCTGAGGCAGCAGCTGCATGGAAAGGACCCAGGGCTGCTTTCACGGATTGATGTGGTCTTTGAGAACATGCCAGCAAGGCTCACAGAGAAAGAAACCAGACCTTTTATAGAACTCAGCAATTCTGCACAGCGACGTACGAAATGGACAAGGGCCGTCCTGTTGAATTTGCAGATGTGAAATTTACCACACTTGTGAAAACAGTTCTGGGTACAGGATACAGCGTATGCCTCTTACCAGTTCATCAAGTTTGTTCTTGGAGAAAAAGTAATTTTGTGTCGACCCAGTATCAGGCAGAGGGCCCCTAATGGAGCAAGCGACGTGGATGCCAAGTTCAGTGGGGTTTTCTTGGAGGCAGTGGCACCGCAGCAGTGGGGAAGAGAGGGGTCACTTCTACAACCAGTCCACAGAGAGATAAACTGCAAGCCACGCGGCTCCAGACAAACTACCCATCACTCAAAACAAGAAGTCTTTTGTACGAGAAATATTTACAACTAAGGAGCCATGGTCCCAGAAAGAAATGTCTTGAACGAAACTTTATGCCTTTTTTAGCTCTGCCCTTTCCGAGTCCCCAAATACTCCATCACTGTTTTCTTTTTTGCCTTTTTCTCTCCCATGAAGTTGCTGTCCCTTTGCAGGTTTAGGGGAAGTCAAATTGCTACCCATTCGGCAGCTGCTAAGGAAAATATGCCATGCTGAGTGAAAAAAGCCAGTCACAAAAAGTCACATATTGTATAATTCCATCTCCATGAAATGCCCAGGATAGGCAAATCCATTGAGACAGATAGTAGATTATTGATTAATTAGGGCTGAGATAGAAGGGATGGGGGTAAGAGGTTGAGAGCTAGAGGGTCTGGGTTTTCTTTCTGAAGTGATGAAAATGTGCTAGAATGAATTGTGGTGATGGTTACACAACTCTGTGAACATACTAAAAACCGCTGAGTTGTATGCTTTTAAACCACTGAACTGTATGGTATGTGAAGTATAAAGCTGTTAAAGGGAAAGAAGGAAGGAAGGAAGGAGGGAGGGATGGGAGAGGGAGGGAGGGAAGGAGGGAAAGGCAGAGAGGAGGGCAGGGAGGGAGGAAGGGGGAAAACAGCAGCCGCGGGCAGGAGTGGTGCACGGTGTGGAGCGGAATCACTGTGGAAGGGATAGAGTGAGGAGTGGTGTACAGTTGCCCCTTCTTGGCCTGGAGTTTAACCCTCTTCCGAATCTACACCCTGCCTCCTTCTACTATGAGCACCCACCACCTTCTCCCTCCCATAATGTGCGTGTACACACACCAAAGCATGCACCCCAGCCACCCCAAGCAATTTACATTTCCACCCCAACTCCATGAAGTTTTATTCCTTTGAGCTTTTGCGCAACCTCTTCTCTACCTTGAATGCCTACCCACCCCCGTTTCCCACCAAAAACTCCCATTCATCCTTCAAGAGGTCATGCCCTCAGGGTGTCTCCCCTGACCTCCCCTAGTAGTTAGGGGCCTCCTCTTCTTCACCTCCGAAGGGCTGGTACCCAGTATGACATTTGTATTATATGGTAGGGCATTTGTCACAATGCACTGCAACCTTTTTAGGGGCACATGGCATCCCCAGTGAGACCACAAGCTCATGAAAGACAAATGCTATTTATTCCTCTTGGCATGGACAAAACCTGGAACAGTGGCTGTCATACAGAAGGTATCTGGTAAACACCTGCCAAGTGAGCAGGAGAGCAGGGAGGGGTGAGGCCTCCATGATGCGGGTCATGGAACGTTAACCAGAAGTAGCCCCTAGCTCCTGTCGACTGCACAAACATTAATGATTTCTCAGAGAAAGTGTCTGGCTGCCCAAGTCTTACCCCAAGGGGGAATCTGTTTTCACCTTGGTTCCTGCTCAGGAAGTGACTTCCTGTCTGGAGAACCCCTCCCTCCCCCTGTCGGGCAGGGTCTGTGTCTCAGGGAGGGAGCAAAGGCAGGGCAGAGCGTCTGGCTAGAGACGAGGAGAGAGTGAAAGCGAGCGGGACGCAAAGCACGTCTGGAGGATCACAACAAGAAAGCAGCAGTTTGCAGAGTGTGTTCAGAGGCCAAACTGCTTGATGAGAATGGTGTTGAAGGTGAAATCTGAGCCTTTGTTAGTGTCAAGTCTACAAGTTTCTGTACATAAAACAAACATCCTCAACAAAAGAAGCAGCCAACCATGGCTTCCGACAAGGATGGACAAGAAAGGCGTGGAACACAGAAGAGGGCTGCCTGAGCCTGGGAGAAGCCAGGAAGTCGAAGTGAACACAAACCGGAAGTTATAATTTATACTGTAGAGTTTATGTACTGATGTTGGAACTAATGGATAGAACTCCTAAACAGAAGCTCGGTCATTCTCAGTAAGTCACTGTATCGACCGTAAAGTCTTGAGTTAAAGACCTTCCTCTGGGTCTGATCAAATACAGGTAGAGCCTGTTGACCCTCCATGTAACGGGCTTCTCATACAAGGAGCATCTGAAAAATATCTGAATAGAAGGCATCCTAGGCCCTGAGTTTAAGTTATTATCAATTAACCTTTGTATACTGCTACTTAAAAATATACCAGCATAAGCATAGATTTAAACTCTCTATGCTTATAGTGCAGATATAACTGAAAAGCAACAAAAGTTTACAAGTTAAATGGAAATAAGACCTCAAAGGTTGACAGAATTAAAGTTAACCACGTTACCTTAATGACACCAATGATGTTTTGCTGAAACGAATACGATGCTGGCTTTGTTACGATGGTGGCATTTTTCAGTGTGGCATGCCTGTGCCACCCTGCGCCGTGGGGGGACTCAATTCTCCCACTGCTTTCCTCACTTCAGTTTGGTGCTACACCTCCATTCATGCAAAGCTTTGAGATGTCATTTGCCCTTCACTGGAGTGACTACAATCATAAATGTGGCTGCTGGAATTACACCAGCATGCCAGTGGTAAATTGATCATCTGGATGCTCCGATTATTAAATTAACTGTAAAATTTTAAATAAATTTCTATCATAAAAGTGAACTTCTATAAAGTAGAAAACTTGCATAGAGGACCTGTGGATTCCAGTTTGAGAAACATCCTGTTAGATCAACCACCAGCCCTGGCGGCATAGCCCTATCTGTCCGACCAGTCTGATCACCCTTTGTGTCCAAGGAAAGACAAACCCTGCTCAGCCTCCAGGAATCTCGGTGAGACAGCAGTTCCCTGCCCAGGACAGTGTCAGTATTTAGAGTAAAACACAGAAATCAGAGATGGATACTTTCACCCTGAGTTTTCTTCCGAAATTCACGGATGGAAGGACAAACTCCCAGGAAGGCAAAGGGTAGAGGTTGTTCCAACTCCCTCCTCAACAGATCCTCCCCAGGGTGGCTTCCCTCCCAGCTGAGATCGCCATCTCTGACCCCACTCCCTGGCTAAGCCACACGTGGCTGCGTCTCCAGGAAGTTCAAGCAACCAGTTAACAAAGATCTGTTGCTACACAATTGGCTTATCTGGCCTTATTTTTGTTTGTTATGTCATTGTTTATTTGTGGCAAAATATGCATAACACAATTAACCATCTCAAACAGGTTTTAAGTCCACCATTCAGAAGTGTTAAGTGTCTTCGCATCGTTACGCCGTCAGTCTCCAGTTGTTCATCTTGCAAAACTTAAACCCTGCCCCCATTAGACAGCAACTTCACATTTCCCCCTCCTCCCAGCCTCGAGCAACCACCGTTCTTCTTTCTGTCTCTATGAGTCTGACTAGGTACCTCACGTAAGCGGGTTCACATACCATCTGTCCTTTTTTGACTGGCTTATTTCACTTAGAATAATGTCTTCAAGGTTCATCCGCATTTTGGTACATGTCAGAATGTCCTTCCTTTTCATGGGCAAACAATATTCCATTGTATATAAATATACCACGTTGTGTTTATCCTTTCATCCATAGGTGGGCATTTGAGTTGCTCCCACCTTTCAGCTCCTGTGAACAGGGCTGCCGAGAACATGGATGTGCTTTGCTTTGTTTCCTTACTGCATTGCTGGTTCTTTTGGTTCTACCGTCTCAGCCTCTGAATTGTTTAGATTTCCCAATCTCCTTTTATGCCTGTGGAGAGCTAGCCTCTGAGATTTGGTGCTTTTTTTCCTCCAGGGTACAATTTCATGTGCTTTCTGCCTGCAAGCAGGAGGCAGGTTCACAAAGCTTCATGGATGACAGATTGTAATGGGTTGGACTCCAGAACATCCTGCGGGAACGTGTACACATGTGCGTAGACAGTGATGTTTGATTCAGTTCCCAGAGGAGGAGAATTAGGTAGGGTGGCTTCTAAAGTTTCATTCTCAGCCACCAGCCATGGGGCTTCCCCCCCCCCCCCACTGTGTAAAGAGTGTGGTGTGGCTTCAGAAGGACCCAGCCATAGAGCAGTAGCTCTGCCGTCACTGGCCTCCCATCTCAGGGATTTCGCAAGTGCTTCTGTGGAAACTGCCCCTCTGATAAGCCATCAAGTCACCCCAAAGTTCACTGGAATTGTAGGTGGATATGTCATCCCATCGTGACGTCTTTCCTGTGAGTGGCCCATGAAAAGTGCTATGACTTACAGAGGATCATTTAGAGTGCCACCCCCAGCAGCTGCCTGAGTGGACACGTACACACGCACACACATACACACACACCCCACAGAACTCTGCTGACCTTCTGAAATACATCATTGCAGACTCAGAGGCCATGTAGACACTTATCTTAAAACAGATCTATTTTCTACTGGTCAAAGAAAATGACTCTCATGGGACATATTTATTCCTCCCCAAGGGTCTCAGGAAAAGACAGGGTGCATCTCTCCCACACCACCAGAGGACGTGTGTTTTCACAAAAGGGGAAAACCTCAGAGGTGTCCTCCTCTCTCTGGGTCAACAGCTGCTCAGGGAGGCCCTGGCTTTTCCCCTGGTGCAGAGCGGTTGTCTCTCCACGCAGACCTGGTACCAGGTGGAAGAAAGAACTCGTAGGAGGCTTAAAAAAGAATAAAACAATGCCATCTGCAGCAACATGGATGGACCTGGGGATTCTCATACTAAGTGAAGTAAGCCAGACAGAGAAAGACAAATACCATATGATATCACTTGTATGCAGAATCTAAAAAAATGACACAAATGAACTTATTTACAAAACAGAAACAGACTCACACATAGAAAACAAACCTGTGGTTACCAGGGGGGAATGGAGTGGGTGGGAAGGGATAAATTGGGGGTTCAGAATTTGCAGATACTACTATATATAAAATAGATAAACAACAAGGTCCTACTGTATAGCACAGAGAACTGTATTCAATACCTTGTAATAGCCTATAATGAAAAATAATATGAAAAGGAATATGTATGTGTATATATATATATATCTAAATCACTATGCTCTACACCAAAAATTAGAAATTAACACAACATTGTAAGTTGACTATAGTTCAATTTAAAAGAATAAAAATAAAGATCGGAAGCCAAAAAAAAAAAGAAAAAAAGAAAGAAAAAAACTCATAGGAGGCCAGGTGAAAGTTAGGTCTCTAAGCAAACATCTTAGATGGTATCCACCTGCTAAGAGGAGGAAGCAAAGGACAGAGGACTGAGCACTGGACTGAGAGCCCTAATAGAAGTCCCAAATTCCAGGATGGGCTGCTTCCTCCTTTTACTTTACTTTGCGAAGCTGATGTGATTCGTGAAAATATTTTGTAAATGGTAAAATGCTTTACAAGTAGAAGGCATCGTTGCTTTATTTAAAAAAATACACTTAACAAAAATTAATTTCCTGCTTTGAAACGTTCTGTTCACGATATTCATGGCCGCGAGGTAGGATTTGGTCTTAGGAATGAGCAAATGATTACACAAACCACCAGCTACATTCCCTCTGGCCTGAATTATGTCTGGGATCAAAGGGCTGGTTTGAGATCAAAAGCCTCCGCCATCCAGAAACCAAGCCCGGATCTGTCTCACCCTGCAGCTCCTAGAGGGACCAGCTCCCTCAAAACAGCAAGTATTCCTTCCTTCTTGCTCCCAAATGAGCGTGGCCTCCACTATTATTTCCTTCCCAACCCAGGAAGCAGTGAACGCACACAACACATTCAGGGCAAAGTTGGGAGGGAGGAGGGCAGACAGATGACCTGGTGGCGAGCACCGAAGGGAGTGCTCTTTGCTCTCACACGTCTCTCAAAACCGTCAATGGAAACCTCGGGAACAGGAAATCTCTCCTCTAGAAGGAAATACAAGTGCGCCTTTCCTGTTTTGTCCTGAACCTCTCACGGTAAAAATGCTCCTAAAAATAAGTTCGCCTAAGATCTCTGACTATAACTCATTTCCAGCCCTTCCCCACCCCACCCCACGCCTTCCACAGCGGTCTCTCCTTCTCTCAGGAAAATGAAAATCTTAATAGTTTCTTGCAGTTATTCATTTACTTCCCATCTGCTCAGCAGTACCTTCTCCTCCTCTGCGGACTGTAAACCCCAGCGTTCACCTGACAGCTGGGCTTCTACCCCGCTGCTTAATTAGGAGTATCAGCAATTCAGTAACCTCCACTCTGAAGAACACCAAGCTTCTGGAACCCAGTGGAGCCTCACGCATTTTACGGATGCATTTTCTTCAATGGTGCTTCTGCTCTCTCCTTCTAAACCTCTTGCCAGGCTCTTGTAAGTCCCTGACAGCTGTTCCAAGCCACTGTCCCCATGTCTGCTCTGTGCCACTGAACCCAGTCATTTCCAGACTGCAGAGCTTAGACACTGGAAGCCACATCAAGGCTGCTCCATTCTCAAGATGCCTGAGCCAGGCTGAGGTGCACCTGATCAGGAAGAGCTCCCCTGCCCAAGCCAGGTGACCCTCACTGAGGAGCTCGAAAAACAATCTTACCCCAGTGCCTAACATGACTCTAACCATCAGGAAACAGGAAAATCCACTGTTGAGGATTTGTAAAGCAATGCGCCTGGACCCTTGAAAAATCTCCATGTTGTGAAAAACTGCAGAAGGTTGGGAGAACTGTTCTCTGCAGTACAGGGGACCAAAGAGACATGACAACTAGACAATGGATGGTCCTGCATTAGGTCCTAGGATTTTAAGGGGGAGGGGGTAGACGATAAAAGGCCTTTTGGGGAACATTGAGGAAATGTGAGTGTGAGCTGAATATTAGATAATAGTGTAGTGTAAACTTTAAATTTCAAAATGTGCAAGTCGTATTGTAGTTACATAGAAGACTAGTACCCCTTTTCCTAGGATATAAATGATGAAGTATTTGGAGACGGAAGCTCGTGATGCCTACAACTAACTCTCAGGTGGTTTAGCAAAAAATAAAACCCCTGTGTATGCTACAAAGAGAGAGAGGAAGCAAGTGTCACAAAAATGTTAATATTGGTGAATCCAGGTGAAGGGTATGTGGTGCACAATTCTCAAAACTTTTTGAGGATTTCAAATTTTTCATAATAAAAAACTGAGGTGCATAACACCAAGCAGAGGAGACAGGCATTGTGCACGTCTCTACCACTCACGCTTCTTGTCTCTCTCTAAGACTGCCCAGGCACTAAACTTCCTCCATTACCTTGCAGAGGGAAAAAAAAAAAAACCTCACACAAAGCAATTCATGAAACAGATATGGGGGGGAGGATGCTACCTGGTCAACAGCCCATTTATTCTGCAGATAAACATACTCTGGATTCCAATTCAAACATATCTGAGACTGCATTGCACTGGTAAATCATGGAATTCATTCCTTGTCTCCATTTAGGTGAGTCTCAGGTTGGTTGACACAGGGTGGAAAAAGATGACACTATACAAATCACTAGGACCCAGAAGCCCAAAGGAGAACCAGGAGCCCCAAACATACCTTCTGTAAAGACTGTGGCTAGTCTGCGCTTGCTGCAGGGCTCAGTTTTTTTTCCCACTATGGCCAACCCTATTCTGTGGCTCCAAGGTGATTCAATATTCAATGAAAACAACTTAATATAGGTAAAGCTGAGATTTTCCAAGTCTAGTTTCAGGGATTAACTCAAATTCCTCTTTCTGCATAAATTTCTTCTTACTCTGCACTTTATTATTTTTTTTATTGAAGTATAGTTGCTGTACAATATTAAATAAGTTTCAGGCGTACAATACAGTGATTCACAAATTTTAGAGGTTATACTCCATGTATAGTTATTGTAAAATATTGGCTGTATTCTCTGTGCAGTACATATATCCTTATAGCTTATTTTTTTAACATTTTTTATTGATGTATAATCATTTTCCTTATAGCTTATTTTATACATAATAGTTTGTACCTCTTAATCCCCTATCCCAATAATGCCCCTCCCCCCCTCCCCACTTGGTAACCACTAGTTTGTTTTCTATATTTGTGAGTCTCTTTCTCTTTATTATATTCACTAGTTTGTTGTATTTTTTTAGGTTCCGCATGTACGTGGTATCATCTGGTATTTGTCTTTCTCTGTCTGACTTAGCGTAATGCCCTCCAAACCCATCCACGTTGTTGCACGTGGCAAAATGGGGTTCTTTCCTATGGCTTCTTACTCTTCACTTAACTTCTTGTAATAACATATAATGGAAAAGAATCTGAAAAACATATATGTGTATGTATGCGTATAACTTAATCTCTTTGCTGTACACTTGAAACTAACATTGTAAATCAACTACACTTCAATTAAAAGACAAAACCTATTACCTCCTCCACCATAACAGATTATAAATAAATTAAAAAAAATTTTTTAAATCAAAATCTAAAAACACAAACAAACAAAAAACAGTTACTGGAATTATGTATAGCATTAGGTAAGACTTTCTCTAATCTATTTCTTGGTCACTGATCTTAGCACAATAACTTATTATTGACTCTTATTCCTACTCACATAAATTTTGTGTTATTACTGTGTTAAATATTGATTTCACATAAATCATTTTCCAAGGAGAGCTTTCAGTAAGCAATCTGATATAAAATAATGTTAAATATTTTTCTGTGTTTTAACTTAAATCATGTATTTTTGAGCATTAAAATCGCATATATAAATAATTCCAAAAATAAAAGAAAATAAAAGCTCTTCTATTTGTACCTCTAGCAGAACTAAGGCACCAGGATTTCTGACACGACTCTGCGGTCAGGCCTTGGTGAGACCACGTGATCTCATACTTTGGCCGGGAAAATGCGGTTTCTGTGATGACAGGAATGACTCCATGGGTTCCTGTATTCTAGTTACTTGTGTACAAGCCTTTCTCCCCCGGTAGACTACAGGTGCCCTCCGGGGAAAGGAAAATGTGTTAGTCTTCCCTCTAGCTCCTGTTTTTCTCTTCACAGGTGATTCCAGGCACCGTCCCAGTTGCATTTCCCACCCCTATGCTGGTGCTCACAAGTCACTCCAGGAGATTTCAGATTATATGAAATCCAACTCCCTGCTCCCTCCCTCTTTCAGACCCTCGAAGCCCTTCATATTCAAGCCGCCAAAGCTGAACCCACAGCCTTCCCCCACTTCCTCGAAATTCTGTTTCGCTTGTATTCCCGGTATCAGTTCATTAAAACTTCATGCATTCATGCAGCCAAGCCTCAGGCTAATTCATCCTGCCTCCTCCTTTATCCCCTCCTCTCCTTTAGCCAACCCGTCACTAAATCCAGTTGCTTCTTTTGCTTCCTAAATGGCCCATAAATTTGTCCCTTTCTCCCTACCCCATCTAACCACCCCTTTCCTAGCTCAGGAGCTCAGCATCTCTTGCCTGGACTATTGAACAAGACTCCCAACTGACTCCTGGCTTCCAGTCTTGTCACCCCTGCCCAGATCCATCTTCCACTCTGCAGTTAGACATCCAAGCATGTCCCCCTCCACGTAAAACCATTCTAGGGCCTCCCAACATGACAGAAGTCAGTTAAGCTCTTTGCTTGGCCTGCTGGCTCTCATATGAATTGGCCTCTACCCTTCTGCTTCCCCTCTGCCCTTCCCTGTCTCACACTTCATGCTCTAATTGTGCCAAAGCATTTGTAGCTCTAACATGTGTTCTGTTGTTTCAAGTTTCTGTGCTGTCGCTCATGCTCCTTCCTCAGCCTGGAATTTTGGTCCATCTTTTTGTGACATAACTACCCTTTACTCACCTTTCAACACTCAGCCTACCCTCCATCACTTCTTGAAGCCTTCCCAGAAGCTCCAGACTGGGCTCAGTGCTGTTCCTCTGTAACCCTAAAGCATCCTCTGCATACTTCCCCGTTGGCCATGACTATATTATATGAAAATGCATGTGTAAGTCTACCTTTTTTTGCAAGCTCTTAATGGGACGGACTGTGCCCTATTTTTCCTGCCTCCAAAGTAGCTAGTGGTGCTTGGGAAATAGAAAATATTTTTTTAAAAGCAGTAGGCACGCCCCTCCCCATTGTGACTGGTATGAAACCAGGTTGCAATAGATGTCCAACAAATGTTTCCAGGACTTGTTTCCTGGCATGGAAGGCAGGGAAGAAGAGAGTAGACTTTTCATCTGAATCCCCGCTGGTAAGAGAAGTATGAGACTGGGTTGTTGCTTCTTCTGAGCCCTCTCTCTATGTGGCACTGGATCACGAAGCAACAGTTGATAAGCCTATGGTAAACAGACAACGGAGGAGGCAGTGCAAATGTCTGACTGAAATATCAGGGACCCAGTTGTGAGGTATGAAACAAACGTCGCTAAAGCAAGAACCCTTTTTCCTTCATTCCCTGCCAAGCCAACCCCTTCACCACCAGCCTGGCTTCTTTCCTCTCAGTCCTGACGTTAGGACCTACCATGCACCTGTATTTGGAGACGTCACTATCGTGTTTGCCGGTCCTCTGTCCTGCCACAGTGCCTGCAGTCGCCTTTTCCTCACTCCCCAAATTCATATTCCCCCCAATTAGTAGTGTTGCACTCCTACCCGCTTTGAAGTCTCTATGAAACTTTGTCTCACCACGTCTTTGTTAGAAGGCCCACGCCCTCTTTGTGTTTCATTATCCTAGAACCCCAAATCAGTGTGCAGTTAATATGCGCTTTGTTCACCTGTCCCTCCTACTGAGTCTGCGAACTCCTTGAGGCTCTGTGCTTCACGTACCTTTGTGTCCACAGGCGTGTCCACAGGCCTGGCCCAATGTCTGGTGCTGTACGTGGTTCATACAGCTGACTGACTGAAGGTTGCATATAAAGAAAGCAGGGTCCTAAGAGAGTAGGGATGATACACTGCTGGTGAGAAGGGGAATTAACTGGGAGCCCAGTGGATGGATGGAGCCTTCTGTGAGTTGAGGTGATGAGAACTAGCTGCAGTATCCGGGCACCAGGTCAGCTGGGGGTGGGTGTGTAGAGAGAATGAGACCAATAACTCCCACTAGACTCTGCAGAATGCCTTTTAATGGTGGCACCTATGTCCCAGGCCCTGCACCTGCCACTTCAGGAATTTTCCTGGGAGCTCCAGAAAACTCTAGAATGTACTGGAATCACATATGAAAATACTGTATTTGTGTTTGGACCTGTCAGCTTGGTCTCTTCATTATACTGGAAATCCCAAACCAGCTAAAATCCCAGTTTTCATTTGCTCCTGCAGAACGCTACCTCACCAATGTTTGGAATATGTTGGGAACGTTTGGTGACTCTCCGTGTTCTTTGACTTTGAAATAGTCTTTCAACATGGGAGTGGCTTTAAAAGAGTTTTGACTAAGTCTCTGGCAAACAGTCCCAGTCAGATTGTATTCATTTAGTTTTTAATTCACATTCCACCACCCCGAGGGATGTCACAGTCTCTTACTGGATGTGCCTCTAAAAGTCATGAGCACATCCACGTGAGAAAGCGTGCTGAGGGACCATGGTGAGCACCGGGCTGTCAAAAGCATCCCAGTGGTGCTTCCCAACAGCTGAGGGAGAGGGGAGATGGGGGGTTGTTTCTCATCCTAATTTGTTATGCAATTTACAGCCATCTCCTTTTGCACTCACTACTATCCCTTCCTCAGTCTTTAATCAGCTGGGGTCATGCTAATGAACACAACAGAACTGCAGTCTTCTTATCTAAAGCAAATGCCCAAAATGAACCAAGAAAGAAGCTGAGACTTGCCCAGAGGAGCTCATATGCTCAACAGTAAAAAGCAAAGGAACCCGTAAGATACCTACAGAGACAAAGATATATTTCTAACACACGTAAATGATAGGTAACATCTCTTGAATATCTGTTGGGTGCCAAGCACTTTTTAGACGTTATCTCATTCAACGACACATAACCCTATAAGATAAACATGATTAATCCCACTTCACAAATAAGAAAATCGGACTCACAAAGAAGCCAAGTGTTTTGGCCAAGATTTCTCAGTGAGAAAGTAAAAGAGCCAAGATACAAAACCAAGTCCTTCTGGATTCAATTCAGTGCTCATTCGGCTCAACCAACCATTTCCTATACACACATAGCAAACCAAGAAACCCACACAGGGTGCTGTATCCCCCAGGTACAGTCAGAAAACCAAAACTCTTAACAGAGAGAATTAAGTGTGGAGAATTGGTGAAACAGGTATTGTGAAATTGAAAAGGCAAACAGAGGGCCCTCCGGTAACGAAAGCTACTGACTGTAGGAAGCAGCTAAGAACACAGAGAGGAGGAGGGTCCTCAGACCCTAGAAGCGAGCAGACAGAAAGGGTAAGTCCTTCTCCCCTCCTTGTAACACCTGACCTCCCTGTAGCATCACTAACTGGCAAAGGAGACATATGGTTAGCAGGGACCCAGCCTGAAAATCATGTTCAGCAAAGCTCTTTAAAATAAAATTTATATTCTTGTAACATTTTCAGATCTCAAAACAATGTTTTGTGCTGCATGTAGCACTTTTAATATTTGGGGTTCCTGCCCCCTTAAGCTTTTCTCTCTTCCTAAAGACAAACAAGCAGTGACATCTTCTGCAGCTCCTGTCACCTGGAACAGCCATCCTGTCTGTCTTCGCCTCATCAACTCATGATCTCATTTCAAATCTCATCTGGAAATAGCCCCCCTCTCCTCTCTTGTCTCTCCTTGGCTGCTTTCTTTGACTTGACGTCCATTAGCACTCACACTGCGCAGTCCCAGAATTCAGCACACCTGGCCAAAAGAGTATTCTCTCAGATGAAAGCATTTCATCAACCACAGAGCGGAAGGGTCCCAGAGCTTCCATCACTCGTCCCAGCAAAAGCCCACTCTCCTTCCCCAGCCCTCTACTCCACGTCCCAGTCTTGGGAATGGAACTTTCGAATGACAGTTTCTCTTCTTGGTTGGAAGGATTGAGTGATCCCTTTTGCAATTCACCTGGTTGAGAGCATAGCTTGGAAATTTATGTACCTTGGAGATGTGCTTCTTAGGTGTGCGTGAAGGGCAAAAAGATTTCTCAAAGCAAATAGACATTAGAAGAGAAAGGTATATTGTGCCCTTTTGCTAAATAAAATATGTGAGCTGAGGGCCCCCTAATGCATCAAGGTTAATGAAATGCATTTCATATGCCTGATTTGAAAGAATAAAAAAGACAAGGTGTCTTTCCCATGGAAATATGTCAGACCCATCTTTATTAGGGTCTGACATATTTGGTAGCGAATATTTCCAGCATACCAAGTACTATATCCTTTGAATTTAATTCTGAGGTTCATGAATTTTGTTTCCTAACAGAAAATGAGATGAACATCAGAAAACAAAAATTTTAAACTTCTCCAGAATTTCTTCTGTTCAAGGAGTCTCAATATCAATACCATCACTATCTGTCTGAAATTTAATTTTCAGAAAAACATTTCCTACCTCCACAGACATAGATATTGACATCACTGCATTGCTCCTTCCTCTTTCCCCACAAAATTCTTGGAAATATTTCTTTTTCAGGTGGAGTGTGTTTTTGTCATTCATCAAGATAAAGCTCTGCCTTATCTATGGGCTACTATATTGCTTTTGGTAAAGTCAGTAGATAGGAAAAAAATAATTATTTCAGACATACCGCCTCTCTCCTTTATAACCAGGAAGGGGCCAAACTCTGCCTCTTCCCTCATTTTCCTTCTTGATATATTGATGGGAAGGTCCTTATGCCTTCAATTCCTCACCTCTAGTCATTTGATAATAAGAATACATACCGGGTATGTCTGCCGGATGGTGTTGCTTTATAACTGTGTCTATTTTGGGTTTTGAGAGGGAAAGATCAAGGTATATATAGACAAGGGAGTCACAAAGAGGTGGGCCTTCATGGGGAATTCTAGCCCAACAGGTGACCGTGGCTCTAAATAGTTCTCTGCTTCATCACTCAGAGCTAGAACACATCCCAACCTTCGTCAGTACATTCACCTAAAATGTTAATTCATAAAGTAAGCCGTGAGCCCTACAGTTTGCTAAAAGGTGCAGGACATTTTTCTAGGCCCACTTTCTGGAGATCAGAGACCACTGAGGCATCTGGTCCCCTTACAAGGA
Organism: Camelus ferus; assembly: GCF_009834535.1. Lineage (NCBI taxonomy): Eukaryota > Metazoa > Chordata > Mammalia > Artiodactyla > Camelidae > Camelus > Camelus ferus. Next base: position 5,935,602 of record NC_045709.1, read on the forward strand.
CCTCAGGTTCTGTACAAAGTAGCAGTTGGCCCAGTAAGAAGGTCTGCTCTCATCTTACCCCCAGAGGAAGCAAGATCTAGTGCAGAACCAAAGTTCCCAATGATCAGGTTTACATTCAGCCTTACTTCTTCCAAGGACAGCAGCTATCCAAGATTTCATGGTCCTCATATAGCTCATTCAAGAGGCTACTAGCTACCTTTTCTACAGCAAGTCTCTTGTCTACAGCTCCTGCCAGAACACCCTGGCACTTCTGTAGCTGAGCACAAGGTGTATGAATGGGCAGTTTGTGAGTTCTGTGGGTTGTTGGTACAAGGAAGGTGAAAAACACAAAACAGAAAGCGAGAGGGAAAATTCTCTGTTCCTCACCTGGACTGAACTTTTATTCCTTTTGGTTTCGCCACCTGAAATGCCTCTCTGTCTTCTCCGCCTGGGGGAATCTTACCCCCCTTCAAGGATCTCCAACAAATACCTGTTGACAAAATTAATGATGGTAAGATGTGGAAGCCCCCAATTTTTAAAAAACACTGAAGGTCTGTGAGGAAACCAGGAGGATGTGAGTGTATAGTTGTTAGCAGGAAAGTGAGACAGGGTGGTGCAACTATAGGTTTTATTTAGGCTTTTGTTATGTTTAAGGGATTCCAGTTTCATACAGGCATCTCTGATCAGATGCAGAGATAAAAAGTTCATGTGACGATGAGGGTAAAGATTGGAGTGATGCATGTGCAAGTCAAGGAACCCCAAGGATTTCCAGGAGCCACCAGGAGCCAGGAGAGGGATGTGGAATAGATTCTCCCTCTGAGCCTGTGGGGGAACCAACCTTGCCTGGATTTCAGAATTTTAGCTTCCAGAACTGTGAGAGTTTCTGTTATTTTAAGCCACCAAGTTTGTGGTCATTTGTTATGGTAGCCCCCGGGAAACTAATCCGGATTTTTGCCTAGAGGATAAAGGAGTGTCTGGTTTAATGAGTTTCAAAGGATGTGATCTATTATGACTTCTAATGAGTTTAATAAACATTTTTGATGTAAAATTTATTGAACACCAATTATATGCCAATCCCCATTCTCTTGTTGCTTTCAGGCCAGTGGAAACCATAAACCAATGCTAGTGAAGGCCGAATTGTAAAAGAGACGAGTGCTCGGAAGGAGTCCTCTGAGGCAGTGACTCAGCGAGCAGAACTCAGGGAGGCTATTCCTGTGACCCCATTCTTCCTGCTGAACATAGCACATGGCAGCGCGGGCTTTTCCAGTCAAAGTGAGTACACCTTTCTAGGCTTTAAATAATGTTTTGTGACCTTCCTGGTGCCTTGAAGGTTTACAAAACGGAGTTTGGGATTTAGTAATTAGAGCAACAGACAATGGAAAGAGGGCCCCCACTTTCTTTTAGGCAGTAGCTTCACTCTGCTCCTGCATCTTCATCTTCCTTCAATGCTAAGTGTTTTCCTGGGATATTAAAAGATGTGATGGGCACGGGAGTGGAGAAATGGAGTTCCACAATCCAGTACATTTGAGAAAAACTGCATTAAACAGAAAGAAATGGGTTTCTTTTCCGTAGGGCTTTTTGTGAGCTTTAAATATTTCACTTTGCACTGTGAAGCTCCTCCACATGGGCTGACACAATATACAACATCCCTGAAAGCTTTGGACCAGAATCCTTTTATCACGGAGCAGCTCATGGAACCGGGCTTTCGTGCAACACACTTTGAAGGACACTGCCCCAGGGCAGCCATCAGTTGCCCTGATAGATTTCCATTGTCCTTCTCTTCTCTTTCTTCTAGGATGTCTTCCAACAGCTCCCAGGACAGAGCTGGGCATCTCATTCCCAGAAGACCGTGCCCAGGACCACTAGACCCCCAGTCAGTCCTCACTGGAATATGAGGGAATGTGGCGAACTCCACAAGTGAAAGACACCATCTAGGTGGTAAGTGTAAAAGGAAAAGTCTGGGAAGGACCTTGGTAGGGAAGGCTCCCCCTCCATCTTTCTGACCGTTCACTCCTCCACATACCCTCAACCATGCAGAAACTCTTGTAAGCAGAAGGTCCGCAAACGTGTTAGTAGAAACACGGATAAGAAATTGGGTCTGGTGACTGGACATTCCCTTCACATAAGACAAACCAGTCTCCAGGCAGAATGGCCTGCGACTGACACCTGTGTTCCATGTGGTCCGCAATCTCTTGGCGTCATTTTGTTGCATTCTGGAATACACAATTATAAGCACTGAAGTTGAAGAAGCGAAAAACATTAAACAATTCCATACCTTCGCAATAGATACATACTATTATATGTCATAGATCCATCTCAGTTCCCCAAAATGTCCTCATTTCATATACACTCCATCCATGACTTCCTCCCTTACACTCTCTAACAAGTCATGTAAATTCCTTGTGCTATAGTTTCTCCATTTTCAACTGAGCAAAACAACTTCATTGCTGTTGTGTGTTCAAGGCGTGGATGGTAAAGGACTGTGAAATCCTTGTATGAATGGTATGTACTAGCCTAACAACCAAGCTAAACCAAAGAGGGTTAGCCAAGTCAGAAGTCCACCTGAAGATTAGAGATCATTGCAACTTCTTGCATTAAAGCTCAGGCAACACAGGTCTCCTCAGAGAGAACATGCTGCCTATTGAAAAGTAGCTTTGCATCGCAGGAAAGAAGTGGACTTCAAGTCTGAATTTTGGATCTGTAACTGATGGTTGCACAAAGCCAGGTGACTCTGGGCAACTCACTCTTCTGTAAAATGGAAATGAAGACATGACTCTTGCAGAGTATTTGTAAGGAGTAGAGATAACCATGCGGAAACCATGTGGAGCATACGTAGCAGATGGCCAGTAAATAGAGCTGCTATCCTTCCCTGTGTTTATTGCATCTTATTTGCAAGCTAATCCCATCCTGCATGGCTCTCCCTCTTCCATTAACTCAAGGCTTTATGCTGTTGGGGAAGTCATCACAGAAGCTAGGGTCACCAGAAGCTGCTTGTTGGCCTTTACCCTCTGTGTGATTCATTCATTCATTCACTCATTCACTTATTCATTCATTTAGCAAGTATTTCTCGAGCACCTTTCACATGCCAAGCACTGGATCTGGTCCCATGTTGCTTTCCAGCATTATCAATGTGTCCATTGTTAGCCAGACCTGCCTGACCCCTCAGGTTCTCCTTTGTTCACTGTTCCCAGGTATATGCTCATCCCTGAACCCCACTCTCTGGCCACCTGGAACAGACCATGCTCTACACAACTCCTGCAGCAGCAACTGCATCCTAGTCCTTCCTTCCTGCTTGTCTTCCCCGCCTTACGTGCACCTAGGGAATCTTTTTGAGGTTGTGATAAAATTCAGTTCTGACTCCCATGCCTGTTTACTCTTGAGGTTGCTGGTCCGGCAGCACTGTCCTGTAGAGCTTTCTGTGATGATGAAAATGTTCCATATCCTCAGTGTCTAATATGGTAATCAGCTAAAGTAGCTATTGAGCATAGTGAAATGCGGCTAGCGCAACTGAAGACCTAGATTTTTTAAAATTTAACTTAATTTTAATTAATTTAAATTTAAATAGCTATCTGTGACTAGTGGCTATCATATTGGACAATGCAGATGGGGTCTTAGTGCTAAACCTGAGCTACACGGAGAGGGCTTCTGGGTGAGTCACCCTTATTCTTCCATAGGTACAGTGCCCCAGAGCCATCCTTCTCCATTCCAAGCCCCAGACCCAAGTGAACCTATTCATGAATAATCATTAAGTGTCCCCAGAATCCTTGAAGAGAGAGCTGACTGTAGACATGGTCAGAGCCCACAGGCCGCCCAAATGGTTTGATGAGAACTAGGACAAAAAGGACAAGCCTACCCAGTGATCCCTTGCACCTCCCACCAGTTCCAGTGCCTCCAGGTCATGCCTGTAAAAGACAAAGGTAAATTGATCGCTATCAAGCCATTATCATCCTTGGAAATTAATTAGTTGAGCAGTCTTCTCCCAGGACTGAGAGGCTTAAAGAGAGAAAGAAAAAGGAAAGTAGCATTGCCTAGGACAGAAGCACAAATGAGAGGCCCCAGTGGAATTTAATCCAAACTCTTATTTTATTTTGGCCAATGTAAACTGTAGCAAAAATGTTTAAATTAACTGGATTTCCAATATGTAAACATAATCAAATTTCAGATGAAAACTGCTTTTCCTGTTCTTCTGGAGCCTTGGGCCATCTCATTAGTATCACTAGCATCAGTCACCCAGAGTAGCAGCAGCTGTCGAGATGGACAAGAAGCTGTCCAGTCCTCTGCAGCCCCTACCACTGGCTCCCCATGACAGCTTTCTTTATTCACTGGGCTGACCTGGTGACATCTGCAGGCATTTGTGGTTTGATTCCAAAGGCCTGGGCAAGGTGCCTCTGAAAGGGCCTGGGATAATATAACAGTGCTAACTTGGTGTTTGGGGGCCCAGGGGGTGCAGCTGGGGAGAAGATATAGAAAAGGGGCACTCAGGGGGAGGGAGGGAGGGAGGGAGAACTGGAGCACACTCAAAGGAAACGCCACCACCTCCACACTCCGCCTCCTACCTCACCTGCGTTGCTATGTGCCAGATGTTTCTAGAACGTCTTGATCTCCAGCCCCCAAAGCGTTTTACATCTTCTTTCTTCCAGCACCTAGAACAATGCCAACCACAGAAAGAACTCAAGAAATGTGAGTCACTCATAATGAAATGCACTCAATTCTGATGCCTCCATCAGACTCCTCCGTTATTGCTCCAACCTGTCATTCTCCTCGCCGAGCTCCTCTGTATACTCTCCTTCTTAAGCTCATACTGAATCTCAGTCGTTATCCCCCGCTGAGATTTGTTTCTTAATTCCAGACCTCCACCCACGTGACTGATCCAACCAAGTAAGGACGCAACAGAAGATGCAATTTCCTCGTGTCTCTCGGCAAGGTCTTGGAAGCTGGGTCAAAAATTAGTATCCAACCTGTGGCCCATTGTATGGTTTTAACACTTTTTCTCTCCTTCCTTTTGTAGTTCAGTCTTTTCACTTGAGGTTTCCTCCAGATAAACAGGGGGGAATCTGGGAAGGCCACTAGCCCATGAGCTCTGTGAAAACAGAAACTATGCATTTTCATTATTGTAACTCTAACACTAGAAGCGTCTACAGTACAGAGTAGAGGTTCTCCGGATAAAGTTCTGAGTTAGCACAAGTGTGAACAGAAGAATAAGAGACCCCTAGACTAGGAAGGGATCAAGGACATGGCCTCAAAACACTGCTGTACCCTTTCCCACCTGTGTTAGCTAATTCACGTGATCTATCTGAGTTTCTCTTTCCTGACCTATGAAAAATAACTGATAATATATATCCTGTTGCTGACCAGTATAATCCTGTGTCAGTCAGAATGTCACTTGGCAGCAAAAAGCATAAAGATTTTTAAGAATATTGATGCAGTGATCCTAGCAGCTCAATTTTAAGGAACAAATTCAGCAGAAACAACACTTATGTATATGAAGAAGTTTATGAGGATTTATAGTCTATGATGAAATATTTAATGTTACCTAACTATTCACACTAAGGATAGAATTACCCATGTATAGTATTAAAACATGATAGATGGCTTTTCATCAATAAAAATTAACATATATGAAGACTATCTAACCACATAGAATCTCTCATCCTTAGTGCCACTAGAATATTTTTTAAAAAATAAAATCTGTTCCTATTGCTACCCTGCTTAAAATTATTCAGTGGACAAAAACTCAAGAATGGGATTGCTTAGTTGATGTTTATGTATATGATAAACTGCCAAGCTGTTTCTCAAAGTGGCTGTACCAGTTTACTTTCACATCAGCATTGTCTGAGAGTTCCAGTTCCTCCACGTCCTTGCCAGCACTTGTTATGGTCAGTTTTTTTAATTTTAGTCATGCTAATAGGTGTTCAGTGGTATCTTGTTGTGGTTTTGATTTACATCTCTTGCTGATTAATTACAGTAAACATCTTTTTTATGTGCTCATCACATATTTGTGTAGTTACTTATGCAGGAGAAATAAAAATTCTTGTCTTCAAAAAGACTTGTACTTAAATGATTATAGCAACTTTACAATAGTCAAAAACTGGAAACCTAGATATCCATCAACAGATGAATGGATGAACAAATTGTGGCATACTCATACGATGGAATACTACCCTGCAGTAAAAAGGAATGAACTTCTGATACACCCAAGAATACGGATGACTCTCAAAGACCTACTGAGTAAAAGAAGCCAGATATAAAAGAGAATATACTGTATAATTCTACCAGTATGAAAGTCTAACATAGGCAGAATCACTCTATTGTGACTGAGAAGAGAGATCAGTAGTTACTTGGAGGTGGGAATGGAGGAGAGGACTGCAAAAGAGCACAAGGAACTTTCGGGCTAGATGGAAAAATGTCCTGTATCTTTACTGGGGCAGTTCTTTCACAGGTATATATGTCTATCAAAAGTCATCAAAGTGCACACTTAAAATGGATGTATTTTAGAAAGGGAAAAACCTCCGACCAAGACTACTCTACCCGCAAGGCTTTCATTAGATTTGATGGAGAAATCAAAAGCTTTATAGACAAACAAAAGCTAAAAGAGTTCAGCACCACCACTTTACAAGAAATGCTAAAGGGAATTCTCTAAGCGAAAAAGAAAAGGCCACAACTAGAAATGTGAAAATTACAAAAAGAAAAAGCTCATTGGTAAAGGCAAATATACAGTAAATGTACTGAATCAGCCACGTATAAATCTCATAGGAATGTTAAAAGACAAAAGTAATAAAATCATCGTTATCCACAATAAGTAGTTAAGGGAGACACAGAACAAACAGATGGAAAATACGATGTTAAAAACATTAAATGGGAGGAGTAAGAAGGAGGCAGTGTTATCAAAATGCATCTGAACTTAAGAGATCAGCAACTTAAATAATCATATATATATATATATATACACACACACAGCTATATATATGGCTATATATAAACCTTTCAGTAACCACAAACCAAACATCTATAATAGAAATACACACAGGAAAAAGAAAGGAATCTAAACATAACACTAAAGATAGTCTTCAAATCACAAGGGAAGAGAACAAAAAAAGAAAAACAACTCCAAAACAATTAACAAAATGTCAATAATTACTTTAAACATAAATGGATTATATGCTCCAATCATAAGACATAGAGTGGCTGAATGGATACACAAACAAGACCCATACACATGCTGCCTACAAGAGACTTCCTTCAGATCTAAAGACACACAGCCTGAAAGTGAGGGGATAAAAAAAGGCATTTCATGTAAATAGAAATCAAAAGAAAGCTGGGATAGCAATACTTATGTCAGACAAAATAGACTTTAAAACAAGGACTGTAACAAGAGACAGAAAAGGACATTACAGAGAGGGAGGGTATAGCTCAGAGGTAAAGTGCCTGCTTAGCATGCATGATGTCCTGGGTTCAATCCCCAGTATCTCCAACAAGAAATAAATAAACCTAATTACCCCCTCCTCCTCAAAAAAGAGAAAAGGACATTTTACATAATGATGAAGGGGTCAATCCAAAAAGAAGGTATAGCAATGGTAAATATACATGAACCCAACTAGAAGCACCTAAATATATAAAGCAGATATTAACAGACATAAAGGAAGAAATTGACAGTCATGCAATAATAGTAGGGAATTTTAACACCCTACTTACATCAATGGACAGATCATCCAGACAGAAAATTAATAAACAAACACACAGAAAGTTAATGACATGGGCCTTAAATGACACATTAAAACAAAACAGCTTAATAGATATAGAACATTCCATCCAAAACCAGCAAAATACACATTCTTTTCAAATATACATGGAATGTTCTCCAGAATAGATCACATAGTAGGCCAAGTGCCTATCAATAGATGAATAGATGAAGAAGATGTGAGGTAGGTAGGTAGGTAGGTAGATAAAGTGGAATATTACTCAGCCATAAAAAATGAAATATTGCCATTTGTGACAACACAGGATAGACCTAGAAGGTATTATGCCAAGTAAAATAAGTCAGAGAAAGATAAATACTGTATGATTTCACTTATATGTGTAAGCTGAAAAACAAAGCAAATGAACAAACAGAATGACCAGAGTTATGGACACAGAGAACAAACAGATGGTTGCCAGAGGGGAAAGGGTTGGGGGAAGAAAAGAAAAGGTGAGAGAGATTAAGAGGTGCAAACTTCTAGTTGAGAAACAAATGAGCCATAGGTATAAAATGTACAGTGTGGGGAAAATAGTCCGTAACTATGTAGTTATCTTTGTTTGTATGTATGTATAATAGACTTATTGTGGTGATCATTTTGAAAATGTATAGAAATATCAAATCACTATGTTGTTTAACAGGAACTAACACAGTGTGGTAGGTCAGTTATACTTCAAATCAAACAAACATACAAACGAACTCATAGAAAAAGAGATCAGACTTATGGCTACCAGAGGTGGGTTGGGAGGAGAATTGGATGAAGGCAGTCAAAAGGCACAAACTTCCAGTTATAAGATAAATAACTACAAGGGATGTAATGTACAATGTGATAATTTCATATATCTGCTTTTCATACACTGCTGTATTTATATATGAAAATTGTTAACAGAATAAATCCTAAGAGTACTCATCACAGGAAAAATTTTTACTATTTCTTTAATTTTATAATGATATGAGATGATATATGTTCACTAAGTGTATTATGATCATCATTTTACGAGGTATGTGAGTCAAATCACCGAGCTATACACCTTAAGCTTATACAGTGCGGTATGTCAATTACATCTCAATAAAACTGGAAAAAATGAAATGGCTATACTTTATTGTATTTTAAATATACCTTAGTAGAGATGATTTAAAAAGAAAAAGAATTCAATTGCTCATTACTACAGAGTAAAGTAAAAAAACATTAGTATTATACACAAAGTGTTTGATGATATGACCCTTTTCTACTTCTCCAACTTTAGTTCCTGCTGCAATCCCACTGATTTTGCTCTAGTCATCCTGAATACCTGCTGCTTCCTGGTCAGTGTCTTTTTTTCACGTCTCTATGTCTTTATAAATGCTGTTCCCACTTCCTGGAATCTAAACCCCACCCCCTGCCACCTAGTAATTTAACTCACTCCTATTCATCTTTCAAAATCAACTCAAGCCTGCCTGAACGTCTCTCCAAGGCTGAACCCAGTACCTCTCCGATGTGTTCTCATGGTGTCCTGTGCATACCTCTAGTCCAGTGTTTTCACACTATGATATCATGGCTAATATTCTTGTCTATCTCGCTCTAAACATCTTAAAGCCAGGGTCTGTCTTACTACATTCTTAATCCCCAACAGAGCTTCGCATTTGTTGCTCAGTAAATGTTGAATGAATGAATGGATGAATAAATGAATGAGCAATGCCCTGTCTACCCTCAGGAGGACCCAGTGAGGATCAAGTGAGATGTGGGATGTGACTCCCTGTACTCGATTATATGGGCACTTGATTTGGCCCCATAATACAGTTGTGCTTTCTGAGAACCTCCACCTCCATCCCAGGGTATAGCCAGTAAAGAGAACTTGCCTGCTCCTATCTTGGGATCAGGCTGACAGACCTTCCAAGGTGGCATGCACTCCAAAGCTCCTCAAGAAGCAGTGAAAAAAGCTTGACTTCAGTGACTGACTGAGCTGACAGGCGGGAGCTGGGCTCCCTCTGTGGGTCAGCACACCTCCAACCACAGCTCTTCATTGCTACATTTTCTGCTATTCCGTATAGTAACTGATCATTGATTTATGTAACTTCATTGAATTTACATTTCTAAGAACATCCGTTTTAGTTTAACAAACACTCTTTCATTCCTGAAGAGTCTGACAAGTGGATGTCACCGATACCTGCACAGGCAAACATGAGACGGCGTTGCCTTCAACCTCAGAGGCTCCCTTGGCCATCTTCTTGATGACATGGAGTTGGAGCAGCAAATTCCCATGGCTGTGATTTATTTCCTTCACCTTTGCAGGAGCTCTAAGCAGAATCCTCCGGAACTCTGCCAAGCACTTCCCCCTTTCACCACCTCCCCGCTTCACCAGCGTCTCCCCAGCACCCAGTTCCATTCTGTCAACACCACCTCCGGTGCACACGCCTGTCTGATGAAGAGTGACAGCCGACCTAGATGTCACTTTCTTGAGTGCAGGGACTGAAGGCATTTTATACTCTACCATCATTCCTTGATCTTTTCCTCTGACTTTTTTTTCAAAAACCTACTGTTTTGGAGGAGGGGAGAGTATAGCTCAGTGGTAGGGCTCATGCTTAGCAAGCATGAGATCCTGGATTCAATCCCTAGTACCTCCATTGAAATAAATAAATCAACCTAACTCCACTCCCCTCAAAACAAACAAACCAAAAAATTTAAAAAAAAAGGATAAAGATTAAAAAATGGTTTGTTAAACAAAACCAAAAAAAACCAAAAAACAAAAAAACAAAAAAACCAGAAAAAAAGCCTTCTGTTTTGGCCAGAATTCCTTAGAGAGTCACCCAGCCTCCAGTCCTGCACATGGTCACTGAAGTTCTTTTCTACTGTCTGACACTGGAGGCTAATTCGGCAAAGATTAGTGAGTCATGTCACTGAGTCAGTGTTCAAAAGCAAGGGGTGCACCTTAGGAGTCGGGGGAAGGTTGATGAGAGGGGAAAATAGCACTAAATGCAGAGTTGGGTTTTCAAATCTTCTTTTCAAGTTGTGAGGAAGGATTCCTTTGTTTATTCATTTATTCATTCTTTCAATCTGGCTAGATCTTACAGGAAAAGCCCAAGTGTGGCCTCATCTCTAATGTGGGCTCAGGCTCTGGTTCCATCAGGGACTCCAGAGTCCCCCGACACCACCCCCAGGCTTACACCCTGGAGAGTGATGTTCTGTGGACACTCAAATCCACCGAGAGCTTAAATAGGCTTCTTGTTGGGGGGTGGGGGTCAGGAGACGGAACGGCTATTATCAGCAATCTGTTCTCTGAAAAATCTCAGCCATGTGAACAAACAACCTAAGCCTCACATAGTGTCAGGCGGGGAATGAAGAGATTGGAATGTTTGCTCATATTTTCCTAAAATACCCAGTGAACCATGAACCTAAACTCTACACCTGAGGCAAACTGGGAATTGCTATTTTAACAAAGCACAGCTTAGAAAACAATCCGCACACGATTTGCGATTGGGGCCAGCCTCAGAGAGATTTCTGGCAGCGTTTTATGGGTGACTAATACTCAAGTTAAAATCAACACGGGTTTTCCAAGCACAGCCTCTCTGAGGGCGAAGGGTGGACTTCTCGCCCGTCTGCTGCAGCTCGGTTCAATGTGTTTTGCCACGTGGGTTCTGGGAGGCAGCTTTTTCCGGGCATCGACAAAGCTTTTGAGATGCTTGTGAGTACTGTTGTCTCATCTAAGATCTCTCCACCTCGTCTCTTGGCTTATCTCTGGAGAAGAAAGACCAGAGAGAGCATGTGTAACATGAGACAGGAAATGCGCTTGTTAATTTCACAAACATCTGCAGAGCTCCTCCCTCTGTGTGCGGCCACTGGGGAATACCACGGTGACGAAGTCGCAGTCAAATGAGGGCAGACAGGAAAACAAACCATTAAAATAATGCAGCCAAGTGCTGAATAAGCTTTGTACCAAAGGCCGTGGGAACACAAAGAAGGAGTAATTAATTTTGTCAGAGGGAGTTAAGAAGGTTGTGTAGACAGTGACCTCTGAGCTGGTACTTTAACAGGTGAGTTGGAATGGCCAGGTGAGAAAGGAGGAGAAAGGCATTCCAGGCAGAGGGAACAGCAGACACGGAAGTACAGAGGCATGAAAGCCCCCTGGAAGTGTGGCGTGTCTGGGACACAGATTAAGTGGGAGGAGTGGGTAGGGAGGGTGTGAGGCTGGCTTGGAGGGTTGGGGTCAAATGTGAAGGTCTACGTGCCACACTGAAAGGTCTGGACTTAATTCTTTGGGTAAAATGAGAGAGGATTTTAAGCATAGGTCTGACCGATCAGATGTTAGAAAGACAGACGAGGCGGCAAGTAAAGTAAAACATGAGAGGGAAGGTCAGAGGCTCACACCGTAGACCAACAAAGAGAAAATGAAAATCTGAAGTAAGTTAATGGTGGTGGAAATGGAGAGGGCAGCCAGGGGTGTGGCCTTCAGAAAGTGGCGTCAACAGCACTTGGTGGCTAATTAGATTTGGGGGGTGAGGCAGGAAGGGAGTCAAAGGGGATCCTGAGGTTTCCAACTTGGACAATTGAGTCCATGATGGTGATAACTGAGCTGGGAAATTGAAAGCAAGAGGCCAAAACACAAGAGACAAGAAACTAGGTCCTGCTCATCCAAGATGTTTACTATCCAGTAACAGGATAGCCAACAGCCTAGGTAAAGATGGTTGCTTTCATTTAGACACAATTTTTCAATCAATTGCTCTATAATTAACGTCTCCTTTAATGTGGGCGGTACTGGACACATCTTCTTTAGGGAGATAAAAATGCCACACTATTCCCTGTCCTATGTGGTCCTCTCAGGGGCGGCTGATAGTGAAGACCGCAGGCTGAGCAGGAAAGACCTTCGTCTTCCTCACCATTTCCATACTTGGCTGAGTCCTGGGGCATGCAAGGACCTGGAGAGAGCTGCCAAGATGAGAACTGAGGCCTGGCATCATCACCCTGAATGCCCAGGAGGAACTGAGTTGCAAATTAAGTGCAGTATTTGCAGCAGCGCAGTTGGGGAGGGCAGAAGTGGGGAAGTGGTGGCCAGGGGACATCAGCATTACTCAGCCACTTCCTTCTCCCTCCAACCTGAGCAGCTCAGGAAGACAGCAGCTCTGAGCTATAAGGCTGATTGTCACCCTCTATCACTAGCCACCCTCGCTGAGCACATCCCAGGGACAGCCTTGGCTGTGGGTAGAGAGAAGTCCCTGTCATCCAGGAGGCTTCAGTCTAAGGACATGAAATGTAAATGTCTAAATTCAATGATGGTGGGGCGCAAACATTTCATACCAGAGTGAGGAGGGCAAGGACGAAGGGAGGCTGAGAGAGGGAGACATCCATCAGAGGCTTCCTGAAAAGACAGGCATCCTGAAAGCTGTGAGCTGGTGATTAGTGAGGAGCAGGGAGGGCACCCCAACAGTGAAAGCACAAGGTGGATTCGCAGACCTGGGAGACGGTCCACCCTCCTGATGGAAGGTGAGGCTGGAAAGGTACAAGGGAGTGAGATTCTTGAGGGTCCTGAGTAAGGAGCAGAGTAGCCAATGGGGAGCCAGTCAAGATTTTTGGACACAGGGGTGACTTCGGGGAGTGATCACTTTAGCAGTATTGCCTGAGATACACAGGATGAGGAGGAAAGGGAGATGATCAGTTAGGAGACCACTGAAATACCAAGTAGGAGTCTGACTTCCATTAAGTCCAGCATTGAGCTACAAACACTTTAACATAACTATATGTGATCAGAGTTCCTATTCCTACTCTATAGTTTGGCAACAGTGAAGCTCAGAGGTTTAAGAAACTTGCCCTGGCAGGTGACAAAGCCAAGGTTCACACCCCAGTCTGTTGGATTTCCACGCCCAACACTGTCTTAGTGGAGGCACTGATGAGACTGGAAAACAGGGGTTCTCAGCTGGCCAGCTGGCTGAGCATTCGATTCACCCAGGCTGCTCTCCAGACTCCTGATGCCCAGGCTGCACCCTGACCCGTTGAATCAGGACCCCCAAGAGTGGAACCCAGCCATCAGTATTTGTTTACAGCTTCCCAGGTGAGTCCACTGTGCAGCCAAGTTTGAGAACCACTGTTACAAGAGATATTGCACAGGAAGAACTGATAACAACTGGCAGGCAAATGTAAAGACTGAGCCAGAAGGGGAAAGAAGGTGACCTTGAGATTTTTAACTTGGATAAAGTCAGAAAGGGATGCCCAGTGGGGGTAACTAGGAATTTATTTCCAGAGTCCTTTACTTCACCCTGATGGTGCGACATCCAGGTGGAAACACCCAACAGATGTTTGGTATCGTGAGCCAGAGGCTTCGGGGGCTTCAGAGTCAAAACCACACCAAGCCCAGCACCTCAGCATCCTAGCACAGTGGGGTGCCAGGCCAACTCCTCCCACTGTGGGAGAGGCAACGGCTAAATTTTCTGAAATTTTGCAAACCAGTGGTGAAATTTTGCAAACTAGTCTTCACTAAAAATTGAATCATAAAAACTTACAAGTAAGTGATCTTAAAAACAACTGCAGTAAATTCTCCAAGCTCTCTACCTCCTGTTTACTTCATTACAGTTACTATTACCTGTGCTTTGGAGGTGATTTACACCTACTTCATCTGCACAGTGGGAAAGTCATATACAGTTGTCCCAGGTGCATCCGTCCCCGACTCCTGTCAACATCCGCCATGTTGACAGCTGAAATCCGCCAAGGGGAGGAGTATTGACCTTGTGAAAATTTACCTCCCCAGGACCACAAATTAGGCCTACCTCCTCCCTTAAAGGATCAGTTGTACAAAATTCAGCAGCACATCGCTCCCTGAAACCATGTTATGATCTATACAGAAGAGCCTGTGTGTGAGTAAGGGTCCGGAGCCTCATTAAGGTAAAACAAAAAGAATAAGGTAGAAACTAAGACTGCACAGATGAGGGGGAGAAGTGAATGCTAAACACAGTTTCTCATATTGACTACTTTTTCCCCAAACGTGAGCTTTTTGCCCTACTCAGCTCCTCTGGGATTGCTGCTATTCCAAATAAACCTGTTTCATTTAGCTCCATGAATAAGAAACTTCTAGCCAGAGAAGATATATTTCATATGCACACATAAAAATACTCTGTGTGTCGATAGCCCTTTCCTTTTAAGGAGCTCAGAGCAATTACACGTGTGTTCGTTATTCCTATGAACGCCCTAGGGAGGTAGCTAGGTGGCAGAGGACATAGGAAGGAATTAAAAAGAAAAAAAAAACCTGTTAAATTAGAAATCAGGGCATTACCTAGCCTCAGTGCTATAAACAATCTTTCTTCTCCCAGTGGAGGAAACCCTGACTTCAGGATGTTAATCCTGCTTTAAGAAGGCTCTAGAATTGGGCTCCTGTCACTGGCATTTCTCCATGAGCATGGCCATGGAAACCTCCCGCTCTCTCCCTTTTCTTGTCCTCATTCTCCTGCTATTTTGATCCTACCTCGAACTTGGGCCAAGGCTGGAGTTTGCAGCCCGGGCTGGCCTGGCTCCAGAACCCCAGGGAGTTCACCGAAGGGCCCTGCGTGGGAGCAGCAGTCACTACGGGCATCAGGAGTGGTTCTCCTGTGACTGGCTAGCTGTGATGACCATTCCCAGGCTCTGAGCCAATGACACCATCGTCCCCTCTGCACCAGCTGCCTCATCCCATGGGGGACCCCAGTGGCTCCTCTGCCCTTCCTTGGCACCTCCCCGTGAGGCTCTGGACAATTCCAAATCGGTCCTTTGGAGTCCAAGTCAGTATAATGTTAACACTGGTCCCGTCTCCATGCACCCAGGATTTATCTATGCCACCAGACAGAGTGTACATGGTTACTGGTGATGAAAACTGAAGGAAAGGCGAACTAAAGTGCATGAGTGTGTGTGTACGTGTGTGCGAAACAGATGCAAACAGAAGGGTGAGCAGTTGCTGTCATTGATTCAACAATCACTTACTTCCTGAACTCCTTCTAGATGCCAAGGACTGCCTTGGGTTATAGAAACAAAAAGCAAACACCCCAGGAGGAGCCAGGCTTCCGTGGGTTTATAGGACATGCTCTCCAGGGCCAATTCCCACCCAACGGTCTCTAAATAGTTTCTTAGTGGCAAGAGGGCTTCCTTATAGCTCCTGAGCTAATGAATTCAGCCCCTACTAAAACAAAAGAATCATGTTTTGTTTGCTTGTTTGTTTATGTTTGGGCTCCCAGACTGAACCACTTGGCGCTTGCAGTGGGGGCGTCCGAAACGGGCACAGAGCCTCACCGCAACCCCTGGGGAGAGGCGAGTGGGGCAACGTCTACCACACTCGTAAACACTCATTAGGCACCTGTCTGCTCTGGGCAGGCTATGCTCTAAGTCAAAGAGGCACAGCCCCGCTGCCCACCCAGAAGCTTCTAGAAACCCTAGAGCTTTCCAAACAAAAAAGAAAAGGCAAACAAAAAACAAAGCAAACTCTAATAGAACGATGCTGTCAGACTGACAAAGGGAAAGCAAACGCAGAACTGGTGGAGGTGGAGATGGAGGGGAGAGGGGCTTACAGGCCACGGAACAGGATGGGGGAGTCACTAGCTGTATCTCACTGGCCCAGGGTCGCCAGGGTCTTTTGAATGATGGGGAAAGGAGATTTGAGAGAACTGAAATGGCGACCCTGTGCAAGGGCCCTGGATGACAGCTCCCCAAGGGCTCCGGGACATTAGTGTAAAGTCACAAAGTTGGGGTAAAACCTCTCCAGCTCTGCACTGTGACAATGACAGCCTCCTTCCACACTCCCTCCTGCACCTCTCCCCCAACCTCTACCATCTTACATAAGAGACTCCTATTGTGCTAATATCAGGGGAAAAAGTGACTAAGGGTGAGTGTGTGACTAAAGGAAAATAAAGCTAGGAAAGGAGTCTCAAATGCTGGCCCCCACCCCCAGGTTATCTTGGCTCATTCCCTGATTCCGTCAGTTCACAGGCTCTGACATAAAAGGCAGGAAGTTACATACACTAAACAAAGCTCCTTAGATGTCAGGAAATTAACCTGGGAAATCAGAGCCAAGAGCGATTAAAGGCGTTGCACCCTGAGTTCAAAAACCACTATGGCGTTAGATCAAAAGCTGTTTGCTGGGCACCCCAGGCTGGGCTCTGCCAAACTGCACAACCCCGTTGCTGGAAACCCAGCCACAGGGCCTGAGAGCCCGTGTGCTGTGCTTTTTTTCCCCCCTGCCATGTGACTTAATCCTCACTCAGATCTCTAGCTTTTGACTCTTCTGGCCATAGGAGTTGGATGCCCGCCCTTGGCAAGTCAGCCCCCAGATGCACAGCTGGCCTGCCCAGGCTTCCTGATTAGGGAATAAGGTCACACGCCTTACCTCATGAGGGGTGTCCAACAAGTGGCCCCAGAGGACATACAAAAAGTCCTTAAAAGGGGAAGAAGGGGAGGCAAACTGGGGATCCCGACCCCTCCAGCTAAGGAAACAGATGTCTCATGGAGGGTCAGACCAGAACAAGCCATAGAATTGTGAGGGTCCTTATTTATGTTCTCAGCAACAATGACATCTCTTCACGCCTCAGTTTTATGCTCTTTCCAATTAAGGGTCTGCATGAAGTGTTCTTTATGGTACCTTCTAGCAAGGGTTCCCTGGAATTCTCAAACAGCCTTAACATTGTGCATCAGAATGCAGTTGTTAAGAGGTCTGGCACAACGGCTCCTCATTGTATCTCCAGCAATTGGTGTTAACCCCATTTTACAGAGGAGTAAACTGAGGCCCCATGAGGGGAGATGGCTTGCCTAATGTCACACAGCTAAGCCTGTCATAAATCTGCATCCAGCAGCTCCTGGTCCAATGCTCGAGAAGGGCCATGATGGACAATAGCCTTGTCCCCAAAATGAAAAAAGTACATTTGTAGTCACAGGTTCAAAGCGTTGCTATGCCTTTTTTTTTTTTTTTTTGTATTGGAAAACAAGAGAGGGTAAGAGGGGTACCATTTAGCATGCCAGCCTTCTCGGAAGTGGAATACTCAGAAATGTCAACCCCCTGATGGCCTCACAATAGTATTAAAAACCTCTTGGGTGTACAGAGGTTAGGGTAGTTGCATTCACTGCAGAGGAAGACTGTAAGAGAAATGTTATGCATTCAAGAATAACACAACCAAGAACCTGCCAGGTCCCTACTCTGAATGGGGTGGTTCCACAGCCCACACACTCCTCATCCAGAGCTGATTGGACCAGGGAGAGTCACCGCCAAGAGTAAGTCAGAAATGCCCTCCCAAAGGACTGGAGTTGACACCTAGAATGGACATTTAAAGCATCTGTGAGCCTGCAGCTGTACCATCACTGTATTAGTCAGGGTTCTCCAGGGAAGCAGAACCAATGGGATGTACACAGATACAGAACAAGATTTATTATAGGGAATTGACTCTACAGAGGCCAACAAGTCCAAGATCTGCAGGGTGAGTAGGCAAACTAGAGACACAAGAGAGTTGATGGTTTAGACCCAGACTGAATCTGGCTGTCTCAAGACCCAGGAAGAGCCAATGTCCCAATCCAAGGGCTGTCAGGCAGGAGGAATTCTCTCTTCCTCAGAGGAAGGTCAGGGTTTTGGTTCCATTCAGGCCTTCAACTGATTAGATGAGGCCCACCCACACTGGGGAAAGGGATCTGTTTTACTCAATCTACCAATTTAAATGTTAATCTCCTCCCAAAACCTCCTAACAAAAACACCTAGAAAAATATTTGACCAAATATCTGGGCTCCAGTCAAGTTGGGCTACAGGGTGCCCAGATATTCGGTCAAACATTATTCATAAAATTAAACCATTTTTTTAAGTCATAGAATTAACCATCACCATCACACAGAGAGGAGCCAGAACCCAGGCAAGACCAAATGATGAAACCAGGGTTGCAAGAGAAGAAAGTGGATGTTCTCAGCAGAATCAAGATGAAGGATGGAGAGGGTACTGCCCGAAGGCCTTCTGGAGCCCATGAGATTCCCCTGCGTCCTCCCAATCTCCCTCCTTCACTGAACTGGCTTGAGCAGGTTTCCCTTTCTGACAACCACCCCTCATTATAACAAACCCATTGTGGATGTTATCAGGTAGCCCCCTTCTCTAACTTTAGATCAGCCATTTGCCACGTGAGAAACCATGTTGGGTATCCAGTATGGCCATGTTACGTACCGTGTACACTTGGTCCTTAGATAATTGACTTTTATGGTTCTGACGGCTTACAAGCAACCGCGTGCAGCTGAAATAAAATATTTTCATGAGATTTGGGTTTGAATAAAGTACTTTGATCTCTAAGGCTTTGGTGCAAAAAAATGAGTTACTTGTTAGTGATCTCTTAAAACTGCCCAGCACCCACATTGTGATGCAGTTTTGCTGGTCTCAGTGCACTGTTCTGCGAATATTTTCAGAGGAAAATCGTATGTTAAGAGGTTTTCTTGAACTGGGGAATTTGTGACAGCCCAGGCTGAATCCCTTACAGATCTCATAAGCCTACTACTATACACTGCTATTAACATGCTTTTTATAAATCTCTGTCCCTTGTGCTATTAGCTCTTTGGAGAATAGGCTCCATGCCATACACAATTTTGTTACTCTTCTATCTAGAACACAGTACCTGGTACCTTGTAAGTGCACATATATTCTTGAGTTAATTCTCACAAGGAGCCCATCAGATAGATCATATTATTCTCAATCATTGATCAGCTTAAGCTAAGTTCTGCTGCAATAACATACAACCTGAAAAATCTCAGTGTTTACTGCGGCACAGATTTAATTCTCACCCATGTCACAATCACACATACACTAGGAGTCAGCTATAGCCCGCCTCCATGTCTTCTTCATTCTAGGCCCCAATGACAGAGAGAAAGATGGATGGCAGACCACACGATGGTCCTTAAGGCATGTCTACACAACAATGACACAATTGCTTATGCTGACTTTTACCCGCCAAAGCAAACCCCATAGCCAAGCCTGACGTCAATAGGGCGTGGATGCATAATCTTCCATAGGATGGATGGGTGCCTAAAATCGCATGGCCACGCCTGGCACCGTGGGACTAGGGTGCAAAATCCTCCGCCAGAGAGGGACAGCAACATTATGAACACTGCTTCTGTGTATCACATCTTTTCACAAAGAAACCGAGCTGAAGCAGTTTTCTGATCGGGTATCTTGTCAGCGGCAGACTCAGTACGTGAAGGAAGTCTTCAGACTCCAGGTGGGGCATGCCATCCACTACACCACAGCTGTTTCTGGGTCTTCTTCTGGGAGAGATGCAGCTCCAGGATCTGATCGGTACATTACACTCCCTAGTAATGTTCACATCAAGCTGTCACACTAAAACGTTTGGCCCTTGACTGTTTTATTCATCGGGATCACAAGTCTAGGGAAGTCCAAGGGAGCCAAGGTAGCAAAATTAACAAGTGCCTATCAAGAAACATAGACAGAACTGACACTTTGAATCTCAAAAATTGAGTCATTTAAAAATGTTCTTAGTTTAGCCAGACTGAAGATAGAAAGGAGTGGTGGCCCCTTAGAAGGACAAGAAGGTGTCACCCTCTGGGGTGCTGTCTGCTTTCATCACTTCCAGGTGGTGTCAGCTGGGCTCCTCTGGCCACTGGTTGATTGCATCCTGCAGTAGCTGGAATGAGAGGTCTGGGAGGCACAGGGCCTGGTGCTTGGGAAGAGCCTGGCCCTGATGATTTAGAATTATTGGCCTTACCCGTGACCTGGTCAGCATTTCCAGAGTTAATTATCCCCATGACCACAAACAGCACCCATCCCAAATGGGCACCCTGGCTGCTTATGGCTAATAATCTCTCTGGCTGGTGAGTAGTTTTGCTCAAACAAAGAATCTGACTGCATGCAGGTCCCCAAGTCTAGAAAACAAATCAGAATTTGCTGGGGTTTTCCCCCCTCTGGATTATTTCATTTCCCTTAAATTGTGTAACATGTTTGGTCTTCGGCTGGTGCAGGTTATAAAAAGTTCAGCGCTACCACACTTGGCAGCAAAGACTCTAGGGAAGACCTGTTTCCCATCTCTGCCAATAACATTTTTAAGGAGATTGGGCTTGATTAAAAAACACATGGTAAGTCATGAATCCAGCCTGCCCAGGATGTATCTGGTTGCACAGTGTTATGAAACACATACCTTCCTGGATGTTCTTCCAAAAGAATGTGCACAGAAAATGCTGCCCTTCTGCTGGAATAAGGACTCCTGTCCAGCCCTCAGTGCTCTCCACCCTCAGTCCAAATGCCCCACTAGCTGAAGCGTGCAGACAGCTGTGACTGGCCTCTGGGCGGCCTTGGGACGCCCCACACCAGCTCTCCTGTGTTCCTCTGCAGTGCGGGTGCAGATCAAACACCCACGGGCTTTGAAGGATGAAGGTGAGAGGGTTCCATGGGGCAACTTCCACAGCATCGCACTACTCGGTTCTGCTGGCAAGCAGTTAGCAGAACTTCCTATAGGGACTTCTCGAAAGAAAATCTGAAGGGAAGCTTAGAATCTTGTAATAGCCTATAATGAAAAAAAAATATATATATATATATATGTGTGTGTGTGTACAACTGAATCACTATGCCATATACCAGAAATTAACACATTGTCAACCAACTATACTTTAATAAAAAGAATTTTTTTAAAAAGATAATCTGAATAGTCCTATATCTATTAAAAAATAGAATTTAAAAAAAAAATTGCAGCCTGGCTTCAAGCCGCAGGTTGGCAGACGTTTGTATTCATAGGCATGTCAAATACAGCTCTTCCACAGTCAGTCCATAGGCCTGACTTGTGTCTGTGAAATTGGATGCTGGGTAGCTCAAAAGATGTCTCTGACAGCATCGCCTAAAGCACCCAAGGTTGCAGTTCCAAAGTTACTATAATCTCATTACTATGCTGGTCACGCTCATGGTGCACAGGCAAAAGGAGATTAAAAAGATTATATTAATGTTCAAGGGAGGAGGTGAGATTATAAAGGACTTCTCAGAAATATGGTCTGATGATAAACCAAAAGCATTTAGCGGCCAACCCAGAAAAAAAAAATTCACAGCCAAAATTCTTTCCCCATTTGGGCAATGGCAGCGTCCCCTGGACACTTGTTTTACACGTATTTGCTGTGAACCCCATGTGTCAGCCACCGTGCTGGTCAGTATAATACCTCAGGACGTGTGATGAGAGAGATTACTCTCCCACATCCAAGGGACCAAGGCTTTGTGGAGGACTGGCGTTAAGCTATGTCTTACAAAGAGGGAAGGATTCAGGTACATGGAGTTGGGGAGGGAGTGAATTCACAGGCTGCAACTGCGGATGTACCAGAGGGGTTGGGGTCTCGCCCAGATCCCCTTGGCGGGTGGGGCCGCTGGGGCTTTGGTTGTCCACGGCTCCCACCTGCTCCCCTTCTCTGAGGTTTGCCTTTGGCCCACCAGAGCATCCCACCAGAGAGCTGGCCACACCCTGCCTCTCAGCCTGGCTGACAGCCAGTGACTGACAGATACAGGGACACAAATGGCCAGCTCTCCTCCTCTCCACCCCCTACCCGCACCTGGACATGGGGGAAATTCTCCCCTCATGCCCCGGAGGGTCAGGCTGAGACTAACCTCTGCTAGGTTCGCTCCTTCTCCTATCTTGCTTCCTTACTCTCTGGGGTATTTTTCCTGAGAACACCTCTTCAGTCAGTCACTGGCATCCAAATCTCTGTCTTGGGCTTTGCTTCTAGGGAACCCCACATGTGAAGTAAGCCTCTGGTTTTCCCTCACGTGGCTGCACAGATGCATCAACAAAGACTGATGCACCAGCAAGGGATTCTAGGGGTCGCCTTCCAGCTCCCTGTGAGCCACTTGTTCCATCCCCCTTCCTTAACTTCCTCTGTTCCATCCACAGCTACCGCGACCTCACCATCTCCACACCGCACGTCTCACTTCTGTTCTTTTCCCTGCTAAGAGAGCTTCCAGCCCACTTCTCCATTTTTCATGACCTAGCTCAAGTTTTTCTTATTCCGCAGGTTCCTAATAGACTCTACCTAAATTCCTTATGTGTGTATTCTTTTTAGCACTTAAAAACCTGTTTGATGTGCCAAAGCAGGTACCTATTTTTTATTTTTTAGACAATTAGATCCAAACTTAATCAACCAAATAGATGTTGTCACTTTCAAAGTACTCATTTTGGGAGATTAATCACTTCCCCCAATACAGCCATCACCCGTCATAATTTGGGGATCCCTTTTTGGGGTTTGCCTTTAGAATGTGTATCATACACTACTGAACACAATAGCCTACAGCAGTTCTCTGTCTTTTGAAGTTTTAGGGACCATTCAGAACCATGACGGCTGACTGATGGCAGCTTAGTGAGAGTACATATACAGTTTGTAATTCCATAATTTACACATGTAAAGCAGTCCCTTGGAAGAAGAAACCCTTTCTCCCACAAGGCTGCTCTAAATTTAACCAATCCCAGTGATGGCAAATATTTGTCCTGTGAAAGTGATTTCCTTTCCTTTTTGAGACATTTGAATCCACACCTGATGAGCAATGGAAAGTATTGATTCATTCATTCAACAAATATTTGTTGAGTGCTTTCCACACGCCAAGTGTTAGACTACAAGTGAGGCTGTAAAATCAAATAAAACTGATTTTTATTCACATGGGGCTTAGAGTCTAATGGAGAAAAATTACAGGTAAATTGGCAACATAGAATAGGTTGATAAATGTTGTAGTGGAGACAGGCAAAGGGGGTCTGTGGGTGGGAGAGGAGGCAAGTTAGACTGGGGGGTCAGAGAAACTTCTGGGGCTGTTTTGAAGGATGATGGGAAATTTGCTAGATGAAGAAGATTGGTGAGGGCACGAGGGGAGGAACTGCTTGTAGGGAGGCATGGGTAGAATTGCAAAACAGGAAGACAAATTCCAGACACTTCCGGTGAAAGAATTGGGAAGAGGAACACAGCAATGAGAGGGACACTCAGGGGACTGCGAACCCCAGGAAGGCTCATGTGGACAGCAATGAGAAGCCACTGTGGACTCAAGCTGGGATAAAAACCAACCAGCAAACCAAAACCGTTATCATGTGACTGAAAATTCACGAAATGATTTTAATGTGTGTGCTCAGTACTTCTTCACATGGTCATCCTCTTAACAACTCTGTGAGAGACACAGTGATGTGCTCACCTTACAGATGAAGAAACAAAGATCAGGGAGGTTTCGTAACTTACCCAAGATCACACAGCTAGTAAGTGACCAGGTTGGAATTGACATTCTCTCTCCACATCTCTTAACTCCAAAGCCCAAAGGGATCCCCAACAAAGGATATGAACAAATATATCACTTAAAAGGAAACTTTGAATTCTAAACATACTTACAATGTTCAACCTGGATGCAAATCAAAGCATCAGAAAGGTAAACAATAATATCAAGCCATTTTGTACCCATTTAACTAGTAGAAAACATTTATTGTCATGCCCAATGCCATCTATTTTGCATCACTTAACAGACATTAGCACATTACAACAAAGAACAAACCTGACTCATACTGAATCTAGTCCTTTAGCTCTAACCCTGTGCTCTGTTTCCTGTGCTTAGTCATGCTAGCTCTGCACCTTTTGTAAAAGAACGTTGCCTATAGCCTGAAATATACAGGAACGTTGCCTATAGTCAATCTTAAGGCTCTGACCTTTATAAATGTATAACACTTTTCCCTTCATATAGAGATAAAAATTGCAGAACAGAGAATAACATTTGTCTCATTGGAGGATTATAGAAACATTGTGACCAGACTTACTTGGACAAATGCAACAAGAAAGGATTCCAGCATCAAGAAGTTTTCAACAACCAGCCACATCCCCTTCCCCTTTTGTATTAAAAAAAGCCTGAATTCTATTTTTTTTTTGGTGTATATATACACATATATATTATGTATATTAAATATATATATTAAAATATATGTATTTTTAATTGAAGTATAGTCAGTTTACAACGCTGTGTCAATTTCTGGTGTACAGCATAATGCTTCAGTCATACATGAACATACATATATTCATTTGCATATTCTTTTTCACCATAAGCTACTACAAGAGATTGAATATAGTTCCCTGTGCTCTACAGTATGAACTTGTTTATTTTAATATATTAGTTAGTATCTGCAGATCTCGAACTCCCAATTTATCCTTTCCCACCCTCTTCCTCCTCATAACCATAAGTTTATTTTCTATGTCTGTGGGTCTGTTTCTGTTTTGTAAATACATTCGTTTGTCTTTTTTTCAGATTCCACATATAAGTGATATCATATGGTATTTTTCTTTCTCTTTCTGAAAAGCCTGAATTCTAACTTGTGTGAGTTGGTTCTTTGGGACAATAGCCCACCATCTTTCTCGGTCTGCTGGCACTCCCAATAAAGTCACTATTCCTTGCCCCAACAATTCGTCTCTCAATTTACTGGCCAGTTGTACCACGAGCAGTACAAGCTTGGACTCAGTGACACACAGATAATCATATTGTAAGTTTATATAGATCTTTGGGAAACAATGGAATAATTTATCCAAAGAAAATATTTCAAAAATAGAGTCAAAGTTTATCATTGCAACATTATCTTTGACAGTGCGAAACTGAGAACAAACCAAATGTGGATTGACAGGACGATGATTCGGTAAACAGTCATGCAACAAACAACTCAGTGGAATATTGTATAGTCATTTACCGTTATCTTTATGAGGATTACATAACACCATGGGAAATATTTATAGTAAGTACACTGTCACGTGGAAAGGTAGAATACACTACACTATTGACTTTCATGAGGAATAGAGCCTAATTTATTTGCAAATTCCCAGATAAGTGAAAACCACTGTAGCACACAAGTACCCCCTTTAAATGCAGTCATTAAAAACGTTAAGTCACCCCATGAGACTCTTAATGAATCTATGAGCTCAGGATTTGCTTATAAAGCTATAAAAATAAATTCTGCCCATAAAATAAATTCTAGATTGCATTATATCACATTGTTAGTGTACTTACCCAAATTTACCTAAATTGCAAAGAAACAACATCTTTATCTCTTTATGAGGATTCCTTGCAAGCTCCCTAGGCAAGCACAAAACCGTATTGAAATGCTACTCCCAGGAGTGGTGGGCGGACTTGTTCACCGACTGCAGATGCTTTTTGTCTTGTGCACCAGCTTTGAAACCCAGCCATTTCAAAGTCAAACCCTGGCAAAACCACAAATTATTGGAATCTTTGACATCCCAGGCAAATAACTGAAAATGAGAATGTCAAATTCAAGAATGCCAATGGTCTACTATTATTCACAATATATGATTATATCACATATATATAACATATGTATTATATATGATGTTACATGTGCATTATGATTACAACTTCATGAAAATATAAACATATGGCTAACACTACCTAGAAATACAAAATGAAGACAGTAGTGTTTGGGTGGCAGAGTTCTAAGTAATATTTTCCTTCTAAAATATGTATTGAGTGCTGTAACATCCTTTTATGATACACAAAGTTCACACAAATGATTTATGACCCGACAGTCACATTCTTGTAGGTTGAACTCAGTGGCCTTCAGCCCAGCCCACTGATTTTATCATTGCTGATATGTTTGCAGGGCTTTTGGATTGCAATAAATTGGTAAGATCTAGAGGATTAAGCAGAAACTGACTACAGAACTAACCATATCATACTTCTGATGGCGTTCAACTAGAGATGCCAAAATCAGTTTGTCTTTCAATCCACATACACTGTTAAACTATACCAGGACTTGGGCTTCAAAGCGGAGCTGACACTCAGACACTCAAATAGAGAAACATGCCTCTGATTCCTGAAACCCACTGATGGATTTGACAGGAACTGCAAGTTACATCCAGGGACACTCAATCCACGTGACACTGAGACAGAAGGAGGAAGGAAGGGAGGAAGGAAGGACAGAAAAAGGAGAGGAATCATTATGTATTCACGCTAACAAGCCTTGAAAACCAGTTCTCTTTTTTTTGTTTTTTATGACTTCTGTGTTGACCCCCTGGTATCATTCTATCTGTCACATGCATGTCCCCAGAGTTAGGGGAGCAGATAAGGCAGGTGAGAGCAGCTTGGCCTGTGCATTAACATGTGAGACAGTCAGAACGAGGGCCATGGTTCCTCCAGGGGATTCAGGTATCAAGGAACATTTAACCGAGAAAATGGATGCTCTGTTTTTGCAGGAGGGAATCAGGAAGGGAAGAGCCACAAATGTTTTGGTCTATAAATTTTGTAATTTGTAAAACTCACCGTCTTTTTATTTAGTATAAATAAAAACTGAGTAATAACGCAGAGAAAGAAATTCTGTTGTTAAGAGATAAAGTGAAACAGCCTAAGAGAAACATTAATAACAAGGACCAACAGGGGTGGGGAACAGCAGAAAATACAGTTTGGCTTGGATCTTGAAAATTGTGAATTTTGTATGAAATATAATTTCCACTTTTTAAATAACAGAACTTCGTAACATCTTAAAACTCTGGGTTTGTGCATGTTTCTTATCAATCATAGAAATTCAATTAAAAAGTGGGGTGAAGGCTCAGAGCAAGAAGAGAGGAGAAAATTCAGTTATGCAGGACGAGTAAGTTCTGGAGTCCTAATTTACGGCACGTGGTGACAGCTTACAGTACTGTATCGTATACTTGAAATTTGCTAAGAGGATACATTTTAAATTAAGTCTTCTCAACACATGCGTACACACACACACACGCACGCACACAGTTAACTATGTACAGGCGATAGATGTTAACTGTCTTGATTGTAGTGATCACTGTCCATTGTATATGATATATATCAAAACATTGCCTTAAATTTCATGTCAATGATGTCTCAATAAAGCTACTTTAAAAAAAAAAAGGAAAAATGAAAATTTGTTAACGTTTAGGGCTGTTAGCACCTCATTCTTTACCAGACCATCACTCTACCATTGATGGAGTGAAGGATGGTAAAGAGAAAGAATTAAGCTCACTCACCAAGACTCCATCTCCAGGAGCTCAAGCTTATACAACCAGTACAGCCCCCCTCCCTCCCCAAACTAACAAACTCAACTCCAAGTGCCCCATTGACCAGGCATATCCAACCCTCATCCCACTGAATCCTCAGCTCTGCCCTCTTGCAGAGAAATGGACATGCAAACAAGTTAGGTAACCAAGAGAAGAGTGCGATGAATCTCGGGGTTGACTCCGTGACGTCCATGCCACTGCACTAGCCTAAACCAATCAGGCAACACCATTCCCAGCCTGGAGCGAGTTCTGGAATGATCCTGGGGCTCTCTTCAGCTGGAATTCTTCTGAGGAAAGCTTCCCTCTCCTGAGACAGCATCCCAGATAGGGGAGCTCTCTCTTCTTTTTCTGACAAGACTATGATACATCCTTTTCCCAGCAAAGATCACCCCAAGGATGACAGAGGGGCCAGGCGGGAAGACAGCAGGGGTCCTGGATGGCGGCACGGAGCTGCCAACCCCACCAACCCCACAGCCAGCGCAACCTCTGGACTCCACGTTACATGAGATAATAAATTTCCTAAGTGTCTTCACCAGCATGAGTCAGCGTCTATCTCCCTTTCATCAAAAGCATCCCTGCGGATGCAAAAAGTGGAATCCAAACTCAGGGCTGTCTGATGATCAAGCATGTACTCATTCCAAGAGTTTTCTAGTCTGAGAGGCTGTCTGGGTGTAGAGTCTGGGAGAGTTTCCACCTCAACAGCTGCAGGGGCCCTGGACTTGGACTTGGGTTAAATCCCAGCTCTGCCACTGAGTGTGATCTCGGGCAAATCACTTCTTTACACCCACCACCTCATCTGAAAAGTGGGAATAGTAACAGCGCTGGCCACAAAGGCTATTTGAGGACTAAAGGGCATTCCTACACGTAAGTGCTCAGTTTCCCTTAGCTCCCACAAGACAGTCACAGGACTTCTAGCTCCTAGATTCTTTTCAGGATTCATATGATGTTTTGAATAAAGTGATCTCATTTTCTCCTGATGTATCAAATCTATGTCAAAACTAAAATATGGTGTTTCTATCATGTTCGTCCTTACCTGAGCTTTTGGCTTCTTAACCGGTCACTGTCCTCACTCTTTTTTGAAAAAAACACAGCATCATTGAACAAACTATTGTAAATGTCA
The DNA here is from genome assembly GCF_009834535.1 of Camelus ferus. Taxonomy (NCBI): domain Eukaryota; kingdom Metazoa; phylum Chordata; class Mammalia; order Artiodactyla; family Camelidae; genus Camelus; species Camelus ferus. The sequence continues at coordinate 5,964,393 of NC_045709.1, forward strand.
CCCTCACTGTCACATTACCTAATTAAACTATTACATGCTGTTATCTCTTGCATGTATTATTTGCATAGCCAAAACTACAGAGAACATTCTACTTTGTCTACTGTTAATTTTTACTTAAATCTTAGCACATTCCTTCATATTTCTACATGTTCTTTATAATTATTCATTTTAATAGTTTTACAATCTTGATATTGACTAAAAATTCTTGTAGCATTGATACTTTTTACATAAATTTGTCTTTATTTCTTATATTAAACATGATGTAACAGTGAACCTTTTTGCTTATATAGTTTTGGTTTCTGTGCACTATGTCCTTCAAACAATTTCCTAGGTGTAGAATTACTGGTCTAGAAGTTTGCATTATCTTTCTGTCTCCTACTGTACAACTCTTTCCCAAAGGAGTGTTCCCATTTGCAATTGAAAACTTTATCCTAACAAGTCAAGACTGAAATTGAGTTCCTCTAAACAGTTGCTTGGCTTGAAATACCACAAAAATCTTTTACTTTAGGGAAATCAGTATTTTGATTGCTTTGCCATGGGTTTCAAGCTTTATAAAGCCAAGTTTTGCTTTCTTGCTTTGAAAGCTCCCCCTCAGACCAGTCAGTCTTACCTTTCATAGGCTATGGACTTTTAAAAGCCTGTCTGCTTTCATCTCCCTGTCTCTCATCATGAATCTGATGGATTGACGTAGACCCCCAAGGATGTGTAAACGACTCAAGAACACCATTTTAATTGAATGATCAAGCCCAACTTTATACTTCCTGCAAGAGGCACATTTCCAGTCTGGGAGCAAAATGGTACAATCACTCTATCCAGATGAGTAACTCTGGTTTCCCCTGGCAGAAGCTCAAGTCCTTGGAGACCCCCCAACCACTACATGAACACCTGGGACATTAACTGCTAAAGTGACTAAGAAAATGCATCCCATGCAAAGCTTAGCATAGACCCCTGCTTACTCAACCCTATGGCAAAAGTAGCCACCCTCCTTTTCCCTTGGAGCAGGGGAAGCGTGTTGGCTATGCCAGGATGAGTCTGTTGTGGGTAGAGAAATCTTGTGTATTTTACTCTAGTTCGGAGTTTACCTGACTTGTGGGCAGATGCCACTAAGTCACAGACAAAGTGGTTAGCACAGCCCTGGATGTTTTCAAAAAGGACTTTGTCCAGCCTACTGTGAGGTCTTTCCACCTTCTCGTGTTTCTAACAACCATAAACCCAAATCTAAATGCAGGCACTAAAGCACAAGGCACTATGGCCAGGTTCTAGAGAAGCCAGACAGAAGACACAGAGTGTGCTTATGTCCGTTTCTAATTCCAGATTATCATGACATGAAACACGACATTTAAAAGCCCTGGTAGAATTCCGGAAATATGTCTAAGGGATCTTATTGGAGTCACAAAGCCCAGACGAAGAAATACATTGAGTTTAAGGGTCTAGAATCTGTCTTTTGTAAAATGCCAGATAGTAAAGATTTTAGGCTTTGTGGGGCATATGGTCCTTGTCACAACTATTAAACTCTACCAGCACCAAAGCAGCTGTAGACAATTTTTAAACAAATGGGCATGACCATGTTTCAATAAAACTTTATTAGTAAAAAGAAGTACTAGATTTGGCCCAAAGGCCAGAGTTTGCCAACTCCTGATCTAGTGTGTGAATAGTAACATTTTAAGATCTCCTCACTGTCAGCTCTGTACTCTCGCCATCTGCAATTTGTGTTTGCAAGTGCGTATGTTTATTTCATCAGTGTCTGGATTTATAATGTCAATGGGATAAATGTCGTGGAGAGTTGATTCATTCATTCTAACATAGAACATTTTGGGGTGCTTACCGTATGCTGGATACATGATGGGTCTGCCCTTAATTAGCTTTGTCTCTGTTAAATATGACTTATGACTTCATTATTTTGGTGATGTAGGTAGAATTGGTTAAGAAAATAAAAAGCTGGAAAGTAGCAGGCTGTATAAATCAATTTTCAAGAACTTCTTTTGAGTAAGGGGACCAAGCCCCTTCTTTGAGGTCAGACTGCTTTGAATGGCTTTCTTGGGGATCAGTGAAGAGTTGAAGACAGGGGAGCTGTCTGAGCACATTGAGCCTGGAGTTAATTACTGGCTTTGCAATTATTTAGCTCTCCTTGGGCAAGTCATTTAATTTCTCTAAGATTGGGTTTCCCCTTCTATAAAGCAAGAGATTTGGAGGAGATAAATTGGGTTAGATGAGTCCTAAATCTGCTCAGGTTTTGAATGTTTCAAGTTTAGTGTCAACCAATCTATGCTGAAGAGGTTTCCATTATGTCAGAAAGCAAGCGATTTAGAGAGAGTTCTGCTTCTCATTGGAGCTCAACTTGACATCCTCTGAAGGTCCCTCACTTTGGTTTCCACCTAGGTTAGGCCATTTCATTCCTATTGGGGACCATGATGATTATGAAAATGTACCTGGCTGAAAAGTTTTCCACCCAGTGTGGAAACCAGACATGCAACGGCTAACTGTAACCCAAGGCAGCGTGAGAGCAGAGAGATAAACTGTGCAATCATGGGGAGAGGAGGTGCTAGCTGAGTGGAAGAGGAAGCATCTGAATTGGCCCTGTGAATTGGACAGATTTTAATATACAGTGAAGAGTGTTAGAACAGAGGGTAACTGAAATGGAGAAATACGGTGGGAAAGCAGAGGCCTCATCCCAGAAACACAGTTCAGAGTAACATCACTTTGTGAGTAAATGTTTTCAGTGGATTCTGTTTCCGTTTGTACCTCTCTCCAATGGTTCATCAACATATTACAGCAAATATGCAATGAGGACTTTCTCATTAAATACTGACTCTTTAAACTTTGAGTGTGGCATTTTCGTTTCCACCTTTCAATTGTTTAGTCCTTCACAATCATGGATCCAGGGTTTAAAATAAGGTCAGGTTAAAATGGGAGGATAGTGACTGTGATAAATACAATGACTCAAATACAAATGATTCAAACTAATGAAAAGAATCATGTTGACAAGCCAAGTATGAAAAATATGGATACATGGGTCTACAATTAAGCCCAATATTAGCAGTTTAGTTTCAGCAAATCACCTAACATATGAAACAAATATTATTGACTTGAAAGCTATTAATAGTTTTGTCTTGTTTACATTTAACTAGATTTTTAGTGGTTGTGTAATGTAGAAACACACAGAATATTTGTACATTTTTATGTAGCTCTATAGAAAAATAATTTGTTAACACTTAGAGTCTATGAGATCTTTTTATTTAAAGACATTCATTACATGACAGATGAATGGATAAAGAATATGTGGCATATATATACAATGGAATACTGCTCAGCTGTGAAAAAGAATGAAATAATGCCATTTGCAGCAACATGGATGGACCTGGAGGTTATCATATTTAGTGAAGAAAGTCAGACAGAAAAAGAAAAATACCATATGATATCATTGATATGTGGAATCTAAAAAAAAAAAAGGACACAAATGAACTTATATACAAAACAGAAACAGTCTCACAGACATAGAAAACAAACTTATGGTTACCAGGGGTGAAGAAAAGGTGGAGAGATAAATTGGGATTTCAGGATATGTAGACACTACTGCATATAAAATAAAAAACAAGGTCCTAGTGTACAGCACAGGGAACTATATTTAATACCTTGTAATAGCCTATAATGAAAAAAATATGAAAAGGAATATATATATATATATATATATATACACACACACACACACACACGTATAAATAAATCACTATGCCGTACACCAGAAATTAACACAACATTGTAAACAGACTATACTTCAATTTTGAAAAAAGATATTCATTGTGCGATGAAGTTCATTTAAGTTCATTAAATGAACTTGAGGTTTATTTCTTCATTTATCAAACAGAGATGATTATTGTTTATTTTGTAGAGCTATTTAAGAGGGTGAAATGAGATAACAGAGGAGATCTGGAAAGCATAAAATGCTACATGAAATCAAGAAGATAAAACAGTGTTTATTATAAAACAGACACAAGTCAAAAAACAAAACAGCTGCCCAGTATCTACCTCTCAGCCTTCACACTCAGGGCTCTTGGCAGGACTATGTTTACGGGTAAAGAGCAATGAGTCAGAACTGAGATGTGTTCCTTGGGGATTCCAATACATGCAACAGAACCCTACCTGCCTGGCTGCATCATTATCTCTGTAAATATGTGCACACACAAGCTTACTCAGGGCTCCTCTCGGTTCTTTGCACTAAAACTCAGCCCACATCAAACACAGCTGCCAATTCACGAAGCTGAAGCTTCGCAGAACTGTTTGCAAGCAGCTGATGACAGAATGCATCTTGAAATCTAAGCTGGAATGCCTTCAAACTGAGGCAGATGGGCAGGATTTTCTATAGCAAGCTCTTTAGCATCAAGGGATCCAAATAGTCTGCATCTCATAAAACACTCCACCCAGCCTGGGTTGGGGGAGGTGGGTGCATGCAGGCCTCACAAGGCAGTTGTCTGTCCAGCTCAAAGCACGGAGGACAGTGATGAGGAATCAGGGTTTCTGCATGAAGCCTCTTATTAATACCCAAGCATTGGTATTTACCAAAGAGAGGATGGGTCATCTCCACCAATGAAAATTAAATTTGAATAAGCCAAGCGTCGACTAGTCATTGCAGGAGTTAAAAATTTGATCCCTAGCACCAATTTTGCAATTCCTTATTCAAAGTGACTCAATTTATATTTCTTGGGTGTCCAGAAGAGTCCTGGATACTGAAGTTCTTGACTTTCCATTGCATCATTTCAATGACAGTGACATTTTCCTGGCAGATCAAAGTTCTTCTAGCCTCCAAGAATTTTTTTTGAACTTGACAGTAAAGATTGTATTATGATTTCTAACTTGAGATAGATACCTCTGAACTATTATGCTGAGGATTTTTGCTCGAAGTCATTTTGCTTCCTCCATTCTTCTCAAAAGGCTGATAATTGCCCTGGTTGTTGCATTTTCTTCAGCCAATATGAGACAGGAGGGAAGAGGGCAGGGCACAGCCATTCAAGGAATGACAGCAATTAACACCAAAATGGTGGAAGATTCAACCCCTTTGAGGATTAAGATGGTGGGAGGTTTGACTTCTAGTAGACCCTGAGCTTCATTTTATGCTCATTGTAACATATTAGCATGATCAATAACATGCCTGCAGGCACCATGACAGTCCCACTGGCAACACAACACCTGGCTGCCCTTTTTCGCTCCCTCCTCTTCAGAGACAGCCCGCACTTCTGTCTTTGGAGTGTGTACCTACTTTTACTTTAACCTGAGCACCCAATTCCCCACCTCTTCCCTTGCCTTTCTCTTGCCTTACACTCTATGCAGTATGCATCTCTCTAAATAAATCTACCTTTACTCAACTGTGGCTCGCACTTGAATTCTTTCCTGCGCGAAGCCAAGGACCCACACCTGGCAGGGCAGCTCCCAGTGGCTCCACTAAGACCTGGGACACGGCCCTCCTTCACGCCCCACATCCATTTTCCTGCATCAGATAGACTCCCCCAATTCACCATGGATGAGAGTTTAAGCAGCTGGACCCCCACATTCTGTCAGGAGCTCTCTATACGCCACCTCCCACTAATGATGGAGTCCTCTTTGCCAGACAGATGGCAGGCAATAAAGCTTCAGCATCCCATCTTATTGCCTGCTTTCTTGGACCACTCCTGGCATCAACTGTTGCAGGTTGTAGTGATTCTAGGTTTGCTAGAAGCAGACTCCGAGGTGGAGTTTGGCATACAGGATGCTTATTAGGGATCAGCGACTATGAAGAACAAGGGGAGGGGATAGAATTGGCCCGAGAGAAGCAAGCAAAACCAACACAGGCACAGCAAAACCCTGGCCAATCCCACAAGGAACTCAGGAGTGTATGTGACCCCAAAAAATCCTGTTTAAAAAAAATCTCTTAAGGCAGCATCCTTCCCCTGACACCCTTCAAATTCCTTTTGAAGTTCCATAGGCATGAGCCCTGGGCACTCGCCTCTAATTGTTTATTCCCTGGCAGCACAGCCCCTTTCTTGCCACCAAGGGGAAGGCAAAAGGAGACCCAGCAGGATATGAAAAGTACAGTTTTCACTCTGAAGAACTGAAGAAACAAAAAGCTACCTACAAAGAGGTAGACACACTCAAAAGAGGCGATAGAGAGGAAGCTCCCTTATCGTAAAGAACATCTCGTTTGTTTTAGCATTAAAATATTATCACATTAGAAAGATGCATGGGAACAGTTCTTTACTGTCTTTTCAATGCTTCCCAGAGCATCATTATCTCACAGAACCCTGTCAAACAGATCTTTGAGGTAGATGTTATTATTTTGCCTGTTTGTCAGAAAAAGAAACCGAAGTTCAGAGTGGTTCCATCACTTTTCCACCACCAGGGTGTAGAGGAAGTCTGAAACAGAAGTCTTAAAATCCTCAGGTGAAAGATAGTGCCTTAAAGGGAAATCTTTTGGAGTCTTCCCCAACATCCTTAACAAGGCTGGGGTCTCATCAAGTGGCCTCGTCGAGGGAGGAGATGCCATCGTGCCTCTGTTACCTCCGTCCGTGCCCTCCTCTGGCAACCTCACTGTGTTACTTGAAAACTGGATTCGCCTCTTGGTGGTTGTCCAGCCAAAAGACACAACCAAGCCAAAGACTGAAAGAAGGAAGGATGTATTATTTGCAGCAAGTGAGGAGAATACAGGGGATCTTTCCCAAAGCAGTGTTTCTGCAACAGCAAAACTGGAGAAGTTTTAAGCTAAGGGAATATGCATATTCATGAGGGGGCTTGAGCAGAGAATTCAGCATAGAATTGGGGCCAAAGTCGACAGAGTCCAAGCTTCAGATGAATGAAGTCGCGAGGGTCAGGAAAGGGCAGATCATTCCATCCTCTACCCGGGTGGGGGCCTGCGTTCCTGCAGAACTCCAAGATGAGTGTCAGATTGATTTGGGTTTTTTTATACCTATATTTTCTTTATTGAAGTATAGTCAGTGTACAATGTTGTGTCAATTTCTGGTGTACAGCATAATAGTTCAGTCATACATGAACATACACATATTTGTTTCCATATTCTTTTTCACCATAAGTTACTATACGATATGGAATGCAGTTCCCTGTGCTCTACAGTATGAACTTGTTGTTTATCCATTTTATGTATATCAGTTAGTATCAGATTGATTTGTATATATATCCTTCGAGGAGGGACTAGGACTGTGTCATTGCTGAACTACTGTTTCTTGACTGCATTTCCTCTGGCCCTGCATTCCCTCACTTCCCTTAAGATCACTGATCACTGAGATCTGTTCAAGGGCAAGACTTGTGGCCAGGCTTAGATCACAAAATGGCTTCTCTTATGTTAAGAAAGCCATGCCTGGTTCTCCTTCTCTGAGGACCTCAACCCTGTCAGCTTACAACTGCAGGGGAATGGGTAAACTGAGGCCTTGACTATTGAATCGTTTGTCTAAGGTCTCGCAGCCAGTTAAATGGCTAAGCCAAGACTTGAGGTCAAGTCTGCCTCATTCAAATTCTACAGCATCTCCCCTGCCTCATGCCAGAATTGGGAGATTCGAATTCACCCGATCTGGTAGAAGGGAAAAGCGTTTTTTCAGTGAAGCTCATCCTCTCAAATTCAGAGGCTGTCCCTCACAGCCCCTCCCTCTGTCAGGGGCATTTGCCACCAGGAGACTAGCTGGCACTCAGCACACTGTCCTCTCTGGGGAAAATTCTCCCCACCACGCTGTCCCGGGTGGAGGTAGCAGCAGGGGAGAGATATGCTCAGGTTTCTGGGGGCTTCCTGCAACTCTGCAGAGCTGGACTCCTAGTTCCTCAGTTTTCTCATCCATTAAATGGGATAACATTTTGTCTCTCACAAAGTAGTTTGAAGAAGTGTTAAGGAAGTGTGAACATAAAACAGACGGCCCAGAGCAGGAATTCAACAAACGCTCTCTTCCTTCTTGCCTCCTTCCACCCAGGGTTCTGAGTGTCCTGACCCATCACATCTCCAGCCTGGACCCCGGTGAGCCTCTCCACGGGGGTGGGGGTGGGCGTCTTTGTCCGACGACAGGAGGGAGACTGAGCCCACATCAGTGTCTCTGCAGCGGGGGAGGACTGGGAGCTTAGATCTGGGGCCAAATCAGGTGGACTGTGTGACAACCAGACACACACAGCCCAGCGGCCTGCTGGAAACACCGTGCCCCTGGCTGCCTCTGCACCTAAGCTGAAGGGACTTCATCCAAGGTCCATGGCTCTGTAGAGCTGACCGTGGGAAACTGACAGTGCGAAAGCAAAAAACAGAAGCAAGAAATGGCAAGAGACTTTTCCCATTTCAGCATTTCTAACAATTTAAACCAAAACAAACATTTATTTTTGTAATCCAGAAAATGTATTCTCTTCTAAATGCAAAGAAAGCAGGGCATCTTAGGAAGAATAAAAAAGGCATTCCCTTTCACATTTAATTTATAGGTTTAAAGTCTAAACATTAGCAAATACAGCAAATAAAACCTTGAATAAGCCCCTCAAAATCCTTTCCAAGTGGAACAGGGCTGGAGAGAAAATTATGTCCAAGACAATTTTTCTCTACTTGCCTTGTGTTTGAGAACATGGTGGTTGAACCCCAGCACTGGAACTGGACGAAATATTTCTAGCCCTGCAGTTTTTAACAGCCGTCCTGATTTCAAATATTCCATGCAGTTGCCCCACAAACAAATATTTGCCTGGGTTGTAAATTTGAATTTAGAAAATGCGGCCGGGCAGACATAGGTCCTCTGTGTTACAAGGCCCCGTCAGTCCTGGCTTTGACAGTGGGGCCTGAAAAGAGCCTTGTAGAACCTCATAGTGTGTCCTTGAGGCTCTAACAGGAAGCCAACATTTGCCTTTATTAAGGATGGATGTCACTTTCTTTGCAGAGCGCTAAGCCCAGGCCTTTTTAAAAATACACACATGCAGTCCCCAGGAATGCCAGGAGTGACGGGGTCCCTGGAGAAATTTTCCAAAAGAGTTAGTCTCTTGGAACATTTAGTAGCAGTTTCCCCCATGGTTCTGATGTTTCATTTTGTTTTTTTAATTCCCATACCAGCCTGCTGGGACCTGTCATGGGAATAAGAGAGGCAGTGAGGGTATCTTTGAGCCAAGTAGCAGCATGGAAACCCCTCTACACTCTGAGAAACCCAGGTTCAAATGTGCAAATCCCAGCAGGGCTGACAGGGCTCAGCCCCCTCAGTGTGGATGAGGATTAGCTGTTGGGGACATTCGACTGACTAAAGGGCTCCCTTACAAGGTTCAGTTACCTTAACGGCCAGACTGTTGCCCATTTCTTTGAGAAACTGGTCCTTTAGCAAAACTTCATGCACAAGTACCAATTAGTCAATTTTTAAACTCAAAAGTTCACTCAGTTCCCCTTCATTCAGAACCATTGACTTAACTCTTCTATTTTTCCCTTCTATAAATGACGTAGCTTTTTTCTGCAATATCATTTAGAATTTCTTTAAGTATTCGATGAGGATTCTGCCCTCAGGTGTGTTGACCGGCAGTAAGAACAGAAACCAAATAAAGTGAAGAGCAGTCCTCTGACTGGTGCCTAAAGCTCTCGCTTCTTCATCCTGGAAGCGTTCATGTAAAGCACTTTAGCATCCTGGCCGCAAGCGGCTTCTCAGTAAGCTTCCTTATCAGCGATGCAGGTTTTCTCCTGACCTCTCGGTAAGAAGAGAGCAACGTCGGTATCTTCTAGTTCTTCCCTTCCAGGTGTGATGAGAAACAATTTTGTAAAAGGTCACCCACAACAAATACGGCTTCATTTACAAGCAGAGCATCTCATCAACAGGCAACTAGGTTGGAAGATGTGTAATAATTAGTGTTGTGCTTCCAACAGTGGTTCTCAAAGTGCAGAGGTTCAAGCCTCCGCCTATTTCAAAGAGTTGGAGGCTCTTTCTTCTTCCCTAACGCACCAGTGTTGGAGAATCACATCCACTTGCTGTGGAACAACCAGAGCCCACAGGTCTTAGGTGTCCGCCTGCCGGGGCCAATCAAAATCAGATCAATGCCTGACCTTTCACGAGTGTGCTAAGGAGATTTCTCCACTGCTTAATTACAACCGCGAACCCATGCACAGACAGGCTCTTAGAATCTGCATCTGCTCCCGTGTTGGCGTGCTATGCACGCAGACGGGCTCAGAGATGATGTCTGGGTCGTAATCAGCAACCGCGGGGCCGTGAGACATTGAAATCCACTGCAAAACGGGCTGCATGGCATTCCTTCCCTGGAGGCTTGTGGAATTCGGACAGCCCTCTCTCTGGAGTAGTTTAAAGCATGAATTTGGCTGCACCCTATGTGACTTGAAATTCTATGATCTTCAGAGAGAATCAGGCTGCTTCCTGGAACGGCTGAGAATATTTTCTCCATCTAGAGCACTGGATACAACTGAAATGCAACTTCTCCAGACACAAGCATAAAGAAACAGAAAATGTGGAGAAAGACCACGAAGGCAGAAAACACTTGGGACCTCGACAGAATTTCTGCTCCCAGGTTAATCTTCCCCCTACCACCCCCAACACAAAGAGCAAACTGATAAAAAAAAAATTTTTTTTTTTTTGCTTTGAAAAGAAGGTTTACTAAACTACGGTTTTAAATGAAGCCCTTAGAAAACATGGGCCATCCTTCCTGCAGTTGGAAAGACCCGCAGAGCAGAAACTGGCCACAGGGCTCAAGTCCTCCGGAAAAGCATTTCTCAGCCTCACTGACATGTTCACAAAACACAGGAAACAGTTCTATAAACAAGAAAGGATGCTGGAGCTCCTGGCAAATCAGAGAAGACCTGCTCTCGACTTCACTTCCACACTTCCAGAAGCCCGTTGGCCACACACTCATCTTAAAGTCATAGTAAGAACACGGACTCTGGAGGTTTAAATTTTGCACGACAAAAATGAAGCTTTACAGTAAAGTCTAAAAGCGGTTACTTGTGCAAGTAACGCTTTTCTTAGCACTATGTGCTGTTTCACGGTTGAAGAAGAAAGGAAGGCTGCCCATCAAAGTGTGAGAAAGAATTGGCCCTGGGTTCACATGGAGCTGAGTTGGATTCCTGGCTCCACCACCTTCCTGCTGTGTGGCTGCAGGAGAAGTTGCTTCACCTCCCAGACCATAGTTTCCTCCTCTGTGAAAGCAAGAGAGTAAACGTATCTCCCTCACTGGGCGGCTGGGGGATTAAATCCAATGAAATAATGCTTGGAGCACAGCAGCCCAAAAAAGAAAGTGCTCAGGCGGGGTCAGCCGTCATTCTGGATCTGTAAGGAAACAAGATCACTTGACACTTCAAGCAAAATTCTCCAGTCACTGGAAAGTCGGTAAATGGTAGATTCAAGAAAGAAAATGGAGGCGTGGAAGGTGGTGGCGGCACCCTGCCTATTCTCTCTTCTAAAAATAAAATGCAAAGGGAACTTAATCAATTATTTATTGCACTACTTGCCTGGGAAGGTCCCGGGCATTATTGGGGGTATCAGAGGCGGCCCCTGCCCAAGAAGAGGCTACAGTCAAATTGCAGAGACAAACCATGCACTTGTCTAATAGGACAGACAAAGAAAAATTAAGTAGAAAGCCAAATGATAGCTTCAGTGAAGAAATTGAGAGGAATGAGATTAGTGCAACCTTGGGAAAGGCTTCTGGCAGATGGTGGGGTGGGGGGAGGGGTTCGAGTACTAATTAAGATGCCTCGTGTCTCTGTTTACTTCAGTCACCAAGAGGAACCAAGCCTCCCCCGACCGTGCCTGTCCCCTGAACAGCTCTGCCTCCCGCTACGCCAACTGGATCTCACCCTCTCCCTAACCTACCGTATCCTTCCTCGTGTCCTCTGATCTTATGGTGGAAAGAAACACTGAAATCTCCTAAACCTCTTCTCTGAGAGTCCTTGTCACCCTCCGGCCCTCACTACCTGCTCCACTGGAAGAAAGTTGACTCTCTGCCGCCCTCTCCCTCACCTCCCCCTACAGTAGCCCCGAGGCCAGGCTCCTCACTTCCTCCTCCAACCTCTTCTTCCAAACCGCCAGGGACTCTGACGCACATACTCGCAGACCAGAGCTCCTGGCGGGTGTCACCTACACATCCAGGGCCTGTCCCCACTCTTTGAAGATATTAGCGCTTAGATGACTGCTAGTGTCTAACATTTCTCCTGTGATAGACAGACTAGTCTCCCACCACCACCATCTACCCCCACAATCCTATCACATTCCCCTCCATTCACTCTCTCGTTCTCCTGGATGCATGCTTCATACCTGAACACTGGCCTTGAGCCAACACCTCTTACAGGAAGTCCTCCTGATCTCTTCCCTAGCCACCCCCAGGCTGGATGAGGTGATTCTTTTCAGGGCTCTTAAAATATTTTGTGCATGTTATTGCATTTACCATCTAGATCGCAATTATCCATACATCCACTGGATGATGAGATCCTAGAGAGCAGAGGCCGGGTGCTTTTCCATGCCCTACAGTAAGCCCAGTGTCCAGCACAGAGCAGGTACTCAGTACATGCTTGATAAGTGATTGAAGAAATGAATGAATGAACCAACAAATGAAGTGGAAGGAAAAAGCCATAAAAGCCAGATGACTCACAACATTATATGATGGGTTTTTTTTTTTAACCTCTGAATCACTTTTTCCCGAAAGAGTAGGAGCCAGAGTGGCTGAATGACCACCCAAGGTCATTAGAGCGCTGGGCAAACAGCCTGAGACAGCTGTTGGAAAGCGGGCTGGACATATTTGTTTAAATCAGGAGAGATTTCATTTGGAGATGTTCTCAACTGTGGAGTCATGGAATCTTAGAAGAGGATGGGGCTTGTGAGCTCATTTAATTTTCATGCTCTGAGTTCCTCCAGCCCAACCTGAGAAGTGACCTTGGCTTCAGAACAATATTGTTTGCTATTTTGGTGGATCTGTTACTACATTAATGATTATAACCTAAGTTGTTTTGAACATGAAAAAGACACTGGAGAAGAAAAATAGTCCCTTAAAAGAGGCCAATTAAAACTGGCCACCTTCATACATCTTTTTGGACTTGAAAAATTAAGACAGAATAGAGGGAAGGGAGAGATGCCTGAACTGAAGTCAGGAAATCAAGGTCTACAGGCTCCCACATGTACTTGAGTAAACCACCGGAACTTGCTGACTTGTATCGCAGACAACGGAGGTTATTGTATCTCCATTCCCCTCCCCAGACCCGACTGCATTAGGTAATGCCTGTAACCAAATCGTGTTCCTTCCCTGGAGAGCAGGTATGAGCAAAAATCATACTGTTGTAAATATTCCAGCCACAGAAAGAAACTAACGGTCCTTTTCCATAATTTTTTTTAAATCGTAAACCACATGATTTGACCCAGCCAAGTTGTGAGAAAAGTCCCTTATGATTTGACTCAGCCAAGTTGGGAGAAATGCAGCTGATCATCCTTCAACTTACAGGATAACAAATGGAAACTTGAGGATTTGGGCTGCTTTTTACTAGAAAGAAAATAAAAGGCAAAAATACAGCACTCTCGGTTTCTCTGAGCCACACAATTGAGCTTTCCATGGAGACCATAATATTTGTTGAAAAAACCATTTATTCAGCACCTGCTATGTGCCAGGTATTTAACTGCCGGTGGGAGACTCGACAGAGTTTTCATCTCATATCTTGGTGATTGTGGAAATATGAGTTGACATTAAGGGCAACTCCAAGCAAACATGTGAAGTCAGCCAGCCAAGAGAGGCCCCCCAAGCCCACAGCAAGCTTTGCATCAACTAAAAATACATTGTCGTTGTTGTTCTAGATTTGTAAGATTTAGGGAGTGATTGTTATCCACCTCTCCTGACAGATTCAGGTGTCTAGTAAGTGCGTTGAGAGGAGTGTGGGAATTTGATGAAATGAAGGAAATATTCACAGTGGAGGTGGCATTTGAGTGAAAGGGTCTGGGCAATGGTATGCAGTCTGGTGTATGTGTACTTGTTTATCTGAAATCAAATTTACTTGTGGGTCCTATATTTTATTTGTCCCAGGCTTTGGAGGGCCTTACGTAACATAATAAAAGCATTTAACACAAACAAAGAAAAACAGTGTGAGTAAAGAAGCACACAGGCATCTCTGCCACTAGTTAAGCAGACGTGGTGTTCATTGGGGGCACAGTGTAACCTGTAACCATAAACATTCTCTCTGATAACTGAACCATTCTCATAGCGAACGCCATTCAGGCCCCAGGGAATCACTTGTCCACTCCTCTTGGTCTCCTCTCCTTGAAACAATAGGCAACTGCATTCAAATGCTGTGAAGGTTTGTGGGTTGGGCCATTGCCAGGGTCAGAGGCAAACACTGCTACTAAAGTGCTGGCCATTTTTTGAGTGACAGAAGCATGAAAGTAAAAGACAAATTAATTAACTTGCCAAGACCTTCCTTTCAGATAGCATGGAGGACGTAGACTCTTGCAAAATTAAACATTGCTTCACAGTAGTGCCGGATAACTAATCTGTGGCCCAGTGCATGGTTCTGGAGGTACTTCCTCACAGCCAGGCATCACAACCCTGGTGACACAGAAGCATTTTGCAACATTCAATGACTCATATTAATACACGTGACACACAATTATGTTGGCAACTAGAGAGACATTTAATGCTAGAAATACAAACAGATTTATTTTTATAGAATATTTAATGATATACAAATATTCAAAAAATTAAAAATGCAGCTCTAAATCATTTTGATTTAAAAGCTTTATATTTATTAATTTAACCTGTAATTTGTCTGTTTAAAAGGTAATTTTGACTATTTTAGGAGCAAAATAACTATTTGGAAATGTATATAAAATAATTATAAATATTCACATTTAATTCACTTTATAAATAAAAATACATTTATACTTTGTTACCTTCAAGTAATTACTATGTAATTTTAATCCATGATATCCTTATTATCAAGTCAGCATAAATGATGATGTGGAAATCTTGATTATAACATTACTAGTAATTAAGACAAGAGAAATAAAATGTATGTAATAATTACTATAATAATTTATTATTATTCAGGCCTTTATTATTTATTCATTGTCAGCTCATGAAAAGATCATCCAGACATGTACAATGACAATTAAATTTAATCTTCTTTAATATTTTGTCAACTGTTAGTCAAGTAAAAACTATATCCCTTACACATATTTTTAAATTTTACTGCTGTTTCGCCTGGTAGACAAACCTAATGTATTTCATCGAGCAGTTTACTAGCCCATTGATGAGTTTCCAGTACACGAGTGTGTGAGCCTGGTTCTCCACCGGAACTCTCGCTCCTGCCTGAGCAGTCCAGATGTCCAAGGGGGCGAGGCGGTGGACATGGTGATGCGGTATTAGCCCTGAAGGAAAGAAAGCAGGACCAGTAGGCTCTTTCCGCAGTTTGTTGCTGGGGAAGCTTGGCTCCCAGCCCCTTAAGGAGACCAAAGACCTCTCCTCTCACGGTCGTGCCGAAGAGGCAGACCAGGCAAGCATCTGATTGGGAGGTCCCAGAATTGCAGGGACAAAGACAGCTGGGTCCTGGGATTCAAGGGGCAGGGCTTAGCTGGAGCCCGGAAACTCTCCGGGAATGAGGCGGAGGGAAACTTGCACACGGCACCCTGGAAATGAGGACCGTGACGTCCAGCACGTGCAGGGATCCTGGCTGAGGACAAGTCCATGGCTGGGCGAGGACAGGTGAGGTGAAGGACAGATGGACGGTGGCAAGAAACCACTTAAAATAGATACTTGACTGTATAAAAGAGCAGACTTCAGGGTGATCAAGGTCCAGAGGAGGTTTGCTCTACACAGTTGGCTGGGTAGACAGTGACTGGCTCCACAGTACCTGATGATGACAAACTGTGACAACCTCTATTGTCCCTTTCCTCTCCCTGCTAACATTTGCCAGTATCTCTTCCGCCAGTGCTGGCCCTTCGCCTCCAGCAGGAAGCCCAAGCCACTGACCGGCAGCGGGGGTCTGACTCTGCCTGGCTCTACACGCCCACCTCCCCAGCTTTCTCTCCCTGCCCCCACCCTTGTCCAGTGTCCCATGTAACTCTGAGGGACACCAGAGGCCTTGCAGGTGCTATTTCCCTCCTTGTCATCCCCCTCTGTATCTGGGGGACCCCACACACCTTTAAGACCCAGTGTGGTGCCACCTCCCACTCATTGTCATCTCAGAGTGGGACCATGGCCTTCCTCGGGCTCCTGTCGCACAGAACAGACTTGTGCAACTGCGTGGGACAGGTCACTCCTTAAGGGTCTGTCCCTCAAAACTGGGAGCGCTTGAGGCTCAAGGACCCTTTCATCTTTTGTTCCCAGCATCTGGCATAGTGCCTTGCCCATAACCGACACTCAGTAAATGTTTATTGCCTAAGTTGAACATAATCTCACTTAAACTTCACAACACCGAGTAGAAATGGACGTATGATTAGCTCATTTATGTAGATGAAAACACAGGCTTAAAGAAATTTTAAGTTCCCTGACCAGGAATCTCAGTGTTAGATCTTCCAGCCTGTAAGGCCACACACCGGACTTTCTGCTAAATTGTGAATGTTACATTAAATGGCTTTTTTGTTTGTTTGTTTAATTTAAGGAGGTTCCTGTAACTGTGGATTCTGTTTGAAAAACAAGGGAACAAGTGGTTCTCTTCTCTGAGGCTGTGGAGCAATAGACCTTTGGGAAGAGTCCTTGGACAATGAGGATCGTTTTTGAACTTGACTTTACATAAAGTCGAGATGGTATCATTAGTTGGGAAATAATTACAGAGCACTCAGCTCCCAAGAGTATTTGTTTTGGTTTGTTTTGTTTTAATCAACCCTTTACCAGAAGCTGGTTTTCACCCAGGTAATTGCTGCAAAATATTTATCCACTAAAAAGAAACATTCCTCAGCCAATCAGAGGCATCTCTGTTGTGTGACTTCAACTGCTTCATTACCATTTACTACTTGGGCCCAGTAATTACCTTCAGTAAGGCACACATCCGGTTTCCACCAGCTCAAACTGACATTTTCTGACTTTCCAGAGCAGGGCTGGGAAGCCTCAGGCAGACAGGTAAAGAGGAGGCTTGACTTGTCAAGTTATCCCTGCCTCACAGCATGTTGGGGCACAGCCGAACTTAAAGCCTTCTCTGAAGACAGACACACACCTCACCTGGGAAGGTCCCTTGATGCTGGAGGGAGATGGACTGCGGAAGGAGGAGGCGGCTCCAATCAGAGCACAGTAAATAATGCCCCCGGGTTCACACATGAGCACATCCACCCACCTCTCCCCAAGAACAGACCTATAAACCAAAAACAACCACCACAACATTTACGTGGGGAGCCTTAACAGTGATGAGAGCCAAAAATCTCTGATAAACCAATTTTCCATCCTTCGGCGCCGCACAGCGAGCAGAAGTGGGTTAGGCGTTCTCCGGCGCCAGCATGGCATCCCAGCGCTGCCTTTTTGTAGCGGTGTGACCTGGAGCGAGTTATTCAACTTTGCAAGCTTGCTTCACCATTTGTCATATGTTTTGTAATTTGTATTTGAGGATAATAGTATTTACCTCACAGCTACTGTGAAGATTAAATGATACCGGGGATGTAAAGTCGAGAGCACAAATTTCTGGTGCAGAACTGGCCGGTCACCAAACATTTACCTCCCCTCCTTCCTCCTCTGTCCTTGAAAGCTGTACACAGAGATTATAAGGGCCTGCTGAGAGAATGATAGCTTAATCATCGTGAAGGAGCTGTGAAAACCGGCAACCACAGAAGCAGGAGCTGCAGATTCAGATTCCTACCAGGGCCAGGCAGAAGACGTAAATACGGACACCCAGTGTGTGGGCCGGGGGACTGTGACAAACAGAAGAAAGCATGCCCACTGGGAGAGCCTCTTGGGATTATCTTAAATATATGGGCACCTGGCTTATATTACCAGAGATTTAATTTTTTTTAAGAGAAGCCAGAAATCAAGATATTTATTTGAGAGTTCCCAGTTTTTGAAAGTTGAGTCAAATTAAAATAAAAAATAATATTTTGCACGTCAGCTAAAATACATTCCCACGGGCCATCAGTCTGCAATCTCTACACAAGGTAAAAATGCAAATGGCACAGTATATCCTGCGGTGCATTGAACCTGGAGACCAATGCATATCCTGGGACTCTCCTATCATGTACTGTGACCTGTAAGCTCAGACCTAAATCAGATAGTTATTACCACAAACAACTGGCATCTAATGAGCCCTTACTGTGTACTGGCGTTACCTCATCCCATCTTAACAATCCTATAGGGTAGGTGTTAAGTTCACCATTTGGCAGATGAGAAAAATGTGGCTTAGAGGTCACTTTCCCAAAATTATCTATTTGTTAAGAGGTAGAGCTGAGATCAGCTCACATGGACTCCAAATCCCAGTTTCCTTAACCCTGCACTAGGTCTAATGCTCAGGTGGACCTGAAGAGTTCAGGGTTAGAGGCCAGGGGAGCATCTTAACCAACAAGTTATTACCATTGTGTCTACTTGGCATAGTTTCTTAAGAAACATTGCTCATCCTGAAGCAGGACATATTCTGCCAGGGGCCTCTGGCCAGAGGCATTTTCTACTCCGCAAGCTCATCAGCTCTTAATGTCCCCAACCAATAAACAGAGAGAAACCTACACTTAAGAAAATTGGGGTCAATATTTATTATTGACTTGCAGTCCCGCAGACTAACAGGAAGTGGGAACAGAGGCAGTCATCAGCCTCAGAACATGACACATCTCCTACACACACACCGCTGGCCACACCCTGGCCCGCCCACTTCTTCTCTGCTTCCCACACTCAGGTGAGGATAGAGGGTGGATGGCGTGTTGCAACTTCTGGAGGCGGAGACTTGTGGTGCTGTGGGCACAGGCCATTCCAGTGAGCCTTAATGCTTGTCAAAATAAAATATCACCAGTAAATTAAGGCTTAACCATTTCCCAGCCATCAGATTTACAAAATTTGGAAAGTTTGACAATATTAAACGTTATCAAAGATGTGGGGGGAATGAGAATTCTCATACATGGCTGGGAGGAGTGGAATTCAATTCAGACATTGGAGAACATTTGGTAGCACAGGAAGTTCACACAGCCTGTGATGCAGCTGTACCGTTCTCAGTGAATACCCCTAGAAGAAATGCCCCTTATGTGCAGAAGGAGCTTTGCATAAGAAGTTTGGCTAGAACATTCTGTATGATCGCCAACATAGGGGAATTAATAGATTTTGCAGTATATTCACACTCTGGGACATTACGCAGAAAATGAAATGAATGAACTGGATTTACATAAATCAACATGGTAACAGCTTAAAAACATAACATAAAGTGAACAAGGAAAGTCATAGGATGATGAATATAACATGCTTCCGTCTCTGCAAATGTTCTGAAAATATAATATTATGTTATATAGGGAAAGAAAAGAGACACTAAATTCATGGTGGTGGCAACTGACATCTAAGGAAGGAGGGATTGGTAAGGGGAACAGAAAGGACTTTGGCTTTCTCTAAAGATTCTATTACAAATGATAAACTGTATACGTATGTTCCATCTGGCTGGTAGGTGGGGGGTGTTTGTTATGTTCTCTGTTGTTTCTGACTTACAAACTTTTCATCCAAAATAAAAGGGGTATCATGAAAAATCCCTGTACTGGGAAGTAGTCTGCCTCCACCCCAGCCTCATCACCATCATGTCTCTGGCATGGCATTGATGAAGAGGTGTGGAGAAAAGGGAACCCTCCTACAATGTTAGAGGGAATGTAATTTGGTGCAGCCACTTTAGAGAACAGTATGGAGGTTCCTTAAAAAACTAAAAATAAGCTTACCATATGATCAGCAATACTACTCCTGGGCATATATCCAGAAAAGATGAAAACTCTAATTAGAAAAGATACATGCACCCCAATGTTCATAGCAGCATTAATTACAGCAGCCAAGACACGGAAACAACCTAAGTGTCCATTGATGGAGGAATGGATAAAGAAGTTGTAATACACACACACACACACACACACACACACACATACAGATACACACAGTGGAATATTACTCAGCCATTAAAAAGAATGAAGTAATGCCATTTGCTGCAACATGGATGGAACTAAGGATGATCAAACTAAGTGAAGTAAGTCAAACAGATAAAGATAAATATATGATATCACTTATTTGTGGAACCTAAAGAAAATGATACAAATGAATTTATTTACAAAACTGAAATAGACTCACATAGAAAACAATCTTATGATTACCAAAGGGGAAAGCAGGGGAGGGATATATTACAAGCTTGAGATTTACAGACACAAACTACTATATATAAAATTAACAACAAGAACCTACTGTATAGCACAGAAAACTATATTAAATATCTTGTAATAACCTATAATGGAAAAGAATCTGAAAAACTATATATATATATATACACACAAACTTTATATATGTAGCTGAATCACTTTGCTGTACATCTGAAACTAACTCAACATTGTAAACAACTATAGTTCAATTAAAATTCTTTTTCTTTCAAAAGAACTTACCTCATTCTAATCCATCATCTCGGCCTCCTTAGAAAAAAATGGGGTTCCCTCTTGGGCCTAGGAGGATTTATCCCTAAAATCAATCAGTGCACCTTCAATGTGTTTAATGGTTCTCCTGCAGGGTTGCTGGGAGGAGAGATGGGTGCCTCAGAAGAAACTGTTAAGTGCCCAGTAACAGCCATAAACAAGCTCCAAGCTCACCTTCTTAAAAAGCAACAGAAGTATTTGCTGAGCATTTTTGAGAGAGAAGGAGAAATAAGGAGATTTTGAAACATGAAAAAAAAAAATGTGACAGGGAAATAAGGTATAAATCCCGGGAAAATGTATAAAACAATAACACATATTATAGCTTATATTTTTCAAACATTTTTCACCTATTTATTTAAGGTGATCATCAAAACCATGTCACGCATTAAGAGAATAAATATTATATTATTCTTGTTTTACAAATCAGACAAATGAGGCCATGAAGTAAGTGGTGTGTTAAGATTACATAAACTAATAGAGATAAGAGAAGAACCCAGATATTCAAATTCTCAGTCAAACTTTCTTTTCAGTTACTCTAAGAGCGACCCGGAAGAAAGCACTTTATTTTATTCTGTGGTCTGTTACAATGAGCTCACATGCCAGATAATTTATTAGATTTCTTGCTCTTTTGATCACTCTTTCAATCTATTTCATAAACAACAGCAACTGAATTACTATCATTTTCTTTCTTTCCAACTTATAAATCCATACAATCTTTTTTTTTTTTAATTTGACAGTTTGCCATGACAGCAAAAGCCAATGTATTCACTATCATCATATCCCAGCCTGGCAATTTGCCTGGGTCTCCTGGCATATTCTGATGAAATTACTGCTCAGTTTATAGCGTAATTCCTCACAGCCCTGCGTGAACTCCCCTCCGCCATTAATCTGTAGTTGCATCTATCCAAGATGTCAACTTGATATCTTATTTTCCACTTTGCCTAACTCACTAATAACAGAATCTGTGAAACAACACAGCAAAAAGGAAATTGCTCCTAGCAAATGCAATCATAAACATATGCGAAGTTTATCATATGGTAGATTTTTTTCTTAACTCATTTCAGATAGGATTAGGATATACTTAGTCAAAAATGCATCTTTGTTTTTATTCTCAAACCAGGCAAGCAAGATCCCAGAGTTCTTCAAAGCAGTGATTTTGATGTTCAGAAAAGTTTGTTGTTATGTCAGTCATCCACTATTTTCACGTGTTGGAGTGACCCAAGAAGATTCATTTGTATTCTATGGAAACTTCAGCCAAAACAGTTGGTTAATAATCGTAGTGTTTTCTCAGAGTAGAGGACATTGTCTCCAGCTCTTCTGGCTGAACCTAAGTACACTTGAAATTGCACATCCTGCTGATGACTTGGACTTAGAGGATGGTGGGGAACAGAGCGGAGGATGACTGTGAGAATGCAGACACGGGTAACTAACAACAGAGCTCTTCACCAGCCGTGGTAGAGTTGAATAGCAGCCAATGTTTGGGGGATACTGGGATTGTGATTCTATACCACATTTTAGGCACAGAAATTGAAGTGATGGTAAAATACCCAAGCAGAAACACCTTGAAGACTCAGGGGAAAAAAAAGATAATAACAAACTACAAAACTGGGGCTAAGACTGGAATTTATCTGCATTCAGTAATAACAACTCTTTATATCACATGATAATTATCGTCATTCAGACAGTGCTTACCACGTGTCTACACACACATTAACTGTTGAAGTCTTAGGACAAGCCTGGAAGGTGGGTATTATAATCAGGATCAGATCAGATCAGGAATCTGAGACAGAGAGTTTAGTGATGTGGCCAAGGTGATAATGCTGAACCAGGTTCAAATTCAGGCAAGCTGGTCCCTAAGGCCACATTCCTAACCATCCTAACATCTCCTGACATAGCATCACCGATCAGAATGCCCTTAGACATCCTGGCCCATGTTTAATCCCCACATTAACCCTGCAGAGGAAGTACTGTTATGCTTATTGTTACAGATGAGAGCACGAAGGCCTGCCCAGGTCCTGGAGTTCCAGGACTCAACCCCTTGTCCCCTGGCCCCTGAAGGCTCGTGAGCCCCTGTTCTGTAGGGTAGAGTGGACCACAGACAAAAGAAGGGAAATTCTCATAGGTGTTGAGAAGAAAAGAGGGGGAGGTGACGGTAAAGAATGAGAAGTCAGAAAAACAAAAACAAAAAAAGTCCAGAGAGCCACAACCAGATATTTTCCCTTCTAGAAACAGTCTCACCAAATTATGATTAACCGTCTTCTGGGGGCAAAGTGTTAAATTTGATGTTTAAGAAAAGCTAGCCCAAGGGCAGATGCAATGGCAAACACCTCAGGGAAGACCTGATTCTTGTCCTTGATGCGCTTACAGTCTTACTGGGGAGAAAGTCCAGCCTCAAACACAGGCAATGTATGGTCTCCATCAGATGAATGACTCAGAAAACAGCAGGAGGACCGCAGAGGAGGCAAAAGTCCCAGGTCAAATGGTCAGAAAATGCTGAGGGAAGATGGAATCATGCGAGGAATCATGTTGTGTTCTTGTTCTTTTTTTTATTTATTTATTGTTAAGCACCTCTGCACATTTATCTTGACCCTGTTGGACCAAGATGGGAGAAAACAAATTCAAATCCTTTCCTCCTTCCTACCTCTCACTCTCCAAAAACATGAAAACTAGTGACAGCTTCTCTAACCGTAACACTGAGACAGTTTACTTGAGTGTCCTGTTCCGTTCCGGGAGCTAGCCTTCCCGTGCCTCGAGAATATATCTAATTTACACTCCCGTCCCAAAGGCGTTTGAAAGTGTTCTGAATCACCCAAGGGCTCACCTTCCACCTGTTAACTAAGTCAACAGTGCCTCAAGGAAACAATCTCATTCTCAGAAATCAGCACGCCCCACCTATGGTTAAAGAAACACGGCCCATGCAATTTCTGTTTCCTAAGAAGCAACCAACCCAATACGGGCACTTGTTAAAGTCGTTTCCTTATCACCATAAAGGAATTTCAAAACTCTGATCTATAACCAGGAAGCCGGAGTTGTAAATCTCTCCCAGTCCAGCCGTGTCAAAATAGAATCCTGAACTAAACTCTAGAAGTTTAACAGGTCCCTTTCCTCTTGATGTGGCGTCCCGTTTCAGCCATTGCATGGGATTTATAGACACTGAGTCGATTAAAGATTACATGAGGCACACTGAGTAGGCAAATTTATAAAGACAGAAAGTGGGCTGGTGCTTCCCAGAGGCTGAGGGAGGGGCAAATGGGGAGTTTGTGTTTAATGGGTACCGATTTCCATTTGGGATGATAGAAGTGTCCTGGCGATGGATGGTGGTGATGGTCACACAACAGTGTGGACGTACTTACTGCCACGGAACTGTGCGCTGAAAAATGGTTAAAACGGTAAATTTTATGTTATGTGTATTTTGTCGCCATTAAAAAAAAAAGGAACATAGGGAACCTGTTTCAAAACCCATGATTAGAATCATCTAGGTGGGAAGGATATAGCTCAGGGGTAGAGCATGTGCTTAGCATGCACGAGGTCCTGGGTTCAATCCCCAGTACCTCTATTTTAAATATATATAAAACCTAATTATCTACCCTCCCCCCAAAAGAAGTCAGAAAAATAGAACCATCTAGGGGCAGTGACCAGGGTAATTGCTATCTTTTAATGACAAACCAGTTTTTGGTAAACTATTTGAAAAATACCATAAATGAAGGGAAAGGAGAAAACAAGGGTTTCAGAGAGCATTAAATGAAGAAAAGTCAAACTGTCTCCTGGGGACCATAGTATGAGAAATTCAGGTGAACCGTGGTTGTTTTCTGGATTATTTAAGGAACAACTCAGTCAACCAGATGGCCATTCAACAATCTGCTAGAAGCACACTGGGGCTTTGAGCCAACTGTTATCCGTTTAAGGAAGCTAAGACTTCAAAACTGTATTTCAGTACCTAGAATAGGCAAATTTATAGAGACAGAAATAGAACAGAGGTTACCAAGGGCTGGGGGAAAGGCGGGAGTGGCTTAGTGGGTGTAGAGTTTCTGTTTAGGATGCTGAGAAAATTCTGGAAATAGTGGTGATGGTTAATGCCACTGAATCATACACTTTAAAATGGTTAAATTTTATGTTACGTGTTTTTGACCACACACATACAAAAGGCAGAAGGTTGAAAGCCACTTGAAATAATAATAAAGAATGTTTCCAAAAAAAAAAATCCTAAGTAAATACACTAATACTTGGTGATACTGGAAGTGGGGGAGGAGGGGAAGGAAACTGTATGTCACCAAAAAGGCTGTTATGGTCTCGAAGCAGCATTTAGCCTGTCTACTCTGCAGAATCTATCCTGGGTCTTTGGCTGGCAAGGCCCTGTTAAGCCAGAAGTTTTCCAAATAGCCAGGTCCGTCTTTCTCTGGCCTCCTGCCCCCTTTCTCCCCCTCCTCCTAAACTATTCAGAGCCCTAGCCCGTCATTTTCTTTCTTTTATGTTGGCAACCTCCCACACTGGATACACAAAATACACAGGATGGAGGGGGTTGGCAAGGCGGAAGCACATTTGAGAGTTAAGAAAACAAATAGCCAAGGAAGCAGGAGAGACCACAATCTGACGGCGACAAGTTCAGCCCTGGAAAGACGTGTCAGACGACACAATTGTTTCCAGATCTCAGCAGGCTGGGATGGAGAAAGCAGCCCACACCATTTACGGGAGTGAGTTCACACGGGGTGCAGTCAGAGTCAAGGGAATGGAGGGAGAGAAACAAGAAGGAGAGTTAAGGGTC
The DNA here is from genome assembly GCF_009834535.1 of Camelus ferus. Taxonomy (NCBI): domain Eukaryota; kingdom Metazoa; phylum Chordata; class Mammalia; order Artiodactyla; family Camelidae; genus Camelus; species Camelus ferus. The sequence continues at coordinate 5,989,659 of NC_045709.1, forward strand.
CCTTTTCATTCAGTTGTCACTGAGAGAGCCAAGTCTGTAATAAAGCTTGTTGGGTACTGACTAGGCTCTGTGGGGTTGGGCAGGAGGGGAAAAAGGATAGAACACCAATCATGACATGACGCCTTCTCCCTGTCTCTCAAGAGGAGCAGAACAGAAAGAGGCGGGCCAAACGAAGCGCAGAGGCCACGGAGCCGCCCGGTTCCCACGGGCTGCCCAGGTCTGAGCACCGCAGGAAGGATGAAGGAAGCAGGAGGAGACAGGGATCCTGGGAAGGTGAACAGGCCCCTCTCTGGCACTTCTTGGCCGTTGGAAGAGAGAGACCCAGAATAACCTGGTCTTTCCGTGAGCTCTTCGCAGAACTGTTTAAGCACAAAGGCAAAGAGAGCCTAAAAAAATAAATAAATAAAATAAAATAATCAGTTGTTTGCTGCGGGTGGAGTTCATTTAAGGCCTTGTTTTCTCAGTCAGATTCGTAGAACTGCAGAACGAGCCGAATGAATTGTCTGTGAGTCGAGGCTCCCCTTTTGGGAGGCACTAGTATAAATATTCGGGTGCCCCCCTATCACATGGAATCAAGACGTTGAATGTGCATTCGGGCAATACCATTTTTAATAGAGGACAATTTTGCCCGCCCCAAGTCCCTGTGCCTAACGTCAGTGCCGCTGGAAGCTCTCCTGTGCAGTAGAACACTGCGGAAAGCACTACAGGGGAGGTCACCAGAGAAGGAGAAAACAGATCATGCAAACATGAACCAAATGAACACACTCATGGAACAGCAATTATGACAAAGAATTGATGCAGAAAAGGAGCCCTGCGCCACGAGAAGACCAGGTTAAACAGCACCTGGATGGAATTGATCTGGGGAGCTTCCCAGGGAACCTGGCTGCCAGTACAGTGGGGAACTTTTGTTATTAAAACAGCCATGCTGACATTAACCAGGACGAATCTGAAAGAAACATATTTCTGTTCCTTCAGAGCAAAGAAACAAAAATCAGTCGAACCTGTCATATTTTCTTCCTTTGAGACTTTGTTCCTTTTATTGCCAAACTCTGTTTATGACTTTTACTCACAAATGATAATTAGCTGTGTTAAAATGAAGAAATGTATTTTAACCACATGCCCTAGACATTACCAAAATGATGGAGAAGGCAAAAAAAAAATGACATCCCCCCCACTTACACACACTCAAATTCATCGAGTACGGTTTTTGCATATGAAAATTATCACTCTTGGTTACCAAGCAACCGTCGTGATGAATTTTTCTCTCTGGACATTTGTTTTGCATCACCTTAAAATAAGGAGTTGGACTGAGTAAGTTCCAAGGTCCTTTTCAACCCCAAAGTCCCCTGAGTCTGTGCAGGAGGTAGGCTCAGGGATGGTTACATGGGGACCCTGACGAAGAGCTGAGGGACCAGCAACCTGAACCCTCACCGGATGCCACTACTGGTATATATGCGATAACCCCCGGCTAAGCCACATCCAGCACTATGGGCCTTGCTGGTGCGGAGGAGACAGCGCCGGGGATAGAGGCTGGACATGTCTGTGGTTTTCTCAGTTTTATCTAGAATGATAGGCAAACATCAAGACTTCAAGGTCCACTCCACCCCTCTTCTAACCAGATTGTTGCCTCTCAGGTTCTCCTTTTTGGGAGTTCTGTCCAGGTCCCCATCTGTGTGCTGTTTTCTCAGCTGTAAACCCGGGGTAGTAGCATTGACCTATCTCCCAGTAGCATGGTGGCTAACGAGCCAAGGCCTGTGAAACGCCTCAGAAAATGGACAAAAGAACACTCTGCCTGCTTCTCCAAAGAAATTCTCAACATTCCTGCAGGCCTGCGCCTCGGCCCATGCTGCATCGCTTGTCACTCTAGTCCGGTATCTTTGTCACACTTGGACAAAGGGCTCTGGAGTAAAAGGGCAGCTTAAACCACACGGTCAGCTGATTTCAAGCTCAGAGGAGTTCCTGGGAATCAGTTCAGTGCCAACGAATACTGATTACCAACCTCACTGAATCACTTCCTCGCTTCCCATAGATTGGCTTTTTGCTGATTTCTGCCCCTAGATGAAATGGGTGTGCACATGGGTGTGGGACAGGGATCGTGGCTCTGGTCCCAGGCTTATGCTTCAAGGTGACATGGTGGGGGAGGGAGGCTGGGGGTCTAATGCTTCTTCAGTGACCAGAAGGGACTCCCTTCAAAGCTTCCTTTTTCTATTCCCTCACCTGTTCTCCCTCACGCCGGTTCAGATTTCATTCTGATATTTAACAATCTGAGGGCAGCCCCTGCCCAGTACACAATTCCACGCAGAGGAAGCTGGAAAACCAGAGAGGCCCCAGGCTCGCCGCATGCAAAGTCATGCAGGGATGTTGTATGATTAAAAAGCTGCTGTGGTTTTGGTGGAAACAGTTCCGTGCAAACGTCTGGGCTCTCTGCAGATGGTTTACTAATCCATACATATCACTGCCAATAAGCGCTTTACAAAAGCCTTTTAAAGTCTATTAGATGTGACAGGTTTCCAGAAGCTGGGATCCTCGGTTTAATGTGCTGACATTCAGAAAGGCCAATAGCATCCCCGATCATCCACAAAGCTCCTTGCAAGCAACTTTGTGATGACGTTATGGAAAGGACTGGAATTTTTTTTTTTTTTGCAGTCTGACGTGACAGAGATAAAAATAACAACCATAATGAGGAATAAGTGAATTGGCTCAGAAATAATGTGCATGTTATTTTAAATGGTAATATAACGTTCAATTTAGAGCAAAGGAAACTAACAGGCAGTTAAGTTAGGGCTTACACTGTTATCGATTTTAGATGCCTGGCTTACAACTTGGAGTAGGAGCCTGCTCTGCGTACTTAACACACGTTGACGTGTCCTCTGAATGAATGAAATACAAACTACATAAAACACTAAATAGATATTTGTTATAAATATACAAATCCCTCAGATCCTTTCATTATTCTTTCATTCAATATTTACTTTATCTAATACATGTCATCAGTTAGGCTGAAGAACATTCAAGGACTATAACTTGAAGGAGCTAACTTGTCTACTAAAAGCAATTTCTGTACAATAAGGATTGCTCACAAATAGAAGTCCTCTTTCTTTAAATAGTTCAGTGCTCTGTACTTGATATGAGTATGTCTTGCTACAGTGAAGCTGAAAAAACAATATTAGTTTTAAAGATCTAAATTTTTTGATAATTTGTTATTATTTTAAAAAGTAATCTAAGTAAATCCAGAAATATAGCCTATCTGTCCATTTTCTCCTCTGCTTCCTATTGTGACTCACAGACTAAGGAAAGAACTAAGGAGACAGCAAAGCTAATTGACTTAGAGGATAAATTCATGACTCGGCCTCATTATAGCACTCAGCCTCACAAGGAAACAAAATAAAGAAACAAAAAGAAGTAATGCTATTGACCCAGGACTACCTGTCCAGTGCCATATAACTAAGCAAACAGTAGCCTGAACCCACTCATATACTTTATAGAGGAAGTATTAAAAATTGATACAGCCTCTCTGGGGAATAATTTGGCAATTTTCATACACTTTTACACACAAAACTTTTGGCTCTGTAATTACAACTTCTAGGAAGTCCTCCAATAAATAGAAGCATACGTGTTTACAAAACACATATCAAATATTCATTGATTTTTGCAGCCATAAACTGGAAACAATCTTAGTATCCATCAATAGGGTATTGGTTAAATCAATTATGGTATCTCTATACACGAAATACCATGCAGCCATTACATTTTTTTTTTTAATGGAGCTACTGGGAATTGAACCCAGGACCTCCTACATGCTAAGCATGTGGTCTACCAGTGAGGTATACCCACCCCCCTACCATGCAGGCATTTTAAAAGAATGAAATAGATCTAGATGTAATGATACAGATCAATCTCCATGATATGGTATCAAGTGAAAAAAACAAAAATAAGGTCCAGATCGTACTGAATAATAGGATACTGTTTGAGAGTTTTAAAGAGGAATTAAAAGGGATTTTCTAAAGCGCTTGTTTAAATATATTATACATAATTAAACAGGTTTAATATATGTACAAATATAAAAATTATTATGCTAAAAAATGTATTATGCATACATGCTTGAATATACATAGAAAGACAGGTCATGGTGGTTGCTTTGAATTTAGGGTCAGGGATGAGAAAGAACTGACTTTTCTCTACATCCCTTTGGTACGGTAATGCTTGAATTTTTTTTCAGATGTTTTAACTAATTTAAAAGACAAAAATGAACTGGAAAAATGGTCCACACATTCTGTCTGTCAATTCAGTGGCTCTTTGGGCTCATCTGGGCTTCCAGAGTTCAGCAGTATTTGTTTAGGTACCTCAAGTAAACTCCAAACAACTTGAGGGCAATGACCATGGCTCATTGTCTTGACCATCCTTAGGCAAGTTCCTTAACTTCTGCAAACCAGTTTCCTCAGTGGTGTACAGAGTAATGACACTGGGGGCTGACATTTACTAACTGATGACCATGGGTCCATGCTCTGTGTTCAGTGTTTTCAACATGAATAATTTCATCTACTCCCAAAACAACTCTAATAAGCATTACTGCCATATCCCCACTTTATAGATGAGAGACTTAGATCACCAAACTATTAAGTAGAGGGGCTGGGATTTGTCTGTTCCCAGAATCCATGTGTTTAGAGGGTTGTGTAAGAAGTGAGAAAGTGCAGGTGAAGTATTTAGCTGCGCCTGGCCCTCAGGAAGTGCTTAGGAAATGTTAGGTATTATTACTGATGTTATTTCTTCCCTACCAGGAAACTCTCCCAGCCATTAAAAACACACACCCGGCTGAACAGAAAACAAGGTGGCTTTGTCCTGAAAGCACCGTTGGAATTGCAGGGTCAGGAGTGTGGTACACAGCCACAGCTGGAGTTCAAACATGTGGAAGCATCTCACCTCTATTCAGCCGTGAGTGGACTGCCATGGGACATCATTAAGGAAAGTACTGTGGCAGAGGATGATTCTTCCCCCGCCCTGGGATATGAGGGTTTTTACTGCTATTAATAACAGCTGTGGCCAGGCAATTGCAGACTGGAGATGGGTAATCACATCTTGCATTTTAAAGCTTAATCTGATCACCTCTAGGGTCAGGGAATGACATAGTTATCGTAATGGTTAAAGTCCGTCTTGTGCCACCATTTACGGACCAAAGTTCAAGACTGAGAGGTCTAGAACATAGTTTATCTTTGTTCTGCAGGATACATGCGGGTGTGCAGGCTTGTGTGTGTGTGTGATTTATTTTTTGTGCATGTAGAGGTTGTTCCAGATCTCCCAAAGCTGCACCCTGGCTCCCATTCAAGTTTACCTAGTGAATGTTTCTTTTGAGGAAATGGGAAGCCAAGAGGCCTCAATTCTGCTTTCAGCTCTGCTACAACTCCCTTTGCAAATCCGAGACTTCTGCTCATTTGAGAAACTAAGGCAGTCTCCCAATGTTTACTTCCTTGTCTCCCCCATACAAGTGAGAGCTTTCTAAAGGTACAAACTCTTGTATCAATCATTGAATTCTCAGGGTTGAAAATAGTGTCTGGCAAATAGTAGATACTCAATAAACACCAAACAAATGACTGAGTTTCCTTCCAGTTACAATGTGACATGATTCTATAAAATCATAACTGAGTGCATTGAGTTGATTCTATCGCATGCAGCAGATAACGCTGGCTGTCAGCTCTCTTACTTGTCTCTGCCTACTGTTGAGACATCATCGTGAACATTTCCACTGGAACATAAGTCCTATGTGCAGAGGGAGATGATGCTGAGATCTGCCAAATTTGCCTCTTCTCGAGCAGTGCTCAGAATGGCTTGGATGAGGAAGAAACTGAAAATATGAATTTGAAAAGTCAGTGATCCGCTGGTTTTATTTATGCATGGTGTACCTGTCAATCACTCTCATTCGTAATCAAGAACTGGTCACCCCCAGCACCTGTCACCAAGGCCTCTACACTCAGGCTCTCTTGATGAGTTAAGTCGAAGAGAGGACACTGGCTGACAACATCTGAAAACTTCAAGTGAGATGACTGTCACTCTAGATCTAGAAAGGGGGATGACCAAGGAGGACATTCTGGATTTTTGGTTTTATCATGGACATTCATCAGAGTTCTTGGCTGTGAACCACATATACAAACTCTGGCCAGTGGAAGCAGGAGAAGAATGTATTGTAAGGAATGCAGATACTATCAAATAAGTGGAATACTGCCACTGGTTCCAACACCACCACCACCACCACCACCACCACCACCACCACCACCACCACTGTTAGACCCTGCCTGTGTCTTGGAGACCCCACCCCTGGCGTGAAGTTTAACTCCATCCCTCTGTCTGTGCACTGCCTGCTCAAGATTCAAAGTTCCAAACAGGAGTATTTGATTGGCCAAGCTGGGTCACACACTCCCGCCCTACCTGCCAGTGGTTGGGAGACCAAGTGCCCACTGGGCTCCCATAGTGGGAAAGGAAGTCCTAAGATTCACACAGTGGGGGAGTCCCCCCAGAAAGAAACCAGGTTTGCAGGCTGGTCAGTCACAGAAAAATGACAGTGTCTACTACATCACAGCTCAAGAGTGTCACATCAGTGAGCTTCAATCATCCATCATTTATAAAGATGGGTAAAACCTAGTCTCTATAGTCATAAAGGCAGTGCCCTAAATGGGGCAGACTCATGATTGATGTACATGGGCTTGTTATGAATTCTTGCTCTGAAGTTGAAAAAATTACCGGCCCAAATTAAATTTTAATCAGTTAGCAGTTTCCTGATTGGTTACCCAAGGCAATTTCAGAAGTTGTGGTTGAGAATAGCATGCTACTGGTAGGTCATAAAATTCCTACTGCCAGCACAGTTGACTCCAAGGAACTTCCTACTCTTGATGGAGTTCCCATTCCCCTCTTCAATACTGCCCCCCTCAAAAAAGCAAGATGACTCCAGGCCTTGCTCCCCTATAGCCCAGCGGTTACTCCAGGACTCCAGGGACACAGCTTCCGACCTTGGCCCCAGCTCTCCTGCAAAAGGGCTTCTGGGATGAGCCGGCTCAGCTTCTGGTTTAGGGTGGGCTAGGGGGCTAAGGAAAGGAAGGGACAAGATCCACACTGGAAGGGCAAACTCTTCGTACTTAATATTGGTGATGATCTAGGCAATAAACAGGCCTGAGACTTGCAGCGGGCAAAGGGGGCTATGGACGCATGAAGTGGAGGTCACAGCAGATTGCCTCACCAAAACGGAAGAAGTAATTCCACCAAAGTCATGAAAAGGTGGACATATACATTTGCAGAAGTGTGTAAAGATCTACAGACAAGGATGTTCACTAAAGCATTGTCAGCAACCACACACACACAAATCATACAGTGGGATATTACGTACCTATTAAAAAAAGTGAGTAGATGCTATTATATTGTAATAAATGAGAAACACAAGTGGCAGAACAGTGTGTGTAGTACAGTTCTGCTTGCTTTTAAAAAGGGAATATACAAGTTGGCTTATATATGAGTGAAAAATACCAGAAGGGTCACCGAGAAACAGTGGGAATTAGGGGAGGGAGGGCAAGGAAATGGAATCTTTGCTTTTCACTTTATATCCTATTTCTTTGAATGTCTCCTGGGAGTACGCCGTCCATAATTAAACAACTAACTTAAAATGTTGTAAAAGTGAAGCATGGCAAGAAAAAGGAGAAAAATTAGGCAGTATCAAGCAGGAGTCAGCGGTCAAAAAATAATTTTTTCCTAAACAAGGCAGCTCACCTGAACCTCTGGGAAGGCAGGCTTCTGTTCATGGTAACACTTTTCTGCTTGCAGGCCTGAAGGGAAACCCTTCTCAGTATCTTTTCCCTAATATTCCTCAGAGCCAGGTCTGCACTCAGCTCAGGCTGGACCTACCTTCAGCCTCCTCTCCAGGTATTTGGACCAGATCTGAGTGAGGGGAGTTACGGAGAGGCACCTTCTGGGTCTCACACCACAGCCAGGCTCAGCAATGTCACTGGGGGAGGGACAGCCCTCTCTTCCCTCCCCACCAAGAAGTCAGCTGTTACTAACAGCACGGCCTAGAGGTGGGTGGGCCTGCTGGTTTGCGGTCCTGTAATAATGGTGGGGGTGTTGGTAATTTTTAAACGGATGGAAACTAGTTTGGAAACGCAACTGAACTTTAGAAAAGAAAAAGAAATGACCGGACTTTCCTAATGATGCCAGGTAGCTTCTGACTTCTCCTGGGTAACCAAAAGCAGCCCCCAAACAGTCTATATTGCAGTTTGAATGACAAGAAATGGGGAGCAGCATAAGATGAGCTTGGCAAAGTGTCCCCAAAAGAGAGAAGGCGCTCTCCCTAACCTCCCACCGACACAGGGGAATTTCACCCCATAAAACCCTGTAGAAACCCAGCCACAGATGCCCGCAAGGGGAGGACTGGAGTGCATTAGCCAAAGCTGGTCTAACTCGCAGCTCTTTTCCCCACCATATCCCACTGTCCCAGATCTTCCAGGCTGAAGTTTCCCCTCTTCTTCTCAACTCTCCTGGTCTTCTAAGAGCTGATTCCAGTCCATTCAGCACACAGAAACGTGAGGGACTAAACCCTTCTTTCCCCTGCTCCCTCACTGGGCAATGTGTAGGGCCCCAGTACCAACGCTTGTGAGTCAGAGAAACTTCCATTTTTATCCCTGTACTGCAGGGAAACTCCCAGTTCAGACTCCTGGGGACAAGGGTGGCTGGAGGAGATTCTAGCTGCCCTAGGTGGGTGGGGAGCCAAACCTGGTCAAAACTACCCACCTCTGGGCAGTGACCACCAGATCCTACCTGGGCAGCAGGCCTGAGGCCTTCCTCCTCTTTTCACTCTCAAGTGATGCCAGGCCTTCCTCCTCTTTTCACTCTCAAGTGATGCCAGCCTGTCTTCCCTGTAAGCCCCACAATCAGCAAAGCAGGAAGGCCTATCCCCAATCCATCCTCACCTCCCCACCTCCATCCCTGGGGAGATCTAGCCCTTCCTGCAGCATCTGAGACAGCTCCTGCCGTGAGTGGGCTTTCCTCGCACAGGCCCTTCCCTAGACCCTCGAAGGGGAGGCTCCTTCGGACTGTCCCCCAACAAGCGTGGGCCCAGCCCTGTCTGATTTGACTTGTCTTTTGAGGATCCTGGGCCACCGCTTTCAGCCCAGTCCTCGGCCAGAGAACAGCGTGGCGGGGGAGACTGGGCCTCGATGGGTCCTGGGCCCAGGAGCCCCCGCCTGCTATGCGCGCGCAAAGCCCGCGGGCGCCCGAACCCTCGGCCCCGCCGCGTTTGGTCGCTGGATGCTGACATTCCGGGGGTCCGAGGGCCCGGGGGGCCCGGGCCCGAGCGGCTCGGCGCGCTGCGCTCCGGCCGCCGGTTGCGGGGAGGCAGCGCCGCAGCGCCCGCCTCGCGGCCGCGCTGGTTAGGCATCTGGGGGGGACCGGAAGGATGGCGAGGAAGTAGGAGAGGGTTTCCTGAGATGAAAGATTACTTCCGTCCGGGCTCTGGCCTCTCTCTGGAGCCGGCTCGTTGGGGGCTGGGGAGCGGGGTGTGCGGGGCTCGGGGGCCGCGCCTTGCCACCTGCAGCGCCCGGGGCGGGCGGGACGCGCTCGGCCCGGTCGGGGGCTCACGCGGGGGCATCCTTGCAGGTGGGAGCCGAGAGCATTTCCTAGCGCCCAAGCCATGGTGGCCAAACAGCGGATCCGGATGGCGAACGAGAAGCACAGCAAGAACATCACCCAGAGGGGGAACGTAGCCAAAACCCTGGTAAGGCGGGGACGGCGCGCTGACCCGGCGGCCAGGGGCCGGGGCGGGGAGGGGCGGGGCGGGCGCAGGGCCGCGGGCGCTGGGCCGGCCTCCCCTCCCCCCGGCCCAGGGCCGCCCCTCCCGCGGGGTCCAGCGCGGTGGGCGCTGAGGACCGGGCTCCCGGGGACGCGGACTTGTGCTCTCGTGGGTGGAGAGGGCACTGGTTGGCCGTGGACCCTCTGGGAGTGGCGGCTGGGGCTCCCACGGAGGGGCAGAAAGGCCTCCCCAGGAGTGAAATGGGCCTTTGCCCCTGGTAAAGACGGAAAGTCACATCCTTAAGGGAACAGTTAAACCAACTGCTTGCCCAGGGGCTTGGAACCGAACCGAGTAGGTGCCAGAATGTTTGTTGAATGAATGAATGAATGAGTGAATGAATAATGGGAGGCCATTTGCCATCTCTTCCTCCCAGGCTTCACCCCCTGCCCTCCATTACCAACAAACACCTTGATAAGCATTTCTTTCCCGCCCCTTTATACTGGTCTTCTTGTACGAACTGGAAGTGCGGGATGAGATTCAGACCTGTCTGCCCCTCCGTCCTCCTATTTTTGTCTCTTCTCCAGTAAGGCCTCTCACCACTGGGCTAGTTTAAAAGCAACATTCCTCTTGTTCATCCTGTGAATTGAGGCTCATCCTGATGGTGTGATCCAGAGCTTTAGAGACTTAATTTATTGCCAGGCATTCTGTACCTCCAAAACTGTAGATCAAAGCTTTATAACAATTTGTAAAATCTACCTTATGCACAGGGTTTCGTGTGTTTTGTTTGTTTTTAGTAAAGCAAATGATCTTCAACAGAAAATGCCAGGCCCCGTGATTCTGGATATTCAGAGGCAGACCTCGGATGAGTTGTTGGGCAGTGTTGGTCTCCAAGTATATGAACAAAGGCACTTGGAATCTACTATCCCAGACCTTCAGTGGAAGTCCGGCTGAAATTTGGGGTTTGGCTGGAAAAGCTTGCAGAATTGATGAGGCAATTGCTCTTAGCCTAAAGGCACGATGCTTGTTTGATTAACTGAGCAAAATGCTGTATCTGCTTTGATTACATCAGAATTCATGCAGAACCAAGCAGTACAAGTAGAGAAACCTTAGGATCAGGTTTGGAACTTTGTATGTACTACAAGCTTAAGTTGTGCTTGACATTCTCTCATTTGGGAGTTAGAGCATTTAGTTGTGTTTGGGTAGCCAAATGCCAATATGCCATTGAACTGGAACCATTTTTCACATAAATTTGCGTTTTCCCTATTTTTACTCAGAAAAACAACTTTCTGTCCAAATTGACATTGAAAAACAATTTTTAATGGATATTAAAACATTCAGGGTTTATATCTCTAGGAGATCAGTTCTTCCCAGGATGTCATACAGACAAGCTGACTTACTGAAAAATTCTAATCATGTGATTCTTTTTAATGAACTAAAAAAAAAAAAAAACAGAGTTCAGAACTCAGTTGACAACTTATCTGACTGCAAAAGTAACAGCAAAACAGAAACTAATTTGCACAGCTGTTTTATCCACTGGGCGTGGTAGTCAGCGTCTGCCACCTCTAGCTTTTCAAGACCACTGGAAAATGTTTAGGACCTGAAACAATAATTATTGGCTCCAAAACAAGAAAAGAAAATGGAAAAATGGAAGGAAAAGCTGTTCAAATATCTAGAAAATGTAGTCAACTCCACTGCAGTTCAACTCCACTTAACTTTCAGAGAAACTTTCAAATTATGTTGAATGTATGAAATGAGTGGATTTTAATACATTCTAATATACCATGCTTTGGGCCCTTCAAAAGTGCTTGGCTCCTATCAGGGGTTTAAATGGTCCTACTAGCTTTGTAATGAAAGTTTTTCAAACCAAACCACAATGTCTGTTTATTTTCCCTTGGTTAGAAGGGCTTTGGGGTTAACCTTATTGTAAATAGATCAGCATCCAAAAAGAAAAATGAAATTATCTTTCAAAAAGAAACACTGTAAATCCTAAATCTCATTTTCCTAATTACAAATCAAACATGATTATCTTTTGGAAGAAGTAACTTAACAAGGGATAACTTGTTCAGAATGCAGTTCAAGAAATGCAGACACGTGAACAGATTTTAACTGAAGATTCAGACTAATCGTTCAGAAATAAACTCCCTTAATTGTATGCAGATGCTTTGGTATTTCATTATTAGCTTACAGCTGTGGAGTGAATCAATGCTGTTCTCCCAGATAACAGATAAATCTAAGACCTAGAGAAAGGGAATAATCATTTCATGATTATGGAGTGGTAATTTCTCCAGAGTGAATGGGCAATTTAAATTTCAGAGTTCCGAGTTGCCCTGTTGGTATCTTATCGCAGGGAAAACTATCTAACATTTTGGAGCCTCCAGGAGTGGCAGACTCTTACTAGAAATGAACCATGTCATTTGCAGGATCTTACTGCTTTTCTTACCTTTCCCAGCAATAAATGCAGGCTTCGGTGAATTGTTCCAACAGATTTGTGCTGGGCACCACTTCCAAAAAAGAGTAACTCAAAGCTCTCAAAGAAAAAAAAAAAAAGAGGATATATTTGTATTATGATCAGCCAAGGTGTTCTTGACTGCTGAAAGTCCCCAGATAATACTGGTTCACTGTGAAATGTCATCAGAAAGGGTTTTGTGTTATATGCTCCAAGCTATGCATCCTGATAATTTGTGTTTTTCTGCAAAGGGAAAATAAAGGACACCATTTGGTATTTGCAGTAGACCAATAATCCATTTACAAACTCCTGAATTCACTTGTTGACTTTGCTAGATATAGAACTAAGTGAATTTTTCATGTAGCATTGGTGAGATGACAGCAACAGAACTGGTTTCTGGTCAACTAAGACAAATTATTAGGAAGTTGGTGAAGGGGAGTGGAGAGGAGTAAATGTCACATTCTGTTCAGGTAACTTGATTTAACACCTCTATTATTTACTTGCTCTGACCTTGACCTGGTCTTAAGTGCCAAAGAATAACACAATAAAGGCACTGGTTAAAGTTGTCATATGCAATTATTTAAGACTGATTTTGTCCTTGTCTAGTCAAAAGAAACCACCTCTTCCCTTTCAGTGTGATTTGCCACCATGTAAGATTCGTGTTGGATGCAAGCTTGTCAAGGACAGAGAAGTGAATGGTTTTAATCCTGAATCAGAGCCGACCTGCCGCTGAAACTTTCATCCATACTTCTCTAGTAAGAAGAATGCAGGACTGGCCCTATCACCAATTAGGAAGTATTAATAAAAGAGACAATATCCTTTCTAGGTCGTGTCTTTGCTCTCGCTGAATGAAGCCATCATTTTTAGTGACACCTGTATTCTTATTTATTCTTTGATGAACAGTTATTAAGCATATAGTGTGTTTAAGTTCCGGGCCAGGCATTGCTATATATTGATACATGAAAGAGAGACAGTGCTTGCCCTTGGGGGGCTTACAGTCTAGTGGACAGACAGATATTAAACACATTATCACACGGATAAACAGTGAGATACAAACGGAGATAAATGCTATCTAGAAGCACATAGTGATACAGGTGCCAAGTGAACTCATTTGAGGTAGAAGAGAGAAGGTTTTCTAAGAACAGAACAGGTAAGCTGAGAACCAAAAAACTGTTGCCTTGTCGATGGTAAAGTGAGTTCTTTAACCTATATTAGCTACAACCTATTTTTGGCTCATGCCAATGGGGAAATATTTAGTGAGTTCTTTACTTTTTTAACTCTGCCTGCTTCCTTTTCATTTGAGAAGTTCCCCACTTTTTAGATGCCTCTCTCAGAAAATACTGCTTCTCCATTGACTAATTTTGATTTTAAGGACCAAACCCTACCTGCACACAGACCCAGAGGGGTTGCAGAGGGACGTTCCTATTACGTCTGTGTTTTGTTTGGGTTTGGGAAGGGCAGAAGGGATGCAGGGCTGGTCCATGTGGGGACCACAGACCCCCGGTGCCTCCCAGGGATGTGGAGATTTCTCCAAACTTTATTACAAAATGCTGTTTCCCTCGCTTCCATGCACAGTTGCTGTGGTCCGTCTGCCATTCTCAGGATTTCCATTGCATGGACTTCCCAATTTTGGGGGCACTTAGAAGGTTTTGAGAAAAATGGCTATACTCTGTGACCCTACCTTGGAATCCACAGATAGAGGAATTCAAGATGAATTTCTTGGAGGAAAATCCCCAGGCTCTGTAATGAGGCAGACCTAAATTTGAATCAAGTTAGCAAACTTTGAGCCTCAGTTTCTCAACTGCAGGATGGAGATTGCCTTGCGTGGAGTTGTGAATGCTGGAAACAGTAGATGCAGGCTGCTTCCTAGTGCACCAGGCATGAAGTGTGCTTTCAGCAAGTGGAAACAATTATTAGTATTATAGTATAGTCATTAACTAGTATTATGGTATAATCATTTTGGGCTCCAAAATCACTATATCGCTTTATGTATTTATACATTATCCGTCCCTAGAACGTTTAAGGACCACCAAGTTCACTGAGTTACAGAGTGTAAATGAGGTTATTGATGAATTTTTCCAAACCTATCTTGATCCTTTAAAATTGACTTTATTTGCCTCCATCTGCCCATGGGCATTGACACTGGCTCTGTCTCCTTCGCAGAGGTGTCCCAGCCCCCAGTACAGTGACTAGTGGTGCTTAGTACAAGTTCCTTCAACGAATGAGCCTAATCCTGCTTTCTCCCTCCCATTCCCTTTTAGAGGCCGCAAGAAGAGAAATATCCTGTGGGACCGTGGCTGCTGGCCCTCTTTGTTTTTGTTGTCTGTGGCTCAGGTATGGGTTTTTTCGCTGACTTTGTATCCCATGGTCTCCTCTGTCCTGTAAAAGCATGTTTTATTCACAAGGCAAATAGAGAAAAAATACACCGATCTGGGATTCAAGTCAATCATTGCCCGAAGGCTTCATCGTAATGGATTTTGATTTAGTTTCCATCCCAGCAAACCAAATATGAGTCCAGACAGTACTGATATACTATCAAATCATAATCATAAAATGATTGCGCTGAGCAATTAAATTGGCTAGCGACACTTTAGAGTTAAAGCTTTCTCTGAAGACCTGGCCTAAAAAGGGCATTTGAACAGAAAGTGGAGCACCTGTCTGCCTGAGATAAATCCACGTTCCAGAGAGAGGGAGAGGCCTTGTGCCTTTAGAGAAGCTGTGCAGAGCTGCTCGATAGAACAGAGCCTGAGACCTGCGCCTCAAGGTTCAGTCACCTGATGCTGGAAGGTGGCAGGTTTGGAGAGCTTTACTTACACTCAGGTTCGAACACGCACACGCACACGCACACGCACACGCACACGCACACACGGTGGAGACTTGACCAAACGGATCATGCAGTTGTTTCTTGTTGATTTGTAACTGGGAGCCTTGACATAATTCCTGGTCCCCATGAGTTGAGTCTCTGAAGGACCAGTGATGGAGGTCCCTTCTAGTAACGAGGTCGGCCTTCAGCCGCTCCCATCCCCCATCACTTCACTGTAGCTGAGGGCAGGGAAGGCAAAGAGTCCACATCTTCCTGCAAAGACCTAGGCCTCCCAGGAAGATGTCATTCTGCCCCAGTGACAAGAGACACCTGTGACTAAAGGTAGATCAGTGCCACTGACCTTTGGGAGACCACTCTTCTGACGAAGCAACAGATCTTAGGAGGAAGGAGGGGCCTGAATGTCTTGGTGCTGCAGTTGCTTGATTCCAAGATAAAAAGATCTTCTACTCAGAGAAATAAGAGTGTTCCTCATTCCCAAAGATGTGCCCTCCAAGGGAATCTTCTGCCCCATATGGGAATTCCCATGTCTGTAACAGAATTTACCCAGCCACTGCTGGGATACTTCAGGAGTGCTCACTCCTTTGAAAAGCCTGTCCCATTTCTGTGTAGCTCTGATTCAATTAGAAACTCTCCTCTCTTTTGAACTACAACATTGTGCTGTCTTCTTAATAGATCAGCATGGACTGTTTTTCTTCGGAATGTCTTGAATCTTTGGATATTTTCAAGACTGCCTAGCAGTTCCTTCTGAAGACTCAACTCCCCTAGTTCTCTCAACCTCGTCCTCATCAGATGTGGTTTCTAGACCCTTCTTCTGATTCCACGCCATGACTCTCTTAAGGTATAGCATTTGCAACTGCAGAAGTTGGTCTAAAAGTGGTGCGACTGCCACAGAGGCAGTAGGGCTGTCACTGCCCTTGATCTCATCACCTGGCTTCTATTAATACGCCCCAGGCTTGCAGTTTGTTTTTAACAGTCATGGCACATCTGAGACTCACATCGGGCTATTGGCCAGCCAGTCCCTACCAAGCTCTTCTTTACATAAACTTCTTGCAAGCTTCAAAGATGCCTCTACCCGCCCCTGCCCCTGCCCCTGCCATCTACAGTTGTCCCTTAGCTGCATCACACATGGTTTTATTTTACTCATGGCCCTCATCAACATTTGAAATGATTTAATATGTTTACTATTATCCATTTCCCTCTACTAGGATATGAGCTCAAGGAAGGCAGTGTTTATCTTCCACTAAATTTTTAGATCCTAGCACAGTATTTAGCACATGGTGAGTGCTTAATCTGGTTGGATGGATGGATGGATGGATGGATAAAGCCAGATATTTCCCATGCTGTAGATATTATGTTGACTTTTTTTAAACCTAATATAAAGCTTCATGGACATTTCTGTTATTGATTTCATTGTTGGTTGTCGACTGTTTTTCTGCAGAGCAGCCATAAAGTCTGGAAAACATAGAACATACATGATAAATGGTTACCGATATTCCTTTATAATGTGCAGTATGGTTAGTGACATTACATGGTATATTCAGTGTATTGCCTTGCATTAGTGATGCATAGTTCAGAGCATTGTGAAAAATTGCAATGATTGCAGCACATTAATGCAGCATCTCCTGCATATTCATCCATGATGCTTAGCCTCGGACAACCTGTCTCTGATTTTCTTCCAAACACAAACCAAACCAAAAAAAAAAAAAAAAAAATCCATGCCTTTATCATGCCACAGAAAAATCAAGAAAAAGCCATCTATATAAAAAAAAGTTGTCAATGTTTTCAGGCTTTATGGCCAACCTGTAGATTGTTAGATCTTGAACCTTGAGCCTTTTATCTAATTATCTTTCTCTTCTCCTTTATGGTTTCTTGAAATTTATTATTTTTCCAAGTCACTGATTAAAGTCTAGACTTGGAGAAGCCCACAGGACACAATTAGCAACAGCTCCCCTCAGGTCGACTTTGAACCTCTCAGCTAAACTCCTGCAAGCAGTCCTCATGTCTTAAGGGTCCCGGGTGCACCCCGGCACTGTGTGGGCTTTGGAAATACTAACTCCTCCGGGGGCAGCGGGCCCTGGGGAGGCAGATAAGGAAGCTGACCGTTGTAACCCAGGGAAAGAGCGCTACGATAGCAGAGCCACCAGAGTGCTTGGCAAGCACGGATAAGGGGTGGTCTGAGTCTGTTTGGGCTGCTATAACAAAACCCCACAGACTGGGTGGCTTCTAAACAGAAGAAATTTACTCCTCCTTGTTCTGGCGGCTGGATGTCAGATGAGGGTGCAGGCATGGTCAGGTGAGGGCCCCCTTCCCAATCACAGACTTCTCCTTGGGTCCCCACCTGGCAGAAGGGGCTGGGGAGCTCTGTGGGGTCTCTTGCATAAGAGCACTCAACCCATTAATGAGGCCTCCACCCTTAGGATCTAATCACCTCCCAAAGGAACTATCTTCTACCACCATCACACTGGGTGTTAGGAGTCCAACGTGTGCATCTGGGAGAACACAGACTATCACGGGGACTTCAAAACCATGCTCAGCAGAAGAGAAAGTTTCCCAGAGGAGGTGCCAGTTGAGCTGAGTTTGAAGGACAAACAGCCAGACAAAGGGAAGGTTATTCCACATGAAGGGACACTGTGTGACAAAGACTCAGAGGCCTGAGATAGTACCCCGGGCTCAAGCATAGCCAAAGCCCAGTCACAGGAATCTGTGAACCCAGTCATCATGCAGCCCATGTTATCAGGGACTAAACAGATACAGAGCTGATTTTTTTTTTTCTTTTTTGGCTTCAAGATACACAGTAATGGGGCCCTCCTGGCTCTGTGCCCTGAGGTAGCATCAGCGGGGGGGTGGGGGGAGCCAGTGAGTTACTTAGTCTGGTTTATTCTTCTCAAACTAGCTCCCAGTATCCATCCCTTACAAAGAGATGAAAAACCTCCTCTAAATTACATTTTAATTAAAATTTTGCCAGGCGTATTGGTTCACAGAGTAGGAACTGTATCTTCCCCCTACGCTCCCTTGGGTAAATTGGGACATTTGCTGACAGCAATCTTTGGGAACCCTCCCAGTCTCCATTCGTTTTTTCTGGGATCAAGAACATTGTCTCTGTTGGCCTCTCTGTAGATTTGTCCAGGGGCCTGGCCTGGGAGCCTGCAGGGCCTGGGGATTTGGACTTTAACTGACTAAAAGAACACACCACATCCCCTGCCTTCGTGTCCAGCGTTGTTCTGATGATGCTTCTTTAAATCTTTCTAGTTAAGACCACTTGGCTTCTGTGGAGAGGCTACACACCGAACGGGAGTTGGGTCATCTTAACCATCTCTACCCTCTGTTAACATGCTCCATGATCCCCAAGCAATGGGCCCCATCCCTTTTTTAATCATAAATAAAAATAATCCACTACTACCCCACCTTTTTGTTTTCTTTTTCTCTCTCTCTCTTTTTTTTTTTTTTTTGTCAGCTTTGACATTTTTCCACCCAATCTTCAGCTCAAGTCGAGTACTGTTCTTACAGAAATGTGTCCCTCTTCTCAGTTTGCCCTTGGTACTGTGCCCTTCCTTCTGTCTTTGTACATGTCCTTTTCTAAACCAAACATGCCTTGAAAAACACAATAGCTCCTTTAGATCCGTCCCATTCCCACCTCTCTGGGATCAGCTTATCTCACAGCTCCCACTGTTCCTCCCGAGTTTCTCCCTTTTCAGAGTCTAGGGCCATAAACTCCTATCTCTCTATTCTCTATGTTTAAAAAAAGGCGATTCCCTCAAGCCTAGCCATCCTCTTTATCAGTTCCTCTGCTTCACGCCATGAGCCTTGCAGGTGCCTGGAGGATGGAGGCCCCTTCTCGCTGTCCTCCCTCTGGCTCTGTTCCGGTTCTCTAACACAGAGCAGGAGAGACCCCCTCACCTCACACCCGGCCGTCCGCCTGGGCTGGGCACAGCAGCCCCTCCCTCCTGCTCTTGCCCGCCAGGCTCACACAGAAGCCCCCGGACTTTCTGCTGGGATTTCCCACCTCTGCAGACACACGCCTTCCTGTCCCCGTCCAGTATGTCTCTCTTCCTTTGTCTGGGGTCTACCAGACACCAGGCTTGCATTCCATGTCACCGAGTCCCAGGGACACCTCGGCGGTCGCTCGCCCTCTCTGCGGTCACGTGGTTGGTTATTCATGTTTGGTAGATCGTTACACAGGCAGGAAAAATATGAAGTCTTCTAATATTAGTAAAGGCGCTGACCGTGGATCTGATTCTTCCTCACTCTGTTAACCCAGTCTCGTAATTCACGGCTGCTTGGGCGAGCTGGTCTTTTTAGAACTAGGGTCAGTGTCCCGAGGGTAAATAACTATTCCGGTCAGGCAAGTCATAAGGAATGCATGTTTTATCTCTCGTCCTAGGATCTTCTGGAAAAGAATGAAAGCTGCTGAAATGTTGACATTTTAAGTATATGCTCACTTATGGGTCACCCTTACTCCATTTTATGTGGGAAAACAAGTTAATAAGCCTCCAAGAGGTTATGGGACCCCTTTATTATGGGGAGTGACGTGTTCAGCAAACTCTTGACCCCGTCCCCCTCGGCCGCTCTCCGGTGGCCTCCCTCGTTCTCCACACGCCTTTCACGCCAGCAGCGCTGGTGCTGATGAGAGCCAGATGATGGAAAGGAGGGAAGAGAACCCAGGGGAGCAGTGAAGGTGCAGCACACAGACACCCCGAGACCCCAGGGAATGGCCACCCCTCACCAGGAAGTCACCAGCGGCCCCCAGGGTCCCAGTCCAGCCCAGGTCCATGGGTGTGAGCTCTCACACGTGACCCCATGGAGAGGCAGTCAGAGGATGTCATCTCAATCCTAAATACATCCCTCCTCAGAGGAAGTCAATTTCCACTTTCCAGAATTGTAAAAGTTCTCTAAGGCAAGACACTTCTTTGAAAACTGACCAGTGGGCAGTAAAAGGATAAGAGGCTTCAGAGGGGAGGATAGTTTTGGACTCTGCCAGATGTGGGTTCAAAGCCTGGATTTGCTCGGGATCAGCGGAAAAACCTGGGGACACGTTCATGACTCTCCCTCTGTACTGATTTCCTTATTGATCAAACGGGGAGAGTAGGACCCCCACCCCCCACCCCCTGCCCCAAAGGTTGTCCTGGCACTGAGCGGTTCCAGGGACGTCTTAGGTGCTGGCCCACAGCGAGCTTGAAGCCTGCAGCTTCAGTCACCACCTCCTAGATCCCCATCGCCCTCGTGGAAAGTAGTGGCACCAAAAATGGGACTGGTGAGCTGTGGGCTGTTTAGGCTCTCATCCTCCCAGGCTGTGCCGTACTGGGCACGCTCAGCCACGCACCGTGGTCTTGATCTTCCAAAGAGTTTAAGCCCCACCTCTCCACTCCAGGGAGGAGTGTGAGCAAATGAAGTGATAACACTCCAGGCATGTGAGACTATGTTCCCACGAGAAAGCATCGGGATCATGCAGACCAACCCACGCGGGAGAAAGGAAGCACCCACAGGCAGACTAAAATCAGTGAATAGGGGTTTGTACTTCAAGTTGAATGTGAGAAATAAAGTGTCAATTTCATGCCCTTAAAGCAACCCAAAGGCACCACTGTTTTGCTATTAAAAAAAAAAAAAGAAAGTTTCCTTTGTGAGATACAAAAGCCTTGGGAACAGGGTGTTCTTTTGAGACACAGAATTGTGCATATAGGACCTCTCAGGGCCTTATCTTGCTTTGTCTGATTTAGTTTGGAAGCTAGCCTTTGTGTCGTTAATATTATATACATTCCGGCAGAAATCAAAAACCTGTTTCTCAGTCAAATACCTGTCCTGGGTCCCCTTGGATGATTATTCCAAACAGACCAGAAACTTCTCTTGTTCAGGTCTTGGCCCGGGACTTTGTTTGGCTTGAGCCTTTTTAACTGGTTACGTTTATTTGTCTTTATTTGATCTCCTAGGACCCCAGATTCACACTGAAGCCCCAAGGATTTAAGCACCCCACCCCCAACCTTCTTAGAGACCTGGCCAGTTTTTTTCCCTCCTGTTTTTATAGAAACATTATCTTCCGTTCCTGCAGGCAGTGGGGCTCTTTCCAGATAAGCAGCTCATCCTGGCTCTCTGAGTCCCCAGTTTTGAAACCTGCCTCTCTAGAGAGCTTTTGATAGCTTCTGAAGAGTACTTGCTTTTATCTTGAGACTCAGAGACAAGCGTGACCTGGAATGTCCATCTGAGGCGGCAGAGATGCTGTGACACAGATATGACAAATGCTATCTGCACGGGACACTTGCTGTCTGCGTGCGTGTCCCCAGACCATGGAGGAAGCCCGTCCCACTGCGCCTGGAGCCCTCGCCCCTGATGTTTTCCTCTCCCTTCTGTCCTCAGTTTGTTCGTTCGTTCGTACTTACTTATGTTCATTCGTTCGTACTTACTTCATTCGTTCTTTCTTTCCTTCTTTCTTTCTCTTTCTTTCTTCTTTCCTTCCTTCCTTCCTTTTTCTTTCTTTCTTTTCTTTCTTTCTTTTTAAATTGAAGTAGTCAGTTCACAGTGTTGTATTAACTTATGGTGTACAGCATAGTGATTCAGTATTTCATATATATATATTCCTTTTCATATTATTTTTCATTATAGGCTATTACAAGGTATTGAATATAGTTCCCTGTGCTATACAGTAGGACCTTGTTGTTTATCTATTTTATATATTGTAGTATCTGCAAATCCTGAACTCCCAATTTATCCCTCCCCACCCACTCCATTCCCCTCTGGTAACCACAAGTTTGTTTTCTATGTCTGTGAGTCTGTTTCTGTTTTGTAAATAAATTTGTCTCATTTTTTTTAGATTCCATATATAAGTGATATCATATGGTATTTTCTTTTTCTGTCTGACCTACTTCATTTAGTATGATAATCTCCAGGTCCAACCATGTTGCTGCAAATGGCATTATTTCATTCTTTTTAGTGTTCCATTGTATAAATATACCACATCTTCTCTATCCAATCATCTGTCAATAGACATTTGGGTTGCTTCTTGGGCATATATGTGGAGGAAACTCTAATTTGAAAAGAAACACGTACCCCAGTGTTCACAGAAGCACTTTTTACAATAGCCAAGACATGAAAGCATCCTCAGCTCTTCCAAGAGCCTTGTGGGGAAGGACTCTGAGAACTCCAAAGCTCCAAAGCTCCGTGGGAAGCCACCTGCTGTTGATCAGGACTCTCTGCCATGGGGGGAGGGGATAGCTCAGTGGTAGAGCACGTACTTAGCATGAGTGAGGTCCTGGGTTCAATTCCCAGTACCTCCATCAAAAGTGTTTTTAAAAATAAAAATAAAAAATTTTTAAAAAGTAAGAAATGTCTGTCATGAGCATGGTAGTGACAGCAGGGTCACCAGGGACATCCCTGGCCTACCCTCTTAACAGTGTCAGTGCCACAGTGTTCCTAGGGCGACTGTCTTCAGCATTTTCAGCTTTCCTCTTGGACTAGAACTTTCACCTGGACTCTGAGACGAGGTCTTTTTCTTCACATGCTAGTGCATCACACAGTTGGGTTGTTTAATGCGTGCATCCAAGTTTTTCTGATCCTGTGGTACCGCTGACCTCTTCCGAGCCCTGGTGTGATCCCGTACGTGGACGGGAAGCAGTGATCTGAGAGAATCTCCTCCATCTTCATCCCTCACTGAGGCTCCAGCTGGGATCAGTGGAGCCACCATTTAACACCATCATGTTTGATTCTCAAAGGGAAACTGACACACCAGCCACACCCCACTTCCCTCCCTCAGACTGTTTCTCCCTCATCCATCCCCAACTTTCAGTTTGACTTCTCTCTCTCTGGCCAGGCCGGATACTCCTGTCCTAATTAGAGATGGTGCCAGTCCTAGTGGTTCCTGAAGCCTGGGTGGTCCTGACACTGATGAGCTTATAGCCCCCATCAAAGGGAACCTCCAGGGTGACAGGATCAACAGTGACTGCTACTTCCTTCATAGTTTTCTACATTTTCTAGTTTTGTCAATGAGCATATTTTACTTGCATAATCAGAAAAAATAAGCATATTTTAAGAACAAAGCATCTAGACTAGTGGTTTTAGCCCTTTCCTTTTTTTTTTAAAGCAGCAGAACTCTTTGTTCAGATCTCCGAGGGAAACAAACGAAAGAGCAGCTGTTCTGGTTGAAGTGGGATCTGCCATGTGTGTGTGTTTGTGTCTGTGTGTGCATACATGTGTTTATGTGTCTGTGTGCACGTTTGTGTGTGTGTTTTGTGTTTGTGTGTACTGCCTGTGTGTTTTTGTCTGTATGTGTGTGCATATCTGTTTGCGTGTCTGAGTGCATCTTGTGTGTGTGTATCTCTGTGTTTGTGTGTGTGTGTGTCTTGTGTCTGTATGTGCGTACATATGTGTGTATCTGTGAGTACATCTTTGTGTGTGTGTTTGTGTATCCGTGTGTTGTGTGTTTTGTGTATGTGTGGGTTTAGGGGGTTCCTCCTGTGTTGCCGGATATTCTGATATTTTTCACCCCCAGAAGGGAAAACACATCTGAACCCCCTTTGTCCAGCAAATAGGAAATTGTGTCCGGCCCAGAGCTGGCCTCTGTGATTAGAGTGAATGCCTTTCCCGAAGAGCCTGCGAGGTCGTCCAGCACCATCAGCTGGGAGTAGCTGCCCTGTTGCTGGGCAAGGATGTTCACTTTGTCTGTTGGTTAACAATCTGTCCTCTTCTGTACCCCATGGGCACTCTGCCTGGGGGAGGGGGTGGGGGCGGGACAGATGACGTGTCCCAGACAGGACCGGTTTTCAGGAGAACCTATTCCGCACAGATAGGAAGAAGCGATTCCCTGAGATGTTCGTGGCTGGCCCGAACTCCTCCCCGCCTCCCAGCTTCCTGTTTCGGATGGTCCATCCAGCCCTCGCCCTTCCTTACCACGCTGGAGGCCTCTCCATTTCTGGAAGGGCCCGGGCCCCTGCCCTCCTTGGGCCTGGCTGCTTTGTTAAGGACGGTGCGGAGGAGGGAGAGGGCTGAGTCACGTGTGTACCAGCTCCAGGGCCAGCCCCCTTGGGTTCAAAACACAGCTGTGCCGCCTTGTCCAGGTGACCCACGCCCACCCTAAGTCTCAGCTCTCCCTTCTCAAAAGGGATCATACTGGCTGCTGACTTCCAGCACCCCCAGGGAAATCCATCCGCGGGTTAAACGAGACGATGCGTGCCACATGCTTAGTGGAGTCCTGGAAACGGTCTTACAGATTGTTGTTGTTGTCATCATCGTGTTGCTGGCCCTTAGTCAGCATTTCCCAACCCCCCTGGCAGGGTTCTGACCAAGATTCTGAATGCTTCCCTGGAAAGAAGGCTAACCCTTTGACCTTTGTGATGGCGAGAAAAACGCGTAGAGCATGGCTCTGAGATCAAGGAAGCTGCTGGAGCCCCACCCAGGAGCTCCCGTCCCACCTGGACAGGCAGAGGGCAGGGTTTACCAGCCAGAGGGCAGCTTGTCACCTCTGCAGGGGCATCTGGAGCTGGGACCTCCTCTCTACGTCTAGAAAGAACTCTAAAAAGCAGCCTGTGGGGATGAACAGGGTCTATTCACCTGACTGTTTTGGCTACCGTTTCTTTACTACTTATTATTTTTGTTTATTTATTTTTTTGGGGGGGAGGGAGGTAATTAGGTTTTTATTTATCTATTTTTAGTGGAAGTACTGGGGATTGAACCCAGGACTTTGTGCATGCTAAGCACACGCTCTACCACTGAGCTGTGCCTTCCCCCTCTGAGTACTTATTATAATGCCAGGCCCTACAATTATATTTTCTCTTCTCATCACACGTTACGGTGCTCATTTTTCCAGATCACAAAATGGAGGTTTATAGAGGAAATCAGAGAAGAGAGCTAGGACCAAAACCTACACGCCAAAGCCCAAAAGGCTCTTTCTTACCCTGCAACCTTTCTCTTACCATTTCACCCACAATGCTATGGAGCAGAAGGTTTCCACCAACTTTAGGCCTGTAGCATACGACTATGTATTGAAAAGAAGCCGTGTTAAAACATCTCCCTCCTACTTCCCCTGCCAGGAAAGGTGCATTGTCCAGAGGTTCCAGAGGTCCGGCCATCCTGGGCCTGCTCCCAGGTGGGTAAAGCCATGGTCCGCCTCTTGACTGGGCCACCGGGGTGCTCCGTCACCTTGCTCTTTTCCTGGACACTTGCTCCAGGGCAGATTTGAATTCATCGTGTTTGCAGGTCGACCGCATAAACACTGGCCTTTCCTGGAGAAACCCTTCTGTTTCACCACGAAGGAAAGACTGAGGACATGCCTCTGCTCTGGAACTCCTGCCTCAGGATCTGAGATGGACAATCTGGAAAAGATGTCTCATCAGCCATTGGCTCCCTCAAGGTGACCAGCAGCCTCCCTTGTCACGTGCTTCCCTCTGCCCTGTGCCCCTTGGACCATTCGGGTTTGCGTACGGTTCCTTTCTCGGAAGAGTGCTTCTGCTGTCTGCCATGTTAATGTGGAGAGAGAGCATCCCATTCTTTGCGAATAATATCCCTCCTTTTAACAGTGTTCTCCTGCCCTCGCCTGACCCTGGCTCCTGCTCTTTCCTCCCCTTCCATCTCTGCAGAAGCTGCAGGATATGGCATCTTGCCTTTGACTTTCTTTGTGCTGATTCTTACGGAGACATTAACCACCCGCCTTGGCGATGTCTTGTCTCCTAATGTTTCTGCTTGTCTCTTGCAGGGCCCATACTTTTCTTACCAGTGCTTTCACTTTTTAAAAAAGTTTTTAAATGAAAAAGAATCAAAGGGATGTGATTTCTAGAGTTGCCTTATTCTCCTACAGAATCTGCCTCTGGCCTCTGTCTTGATCTCTCCTCTCAGCAGCTTCCTTAAGCTCTCTTATCATCAACCCTCTACTTTCAATAAATGCTGTTTCCAGAAGCCCCCGTTGTCTGGCTGGAGTCCAGTTTTCTGACGGTCTCCTAGGGGACCCACTTGGGACATCCCTGCATCCTTCTGGCACTCCCAGTTAGCAGAGGTGGGTCCGGCCCCAGGGAAAGAGTGGAGGGGGCTGACAGCCTTAAGGAGTTTATGTTGTCATGACTTTGCTTCTCCTCAAGGACTGAGCTCTTGGGACAACTGAGTCTCAAGGTCGCCATTTGCTGCTGAATCTTTTGGTTTGCAAAAATGATCCATTGAGGTTTTTAAAATGTATTTTCCTCCATGCTCTTTGCAATTTTTCACCTCCAGTCCTTTAATAAGTATTGACTGAGGACCTACTACGTGCCAGATGCTGAGCTAGGCCTAGGGGTGGAGCTGCGGGCAGAATCGTCCATGGTCCCTGCTCTCCTGGAGCTTGTGGTCTAGTGGGGAGGAAAGATGAGTCAATCAAGTAATTCTGCTAAAACATGTCCAATTTCAGCCATGAAAATGTTGGAAGGAGAGGCACGGAGGGCTGTGAGAGCAGGTGCAGGCAGACCTCGGAGATACTGCTGGTTCAGCTCCAGATCACTGCAATAAACCCAGTTTCACAACAAAGCAGGTCATATAAATTTTTCAGTGTCCCAGTGCATACAGCGGTTATGTTTAGATTGTACTGTAGTCTATTAAGTGTGAAATAGCATTATGTCTAAAAAAAGTGCAATACTCAATTAGAAAATACTTTATTGCTAAAAAATGCTAACCATCACCTGAGCCTTCAGCAAGTCGTAATCTCTTTGCAAGAGTAACATCAGCGATCACTGATCACAGGTCACCGTAACAAATATAATAATAAAGTTTGAAATATTGTGAGACTTACCAAAATGGGACACAAAGGCACGAAGTGAGCAAATGCTGTTGGAAAAATGGTGCCAAGAGACTTGCTCAATGCAATGTTGCCACAGACTCTCAATTTGTAAAACAAACAAACAAACAAACAAAAAATGCAATATCTGCAAAGCTGCAATAAAGCCCAGCGCAATAAAATGAGGTGTGCCTGTAACACAAAGGGCTGCCGTGCTCCAGGTCAGTGACCAGCACCTCAGCATCACCTATGAACTCGTTAGAAATACACATTGTCAGTTCCCAGCCCAGATCCACTGGATTAGAAACTCTGGGGGTGGAGCCCAGCATCCATTTTCACATATCCTCAGGGGACTGTGATACACAGGTTTGAGAATGCCTGCTCCAGATGGTCAAAGAAGGCTTCTCTGAAGAAATAACTTCTGAATTACAGAGAAAAACTAGTCAGTAGAGTAGGGTGGGGAAGTATTTTAGATACAAAGAATGGCATGTATGGAAACCCAGTAGTAAGAGCAGGGAGCTTTTGAAACATGAGGGAGTCGTGGAAGAGAGAAGAGTGGAGAAGGTGGGTCTGGGCCAGTTGCTGGGGCCAGGAGATGCAGGTCATGGGGGCGTCATCAAGGATTGGGCAATAGAAAGCTTCTGGTGTGCTGTAAACACAGGGATGTTTTGCAATCTCACTTGCTTTTATTTAAAGAATAATTCTAGCCACAGTATGGAGAAAGAATTGAAGAGGAGCAAAGTAGACCAGTTGGAGGTCATCGTGGGAGCTGGGGAAAGATGGTGATAACTTGGACTGAGGTAGCTTCTGGAGGGATGGAGAGAAAAATGCATGATCAAAAGCTTATTCGGTAATGTCCACACATCTTGGTCATCCATTGGAGGTGACGATGATGACTCTGGCAATTTTGGTTTGCATGTGAGACGGAGGAGGATGATGCCAGGTCTGGCAGTGGGAAGAGATCGTGAGAAGATCCTGTTCTGTTTGATGTACCTTTGAGCCACCTGTGTGTAGGTATCAGTTACACGGGGGAAGGTGTGCGTCTAGCGCTCTGGGGAGAGGTCAAGCCTGGCAGTATGCATTGGTGAGTCATCAAAAGCTGAGTGGCAACTGAAATTGTGGGCCAGATGAGATCACCTGGGAGAAGGAATGTGATGAAGGGAAGAAAATCAGAATGCTCACTGAGGAACTTCAACATTCTTGTTTACTGGGCAGGTGGAGTTGGGATGACTCCCATAAAATGAGTTGAGCTGTAAAGAACCGAAGAGAAGGAAGAAAACTAGAAACCAGGGGGATAGTGTGTCACAGAGGGCAAGGGAAGAGAGAGTTTCAAGGAGGCAGCACTCGGCGATGGTGAGTAGGGATGTATAGTAAGAGGCAGCTGAGGATGCTTGCTGGATTAAGTGACATGGAAGGTCATTTGTAGCTTTGGCAAGAGCTATTTCAGTGGAGTGAAGAGAACAGAAGCTAGAATGCAGTGGAGCGAGGTGGAAGTGGAAGGTAAGGACGTGGAGAAAGTGAATACCATAGACAGCTTCCGGGAAACGGTTGTAAAGAGGAAGAGAGGGCACCTGTTGATGGGAGATGTGGAGTCAAGAGGATTGTTCTGGTTTGATGTTTGAGTTGCAAGGGCTTCTTGCACGTAAAAGCCTAAGAATCTCATTGAAGGAGGATGGTTGGATAAAAGAGAGAGGTGACTATCCAGGGTTACCGAGGACTAGCACCCTCAGCACAGGTGGGAGAGGGCAGAGGCTCTGGGGTTCTGTGTGCGTGAGCCTGGATTTTTCTGGACCTCTGTGACCTGCTGATCTTGAATGCCCACCATCCCTCTTTTCTCCCCATCCCCCTTCCCTGCTGACTCGCCTGCCCGCAGCCCCTTCCCTGCCGCTGCTCAGCTGTTTTCTCTGCTTTGTTCACCCACTGTTAAGCTATTAACTTGTCAGGGTCTAGACTCCCCACCTTCTTTCCCACTTTGAACCCACTCCTGGCTCCTTCCCCATTCACCGCCTAGGAAAGTCAGCAATGGGGAGGCCCGGGTTGCTCTGTGCGTCATTCCTGGCAGGCACACAGAAGTACAGTTAATATAATTGGTATAGGAATTTGAAGGCTTCTTAAAGACATTGATACAACTGAATAAGGGATAATAAAACCCAGCCTTCTCTCCATTATCTTAGATGTGGAGACAAATGGTGAACTTAAAATCGGCTATATTCAAAGTAATTTCTCCAAGAGGGTTCAATTTTAAAGGGTCACCTACAAACTTGTTAAGGACCGTTAGATTTTTACGTGTTAATTCATGGATTCAATTAGGGGCAGGAATGATCTTTAATGAGTTTTTTAAGCAGACTTGCAAATAGGTAAGTTGTTTCAATAGAAGTGTTGCTACTCTGAGACAGGCAAATTGTGTCTAAGATTCTTAAGAGAAATTTGCAGCAGTTCCTTAAAAAGAATTGAGTGGCTTTATCCTTACCCAGCGCTTTTGAAGTCATGACTTAACTTAATGAGGTATGATGGACCAAAGCACAGACTCTTTCCCATTCATTGACCTGCATCTTGCTGATCAGGATTTCTTGTCTAGAAATAAAACTCAGGGAAAAATGACATTTTTGAGCATCTGTGATGGGCAGATCTTTTACTTGTGTTATCATATTTATTCCTTGCAATCCTTTGAGATACAGATGACCTACAGTTTTATAAATAAAGGAATCAGGGCTCAGAACTATTTAGTGAATTCTCCAAATTCACACCTCTAGAGGGTGGCAGTTAGAGCTTGAGCTCTTGTCATCATGCTCATACCTCATACGTGGAGAGGCAGCAGCCATTGTTGTAGTGGTAGCAACGGTAGTCATAGCAATAGCTCCCAGGCATCCGATCTTCTGTGAGTGAGGAGCCTCCTGTATTGTCATCTCGTTTAAGTCCTATATTAACGCTGCAAGCATCATGGTCCTCAGTTCACAGAAGAGGAAACAGGCTTGAAGAGGTTAAATTATTCATGCAGTCACACAGCCCTTCAGGGAACATGGGGGGCGGGGAATCAAACCCAATTCCCTCTGGCCCACAACGTTCCCCTCTAAAGTAAGCTTGTTTGTCAAGATTAGGGATGTTTTCCTGATCCCAAGAACAAAGCCCGAGGCATGGTAGATGTAAATATTTTTTTCCTAATGTAGTTGAATACACAGCTGCCTCCCAGCACTTCTGTGGAGCCAGAACACAGAATGTTTATTTAATTTTTATTCCTTGTCAGCTTTGGTAGAGGAGGGCAGAAACTTCCGGCAGGCGTCTACATTTTGGTGAGGTACTTTCTCATCTGTCTAGCAAACTCTCCTGTCAACAGCCAGCCCAGAATCCAGAATAAGCCAAGAAAAACTCTAAGCACAACCAGAGTTAACTATCACAGCATGTTGGGTTAACTCCTTTACTGTATCGAAGAGAGGAGTCCTTCCGACCCTCACACAGAACTGGTTGACTTTAATTGTACACGTAGTTCCAACAGTCTTTGTTTTCAACTGAGTCTACAGAAACATAAAAACAGAAGAGGGCTCACTGCAGATTGGTGTAGTAACACCAGAGATGTGACCAGAGATAAGAATGATTGACACACACACACACACACACACACACACAAAATGGTGAGAAGCAGAATGAGAACCTAAGTAGAGCCAACCAGAGCCATTTTGGTATCAGATCAAACACTGTGCGTCCTCAGTAGTAACATTACAGCAGAGCCGCACCAGTTATAATTTTTTATTATAGTCACCCTGGACATTCATAAAAACATAATATTAAATCATGTTTGGTATATGTCCAATTTAGGAAAGTAGTGATGATACATACAGTGAGTTTTTTAGTTAAAAAAAAATGCATTAGTGCTTTACCCTTCAAATCTAGCTATTCGAGGAAGATGCCCTGGGACCCTCTGTGTGATTTATTTTTGTACCCCCGAAGCACAGTGCCTGGCACACAGTGTGTTCTCACTAACATTAGATGATGAAATATCAAACAGTTTGGTTTTTGAGGGTTCTGGGGAGTCTGCTTCACTATGGTCACTTAGGAAGCAGCGTTCCTGGGTGTATTCCAGGATGACTTCATGAAAGAGAGAAGGGGTAAGACCCCCCGAATGCTCCGTTTGTTGTTTTTACACATGATTACATGCAATGATACCCAGCCTCCCCTGAAAAACAAAATCATTCTGTACATGTTCGTTGTGATTGTCATCATGACTGTCTTTATCATGATCGACCAATTTGTATATTTCACTTCCGGGGAGGATGTGGAAAAGGAGCTGGGACTCTACTCCGCTGGAACACATTGAAACCCCAAAGATCAAATCAGGCTGGGAGCTATCTAAGCAGGTCTCACCAAAATAAGCGGGGGCGGGGGACGGGCATCCCAGGAATTACCTGTGGGCTACAGGCTACCCACCTCTCCGATCAGGAAGGAGTTCCACTTAGTGAAGATGGAGCCCTGAATAAGTCGGTGTTACTCTCAGTGCATGTTAACCTGCATTTCAGAAAGTTCCAGGCCGCCTGAAGATGCACTCGTATCAAAGGTCATCGGCAGCCGGGGGGGCCCAGCTCCGCGTGTCTGCTCCCAGCACCTGGCCTGCCGTCCAGTTCAAGGGCAGCTTCTTTTCCAGGTCACAGCCATTCTGAAGAGGCAACATCACTGACCTGTTATATGGAAGCCCCGCCCCACTGCTCCAGCCCCAGCGGACGGTTCTGGGGAAGGGGGCCAATGCTCTCAGCGCCCGAGGGCTTGCTGGCCCTCACTCCTGGTGGAATTAGCAGGAGTTATCCATAAATCCCCGAGGCATCCATCAGCAGACAGGGCAAGGCTGCCTTTTTAAAGAAGTTCACTGACCTCTTGTTAACTTAACTCCTTGTTAGGAAATATCTAATCAGCTATGTGCTAACACGCCAGGGGCCCGGGGGGCAGCAGAAGCAGAGCTTGTGGTGGGATTGGGTTTCCAGCTGTGTGCTGTCTGGTGTCTGAGCCGTCTGTTTTGTTTTCCTTGTTCAGCTATCTTCCAGATCATTCAGAGCATAAGGATGGGCATGTGAGCAGGTTTGACACCGCCCCCTCCCGCTGGAGGGTGGAGGACCACTTCAGCTCTTAGCCGGGTATCTGTGGGAAGCCAACAAGCCACCCAGAAAAGAAAAAAAAGGCTCCCTCAATTGTCCCCTGATCACTTCATCGTGGATGTCAGACCAAATTGCCTTCTCACAGGACATCTCGGTACATCCATGTTCTCGAGCGGAAAGGACCTTGTGCTTTGCAGTTGGCAGGGTTGGTGGCTCCCCGAGTGTCTGCAGTGGTTTCGCCTTGGGTTTCACTGATGTGTGCATGGGGGCCTCTGAATGATCACTGCTTTACTTTCTATGGATACAATCTCTCCTCCACTGGGAATTGCTTTTACAAATAAATGTCTTTGTTCAACTGTGTACCACGCATGGGTTCCAGTGAGAAAAGCGAAGTGAAGGTGATGTCAGGCTAGCTCCAGGGGGTGGGCGGGTGGGGGCACTAGATTCTGTCACTGGGGAAGGGCAGGGAACCAGGGCTAGATTTACCCAGATGGGCTGGACACCCTCAGGGTCTTCGCCTGAATTGCAGCCCTTGGGTGGCTCTCAGGACCTTGAGTTTTCCACATGCTTGGCTTTTTTTTTTTTTTTTTTTTTTTTGTCTTTTGGGGTTTTTTGTCATTTTTTTCAATCCAGAAAAGGCATCTACAATGTGTGTTAAAGTGTGATTAGCCCTTATCTTCTTTGTGGGCTGCCTCGGGGCTTGATGAGCCACTGATGTCTGAGGCCTTTTCGGGAAAACCATCCAACCTCAGGCCCAGCCCTGCCCTGATGTAGAGCATGGGGCAGGCAGGAGTCCCGCTTCACTCTGGGTGGTCGGCTGGGAGGACAGCAGGGCGAGGCCCAGGGCTGATGGATGAAACCCTCCTCTCCCTAGCCAGCCTTCCCCACAGCCTCTCAAAGTGTGGGCAGCCTGCGGCCCGTCTCTGTGCGTGTGTGAAGGGGGTGTGTCTTAAAATGCAGGCTCCTGGGTTCCACCTCAAGACTGCTAAATCCAAATCCCCACCGCTGGTGGCTGCAGCAGGTGGAGGATGCTAAGAAGAATATTTGGTACCAGCTCCCTTGGGGAGGCTCGTGTCCTCTACACCACGATCCCGAGAAAGCCCAGCTGAAGAGGGAGTGAGGTTCTGTCCCCTTCCAAGTAGTGCAGGCGGCTGAGCTTGCTCTTAAGAGCAAAGCCTCTCCTGGCAGGGATCGGGCAACGTTCGGCCTGCCCCTTGGTGGGAACTTCTGACCTCGCCTAAGGAAATCATCCGGACAACCACCCAGATCACCAGCAGGATTAAAGATGCTCACCAGGCAACTTCAAACAGGCCTTTGCTGGTTTTGGTGTTTTCTTAATTCCGTCTTTGCGTTCTTGCCAATTTTTTTCATCCCTTAATATTGTGAGAGCTTTAAAAACAGCAGTGACAGAAGTGGCCAAGACCTCTTTCGGACATTTAAGGTCTTTGTTGTAAATGGCCCTTCAGCATAGAGGGTGGGGGCTTTTTGTCCACAAGAGTGTTTCACCCCAGACCTTTTAGTGATGTTCTTGAAAGCTTTCTTTTCTCCCATCCTCTGATTTCCCCTCCTTCCTCTTTCCCACTGAGAAGAGGATGGCAGGGCTGTTCCAAAATTAGCCACCCCAGGGATGGTCTACCACCATGTGCTCCCCTTTCCCACCCCAAACCCCTCCCGAGCCTGCGGAAGACATTCCCCGCCACTGAGGGCTGCAAACAGCAGATTCTCTGCGAGCTCATTGTCTCGGCTCCGTCTGGCCATCCTCTTCTTGGTGACTAAGATCAGACCCCCAAGGCTGCCTGCCAAGAAGCCAACAGAAGGAAGCCCCCTTAACATAAGGTTCCCCTGGTCTGTGCTTCCATATACACCCTCTCTGACTCCCAGGTGGCCTGGACTTTATCTAAGAATGGCCTTCCTCTTCCTCCCCTAATGCCAAAAAAAAAAAAAAAAAAAAAAAAAAAAGCACACTCACCAGACCATCATGGAAAGTCATTGCTGGGCTTGAGCTTTGAGGTTCATCCTATATTGGATAGAGTCCCCTCCCCCGACCCAACGTGCCCTTTCCCACGACAGTAATAATCAGTAGGGTGATTATTCCCATTTCAAGGAAAGGGAACCTGAATTTTGGCCAGGCTGAGCTCCAGATAAACCCAGCTGTCCCCAGGTGACAGGTGTGGTGGGCGGGCCGAGTCGGCTGCTGCCCATAAAACTTCCTGTCATTGATTTATCTCCCCAGGCTATGCGATCCTCCACAAATTGGTTTTCTGTTAGTTTCCAGGTAGCCTCCCTGGAAGTGCTTCTATATTACAGTCTGTTCCCTGATGACTTCTTCCATCAGCTCTCCGCAAGCGGAGACAGACGGGAGCGTCCTTAAGAAAATTAGAGTCATGGCTGATTTATGCTGTACAGCTGAGACTTACATTTTTTTTACGTAGTAAGAAATACACAGCCACCCCATGCACAACATAGCCACTAACACAGCTTTCACAGGACAACATTGATCCTTCATGCATGTGATGCACCATGATTTTTTTTCCTAATCTCTTTTCAAAAAATGCTGTTGCACCCTCCTCAAAGGATTTTATAACCCTGGGTAGATTGCAACCCCACAGTGTGAAAAACACTGCTCTTCAGGAGAAGATCAAGCCCTTCGTAAAAGACAGATAAGAAGGGCTCCTGAGGTTAAAAAAAAAAAAAGTCTGAATCCCACTTTGAATCCTGATGAGAACCCGATGTCACTTCTCAATCACAGCCAATCAGCACCTGCGGAGGCACATAAGCAGCTTCTTTGGGGATTTAAGGTGCGTTGGCAGATCCTGCAGAGAAAGTGCCAGCATCCCCTGAATCCATTGAAACAACGTGAAATAAACAGCAGATTCCATTTGTCAGCATTCATTTGCTGTGCGTCACAATCCCTTGGGGGATGGGTTTAAAAAAAAAAAAAAAAACAGGAATCCACCCTGGGCCTGCTGAAAATCAAACTCCCTGGGGAAGATGTTCATGCATATTTTTAGAAAATACCCAGATAATTCTGATGCTGCCCATCCACTAATTAGCATTTGGGAACCAATTCACCAGCAAACTTAGTTTAATTAAATCAAAGCAGAGATCCAGAGATAATACCCCCAAACCTGACACTGCAGCAATTCTGATGCACCCGAGTTTGCCCTTCCTCTGACATTTCAAGCATCTGGGGCGCTCCGCAGAGCTCAGCGACCATCACACACTGCATCTTGTTTTGCTCCGGGTCCTGCATGTCTTTCTTGTCCAAGGAAGAGCGCAGATCAGGCACAGGGTGCTTAATACTTGACCCTCAAAAGCTCTGGAAGAGGGAAGTCATCTGTGCGGTGGAAAGGCGGAGGGCTCTTTCCAGGTCCTCAGCCCCCAGGGCATAACTACAAACCAAACACTGCTTCTGGGAAGGCAGGTACCGGGGGAATGTCCTTGCAGCTTCAGAAGGGAAGCAAACACACACAGGCATGCAGGTTGCACTTTGCCGTAAGACAGTTCTCTTCCCATCCAGATATGAGAATGTTCTGACATAGCATTCCTGCGGATATTCCACCTTTGGGCCCCAAAGCTTTGAAGGCAAAGTATCATTTGAATGATATCTTTTATCCTACATGAGTCATTAACAGGCTTCAGCTGCAAATTGTGAACTCACATCAATAGCTCTCAGCCACGGGCCACTTCCTTTGAAAAATCAAGTCCTGAGGCTTCCATCCGCCTGCCGGGGGTCTCACTTCCTGCCTGGGGGTCAGCAGATTTCCTCCATAGAGGCCAGAGAGTAAATATTTTAGGCTTTGTGAGCCATATGGTCTCGAGACTACTCAGCTATGCTGCTGCAGCTTGGAAGCAGCCATGGATAATATGTACACGAATGGACGGGCTCTGTACCAATAAAACTTTATTTAACAAACCAGTGGGTCCTGCCAACTGCCAACCCCTGCTCTTGAGGGGCAGTTCTCAAATTATGGTGCACAAGCCCTCATCTCAAGAAATGCTGGATTAAGCTGGAAGGTTTTGCACGCCCCCTGGCACCATGTTCATGACATGAGACAGACTCTCCTAAGAAGGAATTTAGAATTTAAATAGTGAAAGTCATACAGGTAATTGATCTGCCTTAGCAGAGCTGTGAGGAAATCTTTGGAGATGAATACAAAGGATATTAATTCCATGAGTACCTTGGTATGAGTGCGGGGGTGGGAGCAGGACCATGAGGGCAAAGCAAAGTTTAAGGTGGGGGACTGGGCGGGGAGTCAAGATGTTTCTGAGAAGTAACTGGAGAGTCTCAGCCATGAATGTTCAAAACAGAGGCACAGATTCTGTCGTGACATCTTGAGGGTCCCTAATACACAAACCTGTATGCAGAGACTTCTATTTTATCTTACTGGGACAGATACAAACTTTAAATATTGCATTAGGAACACAAAGAGACCTGAGCAGAGCTGCCTAGGGTCCTAGAAGAGAAGTCCAAATGAGTATTTTAAACATTGGCCCTGAGATGTTTGTAACTAGTCTGTTACTTCTTGGTGGGGGAAAGATGGAGGCAGGATGTGGGTGAGAGAAGATGCGTTACTGAGGAAAAGAAAAGGCCAGAAAGAAATAAGCATGGAGTATGGAGTCATCACCCAAAATTTGCTGCAAAGCATTCTTAAGTATTTTATAATCTTGTGCACACATTTTTTTTTTCAGTCTCCCCAAAAGGTTGCGTAGACTCTCAAGTCTCTCTCATGGCCAGTTTACTGTGGGCCAGATCCTATTACAGTACCTGTGAGTAGCAACTCATTACAGCCACACGAAATGCCCCTCTGACGGGGCTATAATTATCCCTGTCTTACCAGTGAAGAAACAGACCAGGAGGTTTGAAACACTTGCCAGAGTTCAGGCCACAGGTAAACAGATGTGCTGGGATGCAGCCCCGTGCAGGCTGGCCCCTCATCTGTGCTTTTGACCACTGCACTCACCTTAACCAGCTCCTGGCCCTACTCACAGAAAGGGCTGATTTTGTTTTGATTTTTTTTTTTAATTTTTACTGCTATATGTCCAAGACCTACAAGCTCTATACACTTTGATGAAATGAGGGAATAAATAAGTCAGTGAACAATAGCCTCTTGGTGAGGATGGAGGCTGGAGGGGTGGAAGGAAAGATAGAATCATAGAAACAGCCCAGGACCAGAAGTCAGGCCCCTAGGTTCCTGCCCATCACTTGTCCTCTGGTTTGATTTCCTCATTCGTACATTTGAAGATACACTGCCCTCCCACACCACAGGGTTGTTGTGGGAAGCAAATGATCTGATGTATGCAGCATTGCTCTGAAAAAATTGTAGAATGCTATGCACATTGTATATATAATTATATCTATGTATACAGTTATATACATAATCATTGTTGGCAATCATAGTATAATGTAATAATCATTGCTTCTCAGGGCAGGTGGAGACTACACAGAGAAGAACATTGCTACATGTTCAAAATCCTACTTCTGCCCGGGCTCTATCTTAGAAAAACACGCTGTCAGCAGCAGGAATGCCCAGAAGGGAAAGTGTGGACCAACATAATCCATGGCGGCTGATGAAGAAAGAATTCAAAGACATATGCTAATGTTACTGCCATGGTTTCCTATATTATAACTGTTACGTATAGTCATTCCTGAAGGTGGAGTTTTCGGCTGAGCTTCAAAATGAATCTGGGCTCTGGATGACAACTGGTGTCTGTTAAGAGGCTGACCTACTGCTGGTTTCATTCTGATTATATGTTTATTATCTTCAAACCTCTGAATATGTTAGAATGGAGACAGGATATGCAGGCAATTGACACAGCACTGGAGATTCCAAACAGATGGGGAGTCGGGGGAGGGGTGAGAGAGATGGAGAGACAAATGGGGGGAGGGAGGGAGGGAAGGAGGGCTGGAAGGAGGGAGGAAGGAGAAAATGGAGGGAAGAAAGGGATTCTTTGACATTCTAGTGATTCACTCTACCATCCACTCAAAATCACCAGCTCTGTTGTGCCGGGACCAGGTTACAGGGTCCGGCATGTGACACCTCCCACACTCCCTGTCTCCACTCTCACAACCACATCTCACAAGGGAATGTTTTCAGGAGGGATGAGAAAAATGTATCCAGTTCCAAGACCTGCATTATTTCTATGTGAGAAAAGGGCTTATTTCTTTCCCGTTTTTCATCTGACTAGTGTTATTTTGATAAACCATCTTCAGACTAGATAAGCTGGGGGTGACCAGGGACAGGTTTTCACCTGTAGGTAGACTCTAGGTACATTTCTGGTGACAAGGCAGGACAGGATTGTCAGGGAGCAAGACACACACAGGAGAAGCATCCTTGGTCCCGCAGAAGCCCAGGAAGAGCAGAGAGCAGGGTGGGCTGGGGGCTGCCAGCCCCTTCCTGGGCTCCCAGGCTCCTAAAGCCTTCAGGAGCATGAAGTCACCTTGTGGGGGCTGAGTAACATTCGGCGTCCTCAGACCCCTTCCTTGCACATGGGCACTTGGTGGCTGCAGGAAGACAATGACACTCACTGTGACAGTGACACAAAAAGTATCTGTATATTAGACTAACTTCCACAAAACAGACATTTGTTCTGGAAGGTTATTTGGGAAAATAAAAGGAAGAGGAAAGGTTGATGACGTTGATCCGTGGTCTGCACATGGGAAAACGTGGGCTCGTCACACAGTAGGGACACATGACTTCTGTTCCCCGCTTTAGGACAGGAGAGCCTGGCCGGCTGGGAGATCACTGCTGTTTCACAGCAAATACTGCAAATCGGCAAAGGAGCAGGAATGCTCCCCCGTGAATTAAGGCCACTCACTGTCAGAAGTCACTGACCCTGTATTTCAAGGGCCATCTCTGCACTCTCTGTCACCCAGACTGGCTTGTCACCCTGAAAGGGACTGGGTTTGGCTCGATCCCTTTGAATCTGAGTGAAACCCCTAAGACATCTCTCTCCATTTTCTAATATCAGCGCTGCTATCTGAGATCATCATTTATTTGTGTTGGAAAAGGCTCCTGCTGCTTTCCAACCTGGCTGGGCTCCCCAGGGGCCCAAGATGGGGAAAGTCACTGATGTAATAACCCAGCTTGGGTTTTTGCTGCCAGTGGCAACAGAGACCGGAGGAAGGCGGCTTCCCTGCGCAGCAATGCTGGGCCTCGGGGGACCAGCCTTTAAAATAGCCTTGAGTCCTCGCAGGGAGGGCTCAGGTTTTCCCTAGGATGCTACCCATGACAGCACATCCCTAGGGGATATGGGGCTGCCTCTTTATGCCTTGGTCTCCTGTCTGTCTCTCTCACTAAGGAGCAGCGATTTCTACTCTGTTTCTGAAAAGACGACGTATTCTCATGCACTAGCCTTGGGGTGTGTAATAGCATTGCCTCTTCATGCTTCTTTAGCTATGCCTGCAGCGTCCCTCGCTTAGTCCTGCACGGGGCTGCACACGGTCCTCCTTCCCCACGCCCCGCCAGCCCTTGCATCCTCTCACCAGAGAACCAACCCCTCTCCTTCCCACTGGATGTGGCTCAGTGATCTCTTCCCACAGCCCGAGAGGATATGGAGAAAAGGGAACAATTATTGGGCCTGGCTATGTGCCTTTTTCTTGGCGCAAAGGTGGAGAAGAAGTGTAGTTAGTGCACCACCACTAGCACGAAGTACCAGGACGGGTCCAGGGACACAGTCCCGCCAGCCAGCCAGCCCCGCTGGGAAGGGAGCCCTCCTGCAAGCCTCTTGTCAGTCTCCATGGAAAAACAAGACAGCATTCTTCAAGTGTGAACCAAAAAAATCCCCCTGTGATGGCCTGGATTGTAAATCAACATAGATATTGTAGGGGCCGCACAGGTCTCGTCCCTTCTGAGCCATCACAAAGCGGGTGAGGGTGGGGGCGTGTCTTCAAGTCACAGGTAGGGGATGGTCTCAGCTGAGGCCACACTGGGGAAGTCTTTTTGGGGCCTGGTGGGAGCCAGGAACCATCTCAATCCAGGTCCTGGAGGCTCTGGGATTCACCTACACAACTGGGAAGAATTTTCCTCATGTCAAAGGTGGGTTGAAGCCCAGATGATTTATGGGGGTTG
Organism: Camelus ferus; assembly: GCF_009834535.1. Taxonomy (NCBI): domain Eukaryota; kingdom Metazoa; phylum Chordata; class Mammalia; order Artiodactyla; family Camelidae; genus Camelus; species Camelus ferus. Next base: position 6,029,564 of record NC_045709.1, read on the forward strand.
GGGGGCAGGCAGCGAGGGCTGAGGCCAGCAGGGAGGGGAGACTAGACCCTGAAGCCCTGTCCCCACCACCTCCACGGGCGTTGCAGGCAGACTCACTGCACAGAGTGCCGAGGTACTGCAGGGAATCCAGAATATTGTTTTCCTTTACACAATGGAGGCTGTTATTTAAAATTAGAAATACAATGGGGGAGGAAGGTGAGCATAGTCACCTTTACCGGAGAAGCACCAGGCAAGGGAGCGCTGCCCAGATTCTACCTTTTGTTCGATTTCAAGGACCTGTTCTTCATCCCTGCCTCCCACCTTCCCTTCTCCCACCCACCTTCTCTCTTTCTCTCTGCTTCTGGGATAATAAAAATCACCCACAGAGCCCTTGCTGTCTTCTGAGTTCTGTTCCAAGAGCTTTTCCGATCATTTAACCCCTAAACTCCATTAGGGAGTTTCTGTTTCTCTGCATCATACTCTCCTTCTCTCTGTCAGACCCGCTGACCTGGACTGAAACTCATGGGAAAGTTAAGCACACGTCCCTGCAGATGGGGGCCCTGCTCGCTCCACGTGGGGCTGCTCTGCCCAGCCCGGCAGGCGCCCAGGGCCAAGGCTGGATTTGGTGAGGGGTCTGCCCTCTCCTCTGTCCTTGGCTCTGCTCTGACCTTTGAGGTGAGGGACAGAGTCAGGCAGAGGGAAAGGAGAAACGAACAGCAGACAATTACCTTTCCTGGCTAAGGCTATGGTGGCAGCAGCTCTGAACAGAGGGGCCTGGACTGGGATCCTGGCCGGGCAGCTATGTGCACCTGGACGCCTGGCAGATGACTTACCCTCTGTCAGTTTCCACTTCTCCCCCAGGCAACTGATTAATATCAGCTTTTATTTCGGGGCAATGCCCTCCTTACAAACAAAATCCAAGAAGCCCAGTATATAAAATACACATGGTGGGGGTGCAGGCCCACCCTTTACCCTCCTCTCAGCAGCAGCCCTGTCCAGATTTGCACATTTAGTAAATCCTTCTGGAGTGCAGACTGTGTTCCTTCCACAGAAACCAGCTCACCAGGAACCTACAGTCCAGAGGGGAGAGGGATGTGAACAGAGATGTGGCCACTTGATAGGCGTGTAATTAACAGGGGCCACGTGCAAAGATCAGTAGGTCAATTCAAGGGAAGATGCTCTAAAATTGTTGATCCACTTCTGGGAATATTCCCAAAAGAATTGAAAGCAGGGACTGGAAGAGACATCTGCTCAGCCATGTTGAAGGCAGCATTATTTACCATAGCCAAGAGGTGGTAGAAGCTACCTAGTGTCCATCGACTGATGAACAGATAAGTAAAATGTGGTATACAAGTAAATGGAATATTATTCAGCCTTGAAAAAGGAGGGGAATTCTGCTATATGCTCTGACATAGATGAACCTTGAGGACATGGTACTAAGTGAAGTCAGTCAGTCATGAAAGGACAAATATTGTATGATTCCACTTAAATGATGTACCTAGAATGGTCAAATTCCTAGAGACAGAATGTGGAATGGTGACTCCCAGGGGCTGGGGGTGGATGAAAATAGGCCGTTGTTTAATGGATATAGAGTTTCAGTTTTGCAAGACGAAAAGTGTTCTAGAGAAGGACAGTGGTGATGGTTGAACAGCAGTGTGAATATGCTTAATGCTGCTGAACTGTGCACTTAAAACTGGTTAAGATGGTAAATTTTATGTTATGTATATTTTATCACAATTAAAAATAGCTTTAGAATTCTTTGAGTCTAGGTGTTAAAAAGATGGCCAAGTTTGGCATGGGCTAGGGTAAAGAAGCACAGAGGAGGACACTGAGCCCGGGCCCGCCTCTCCCACTGGGTGTTAAAGAGTCTTCTTCATGGCCTCAAGGCCTCTGTGTGTGCTCTTCCTTGCTCCAGATGCTTTTCCTCTAAATATTTCCTTGCCTCGAATCCACTTGACTGTCTCATCAAACGTCCCTTCCTCAAAGAGACCTCACTCACATTACTAACTAAAGTACCGCTCTCCGGTGCAATCACACACCCACATACACTCACACACACACACACACACACACTCACGGCCTGCATGCACCTCAGCTGGGTTCACCTGCCACCTGCACTGGCCCCCATCTCATATGTTGGTATCTGTATATTGGTTTACTTGTTTCTTTCCTGATTCCCCCACCAGCAGATAAGCTTCACCAGGACAAAGACTCTGTTCACTGTTCTCTCCCCAGTGCCTGACATATCGTAGGCGCTGATATGAATTTTTGAAAGAATGACGAGGAATAAACAAGTAAATGACAGCTCGCCTGCCTGGTGGGCCAAGCCTCCACTTTGGGGCCCCATCTGGTCATGTGCCCACCCACCTGGGCTTGTCTTCTTTGTGTTTATCACTCTCAAGAACCTCGCAGGGAGGTGATGTCCAGTTGAAGATGGGGTTTTGAGGATCTGATTCTGAATCACAACCAAATAATAACTATTCCCATCTTCCAAGTTGGCTTTACAGTTCAGATACCAGGAGAATGACAGATGGTGAATTGGGAGGGGAGAGTCAATTTCAGAGAACATAGAACTCAGTTTTTAAAATAGAATCATACAAATTTTGAGGTGGAGAGGACCACAGACTTGGGCTGAGGTTTAAAGAGGGAGACAATACCCAGTTGCAAGTAGGTGCCATGGCCTGCTGACTACCAGCCCCTGGTGACAGGGACCGGCCGGCATTGTCCTCTTGGTCAGGCTTTACATGTAACCAGGGCACTAACACATGCTTTTGCTGAGGAGAAGGAGCCGAGTTGTTGGGGCAAGAAGTAGTGACCATTCAGAAGGCTGGCAGACTGAGAAGATGGTGACTAGTGTCCGAACGAACCATCTTCCCAAGTAAGAATTCCGGTCTCTTATACTAAAAGGGAAGGGGATGTCGCTGGTCGCTGCAAACCTCTTGGTGTCAAAATCCTTTGTTCTTGTAGCTGTCCTTGTAGGTCAGGTCATGATGTTCCTGACAAGACAACTGTTATTCTCTGTTCTGCAACTTTTTATCTCTATATGAATGGAAAAGTGTGGTGCCCTTAAAGGTCAGAGCCTTGAGAATAGGCTGTCCTGTATATTTCCGGCCATAGGCAACATTCTTAACTTGTAGCAAAAGCAATACAATCAAAGGTTCAAGTAAAAGAAACAGGTCCAATATGGAGTCAGATTTGCTCTTCCCTCTTACATAGACAGGCACACAAGATTAGCTCTCCTCTTCACGTTTTCTCTGGGGTGCCCAGGCCTGTGGTCCCCACACTGGCTTTTATGAACCCGACACTTAAAATTGCTCATGTACACCAGTGGGTTTTGAGAGCTCTCATCCACTCATCTCCTCCAAAATTTCAAAAAAAAAAAAAAAACTTTGAGAAAGAATTCTATTAAAAAAAAAATGGAAGCTGGAATTTTGTTTGATTTTTCAAGGTAATGAAGCCAACTCCCACTACATGCATCGTCACTGTGACGCTATTATGTTCTCACTCGTTGTGCCAGAATTCTACCTCTGGAATCACAGACTCTCCAGCATGGAAAGAAGGCTAATGGTCACTGGGCTGGTGCTTCTTAAGCCATGGCTGCAACAATTTGGGAGGGGTCATAAAACAATTTAACAGACCATAACAAAATTTGAACTTGGGACAGGAGAATAAAACAGAAAATACCGCAATGCATTGCAAATAGTAAAGGTAAACAACCATTGCTTCACAAAACTTCTTGTTTAGTTACATATAAATATGTATGTGTCCACTGCACTGCAGTTGGAGCCGCCTTTCTTATTATGTGTTCTGACCAAAAAAAATTCGAAACCTACTCCCTGAGACCATTTTCCATATAGAGCTCAACACTCCTTGATCCAGCCGACGCTCATTCATTCCTTAACTCCTGAATTTATTAAGTGCCCATGGTGCGGAAGGCTCAGTGCTGGGTCCTGAGGAAACAAAGATGAATAGAACACTGTGTTAGGCAGGGTCTGGCAGGAACCAGGTGGCATGCTCTAATTGGGTAATACGAGGAGAGTTTAATAAAGGAGCTATTTATCTGGTGTGGAACGGGTTCAAGGAAATGTAAAGAGATAGCACAGAACCCCGGGGCTGTGAACAGCAGAGCAAGGAGCCAGAGAGACAAATATCTCAGCCTCGATTACCTCTCTCCCTCTCATCTCCTGCTGATGAGCCCCACCTGCCAAGCCAGGCCCAGGGTCCTAGTGATGCAGTCCCCATGGGCGAGCAGGGGGAAGAAGGTGGGGAGGGAACACGGAGGGCAGACAGACGGTGATCAGTACAAACAAAATCCTTGCTCTCCAGGAATTTATATCTGATGGGTGAGAAGGCATATAACCCCCCAAAACCAGGGTGAAATAACCCACACTGGGAGAGAGGTGTTAATGAGGACTTCTGGAATCACCTAGGAAGCAGCACTTAACTCTTCAGGGAAGGTGAGGGAGGGCTTGTAAGAGAGAAGACACTGTGGTCCATCTCCCTAGCATCCTTTCCTTTGGGAACCACTTTGTCTGCTTCCTTCCTTGCAGAGGGCTCCCTGCTCCCAGACTCTGCCCTGCCCCTCTCTACTATAAGGACCAATCAGAGTGAACCTCTAGCCCTGCTCACAGTGATTGGCTCAGGAAAGGTCCCAAGCTCGGCCCTTCAGAATGTTCCCTGGGGATCTTCTGCTGGGGAGGAAAACTGTTTAATTCAGGATGTTGGGTGGTTATAAAGTTACAGCTACTGGCTGCCATCTCTCCCTCCTCCCCGATAAGTGTAAATATCCAACACAGGGGGAAGAAAATCGAGGCGAGGCAGAGAACCTTCTTATTGGGAAATGTTTTATATTCAAAGTTACCTTGTATTCAGGCATATATTACATTCGTGATAATACTTTCGTTTTTCGTTTGTTAGCTGGAGTTGTTTCTGTCCTAGCATAGTCCTGAAGTTGAGTTTCTGTTCCAGCTCAGCATGGAGATGAAACCCTTATACGCAAAAGTGGGAGGTGAGAAAATGCATGGCATATTGGAGGACCTGCTGGATTTACGGCCAGCCAGAGCTGAGGATGCTTGTGAAGGGGAGGGAACAGGATAAGGCTGTTAACAGTGGGCTTGAGTCGGAGGCTGAATGTGTGAGTATTTATTAAGGAGTTCCAGCAGGGAGGGGCACAAACTGATGTGCATTTTAGAAAGCTCAGCTTGAGAATCATGGGAGGACGGGTGGAGGGGAGCAGGCCTGGGGGAAGAGGGTGGCTGCAGATCTTGGGGGAGGCACAAGGGGCACCAGAACTTGGCTGGGGACAGTGGGGAATGCGGAGCAATGTGGGGGTCCAAGAGGGACTGAGGGAGGCGAAGGAGTCTAGGATTGGTACCAAGGTTCCGTTTTGGGTGAGACGGTGAATGAGAGTGTAAGTGGAATCCTCTTCCTTTGGTTGTCTCCTGCATCTCTTAACTCTGAGCGTCCTCTCCTTCCTGGTCACCATTTCCTGAATGCATTCTGGGTTTACCCATCTCATCTCTGAGATATGGGGCCCAGAACAGAACATCTTATGCAGATCTGATTTGATCAGCAGAGGAGAGGACCATCACACACTTAAAAAATGAATGCAGCCCAGGAGTCCTGAGAATCTCCTTGGAAGTCATTTCACAGTGATGACTCACATGGAGTATTTTATTGTGTAAAACTCCTGAGTCTTTTTGCACAGAGGGTCTGGGTCATTTTTTTTTTTAATGGGAGAGTGAATATTTTTACAAGTGAGTGATCCTTTGTAACCTATCTGAAGTACAAGCCTATACTATTACACTTAGCAAGACTTCCCTATGTCTGAAAACTGTATCTCTTCAAACCTTTGAATCCAGTTTAACTCAACAAGCGCATAAGATGTGAAGATTCTAGGACAGATACTGTGGGAAAATGCAAGAAAAGGACATTTTCTTGCTCTTTTTAAGTAAGTAACTTAGAATCCAATTATACACACACACATAAAATAAGGCATCTATATATAAAATGATTAAAGATCTTTGGGCCAACGTCTACACACAATGTCAGTGTGGACTGTTCACTATGACTTTTCCATGAAGTTCACCACCGCATCTTCCCAGCTCAGCAAGTCTGAAAGGTTTCACCATGTGAATTTCTCATTGCCTGAATATTTCAGATTAGTTGCTGGCCCTTCACCTCTGTGACCTTCGCCCTAGAATATGTCCCCTGGGTGTATGGGTTTGTATCATCCTCTGCCTTATCTTTTCTGGGGTTGATCTTTTGTTTATTTTCAAAAATCTCACTAACGTCTACAGCTCCACTGTGTGAGGGGTGGTCATAGATAGCGGGGTTCCTAATGTGACTTTTGCAGATTTTCTGTAAACTACCTTAAATTCACTCTTTCCCCTTCTCCTTCCCTCCCTTGCAGGAAACTCCCACCTCAGTTCTCATCATCTGAGATTACTTCCTGTAGCAAGTCCTGCTGTCACCAGGACACCATTAGCCTCTATCCACTTCTGCTAGCTCACCATTTACTCAGTCCGACCAGCCAGGCTGTGGGGTCCTGCAGTGTGTCCCCCACTCCACAGGGAACCCTCATTCTGAAGATCTGTGGGGGGGTAGCCTGACCCAGAGATCTCGGGACCGGAAAAGCTGCGCAACTTTCCAGTCATTCTGCCAATAATTACGGAGCGCCTACTGTGGTCCAGCGCCCTGAGAGGGATGGAGCCCTGGGGAAGGAGGTGGGTAACCAGAGAGAAGACAGACCTGCAATTACAGGCAAGAAAGACAGGATTCTTGGGGAACAGAGAGCAGCACTCTGGGGTCAGGAAAGCTTCCTAGAGGAAGAGATGGGTGAGCTGAGCCTGGAAAGAAAGAATGAGAGAGTGGCAAAGTGGCCGGTCCATGAAAGGGAGAAGGCTGGTGGCTCTTCACCATGGCCTGTGGGCGGCTGGTGGGAGCCAGGGAAGCTGTGAGACAAAGAAGATGCCTGGCTTTTATCTAAAGGCAGTAGGGCCACTGCAAAACTGTCACCAGAAGTGATATGATCAGACTGATCACATTTCCTTCTTTCTTTGATAGCTGAGAAGCTCAGAACTGAATTTTCAGACCACTGCTAGCAACTCTCACAGGCCATCCATGCACAATTTGGAGATTAATTTACCTTTCCTTTATCTTTTTGTCCCTTCATCTCCATGTCCTCACTTATTCACTTCTGTTGTACTCTATGCATCTCTGCAAGTCCCATCAAATATAAAGAAACAAACCGTGTTAGGGCAGTTACTCTCATAACTTGAGGGGAACATCTGTGTCCCCATTTCACAGAGAAGCTTGAAAAGATTCAGAGACTTGCGTGTGGTCTTAGCATCGTTTCACTCATTGTTGGAATGAGTTCGTTCTCTCACTTTCCCAACAGATTGTAAATACAGTGGAGGCAGAGATGGTGTCTGCCATCGTTGTGGGAGGGTGTTTGCTTCTAGCACACACAGGGGCCCAGGCCGGGCCGCTGACCCACTGACTGACCTCCCTGTGGAGCTGTGGGACCCCTTGACCTCCCTCACACCGTCCTTTCCCCACCTGCTTTGGTATCCCGCCTGCTATGGACAAAGCCTCCCCTTACCCGTCCCATACACATATTTTTAAAGACAATCCGCCATTTGACTTTCAAATACATCAAGTAACTAAAACCAGCCAGACAGTTGGTTGCCTTCAGAACTAGATTTTTAGGACTGGAAGAAACCCGAGCAATGACTATGATCCAAGTGACTCATTTTACGGTGAATTAACTCAGGCTCAGAGAGAGCGGGTGACTCCTGAATGTCACACAGCTGGTTAACACCAAGTTTTTCCCATGTACCTTAAAAATATCCCATATGGTGGTTACAGTACCACTTTGTTCTTTTCAAAACACAAAGAGTAAAGGCTTAATTTGCCTTGCTCATAAAACTAAACCCCTTGATATATTTAGAAGGTCTGATGAGAATTTGTTTTGAAAAGATTTTAAACCACAGCCCCGTCATCTGCTCTGGCCACCATTCTGACTCAGAGACTCGGGGCGGAACGAGAAAACGTCCTTACGTGCTGAGGGTCACAGCTGCCCTCTGTCTCTCGCGTCCTCCCACAGCTCCGTCTCCCTGAGCCATCTCATCCATTCATAAGAATCGGCCACCACGTACACCCTGAGGGGTCCCAAACAGTCCTGAGGAGAGTAGCTACCACGCTTTGGGCACATCTGTATAGCGGCATTGTTCTAAGCACATTATTTAGGTTCGGTCATTACATCCGCACCACCGCCCAACCCAGGGTACAGAGCAGGACACCGAGGACTGAGAGGGGAAAGGACTGGCCCCAGGTCGCAGGTGGAAGCTCTGGTGGCCCCTCAGCTGCCTGGCTCTGTCGCAGGTCCCATGTACCAGGACAGTGCTATGTAAAGCTCAGCTCTGGCCCAAGGTCCTCCTCTCTCCGCAACTCCAAATTCCAGCAAACAGCTGCATCCAGGCTCCCTACCAGGCTGTCCCAGAACCAACTCAACACTGGACCCAGCTTTCTACAGCCAAGCAGGCAAGTGGCCCACACAGCACTCGTAACTGCTGGCCTCCCTCCCTTGGTTTCCTGACTGCCCCCTACACGCTGCCTGTCCATTTTATTCCTAGATATTTCTCAGCTCCGTCACCTCTTCCTTGGGTCACCGCCACTGCCCGTGGTTGCAGGTTCCCAAGTGGTCTCAGTGCCCCAGCATCAGCCACGATCCCAGCCCAGCCCTTCATCCCTAACCTGCCCTCCCCCCAGATGTCAGCTCAGGATTTCCAAAGGCGAATCTGAGTACGTTGACTCTGGCCTCGGCTCTCAGTGGCCCCTGGTGTGACCACGATGCTCCCTGCCATGCAGCCTGCTGCCTCTGGGACAAGCAGCCTGGCTGTGAAGGCAAGACCTGGTTCGGGGCCAGGCAGTCTTGCTTCACACATCTCTGCTGTTAACACCCCCTCTTCCTTCCTTGGAATTCCCTCTTCCCTCGTCCCCGCCCCTCCAGCGGAGCTGGTCACTTCCTCCTTTGCTCCAGGCTGCCCCTTCCACTGATGCCCGCCCAGCCCTTTTCTAGATTCCCGCCACTGACTTTCCTGACTCTTCTCCCAGGCAGCAGGGGCTGTGTTAGGCGCTCAGGGCTGCACAAAACCTAGGGGAGGTACAGGCAAAGATCTCTCCAGGTGTAGGTGGATGGGTGGAGGAAGGAGTGAACCGCATAAAGATTGCCGATTAGTGTCACATAGAAACCAGCTCACTCCAGAGGGGCCGCAGCCTTGCCTGCCCCCCGCATGCCCAGCATCGCTCCTTGTTGCTGAGCTGGCGACAACCTCAGCAGTCCTGCCCTCGTCCACCCTGGTGCCCTCCCGCCTCCCAGCAGCCCCCCAGTGAGGCCCCCACCTGCCCAGAATGTGAGTCCCTCCCCTCAGCGCTCCATGTCCCCACCCCAAGGGCCTCCCTTAACCAAACTGGGAAGAATGGCTGGAATCTGCCAGGATGGTGGATGGAGGGGACCCGCAGTCCTGGAGGGAGCACGACAGTTTGCTCTTGCTGACGTGAGCACTCAGTAAATATTTGTGGAGCGAAGGCATGAACGGGCTATAAATATTTGTTGAAATGGAGATGCAATCAATCTCTGGAAGAAAAAGTTTGCAAAGCCAAAGCAAAGTATCAGGATGGTCAGGCATTTAAACTTAGCGAATTCAGAAGCCTAAGGATTTCATAAAAGGAATATAAGTTCCTTGCTCAATGTCACCTGGACCTCTGTGTCATCTAGGTGAGAAGAGGCAGTGAGGGGTCAGGAGTGAGGAGGAGTCCACTGAGCCCAGTGGCCCCTAAGCCCACGAGACACTCACCCCTCCCAGGCCCGTTTCCCAGCCTGCATGGCAGCTTGATAGTTATATGCTCACTTGTAAGCAGCTAAGGCCCACGTGGACCCCATCTGATCACCAGGTTTACTCTCCGTGGTGGGGGGAGATTCAAGGGGTGGGTGGTGATGCCAACTCTCTACCAGAGATTCTGGCTTTGGATAATGAAACAGGCAAACACTTCAGGCATTTCCTCATCTTTCCCCATCCCAGCTTTTCTTTTCTTTTTTCTTTTTCTTTCTTTTTTTTTTAAGTTATCCTCATTGAATTCACACAGTTAGGCAAGTCTGAGTTGAGCTCTTGGAGAAATGCTTTTTGAAAGAAATGCAGTGGTCCTTCTTTCAGACACAAATTCACCACACGTGTCCTGGGAAATGGGTGTCTCTAGCTGAGCTCCAAACTCCATACTCCCCGCAAGACCTCGAGAAACCCCAGGAGGGCACGGCGAGAAAACAGGGCCAGCGCAATCCCACAAGCAAAGACGACCGCTGTTAGCCTTTGAGGGCTTCTGACGTTTTCCGTGAATGTGTGACTCAGCTCTTCCAACTGTTATGCACTTTTGGATCCAGCAGCATGTGGTTCTGCCCTCTTTGCGTATATGGTGAATGACTTCTCCTGCGTTTTGGGGTTTTGTTTTGTTTGACTCAATTTTTAATTTTGCTATTGTTTAAAACACCAATAAACATTTTATACACATAGGAAGCCATATAGTTATTTTCTTAAGAAAAAATGTCAACAGCAAGATCGCCAGACCAAAGCATAGGCATGTATTTAAGGTTTCAGGTACTGTTGCCAAAGGGTCCTGCAGAAATGTTGACCCTCACCCAGAGTAAGTCTGTTTCCACACACCGTCATCAACTGTTTCATCATTTCCAATTTGATACACAAATCAAACAAACACACAAGTATACGAACAAACAAATAAATACACAAATGAGCCCCTTCAGCTGACTCCTGGCAACTCAAAGGCCTTTATGCAGCTCCCGGGGTCTCCTTGAGTTTTTGTCCAGTGAGGTGAAAAGAAGAAAATTTAGAGATTAGAGCTGCTTAAAACTTCCCAAGTTAGAAGCCTCCTTCTTGCCCCACGGTATCCTGCGCACTTTATTCCAACAGCCTGCTTTATTCTAGTCTGTTATTCCAGCTTTTGAGTCCAGTAATTTTCCTGGAGACAAACCATTTCCTCCTGCATCCAAAGGGCCAAAATTACTCCAAAGTACCAACTCGGTGGCTTCCTTGACTGACCTCCCTGTGGTGGTTTCTGGCAGCAGGCACCCGGTCCTGGGGATGCCCCTGCCCCAGCACCCACGGCCTTGGTAGCAGAGCAGGTGAAGATGTTGAGGGGTGGCGGGAAGAAGCTCACAGCCAGGGAGAGAATCAGTGGCTGCCCAACCTTAGCTGGGGGGAAAATCAAGCATCTTTGTTTCACTAACCTCTAACTGTCCTTACGTGTTTCCTTTGGTAACCAACACAGGCAACAGACAGTAGTTGTGTTAGCACTTCCTGTGACTTTATCACCAATAGAAAACATAGATATCTTCCGCTTTATTAGGAGTGTTGCGGACACCGCAAAATGCCATTAAGCTCATCGCTACTTTGAAATTACAGTCATTTATGAGACCTGCTACTCGATCTAGTTACTGAATGTATTAATAAATCAGCATTGTCTATTAGTATGACACTAATTTATTTTTAAAAATTCTTATAACTGTATTTTTTCATATTATTTTTTAAAGTCTTTTTAAAATTTATTTATTTAATTAATTTACTGTTTGGGTTTTTTTGGGGGGGGCTGGTAATTATGTTTATTTATTTACTTATTTTTAATGGAGGTACTGGAGATTGAACCCAGGACCTCCTGCATGCTAAGCATGTGCTCTACCACTGAGCTATATCCTCTCCCCATAACTAAATTTTAATATAAGTTTTTCTGATTTTGTATATTTAATTTTAATATTTAAAACCTTGTTTCAAAACAAACAAAAGGAACTAATCTGTTCCCTGACAAAGACTATTAAACAACAACAAAACCCTTATTCTGAGAAGGGGTCAACAGACACCAAAGGGCTGCAAAGCACAAAAAATGATTAAGAACACCGGAGGAGGAAGCTAAGATTTGGGTCTTCTGAGTAAACCAAATCTTCTGTTTTATAATCTCAGAATTACAAAAGATTTCCCGAGTAGTGGAAGGAGAGAGACCCTTCCAAATCTTTTTTCATCACCCTTTTCCATTTATTCATTCATTCAACATTTATTTAGCATCTACAAAGTACCAGATGAACTGGGAAAAAAATGAAACTTGGTAAGAGAATTGCTGAACCTGGCAGGTGAGAGGACAAGGGCTGGGCAGACCCAAAGAATCCGGGCTCACAGAAAATGCAGATTCCAGCTATTCATTGCTTTGAAATCCAAGAAGGCTCCTCCCTAAGGTAAAAATTCCATCAGAATATTTCACGCTTTCCCCAGCATAGCTCTTACCACTCTATGACTCCCCATCCACTCTATCAAAACCCTGCTCATTCCTCAAGCTCCTACCTCTGCTGCCCCTCCCAAGCTAGAGTGAATCACCCCCCCAACCCTCCCTCGGGGACTTCAGCACTGTCACTTTTTATTTGTGTTATTTATGAGTCTGCTTCGCCTGCAGGATCCCAGCCCTCCATGTGGTGTCTGGCAGCTCGTGGTGCAGTCAGTGGAGCTGATCCCAGAGCCCAGAGGTTGATTCTGAGCACTGCCTCCTCCGGTTCTTAGCTGAGTTGACAGGTGCAACTTACTCCCCGCTCCACTGGCTGATGTGCACTGGCCAGACCTCCGAGGGGCAAAGCTGTAACACGTGCTACCCCAAGACCTCTCTCTCTGAAGTCTCCTTCAAATTCCCCACCAATCACAACGTCATTTCCAAGGAGAAGCACTCACTTTTCCAACCCAAGGGCTGCTTTAGAGCACAGCTTGCTTTCTGCCTGCTGTCTGCTTCCTCCGCTAAGAGATCCTTTCCCATTTGGCCCACCTCATCTTCTAAGATTCAGTTGAGTTTTTCCCTTTTGGAAGCTTTTCTGATGCTCATCATCCACCCACTCCAACAATACCGGCAAAAATGACTCCTGCTTCCTGACCCACTGTCTCCTGCACACTTTTTCCAGCAGCTGTCTGTGTCCACTTTTTGCCGAGAAGCTCCTTAAAGGATGTTACCAGGTCATATTCATATTTGGCCTAAAAGGCAATACACACTTGGTGGATGAAGAAGTGAGTGGAAGAATGAATGAATGAGTGTCCCCTCCTCTTGTCTCCTCCCATCTGTCACCAACTTTTCCCTTTCCCTTCTATTCACTTTCGGTTCCAGGGCTATCTTGGCCACGAACTCTGTGTCATGGATATGTGACGTCATGTCCCTGGCACTCAGCGTCCCCTCTGTAAGAGGAGGGAGGGAATAGAAGCAGAGGCTGTTTAGAGAGCCCCTCCCCTCGCTCCTGTGTAATGTGAGTCAGCTGTGTAACTTTGTAGGTGTCAGTACGGCTGGGATAGAAGAACCTCCCAAGGCCGCTCTCTGTTGCAGGCACCCCTCCAGGACCAACGTCCTAACCCTTGTATCTAGTCAGTCACACAGTCCTCTCATTTCTACAGCCTTCGTGTCTTTAAATAACCCCTTACGCCCCCTGCTTTTCCCTTAAACCACCACTGAAATCCAGATCCCCATTTTTTCCCATGTGTATTGTCTTGGTCACCGCCCCGGTGTCTCCTGTCTCATCTGAGTTCATCTTCTGCTCAGACCCAGACCACCAGTCCAGGAGCCTGGTCCCCAGGCCACCTGACCTGGAGGCAGAGGTTCTGCAGAGACCACTAGGATCCTACGAGGTCTGGATTTGTTCTTGGAACCAAAAGTCCCTAATGTCAATGGCTTCCTCCCAAAAATCTGTGTGATTCTACCTTCACCACTTTTCTCAAACTTCTAGCCTCTGCCATCTGAATTTTTCTGCACAGACCCCGACTTCCTAATTCACAGGGGGAAAATCCATCTGTATTTGCCACCACCTTCACTTTCCTGCCTGTTCTCTGAGAAGACCTGATTCCTCCACCTGTGTTGTGGTCCTATAACAGGCAAGAACAAATCTGACTCCATATTGAATGTATTCCTTTAGCTCTAACCTCTGTGCTCTGTTGCCTGGGCTTCGTCGTGCTGGTTCTGCACCTTTTGTAAAAGAACGTTGCCTATTGCCTGAAATATACAAGGTAGCCCATACTTAAGCCTCTGACGTTTGAAGGCGTACATAACACTTGTCTGTTAATATAGAGATAAAAAGCTGCAGAACAGAGAACAACATTTGGAAGTTTATAGGAACATTGTGACCTGACAGCTACAAGAACAAAGGATTCTGACACCAAGAAGTTTGCAACAACCAACCCCATCCCCTCGCCTTTTAGTATAAAGGAAGCCTGAATTCTAACTTAGGGAAGATGGGACACCATCTTTTTGGGACACCAGTCTCCCACCTTCTCGGTCTGCTGGCTTTCTGAATAAAGTCTCTATTTCTTGCCCCAACAACTCATCTGTCAAATTATTGGCCTGTTGTGAAGTGAGGAGGATGAGCTTGGACTTGGTAAGAAAATGACTCTCAACTCACTTTCTTCAGCTGCGTTAGTCAAGGCAGGCGAACTGCTGTAATAAACATCCCCAAATGTCTGAGGCGCAGCACAGGCCAAGGTCACTCTTCCCTCTCCTCTGAGTTGGGAGGGGGTGTGGAGAGGAGGTTCTCTGGGCCACACAGTCATGCAGGATGCCTGGCTCCTTCAGACTGTAGCTCTGCCCTCCCCGTGGGCTCACAGCCCTCCCAACCAGCCCGGGGATGGATGCTGAGAGCATGGGAAGGTCCCTCGGGGCTATGCCCGCAGGTGGCACACCTCCCTTCTGCTCACCGTCCATGGGCAAGGCATGGCACACATTACCACAAGGAGGTTGGGAAGGTGGTCTGGGCGTGCCCTGGAAGAAGAGAAAAGCACAGGCATCATGCGCACGAGCATCTCTGCCAGCTAGTCCGGACCTCCCCCGTCCCGGAGCCGGAGGTGGGGCTGGCTGGAGGAAATCTCCCCTAGGATACCTTACAGGCTCCCTACTCTACACATTCAAAACTGACCTTGGTTAGTCTCCCAGGTTGGCTCTGCCTTCGTATTCCTGCCCTGGGGACCACTATCACTCACCCAGTTACCTAAGCCAGAAACTCCCACACTCCTCCTAAATTCTTCCTAAAATGGACTTTATAGTGTTTTCTTTCTCTACAATTCCTTAGTGTGATTACAGGGCCCTCCAGGCCTGAGCCCTCCCTCTCCTGCCCCATATCCCTCCAGCTTGTTTTCTAGTTAAAGGAAATTATCCCAAAGTTTCCATTCCTCTCTGCATGTTCACAAGACGCCACCAACATTCCTCCCCCTCCCTCTTGGCAATTTATCTTAGAAGGCACAGCTCAGGTATCATGTTCTCGGGGAGCCTTCGAGGACCTTCCCAGACAGAGTTGAGTACTACCTCCATGTAGATTACAGTTGGTCATTTACAGAATGGTCTCAACCACGTGGACCAGTTGAATATGGTGTCCTTCATCTATAGTATTAGTAAAATTTTCATATGCCAACTGATTCAATTTGAAACCATGGGAAAGATGTCTTTCTTTCTTTCTTTCTTTCTTTCTTCCTTTCTTTCTTTCTTTCTTTCTTTCTTCCTTTCTTCCTTTCTTCCTTCCTTCCTTCCTTCCTTCCTTTCTTTCTTTCTTTCTTTCTTTCTTTCTTTCTTTCTTTCCTTCTTTCCTTCTTTCTCTCTTTCTCTCTTTCTCTCTTTCTCTCTTTCTCTCTTTCTCCCTTTCTTTCTTTCTTTCTCTCTTTTTTTCTTTCCTTCTTTCTCTCTTTCTCTCTTTCTTTCTTTCTCTTTTCTTCTTTCATCTCATGACAGACTTAGCCATCCTATAGAGCTTTGGGAATTCAAAGTACACAGCAAAAATTATTCCTTCCAAAATTCAAAGTATGCAATCATAATTATTCTTATGGAAAAAAAAAAAAAACCAGACTTCCAATCTGTTGACAAGGGAACAGAAAGGATCTGTATTAATGAGGGGTCCTCTGGTTTGCCAGCCACAGGAAACCTAACTTAAACCAGCTTCAGAGGAAAGAGCAGTGCCCAGGGGTAGACCTGGCTTCAGATCCAGTTGAATGCAGCGTTCAAATGTTGTCACAAAGATTCACATCTCAGCCCAGCTTTCTTTAGGCTGCTTCTATCTTCTGGATCCACACAATGGGTCCTACAGGTGCCCTAAACTTTTAGTTCATGGCTTTGGCACTTTTAAGCATTTCATTTTCAAATGGCCAATCCCAGAAGAGAGAGGCCAGAGCAAGACTCCTGAGTCCTTTGAGGGTTAAAGTTCACCATGACTGGATCAGGTTAGGTCACCGTGACCAGGGGAGGGTCAGTTGTCAAGCAGGGCCGTTCCTGTAGCCACCTTGGGGTCTCCCAATGGAAGGATCAAGAATGAATGTTGGGCAGCCAACAGCAGACAGTATTCCAACACCTCTTACCCAAACAAGCATGGAACGAGACCAAAAATACCCTCTCTGAACTGTCTCTTCCCTCCCTCAATTACCCACTTCCCAGACAGAATTAATTCTTCCCGCCAGTTTGTTCCACAACACTTCCATGTCCAATAACGCTGAGGGAGATAGTCTTGCATTATAATAATTCTTAATATGATCTGTCTTTGCCTCAAAAGCAGAAGTGTTTTTATAATAATGTACAACAGTACCTGCATGGCATAGAGGGGCTCCCTAAGGTTGGCACATTGTGGGTGCTTAATATATGTGGTGGGTTTTATGAATGAATGAATGAATATTAGCATCCTCCATGGGATCATTTCATCCTCCAGTGATGGCTTTTCTGGGTCAAGTGGCAGCGATACTGGCGCAGGAAAGGTGGCTGTCTCATCTGTGCTGTGGATCCACCTGGTGCCGTGCTGGGCAGGAGGAAGCGGGAAGTCTACTTGCCTTTGTGCTCTCCATTCACCTACGGACCCTCTCGGACTCCATCTGCACCTACTCCTCCCTCTGTAAAATTCCCTTACAAAATTCCCAGAATTCCACAGGACCCTGCTAACCAAGCAGCTTAACAGACCAAGGAGAGTTTGGGACAGGGTGTTATCTATTACTGTTTTCTGGAAGAAACAGGATTCACAGGCCAGCACTGACCTGCACCGCCACATGCACTCCTTTTTGGGGGTACACACTGAGGGACGGACAGAATGTCCACACTGGGGCAGCCACGGGCCCCAGACATGCTCTCCTGGACAGGGCTGCCGGGCATTGGAAGGGACCAAAATGGTGGCTAAGAGCACCAACCTTGGTGTCAGACATACCTGGTTTGCATCACACTGATCAGCTCTTTATAGTTGGCAATTTACTTCTGCCTTTATAATACGGGGCAATACTTTCTTCACAGGGCTGGTGCAGAGAAGAAATGAGATGCTGCATTTCAAGTGCTCAGCACACAGTAAGTGCTCAATAACACGTCATAATAGTACAAACGGATTCCATTTTCCTTTTCCCAAAAGGAGGCTGCAGGTCTTCATGCTGGCGCCCTGTTCGATCATTTCACATCCGTGGTAGAAAAAGCATAACTTGACTCCTTTTCAAGAGCTGAATCTATGGAGCAAAATAAAACCCAATAGGTAATAGAACAAATTCTAGTTCTTTTCTTCTTTAAGGGTTCAGATCATGTGAACTTTAAAAACAGGGTTGAAATGAATTAAGCCAGCGTGGAGGGGTAGAGCTTAGTGGTAGAGCACATGCTTAGCATGCATGAGTTCCTGGGTTCAATCCCCAGTACCTCCATTAAAAAAAAAAAAAGTAGAAAAAAATTTTTTTAATGAATTAAGCCATCAGATTTTATGAATGAGGTGTTATAGTCTGGGTCTGGAACACAACCTCAAACGCCTACCTGAGCCAGGGATGCAGCCAGATGAGTGAGGCATGACAGCAAGTGGCCGTGAGGCTATCCCAGTGCGTGGGCTCTGGCAGGCTGGAGGCCACGCCCCGTTTAAAGTGAACAGCAGCTCAACTCAGGAGCAGCTGCTGACAGTCGTGCAGGACCAGACAGACTCAAGGTTGGTTGCCAGAACTTGGAATGATATCCAAGTTTCAAAAGGGATGTCACTAATTCACTTTTTCCCCCTCCAAATACTATTAAAAAAACACATCTGAGAGCCAGCTCTGGTCAGTAGGCTTGATATAGCCCAAGGGTCACCAGATTGCAACCTCTGATCTTAGCTGACTCCTTCTCAAAATGAGTCACACTTCACAAGCTCAGCAGGCCAGTTCTCACTGCAGAGAAGTGCTTTTCCAAACACTTGGGAAGATAACTCACTCCTATCACATGGGAAGCCAGTTGTTTTTTGATAACTATGCAAAGGTTCTTTTTCTCATGTGTTATTTCCCAGCTCCTTCCAAGTCAACCTGCAAGAGTCCCCTCTTTCTGGAACCCTCTGTGATGGGGTCTAACTCGTCTCACTCTACTTACTGCCCCCTGGTTCTCTATGCCCTTTGCTTTGTACTGTTGCTTCTGATTATCCACAGGTCCGTGTACCAGTTAAGGTAACAGACTAAAAAAGTGTGTATCTGAAACATAACAGAAATTTGTTTCTTGCTATCTTATAACCATCCTGAATAGTTTCAGGTTGGGGGATGGGGAGGCAGGAGAGGGCCTCTACTCCACTCAGTCATGCAGGGGCCCAGGCTGCTAAGGCTGTATCATCTCCAACACATGGTTTACAAAGTAGTTGTCGTTGTCTGTCCCCAACCAGTTGGCTGTAGGGGAACGAGTATGTTGCATGGTCTGTGAGCAGTGTTTGTGAACCAGGCGTGGAAACAACCAAACAGCTTTCCTGCCCACATTCTTTCGGCTAGGCTTCAATCACAGGCTCTCCCTGCTGCAAGGGAATCAGGGAAGCACAGTCTGTGTGCCCGGGAAGGTGTTTCCAGAAACACCTACCAGTCCCTGGCACAGGACTCCCTTTGGTTCCAAAGGTACTTTTCATCTTCTTGCCCTCCCTGCGTCCCATCCAGCCGCTGCATCCAGTTCACAAAGTCCAAGATCTCCAGCTGAGGCACCG
This sequence comes from Camelus ferus, assembly GCF_009834535.1. Taxonomy (NCBI): domain Eukaryota; kingdom Metazoa; phylum Chordata; class Mammalia; order Artiodactyla; family Camelidae; genus Camelus; species Camelus ferus. Next base: position 6,048,546 of record NC_045709.1, read on the forward strand.
GTCTGGGTATGGCTCTTAAAGTTCTAGAACTAAGACGAAATTTACCTCCCCCTCCACTGACAGTGCACGTGGTAGAGCCCGGGGCACCACGACTGGGAAAAAGCTCCCACTGGAAGCATGGGGGACACACAGTAGGTCCCCATCCTCAGCAGTTATGAGACCTTGCTGGTTAGGCATTGAGAATGGGCTAAATTGCTGATTAGACCCTGGTTTTGCTCTCTGGGAGGAAATCCTTGGCCTGTTATTCTCCAGACTCCAGGTTCCCACCTCTGGGAGGCTTTCGCACCTGGTATCCACCCCGTGTGAACTGGGCATTAGAGAATGCTCTCCTTGGGAGCCGGACAGCTTTAGTGGCTCACTTCGCCCACCTCCAGCTCCTGCTTGTTCCAAGGCCAGGGGATTATTGGAAGGTTTCAACGAAGTTTTGTTGTTACTGCTGAAGTCTGGGCTTGTGTTTTCCTTGGCAATGAAAGTTCCTCAAAAGATTTGTAGGCTTCCCTCCTATTTGTATCTGATTGATTCATTGTGTCAATAACACGGCCAAAAATATTTTTCTGGACAAGATTGTTGTGAGTCAGTACTTGGTCTTGCCTACAGTCAGCACCTGGAAGCCACCTAGAACCAAAGGCATCTATGGAGAGTCCAGACCCTTTATTCCATATTTGCTGAAGGGGTGGAGCACCTTGCTTAACTGAAAGGTCTTAACAGGCCTTTACTGACCCGTTAGTCTTATTTCCAGCTCTTTGGGATGGAGAAGCAACAGGTTTCTCCATACCAGACAGCCCCAGATTTCTGTATCTTTTATTCCCTTTCCTCTCTGCGTATAAACTGGTCTCACTCTTTCCTGAGCTCACTTTCTTTTCAGAAAAGCCTTGGTCAAACACAGTGAAGAGCCACAGGTCACTAACTTTGTGGCTCCTCAGGGCCACAGGCTCAGCTGGGCACCTGGGCGGCTTTGAAGGTATCACCGCCAACAGTAAGGGTCCCAACCTCTCCCGCTGCCAGTGGTTTCATCACCCAACCACAGCCAATGCCACGCATTTCAGCTTGGACGGCAGCACCCCAGGTCGGCGTCCTCCTTTCCGTGTTAATTAGGGTCGGATTCTAAGATGCCTGATGACCGACACACTCCAGCTCAGGAGGCCTTGCTGGCCGGTTCCAGGTTAGTGGGGGAGGGCACACCAGTCATTCAAGGGCACCAGGCCCTCCCCATCGGGTCAGCGGAAGAGGAAGGAGCACAGCAGGTGGGACTTCTCCTGGCCAAATGTTCCATCACTTCAGCCACTGATCCATTGACTAAAACTGAGTCCCATGTCACACCTAACTTCAAGGGGCTGGGAGGTGTAATCCAGCTGTGTGTCCAAGCAGAAGAGGAAATGGGATCTAGGGAGACCAGCTGGTCCCGGTTTGCCCAGGACTCTCCTGGTCTTAGCACTGAGAATCCCAATTCCGGGAATGCCCTCCATCCCGGGGAAACCAGTACGGTTGGTCACCCTAATGTCTCCATCTCTCTCTGCTCCTTAGGAGAGAAACTGTCTTCCTTTTTCTTTGTCTCCTAGTCTGCACAGACTACAAACCACTTTCGGGGCATGCCTGAATGTACTTGACATGATAGGGCAGATTAATTGAAATAAATGTTATTCCCGGAAATGTGGGGCATGTGTGACGTGACCCTGTAGCACACACATCAGCAAACAACGTCTTTGTCCTCAAGTGAGTCAGTTATAAAATGTAGCAGAGGGGGTTATCACACCATGAGGAATTGCTACCAATTTAACAACAGCTCCTAAAAGGACTCCCAGAAATACTTTTGCCAAAGGATTCATCTGAGAAGGAACAGAGGAGGAGTGACTCAGGTATCATGTCACAGAAGGCAAATTTCGCCAAACAGAGCACCACACTTCTCTTACAGGCAATACTTGGGCTGCGCATGAGGGCAGGGGCGGTGCCTTGTCCTCTGTCCTGTCTCTGGCTTGTAGAAGATGCTCAGGAAACATTCTCAGAGTAAATTCACACACAGCTCACCAGAGAGCCTGTGCCCCTTTTCTCTCATCAAAAGGAAGAGGTTTTCTGTTTTGTTTCGTGCTGAAGGATGAGCTGCCTGTTTCTGCCAGGAGTTTGGCTCTTGATTCAGACCTAGAAAGTAGAGAGTGGAAACTCGGGCCAGAGCAGCATAATAGTTGTGCTTTTGTCTGGTCTGCACTGTGTCTAAAAATCAGGAATATTCTCACAGAGCCTGGATTTCAGGATCTTGAAAAACGCAAAGATCTGGCAACACAGGGCTTGAGTTCCTGCACAGCAATGAGTGCCTGGAGCTGAGGAGCACAGGCGCCCTTCGTGTGTGGATGGAGCCTACCCTCCAATGGCCACGGTCGTGACCACTCCCTACTGCCTAACATTATGTCTCAAGAAACTTCTCTGTCCTATCCTATAGACATCTGTGTCTAAAACAGCTGGATTAAAGCACAGATTTATACTGTAATAGTGTAGTAATTTTTATACACTTTAAAAGTGGCCAGAGAACCTTTCAGAATAGCTGTTGATAAAACCTGATTACTAATCCCAGTGGCCTTGGTCCCCGTGGCATTCCATAGCGCTGTTTTACCCAGAACTTTTTCCCATAAGGAAATAAATAATTTAAGATATAGATATTCTACCTGTAATTGTGTATTTACTACTACCAATGTGACTTTCAAACATGAACAATTCTGAACAAATTCTTTCTCTGACTCACATAAATCAAACAGCTGCCTTCAATATTATTTCTTAGGTACAGAAGAAATGATGCATTTCTGTCCATATTCTAAATGGCTTTTTAAAACATGTGTTTTTGTAATAAAATTTTCACAGCCACCACTATTATCTCATGCAAAATCAAAAGCTATGAGAAAATAAGCCTGCCGCCGCTTTATGCCTACAAAAAATACAAAATCAAATACATAAACATTAACAAGAGAACAAATGACTCTCAACAATAACAGAAAGGCTAACATTTCTTGAACCCTTGCTCTGAACCCACCTCTGCGTTTACAGCTTTCCAGCATGACCCTTACAAAAAACCCCTGGCGATAGCATGTCCCCATTTGAGCATGAAGAAACAGATCAGCAAGTAAAGGAACCTGCCCGAGGTCACTTAGCTAGTAACTGGGCAAGCTAGGATTAAAACCAAATTAATTTTAGTCCAAGATGTTAATAAACAAATAAAATGGCACCTTCCCCCCCCCCCCAAAAAAAAGTTAGAATAGAAGAAAGTCATTGGGGAAAACTGTAGCATCTTATGGCAGGACAGAATCTTCGAGATCTGATCCAACCTCCTATTTTACGGGTAAGAAAGCAGGTCTGAGAGGTCCCATTCCGCATTCAAAGGTCAAAGAGCTCGTTACTGCAGGCTTCACCCTCTGCTCCGGTTCCTCTCCCAACACCCAAGCCGGAAGCTCACTGCACAACCTGCTTCAAGTTCCGTTGGTGGGCACATTTCTCCATTTTCAGGCGATTTTATCTAAAAGGGAGGACACAACACGTGCTCTGCCTCCATTTCTCATCTTTAGACCATTATTGCTGTCCGAATGGATGTGAAGTTGACTAAAAGCTGTCGTCCTGGTAGCTTCGACTACTTAACTTTACATAAAGCAACAGCAGAGTCGTGCCTGTGGAAATTAATTTTTCATTTCTAATTTCAGTTATGGTCAACTTTTATACATTTCTTGGGTAAATTTAAAATCAATTCTGGCATTGCGTATTTATCACATAATGAAAAAGAAATTTTTGCTTTTAAAGTATACAAAAATAAAAGCACAGAATTACTGAGTTACGAGTACCGTTAATTTGAAACAGAAAGCATTCATTCATTAAAATCCTGCAAAATGCCTTCTGTTTCTCCTTCTTGGGATGGTGGCCTCCCCTGCCGTAAGTGCTGGTGCCACAGGCACCCGGTGCTGCTATCACATTCTGTCCCCTTTCAAATTCATTCCCGCTCCACAGAACAGAAGTACAATATAATCAATGATACGACAACCCACAGGCCAACAAAGGTCTAATCAGGCCTGTAAGCAGAGAGTAAAATGCCTTTTTTAATTACCTGAAACATCCTAAAATATGTCAAATCACTTAAAACATGTTTAGTAATTACTAAAATGAACACGTATGGAAAAACATCTTTTGATGTTAATAATTCAGTTGTACGTCACACACAATATTCAGCTCCCAAAAATGTAGGACTCTCACATTTTTAATAAAAAGGCCCCAAATCCCACTAAATAATGAAGATTGTTGCCCATTATCTTAAAGATTCATTGACACGAAAAATTTCAAATTTTCCACAATTACCACCTTTGCGATTGAGGGTCTTCATTAAAACATAAAAGATGAAATGGTTAAAGATTTCTATTCACTATCGTTTTCTTTTTCAAGGAAATGTAATTACTACATAAGTATCCCTTTATTTCAAAGTTACATAACCTTCAAAGGAACATGACAAAGACTGTTTTAAGTCCTCTCCAAATTCCCCAAACCTCCCACGGCAGTCAGCAGTCTACTGCTTTCTGCAGGAGGCAGTGTCACCACACCAGTTGCTTTGAGCTTCATAACACACACATCCTGTCCGTTTCTTTTTAAGGAGCTCTGATGTTCCCTCCATTCACCCATCAGCCTGCCACCAGCTCTACATTAGAGAAGTGAAGGATTCAGAGTTAACTCCTGTCCTACAAAGGCTTGAGTAAGACTTAGAGCCTGGGAATGCCCCCACCGGGTGGAGGGGCAGTTGCTGAGATGCTGGAGCAGATTACAGAGCTGAAAACCCACCCCGGACACGGCTCCTACAGCAGAGTGGGACCCCGCAGGCTCAATTCTCAGATGCCGGTTTGCTGTAGGATTCCATGTTTCAAATTTCCACTTATTTTACAACCTTAAAGAATCAATTTGGAGGGACTCCCTTGCTCATCTGGTCCTTCCTCAAACCCAGAAGAGGAAACCCCTAGAATTATCCTATTTTTTGTTTGGACATTCCCAGGAAATGAGAACTCGACCCACACTAGGAAAGATGTCCCATCCCAAGGGGACAGTTCTTGAAGTGGAAATCAGCCTCTCTCTAACTCCCATCTTCTGATCTTAGAGCTGCCAGTTGGGATTATACACAGAATAAGGTTCATTCCCCTCAGCTGGTAAACACTGGAAGATTAAGATTTTTCACCGACTCCTAGAATTCTAAAGCCACAGGGGAGAACTTCAGCCCGAGGGGGTAAGCCACTTGCCCAGGTCACACAATTAGTCTGCAGAACGAGGCTCCTGTGTCCTTCATTATGTCTCTCTATCCTTATGTGCTGAACTGATGCAGCGGCTAATTCCTTTTACTTCTCTGGTCAAACCACTAGCACCACTACTCTGCCCAACTCTTTCACCCCTCTTTAGGAGTTTACTAGTCAAATCGTTCTAACATTATCCGGAAATATTTGTGGAAATGACTGCAATTATATACGTTAATACTGTGACATGGAAACACTTGTTTATCAACATTTTATATGCTTTATTGAAAGTTGACAAGTGCAACAATGAAATACAGTGACACCTTACAACTGTGTGGAGAACATGCACAGAAACGTATGCATATAACTACTATACAGGTAATATGCAGAAACCCCTACTGGGAAACCCATCTCATCAGCTACAACTGATCATTTGCCAAAGTATTCAATCAACTCAATGAAATGACTTCAGTGAACAGGGATTTACTTCAAGATATTCAGCAGCTAGTAGGTTGCAGATTACACCAAGTGACTAACTGTGCCAAATGCTTAAAATCTCTTTAGGTAGGTGTGTTTTTCTTCGTGGAGTAATTTTTTCTGTAGATCTCTATATAAAAGACAATCCACACCTCTTCAGACGGCCAATGAAACATCTAAATTTCAATCTGTACAACCTAAATAGTAGTTACAGTCCTCTATTATACAAAATAGTTACACTACATACACAAATATACAATAAGCAAAACAACCTTCATGGTAAAGACAGCCTAGGTCCCAGCTACCTGTCACCGTTTAATCACTCTAATAGTTTTGTGTCATCCACTGTTTCGGAAAGAGGCACAGTACTTTTTTTTTTTTTTTATGGATTTGGTGACAGTCGTCAATTTGTACAATGAACTACGTTTCCCCTCATTTTAGGTGAGACTAAGCTTCAGTCTTGACTTTCACCTCCCTTTCAAGGTCCTCATAGGGGAGGAGAGAGAGGAAAGTCCAGTGGCACTCCACTGCTTCGGAACCCCATGGAGTACACACTGTGTGCAAGCAGGAAGAACTCTTGGAAGTGGGGATGGGGAGCAAGGAGGGATGGAAAGGCACACAGCTCCTCAGCATGAATGGAACCATTTCTCACGGATCTGCCAAGCTGCATGATGTCCCAGTATCTCCATGCTAATTCTCAGATTAACCTTTAATTCACCCAACTAAGAAATTTCTTCAAGCCCAAAGCATGTGAGTGTTTAATGCTGGAAAAAAGAGATAATGGCATATGTCAGTCTCACGTCTCTTTTGCAGCGAGCAATGAAATGGGTGACGGTGGAGGCGGATCCCCCTAGCACATCTTCTCTGGTCTGTTCAGTTCAGACAGCAGCAGCCAGTTCTGCGGGGGCGTACGAGGCTACGCGGTGGGTCCTGAGCCCTGGGACGCTGGTTGGGCAGGGGGCTGCGTGGTCCCCTGTGGCTGTGTGGTGGCAGGCGGGGAGCCAGTCTGCAGCTGGGCCTGAAACTGGGCAAGCTGCTCGGGACTGGCCAGTGTCTTCAGCAGATTATTTTCCTGCTCCAGCTGGGAATTTTTCTCTATTAGTTCTTTGATTTGCTCTTTGAGGACCTCCACCTCCTCTCTAACCGCATACATCAAATGGCTTTTCACCAGATCCTGAAAGGGAGAGAGAGGGGAGAAAAAAAGGTTAACTTCCTATTAACTTACTATTTACTGTTTCCTGGACTCTTAAAATTTCAAAAGTATTATTTTGCACGGCTCTCCCTAACCACTTCCATATCCTACCTAATTAGAGTTCATCTAGCTGACTTTGGGGAAATCTACGGAATATAACCTCAACTGTACAATACTTGTTTAACGTGTAAGTGATCAAGCTATTCAAAAGTCTGCTTTCTCTGCAGCCGTTAGCCAGGACTGCCCACGGTCAGGTTTCCTATTTGAGATGGCCAAATGCACTGGGGCAGAAGCCCGGCCCAGGGCCCGGCCCAGGGCCGTCCAGCCCCGGAGCAACGGTAGCCGCTTCCCCGCCCCCAAGTCCCTCCCTCCGCCCGCCGGACCGCCTCCCTCAGCACCGGCTGCAGCCAGTTCCTACAGAGCGTGTTGCCGCATTTTCCTCCCTCCACCCCCAACCCCCTCCCTTTTCGTGATTAAGCTGACATCACAGAAACCTGGGCAGCCGTCGCAGCCAATGGGAGCTCGAGTTATTTATAGCTCCGAATTAAAGGTTCGGAGTTTGCCTAGCAACAGTGGGCAGAGAATCCCGTGAGAAGAGCCACAGGCGCTGCTCCAATAACAAAGAACAGCCAAGGCGGAAATAAAAAATAGGAGAAATCCAGGCGCAGGTTGAGAAGACGAAACTTTTCTCCGGTTGTCTAAATCGTGCAGTAGCCTACATCATCGGGGGTCTGTTTGCGCCTGGTCTAGGAGGCCCCTTCCCCAGATCCCTTCTTCTGGGGCCCTCACCCATCCCGGCTCCCCGGTAAACCTTAGGATTCCCAGTAAAGCCATGTCGCTAGATGTGCCCACGACCAAAGGACACGCCGGGCCAGCGCCTCCCTAGCAATTCCCCAGCAAAAAGGGACACCTCCGCAAAAATCCCGACGGCTGTGTGAGATCGGTCCTGGAAGGGACACGGAATACCCTCAGGGCCCCCATTCTCTCTCCTTAGAGCCGCGGTATGTGGCTTCATGCTGGCAAAATGGAGATAGTGCTGGCATTTCTAAATGTATGAAGAGCAGTCATCATCTCAACCACGGATGCCCTGGTTCCATCCCAAGACACCTCGCTTTTTGTACTGTGCCCACATTCGGTACAAACGATATTTAATCAGTACATACCATAGCTTGCTCGATTTTGTTGTCAATAGCTACCACACTCGCACCAGAAGAGCTGGAAAAGAAAAGGGGAAAAAATCGATAAATGGAATTTATCTTAAATATCCAAGACAAAGAGGATTTCCCAATTCTGTGATATTACTAGCATCATTTTTTGGAATATTCTTTAATGCTATGTAATATATCACCCTCCAGAAAACACCAGCCACTCTCTTACTAACGAATACTCAGACATTTCCCTATTTTAGTGAGCCACAAAGGCTAAATTACATAATGTGGTAAAAGCCTGTTCTCTGGCCAGACCTGTAAAAAAAAAAAAAGGCTATTCTTCTTATTTCAAAAAGCACCATCCATGTCACCGTAGTCTCTCAGCAATGGACAAAGGAATTCGCCTGGCTATCTTTCACCTGCATTATTACAAGTATCTCACGAGTAAATTTAAAGAAACTGTCCCAGCCGACATTTACCTATTGTCAAGTCTCACAGAGGCGTTTTCAGTCCCAAGCAAGGATGACAAGAAAGAAATTGAAAAATGTCTCAGTTGGTAAACTCCTAGATCCATCGCCACTGGTCTACACCATTGGGATTTCATGCAATTGCAGCCAAAAACACCCTCACGGAAAAAAAAAAGAGGGAATAGTAGCAGCCTTGTTTGAGCTAGATAAAAATCTTCTAGCTTTATGCAGCTCAGGGAGAAATAGAAAATAGCAGCCCTGATTTAAAGAAATCCGGCTTCTGGGGCTTGGCGATTCCGGGAAGATGCAGATCCTACTGCTGTGCAGAGAAGCCTCTCAGGTCGACGGCCGGGCTCCACTAGGCTCTAATCCAGAACTCCCACTCTCCGTGCAAAATATATGCAGGGAAGAGCCGCGCCGATTGGCCAGCACGCCACTGGAGCCGCCCCCTTCTCCCTTCCCCGCCCTCCTCCCGCTTCCCCGCCTTCCTCCGCACCCCCACTCCGCCCCCAACCTCCCTATCTGCTCCTCGGGTGGGCTGGCCCAGGCCGCGCTCGGAGGGGCTGGAGCGTGGGGCTTTCTAGGGCCCAGCGAGGCTCGGAAGGCCCGAGCAGTGCTCCGGCGGAAAAACGCCAAGGGGCCCTGAGAAATACGATGGGGACCCCACACGTGCTTACGTTTAAGGGAATCAGACCCCCGTCCCCGGAGCTGCTTGTCCCCGTGGCTGCTGAACGGCGAAAGCTGCTTATTTGCAACCAGAACCGTCTGTGCTACTGGGCATGCCCAGTCTCACCACTAAAGACTTGCAGGAGCCTGAGTGTCTCGATTTCAATTATCTGGTTCTTACAGACAACAGTAACGGGAGGATTTTATAGGCGTTTTTATTTATAAGGATAACAACCATACTGTAGTACTTCTTTTAAGCCAGTGAATTTTAGAGGGAAAAAAAAAATCACATTTCCCTTTTGAGAGATTCTACCTTTTCGTGAATTTATCAATTACGTGTAGAAACAAAACAAAAAACACTACATATTCTTTGTTAGACATACATAAATAGAGGCCAAAAGGAATCCACCAGATGAAATCAGATCTTCTTAAAATGTCCTTAGAGCCATAAACCTTAAAACTGGATCTCCTCTTTCCATTTATAGATTAAAAAAAAAAATCCACAGGTTGAATCCTACCTACATAGATCTATTTTCAGTAAGTCCCTAAGGCAAATTTTTGGAAGTTAAGCGCAATTCTTACAAGACTGAATCCTCTGAGCCTTCTTACATCAGAGGAGTTGAACTATTGTAAAGTATTTTGTGTCACCCCCTAGCCACACTGACCAAGTAATTCTCTTCTCCAAACCAAAATTAAGAGAGCTGGGTGTAAAATAGCTTAACCTATTACATAATTTCCTCTATTAATTAAAAATATTTGCAAGGATATAACACATGAGGTTACAATTTAGGATACTATAAGCCTAAAGTCTTAAATTCACTCGATTATTTAAAGTTTGCAATTCAATACATTTAGAAGGTACATTTAAACCTCTACAATACTGCCCTCTAACGGCATAATCTTATAAAAACAGAAACAAACAAAAAAAACTACAAATACTGAAGACTTCCTTAATCCAAGTTGTATCGTCACAAATAATTACAACATAAAATTTGACCATAGAGCATTTATATGTATATATTTGATTTACACACACACACACACACACACACACTCACGGATTCTTTTTTCTCAAACAAGCATTCTCCCTCAAGCAGCATCCTTTAACTAAAATTTCCTATTTTAGTTGCCACTGGGGCCTCTTAGACATTCTTGTAAGTTGCCCCAATGCTGGTAGAGTGTATCTAGTTTTAGAAATTCTCCAAAGTGATTAGGAACCAAATCTGGGTGAATGTGGTAGCTGATGAAAGAGCACTACTCTTTTGGGGTTAAAAAGCTAAAGTGTGACTAACCATAAGGCAGTATCATTCTTTTTTTATTGTAAGGTTCCTATTGTTCTATAAATTTTAAGGCTTTGCTTTTGAATAACATAATATTCAAATAGTACTCAAATATGTGTTGGCATACTTACAGTTTGCAAAAATTAAATATACATTATCTCATATGATACAAATTTATTTGAGGAAGACACCCATTTTTAGTAAAAGGAAACAAGTGGAAGCTCAAAATCATCATAATTTAGCAAGCAAGCATGTGGTCTCTATGATAATCTACCAGTGCTAGATACAATTCTTATTTACTACATGATAGTTTCTATATTTTGAAAATTACAGTTATCACTAAAACTATCTGTATGATTAAATCATTTACATATTTGGACGGAATGCCAACTGCACAGGAAAAGTTATTAAAGCATCATCTTAAGCTGTAAAAAGAGCATAAAAAACCAAAACTCTAAGGTCATATAAGGAAATGAATCTTAAATTCCCACTGAAGTTTAAGATTACTAAATTAACAGAATCTTATTTACTCATGACGTTCTTTAACAGTCGGAAAGAAACAAGTATTAAGCTACAGAAGTCAATATACGAACCATAGTCTGTCCTAACCCATATATCTCTACCATTGGATGTTATGGTCACCTCCAATACTTTGCTATTTTAGATAATTTTCCAAGAGATACCCTTGTACATACACCCTTGAACAGATGGCTAAATTTACTTTATAGCCATTTACAAAAGTTTCTTCCATTTGCAAAACACAGCATCTATGAATCTAGTGTCCAGTCAGAGCTCAACCAAGACCAGCTGATAGGCAGGATAAACACTCCCGTGACTCCAGGAGAGACCCCTAGAGGCACGGATGCTACTAGGCAACTCCAGGCACTGTGCAGAGATCAGGAGGTCTCACTTGGGTGGGGAATCTGGAGCCTGGGAAACAGCCTGGACACTTGAGATTGAGATGGTTCTTTGCTGCTGCTTTTGTTTTTCTGTTCCGCTTTGCCTAAGAGCCTTTTTGCTTGGATGCCAGTTCAGTCACTTTTGCATGCTGGGAGCACGTATGCTAGGATGGGAGAAGGGGAGGAGGGGCAGGGCCTGTGTGTTTCTAGTTCAGTAACATGTGCTTTTCTTCCAAACTTGATCTGACTTGGCCAATATAGGTGCTGCTGGGGACTCACCACTGAAATAGGATAACCTGTTTCTCCCTCTGTCCAAACTCCTTGCAAATCTAAAGTGACTGCCAGGGAAGAGGCTAAAGCACATCACCTTGTGCCTGATCACATCGTTGCCCAGGGTCTGCACACCACATCACCTCCCCTTCCCCATTTACTCTCACTGGCCACTGGGAGTAGGGTTCCCAGGTTTCGCAAATGAAACCACAGGACTCCCAGTTAAAGCCGAATTGCAGGTAAACAACGAATAATGTTTTAGTGTTAGGGTCTCATACGCTGCTGGAAAAAGAAACAATGCCAAAGATATTTTAAAAAAAGAAGAAGAAAAAGAAAATTCAACCGTACTTTAAATTTTCTTAATTTCCAGAGAAAAGTTGGAAGATAAAGTTGAGAAAATCTTCCCCAAATTAGAACGAAATAAAGAGATAGAATTGAGAGATACAAGAGACTAAAAGGATAAATCTAAGAGGTCCAACACCAAAAAAAGAACGAATTCCAAAAACAGAGAACAGAGGGAAGGAAATTATCAAAGAAATAATTTCAGAATTTTTCCAGAATGGAAGGGCACACATCTCCAGATTAAACGAGACGAACACACGGCCAACACAGTCAATGCCAAGAGCCCCACAGCAGAGCACAGCATCATGAAATTAAAGATCATGTAGGACAGAAAATCCTAAAAGCCTCCAAACAGAAAAAACAAGGTACAAACACCGGTGCTCGTATCAGAATGGTTTTGCTGGCTGCCAAAAAACAATGGGAGAAGTATCTATAAAATTCTAAGAGTAAAAAGGTTTTTCGCTTGGCCAAATCAGTGAAGTGTAAAGTAGCATAAAAACATGTTCAGACATTTTAGACACCACAGTGGAGGAGCAAATCAGGAAACAGGGTTAAACAAGAAGAATGAGTTCCAGAGATCTGCCGTACAGCCCTGCACCTACAGTCAAACAGCACTGGGTTGTATGTACAGCCGTGCACCTACAGCCAAACAACACTGGGTTGTATGTACAGCCCTGCACCTACAATCAAACAGCACTGGGTTGTATGTACAGCCGTGCACCTACAGCCAAACAACACTGGGTTGTATGTACAGCCCTGCACCTACAGCCAAACAACACTGGGTTGTATGTACAGCCCTGCACCTACAATCAAACAGCACTGGGTTGTATGTACATCCCTGCACCTACGGTCAAACAGCACTGGGTTGTATGTACAGCCCTGCACCTACAGCCAAACAACACTGGGTTGTATGTACAGCCCTGCACCTACAATCAAACAGCACTGGGTTGTATGTACATCCCTGCACCTACGGTCAAACAGCACTGGGTTGTATGTACAGCCCTGCAAGTGCAAACACTGGGTGGTATGTACAGTTGTATGTATGTACAAACAACACTGTGTTGTATGCTTAATAAGAGGATGGATCTCAGGTTAAGTGTTCTTACCACCATAAATTAAAATTTTTTTTAATGAGAAATATTGTATATTTCAAAAGAAAAAAAAAAAAAGGAAGGCATGGGAAACATGAACCAGGGACTCAAATGCTGGAGACTGGAAGGGAGTCAATAGGATGATGGGGGAGGAAGTCTTGGGATGACAGGTGCTAAGCAAGCCTAACCAGCACCTAGCGTGTAACCATGGAGGCAGCGGAGCCTGTGGGAGGGAGGCTTCGGTGGGAATAAACAAAAATGATCTAACACATCTGAGCACGCGCAGGGGGCGGGGAGTGACAGCGAGGATGGGCCAGATCTAATGGAGCAAGGAGGTGAGTTCAAAGACAGTCCGACAGAAAACAAAAGTAAGAAAGAAAAATATAGGCTATATAAATACATATATACATAAATAAAATGTACATGATTCTATTAATAAATGTTTTATTGGTTTCACTTTCAAAAGTTAACTTTATTGGGAAGGTGATGGGAAGAAGAAACGTGTGGTGGGGAGAAAAAATGTGGGGTAAGAATGGTTTAAAAGTGCAAAATCCTAATCTCCTACAGCCTGATGATAACATATCTACAATTGAAAAAGCAAAAAACCCAGTATAAATATATGACATCGACATGTTTTTATGAAGGGTATTTTCGTCTTATGTGAAACAGTTTAAAAGGAAGCCTTGAAAAGATCAAACTGTTTCCAAGTAACTTAATTTTTCCCCAAGTAAGGCTCAAGGATATTAAATAAAATACAGTTAGCAACCAATAATTCACAGTGTCTGGAACCCAATGAAAAGTACCAGGCGCACAAACAAGCAGGGAAATTTGATTCATAATGAGAAGGAAAATCAATCAATCAGGATGACCCGGATGTAACAAAGATGATGTACTCTGTAGACCAGGACATGAAAAGAAGTATTATAACCACATTTCGTATGTTCAAGAAGGAAGAGGTAAATATTAGCATATGAGGTAGAGGCATGTGAGGTATAAAGAAAACCCAAATTAGATATGAAGATACAAAATACAATTTCAGAAGAAAAATACACTGCATGGGATTAACTGCAGATTAGACAAGGCAGAAGAAATATTAGTGATATATTAGCAACAGAAATTGTCCAAAAAAAACCAAAAACAAAACAAAAACCACACACACACACAGGGGAAAAAAAACAAACAGAAAAAAAGAACAAAAAAAGAAGAAAACACCATTAAACTGTGAGCAATTTCAAACAACCAAATAAATCTTTAGTGAAGTCCCTAAAAAAGAGGCGAGGGAAGGAGAGAAAAAAAAGTATTTGAAGAAATAATGGCAATTTTCCCCAAATTTTATTTAAAAAAAAAAATCCACAGATGCAAGAAGCGTAACAAAGCTCAAGCAAGAGAACAGTGAAACTGCAACAAGGTGCGTCGTAATCGAGTGGCTGCAAACCAGTGACAAACAGATCATCTGAAAAGCAGACCAGGGAAAGAACTAAATTACACACAGAGCACCAAGGAAAAGGTTGGGAACAGACTTCCAGGTGACAGAAGACGAAGCGGCAATATCTCTAAAGTGCTGAAAGGAAATATTGAAAAGCCTGTCAAACTACAAGTCTATGCCCAGTGAAAATATCTTGTCAAAAATGAAGATGAAATTCTTTTTCACACACACGGAAGCTGAAAGGATTCAGTCACTGGCCGACCTGCGCTATAAGAAATTTTAAAGTAAGTCCTTCAGGAAGAGGAAAATGATACCAGATGGAAACTGAAGATGTACACAAAAGAATGAAGAGCATCAGAGATGGTTAACTATGTAGTTAAATACAAAAAATATTTCCCTTAACTATTTAAATCTCTTTTTAAAAGATAATTGGTTGTTTAAAACCAAAATAATAATAATGTATGGGTGAAGAGGGGCTGTAGCATATGTTGGAGTGAAATGTATGACAGAAACAGAACACAAGCCGGGAGAGGAGAAGGGACATACACTGCTGTAAGGTCCTTACATTATCTGCAAATAGACCGTACTACGAACTCTAAAGGAACAACTGAAATAACAAAAGAGTTATAGCCAATAAGCTAATAAAGGAGATAAAATGGAATCATTAGAGAAAAATATAACCTAAAAGATGTAGAAAAGGAGAAAAGGAATAAAGAATGAAATAAAAAAACAAATAGCAAGATAGCAGATTTAAACCAACTGCAGCAATAATCACATTAAATATAAATATCCTCAATTAAGTACCTTAAGTAAAAGGTAGAGGTGGTCAGATTGGATTAAAAAAGAGCAAGACAAAACTATTGCTGCCTTTAAAATAATACTTTAAATATAAAGGCATAAATAGGTAAAATAAGAGATTGCAAGAGGGTCATCTATGTTAAAAATAATCAGAAGAAGTCTGAAGTGGCTATATTATTTGGACAAAGTGGAGTGCAGGGCTAAAATCATTTTATAATGAATGGAAGAGTCAATGTGCCAAGAGGTCATAAAAATCCTAAATGTTAACATGTTGATAACAGAGCTTCAAAGCTTATGAAGCAAAATAGGATAGATAGAATTGTAAGGAGAAATAGAAAAATCCACAATTAAAGTTAGAATTTTCAACAATCCTCTCTCAATAAGAAAAAGACTAAAGAAGCAGAAGATAAATAAGGGTATAGAACACTTGAATAACACTGTCAACCACGTGACCTAATTGGTTTTTGTGGAACATTCCATCCCATAACCGCAGAATACACATTAATTTCAAGCACACATGGAATTTTTACCATGATCAACCATATTCTGAGCCACAAGTCTCAATAAATTTTAAAAGATTCAAATTACGCAAAGCATGTCCTATGAGCACAATGGAATTAAATTAGAATTCAGTTACAGAAAATTATCTGGAAAATCTCCAAATATTTAACACATAACTAAATGATCCATGAGGGTCAAATAAAAGGGAAACTGGGAAGTATTTTGAATTGAATAAAAATAAAACATGGTGTATCCAATTTACTTAATAAATTTAACAATTTAGATGAAATGGACCAATTCCTAGAAAGACAGAGCCACCAAAACTCATTTGAGGAGAAAAGATAAATAGCTCTATTTCTATTTTTAAAATGAATTTGTAGTTTACAGTCTTCCAACACCAAGAATCTCAGGCCCAGATAGTTTCACTTGTGAATTCTACTGCACATTTAAGGAAGGAATCATTCTAATTCCACACAAACCCTCTTTCAGAAAACTGAAAAGGAGAAAACATTTTCCAACTCATTCTACAAGGCCAGCATGACCCTAATAGTAAAACCAGGCAAAGACATTTTAAAGGAAAAAGAAAACTGCAGGCCAACAGCCCTGATGAACACACATGCAAAAGTTCTTTAAAAAAATTTTAGCAACTTGAATCCAACTATATATAATAAGGATAATAAATACATCAGGACCAAATGGCATTTATCCTGTGAATGCAAGGTATAAGCACTGGAATATCAATGTGATTCGCTGTATCAATAGACTAAAGTAGAAAAATGATAGAGTCATCTCAATAGATGCAGAAAAAGCAGTGTCACAAAATTCAACATCCATTCATGATAAAAACTTTCAGCAAAATAGGAATTGAAGTTCTTCAACTTGATAAAGGGCATCTACAAAAAACATTCAGCTGACATCACACTTAATGGTAAAAGAATGAATGCTTTCCCCCTAAGGCTGGAAAAAAAGGCAAGAATGTCCACTCTCAGCAATACTACTCAATATCAGACTGGAGGTAATAGTGGCAGGCGGGCAATAACATGAAAGATAAAGAGGAAGGAAGGGAGGGAGGGAAGAAGAAAGGAAGGAAGGAAAGAAGGATGGAAGGACGAACAAACGAACGAATGGACATCCAGACTAGAAAGAAAAAAATAAAATTATCCTATTCACAGATAAAATGATTATCCATACAGAAAATCCCAAAGAATGTACAAAAAGCTACAGGAACTAACAATAAGCATGTTTATCAAGGTCAAGGTCAGAGGATAAAAGCTCAGGATAGAAAAAATCAACTGTATTCCTACATATTAGCAAAAACAAAAGCTGAAAAATTTTAGAGTTCCATTTATGATATCATAAAAATACATGAACTAGGTATAAATCTAACAAAATATGTGTAAAATCTGCATGCTGAAAACTATAAAACACGGATGAAAGACGTTAAAGAGAACCAAATAAGTGGTGAGATACACCGTGTTCACTAATTAAAAGACTCAATATTGTTAATACGTCAGTTGCCTCTCCCCCCCAACCAATGTATAGATTCAATGTAATCCCAATCAAAATTCCATGAAGATTTTTCACAAAAAAAATGACAAAGTGTTTCTAAAATTTATACGTAAAGGTAAAGGAACTGGAATAAGCAAAACAAATTTAGAATAAAGCTTATGGGTTCCCACTCAAGACGTTCTGTAAAGCTACTCTGATCATGCTAGTGTGGCACTGATAAAAAGACAAGTGTAGAGCAATGGGAGAGAACAGAGAGGTAAGAAACAGTCCCACACAAATATGGCAAATTGACTTGACAAAGATGGAAAAGTGATTCAGTGCAGAAAGACAGTCTTTTCAACAGTAGTGCTGAAACAGCTGGACAGCCATATTAAGAACAAAGCAAAACAAAACCCAATTGGATCCAATCCAACGGAATTTGGTAAAAAAATATTTTAAAGTAAAAACAAGGAAAAAAAGCGATTGAAAAGTTATAATCCAAGGAGTTGAATACTTTCATTGACAAGACCTAAAAATGTCTATTTTACAACTAATTAACTGTTCTATAACCATATGAAATGTATTATTGGGTTTGAATTTTAAAGTATAGTTTTGCTTTGTCTTAAAGCTGTCAGATTTATTGGTGACTAATCTCCAGGAGAACTAACTCAGGTATATTGATACTACAGGTTCCCTAAATCCCACATGAGTATTTAAAGACTTAAATTACTTGCTTAGAATTTCAAAAATCCTAACAAAATACTAGCAAATTTAAATATAACTTTCTATTTATTTATACACACACATGTATAGCATATAAGGCTCTATGAATATAATTTTCCTGTATCAGTGTAGTTTCTCTCTAAACATTTACAATTACTTTAAAATTATTCTGTAATTCTAGAAACTATCTCTGGTTCTTCCATACCTGTCTGCTCTCTTTCTTTGTTTTATTTAATATAACTACTAATTCCAAAAGAATGCCCATATTCTGAAATGCCTTTAAGCAAGAGGACTCAAGAGGGTTAACTTTGTCTTTTCTTCTTTTTTTCCTTCATGAAAATAAGCTCCTCAAAGCCAAGTTTCTTCATAAATCACCATTTGCTAAATTGTGGTAGATTATGAAAATCAGAAGCCACGGGCAAAAAGGGCATCACAGATTTAGAAACCAAATGATGTTCTATATAAAACACTTGAAGTGAAAAGTTGTCCTGATTATGATTTGTTGTTTCAAGAACCTCGTGCAAGTCTCCTATCAGATATGAATACTATTTCTATTTTACTTTTTGCACAGCTATGGAAAATAGATGCTTCAAGCTCTTGTACTTTTTCAAAGTGATTTGTTAGTTTAAGCTAATTTTTCACGTTAAATTCCCTAAGATGACAGCACTAGAGAAAGAAGAGCCAATAGGAACCAGGTTAACCATCATTCTCTGCCCACGGAAGTACTTAGAGCCATTAGAGCTCGTCCTTGTTGATCCTAAAACAGTAAGATGAAGCTTGACTGAACAGTTTTATTGACAAAGGCAAAGATAAATTCTAGAAGACACAGCTACTGAATTTCTAATGTGGTACAGCCTTAGGTAAGCATTAAATTGGAAAAGGTTAACTCTGTGTGCGAGGGACACTGAGTGTTTAATAAATATCCTCTGCTTTGTTCAAGGGACACGTTTCCATGTTACGGCCTCTCTCTTTAGACTCCCGCTTTCTTTAAATGGTCTATTTAGAATTTTTAGAGGTGAAATGGACCTTAGAGATCACCTCATCCTAATTTCCTTATTCTGTAGGTTTAGAAATTGAAGCTCAAAGACATTGTGTGTTTTGTGCAGCATTTATGGAATTCATTGCAGGATGGGGCAGAGAGCCATCTTCTGATTCAATACGCTGTCCTCTGGACATGCAGACCAGGAATTCCAGATTCACGTGTAAAGGTCTAAACTAAGGAATATTCGTGCTGGAGGAGTCAGGTGGAGGTCCCTCCTGCCAAGCTCAATGGAACCTCATTCATCACGTAAAGCTGCCCACTTCACAGGTGAAGACACTGGCCAGGAGTCTTTGTGGAGACCAGAGCCAGAGCCCAGGTGGTGTATGGGCCTGGCAGCCTGGCTGCAGGGTTTCTAGGCCTTGTCCTGAGTACAGACATTGAGCTTTTGATGAACGCCACCCCCCGACCCCCGGCTTCATATTAGATTATGATGCTGGAGAGGCTGATGGGCACCCAGCCTAGTCCCAGTGCCAGGAGTCCCACGGTCTGAGGTGCTTTCCAACCACCGGGAGGAGGTCCTGGAGCAAGGGGGCCCCCACAACACACAGACACGCCCTGCTGACAGGCATGTGGCTTTGTGAACATGCCTGGTTGATTTTCAGATGTCTTTTCATAAGCCATGGTGCTTCCCTGGAGAGCCTGTCACACCTCTCAGGAGCTGTGAGAAGGATCAAAGGGAGCCCAAGTGGACCAGGGACAACAACGTGCACTCGTGGAGAAGGCAGGTGGGCTGCGTCCCCGGCTCATCAGCACGTCCCCTGAGAACCTCTGGCTTCCCAACACAGCCCCGCAGGCCTTGACTCTCCGTGCATCACCTAGGATCCCCTTCCTATGTCTCGGCCACAGTGTGACCCTGACATTGCTATGTCCCCCTTTCCTCGCAGGTAAGTACATGTGAGAAGTCAACAACATAATGAAAACAGTCAAGTGCTGCGTGGGCTCCCAAGGCCAAAGGAGTGGGAGACACACACTTACCACGAGCATTAGGGTCACTTTTTAGGATTTAAACTTGCTGCTGACCGCTGTAAAAGACATGGCCACTGCAACACATCTTAGCCAGAAGGATACGAACTAGAATAACACATTTCCACCCATTAGCTCTTTGGGTGTTCCTTCGTTCATTATTATACTTATCCAACAGAGCACCCACGAAAGGCCTGGAGCTTTAGGGTTGGCTCTAAAATGACGGAGGTGAAGAAGACATAGTCCCTGCTTTCAGGGACCCTGGGACAGTTGTGGGATGGGGAGAGGAAGACACCTGACGCTTCGGGTCATCTGGGAATGATGGCTGGCAGAAAGAAGCCGGGAGATGTTTCTGAAAGCAGAAGACTGCCCCTGGGCCTCTTCCCTCTGAAAAGTAAGCGGAGCTGCCTGGTTGGACACCCAGTACTAAGTGAATGAGGACACCCCACGAAGAGGGAGAGCCTGGGTCTGGAAGCAGCACGCCGCATCCCCACAGCTCTGTCGGTGGTCGAGTGTGGCCACGGAGCAGGAAGGCGGGGGCAGTGCTGGGGGTGCAAAGAGAAGCCGTAGGAGGAAAAAAGGCTGCACACAGGCTGGGGCCTCGTGGGCCATGGACTTTATTCTGAGGGCAGCGGGGGTTCACACAAAAGGGTTTTAAACAGGCAAGTGATGCACTTAGATCTGTGTCTTAGCAAGGTCGCCCTGACCACAGTGTACAAGACTAGAGGAGATGAGACCTGGGGTGAAGGGAAGGAAAGAATGAGCGCCAGAACCAAGGGGAAGCGAGATAGAGAAAAGGGGGGATGAATTCAAAAAATATCCGGGAGTTGGCCGAAGAGGAGAGGTCTGAAGCAAATGATACAGTTATTAAATAAGAGAACTAAGTCTGGAGAACCAAAGTGAGGTGGTTTGAGTAATCAAAAGTAACTGAAAAGTCACACAGCTCAAGGGAGACACTGAAGCAGCCCCGCTATGTAACAAAAAGGAGGTGTTTCCAAAGGGCAAATCTGATGGCCATTGTTAGAAAAGTAACACTGCTCCACATTCATACCCCTGACATATTAAGACTTCTCAATAAACTGGTTCTACACGCATTTTCTTATGTAATCCTCACAACAACTATAAGGTAGTAGGTACCATTATTTTCTTCACGTAAAGAAAACTGAGCCAAACACCGCCCAAGGTGACATAACCCTTAAAAACACAGCAGAGCCAAGATCCAAACTCAAGCCAGTCGAGTCTCGTCTGGAACCACCACACAGAACTGAGAGCTGCCAGGCTGTTTGCAGACACCTCAGAAACGCCCAATTCAGTGCACTTAGTGAAAAACTGGAGTCTGTCCTTAAAACTGTAAAGGCACCGACAGCTATGAGGGTTAGACACATTGGGACAAATTATACCTTAAATATACTGATTTATTACATGATTAGACATGCATTTCTAATAAAGAGATATTCTTAATTGAATGTGCTTTCATTTTAAGTTTCATAGGTGGTTGGAAGGTAAAGTTAAAATACAAAATGATTCATTACTTTTATGCAATGTACAAAAGTTAAATCCTTCGCTCCGTTACACAAATTAAATACTGCATATATTTTAAAATTCAATCGTAATATTTTGAATAAAACAAGACGTTTTGCTAACGTCCTTAAAATGGTGTCAGTGACAAAGCATGAATCCCATCACCTGCTACCCCAAATTAGGATAATTCTACACAAATCACATAAAACTGAATGCTTCAGATACATATTGTGAGTAAAAACCGAGCTAATGAAATACAACTTTGACCACCTTTAATAAATGCGGGGGGGGGGGGGGGATTAGGTTATATTGAGAAAATTTTTAAAAAATCAAGTATCTTAACCTACTAGGATAATTAAGTTAAATGAACAATTAACCTATTTCAACAGTGAAGTGTGCTCGAGACAGAAAAGGGTTTTAACAAAGTATTTAAAGCATACAAAATACATGTAACATATATGTAAATTAGGAAACATAACAGTAGAACAGACACCCCCAAACCCACCACCTAACTAAGGAGGTGACCCTCACCACTGAAACCCAGGCTGCTCCTCCCCACTCCCTCATCTCGCACCGAGGGAGGGCCGTGTGCTACCCTGGCCTGAAAGTGTTCAAAGTCATTCCTGTTTATTGAGTTTCTATGGTTACTGTCTGCCTCCCTCCACTAGAAAAGGGCTAGGGTCGGGGGTGTTGACTGGTTTATTTACCACTGTGTCCCAAGCACCTGGATCTGAGCCTGGTCTATGGTAAACACTCGCTATTGTGCTGCTGTAGGAAGGAACATGGACGGTCATGATAGTCACAGTGAATAGTCACAGTGGCAAACACTTAACTGCACTTAACTACTTGCCAGACCAGCCCAGAGACTGGACTTTATTCCGAGGGCAGCGGAATAAAGCTCATTACACACATTTACTCATTTAACTACCTCAACAGTCTGCTCATCTCAGTACCATTATTGTCCTCATGTATACAGATGAGGAAACCAAGGCACAGAGGAGTTACGTGACATGATCAAGGCCATACTTGTCACCGCTATGAAAAGCCAAAAACATTTCTGCAGTTTTAACATAACACATGCCTTCACATAGTCCTTTGAAAGACTGGTTATGCCTGGAACATTGAAATAGTTGGGGAAGCGGTGAGAACCCAACACCTATACATAGAGCACCTGTTCTGTGCCAGGCACTGGGGATTCAGTCATGAACAAAATCCCTGCCCTCGTGGAACCTACATTCAAGTGGGATTAAAAAAGTAAACAAGACAAACATCCAAATACAAGGTGTGTGAGATACGGACGGTACTGGGGAGACCACTGAAAAGGGAAGCAGGGATGTGCAAGATCGGAGAGGAGAAAATTTCAGATCAAGTCATCAAGGAAGGCCTCCCTGAGAAAGTGAATTTGGACTAAAAACCTGAAGGAAATAAAGGAATCAGCCACAAAAGAGCTTCTCAGAGAGAAGAGGAGAACAAGAAGAAGTAATGGTTGTCTGATAATCAAGAGTCCCTGCAAAGTCAAGCCATCACGAAGCATCACGAGAACATGCAGTGAGCAGTACACATGATGCCAGAGACGGCCCTGGCTTTCTTGGTTTTCCAAAAGACTCCTCTCCTCTTTGGTGGAGAAGAGCACTTACTGAGATCAGCATCATGCTACACAGTGCACTTAAGAAGCACTGCTGTGTGTATTACAGCAATGTGGCCCTGGAATTACACAGCACTTGGTATTCTCCCAAACGGGTTTCTTCAGAGATTATTTTGCAGTGCTTTTCACTTTCCAATTCCAATAAAAACTCAAAATCTTTTCCTGTCTGGAAGTATAAACAAGTGACGTCCTTTTGTAGAATCATCTGTCTACAACGTTCAAGCGCTAGAAATGCAATGATAGCTCTTTTCTGAATCTTGGTTTGGGGGGTTTCATGAAGCCATGAGAATCTCACACCAGGCTTTACTTTCTTCTACTACAAAGCTGTTTAAAGCTACTTCTAAGTGAATATGGTAGATTGAATACACTCATTTATATTATCTCTGTTGCTTTCTACAAACCACCAAAGAAACAGAGGATCAAGTTCTAAACATAGAAGAATGGAATAAATGGGAGAGATGTCCGTTTCAGCAGCCTGGGGGAAGAAAGATGGTAATTCATCAAGCTGAAACCTAAGCAAGCAGTAAAGAGAATCCAGAAGATAGCTGATATGCGTTGAAGAATCCAATACTTCCAAAGCACAGGCTTCTCAAAGTACAAGGTTCAGGCAAAATGAGAGTCTGTAGGAAACACAGACCCTTCCTTACCCTTACTAACTGAATATTAGAGCAAGGGCTAACCATCCTCTAATAGAACCAACACTCAGAAAAGAGGAACCTAGAGGAAACAGAAGCAGTGTATGGAAATGAAGAAACTTTAAAGATCCTAAAAGATGACATGGATAAAATAATGGGGAGGGGGTGGGCAACACCAAACCAGCACCGGAAGCTCTTGGAAAATTGAAAACTGGTATTACGAGACCACAAGCGAAAATTCCCTAGAATAAATGCAAAGTGAAGTTGAAGAAATATCTCAGAACTAGAACAAATACCAAAGAGGGAAAAAGAGGAAAGAAGGGAAAGAACAGCAGTTTAGAAGGGCTAACATCTGGAGGTGGGTGTATAGCTCAGTGGTAGAGTGTGTGCTTAGCATGCACCAGGTCCTGGGTTCAATCCCCAGGACGTCCATTAGGAAAAGAAAGAAAGAAAGAAAGACTAACATCTCAATGGCAGAAGTTTTGGAAGCAGAACAGAGAATATGGAGGAAAGTATCATAAAATAATTCAAGAAAATTTCCTAGAACTACAGATCACGCTTTTTTAAATTTAAAAAGCCTATCAAGCACAATCTGTTCTGCTATAAAACTTGTTCGGAAAACGCAAATTTGTTCCAACACAATCTATACGTTAGAGAACAATTTGACAAAATTCGTATTTCACATTTTGCTTATGCTTATGCCTTCAGAAATAGTAGCTAAAAAAAAAAAAGAGAGAGAGAAAAAAGAAATACTAGCTAAACACAGGAAACTGCACCCAGCTGAACCAAGCTGCCTGGGAAAACACATACACACACACATCTCAAACATATACCAGCTACTCGGTTCACGTTTGTTATCCTACAAGGTTGTTTTGCTCTTCTTTTGCAAATGTTAACTTTTGTCTGTAAAAAAATGCACTTACTCAAATCCCAAACAGAGTCTAACCACTCTGGTTCAAAAATACCAAGCAGTGCATGCAAAAGAAAAACATTTAACTATTAAGGGAGACGCTTTGGAAAGAAACAAGAGAACATGGGATATCTCCAGAGCAGCAAGCATAAAGGAGCCCACACCTGGATCACCAAAGATAACACATGAAAATGAAACACCCACAAGTAGAGGAACTTCAAGTGCTGTGAAGTCAGTAAGAACAAGCGCTAAAGAAAAGAGGGGAAACGCAAAGATTGCTGAGTACACGGACTGAAGAACAAATAGCAAAACATAACAAACCCAAACAAAAATCCAGGAACAGCCTTTCTCACAATCAAAGAGAAAGCACTGTCTCTATACGAAGCCCTTACGTGGAAATCACCAGGTCCTGCAGAAGTAGCTTCGTTTAGTGCTACTAATGACCAGTTTAGTAGTTTCAAAAATGTCTATAATTTCAAAGCTTTCAGCTGTCAGGTGAAGCAGAGATTGCAGATGAGAAAACTGCTGAAGAATTTCCAGCAATAATACACAAGTTAATTGAAGAAGGTGGTTATCTATATCCAACCAAATTGCCAGGTTGATGAGAAACAGGTATCTAGCTAAAGATGAAGGCAGAAGTATTCAGAGACCTTCCAATTCCCAAGAATCTTGAAAATGCTGCTAAGGAATCTGAAATCTACCCCACAACACATGAGCCTAGCCAATCAGAATAGAGACTGGCTGCAAACAGCCAGTTGAACCTAACTAGTGCACACCAGCCAAATCAACCCGGCCTCTAGGAAGCGGGAGCAGCCGCTGAGAGGACGGATTACTGCAGCGCAGTGCCCTCGACTTCAGAAACCGCATTCCTTCAGAACAGACGCGACCGTTCCAGATACAGCATGGAGGCTCCATGAAAGGAGGACTAAAGCAAAGACTAGAAAAAAGTTCTGTTTAAGGGGCTTAGCCCTTTAATGAGGGAGGAAGAATGATTTGAAAGGAAGCCAGGTAATCAAAGTATAATCATCAATTCAAATGGCCCTATCACTGTAACAAATAAGTATATATATTAGACAGAAACCATTATACAATAAGAGTAATCCAGACTGGTGACTCCTAGATTGTCAAAATACATACACACAAATGTTATTTCAGCAAAATCTCAAGAACAGTTATGAAGTTCACCTTGTTTTGCTCAGGTTATGGAACATCAAACATCTACTTTACACACACAAACATTTTAGAAAGCTACTACGCAGCAGTAAATATGGCTCTGTAAACGCTACATCACAGTGGCCTCATTCAATCTCTTTTATGGAAAATAAGAGCAGACTTTGTACAACAAAAGAAAGTAGTAATGATACATTTCTAGTAAGCCTTCTGAGTCTTAAAAACTGTTTACCCATCTGCGAAAAGTAAAGCCTACATTAAAACATATAATGTATACAAATCAAGTTAACGTACATAATTACAAATAAGACTTTAGATGCATGTTACACTTATTAAAAGCTTAAGAAATATGAAAAATAAATCACGTCCCTTTTTTCAATAAACGAGATCCACTTAATAATTTTAGTCCTTACTCCCACTAATCCTAATTCTGAAAAAAAAAAAGACCTAAAATTGATCATATAAAAAATTTTGCATGTAAGTTTCTCAAGCGTTTGATCAAAGGGATCAATTTTTCTTGACAAAGTAACAAAAACAGACATCATCATCTGTGTATAAGCTTTATGAGGAGAGAAAGTATACATGGATATAAAAACTGTATGTGATTTCCTAAAATTACGGAATATCAGTTAAAATTATGGAATGGAAAAGTATAGTAATGACCTGTGTCTGTAAATCACATTCAACTCATTAGACATGCTCGCAAACTTCTCACACACCTGTGTTAGTCTTCAGTCTACCCAGAAGAACAGAAACAGTAGCTTTGGCTTAACTGCAGCTCAGTGACTGGTTGTACTCTTGACTCTGAACTAGAAATTAAGGTAGTTGTCCTGCCCATGGGTAAATCACTGTGCACATGACCTCAGAGATGACTCAATGGGAATAAATTCAGATTAACTACTGAATTTCATAAGGAAGTTTATGAAGATGGCCTTTTAAAAGAAGTATCTGAATCCTTAAATGTGTGGTACCTGATTCAATGGTTTCTACAAAATTTTATTTGCCAATTTATACTCATTTGCTCTTAAGATATGATGAAGGAGAAAAAATTTAAGGCTCCTTACCTGCAATCCAATTACAGTAATTGTTAAAGAACAATGCCAGAAGTAGATTGAATCATGAAAGAAAAAAGAAAAAAGTCAGTCACTTTCCATACTGTTTACTGTATCCGTAATTGAGTTATTTTACATGTATGTACATAGCCTACATTTTTGTAACATTCAGGGATATAGTGGCAAATTTAAAATGCTTAGCTATGTACATAGAGGGGACTTCGATGCCTGCTGAATTGAATTTTAGGGAAAATTAAGTCTAACTATTACATGTTATAATCTCATGTTTAGAAACAAAAGAAACTAGGGAGTTACAGACACCAAAAATAACAGAAACTAAGCAACATGAAAACACTTCACATGTTAAGTGGACAAAGCAATACAGACTGTGCATATCCTATGATGACAGCTAGAACCATGAATGCATACGTGTGGTACCCAGCCTCCAAGATGGCCTCCGGTGACCCTCCCCTCTAGGTATGCACATCCTTGTGTAATCCCCTTCCACCTTCCACAACAAATAGTGCTGACCTGTGAAAAATATTGCACAAATGATGGGGTGTGACTTCTTTGATCACTCTCTCTGGGAGAGGCTAGCTGTCACGCATGAAGACCCTCATGCAGCCTACGGAGAAGCCTATGTGGCAAGAAATGGAAGGCACCCTGCCAACACGCAGCAACAACGTGCCAACCATGTGAGTGAGCTCTCTTGAAAGTGGATCCCCCAGCCCAGTGTCAAGGCTTTAGATGACTGCCTCCTGGCTGACATCTTGACCATAACCTCAGGAGAGACCCTGAGCCAGAACCATCCAGCTAAGCCACTCTCGAGTTCCTAACCCCCAGAAACCGAGTAAGAAAACAAATGTTTATTGTTGTTCTAAGCCACTAAATTTTAAGGTAATTTGTTACAGCAACAGAGAACTAATAAAATGTATATTTCAAAAGGTCATGGAATAAGAATAAGAATAGGAATAAGAATAAGAATAAGAATAAGAATAAGAATAAGAATAAGAATAAGAATAAGAATAAGAATAAGAATAAGAATAAAGAATGACTGTAGTAGAGGAAGATCAGGGATGATTTCTTCTACTTCCTAAACCCTCTGTAAAGTTCTATCATTTTTACTGTTCAGCTGAATGCCTCTAACTTTAAGGACTCCCACCACTTTCTTTAAAGAAGTTCTAAGTCATTCATTCATTCCACAAATGCCTCCTAGGATGGGAAGTCCAAACAGTCCCAGTCCCTGACCTCATGGAGCTCAGATTCTAGTGGCCAAGAGAGGCCTTAATCGATTCATGTCACAAATTAGTCTGGGAGTACAAACTGTGATATACAGTCTTTTTTTTTTTTGATATATAGTCTTTTTTGCTATAACGTGTGTTTCTGGAAGGCAAATTAATTCATAAGTGATTAGTAAGTGGAAAAATGATGTCAGTCTAACACAGAAGCGGTGTTGCTTCACAGGGGGTTTTCCTACCCAAGAGTTGTCAGAACAGCCAGTGAATTACAATCTTCAGCAAGAAAGGAAAGAGTTCCAGGCTCTGTTGCTGTTTAGCAGCAGCAGAAACCCTTTCATGTGTGTTTAACGAAACTTAAAAGCACACGCTTCCCCAGGAGTCCCCCCGCCAGCCTCACCGCCCTGCTGGCTTCAAGCTTCATTTCCTTCTGCGTTATCTTTGCACCTGCCGCCTCTGCTCTAATTAACATGTTGCTGGCATTTCACTCTACTTTTCTGAATGTATTTTTAATATCTACCATAAGAGCTTCCAGCTATGTGGAGCTGGTACCCATTTTTTATCTTCTCAGGGCTCTGGTTACAAAGCCACTTAAGTGTGGGTGGCTGGCCCCAGCTGTTTTCTCCATAAACTGTCTTATTTTTTGCATACAATTTTGGAAAATGAGAAGGTTTTTAGAGACAACGTTATCATGGTATAGAAGAAATGCCTGCACTATTAAGGAAAATTGTACAGTTTTAGAAGACTCTGACCTCATACGGGAATAAGATGTGCGAAGGTCTAAAGCAGAGAGTCAGGAGTACAGAGGGCGCCCACCAGGAAAAACACAGGCTTCAGTAAGCTTTCTCTTTATCCCCTCAACTCTTCTGCCGCACTAGGAGAGCCATGCTCACTTCAGATGGCTGAGGCATTCCTTGTCTAACAGCACTGTGTCGGTGGGCTGGAGCGGGGCAGCGGTGGGTGGAGAAAAGGACAATGATGAGACTGAAGCTAATTCAGTGCTTCTCAACCTTGGTGGAACCTTAGACTCAAGTGGGAAGTTTTTCACAAACATAGGTGCTGAGGCCCATCCTGAGCTCTGGTAGGTTTTAAAAGTTCCCCAGGGTGATTTCAAAGTGAAGCCAGGGTTAACCAGAGCAAGACACCAGCAACAGAGAACTGGAGAATATGTCTTAGGCAGAATTTAAACAACAACAAAACCCAAAACCTGATCATATTTATGCATTTTAAAAAAAGGTTTCAGTTGTAATTAGTCAGTAAGACTGTATATTCATTTCCCCCAACTTACAAAGATATTTCTGAGGGCGCAGGTAGGGCTGGAAATAAGCAGGGCTGGAGGGTGAGGACCAAGACCAGGGAGCAATAATTCGGCTTCGGGGGAGGCAGCACGTGGCCCTGGCACCTAAGGGCCAGGATGCTCAGTCCCACTGGGAGACTTGAAGGGGAGAGCAATGTGGGGGAGAGGCTTAGAGGAATTTCCAGAGGGATTCAGATAAGCTACTCAAAAGGAGTTCCTGACCGAGCACACTGAAACTGTAGCACACACCATTTATAAACATGGCTGTCTTTGGAATGTCAAAATAAAGAATGAAAATGGATTGGGAGATTGAAACACAGTCCTAGCATATGGAGGTAGAAAAGCAGGTTGCAACAAAAGTTTGCAAATTTAGTAATCAGAGCTGTAGGAAGGGATATTTTTAAAATACAGATTCCTGAGTCCAATGTCAAAGGTATGAATTACTCTCCAGAGGGAGGAAATGATAAATTGATAACAATAAGAGCTGCTACCATTTATTCGGCATTTACAACGTGCCAGGCAATCTTCTAAGCATTTTGTATGAATCATCTGATTCTGTTCCTGTAATTCCCCTAATAGTTAACCGGGACACAGAGCAGTTAACAGAGTAGCTTGGCCCATAGTAAAGGGTGGATCCAAGCTTCCAACCTGCAGACCTCCATAGAGTCTGTGCTCTTAACCATGACATTCTGCATCTTCTAAAACACCCTCCCCATCCCCAATAAACCAAGTGATTTTGAGGCTGCTAGTATTTGAGAACCACTGCACTATGATCTTTCAAAGTCACTTTTAGCCTTATCAGCCTGTGAAATCGGGCTCAGTATCAACTGTGTCTCCCTTTACTGGGCTTTAAATCAAGCAGCATTATCTCCTACATTATGAAGAATTTGCAAAATGCTAAATGTACCAAAATAGTTTTCCTCTAGAAGATGGGCTTGTGTCTAAGACTTCTGTCTCGGACAAAAATAGAAATTTTATATCACATACTTTTTTCTTTACTCACTTAGCAATCTGCTGTCTTATCAATTCTTCTCTGCTAATATCTCTGCCTTTAATTCTTTTTTTATTTCTGTTGCCAACACCCTAATCCAGACCCATATCAGAAGACTTCTGGATTATTGCCATTTAATCCCAACTGGTCCGTCTGGCTCTAATCTCTATCCAGCTGGATCCAAGCAAATCCATCTTGTATACTGCTTCCAGGCTAATATTCTTAATTTTTTTCTTAATTTCTTATCTGTCACTTGTTCAATTACAAGTCCTTTAATGACTACACCCTACCTATAGGATAAAAATCTCAATCTTTAGCTTGGCAATCAAAGTCTGTAACCTATTTCTAACTTCTTTTTTAAAAAAATTAAACTACAATGCATTTTCAATCCAAAATTCCTTCATCAAAACAAGAATTAAATATACCTTAAAACTACATTTAAAATGAGAAAAACACTTAAATTGCGGACTAATTCTTTAGATACTTTTAATGTGATTCTATCTTGGAGTTAAATATTCAAACTTGGCTCCAATTCAAACCAGCTGCTTATGCTAATAGTTTTTAAGTTTTCTGCAGAATGTGTAGGAGGGTGTTCTTAACACAGCTAAGCTATCACATCTGATCTCTCAGGTCATCTCAGAGCTAGAGTGAATTTAGTTTCAGCGTGTGCAGTTACACAAAAACTGCCCCAAGACAACAAAGAGGGTTCAGGTTGTTTCTTAAAGCATGAATCTTTTATATAATCCACAAAACCAGTTTTCAAATCTTGAATAAGACAGCTTTTACTTAAAAACATATGATACCTTGCCAGGAGGAAAATGTATACATCCTTAAATTACAAGCCAGAGAAATTTATCCGTATGTTTTAGTCATGAAACTTCTACTCCCTTGTCTACTATAAGTTTAAAAAAAGAAAAAAGTTGTACCACCGAGGAGAACCAAGAAGAAAGGCTCAAGTGTCTATGCTCTGTATCTATTTCAGAGCTCATTTAGCAGTCACTTCTCGGGGCTTCTCTGGAGTTCTGATGAAGTTCTCCGATTACCCCAGAAGAGCCGAATGAAAGATGAGGGAAAAAACAAAACCCTCCGTGAGTCGATGCTCACTAGGGAGGGCAGGGAAGCGGCAGGCAGGTCGAGGACCACAGCAGGGAGCCAGAGAAACACAGGGCAGCTGCTGGAAACCTCGTCCTCTTCTCTCCCCTGAATCAGCAGAGCTCAGCTAGTGCTTTCTTCGTGCTGATGGGAGGTCTTATGTGGACTCGTTCTGAAATTCGACCCAATGAATTCTATATACAATCTTTTTTAAAGAGTGAGAAAAATATGCAAATAATGAATGAAGGAACGATATCCAGAAGAAAACCTGTCTTTTGTCCAGTCTTTTGTAACAGATTCACAGAGCAACTGTAGACCTGGAAGCACGTGGGAGGGGAAAGACAGGCTCTGGCAAAAAGGCAGCATCCAAGAGACAGAAGATTCTACCCAACGCTTGTGTCTCACCAATAAAGGCACAAACTGCCTTGAAACAGCTCTTCCTTGACCAGAGCAGGAGGACAGAGTCACCAAGGAAAGACATCCATCCCTGAATATGTCGTTTATAATCAATATTCTCTCTTTCACACAGATTATGTATGATTCGGAGTCTAAAATATTATCACAGGAAATAATTTTTCTTAAAGCTGCTCCACTATGGTTACATTAGTTTCTAACGTCCCTCATATTGATAGAATCCTATTCCTTATGGTTTGGGACTGCCTTTTCCAGAGTGGCTTTTGATGAAGACTTTCTAAAGCCTCATAGTTTATTTTCCTTCCCCTAAACCACCTGTCACACCCACCCCCACACCCCAGGAGAAGGCAATGTCTGCTTCATTTGCTATTTAATTTTGCAGAAAGCAATTACGTTTGACTACACCAGAGTCTTCCACTTGACATGATTCACTTCACTTCAACAGGAAAAAATGTGGATCAGCAGAAAGCAAGCTGACCCAAGCACAGCTCTTAAGAGCACAAGTTCTCGAGTCTCTGCTGGGGCCAGTCCTCATTCCTTGTACCGCCTTTATCGATCACTTCATCTTAATCACAACCCAATGACTGGGATTCAAATGGCTTATTGATAAAGGCTAAGTTATATTCTTCTGCTTACGAATTCAGGAAAGCATGGAATGTAGTTTAGAAAGTTTTCCATCAGAAAAGTTAAAATTTAAAAGTTCTGGTTTATGAAATGCTTAACAGTTAACCACACGGAAAACTTTGATTTTAGATAACTGAGTTTGCAGTACATCAAAGCAAAAAGAATCGACAAAAATACAATCCTGCCACCTTGTGGTACTTATTCAAAAGCACTTCACCACCTCATATTTTAAAACAAATTTTGATTTTTAAAAATGTGCTTATTTAGAAAAACATTAATCACTTTAATTACTTTAGAATCTTAAATGCTGATAAGAAGTACTTTAAAATCTTAAATGCTGATACTAATGGTCATGAAATTTACAAAAAACTATTAAATTGTCAATGTTTGGCTTAATGAAGTTGTTTCTAAGGTCAGAACTAAGCCGGCTCTTCAAAAGTAAGATGTAGAAATGCAATAGTGAGCACTTGGAACTCTCAATAAACTCTTCACATCAGTAATGGATGGCGCTCTCCTTTCTGGTAATTAAATAACCCTCATGGTGAATAAATGGACCTGCAAATTTTTTATTGCCCGCTAGATAGCCTTGCTTGATCAACTTTAAATTCTGAAGTAGGATAAGTATGGTAAAATTCTATAGCACCTTGACTACATATATTTTATAGCTTAAATTGTACCGACTCCCAAATAAAATACTATGGAGTTTCTTAATATCATGTTGACATAAAAAAAACTAGTTTTAAAACAGTGGATAAAAATACAGGACCATTGACATTTTCAGAGCGCCATCTGTAACAATTAATTCCTTTTAAGAAAACTATTCAATGAAGACTAAGTCTCTTGACAGATAAGGGAGTGGAAGTTTATTCTGTGAAAATAAGAACACCGATTACACAAACATATGATGACAGTAATACTAGGATGGACCATATGGAATTCTATTTATAAAGGTCAAAAACTGTTGAATATTGCTCAGCTATAATTAGATAGTTCATTGTAAGACCTAATATTTATTGAGAGCTTCCTCTAAATCTGTGATTGAGCTGATCTATCTCATTTAATAATCCTCATGTTAACCTTGTGGAGGAGGTAACCACTCATATCCCCAACTTACCAACAAGGTCATTGAGGCTTGGGGGTCAAATAGCCTGTCCTAAGTGACAGCCTGTCTGCTTTCAGTTTCCAAGCACCATTTCCAATAGCATAGGTATTCATATAGATAAAAGTAGAGTATCTGCTTAAAATGTTTCTGAAAAGTAATAAATTAGAACTTCTGGCTAAATTTTTGTTTGTTTCTTGTCTTTCTTTTAATGAAGGCTCTAAATTACATTTATGTTGCCTTCTCACTATTAAAACTTCCCGGAAAGAAGGCCAAGGAGACTGTTGGATTTTTCTGTTCTACAGCATCATCTGAACTTACATCTTTGGTTCAACAAACACTGGTCATCTCTTTTATCTCACAGTGCCAGGACTCTGCCTTCTCTTTTTTCATATATACCAGCAGTTTTTCACTTGCATGCCGGCATCAGTGCCTCAGACCTTTATAACTATGGGCATATCTGATTTCTCCCTCCCCTCTCACCCACCCATCCAGCCAGCAAATCTCTGAGAACTTGCTATTTGTACCAGGGGCTGAGGACAAAAACATGAAAAGGCAGAGTCTTTACCTTGAAAAATTTTAGTAGGAGAGACAATGGGACAGTGTAAGGATAATTATTTCAAGACACACATGCAGAGAGTGTAATGGAATTTGGGAAGAATGGCAGCTAATTGTGTTTTGAGGTCTCTATTTTTGTCCCTTCCATCTTCAAAATCATTCTCCAAATAAGCTTCACATTTAATTGTACAACTGTGCTAAGTGTTTACTTTTACCACATAAAGTCTTGTACTATGTTAATAGAAAAAAATACAAAACAAAAAGTTTTATCAGGGATAATGATTATGCAAGTAAATGTTTTCACAATCTTTTTAGCTTTTCTGTTGACAAGTTAAAATGTCCAAATAACCCACTGAATGGCTACAGGAGAAACAAGGATATCAGTATTACCTATGAATTCCATAAGTAAACTCAGAAAAATAGAAGATTAAAGAAAACTAAAGAAACAAAGATTTTTCAAGTTTGTTAGCTTTAAATTCCATTGTTTTAACCAAGCACCAGCTTTTAAAGCTCTATCACAGCCCTTTCTGTACTCCATTTCCATTAGCTTTTTAGATAAACTGCTTTTCTTAATTTTCTCCTTAAATGTCCTTAAAATTAGACAAATTTCTCTACACTTCTTCAATCAGACCAGCTCTGCTATCAGATTTTAAATTGCCAATAAAATGTTAGTTAATACATATACTTACAAGTGCATATACATATGTATATGTATATATACACCATAATATACACTATAATTATATATTTTTAATGTACATACAGATATATAATTACATTTTACATATTACAATCACATACAAATGACATATGTGAGATAATTTTTTTATCTTTCATCCAATACTATGTAGATGGATTTGAAGAATTTTCCCTTCTAATTTATTAAAGAAATTTCTAATTAAATCATTAATAGTATATATTGCTTTATGATCAAAATTATGCTAATTCATTCAACAAATGTTTATTAAGCGTACTTTATATGTATTGCATATATATAAAAAGGACAAACACGCGCTGAAAGACTGGGACTTAGTCTGACTGACGAGCTATGCTTCCATAAGTAGCAATAAGGATGAATTATTTGCCTTCCCTCCCTCACAAGTTATTCTAAGGATCCAGATGAAGCAACACATGTAAAAGCACTTATAAAGTATTAAGTTGCTTCTAAAGCCAGTAATCAGAGATGCAGGTCATTACAAAATAGGTGGGCAAATAAGATCACTTAATACTATAATTGAGATGAAATTTATCTTATATATCCAAAATATTCTCAATTAACCATTAATCTCAGTGGCATATTCGTGAATCATAGGTTCTATTTGGTTTAACAAAGTACGTCTTTTTTTAAATCATCACAAGCCAGTTCTGAAAAAATTACATCATAAACCACAACTCCTGGTCATCTATTTGTCAATAACTAAAATCTAAGTTATTTCAGTGACTTTTAAAAAAAACAATCAATCTTTGCATCTGTATCTATACCATTATGAAAACAGACATTATTTGACCATTAGCAATCAGATCTCTTAGTTCCCTCACTACCCTAAAATCATAAAGTTTACAAACACTTCTGGAGCCCATAAATGAAAAATAAAGTAGAATTTTAAAAAATGGATTCATTAATTTTTCACTAAAAATAATTAGAAAATTTTGCCATCATATGCAAGAGTTAATTTAGGCAAAAAGCTTGTTTCTCCTTTAAGATTCAAGAATTTTCATTTATGCTAAGCAGAAAAACTTCCCTTTTGTACTTTCAGCTCTAAGGCATGATGTATCTTTTCTTTAAACTGTTAATACTGATGAACTCTACAGATTTAACTATAAAAGACTTAAAGTTTATTTGTCCATTATCTTTTTGGTGTATCTCTCTTTAAATAAAACTAATTAAAATCTATGTCTTTGTATAGTAAGCCAACTGCAAAATTCCTATAATTATTTTCTTTAATTTTAAGCTAGTGAACAACTGTTTTTGAAACTTAAACCGTTTTAAAATCATAATTCTAAATTAATCCCTAAGAGTTAATATCAACTACTCTTAAGAATTTTAAATTTATGTTGAACTACACATGAGTACTTTTGCTAGCATTCAAGTCAGCTTAAGTTACAGAAACAATACATATATATACTGTTATAAAATATATACAGTATATAAAATATATGTTTTTAATTAAGCTAGAATTCACCAGCTCTAAGAAGCATTCACAAAAATTTTGAACATTTCAAAAGAACCATGCACCTGATGCTTACATATAAATCTAAAGGCCTCTGTTTTGAAAACATACTATAAACATACTAACATCATTTTCAAGTAAGGCTAAATGAAGGTACTATGTTCTGATAGAAAAGCTCAACATAAAATTCTAAAGCATCTGCAGTTTTAAGTCACTTCATAATGGTTTCCCCCAGGGAACCAAACAAATTAAAAAGCTGTTATGAAACTACAATTTTAAAGATCTTCAACTAAAATAGGACTTTCTACAGTTCATCTCAGTTAACAAGGAAAGGAAAAAAAATCCCTTCCTTCATAATCTCCAAATAATCCTCCAAGTAGTTTTTAAAAAACAGCTTCTAAAATGTCCCAACTAGAAAAAACAAAAACAAAAACAAAAATGGCTGAACTGAACCTTCTTTCACCTTCCCAGATGGGTATGTGGAAGCCAACTGCCTTTCAAGGTAAGGAACACCGTTCAGGACCACTTCAGGATCACAGAGGGGCAATTCTCTCCAGTTAATGAATTACATGTAAGTACTCACAGCTGGTCTATCACTAGGCTACAGAAAAATTCTCGTGACACACGCGCCAGCCACCGTGGCTTCCCTGGGCTGCTCTTTTCATCCAGGCCCAACTGACACCCCTGGTGGCCCCAGAGCTCCAGGAAGCAGCCCAGGTTCCATCCCTCCCCCAAGGCAGTTTCTGTTTAAAGGGGCAGGGACTCAATTTATTGATGATGACTGGGCCTCCGAGGGGACACACAAAAAAAATGTGAACACAGTGACTTGCTATGTTTAGGATTTTAAAGGGCGCAGGAGAGTTTCTTCAGGTTTTCTGAGGGTGTAACTGAGTCAGTGCTCTTATGGCTTCTGGGGGTGTCCTTGATCTAAAAACCAGGAGTAGTAGGGGGTTTCCCAACTATTGAAACATGTTTGGGGTGGCGAGTGGAACAATGAGGATGCAAGAATGGAAGACTTGAGGAAGAGAAAAGATGAAGGAAGGAATGAAGGCAGGAAAGGAGAGGGGGAGGGAAGAGAGGTGGGTGGGAGGGGCAGGGAGAGAGGCAGACAAGAAGAGAAGGAGCAAAGGAGGGAAGGGAGGAAAAATCAAGCTGACAAGCAAAGCCAAACTGGAACGAGCAGATAGGAGGGCTCAGAGAGAGATGGAGAAACTAGCTGCCCACAGCCTTTCCATCCCCAGGAGGCCCCACAGTACTTCCTGCAGTTTGAGCCCAAGATATTCCACTCGAGTCCTATAAATATACCACTTACTGGAGCAGAGGTGGGGATGGGGTGGGAAAGAAAGAGAAACACATAGTTCTTCATTTGTTTTTCTCCTACACAGTCTGCAGTGCTACTCCAGAAGGTAGGAAAAGATGGATAAAATCAACCAAAGGGGAAGGAACTGACATCTACAAAAGCAGGGTGGTGTCTGTTATAAAACAGAAAATAACTAGTAAATGTCCAAGTTGGAGCTTTTAAAAAAGAGCTTAAAGTCTAGAAAATTAAGGAAATTTTATGATAGGAAAATATAATGCAAAGGAGTCAACATCACAGATTTTCTTTTAAACTATGAGATTAAAATGAATAACAACAAATATAGTACATATCAAAACTTGGAGAATGCAACTGAAGTAACATTTAGGAGAAATGTACACTCTTGAATATTAAAATAAAGGCTAAAGATTAGTGGAATAAGGCTTTATGAAGAAAACTGGGGGGAAACCCAACAAAATAAACCTGAAGAAAATAAAAGGAGATAATAAAGACAATGGCAAAAGCCATTAAAATAAAAAACAAATATATATTAGATCAACAGAGTCCAAAATGGGCTCTGCGAAAATGACTGTAAAACAAACTGTTAAACCCCCAGTATGATTAATTAAGAAAGAAGAGAAGGCAGAAATAAGCAGTATCAGGAATGAAAAAGGAATATAACCATAATTTAAAAGATATAGATTAAGTGGGCAAGTTGATAGAAAAATACAGTTTTCTGAAACAGACTGATGAAGAGATATGGCATGGGAACAGTCCTGTATATGCCACTAAAGAAAATTAATTTGTTAGTGAAAAATATTTTTGCAAATAAAACTCCCAGACTAGACAGCGTCATCAGCAAGACCTAGAAATCATTCAGTGACCCAGCCTAGGTGGTCCCTGCAATGGCCAAGAGGAGGATCAGCAGCAAAAAACCACCCAAAGTGGCACTGCCCACTGAACAGGGCAGAACTTTGGTGGGTGGTCTGAAGAGATGGAGAAAAATTGAAACGAATGCCATGTGGTTAACACTAGATAAGCTACATGAGCCCTTGTGAGATACTCTGACTCCAAGAAACACTTGGAGGAGGGTCATCAGCCGATGAAACATAGATTATCCAGTCATGGCAAACTAACATTCTAACAAGAAATGTTTAAGTCGTTAGGGATACAGAGTTTCTATAAAGGAGCTGAAATGTGATTGCTGACAAAATATGTAAATTAGGTATCATACTCAAACTCCATTCAACTTTCTACTTTAACAGTTACATAAACTACAAACTACAGAACAACTTGTGTTATTTATTCCCAGGAATATAAGTATAGAAAAATACATCAGAATTATTATAACACACAATGGTTAGTTCTATCAGTCAAAAAAATACAAATTATTTGTAATTTGAAGAAAGCTTAAAATAACTAATAAACTGATTCTCCTCCTTTTGTTCTCATCTAACATGTGGTGCCAGTATATAAAGTCCAGTATAGAAAAACATGGAGAATAGGCTCTATTTTTTAAAAAGTAATGAAAATGATTCCTTAACTGCATGATCTGACCCCTAAACTATCATGTCTTATACTTGAAGTCAATCTTTAATTTTAAAAGCATAGCTAATTGGATCAAATTTTGTGATGATGATTTTCTACATTTAGTAATTACAATTTACACTAAAAATAGTTTCTTTTTACATTTTCTTAAACATAAAGATTTTATCAAAAGATTAGACTACTGCAGTTACTAATTAATTTAAAAATTTTAAGAGTGTTATGTGGCCATTCCTAGAATATATTTGATAGTAAAATATTGTAACTGCAAAAAATAAGAATTCATTACTTTTTTAAATACAATTTCCTCATATATAATGGCTCCCTCCCATCTCAGCCATTCAAACATCCATCTCTGCCGGAAATACAGGCCCTGCCCTGTTGACTGTTTCTAGTTAATGATACTGAAGATTCTTTAGACTTCATCTCAAGTTCCTTCCCAAAGGGAGTCTTTCCTGAACTCTTAGACCAGGCAATGTCTCCCTGTCAGATGCTCTCAGAGATCTGAAAATCACTGCTTTGCAGAATCAGATCACCTGTATAGTAGAAGGTGGCACATTCTGATGACCCTGTAGGTTGTACCCCCGGCGCCAAACACACCGATCTGGAGATCAGATGGGTGTGAAGGAGAGAAAAGGGGGTACCGTGGAGAACACAGCAAGTGCTACTCCTATTTTTAAATAAAGTCCTTATGTAAAAGGTAAAATAATTTCACCAGAGGCTTTGTGAAAGCTGGGAGAGAACTTCAAATCTGAACCACTTTTAAGGTGCTTAAATAGTTAAACCACAACATTCTCTCATAGATGCCAGAAGATTCCAGAAGTCTTAAGTTTAAAGAAATATTAAAATTTAAATTTACATTAAAAATCACATTTCAAATGTTTGCCATAGGAAAAATAGAGGGGATGGTAGTATTACCACTACTGAGGGACTAGTATCCACGCACTAGTCTAAGTACTTACATAGTATCTCACATAATCCCCACAATAACTTTATTTTACCATTTTATAGGCAGGAGAACTGAGGCACAGAAAGACTAAGAAATATACCCAAGTTCATGGGCATAAGTGAATCATTTTTTGAGTCAGGCTTAGAATCTGGCAGCCTGATGCCTGAACGTACAGCTCTATTGCCTCTACAAAGAACAAATATGACAGCTCAAAATTTGAAAGAAGTAAATTATGGAATATTGAAATTTCTTCATATTTTTAATATGTAGCAAATGCAGGCCCTAATAATTAAATAAATAATAATTAAAATAAGGCAAAGACAATAAATTTACATCACATTCCAAAACATAAGCCAGCATTAAACTATTGACGGAAAACTCATAGACAGTTTCCCACATTCTATTAGTCAAGTCTTTCCTGCTGCCTGCTGTGCACACCAGCCACCCAGCAAGAGAGCCCAGGACGCACACATGGCGCTAATGTTCTTTATACACAGCGCTAGGTGGGGACTCTGGCCGTGAACTAACAGCACAAGGCAGGAATGCGTGCTACGTGTGTATATACACACAAACACACACGTGTACCGTGTGCGGCAGAGACTATCACTCAGGCCCTCCATCTCCGAAGATAAAAGCCCCCTGAATATTACTGAAAGAAAAGAAATTAAGGCCTCTTGCTCTGTCCCAAGTGGCTCTCTGAGCAGATGCAGTGAAATAAATTATACGAGACTGGCTGATTCCAGAAAACACCAGAACTGGATGAACCACAGATGACTGGGAAGTGTATTGAGGAACCTAGAATCAGCAACCCTAACTAACCTTCAGTCCACAGCCTAGAAACTCAAAGATCAAAGACTAACTCTGAACGTTGAAGAAGCTTGTATAAAGCCACTGCACCAAAGACATATACCCTGTTGCTTAGATCTTGCTTCAGAACTACTGACTCGTTTATCACGTAATTCTTAAAACCTGATTATCTGGCTTCCTGGGCCTCAGGAGATTAATAGCAACGGAACGAAAAGGGCAGACTGTTACCAGTCACACAGAGGCTGAAGAAGAGATCATTTTTCTGTCTTGTTAGGCTGAGAGCCACGTGGTAGACAACTCCTTATAGACAAAACTCATCACCCTGGAGCTGAACCTGAGTGGTCATCAAACCATCATCACCTCAGAAGGGTAAATAAAATAAGGTTAGAAGGTTGAAATGAGGTTAGGGGTCCGAAAGTCTGCTTCAGTTATCTGAATGCTTCTCTTATGTCAAATACACTGGGAAGCCTACACAAATAAGTTGTAACCATTTAGAAGTTGGAACACGCCACCCTCTCTTGGGCTATTTATTTAGGACTGAAATGGAGAAAATCCACCCCTCTGAGGCTGGCCCTGAGAGGACTGCTGTATAATGAGAACAATTCATTTCAAAAATGACAACAAATAAGAGAATTGCACAGTATGCATTTAACAAAAATGTCACTATCAAACCACCATTTGAGAACATCCAAGGAACAAAAATAATAGTGAGAAATATTATTAAATAAGAAAAACTGGATTAATAAGACTGACAGGGAATTTGGACTTCATTTTTAAAAACTGAAGGAATTAGAAGTGTACAAGTTCCAAGATGTACTGATAGCACATAAAACACTCTCTTTTAAACTGAGAAACTATAAAAGAAAATCTAAAGTATTTCACTTTAATATAACATTAACATTCATTAATATAACATTTTAAAAAAATTAAGATTAGAAGACCTATTGTTCCATAGTGCTCTGGGGTTTTTTTAGGACAATAGAGTGATGCTATTAATTCTTTGGGATCTAGGGATTGTTAATAAATTTATTTCTGCATATAAAAATATTAATTGAGCATTTACTACTCTATACAAATTATGATAGGTACGTGGGACATAAAATCCCACGTGAAAGGAACAAGACGTTGATCAAATAATTCTAACATAGTGGAGTAAATTCCATCGTGGATGAAAGATATTAAGGCAGTAGTTATCCCAGGACTGACTGGGTACTT
The DNA here is from genome assembly GCF_009834535.1 of Camelus ferus. Taxonomy (NCBI): domain Eukaryota; kingdom Metazoa; phylum Chordata; class Mammalia; order Artiodactyla; family Camelidae; genus Camelus; species Camelus ferus. The sequence continues at coordinate 6,090,786 of NC_045709.1, forward strand.
AAGATAAGAGAGAAGTAGCAGAATTCAGGATGATCAGGGCGTCTGGCTGTGCTACAGAGCACATCTTGGGACTGTTAACTGTGGCAGAATACAGGAGCACAAGACTGTCTGCAAGGAGTGATAAACGAGGAGCCCAGCTTGGATGGGACGGGCAGTAGATGTGCTCACAGGGAAACTGAGGCCACTCAAGGGCAGCTCCAGAAAAGTCTACAGAGGAGCAATTCAGAGGCAGAAAGGGTTAGAGACACTTCCTGAGGCTGAGTTTCCATATCAAGCAGATTACTTCTGCATGTGTTTGTGTTTTCTGGTCGGTTGTTTTACATAGGTTGTCTGCTTACTCAGGGAAGCTCTAGTGTGTTGACAGGTGATGGAGGTTCTGAGGGGCTAAAGCCCATCCCCTGTACCCCCTGCACTACAAGGGGTTGACCTGGATCCCACAGGTAAAACTCAAGTGGAGGCACCCCATAATCAGACAGGGGCAGGATCCCTGGCATGCAAACAAAACCTGTAGAGTAAAAAGAAGAGAGGGCCAATGATAGGACCTAAGGACACACCAGCAGTTAAGAGGGCTGGGAGGGGAAAAAAAAGGGAAGGGGTGATAATAAGACTAAAAAGGACAAGGTCAAGGGAAGAGAACTAGCAGAGCTCGGTGCTCCTCGGACTCGACGCTGGACAGTTAGGAAGTCACTGGGCATATCTGCAAAAGAACAATTTCAGAAGCTTGGGTTGCAGGGTGGTGAGGAAGTGGGAACAGCCACCCCACAGCCGCAGAGATGAATGCGGAGTGAGGAAGACGAGGTCTGGGGTGAGGCTGGGGGCTTGCTGGTCCACACACACGGCCAGTTAAGTGGAGATGAAAGATAACTAGAAGTGATGCATCCTGATAAAGCCAAGACCCAGAGGACACAGGAGGGAATTAGCTCTTTATAATTATACGGAGAAATTTATTGTGTGATGAGAACACTGGTTTCAGTTGGTATTACTACTGGGATGCAGAGGCTTTCATTTGTTTGTTCGTGTATTTCTGAGCACGTACTGTGCTCAGAACAATACTCAGTGTTGATCAGTTACCGCCACACATAACTCCTGCCCCACCTTGAGGTTTGGTCCATGATGCTGGTAGATAACATGTAAATGGTAAATATTTCTATTAATCCATGAATGGATTTTATCTTCTTTATGTCCCCCTAGAATATCCAAGGGGCCACAACTACCAAAATAATTTTTAAATAATAATAATGATTTTTAAAAAATAATAATAATGTTGGTGGGGGGGAGGCAAGCTGGTCCAGTGTAAAAAGTATTTCTCCTTTGAACTCCTAAAAAACATTTTCTGTATAATTTACTAACAGTCACGTACAAATATTACTGCATTATTCAAATTAAAAAGAAAACCTTCATGTATTTAGATCCTATCTCCTTAATTATACTCCTTGAAGATGTTATAATTTCTTTGCATCCTTTCAAATTCCAATGCTTTCATAAAGATGCTAAACATCTTTTTATTTTAGGAAGAGTAACATAAATCAAAATTATAGAAATATGTGCATGTTAGTAAACTTGTAGTATGTTGTTACTGAAAGAGAGAATTAACATTTATGTTCTGTTAGTCTACAAAATGCCAATGGCTCTCTACATACATCATTTAATGTTCAAAACATCCTCATTTTTCAGATGAGGAAACTGAGCTTTAGAGAGATTAAATCATTCACTGCAAGTTACACTGCTAGTAACTGACAGATCCAGGACCAGAGATCCTGAAGGCTAGTACTTTCCACCCTACCGTATATTCTCTCCTCTAAATGATGTGCAGAAACATTTTGACCATTTATATACTTAAGCTATAACTTTTATTCAAACATTATAGGTTTTTAAACAGGTATTAGTAACTAAGATAAAAATATATTTATTGAAACATTCTATTCACTTTGAATATATAAAGTGATTAAATATTAATAATGATGATAATGGTAACATTTATTGAGTGTTTATTATTACGTGCCAGAAGCTATGCTAAGTGCTTTTAGAAAGACTATTTTATGTATGCTTTACAATAATCTCAAGAAGTAGGTACTATTAATTGTTATTCTCATTTACAGATGAGAAAACTGAGGCTCCGAGAAGTTAAGGTCATTGGTCTCAAGATCACAAGTGGTAAAATGAACAGCATTATATGAACCTATTTTTGCAATGTCCTTTCCATTAACAACTTAAACTCCAAGAAAATTGCTATATTATTTAGACACAGGTTTTCCTCTAAATTACAAATACACTCAACACTCTGCTATGAGATTTGGACATTCAATTAATTAAATAACAAGCAACAAACTGAAACATGGGTTTCCATGGATAGTCTTTCAACTACAAATGGGACATTCAATTTAAATCCCAATTTTAATCCACCAGTCTTTTTATAGCAATGGCCAATCAATTAGCAAGTTTTAAAACAAGGATGCTATATGGAAAGCTAGCATAGTCAGATGATGATGATGACGACGATGATGATGATTTTAAAATCCTACAGGAAATCTGCCACTGCTATTGACAAGAATTATGAAACAGAATCTCCAAAAACTGGCCAACTGTGAACATAGATAGGATATCATCTGAATATCCCCAAACACTCAGATTTTACAGAGTTGTCAACTAGGTAAGAATACCCACAGTAATACGCAGAACTTAATAGAGGCTGGGAAAAACCCAAGTATACACAAGGTGACTATTCTTACTCAACAGTAGATGGCGCTAACACATCACATGCTATTTAAAAAAAAATAGCTGTCTATTCCGTTCTAGGAGACATTTTTACATACACAACCCGGGCTATCTTAAATTAAGTATAATCTTGTTTATATAAGAGTCTATATAATTTAATTTCTAACCAGTTTCTTTTAAAGCTGAACACATAGGCATCTTATACACAAATCTGGGCCACTTTAAAAAACGTATTGCTTAACTACAGAATTAAAATTTATAGTATGTTAACAAACTTAATAGACATACTGTCATAAAATTTGAAAAACTGGGGGAAAAACAAGAACAGATAAAAGAAACTCAAAAATAGTACCTGAATATTTTGAGGTTAGAGTTGCCAGAAAGTTTGAAATTATTTCTGTAGTCAACTGTAAGAACGTTCAAACATCCCCCTAAAACCTCTAGTATTTACAATAATGGATTTCCCTATCTTTCTATGAAATCCTTTAAGACTACACAGAATATTCCAATTTCCCTGACAGGTAAGAGAACACAGTCCTCCCCCCACTTCCCAGACTTTTATATTGTAAATAATAATGCCAACCCAGAGATAAATAATCTCTGAATATTGGGCTTATAAGTATGCAATAAAGTTATTTTAATTGGTCTGGAAGAGGAAAAAAACACATAGTTATTTATTATGACTTGTCACGTTAGTCTAGGATGGGAGTTGGGGGAGGGGAAGGCAGGGAGTGATAGAAATTATAATAAATACAAATGATACTCATGATAAACATTTAATGATTTGTGGCATAAGACAGTGATCTCAAATTCTAGAAGTAAATCTAAATATATGCCTTTGACGCAACACAAAATACCAGTACAGCAGTATTTTTAGTTGAGTTTTGCTTTTGCATGTATCAAGCTCCACAGGTGGTTATCCTGTCTACCTACTGATCTGCATAAAGAGAACTGATTACCATAGGATATCTTAACCTAAATGAGACCAGAATTGTAGAAAATACATGAGTGGTTGTGTTTTGACTCCTAGCCCCTAGTCCCAACACTTATACACAATGATACCTTGGGAAGTCACTTAAATACCTTTTAAACTCAATTTCCTCATTTACAAAACAGAAGCAAGGTAGGATTATAGTGAAAACTAAAACATAAAAGATATGGAGAGCATGTAGCATGAGTGATGGAGAAAGATTCAGAGAATGTGGGACTACATCTTCCTTTTATCGTATTATAGAAGTAGTAAGGAGCAGATAGAAAGAAAAGTAAAATCCATTTAATCAAGGCCATAGTTAGAAAATAAGGTTTTAAAAGACTGAAATGCAGACAGCTTGCCGTCCAATCACAAAGAACTAATAAAGTACGAGTTTCTGAAAAACAGGTGCTTAATTAGTATAAGTAAATAAAAACTCAAGGCCATAAACAATAATAGTATAAATAGTGACCCTAGTTACAAACCTAAGGACGGTCACCACACATATATGTATGGAATATTTCAGTCTTTTAATGTATAGCAATTCTGCCAATAACCTAACACAAACTTTGTACAAGGTTATTAAGAGGCTTTTTAGTAAGATCTTTTTTATTAAGCCCACACATAATAAATATTAGACTTCTGATTACATTTTTCATTAGAAAGACATTTCAAAAATGTCCTGCTATTGCAGAAAGAACAGCTGAATAGGATAATTCTCAACTGAGAATCGGGTCCCCAAGATCTTTCAAGAGCTAGAGTAAAATAAAGACAATTTCAGGTAAATATAAAATCAGAATTTACCACCATTTAACAGTCATGGAAGGAACTCCCAAAAAACATTTTTTAGGAAGAAGAAAAATGTTCCCTTAAAAAGATCTGAGTTACAAGAGGGAATAATAAGCAAAGAAGCTCACAAACACATGGGAAAAACTAAACATTGTCTATGGAAAATAATAATGTTAAATTTGTGGAACTTTTATAAAATGAGGTTAAAATTATGGATAACAATATCATGTAAATTGTGGGAGATGGGGAAGGTAGTCGTTAGTGTTAAAATGTGGTAAGATCTGTATTTTTTCTAGTAGGAGTGGGTTTTAAGATATTGATTAACCTTAGATTTTGTTAAGTTGATTATACAAAAGGTATAAACTAAAAGAACGTTAAGTAGAATAAATAGCTCTCAAATCACAGTAGAGGGGAAAAAACCAAAAAGTCTGCCCCCACACACCAAAATCCTGCTCTATAGTATTTACAAGAGACACACACTAAAATATAAGGGCATGGAAGTGCTAAAAGATAGAAAGTGGAAAGATGATATTATTGGCAATATCAACTAAAGGAAGCTGGAATAACCTTTCTAAAATTAGACAAAATAGATCTAGGCAAAAGGCATCCTTACGGTTAAAGACAGTCAAGACATAACAGATTTACTGCACTGGGAATACATAAGAATTCTCAACTTGTACATGCTGAATACACACAAATATATTAAGCAAAAATTGATAGAATTATAAGGGAGAAAGTGTGATATCATTTTTCTCCACTATTGTTAGGTCAAGCAGATAAAATCAGTTAAAATACTAAAAATCTAAAAAAAGCAATTAAAAAAATTTGACTTAATGGATACAAAGAGAATTCCCGACTTCACAATTAAAGAATATACATCCTCTACAAGCATCCAAGGAACATGTATATAAACTGTTCATGTGCTAAACCATCAGGCAAGACCAAACACATTTTAAAGAAACACTATCATGCAACCAAGTTGTAGATCACTATGCAATTCACTAATATATAATTCACTAACAAAATGATAAAAATGTAAAAACATCTACATTGGCTGATTTCAAGAACACACTTATAAATCATTTTGGGGTCAAAAATAAAATCATTTTAAACACTTAAACTGAGAAGAAAATACAGACTTGAAAGATATGCTGCCAAAGTAATAATTTTGAAGAAATTTTATAGCTTTTAATGTTATATAGTGTTAAAGAAGAAAACTTGAAAATTAATGAGCTAAAATTTCAACTTAATATGATAGAATAGGGACTAGAATAAACCTAAAATGCAGAGGGAAGGAAGAATGAATATAAAGCAAAAATTAATAAACTTTTTAAGTAAGATTTTTACATTTGGCTCTTTGAAAAGACTAATAAAATAGGTAGAACTCTAAAAACATCAATGAAGAAAACAGGATGCAAATATAAACAGTACCAGGAATAAAAGGGTGATATAATCACACAAACAGCAAAAATTAGAATAGAGAATGATGAAGTTTAAGGGAACACTAAAAACATCAGACCTCGGAGTTTTTGCATGTAAATTTCTGTCAAACATCTAAGTAACAGAAGATGACACTCATAAAAACTTCTCTACAGATTTTACAATATATATGAAATTCTTTACTCTCCAGCTTATTTTAAGAAGCTAGTAAATTCCTGAAACCAAAATCAGAAAAGCATCGACTGAGAAGCAAATTATAGGCCATCCTCTTTTATGAATAGTGTTTTGCTTCAAAGCAAACAAACAAAAATAAAACAAATCCAGTAGTGACTGAAAAAGATATCATGACCAAACTGGGTTTATCCCAGCAATAGGAGACTGGTTTATCCATGGAAAAATCTTTAAATTTTATTTATCACTTTAACCGATTAAAGGAAAAAGAAAAAATGACCTCAAGAGATAAAAAAAATTCTGACAAAATTCAATATAAGTATCTTATTAATTTATCTTACGATGTTAATCTTATAATTTATCTTAGAAAACTTAGAAAACTAAAAATAGAAGAAAATTTCTTTAACCACGTAAAAGATATCTACTAAAACCTACAGAACATATGCTTCCTCATGGTGAAATGTCAGAAGCATTTGTTTTAAAATCAGGAACAAGCTAAGCGCTCCCAGTATTAGCACTCTACTAGAAATTATCTAGTCTTCCATCGTCCAATACAGTAGCCACCAGCAAGCAACATGTGGCTGTGAGTACTTAAAATATAGCTAGTCCAAACTGAGATGTGTTGGTAAGTGTAAAATGCATAAAGCTTTGGAAGATACAGTACCAAAATAGAAGTAAACTATCTCATTAGTAATTTTTATATTGATTATATGCTAAAATGACAATATTGGGTTAAATAAAGCATACCATTAAAATTAATTGCACCCGTTCTTTATGTTTTTTTAATATGACTACTACAAAACCTATATACTTCATACCTGTCAGAATGGCTATTATCAAAAAGAGAAGAAATAAGTGTTGGCGACCCTTGTGCACTGTTGGAGGGAATGGAAATTCGTGCAGCCACTGTGAAAAACAGTATAGCGGTTACTCAAAAACTTAAAGATAGAACTACCGTATGAGTCAGCCAATTTACTTCTGGGTATTTATCTGAAGGAAACAAAAAACACGAACTCAAAAAGATACATGCATCCCCACGTTATTTGCATCATTTTTACATTAGCTGAGACAGGGAAACAACCTAAGTATCTATCAATGGATGAATGGATGAAGAAAATGTGGTATACATACACAATGGAATATTGTTCCATCCTGAAAAAAAAGGAAATCTTGCCATCTTTGACAACATGGAAAGCCCTTGAGGGCATATACTAAGTGAAGTAAGTCATGCAGACAGATGTATGATCTCATTTATGTATGTGGAATCTTAAAACAAAAATCATAGGTACAGAGAACAGATTGGTGGTTGTCAATCTGTTGGACAAAATGAGTGAAGGAGGTCAAAAGGTGCAAACTTCCAGTTATAAAATAAGTCATTGGAAGGAGGGCATAGCTCAGCGGTAGAGCATGTGCCTAGCATGCACAAGGTCCTGGGTTCAATCCCCAGTATCTCCGTTAAAACATAAAAACCTAATTACCTCCGTCCTCAAAAAGAATTTAAAAAAAAGAGTCATTGGGATGTCAAGTACAGCATGGTGACTATAAATAATAATACTGTATTTGTGAAAGTTGCTAAAAGAGACATTCTTAAAAGTCCTCATCACAAGAAAAGAAAAATTGTAACTAGATATGGTGATGGATGTTAACTAGACTAATTGTGATCATTTCACATATATCAAATCATTATGTTATATACCTGAAACTAATGCCAATAATATCCCAACAAAATTTTTTAGTAAAAATCATGACAAAAAAGAACAGAATGCAGAAATGGACCCTATATATATACATAAAGATTTATGACAAAGACAGCATTGCAAAGAGGAAGAAGGATGGTCTTTTCAAATATTAGTGCTCAGCTAATCGGCTGCCCCTATATGGAAAAAATTACTGTTGATCTCTATGCCATACCTTGTGAAAAAGAAAATCAAATCAGATGGATTGTAGCTCTAAACGTAAAAGGTAAAAGTTTCTAGAAAATAACACAGGAGAATATCTTGGGAATAGGCAAAGATTTCTTAAACAGAACACAAAAGCATTAACAATAAAGGAAAATAATGAACAAACTGAACTACATCAAAACTGGCAATTTATGTTCATTAAAAGATACTAATAAAAGAAGGAAAAGCTACCTCACATTGTGATAGGTATTTGTAATACATCAAAGAGCTCATTTCAGGTATATTTAAAGAACTCTAAGAATCAATAAGAAAAAGGCAACAACTGAATAGAAAAACAGGCAAGAGACTTGAACAGGTATTTTACAAAACAGTATATCCAAATAGCATGTCTGTCTCCCTTTCAATCTGTCTGTCCTCGATATCATTGTTAATAAGGGAAATGCCATTTAAAAACCACAAGAGGTAACTCTACACACTCACCAAGATGGCTAAAATTAGAAAGACTGACAAGTGGATTTAAATGTAAGTGATGGATGGGGTTTGGGGCAAACGGAACACCCATATACAGCTGGAAGGTATGAAAATAGGTACAGCCACTTTGGAAACCTGGTAATATCTCCCAAAGATAAACATACACAAACCAACTAGCAACTCTTATTCCTAGGACTACCCCCAACAGAAACGCAAACATATACGCACCAAAAGGATATCCGTAAGAATGTTCATAGCTGAATATTCCTAAGAATCTCCAAATGGAAACAACCTAAGTGTCTATCAATAGAAAAATAGAATGTGGTATAACATATGCAATGAAATACTACACAGCTATGAAAACACGCAAACTCCCATTAAACTCAACATAGATGAATCTCACAAATATAACACTGAGCAAGGAAAACTGGAAATACAAGCATATACAGCATACAATTTCATTTCTATAAAGTTCAAAATGGACAAACGTAACTGACACTGTTAGAAATCCACAGACTAGGTATCTTTAGGGAGAAGAACGAGGGTAGTCTTTAGGAGGTGATTTGAAATGGGATTCTAGAATGCTAGTAATGTTCTAGGTCTTTTTTAATCTGAGTGGAGGTGACATATCCATTATTTTGTGGTAATTCATCAAGTAATACAACATTTGCACTTCCTGTATGCTGTACTTCATTTAAAAAATTAATTCTGGGTGATTAAAGACATAAATGTGCAAAACAAACTTTAATATTTTAAAAGAAATTATAGGAAACTGTCTTGATGATTTTGAGGTTATAAGATTCCTTAAACCCCAAATCATCAACTGTAGAAAGTATATTCATAAATTTAAATACATCAAAATTAAGAACTTCTGCTCAAAGGACTTCATAAAGAAAGTGAAAAGGCATACCACTAACTGGACAATAATACTGGTAACATACAAAGCCAACAAAAGAGCAGTCTGCAGAGTACGTAAAAAGCTTCCGCAAATAAGTACGATACAAAAAATGCAATGGAAAAATGGGAAAAGGAATTTTACAGAAGAGGTGATCCGAGTGGCTTTAAACATATTAGAAAAGTACTCAGCTTCAAATTAAGATCACAGTGCACTAACACTTACACGCGTTGTGTTAGCAAAACTGAAGCAGTCTGTCAAAATCAAATGATGGTGAAAATACCAGCGAGGTTTTTTATGTGCTGCTGATGGGAGGGCAGATTGGAACAATCTTTGTGGAAAGCCATGTGACGTCAACTTGGAAAGCGGAACGTGTGTCTCTTCTATGATTCGGCCATTTCACTCCAGTGCAAACACTATACACGTCTTGTGCACATGCATAAAAATGTCCACAGTAGCACTGTTCATGCTGGTAAAAGACAACAACAACAACTGGGAACAACTCTAAATGCCTATCAAGAGGAGACTAGATAAACCTTGGGGCATGTACACATCTAAGTTTTATGCATTCATGAAAATGAAGGATCTGCAGCTATACAGAATGTGGATGCTCTTAAAACAGTACTGAGTGAAAAATGTAACACATACAAGACTCCCTTCAGGATTCCATTTTTATAAAGCTCATAAACAGACAAAACCAACAACTCATTGTTTAGGGATATGTACTTACCTAGTTAAGCTGCTGTGGGATTTGTTTTGTTTTAAAACACAGGAATATAAGCAAAAAAACAAACAAATCACTATAGTGGCGACCTGAGAAGATGGGGGAAGGTGGAGGAGGATGGAGGTGAGGGTGGAATACAAAATAGTTTCAAAGATGCTCTAATATTTTAGTTTTGTTAAGTTGGGTAGTAGACTCACAGGTGTTTATTTTGGTTCATAATTTACTTAAATACTATGTAATTCTTTTACATGAATCCCACATCAAATGACAAAAAAACCTTAAAATATATAAATTTGAGTTCTAATATTTCCCTTGAAAAATGCTCGAGAGATACACTCTCTCTGGGTAGCTCTCTACCTGCGATAACTCTCTCTCTCTTTGGCTCAGACATTCTTCACTTCTCCCATCAAATGTATGCCTCAAAAAGCCACCCGTGGGAGTGATAGCAGCAAAAGTGGCAAAGTAGGTAGCCCCAGGGGCCCATCCCTCTACATAAACACCCCCAAAAATGAGCAAAACTATCAGAATCAACTTAGTCTGAATTCTAGAAAATAGTCAAAGGTTTATGAGCAACCAAGCAAATAGTGAATCAAAAAAAGAGGAAACATGAGAACGGTAAGGTGAACGCTGCAGCATTTTTCCATGCCCTAGCCCCACCCAACTCCCTGGCTCTGCTATGGTCTTGATGATGGTGCCCACATTCCCGGGGTGGGACGCCGGTCCCCGGCTGCACAGGGAGCAGAGCAGACCTTGTTCCCAAAGAATCGTGTTTGGTTTGACCTATCTGGGGACAACCTGAAGGACTGACAGGCACTTGCCTTTGCTTCACCTAACTTAGACTCACTCAGGGTGGAAAAGTGGCTAAGCAGAGGGCATTCCTAGAAAACACTGAAAGGCAAATGACCAGCCCACTGTCACTTGGGCCATAGATTACAGGTAAGGTACACAGAAGATCTGCTGAAGGCTTGGGGAGAGAGAGTTTGGAAAATTGGTACATTGGAAAGCTCCTTTATATACTGGGGAATTTAGAAAGCCAACATGCATGTCCAGGGCAGGATGTGAGGAGACCCTAAAATGTCACCCCTTACTGATCTCTGGGTTCAGTGCAATCAGGAAGTGAAGGCTCAGGGAGACCTGTAAGGAGCTTAGCTCAGCTTTAAAGGAGTGTCCCAAAGCAGGGCCAGTCTGCAAGACTGGGAAAGCTTGGGGAGGGAGAGGGGCGGGGGGGACTGCAGGTATTAAGGCAATCTGTCAAAACACTAGCTGACCATAAGCTAAAGGAACAGACATTTCAGAGATCACCCACGACAAAGATACAGAAATAAACCTATAAACTATGGCCAACTGATTTTAGAAATGGGTGCCAAGACCATTTGATAGGGAAAGAACAGTCTCTTGAACAAATGGTACTGATGGCAACTGGACATCAACATGAGAAAAAGAAAGTTGGACTCCTGCTCACATCATATACAAACTCAAAACAGACCAATGATCAAACCATAAGAGCAAAAATTTTAAAACTTCTTAGAGCAAAACAGAATAAAAATTTCACGACCTTGGATTTGACACTGGATTCTTAGGTGGATAGATCACCAAAAGCACAATGAACAACAACAAAAATAGAGGAGTTGGATTTCATCAAAATTAAAACTTTTGTGGATCAAAGGACAGTAATAAAGAAAGTGAGAAGATAACTTACAGAATGGGGGAAAGTATTTGTGAATCATATATCTGATAAGGGTCTGGTATATACTGAACAGACCTTTGGGGTATATACGTAGCAGCGGAATTAAGAAGGTAATACAAACGGCTAACAAGCACATGAAAGATGTTTAACATCTTTAGTCGTTAGGGAAATGCAAATCAAAACTGCACTAGGATACCACTGCACACCCACCAGGATGGCTGTAATTAAAAATACAGAAAATAAGTGTTGGTGAGGATGTGGAGAAATTAGAACCCTTGTACCTTGCTGGTGGGAATGTAGAATAGTATAGCAACTGTGGCAAAAGGTTTGGTGGTTTCTCAAAAAAATTAAAGAAATACCATATGGCCCAGCAATTCCACTCTTAGGTGGATATCCAAAAACACTGAAAACAGATACAAATACTTATACACAAATGTTCTTATCAGCACCGACAATAGTCAAAAGGTGGAAACAACTCAAATGTCCCTTAACAGATGTATAAACAAAATGTGGTGCATACACCCAAGGAACATTATTCGGCCATAAAAAATGAATGACATGGATGAACCTGGGAATCTTTATGCTCAGTAAAAGTAGCCAGACAAAAGATATCACCTATTGTATGATGCCATTCATATAAAATATTCAGAATAGGTTAAATCCACAGAAACAGAGAGCAGGTGGTTGCCAGGGCCTGAGGGCAGGGGAAAAATGGGAATCACTGCTTAACGGGTACAGGGTTTTCCTTTGGGGTGATAAAAATGTTTTGGAATTTGACAAATTACACACTATTGTGAATGTACTTAATACCACTGGTTTGTACACTTTAAAATGGTTAATTTTATATTGTTTACATTAAATTGAATTTTACCTCAACTTAAAACAAAACAAAAACCTGTGGCTGGAATCAGAAAACCACAAATTATCTTCAATCCCTTTTTTCCATCATCCCTCACACCCCATCTGGCAGTGACTCAAAGTAGATTCTGCGTCCCCTTGAGGCTATCACTCTCCCCCTCCTTTCCTTGCCGCTGTCCCTGCCTTAATTCAGGACGATCACTTCTCACCTACTAATGACAACAGTGTCCTACATAGTCTCACTGCCAACAGCACTGCTCTCCACAGCTAATCCCTTCTCTAAATTGCAGCCAGATCCGTCTTTCCAAAATGTGAATCTAATCATCTAATTTTTCTGCTCAGAAATCCTTCTGTTTCCCTATAGTTTTTAGGACAAAGTGAAGATCCTTATCCTAGCACAAAAGTCCTTCCTATTCTAGCCCCTTCCTTACCCCTCTGGCCTCATCTCCTGCCTTTCCTTGCCTTTTCCCCAGCATACATAGGGGATAACCTTCCTACTTCAGAGACCTACACTGCTTAAGAGTGAGAGGTCTGTACTTTCTCTGGGAAATCCTTTCCCAAGTGAGTAACTTCCCTCAAAATTCAACTAAATGACAACCAAAAACAGACTCACGGACATAGAAACCAAACTATGGTTACCAAAGGGAAAGGGTAGGGAGGGATAAATTAGGGATTGGGGATTAACAGACACATGTTACTACATATAAAATAGATAAACAACGAGGACCTACTGTATAGCACAGGGAACTACATTCAATTTTTTATAATAACATAATGGAAAACAATCTGAAAAGAAAAAATATCTATGTATGTATATTTATAACTGAATCACTTTGCTGTACACCTGAAATTAACACTGTAAATCAACCACACTTCAATAAAATTTTTTTTAAAAATTCAACTAAATGTCTCATCCTCTAGAAAAGTTTATCCCCCAGCCCCTCATTCCTTATTTTCACAGCATACCAAGTATTTATCAGAGAACTTGCCACACTGTAGTATAACTGGCTTACATTCCAAATAGACCAGATAACCCCCTAGAAGACTTTGAGGGCAGAGACCATGACTTTATCGTATTTCTATCCCAGGTACCTCGCTCAGCAAATGTTCATCCGTTCAGTCATTTAGTCAGTCAAACATAAAATAATTCATAGATCTGTTCACCCTCTGCTACTTGATCATTAGGTCTTCATGGCTGGCCAATATCTGAGAGAATAATTAGCAGCTTGTTTGTACAACCTTGCTGCTTAGTAATCCACCCTCAGGCTAATTAAAATAAGAGCTTCTGACTTGATTAATGCATTTAATACATGAAGGAATATTTTCTAATCCTTCTTATTAAAAAACTGCTCTAAGTCAATCTAAGGAAATGTAAATCTTTTTCTTATTAAATAAGGCTACAGTCAAGGTAAAATCCCTTAATTAGTTTTGAGATGAAAAACCTAAATATAAAAATTTAACTAACGGTTTCTCCCTCACTGGAAATACAATTCAGTTTTGGCCTGCAGAGTTAGACATCCGGTCCTGCTCACTCCTGTAGGCACCGGTTCCCTGGGCACACTGCCATGTTCTTAGCCTCACCAAATAATTTAGTTGGCTTTAGATACTATGCTAGACTAGATTCTTTCAAAATATGTTTCAAAAGAAAGTATTCTCTACTTTTTTCTTTTACTCATTTGTGCTGGAAACACTTGATATCTAAGAATGTTTCAACAATCTGAATTTGAATGTATCCACGTAAACCCAAGATGAGCAGGGATATATATACATCTAGACTGCCTTGATGATTAGGAATAAACTGATATTTTCAAATATCTAAAATTTACAAATACTTCCTAGAAAACAGTGCTTGAATGACAAACTATAGTTATGTGTTTTCACTGGTAACCGGAATATTTTTACCCTAATTGTTCTAATCCAATCTAATTCTGCCCACTTAACATCTATAGATTCCAACACCTGAAAGATGAAACACTGCTATTAACTAACTTACTTTCTTATGGTCAAGACTGATTTTTCCTAGAGCTATTTATGCTGACCCAACACATGTCCCCCATTTTCATTAGTTCATAAGTTCCCAGAAAAGACCTTGAGCAAATATTTTCTCAGTGTCAACAAGTCTTGTGTTTTGCCTAGTTAACTCATTTGTTTTACATCTTACAGGGTTGGAATTAGTAATTACTATTTCCATCTTTACCCTGGCTGCTAGGAAGCCCACATCTAATTTATGACCCACTTCTAGACTTCCTAATATATTGTCTGAGTAATATTCTGAGCTCCATCTTATCCTTTTTTAATATACATATTTTTAATATATACTTAATTTTATTTTGCCATGCTAGATATATTTTTGTAAGCTTCCTTTAACTCCTTCTGGAATATCCTCCTAGAAAAACTTTATGTACACACTTGACGAATTAATTAGCCAGTCTGCTAATAAATAGGGCTCCCAAAAGCTACAGGAGCCAAACATAATCAGACTTATTCCACAGCTGTTCAATAATCCTTGTATACATTCTTGGTTGACTATATCCATCCCCGTTTAAACCATTCTGGTTTTTTTTTTTTATTCTCTTGGAGCCACTGCAATTTATTTATCAACAAGTAACATCTCTACCTAAACTTTAGAGATGATAGAGTCAATCAAATTCCCTCACTCTCCTCCCCACATTCCAGCTTAAAATTTCTACATTATAGTCTCAAACAAAAGAAAGAAAAGGCTTTTATCTGGGTTCTTAATGCTAAAACTTTCTCAGTTTTTTCCTATAGCCTTATTTTACCTCATGCATTTAATAGCATCTCCTCAGCTGGCTTCTTCCTTTGTTTTATAAAGAACATTTCCCCCTCTGCCACTGTCAGTTTTCAGGCAGTGCCCGAGGTCTCTGCAGTGAGAACCTGGAAAGGATGATTTGGAACTAGAAACTGGGAGGTGATGAGCCAACAGCAGGCAGTGATGGAAAATTTAGTAGGTAGAAAACAGATAAAACCCTGACAGGCAACAGGTAATAATTAATCAGGAGGTTAATCTCAGGGAGTTGCAGCATAAATCAACAGATGGGGCACTGCAAATGTCACACATCAGAGAGAGTCAGCCCCTGAGTGTCATGAATAGGCTTAGAGTTATCAAAGGACTCTGCAAAGAGAAATTAAAGTAGCCCAGGTACCCAAACTGGGGTGTAAGGTGGGGAACTGATCATTGGAACAAAGCAGTACACCAATTATAAATACTACTAAACAATACAGCATCAACTATCGCGACTGCTGAATCTGCCAGTATTGAACTGGAACTCTAAATCTTCCCTAAAGTCTGACTTGGTTCCAGAGGCTGGGATGAGGAAGGGGTGAGCACACTAGTGGAGGTCAAGTGGAACAGTGATAGAAAATGATCACAGATGTGACATGCAGGGTAAAATTCAGGGAGGAGGGACTCTGAATGCGGGATGACGAGTTAGGGGTCTACTGCAGTAAGCAACAACAACAAACCACAGACTTCTTAATAAGCATATTAACTGTGTCAAAGCCAGATGAATTTACAAATTTACTGAACCTGTGTGTGTGTGTGTGTGTGAGAGAGAGAGAGAAAGAGAGAGAGGAAGAGCGCGCACACACGTACTAACGTGCACTGTGGGGTGAACCCCATTGCAATGACTCTCCCAATGTCACCAATATCTTTATACTCAACAGCCAACTGTTAGTATTTAACCTACCTAAAGTTGTGCTCCCATGGCACTGTAGATCAAATGAAACCAATGTCTAACTTGCCTTTATATGCAACCAAAAATATATATATATAACCACCAAAAAAAAAAAAAAAAAGATGTGTCAATTCACCTTTTTGGTACATGGTTAATTTCCATTTGCCTTCTCCTGCTCACTAAAAACTTTTTTCTCTCTCATAATTTCAATATGATATTTACAAATGTATGTGACTTGGATATAGGTAACATGCTTATTAAGAAGCGTTTTTTTCTATGCGTAATCTTCCTTTCAAATGCTCCATGCTTTTCTGACTGATGACGAAGTGTTGATTTTCCAAGTCCCATCTTGGTTCCAGAGACACAAAGTAACTGGATCCCTGTTTGAGATGGAAAACACTCTGAGATAACCTTTAGCTTCTCTCAGCATGAAAAACCCTTTACCTCTAATTAAATCCTCTTTTTTTCAGAGTCTAACAACAATGATAACTAACACTTTCAAGCCCTGTTCCACATGATTTATTACTCACGTTATCCTCAACTAGGGTTCCTTACTGGAACCACTACACAGGGAAAGTGATCTGAGTGGTTTTCTCAAATCTCCCAAGGATGGTTCATAACTAGTGCCATTGCAGATACGCAGGAGAGAAGTTAAGTCATTACAGAAACATATGCCTAAGGTTATTACAGCTTAATTTTCTCAAGAAAGTCCTTTTCAGAAAGGCCACAAGTTAACAATCCCAGCAGGTAGTTATATTATTATCCCCATTTGACAGATGAGGAAACTGAGGCAGAAGTTGCATTACTTGACTAGGCTCACATTGCTATTAAGTAAGTGGTGGAACCAGGATTCAAATCCAGGCATTCATGCTGCACAGTCCTATTCAATAGTTCAGAGTCCTTATTCAATAAGTTCAACCCTGTTCCTCTGAAGCCACTTAGCTCTTCCTTCACGCATAGGCTATACTTTATGACCTAATCTTTAATGATTTACTATTTTTATAATTATTTCCCACGCATACATTTTTTTCACAACAGAACTGAAATCTGTTTAATATAAGGACCACAACATATTTCCCTTTTATTCCCACAACCCTTGGCCCACAAAAAAGTATTCAGACTATTTAATTGATCACTGCAACTAAGCATAGCCATAAGAAATCAAGAAACAAAGAGGGAATTCAAGCAGTCGACCTAACTTACTTGACTTTAAGCCTTGCTTGAGCCAAAATATAGTTGTCAGTCATTAGAGACATGCTCATATGTGCATATTGAACATAATGAAATTTGAAGATAAAAATATGCAAAAGATTCACACAACATAGACATATGAATGAAAAAATTTCAAGTTATCATATAATTACTAACAGGAAGGTTGCTGTTTCAACAATTTTACTTTCTAGTTCCTTCTGACAGGTTCTAGTGTACCACACAGACACTCTAAAAGTACATCGGAAAAACAGAGGACAGTCAGGTGACATGGTAAAAAATGAAAGTCTCTGGAAATCGGCCGGGGCTTTATTTTGGAATATATTAATCTAGACTAAAGCTAACATGGCAGAAGAGAAAGGAAAATAAGTGATATCCATCAAAACCCCAGAATGCCACACAAAAATCCTTTGGATTTTCATATGCCATTGCTACTAAGTTTGTAAGTCAACTACTTTCCCAAGAATTTTCATCAGCTTTTAGGAGGAGGAGACGTAATCTTGAATGTCAAAATCTTTCAGTATTTCCAACTCTAAAGCAGCTCCAGTGTTTCAACACGAAGGTTCAAAGACAAATGAAACAGAAACAGAGGGTAAGACCTGGCAAATGGATGAGCAGGTCACTCTACAGCTGGTGAATATTTCATTACAATTACTCGATACCTTTCCTCCCTTTACTTAAACGCTGATCCATTACAAAGCCTAATTTTATAGATTCTTAAATATATCTATGTTTTCATTTTGATTAGGAATACTTAGAACACTTTCATATTAAAAAGTATTTTAAATAAACTCGTGACAAAATTAGGAGACATTAGTTGAATAAATCTTACAGCACAGTAACATTAAAAAATGGAAACATGGTTTTTTACTGTCAAATATGCAAGATAATATACCTAGATTTTATTATAAATAATGATTAGTTCATGGGAATTTGAGCTCCTGGGTGAATTGACATTCAAGTGGTTCTTTGGCCAGTATTTCAAAGCCCCTGTAAAACATACAGAAGAAAAAGCTACTTTACCTAATATTATCAAACGGAATAAAACACTTTAAAGTGAGGAAAAAAAACTTTCCTTTCTGGGGGCAATTTAGTCAGGTTTCTGTTTACCAGTGAAAATTCAATTTTTCTTCTCCTGGAGCCAGAAAAATTAAGTCTATATTTATGGATATTTATTCCCTTTTTCCCATCAAAACTAAACAAATTTTATCTGTGATCTAGTTTAGAGCTACTTCAAGTTCCTATTAAGGTCTCAAGTAATTTAGATGAAATGTCCATCCCCCTAACAATGTTTCCCATTCCTTTAAATATTTAAGCCCGAAACGTCATTAACACATTTAATACATTTTACAATGTATTAAAGTTTAACATACAAGATCAACAGCAAACGTTAGTCCTAGACATCTGTTATTCAATTCAAAGAGTTACTTAAAGACTCTATTAAATGTATGTTAGAAAAGCCAAATGCATACATGAGTTAAAAACCACAGGGTGGGGCCTAGAACTAGTGTCCTTGAAAGAAAATGATACATAACTGGCTAGTTCAGCTCTGGGTTGCTTTCACTTAGAAGACTGTCTCTACTGCATGCAAATTGTTGTCCAGTGTGATTCTTAGTTATTGCTTTTTAATTTTAAAATACAAAAGCTTATGCTTTAAAAGTTTTAGTGTTCAAAGTTTCACTATTTCATCATCTTCATACGATTTTGTTTAAAATGTATTTTTTAAAGTACATAGCTGTTTTTTCTTTTCAAAGCATGTAATTAAACAAGGAAACAGTATACTGCGCTACTAAATTATCCCAGAAAAACTCTGTGACCTCATTTTATGGCTGCCGGAACTACCCTGTACAAGGTTAAACAATCTTATTTCAAAACCAAAAGTAGCTGTTATCAACTGGATTTTTCCAATAAATTTTAATTTCATTCAATAAATATTACTGAATGCCTACTAAGTAGAAGTTACCATGATAAGATTCTGTGGGGCATTCCAAATGAGAATAAGATATTCCCTACCCTTAAAGAGCTTACTGAATAGGATAAATGTTTTTAAAACAGGTAATATTAGCAAACACCTATATGGTATTGGGCAGTGTTTTAAACATATATTAACTCGCTTATTCCTCACAAGTGGTGTGTGTGCTAGGTCCTACTACTGCTCCCAATTTACAGGTGAGAAAAATGAGGCTCAGAGAGGGTCAGCAATCAGCTCAAGGTGCAGAACTCGGAAGAGGTGGTAATGGGATGAGAATGCTGGCGATGCAGCTCCAGAGTCCATTCTTTTAACCAGTCTGCATAGGATGACTTGAAAAAATGATTAAGGTAGGGGTTGGAAGAGTGGCAGTTTTTTTAAAGTTATACACACACACACACACACACACACACACACACACACTGTATATATATGCACTGTATATGGATTGAATTTTCAAAAGATCACATCCAATCAAGAACTTGAAATGCAGTAAGTTTGAGGGGAAGAATGGAGTGAGAATTCTAGGTAAAGAGGGATGCACAAGAAAAAAGCAAGGGGGTATGTTAAAGTAATACATTAAACATATGAATAAGTAGTCAGCTAGAAGAAAACAACAGGAAGCCAAAAAAGATTCCCTGAACTGGGTACTGAGAGGGAATGTTTTAGTGACACTGATCCTACAATTGGGAAGGAGACAGGTAGGCTTGGAGGCCGGGTAATCAGGAAGGTGTCTCCCACAAATAGTCCAAAAAAGTCTTAACAGCCTGCACTGTAGTGGTGATCATCGGGGTGGAAAAGGAGAGAACAAAAAAGCAAGACATGTTATAGAATCAGAGATTACAGAACTGGATAAACCAGAGTGTCTGCTATGAACCAGGCACGTGGGACCCAGGGGGCATGAGAACGTGGCGTCAGAGTGTCTAAGCTTCAGAGATGGCTGACATGGCTGACGTGGCTGACGTGGCTGAGATGGCTGATGTGGCTGAGATGGCTGACATGGCTGACATGGCTGGAACATCAGGGCAAACGTTAAAAGAAGCTCCAAGCTCAGGAGAAGGAGCCCACACAGAACATGAGGCAGTCAGGCAGCTACACAGCACAGGGCCGGGGGACAGAGGCCCAAGGTGGAAGGTTGTGGAGTCATCCAGAACTTCAGAGTTTAAGAACTGGCAAATGTTCCAAGAGTAAGTTGACAGAAAGGGTCAGAACTGAGGAGGAAACTTTTACATACTTATACGTAGCTCATGGGAGGAAGGGGAAATAGCCAAGAAATGAGCTAAAAAGAGCAGAAGTAAAGAGTAAACCAGAGTAGTGAGAATAAGGAAGACTCCAAAAGGGATGAAAAGACCAAGCTTAGAGAGTCTGACAAGGCAAGGAGTCAGGGTAATGTTACACTGAAGAAATAAGGATCTGAAGTCCTTTCAAAATTTTACACTCAAAGTAAATATCTTATATAGGGGTAGGGAATTAAGAGGTACAAACTACTATGTATAAAATAAATAAGCTACAAGGCTATATTGTACAGCACACAGAATATAGCCAATATTTTATAAGTGGAATGTAACCTTAAAAAATTGTGAATCACTATGTTGTACACCTGAAACTTATGTAATATTGTACATCAACTGTACCTCAAAAAAAAAAGAAAGTAAATATATTAAACTGTTTTTTAAAATTCAGTCTAATCATGTAGGTATAGATGCCACCGCCTAAAGCCAACATAGAAACCTTCAAGTTCCCAAAATACTATAGAACTGTAACTCCTCCCACTTGAAATAGATGAAGCCGCAGTGCAAACAGTGCACAGCTCCCTGTAATGTCAATCTTACTCAGTGTTTCGTCATTTAAAATACGATTCCCTGTGAAAACAAAACTCTCTTATGCACTGAAACAGAAGATTCTTAAGACTTCACAGAAATTTCACACTTGCCTCAAGTTCCTTCAAGTTTGCTTCTCCAAATTCCCCCCTACATTTGCCTTCTTTCTCCCCAATCTTCATCTTTGTCCTCCAAGAGTGTTATAATTCAGCATGATCAGTGCTTAACAGAGGAGAAGGTATAAGGTTTTATAAGAGCACATAAGAGGGGCCTTTTCCCAGTCTTGGGGCATCAGAGGCAATCAAAGGAAGAATTACACGACCTTTCAACTGGGACACCAAAATAACATGCCAAAAATGTGCATACAACCCTCAGATTTCATCTATACCCTGAAGTTATATTGGATTTGGAAGGAATTAAACTTTTTAAAAGGATGATGTGGACAAAACAGTGCTCATAGTAAGGAGAAACTGACAAACGTTCTGCTTTTTATTTTGGTATGATTAACAACTGCACATCTTATTCTTCACGTATAAAACAGGCATATAAATATCTTTCTGAATTCACTAAATCCTATATAATTAAAGTTCATTTACCCTCACCGGAATGTCTAAAGATAGTTGACAATGAACTTTTGAGTTCCATATGCAAACTATATTTAGCCTGGGGTTAATTAGCTTGGTTAAAGTATGATATTAATGAACCCATCGTTCTGATGTTTATACATTCTGGTAAGTATCACTTTTCCACGGAGTAAACCTGGCAAGTTATCTTCAGTTGTGCTGCAGATGGTCACAATGTGGATTTAGTTTTTCAAAGAGAGAGAGGGATTGAGAGAGGGATTGAGAGAGGGGAAATAAGTCAGGATCGCACTGCTGCCTGGATTACACGTGCACCAACCACCCCAGCATATTTCCCTGCTTCGAATACTCTTCTAGAATCCGTTTTTCTCCATCCAGCAGCCATTGTGATCTTTTTAAAAAGCACATATAAGACTCCGTCCACTCCCAGCTTTGGTTAAAATCTTTTAAGAGTTCTATTCACGGCGCAGAACCTCACACCTACACAGCCCCCACAGTACCTGACCCGTGCAGTTTCATCTCACATTAACGCCCCCTTGCTCCTCATCCCCAGCCACCCAGGCCCCCTCTCTGTTCCTTGAGCAAATCAAGCTCCTTCCCCAGCAGAGCCTTTGTACACCCTGTGCCCTCTGCCAGGACACAGAGAAAGAGACAAACTCACAGCCCCATCCTCATGGGTAATGATCCCTGGCTAGCAAAGCGTCTAGTCAAAAAGAACATCAAACCATAGAACCATGTCATGAGGCCTCAAGTGATAAGCATGACTTGCAGATGAGCATCAGTCTGGGCAGCACAAAATAGTTTACGCAGAACTGAAATTAATGCTAACAAGCCATATGCATTGAATGAGGGACTCCAAATTACCAGTAACAGCCCAAGATCCAGTATGAACTCGAAATAGCTTCTGCACCTCGTCAGTATGCTTCCACACCAGACAAGCCAACAGATCTCCACAAAATTATTATAAAAATAGTAATCAAAAGAATGGTTCACTAACAAGAAGAATGCTACAGGCAACACCAGTGAATTTCAAAGCCAACATTATGCTACAGGAGTGATCAAAAAGATCAACAGGGGAGGATGACAGTGACTCACAACAATATGAATGTTCTTAACGCTACTGAACTGGACACTTAAAAATGGTTAAGATGGTAAATTTTATGTTATGCGTAGTTTACCACAATTTAAAAGTGGGGTGGATTTGCAGCAACATAAATGGACCTAGAGATTATCCAAAATAAACTACAAAGGAGGCGAAGATTTATACAGAGAACAAGGAAGCTAACAGTTAAAGAAAACATAATTTCTCTATACCCTTGGAGTAAAGGTCTTTCTGATTCAAAATTTTAGTCCTAAGAGGAATTGTAAGAGGAATTTTTTGACTATATAAAAATAAAAAACCTCTGCCTGCCCCCGACTCCAGTCCACCAGGAGCGAAATCAAAAGACAAATGTCTAACTAAGAAAAATACTAGCTACTCCTCATATCACCAACAAAAGACTAATCAAAAAAAGAAAAACCAACTCAATAGAAAATGGGCAAAAAATATAAGCCAGCAATACGAGGAAACAAAAACATATGAAAAGAAGCTTACTGTCACTCAAAAGAAATATGCAAATCAGAACTACTCTGAGATACAATTTCCACCTAACAGATAGGCAGAAATCTGGAAATTCAATAGTATACTCTTAATGACAAAGCAGTAAGGAAACAGGCACTCTCAACCATTACTAGTGGGAGCGTAAATTCGTACAACCCTTATGGGTGGCAATTTGACAACATTCCTCAGAATTACAAAATCATACCCTTTGATCCTGAAATTCTACTTCTTCTAGGAATTTAACTTATGAATACCCTTACATAGTTACCAAATGACATATACACAAGGTTACTCATTACAGTATTAGCAAAATATAAGACACAACCTAAATATACATGAATTAGAAACTGGGTAGGTAAAATACGGTTTATGTCTGTAATGCGGTACTATACAATCGTTAAAAAAAAAAATGAGGAGGTAGTCTAGCTACCTTATGGGAAAAAAGCAAGAGACAGAACAGTGTGTATAGCGTGCTACCTTTTGGGTAAAATTTTTAAAAGGGAAAAAATAAGAATACTAATTCTGAATTGGTTGAATATAGCATATAGAATGTCTGAAAGAAGAATAAAGAACTTAACAGTGGCTACCTAGGGCCAGGGTTAGGGAGGTAGGAGGTAGGTAGTACTGGATGAATTCAGAACAGAGGTGAGAGCAATACTTTACAACATGTACCATTTTTAAACCTATTAAAAACTTTTTAAAAAGAAATCTCAGTTCAAATAAGCAGTAACTTCACAGAAAAATAAGGATATTCATATAAACAAAATCCACACTTCAATGTATGCTATTTTGGAGAGTAGATAAACTCTTTTCATGTTGCCCATCTATAATACTTCTTGAAATGGATGGTTGAACTAGGAAGTGAAGTTCATTTTAATAAGACATATCCCATGCCCAAAAATTATTTCTGAAATGTTTTAGCTGATCTGTATTGTCCCTAGAGAAATGTGTAACTTGATCTTATTATCCCTAGAGTAATGTGAACTTCAGCACCTACCCTATTTTTAAAAAAGTTTTCTTAGTGTGCTTGGGAATCTTTGGGAGCACTAGAAATTGATGCTGAATGATAAGCACCCCCTCTTCCCATTTCCCCTCTACCATGGAGGAGCTCCCTCAATTCTGATGGCCCTGCTCTAAAAAAAAAAAAAAAAAAAAAGAAAAGATCTCAATAAATAAGATTTCCTGAAGACTTGGGATTCAGGCTCTAAAACAGTACCTGGGTATAATGGCTAACAGAAACTAGCCATACGGTAGCCATATGACAGAAAAGAAACCCAGGACATCCGAACACATCAGACACTCTCAGGCTATCTTCCAGACACACCCAGTGACTATATTACACCAGTAAAGAAATTCTCCCTTACTTATAATGAAAAAATAATAATATTACAAATGAAATACTGCTTGATTTGTTTGTTAAAGGTAGCAAAATGCAGAAAGGGACTCTTTAAAAACATTCCATCAAAAATCCACTAAGTAAATCGAGGGGCAAGAGAGGACTAGTGGATTAAGAGTTACAAACTACTAGGTATAAAACAAATAAGCTACCAGGATATTCTGTACAGTACAGGGAATATAGCCAATATTTTATAGTAACTATAAAGGGAGTATAATCTATAAAAATACTGAACCACCATGTTGTAGACCTGAAATAAATACCATAAATCAGCCCTAAACCAATTTTTTTTCAAAGTCCACTAGATAGAACAGATGAGATCAAGGCACTTGCAATTTCTCCCTTCCAAGACAGAATTTTAAAAGTCAAGCTTTGCCTTTGTAATTCCCTTCCTTTCTGGAAACAGCAATACTACTAACAGAAGCTTCTCAAAGAAGCAAATAAAACATTTCAGCAAGAGCAGGCGGATGACCACTAAGATGAAGGAAGAAAAAGACAGCAGTTTCCTCCCCAGGCCTACCCTGTGTTTAGTCACCCCTCTGTGACCACCCCTGTGGCCTCCTGACTGCTTAGCTCTTTAACAAGCCCACCATCTACAAATGCAACCCAGAAGGACAGCCATTCGATCTGCGATGCTCCCTTCTAGTCAGGGATCAACAAAGTGTTTATGCACATGTATACATGTGTGTGTGCATGTGTTTGTGTGCTTACACAATACACGTATATGCATATGTATAAACATAATTAGATCCGGACTGTATGTGTGTAAAATACACACACACTTTTAGTCATCAGAGGTAACGGCTAAAATGAAAGCTAATTTTTCAAACTTCTTAATTCATCCCATGCTACGGTCCATTTCACAAACTTATACTTATTTTTCTTACACAGTGTGCACTTATCTATAACCATTACCTCCAAAAAACCTGAAACCATGGTAACATCATTGTTACTGCAAAAAAAAAAAATTTTTTTTCCTACTCACTAAAATATTAAGTAAAAATTGGAGAAAATAAAAAGTATAAATTAGAAAATACCCCAGAAGAATTTATTATCCCCTATAAGTTCTAAGACACATCAATAACAGAAAATAAGCATTAAAATTCAAACTGAAAATGTGCAGGAACATTAAATCTATTTTAAACTTGCAGGATCTCTCAAAACCTGAGTGTTTTAAAGTATTTCTGAGCCTAATGTAGTTATCTTCTTTACATGTCTACAAATTAAATCAATCTCAAGAAAATGTCAGCATATTCAAAAATAGTTTTGACAAAAAAAAAAAAAAGGAAGTTAAAAATCCCATAAGAAAATAAACATGCTGCTTCAAAGTGGAGGTAAATAAATTATATGTTAATTCACAAAGAGTATTTCCAATTAAACAAATGGTCCCATCCCCTAAAAAAGAGCAAAGTTAAATATAGATTGTTTATTTTATTCACGGACAGTCCTAATTACAGTATCTAGCTATCAAAGTATCATGGACATAGTATTATTACTTTCATCAAACTTTGCTTTAATATGTATCTAAAATTACACAATGGTTTGATCCAGAAAGAGTTCAATAACCTCGGAAGTGAAAAACATCTGAGGGAATTAAGGTTATGGAAAAAATCATGAACTGTTAAATGAGGCTGGAATTCATTTTAATGGACACGCAAATTATCCTCATTTTGAGGGACTATGAGAGAGAAAACGCCAATTTTTAAAACCATAATTTAAACCAGTAAACTCCAAAACAGGGTATAAAAGACAATCTATTTGGTGTAGGAAGAAAATATATTTAAAACAATTTTTCATCTTAAAAAGTTAAGAAAGACACTGAGCTGTGCTGACATGTAATATGTAAACTGACACTGGCACCCTCAGTGCATCCCGTGGTCAGAGACAGTCTTCAAGCTGTGTTCCAGTTAAGGTTTCCTTGGTGGTAGTTCCAACTATTAACCACAACAGTTGATAAACACACCTACTAATCAGATCTACGAAAAAAGAACCCCCGCAAAACTATCAAGAATTCATCTGAAATATAAATTTATGTTCACTACTAAAAACAATCATAGTCCTAAATATACACTGTGCTATAATAATCAATGAGAATATGAAGCCATCCCTATTAGCAAGACATCTAAAAATTAAACATCCAGAACATAAAGACAAACATCTATATTTTTTAAAGATATGTTAAAGCCATGCAATGATCAATCCAGTTCGTTCAACACTTTTCAACACTCAATAAATATTACTACCGCGTAAGTTATATGGGGAAAATACTTGCTCTTCCTCGTATGGCAAAAATTGGGTAAATGATTTAAAAAAAAAAAAAACAGTGAAAAACTAAAATGCAATCCTTAATCAGTAAATACCGTCAGAAGAATTACAGGGAAGATCGCATAATGTTTGAAGAAAGAAGTATTAGAGCTAACTATGTAGTCCCAAAGGTTGGGTATATGATAAAAAAAGAAGACACACTTCTTACATGTCTCAGTCTATGGTATGTGTTAAATTCTGTTTTCAAAATAAAATATTGTATGTTTGTGTACATAAAGAATTAAAGTTTTACCGAAGATGTAATCTCAACAGCAAATTTCTTCTTTCATAAATTGTATGTGTAACTTTTGATGGAGCAGCTGCTTTAACTAGAAAAAGGATTTTCAGATAATTCAGAGACAGCAACTCATGTGAAAATCAATGAGTCATTCAGTCACAGGCAAGTTATTGCAGCAAATAAGTTGAAATAAGATGTGTGAACTAAATGCTCCAGGATATCATCAATGTGGTTAATTTTATTAAAAAAAAAAAAAAAAGACCATAAAGTAAAAAGATCATGAGGGTATTTTTAATGAGAGGGAATGGCTAATTCCTTTATTCACCTTGCTAACTGTCTATTGTAAAGAACTTAAAAGAATTGTTGAACTTAAAAGATGGGCTATGGATTTTTTTTTTATGGAAAGAAAAACATTCAAATTTTGCTAAGCTTTTCTGTGATGACGAGAGGTTAAGCCACCAAGCAGAATCTTCAAAATAATAAACACGGTGAACCTGTACTTTCGATGTACAGGGAATGTTCTCACAGTTTACGAGAGAACAGCTGCTTTTCTAGAGTAATTTCTACGGGAATTTTGAAGATGGGTGTTTCAAAACAGCTATATCATTTTGTGATTTGGACTAAAAATGCTGAGGGAGTAATTTCTTAAAACCTCTCGTTTAAGTGTACACCCAAAGTTTAGAAACAAAACTTTTTACCCGTTTTCAAAATCTTCCAGAAGAAGTACACCAGGTTTCTAATCCATTTCTTAAAATGATGGAAATTAAAAATCCTTCCATCAGGTGCAAGGACAGACTACTAGGGACTAGCCAAGTACCACCAAAACCTCTGCATAACTGCTGGATGGTATTACAATCTTAGTATCATGGCCATTTGAGTCTATGTATCTTTATGAACCACCTCTGATAGCCATAAAAAATAAATGTCAAAATAAAATGGCCATGGAATCGGATTCACATTGTTGTCAGAGAGTTTAGCCAAGATCTTAAAAAATAATGAAGCATGTTACAGATGAAAGTTTAGAAACATCCTCGCCATTCTGTGATTTGCAATGAAATGTTGAGAATTATCTAAAAAAATCTCTCACATCTGCACACTCAAAACACGTCCTTATATTAGGGGTGGGCTTTACAAAAACTTCTGATTTACAGAGGTGAAAAATAAAAAACCAACTTACATAAATTTGATCCCCCTTTTCCTATCAAGAAGTCACACTTAAATAGAAAATAAAATGAAGCCCAAAGCATAGCCAATAAATAATATCCAGTTTCTCACCAAAAAGTGATCATGACAGAATTTACACATAAATATCTTCACTCCTGGTGGAGGTCACAACAATTGAAAATGTTTCCAAGAATATACAAAAGGTGTTAAATCCTTTAGGGTCATCTCCTCTTCATTATAGGTAACCTGATATATTTAGTAAACTAAGTGAGAAAGGAAATCTAAATCTGCCAATACCGATATGCTACAGCCCTATTAAGAAACTGCATTACAGGAAGATGAATATATTTAAACAAAGGTTTCAGAATTTAGACTATTTAATAGGAAAACATACATAAAATGTGTCTTGATTCACCACCAACACAAAGAGTTCAGAGAACAAAGAAAGTGACTGTTAGGGGGTGGTTACTGGTTTGTTTTTGTCTTTAATGCACTGAATTGTACAACTAAAATATCAAAGCTCTGGTTCATACGAAAAGTGGAATCAAAGCTGATTGTTTTTAAAAACCTGATAGCCATTACAAGATCGTTTTTCATCACTTCTAAAAGACAGTATTGAAAAACACAAGAGTTCATTATTAAGTCACATTTTCCATGAAGAAAAAGCTTATATTAGAATATGTATAGTATCTGCCACCAACTTAAAAACAGTAGACTACATTTTTTAAATGTTAAAAATTATTTGTGAAAAAATTAGAGTCCTTATAATTAAAACTAGAAATTTTAGCAAGCATTTAATAAGCTATTTTATATATATTTTAATTAATGTGATAATAGTGACTCAAATAAATATGAAGATTATTCTCTGCTTTCAAAGGACTATATAAATTTAATTCCAAAAATAGAGAAATGCACTTCCATCTTTAGCCAAGAAACATGTTTATAAGTTTTTAAGATGCTGGAAGTAATTAGTTCTCTATTAATTCAAACCTATACATTTTTTTCAAAGTAAACTTATCAGAATCTCAGCAAGAAGAAAAACAGTTCTATACTTGGGTGTACTTTTTGCTCTACAAAAGGACATCTTACTACCAATTTGATTGCATGGGAATAGTTTGTTGTCCAGCAATGTGCTTTGGCACCACTCAATTTTCGGAATAAGAATGTATGCTAAGCTCACAACTGCCACAAAGCTGTTCTAAAGAATGTTGGGCAATTCAAGCAAGAAAAACAAAAAAGCTATAATGTACCTTATTTCAAAACAATGACTCAGAGTTGATGAGTATTTTAAGTGATTGCAAAAGGCTGAAGTGATTAGTTTATTCCAGCTACCAAATGCCAGGCTACCAGGAGTGTTTATTATTCAGAACCTAGCAAAACAGGCCTTGAAATTACAAAAAAAAGGGGGGGGGGGGGTTAAAAAATAGATTTTTAAAGGTTTGAGAAACACAATATTAAATGGCAAACTGAGTTTTTCCATTCTAAATTTCTCTAGTACAAAACATAAACTGAGTCAAGACAAAAATTAAATGTTATGGAAACGACCTCTTGGACCCCCTATAAGGACGGTGCAGAGAACCTCATGAACTTAGGAATGGAAACAGAAGTGCTGACAATGGGTATCTTCCTACAGGAAACAAAAATATGAGAGAGAAAGAAACAATAAATTAATGAGATGAAGAGCTAGACAAACAAGTAAACAGCCACTACACATTGCCCTAAATTTTAAAATTCTTGTTCTTAAACTCAAATTATCACTAAATATCCTTACCAGAGATATAACAAATCAGCATCGCTCAGGAGTTCAGAGTCATCAAACCTGCACTTAAAGCCAAATCAAAACTAGCATGAACATTTCATTTCCAAAGTTAGAAACAAATCTAATTTCTTAATCTTTTTTGAATAATGGAACCAGGATTAAGTGCCAATTATTTTCATGAAGTATCAGAGTCTAGAAATAAACTCTAGAGTATTTTTCTTAAATAACATTCTTTTATCATCAAGGAAAGACAGAGGGCTGGGAGAAAATTAGCAGTTTAAGTTAATTCAGCTTTTATAGAAAATTCTTTCAATAATTTATTGTGAGCTTATCTTTCATTGGTTACTTTCCTTTTTTTTTTTTCTTTAGTAAAAGAAAAATAAAGGTGGCATCTCAAGCTTTGAAGAAATGAAGCGTATAAGCCAGGTACTGTGTTAAGCACTGGCAAATGGTTAAGTAGAAGCAAACAAGATCCACGGTCTCTTGGGGGCTTTGAGCTAGAGAGAAAAAAGGCACATGAGAATGTAAAACTGGGAGCATTGGAACAGCATGCATGTGGCACCGGGAGAACAAACAGGGTGGTGATCTGACCGACTCAAGAACATCAGAGGCGTTCCTGGGGTAAGGAAATAAACTGAGGCAAAAAGGAAGAGGGAGAGACAGAAAAACAATAGGAAGTGGCCAAAGGTGAGGGTGGAGAAGTCAACAGGAACTTGGTCTTTCGGGGCTTCACAAATTATATTAAGGATTTTTGTCTCTGTCCTACCCATGGATGCTGCCTAAGAGCAATAGGAAGCTGACTGTTTTAATGAAAGGTGTAATATCGTTGAATCTGAAGCCTCAGAAACATCACTCGGGCGGCACTCACCGTGGAGAATGAATGTGATTAGCATAAGGACGTATACGAGGAGACCAGTTAGAACTGTTACAGTCCAAGTTAGGAAACGATTGATTGAGCCAGGGGACTGACAGCAGAGAAATGGGTTGTTAAGATATTTCAAGACAGGAAAATCAACAGGACTGGATGACAGATGGGGTGAAGGAGGTGTAAGGAATACACAGATATGCATACATGGATGCATGGGGGTGATCCTCACTAGAAGGAAGAATGTTACAGGAAGCACAGGTTTGAGGGGGTAAAGATCATAAAATCATAAAGCGTGTTTGAAGTGCCCTTGGACACAAAGAAAGGAAAAGAGACGCCAAGTTGGTCGTTCGGTCTCTAAAGTTGGACCAGTATTATTGAACTTGAGTCAGTATAAACCAGCATAAAGGTAATTAACCTTACAGTATGGATAGACGCAAAGAACTGAGAGCTAATGATTGAGGACCCAGTCTTAGAAACTCCAATATGTAAAATAAAGCCTCGACAGTGCAAACCAAACTAGGAACCAGCCAGAAAGATATGAGGAAATCAGAATGAAAACTCACAGAATCCAAAATGTCAAAAGAGGAGAATGCCATCAATTGTGTTGATGCTGCTGAAAGCACACGTATGACAAGGTATGAAAAGTCCATATGGTTTGGTAGCAAGGTCACTGATCACCTCAATAGTATTATTTCAGTGAAGTTAAGAGGTAGAAAACAAGCTTGGAGGAGACTGAGAAGTGAGTGGCACCAAAAGAAATGGAGAGGATGTTATAGAGAATGTTAAGTTTGGGTACAAAGGAAGAGGTGGGACAGTGTCTACAGTTAGATCTATCTTTTTTTTTTGTAATTGGAGAGACTTTAACATATTTGTATGCTTATGAGAAAGACCTAGTTCAAAGAAATAAATATGAAAAAGAATAAAGAAAATCTTAAGACATATTAGAAAACAGCAGTGATATGATGTAGACCACAAGTAGAGGAGAAAAGGATGGGTGCTGAAAAGGTAAGACATGTTAGGCACTAGAACGAAGTCTTTCTCTTCAAAGCAGGAAGGGCAGCATCTGTTAACAAAGCCGCATATTACTCAGTGTAAGCGTATTCCAATGTAATAAGATTTTAGTTGAATGACAAATACTTTTATGTTTATTTCAATACATAGCACACGGAAAAATGCTTTATATGTATTAGTCCATTTAACCCTCAAAACAACCCTGTGCAGTAAGGATGTTTATTAGGGCCTTCACAGATGAGGGAGCTGACACACACAGAGGGTAAATGACTTGCCCAGGGTGAATAGCAGCACTGGGTGTTCAAAACCAAGCACCGACTCTACAGCCAGCGCTCAGTCAGTATTGCTGTTAAGATCTCTCGGCGGGCTTGAGACGGTCCCATGTTGTCACTACAGACGGACGATTTCTGGAACACCTGAGATCCTAAGTCTTGTACTGCTAGGAGAGCTACGCTGACTCCACATTATCAAATAATGAAAATGTTAATTTATGGGCTAGGCAATAATGCTTCATAAATAAGCCTAGGACAGTAAGACTTCATAAACTGACCTCCGTAATCACTAGTTTACACTACTGAAAAAGAATCCCAAAGATTTCTTTTTTAGTCTTTTATCACTTATTTTCCAGGACTACAACAGCTATCCAACAACATTAAGGTGGCACTGCAATTCACCTATTTATGTGTGGATCTCCCTCGCTAGATCTGGGCATCTCAAAGGCTACCTATGTCTTCCTCATTGAAATATTTCAGTGCCTACTGTGTGACAACTATTCTGCCAGGTGCTAACAATATAAACAAGAGACCCCTGGTCTCAGGAAGTCAGTCAATAAAGAGACTAATAATACATGCTTTTAAATTGACAAAAATACTAGGAAAGAATCAATATCAGAGCATGAAGGTCAAGATGTAGAACTGGGTGTTTAGGCACAGTGACTAGGGAAGGCATCTCTGAAAAGGAAGTATTTCAGCCGAGACCTAAAGGCAAAGGAAGGGGCATTCCAGTCACTGGGAATCCCCTAAGGTAGAAAATAAACAATTTAGAAATGAAATGAAATAAACCCAAGGTTGGCTGGAAAGCAGAAGTAAGGGTAAAGCTGGAGGCGAGATCATAGGTTATGATAAAGAAGTTGGATTTTACAGTCTTTACAAAGAAAAGCAACAGAGTACCCAGCAGGAAACAGACATGATTTTATGTATGCTTTAAAATGATAATCCTATTCTATGAAGAACACAGAAGGCAAGAGATAAAACAAGGAGACCAGTAAGGGCTATTGCAACAGTTCAGGAAAGATATGATTGTAGCCTGGAGTAGAGGTTGGTAGATGGAAATGGTGAAAAGCTGAACAGGTCTGAGAGAGATTTAGGAGGTAAATCTGATCTTTGAAAAAGGAGTGAAGGCAAGTCAAAGGTGAAAGGGCAGTCTCCAAAAGTGGTGTTAGAACAAATAAACATCCACATTGGGGAAAAAAAAAAAACTATCAATCTAAACACATTAGCCATACCTAAACACTGAAGAGTGTATTTGCAAATGGAAAATAAGCTTATGAAAAGATGCTTAATATCATGTCATTAGGGGATTGCATATTAAAACAATGAGATACCACCACACATTTATCAAAGTGGCTACAATTCAAAACACTGACACCATCAAATGCTGGCAAGATTATGGAGCAACAGGAACTCTCATTTACTGCTGGTGGGAATGCAAAATGGTGCAGCTACTTTGGAGTACAGTTTGGTGGTTTCTTACAAATCTAAGCACAGCCTTACTGTCTAAAATCCAGTAGTCAGTCACACTACGTGGTATTTTTCCAAAGAGTTGAAAATGTAATGTCTTCAAAACACTTGCACATGAATGTTTATAGTAGCTTTCTTTATTCATAAGTGCCAAAAAATGGAAGCAACCAAGATATCCTTTAATAGATGAGTGGTAGATCTATACAGTAATAAAAAGAAATGTGCTATCAAGCCACAAAAAGACAAGGACAAACCTTAACTGCATATTACTACATGAAAGAAACCAGCAGAAAAGAATAAATACTGTATGATTCCAACAGTATGGCCTTCTGGGAAAGGCAAAACTAGAGAGACAGTAAAAAGATCAGTGGTTGCCAGGGACTGAGATGGTGAGGGGTGAAAAGGTAGAGAGCACAGAGGATTTTTAAACGCAGTGAAACTTTTCTGTAAGATAGCGTAATGGTGGATACATGAAATATACATTTAGCAAAACCTCATGGATTACAGCAAAGCCTAACCAAATGGAGAAAAGGAAATACCCAAATCAGGACATTCCTGTCCCATCTAAGTGTACATGTGTGTGTGGGTGGGGGAGACAATTTTTGAAGGCAAAAGCTCCAGCACAAACCACAAAAAGACTAAGACCACAAAGGACCACAAAGCACATCCCTCCCCAGCACCTGACCACATGAAAAGGGAATTACAACTGAAAGAATGGCAGGACTCAGATTCTACTTATAAAGGAATTTCTAAGGAATCCCAAAGGTAACAGAGTAGACCCCCCAAAAAAAGACAGTAGAGGAAATTTTAGCCTCTGACACATACAGGTACAGCAAAGGGTAAACAGACTAACACCTAGCCAGATCAACATAAAACCTCACACAAGAGGCCTATCTGTGTCTAAGCTCCTTTTTACCCAATACATCATGTCTAGTATTTAACAAAAAATTACAAGGCATTCTAAAAGGCAAAATATGCAATCTGAGTATACTAAGAAAGCATCAGAACCAGATTCAGGTATGGCAGAGACTTTTGAATTACTAGACCAACAATTTCAAACACCTTACTAATATGCTAAAAGTACCAAGGGAAAAAAGTAGGTAGCATGCAAGAACAGATGGATAATATACACAGATATATGAAAACTCTAAGAAAGAATCAAAAGGAAATATCAGAAATCAAAAACGGTAACAAAAACGAAAAATGCATTTCATGGTTTTATAAGTAGATCAGACATGACCTAAGAATCAGTGAGTGAAAAGATTATGTCAAAAGAAATTTCCTAAACTGTAAAGCGGGAAAAAAATAATAAAAGGAACAGAATATCCAAAAGCTGAGACAATTTAAAAAGATGTAACATACAAACAATGGGAATACCAGAAGAAAGAGAGAAAGGAATAGAAGAAATGTTTAAATAAATAATGGCTGAGAATTTTCCAGGATTTTTAACAGACACCAAACCACAGATCCAGGAAGCTCAGAGATCATGAAGCACAATAAATACCAAAATATCTACACTTCAGGCATATCACATTCACATATCACAAATCAAAGACAAAGAAAAAATCTTGAGCAAAGCCAAGGGAAGAAGTAAGGGAGGGGAACCTTACCCATAGAGGAATAAAGGGAAGTATTACATCAGACATTTCTTCAAAAAAAAAACATGTGAGTAAGAAGAGAGTGGAGTTGAATATTTAAAGTGTGAAAGAAAGAAAAAACTACTAATCCAGAATTTCGTATCCAACAAAACTGTCCTTCAAAAGAGAAGGAAAAAAAATCTTTCTCAAACAAGACTGGAGGGAATTTGTCACTGCCTTGAAATAAATGCAAAAATAAGAAAAGAAAAATTATATAGGTTATGGATCTACACAATTTCCTTCTAGAAGAGCATCAGAGAAGAAATACAAGGTAAAACAAAATCTTTTACTCTAAAAATGCTAAATTGAGCTAACATACAGGTCGCTCAGAATGACAGCAACAGTATATTGGATGATCTTAGCTGATGGAAAAGTGACAAAAAGGACAGCAGTGTTTAAGGGATGGGAGGGAGGAAGTTGGAATACTGTGTTCTAAGACACCTGCACCAGTCATGAAGTGGTATAATGTTATTTGAAGGTGAATTAGTTGTAAATGTATACTGCACACTCTAGACCAACAACTAAGAAAAGTTTTAGAAGTATTAACTGACATGCTAAGAAGAGAGGAAATGGAATTATACTTAATATCAGAGAAGACAGAAATAGAATGTAAGGCAAGTAAGTTTTAAAAGGACAAGAGCAATGAATGGAAAAATTTCAAACAAGACAGATATAAACCCAACTATAGAGATATTGCTCTAAATGCAAATGGTTGAACTGTATCAATTAAAAGCCAGAGGCTATCAAATGGACTTTAAAAAGAACCCAACTCTATGTTATCTATTAAAAACCCCTCATTAAATATGAAGATATAGGTATATTAAAAGTAAAGGGATGAGGAAGACATAACATGATAACACTAATTAAAAGCAAGCAAGAATAACCACAATAATTTCAGAAACATCAGACTTTAGAACAAGAAGAAGTTATCAGGCATAAAGAGGGGGCATTACATAACGATAAAGAGGTCAATTCTCCATGAAGACACAGCTATTCTTAATATGTATTTGCCTAACAACAGAGCATCAATATACATGAGCCAAAAACTGACAGAACTGAAATGAGAAACTGATGAATCCACTATTATATTTAAAGACTTCAACACCACTCTACCAGTAACTGACATATCCAGCAGGCAGAAAATCAGTAAAGACAATTGAACTGAACAGCACCATCAATCAAGTGGATCTGACATCTAAAGATTACTTCATCCAACAACAACAAAATACACCTTCTAAAGATCACACGGAAAATTCACCAAGGTTAAGGGCCATAAATACACCTCAAAATTTTAAAAAATAGAAAGCACACTAAGTATGCTCTCAGATCACAATGGAATTAAACTGAAATTAGTAACAGATATCAAATATTTACAGATAGATGGACAACCCCAAAATGGTTTGACATTAAACAACACTTCTAAAAAAAAGTCTCAGGAGAAATTTTTAAATATTTAAGACTAAAAGGAAATGAAAATACAATTTATGAAAATGCTGGGATACAGCAAAAACAGTGCTTAGAAAGAAGAGCAATATAAACCTAAGGCAGGTAAAAGAAATAACAATTAGAGGTCAATGAAACTGAAACAGTAAAACAAAGAAAATCAACAAAACCAAGATCTGGTTATTTTATCAATAAAAGTGATAAACTAGCTAGGCTAACAAATAAAATGAAAGAAAACACAACCAACATCACAAAGGAAAGAGGAACCATTACTACTGATCCCACAGACAGTAAAAGGATAGTAAGGAATATTAAGAAAAACTCTCCACAAATTTGATAACTTAGATGAAATGAACCAATTCCTTAAAACGATACAATCTACCAAAACTTACACAGAAACAAACTGAAAAGGTTTACATCTGCTAAAGGAACTGAATCAACAGAAAGCACCACATGGTTTCACTGGTAAATTCTACCAAATATTTAATAAAATGACACCAATTCTCTACAATACCTTTCAGAAAGTAGAAACAAAGAGAACAATTCCTTACTTATTCTATGAGGCAAGTCTAACATCAAAATCAGACAAAGACATTACAAGAAAAAAAAAATTACAGATCAGGAGGAGAGTATAGCTCGGTGGTAGAGTGCGTGCTTAGCATGTACGAGGTCCTAGGCTCAATCCTCAGTACCTCCATTAAATAAAATAAATAAGCAAACCAACAAATCTAATTACTTCTCCCCTCCAAAAAAAATTTTTTTTAATTACAGACCAGTATCTCTCACTAACCTTGATCTAAGAATCCTTGACAAAATATTAACAAATTGAATCCAACAATACATTAAAAGAATTATACAGCATGGCCAAGTTCCATTTATTCCACATATATGAGGCTGACTTAATATTCAAAAGTCAATTAAAAACATCAACAGCTAAAGAAAAATCATATGATCATATCAATATATGCAGAAAAAGCATTTGACAAAAGCCAACATCAATTCAAGATTAACCCCCCTCCACACACACACACACCCCTTCTGATGAACCAGAACTCGAGGGGAACTTCCTTAATGTGATAAATATCTATGAAAAACCTACAGCTAACATCATACTTATTGGTGAGAAACTAGATGATTTCCACCTAATATCATGACAAGCAAGTCCCCTTCTCTCCATTCCTATTCAACACTGTACTGGGAAGTCCCAGCCAGTGCAGCAAGCAAAAGAAATGAAAGGTATAAAGACTGAGAAGGAAAACATAACACTGTCTTTGTTTGCAGATGACATGACTATGTGTGTTGAAAATCCCTAAAGCAAGAAAAACAAAATAGGCCTAAACATAAAACTCAAAACTGCAAAACTTTCTGGTGACCATTGGTTTGACAATGACTTTTTAGATATAACATCAAAAGCGCCATCCATTAAAGAAAAAACTGATGAAGCAGACTTCATTAAAATTTAAAACTTCTGCCCAAGAGAGACACTGTTGAGAGAGTGAAAAATACTTGGAAAACATTTATCTGGTAAAGGACTGGTATCCAAAATATACAAAGAACTCTTACAACTCAACAAGAAGAAAACTAATTTTTAAAATGGGAAAAGATCTAAACAGACACCTCACTGAAGAGAATACACAGATGGAAAATGGTATTACTAGGGAACTGCAAAATAAAACAGTAAGATGCCACTACACACCTATCAGAGTGACTACAATCTAAGACACTAACAACAACAAAGGCTGGCAAGGATGTAGAGCAACAGGAACTCTAGTTCATTGCAGGTGGGAAGGCAAAAAAATTGTACAGCCACTTTGGAAGACAGTTTGGTGGTTTCTTACAAAACTAAGCATAGGCTTACCATTTAAGATCCAGCAATTGCACTATTAGGTATTTTTCCAAATGAGTTGAAAACTTCTGTCCTCAAAAAACCCATACATAAATGTTTATAGCAGCTTTGTTCAAGTGCCAAAAATTGGATGCAATCAAGATGTTCTTCAAAGATGAATGGATAAACAAACTGTGGTAAATCTATATGATGGAACATCATTCAGTAATGAATGTACTCTAGAGTCATAAAAAGACACTACACTGCTAAGTGAAAGAAGCCAGTCTGAGAAAGCTAAAGGCAAAACTACAGATACAGAAAAAGATCTGTAGTTGCCAGGGATGGGGAGCGGAGGGAAGGATGAATACAGGTGGAACATCATTTGTAGGTCAGTAAGACTATTCCGTATGACACTATAATTGTGAACATGACTATGTACGTGGCAAAACCAGTAAACCATGGACTTCAACTAATAATGTATCAGTATTATTAATTCATTAATTGTAATGCTAGATGTCAATGATAGGGCAAACTATGGGAAGGGTAACAAGATATATGGGGAGGGAAGAGGAACTCTACTTTCTGGTCAATTTTTCTGTAAAACTAAAACAATTCTTTTAAAGAGTCCATTTAAAAATGCATATTAAGTAAAATATTCCTTTTAGCTACTTTAAACACTGTGGTTCTATATGAAATTTTCCTGAGTATATGCACTCTTTGTGGCAAAGATGTTTGACCATCAATGGTATGACAGAATTCTTTAGATTTTGACAAATCTTTTAGATGCCATTTTCATTGCTTATCATGTGCCCCTGGGCAGGTTTTAATCTCTGAGTTTCAGCATCTTTTTGTGTAAAATAAAAAACTACCTTTCTCACAGGTCACCTGGATTAATTTAGATAAACAGATGTGAAGCACCCAGCAAGAGCTGCACAGAGTGGGCGTGTACATGGTTGTTTCCCTTCTTCCTCATCTGCCTCAAGATTCGTTCTAAATCAGGTAGATAGAACATACTCTATCCCAAACCAGTGTTTCTCAAAGGTATTTGTGCCCTAAAAGGTACATGTAACCTTTAAATAAACACCTTGCGTCTTCCTGGAGCTCAGTTTAAAATTTGGGAGGGAAGGGAGCTACTTAACTGGTAACTTAAAACACTGTTACACCAAAACAGTGTTGCTGTAGGAAGTATTTGTACTGTATTTCAAAAGGCAACTGTGCTCACATCAGAATTTAGGCCATGTTCTCAGACTGCCAGGGCTACTGCCTCAACGTCTTCTGCTGTTTGGGATACATCTCACACTTTGCCACTGAAGCGCTGCCTTTCATTTCTAGTTTTAATTATGTTACTAAACATAAATTCAGTTCCTTCTCAATGTCAGTCCCGTGTCAACAGTTGGTTCCAATGGGCCTGGCTACCCTTAAATGACTAAGGACAGCCTGAAAAGTAACACTTTAGACCCCACAAGTCACTTAATACGGAGCTTACAGTCACGTGAGTCAGAATTAATAATTGAAATGAAGATGGTACTTTTCTGACTGCTTTCTCAAGGTCTTAGCTACTACCTTGAGCCAGTTTTTTTCTTTTCCACTGGACTGTGCACATTAGTCTGTACACAGACTAGCCTGATTTTTAGAAATAAAATATTTTGCATATCACTATGTAACTTTCATCCAAGAGAATCTCGTAAAACTAAGCACCTGCCTGGATAAACATGTAAGGATAAACAAAGTGGTGTGAGTATTACAGGGCCAAACACAGGCTGAGCACACCTGTACTGTGTTGGCTCCATGTCACACGTTAAGAAAAACAATAAACTGAAACATGTTCAGAGATCTACAAAAACCTTAAGGATTTCAAAGTCATACTACATGAGTAAGAGCAAGAAAATGGAAGTGTGCTTAACTTGTAGGAAAAAAAAAAAAACTTGTGCTTGGAATTGATGGAGTATAATAGCCATCTTTAAATACCTGAAGGCTAATCATATTTGCAGGGAATTAGACTTGCTCTGTGTGTTGCTCTGTGTGCCCAGAACTAGGACTAGCATGAGGAGGCAGTAAAGTACACGTAGGTATAGATCTCTGGGCTTGAAGTCAAGAGACTTGAACCCAACAAACCTTTTGTTTATCAACAGTGGGATATTAGAAATGTATGTGACATTCCTGGATATCAGTTATCTTGTATGTAAAATCTGGGTGCTAACCTAGGTAATTTCTTAAGTAATTTTCAAATTAAAAAAATGACATGTAAGCATATTCTGGATCAACTTCTCACCACGAGAGCACCGTGAATACGGCGTCCGCTACCTCACCGCAGCAGGGAGTGCTATCACAAGTTCCTATCAACATTACAATCTGCTCTACATAAAGGCGAAAGTAGAACAGACAGCAAAGTAATTTTTTAAAAAGCCAGTGTCCACGAGCTTTAAGAGAGAAAACACAATTATTTTCCATCCTATGTTTCCATCTATTGAGTAAATTATACTAGTAATTTAATTCTAGAAAAAAAATCCTAAATCATTTGTCTAGCTCATCTGTACTCAATACTGCATTTTCCTGTTTCTGCATATACTAAATATTATGCTAATACTTGATTCTTTGAACCTACTTAATATACCTTAGAGAATAACAATACAACTTTCTTGTCTGAATGACTTCATATGCTAGCAAACAATATTATTTCTTAATCCTTAACGTAACAGATTCCCAAGTTACAGTCTAAGTGAATGTTTATAAAATGCAAATTAATTTCTCAAAGTTAAAATTACTCAGTACAGCTACTGTTTTCTAAATTCTAGGTATCATTTAATAAAAACAGGTACACACAGCAAACATGAAACCAAGCAATAACCTCATGGAATATGTACTCAATGTTCCATGCAAAGTACAGTATTTTAACAGTGCTCAGGGCTTAAGAAATACTAAACTAAATATGGATCATAAACATTAAGAGAGCAAGGGAAGGAGATGCCTGGGAAAACAGCAGGCCAGGTACAAAAATACGATGTCTGTGGATATAGGTTTCTAAATGCACTCCAAAGTCATAAATTTTTGGCTTATCTATTTCTCTTCTCTGGGAGAGATTTTTAAGAAAAAATATTTTCCTAATTCTACACCTGTCTGAAAATCCAAGGATATCTGTTATAGTTTACTTTACCATCACACATTACATTGCACACATTTTGAACATTTTTCTCCCTATGCCATACCTTACCTCTTGAGTAGAGATCCCTTTGATCATAATTCCTGAAAACTCCGACGCACACTTCAAAGTTCCCTAGCGTTTTTACTGCAATAATCTAATTACCTTAGACGTACATTTAGTGGGAAAAAACTTTAGAGAGCACTTATGTGCTTATTTTTGGAAATATGAATCTTTCACATTTTAGGACTAAATAAATATGAATTTTTTTTAATGGGAAATACCTGAATAAAAAGAAAGCAAGAAATCGCTTAGGACATCTAGGCAGTGACATTTTGCTCAACTGTTTCAATACAGCAAAATAAGATCTGTGCACATTTTTACAGTAAGGTCAGTACTTTGCAGTCACATTGCTTATGTGACATTTACCCTTTTTTTTTTAAACTGAAGCTATTTTTAAAAAAAAACCTGTTTCCTTACTAAAGAACAAAACAAAATTTAATACTATAGCTAATCCCATGAATCATGGTGAAACAATAAGCCTATGTTCTTACACCTCGAAGATATAAAGGTAAGCCACATTCAACATTCTGTAATGTTTTTATTTTGAAGCTACTGACGGTGTAGGGAACAATCCATGTAATAAAAATAATTTAAAACTCTCATTTCACCATTATTTTTACATTATGTTTGAAATATCTGGTGCAAGATTTTTATTTAACCCTTCACCCCACCCCTCTATAAACATATAGGTAAGACTGATATATTTATTTGTATTCAAGTAAAATATACCCTTCCACCTTCCATGGAAATACATTATGTCTGTAAACCTTTTAGTAGCTTTAATTCTAAAAACAGAATTTTACCCACAGAATCTTTACTCATCTTTTCCAAACTTACCAGACTAATAAAGCCAAGAAATTTAGCTTTCCCACCTCCCAAATACAGTAGCTATTCTAAATCATAATTTCCTTTTATAATTCTCATTTTTCCAGAGTATCATTTCTTTAGGGAGCCAAATTATTTCATTTTTATCCACAAGTTATCATTAACTAAACTTTTATTTCTTGCCTAGGACCCCATCATAAAGTTTATTTTTAATTTTAGGAGTCCACTTCTCTATGAGTTTTCTTCAAATGAAAAGGGAAATCCTCTTGCTTCTAGCAGTCTTTGCATAGAAAAAGGTAAATTGTTCCAGTGGCTTTAATTAGTTTAAGTAGATATAAAGATAAGAGCCATTAAAACTGAATTTTATCCTTTTCCATGTTGTTTTGACAAGGTTAAAAGCAAGAGACTCTTAAGCCAAGACTTCTCCCTCTCCAATTATTTGTTCAAGCAGAACATAAAATATGAAATATTTTCTTCTTCTATTAACAGCACCTATGAATTGGGAAGCTCTCCAATCGGCCACTATTTTCAATGTTTTTTTTCTGCACAGAGGAACTATCTTTTGTATATTATTTTTTAAGGTGTTATGTTTATCAAAATCTCACTTTAAGAGATTTGACCATATTGCTCCTGGTATTTACAATATTAACTTCAAAGAGTTTTAATGATTTGCAAAATTGACATACAAAAATGGCATCTAAAAAAATCCAATTCTGGAAACAAAGCTAAGATGAAGCTAATCAGAAAAATGCAAAAATAGACTAAATAGATCACCTATTTCATACATTTGGCACTGGGTGACCCAATGAAGAATCATTTTCATTCAACAGTTTAAAATAATTTTTTTCTCAAGAAAAGGTTAACATACACAAGGATAGGATATATATTCAGAAATACTTAGAGGAAGACACATAAAATTAAAATACATTTAAAAATACTGTTGTAGTTTTCATTTTCTACTCCTGAAACAAAAATAAGCCATTTATCAGTAAGTGCATTTTTTTCATGGAGAAAATATTTATTAGTTTTTCAAATGATCACATAATACAAATATTACACAATTAGTCATTCTAGAAAAAAATCAGCTTATATTAATATTCATAAAATAAACAGTGAAAAATATAGGATTGCATATTGAGACACGAAATACTTAAAAATCTGAAAGGAAAATGTATC
Organism: Camelus ferus; assembly: GCF_009834535.1. Lineage (NCBI taxonomy): Eukaryota > Metazoa > Chordata > Mammalia > Artiodactyla > Camelidae > Camelus > Camelus ferus. The sequence goes on from NC_045709.1 coordinate 6,134,868, forward strand.
AAAATAAAAGTTTAAATAAACAAATCAGTTCACATTAATATACATAAAGTTTCACTTTCAAATAGCTTTTGGTGGCATGAGGTGAATAGAAATGCACTTACATTTCTTTTGCACTTTAAAGAACAGAGCTAAAATTTAATCAAAGCATGAGATTAATGGAATTAAGAGATTAAATCACTTTTCACCTTCAAAGCTGAAACAGAAGGCTAATAATCTCACAGGCCATAAAACAGGTTGCCCTGTAGTTCAAAGAGTTCAACTAACTTAATTTCCAAGCAAATTTCACTTTCCATTCCCTGAGTTCTTTCTAAAATGTTGAGTGAGTAGTTATTTCTTAATTTATATGTGTTTGTAACAACTATCATAGTAACATTTAACAGAAATAAGCTTTAATTGTTTATGGGAATTCAGAGCTCTCTGGGGAAATTTTAGTTCAAATTGATCTTTTAAACTTACTTCTAAGTACTATACATACAAAAATGTATTTATAATTAATTAGGGGAAAACGGGTCTCACAGATAGCCAAGAAAGACTAAAGGCCAGGTTATAACTTAGCAAACGTGGTATCTTAAAACCCTTATTTAAGACTCCAAAAAAATTTAGATGCTTCCATATTATTAACTCGAGAATTTCTATTAAATTTATATCAAATAAAACAAACTGGCAGTATAGGGTAACTTCTAAAATCTTCTTTAATAGCTTTTGACTGCCCGGTCAATAAATAGATACCAAAAAGAGAATTAAAACATTCTGATCACTACTTTCATCAATTAATCGACAGTATGGATGGATGACTATCTTGCAACACTTATTCACACACAGAGGCACATTCTAATACTACTAATTGCCTTTATAAATACCTCTTTGTTTCAGTATCATTCACCTTTAGTATGCCTGCAATGCAGAACAATACCTTAAGTTCAGCAGGTATTTACTATTTTTAGAAGACTGAACTCAAAAGTTATCTCTCTACTATCCTGGAATCCTTGATTTGACAAATAAGAATAAGGCTCAAGACTAGAAAAAGATTAAGCTAAAATAGTACATCCTAATATTAAAAATAATCTGGGAATAATTAAGCAGTTCACGCTTATTTACTAGTTCCTTTCAGTGTCAGGCAACAATAGTTTAAGCTTTTTGGATCTCCTGTGCTACTAAAAAATAAAAAGTTTGCCTGCTTCATTAAGGTGATTTTTCAATCCCACAAATCTTTTAAGGTACAGAGAGCTGCTTTTGAAAGAAGTCTCTCATGCTTCCTCTATTTCGGTCTTCTGAATAGAAAGGAGTATTTTCATGACCATGTAAAATTCCAATTTGAAAAAATTATTTCGTTATTTGAGCCTTTCCATTTCCAGACCAAGAGTACACCAGAGTAAATCTTAAAGTTTATAAATGACAAGATCAGGAGGCTCTCTCATCCTTGTGTCTTCTAGATACATTGCATGGCTCCGTTCACCACTGCCTTCCAAACTGCAGGTGCTGCATGTGTGACAGATATCATCCATGAAGGCTCTGCTAGAAGAGTTCCTTTTGCTGAAGTATGATGTTTACCAGTTGAAAGAAATCTGGGCAATTAGAGAACAAATAAACCGGTCTCCCATTATCAAGATACCTGGAGTCACAGAAGGAATCCACCAAGGAAAAATGAAAACTTGCCAAAGGCACCAAGTTCACGTTCTACCCACTGTTCCATCCACTGTAGATGATAAGAACTTCCTGGAATCAAATCCTACCCTTGGCATCAAAGAAACTAAGAGAAAACCATCTTAATGCCATGGGGAAAATCTAGGACAAGGCTCTTTTAACACAAGTAACATTATTCCTAGGGACTGGAAAACTACTTGTGAGTATATTTAACATAGCTTTCAGGGATATTATATCCTGAAACTTAAATTCATTCATATTTACCTTATTAAAGATTGAAGCCTAGATTTGACAGTAAAACCATAATGGTACTATCATTGCATCTTGTTAGAGATCTACTTAATATGAAGTCCTAAAGTTTGAGGTAGGAAAAAGACCCAAAAGTTCTCACTAACAGGGCAGGATAACATCTGGACATCAGACTGTGTAAATTAGTAGAGTTCAGATGTCCAGCTTGCCCAAAGACAAAATAAAGGAACTTCTTAAATACTGGACTCTAAAAAAGCACTCAGAAGTCCATGAATACCAGTAAAGACTAAAATGGGCAAATGCACCCTTTTTAAAATTCCTGTGGACTACACAGGCATTCACCAAATCAAGAGTGCCCCCAAATCATCCACTGCTTTAATTATCTGGAGAGAAAATTAAATAAATTTTAGGTCTCTTTTCTGAATGGGCACTAGTTAGTCTTAGAAAAACAAACAGATTGCAGCCCCACTTGGTTCTTATATGAACCCAAGGAGTTTAACATGAGAATTAAACGGGCAATGGAAGGACACTCCAATCTATAAATAAACCCAAGTAAATAATGGAAAGCACCCACTTGTTTATTATCCTTTCCCACTCTCTCCAGAAGCTGGATATTCTGCCTCCAAAGGTTCAGTGGAGAAAGTGGACCCCTGACGTCAAAAGCTCTCCGTGGTCTTGGCTGTATCTGTGGTTCTAGGATCACTCCTTGCACCTCTGGTAGGAGAGAAGCACTGAAATAGAGAGCTGAATATAGATTTAAGAAAAAATTCTTATTAAGAAATTACATTCTCCAGTCATTTGAGCTTGTAATGACTTATCCTCAGGATAAAAAAGAGCTACCTTTGGGCACTTTCTTTAGTGCCTTCTTAATTCGAATTGTGGAAGTCTGTCACCACAAATGACTAATTCCTCAGTAACTATTAAGAAGGGACCTATCCTGGTCTAAGCCATAACACATTCTGTGACAAACCACTCAACTTCAAGTGGAAGACCAAATCGAAAAATGGTAAATTAGGACTAGAAACAAGATCATAGTTGTCTTAATGGGACAGGGAAAGGCACTCGACTTCAGATATACCAAAGGAGGAGTCCCAGTTAATTCTTCTGTCAAAGAGAGGAAGACGGATTGAAAAGTAGAAATAGAATAATCGAGCATATTAACAGGAATACTACTGAATTTTGGGAATTGTCTAAGAAGCTGAATATTTTCTTGGTTCTTAAGTCTTCAATAATTTAAAGAATTAATCAGACTACAGTCCCATATTGTAGCAATACAAAGTTAAACCTGAATTTTATCAAGCTATGACTACTGTCACTGAAAAAGATCTATTCTTCAAGCACTCATATTTAAAAGTGGGAGGGCAGAATAGTGGACATAGGCAATACAGACTTAAAAAATCTTTTTCAAATGTATGATCATTTGGTTTTGGGTCAAGAAGGACCAGGAAATAATCATTAATGGCTACAATGCAGAAATTAAAGCAGTAAGATATACCCAAATAACAGATGATGATAAAGATACTGGAAAATAGTATGCTTTACTATAGAAATAAGGTAAATAAGAGAAGGAAGTTCAAAGCACATAGCACCTGATCAAGGAAAAGCTGAAAGGAGAATAAGATAGGCAGATATGTATTTAAAGTTACAGGGACTGCAGGATAAATTTTAACAGGGGAAAACAGGTCAATTATACTTTGTTGTACAGAGTGATACATCCTCACTAAATTTCAGATCTTACTCTAAATAGAAAGGTGCTGCATATTCCTGCTGTATGGAACACAGGCAGTGACAGTGTCCTATTTCAGGGATTTGTTATATATTGGGATAAATTAAGGAAAAACTGCTGCCAAGTAATCTTTCTCTCACACCAACTGGTCATCACAAGGGCTCCTTACCTGTTAGTGGAACGAGGACTGTGCTCTCTTGTTCTCTATCAACCAACCAACAAAGGTTATAGGCTCAGCACTAAGAAGGTAGCAACCAACCAAAGTTAGTGTTTTAATGCTTTCGCTTCCCCCTGGCTCTGCCAGCCAGTTTGGAAATATACCAACAGCTGAAAAGGAATGGTTATTCCATTACCTAGCAACAGTTAGACCAAAATTTTTTTAAAGCCTGAAGATGAAAGAATAAGCTAATAATCCTTCTGTACTTTAGGAATATGTTCAATTCTGTACAAGTGAGAAATGAAAACAGTTTGGACTAAGAAAAGAAAACCTGTAAATTTAAGCACCAAAACTGTAACTTCCCAAATTTAAAGAAAATGAAAAAAGAAATCTGAAGGAAGTCAAGGGGGTGAAACTGCCAGCTAACAAGAAGTATCAAATAACCACAAAAGTATTCAAAGAGCCTCTGTGGAAGCTATTTTTTCATTATACATTTCCAACAGACTTTAAGTCCTAAAGTGTTTCAGTTTTGAAGAAACTATATTTTTTGAGCTTAAAATAGTATTCTCCAGTATAATCACATTGAGGAGGTATATGAGGGATGACAAGAAGAAAGGAGCACAAAAAAAGAGTCTGAGTACTGAATATCTCAAGAAACGCAATCTAAGTATTTTCAAGAGTCCAAAAATCCCAAATAGATTAGCAAAGTAATCCGCAGCTGGAGTCCTTAAGGGGTGGGTCTTTAACATATGAAAAAGGCTTAAAATTAATACATCAGAGCTATTTTGTTTGTTTTCATTGTACCTATACAGTGGAAACAGGTGCTACAAAAGTACTTCTAAAATTATAAAACAATCATCCTCTAGCCTTTCCTAATCAATTTCCTTGACAAATCATTCTTTTTCATGTCTAATGATATTTCAGTATAAACCATGAAAATTATTAAGGATTTCCAAATTAATGAGACCTAAATAAAACTTTGACTACCTACTTTGGTTTGATTAAGTACTTTGAGACACAGTTAAAATATATATTTAGAAACTACTTTAAGATACAGTTAAAAATATATTCAGAAACTATAAATATGATTTTCCAACTTTTCCTTCATTTATTAAATACCAATCAGTAGTAACAATATATCTGGTTGAAAACATAGGCAAAATGGGGGCATTCTATTTTGGAACAGAAAATACCTGGTAATTTAAGTTTATAAGCCCATTTCACTTTGAAAATGAAAAACAACTCCCAAGGAATTGTAGCTTGCTCAGATTAATAAGTCTAAATGTACAATTTATCCTTCAGTAAGAGCTCCAAACCCTTGATTTATTTACCAGACCCGATAGAATATATAAATTTAAAATGCAACAAACTTAGATTAAAAGAACACATGTCCTTAGGTTACGTTATAGAATAAGTTAAATATGAGAGTTGCCTGGAGAAACAGATCCACTTAAAAATTTCTCCCAAGTCAGATTACTTTCAGGTTATAATTTTTTTATTTTGCCTGAAGTATTCCCAAACTTGTATATCCAACATATTCATACTCAAAAATGAATTAACAAACAGATTTCCCTAAAGAGAAATTATTTTGAATCATTGAGGAGAACTGTATCTCTCTTGCTTCAGGAGTTAATAATTTATGAAGACTGTGGATTTGATAACGTATCACTTACATAGAAAAATGTAAAGGTGTTTTCAAATTGAGATCATTATTCAAACAGGAAAGGAACAGTTTTTGCAAGAATACTACTGATGGAGGCTCATAAGAATGACACAGTAGGACCTAACTTAATTCTGTTTTAACAGACAGCATTCTTCCATGTGATGTTTCAAAAGGGAAAAAGAAACTACTCCACTTCAGGACTTGCATTTCAATCACTAAAGAATAAATTCCAAACCAAAGCTAACAATATCAGCAATGCTGCAATGCCACAAAGGAACTCAAACAAGGTATAAGAAGGTCTATTAACCTACCATTTTAACATTTTCCATAAATACTTAAATGTTCGAAGATTCTTACTGAAAATCTACTTATACTCAAATCAGAAACAATTTAAGTATTTTATATATAAATACCACTGAAAAATTCTCCTGAAATGTATCAACTAGACTATTTGCAGTATTTGTTCTCAATACTAAACTATTAAGTGAGCATATACTATTTATTAGTTTGAAGCATTTCTAACACCAACAAGAGGGAAAGCTACACCTCATCATTTTCAAGCAATGAAATAGAAGGTAACGTATTTTTACAAAGACTATGATTTCTATTCACTTGTGTTATAGATGACTGACCTGAAGTCAAACTAATTTATAGATTTACAGATTATTCATAAAACAAGACATTCTACTCTAAATTGGAAGCACGATACAGTAATACCTTTTTCTATTCCTCTTTTATCACTCGCTCTCGCTAGTTCTAAGGCACTTCTAAAAAGAAAAAGAATTTCTTACAAATCCCTCCAAGTGTCCAGATCAGTCCCAGCTGGTATTAAGAAGAAAATGAAAGAATCTTCTCAAGAGAAGCAGCGAGTCTTTGTATCTCCAGCCCCTGGAGGAATGCCTGACACACTGAGTTAAATAAATTCAGTAAATGTTTTTACAAATGAATGAAGTCTACCGGTCAAAAAACAAAAAGTCAGAAAAGGAGAATTTTGTCAAGTAGCTAATATTAAAGGAAATAAAAACTACTGAAAGTGTTAGTTTCATGGATTTTCTTTTGGGGGGGTTATCAGCTTCTAGGATTAATTTCTAAGTACGGTCAGCAGAAACTTCAAAGGCATTATACTGAGATGATACAAACTTTAGCTAAATTACAACACCCATTTTAGATTTTCTAATGTTATTTTCCAGACTTAAAATTAGCAAGAAAACACACCAGATATTGCCTGTATTTGTCAAGTACTCACCAGGCAGTTAATTTCTACACAGTAATGAGACTACAAACCAGAAAAATAAAAATGCCCAACCTGATATGCTATACTAAATTTAAATCCTGGAAAAAAACTTTAATCCTGGTATTTTACTGGCCTTTCACTGCTTTCACAGCTGATCTCACTTTCCCAACCTTTTGCAAGTAAGATTTTTATAGTCACAATCCAGGTTTTGAAAAGGAAAATATTGTCAAAAAGAAAATGGTGAAAAGATCCGACGGGAAAAGAACATCACTATCATCAAATCAACAATTTAAGAAATATGATTTGATATAATATATGTAGAGATACACTAAGTTTAGTTAACACTGTACGGGCTAGCAATAAAACTGTAAAAGCCTCAACAGATCTTGGATTAAGCCCTTGAAAGTGCCGATACTACCTGAACTCAAGTTTTCAATTTAGTAAGTGAGAAAACAACAAATGTGGATATACTTCCATTAAGAAATGAAACTCATGTATATTCCTTCAGATGTTTTTAATAAGTCACTCCTTTAGAAGTCCAGTGCACTATCCATTGCGCAACAGAGCCAGTCAATAAGTCACTCCTTTACATTTTATTCAGAACAACAGATTATACTATTTCTAAGTAGGGAAAAAAAACCCTTTTCCCATTATTCCTTCAAAACTTGAATCAAATCTCTGATACTGCCAAATGCAGCTAATACTTTAAAAATTCTGACTTCCTGCAGTTTTATGGTGGTCTATCTTCAAAGATATTCCCAAAAGAGCAAAAATACCTTAATCTACCAATATACCTTCAGGAACATCTCCAATAACCATTCTTTTCACCCCTTTGATAAATCTTTTAGTTCCCAAAAGACTTCAGTTTTTCTCCTCAGAATCTGACATCTCGTTTTGTACGCCTTCCTTATTCCATTGCTCAAATAAGTTTAATACAGGACATGGACAAATGGGAGGTGAGAATGTTCAATTGGCTCCTTTACTTTGTTAGCAATGTCAAGCTTTAACTCTAAAACACAAGAAAAATAAAGTAAAGTTAGTAAAATGTTCTATATTAATGGTAATCCAAGCATACACCAAATTCTGATTGGCTTCCCTATCTTTGAATGATTATGGAGTTAACAAGTTCTTTCTATCCTGTTTACAGCTTTCTCCCAGGAGTATACTAACTCATATGAAGTCCATCCCTAAGGTCTGCAAACCATTTCCAATGACAGGGCCAATTAAATGAGGCTGCAAATATATCAGTGCTGTACTTCTTAAAATATGTTCTTAAACTTCTGCCAGATGGTTCAGTTGGTATATACTCTCACATGACAACAATTACGCTTTTATTTCTAATATAAATCAAATACTTACAGAAAACAGGGTGGTATAGCAGAAAAAGAACCGTTAGGATAGAATAATAAAGGCAGAGGTGGCTCCAGTTGAAACCTGCCATCACTTGACTATACGACCCAGAGTACAGGACTAATATAGGTGCTATATGATCAAAAGAGTTGGAATCAGTAAATCAAATTATCTCAAATTGTCTCCCTTCTGCAGAACTTCTCAGTCTTCAATAAACTAAAATGCAATGTTAATCTCCAAGGTGTATATAACAAAAAGCACTCCCCCAAATTCCTGGGCTCAAGAACTATTTTTTTTTCACTAGAATTAGTATTTCAAAACACTAGTTTTGAAACTTTTAGATTAGATTTCAAAATCCAGTTCAATGGATCTTTGAAACTTAAAAACCAGGTACTGACTCATTAAAAATAAACTGATTAATTCCATTCATTCTAAGGCGATAAGTCTTCAGTCCCATATGGGACTGAGCATGGAACAGATGGTCTTCAGGGCATTATGCCTGTCTAAAGCAATCTTAACCACGAAAAAAGTTTAAGAATCATTTGATTAGGGTAATGATTCTATTTTGGAGTATCAACAGACTGCCACATGACACTACCTTCCTTCTACATGTTCCCTGCCCCCATTAAGAAAGAGGAAAGTGTGCTTTGTAACAACTTTTATTTCTGTAACATTCAGAATTTTGAAGCATTCTCAACTAATCAGATATAATACTAGCATCCTGAAATTCAGCAAAAGAATTCAGTCCACGATGCTTCCATTATATGTAATGAATTACTTTACTGCATCTACAATGGTGATACTAGATACACACTATTAGGAGAATTGAGAGAGTAGTCACTCTTCCTATAAGGATTAATTCTCTTATGGAACCCCAAGTGAGAAAGGCTATACCAAAAACGTAGTTTAGAATCATAGGTTTTGAAGGCTATAGTATGGAGAAAGTCTGTGAATACGTAGGCAAGCTTTTAATTTTAATTTACAGTGCTTAAGAAAGGAATCACTCTTATTTGGCACAGTAAGAGCAGCTACCGTTCATAAAATTAAGAACTGAGCTGGGTGCACTATATATTTTATCTCCTTTAATCCTCCAAACAACAGTGCAAGGGTAGCTATTACTCCCATTTAACAGGTAAGGAAATTGGACTGACACATACATTTACAAAGGTCATACAATGAAGAGATAGCATAAACAAGATTAGATACCTGATCTGATGCCAAGACTAATGCCCATTAAACTCTACCTCATTACGCTCTATGCTCATTAATCTACAGCCTAGATTAATCAACTTATGTGAATAAAAAGGCTGTCATGCATACCACACACAGAATAACTAAGCATAATATAACTTAATTTGGATAGTGCAGAAGATATATCAAGATCTTACATGATATTTCCACAGGTTACTAGACAAAACTCTTGAAGACAAAAACCACGACTTTTTTTCTTTGCATCCTTAGTAACTTCGCTCAGTGTTAATAAACATAACCAGCATTTAATAAATATTTCTTAAACAAATAAATAAATCATCACAATAACAGGAAAGGACAGAAATACTGTAAAAAGCCTTCTAGGCTAACAGATAACTGCTTAACTAGTTAATTTTTCTAAAATACTTTACATAACTAGATTCACAGATGTAGGTCACAAAATTGTTTAATAAATTAGCAGTTATCACCAGATCTTCCTTTTTCCCTTTCATTCCTTTTAATGGTCTTCTACTACTTTTCTATTTCTCTGTTTCTTCTCCCTGTTCATGCTTTGAGCCTCTCAACTCAGAACATTGGTATTAATGGCATTTAGGTCACATATTCATAAGCTCAAATACTTGATTTTTGTTAGGCCAATGGGTCCACTTCATAAAAGCTGTTGTTTTTGCATATTATATCGATTTGGGGGGGGGCGGGGATCGATCTCTTAATAAACTAACTTAAGCTACTGGTAGATTCTAATTGGTTAAGAATCTGAATATAACTGGAAACATCACTAAATCTTTATACAAAGAAAAAACAAAGTAGGTCTTTTAGACTGTCCATTTCACAAAAGACCCTAACTTCACTTCTAAAACATTCTCTCTTCAATGTAATTGCCTCATGGACTAGGGAGAACGGCAAATTTTGGTTGTTGAAAGCGTATCAGTAAGTAAAATTTCTAAAAATGCAAAAACTGTACAAGATGTGAAAATTACTGGCTTTTGAGAGCTCTTGGCTATTTCATATCAGTGGAAAGTGAAATTATGGAACATGTGAATAAGATTTATACTACATTACTATTAATTGATAAATTAAGTTACTATATTCTTTAAGATAAATCTTTACTGTTAACTACAATTCAAAAAAAATCCCAATTGCTTCTTCCTGTAGTTCTAATGTTTATAAATGAATCAAGAAAAATATAATAAAAATGAAGGAAAGCAGGTTTCATACAAAAGCTCTGAATTAAAAGAATAACTAATACAATTGTCTTACATAAAAAAAAATACACTCCCCCTTCTAGGTTCATGAGCAAAAAAGACAAGGTAAATCCTGCTTTCCAACTTAATATAAAAATGTTCATGTAAATTAGCATTTTCTTGTTCCAGTAATAAGCATGCGATGTGAACAGAAGCTGTTCAAAATTAAAGATCTGAGTCAGAATGTGCTATTATGATTCAATTGATTAAAGTGAGTTATCTACTTTAAAAAGTACTGTAATGCAGTTTGATCATATGAAACAAAAATACCCTAAGTATCGACAGCTTTTATGTAAAGCTCACTGAGATCAATGGAAGGCCACCAATCTGACTACTGAAATGTTTGTGTCATAAAACTATCAGTTTATTATTCAGAAATTAGATTCCACTTAAGCAAATTTTCCAAATTGAAAGTTTACTCTTTAGCAAAAACTTGGAAAATGTAATCATTTTGAGTAGAAAATACTTTCAAAATGTATTAAGAAAAAGTAAATGAAGATTGAAAGGATCATCATGAGGAACAGCAGTCACTGTACCACTCTATAACGAGGAACCAATGAAGTGTACAGGGCCAAATGACTTCACACTCGTAGGCGAAGGACTGCTTTCTATAGCTGTCAGCTGTCGCCTCTTGCTGCTTACCAGTGGGCCACGGCACTCTCCAAAGTGCTTAAGAATACAGTAATCCCTTGGTATCTGCGGGGAATTGGTTCCAGGTCCACGTGGGGATATCAAATCCAAAGTAGTGCTGTTGGCCCTCCCCATTGGCAGGTTCTACATCCTCAGATTCAACCAAGTGGAGAATGGTTGAATCCATGGATGCAGAATCCACAGATACGGAGGGCCGAACGGTACAAGCTTTGGAATCAAATCATCTGTGGAACACTAGCTCCATCACTAAGTCGTCATGTGACCAAGGTACTTGATAATATTTTACCTACAGTAATATATCAGCCAATAATACAGCAAAAGAAATTTTAGACTCATCTGTCACACAATCTTCAGGTCCCCCATGAATTTAACATCAATCTTACATAAATTTACAAAAAAGAGGAGTTAAAGAGGTTGCTAATCCAAATATCATTCACCTTCAATAAGCATTAAAGAGACTTGTTTCTAAAAGGATTGGGATGCAGTTTTGTGGCTTATTATTATAGGATTCAAAAATGGAGGCAGGAAATTAGTAAGATAGATACCTAGTTTGGACTTAGCCCATCCTCCTTATTCTGGATCCAGCCCTCCTCCCTGGAACCTCAAAACAGATAAAATTCCTAATAATACAGCCAGTTGTACAAACATATAAATCCTGATGTCATTTCAGAGAATAACTGATAAATAGTGTTTGGTAGATCCCCAAAGACAAGAATTACACAATGAAGATGAACAGCTTAGGAATCAGTCAGATCCCTTATTCCAAGATTCTGCAGTGTTATGGAACATCAAAGATGTGGCTCCATGCTTGACTCTAAAAGGGAAAGTAAGACAAATCCTACAGTGATAAAGTGCTTTAAAATAGGAAGAAAAGGAAAGATCCAGACATGTGACAGCTTATTAGCACCTGATCAGTGGACAGCACTACAGCCAAAAGCAGGGGTTTACCAGTTGACCTCACTGCCTTGCACCTAAAACAATGCATTTGATGAAACAAAAATCAAGCAAAAAAGGTAACTACAAAGTAGCATTTTTCCAAAATCAATGTGCTACTATGTTTCACTGAATACCATCTTTAAAAAGTAATTTTTAAAACATGAGTTATTTCCCTCAACAGAAAGAGAATTCTTATCATTGTTGAAAATGCCACAAAACTGTCTAAAAGGACACAACAGAAAAAACAAAATTAATATTAAGCGTAAACAAAAATTTCCTTATGAATGAAAGTTAAGTGGGTTGGGTTATCCATTTCTAAAAAAAAAAAGGGATTAAAAACATGTGAAATGAGAGAAAGCTGCTTTCTTAGATACAATTGTTTGATTTACTGTGTTGAAAAAGGTAATTTATAAAAATATTTAAAAGAAAAACTGAGCGGAGAATCATCTTTATTACAGCAAAATATCCAAATACGTAGGTATCTACAAAATACCTTATGCCACGTAGGTAGCTTATTCATCAGTTATTTCACAAAAAAAAAGTCACTAATAATGATTACTTAAATCTTAGCATCTAGTAGGGAATTTTAGTTTTACTACTGAAAATATTCTCTGTAATTTCTATCTGTAAAAGTCTTTTATTTATAACACATTATGAATTTCTTACAGAATAATCTTACCAGCCTGAAAGCTAGGAAAATGTGAAGCACTTGCCTTATTTTAAAATAAAACAAGAAAAAAAGCAACATGGAGCAGTATAGTGATTTGTCGATGGTTAAATGATACAAAGGAGGCAGATATAACTAAAACTATGGTCTCTTTATACTTATCCATAGCTCAGTAATTAACACCATTTAGAATTTATTTAAGTCCATGCTTCCTTAAAATAATATACAAAACATAATCTACCTTTCAACTGGTGAACATTCAATATCATATCACATTTCTTTAGGGTTTTCTTAAAATTTCTAACTCCTTCCTTGCTGTCAGGCTATAAACTGCTGCTTTCCCAATGTCATCTTACATGCCTCAGAATCCCTTTTTCTTTCCCCTCCCTTCATCTGCTTTAAGATGATAAAGCTTGTAAAAGTTAAGACTTTTAAAAAAAAAAAAAAAGTCTAAAAAGGGGCCAGAAATGCTATACAAAAATAGTCAAGGAAAAAAAAAAAAAACCCACATGGCTTTATTTTGTGATAGCAATTCAAGCAGTTCTGGAAGCCAGAGCTGTGTTCCAAAGGATCAGGTTACCCACACTGGGTAAGTGGAATGTTACCATGTGTAGGCTGGGTCCTTCCTTACCTTCTTAGCTTTCCTAAAGAGGCCAAGGTCACTGATTCAAACCATTATCTCAGATTGCAACCACAAAGAGAATGTGCCTCCATTTCCACCACTGACAGAAAAGGAGTTACTGAATTTCTCATACCCCATTAAAGGAAGGAAGCAACTAGACATTGCATGAAGTCAGCACTTTCCTAAAACACAGCACTGATCAGGCCACTACACAAAAACAAAAAGGGCCCTCCATTCTATGTCCAATTAAGTCCAAACTTCTCAATCCCACCTTAAAGGCTCTTCGAAGTTAGCCTGTCTTCTGTGTCCTGTATATAGACACTACCTCCTACCAACTATGTCCTATGTTCTTTTCTATAAATACTCCCTGCACCTTGAACATTTCTGGTATGTTTTCTCTACTAAAATGACATACTAATCCCATGGCTATCAAACTTCTCTCAAATGCCACCTCCTCAGAAGCATGTGATCTTTACCTTCCGTCCCCCAATACTGCTTTATCAGTATCTCTCATGACACATCATAACCAACCTTGTCGTACTTTTCCCATTTATTGGATTTCTATCCCAAGTCATTCCCTAAAATGTTTCAAAAAGCTTACAATGATAGATACAAATATTACAAGATAAAGTAAATTATAAACAGGTAAAAAAAAAAAAAAACTGAAGCAAAGGACCAAAACTAGAAGAGTAATATACTTTTGATCTGTTATGTGTTATCTTTTTCTTCCATGTATACATACACATATATGTACATGTACAAATTTCAACTGCAGGCTCTCTTTAAGGATATAGATAGTGCTGTGCATATACATATTGTATAAATTACATCCTTTCAAATACTCGGGGGCTTTGTAATCTAAGGACAATTTCAAAATGTCTTCTAAAAGATTATATTCCTTTATATGAATACCCATATATGTGTATATAGTCTCAAACTTTTTAAATGGCAAGCAAAATGAAAAAAGTCGCTAATATATAAAAGAATATATTTTGTGGTACTTTTAATGTCAATAAAATAATCAAATTACTCACATTTATTGGCAATGGGAGCATTAATGCTTTTCACATTTTAAATAAATCTGTATCATTTCCCTTTTAGTAGAGACCTAGGAGTGCTCAGGGGATAGCAAGAAATAATTCCACCTCTTTCCAGTGCCTGGAAGAGACTGGCAACGGAATCTGGTTAGTATGAAAAGAAAGCAGCCACAATCACTAATGTGAAGAACCAATCCTAAATATTTAGTTCACATTCACTTGGATTTCTTTTCACTAATACATTTGGGACACATCTGCTTTGGATTACAGACACAGATAAACCCTATGAAAACATTCTATTGCCAAAAATCCTACCTGAAGGTTATAACCACTTATCCTTCAGACCTTTAAAACTGCAGCTATAGATAATAGCTTTTCTGGGAAATTAGGTTTTGGTTTTTTTTTCTTTTTCAAAATGAGAAATGTTGCTTTGAGGGAGGAAGAAAGTGAACACAGTATTTTTATAAATTGAGAAGTCTGCTAACCAAAGGACTCCTGTACTGAATCATTTTACAATGGAAATCACTCTGCCCCTAACTTATTTTCTTCATTAACAAGTAACAGAAAAACATAACTTTCTAACTTGACCTTTCTGCTTCCAGGTACACCCCACTCCAATCCAAATTACAGATTCCTTTTATACTAATCTTCCTTGAACATCAGTTAGTCAACAACCGTTGAGGGCAAAAATCACTCCCCAAAGCAATCTTCAGACTATGTCAGGAATTCATGTAGCCTTTCTTAACTTGTTCCTCCATCTGTAAGCCAAACGTTGAGCATTACCAAGATTTCCAGCTCTAAATTTCTGATTCCTTGATTTCATATTTCTTGTTGTTTGAAATGGGTTTCTAGCTCTTGTAATTTCCCTGTGTATAGATCGCATACACTGCTTGAAAACAAGAACCATGTTAGATTACATCTTTGCCTACACCATTACTAGATATAATGATTTATACCTACAGTCTACTCAATAAATACACCCATTTGATAGACCAGTGAGGTAGAGACAGAATTTAATGTAATAGGTACAGTAACATAGCTGAAAAGAATTGAACCTTACTCTTGTCTATCAAAACAGCTATGCAATAATGGTAACAGGATGGCAAAGTACTTGGCAGTAATTATATTCATATCTTGGATGTTTGCGGAGGTTTTTTTCTGCCCTAAATCTGAATTCACTTACTGAACAAATATTTCAGTACACACTCAGTCAGGTTTGACGGCATGCAGCGGGCATAGAGGTAAAACAGATAGGTAACATCCTTGCTCTTAAGGAGCTTATATCCTGCTGGACAAGAAGAGGAGTAGCACCTGCAGTTCCCAGTGCCTTCCAATGTACTTAAACTAACTGAGGAAACAACATTTAGAACATCTTGGTTCTGATCTTATGCGACAGAGCCAGCAGAGCACAGAAGTCATTCAGGGCACAGGCTCCAGACCCAGACTGCCTGGATTTAAATCCCAGCTCCCACTTACTAGCTATCTGACCTTGAATAAATTATCTAATCAATCTATACCTCAATTTCCCTACCTGCAAAATGGAGGTAATAATGGTAGTTACATCTCATAAGGCTGTTTTTTTGTTTTTTTGGTTTTTTTGGTGGGGGGAGGCAGGTAATTAGGTTTGTTTGTTTGTTTGTTTATTTATTTATTTAGGAGGAGGTACTGGGGATTGAACCCAGGACCTTGTGCATGCCAGGCATGCACTCTACCACTTGAGCTATACCATCCCCCCTTCATAAGGTTGTTCTGAGAATTAAATAAGTTGATATATATAAAGTGCTTAGAACAGTCTTGCATATAACAAGTACTACAGTTTTCAACTACTACTACAACTATTCCTACTACTATTGCTACTACATTGTATAGTCTGTCCATGAACAAGATAAAAACAATATATAACAAATGGTAGGAAGTCAATATTTAATTACTGACTGAATAAATGAACCCAAGACTCAGTTTGTTCCTCTGTGAAAACTGAACTAAAGGATCCTATCAACTTTAAGACTGCTATGACTCAAGAGGATATAATCTATTTCAAACTTATGTTAAAACTCCCCCCAAAATCATACAAGAATAAGGTTTTTATTACTATCACCACTAGAAATATATCATAGCTATATGACAGCAAAAATTTAATATTAGGTTTTATTCCTATTGAACATTTATATGTTCCTAAATAGTCAATATGCTGTTTGTTACCATGTGAATATACACTAAGAAAGCCTAATAACCATAGAAATTAGATAATTAGGTGAGCTGGGAGAGAATGAAGTCTCATCAACAATGAGCAACTTTATAATCAATCCATCCATCTACAATTCACTCAAAAAAAGAATACTGAGGAATGTGCACAGGGTATCAGAAGTTCCGACCTAAGTAGTGAACTGATACTACAAAGATAATCTGGGATGCCTGGAAAAGTAAGATGCTACCTCATCTGTCCTATCCACCCGAAGCTCAGAGTTCTCTTTATGGCTCTGTGGATAAGAAAAGGCAGTACTATTCACCATGGTCTAAAGTTTATCCTTAATAAAATCAAGCCACAGTAAATCTTCTCAGTCAACACAAATATGGGTTTAAGCCAGGCAGCCAGGTTTAACACTGGTATGTCCACAAAAAGGATATGAAAACCTTTAAGGATTCTCAGAACTAGCCTCTGATGATCATCAACTACCATATCAGATTCTGTTTTCCCTTGTTTTTAATCACCTCAACCTTAAAAGTAAAGGTCTCACCTCTTAATACTTTCTTACTCCCATTTAATACTCATATATACTCAATTAAATTTATTACTAATTCTAATCACTGCCAAACCTTTCTCATTGTTCTTTTCCCTTTATATAATCCATAACTTACTAGTTTAATAACATGTAACTACAATACCATAAGTAAAATAGATCAGTTAGGGATTTTAAACAAGTAATTAACTCAATGTTTACTAAACTGTCTAATAAAGAAAACTCTTAATACAAACAAGTGTCATTTTACAAATTAAATGTTTATATTTTAAACAGCTGACACTGCACCAAAGGACTTCCAAGGTAATACTTAGATATTTGAGAATCATTATATGCTAAAGAGCTGAACCAGTCAAAGGGAGGTAAAGAACACTGACATTCTAATTTAGAAATAAACGGATTTCTTGTTTATTCGTTTTGCTCATAAACATAGCAAAAAGTAATTAATTCTCAAGAATCTCTATTAAGGTGAAAATAGTGATAGCCCATGACCTATAAAGAACTTTTTACCTTTCAAATATGTCATGATAGTGTTTTTTAAAAAAAAGTTGTCCTTATGCCATTATTTTTTCTTCACTTATTCATTAAGCAGATTTTTACTGAGTACCTACTATCTGTTAGGCACTGAGATATACTTTGAATATACAGTAGCATACCAAACATCTCTTGTTCATGAAGCTTAAAATCATTAAACAGATTATCTCTCACGTGTGCGCGCGTGCACACACACACACACACACACACACACAACTAACTACAAACCGTAATAAGCACTATAAAAGAACAAGGTGATCCTAAACAGTATTAACGAAGGTCTCTTAAAAAGTGACAGAGAGGCTTGAAGGAGGAATGGAAGGAAGGTGACACAGGAAATGTTCAGGCTTTTAAAGGAACAGCACATGCCACAGCCTGGAGGAGAGAGTAAGACAGGATGGAAGTGAAGAACTGAAAGAAGACAGCAGGGACACAGAAAGTGAGGGGGAAAGCAGCATATGAGACCAGGAGTAAGCAAAAGCAAAACGTAAGTTCCTTAAAAAGAAACAGGAAGGCTTTAAGGGGTTTTGGGCAAGTAAATGACCTGAACAGATTTCTATTTTAAGAAAATCATTCAACTACAAGATACAAAATCAGAGAAAGGCAAGGATGTCAGCAGAAGTTGGAGAGGAAGCTACTGCAGTACTTTAAGAGTTGAATATGTTATCTTAGACTAGAATTGTGGCAACAGAGAGGAGGAAAGAAAAGATAAATTCAAGATATACTTTGAATATAATGGTCAGATGTAGAGGGTGAGGAAAAGGGAGCTATGGAGAACGACTCAGGTTTCTAAAGTGAAGAACTAGAGAAGAAGTGGCATTTATTAAAATGAGGATGACTAAAGGAGAAAGAAATGTGAGGTTAAGAGATTAAGAGTTTAAGCTCTGATTTGTGGAGACTGAGAGGCCTATGAGAACGCAAGCAGAGCTAATATGAAGGCAGGTCAGTCTAAAGAAGAGAAGCGTGGGCCAGTGATAGGTATTCAGGAGTTGATAGCACGGAGTGTATTTAAAGCCAAAGAACAGCCGACTACCTAGGGAAAAGGTAGTAGTTGGGAAGAGGACTCAAATCCAAAGAAACTCCAACACTAAGAGTCTGACAGAGGAGGTGAATCTGAAGGAGACTGAAAAGGAGTGGCTAGAAAGGTGGGAAGAAACCACACAGGGTATCACTGAAAGCACAAGAGAGTGAGTGTTTCAAGGAAGGAAAACAAAGGTCAGCCAGGCCTAATGAGGCTGAAAGGTCCAGTAAGATTTTCAAGTCAAGCTACCTGGTCAGGAAGAAATGGAGGGTGGGAGAGAGGGGGACGTCTGAACATATGTGAGACTAGAAGAAAAGTCAACTCGGAATCCAAAATTCATTATAAATAGTTCTTTTAAAATAATGTAAACATCCTTTATCATTTTTTCCTTCATGTAATTTCTTTTAATGAGCCATTAAAGCATATTCTTACTACCATGACATATTCAACCCTGACAACACAGTGATGCAACAGTAACCTACCACCAGGGTTTTGACACTGCCGCACCAGAACGGGTCATGCTTTGGACAGTTTCATGTTTTAAAATTAAAACTTTCTAAACAAAGAAATAAAACCTAAAATGTTTTGCAATTCTGAGGTGAATGTTACAAAGCCTGAATTTAAATTATTCGAAAATTAAAGTGGTTTTCCCAAAAAGATCATTTTCATACAATTTGAAAAAAATGTTAAAATTAATTCATTTGACTGTCTACTGCATTCCACATATACCACTGTGATGACTTCACACACTTTTTTCTCAACAGGGGCTCAGAGGTAAATGTCAGTATGTCCTATAACAATTCTATCATTTGTACTAATATACAAATCAACGAAGCCTGCCTTTTTTCAAGTTTTCAGCCACTCTAATTAATATTACTTATAGGCATCAGTCTTACCTCTTGTTAGCTTTTTAAGTAGTAGAAACGGCACTAGATTTTTAGTTGTTAAAATGGCTTTTAATCCTAGCTCTGCTTTACTATTATGTATGTAACCTTACACAACTCATTTGGCCTAATAAACTAAGTTTCAGTTTATTCACAAGTAAATGAGAAAAAAAACTTAATACGCAAGGATGTTGAGTGGTTAAATGTGCTGATGAATATTAACTGAATCTAATCCTAACATTTTTAATCACTTCTGTGAACTAAAATACTGAGTTATACACCATTCTTATTTCTGCTGGATATAAGCCAAGTAATTCCACTCTTAAAATTTATCTGCTAATTATAGATTAGCTCTTGGACATGAATTGTCAAAATTAGCATGATTCTTTACATTTAACAGTACAGTATTCTACAACTGAAATAGGTCTGTAATGTTAAACACACATCTATTTTACACTTTCCTAAAAACTCCACTAAAATGACAGAATAGGTTTTTAAGATATAAAGACATAAACCCACAAAAAATTGAGAGAACAGTTGAAAAGACAATAGCAACAAAAATTTGGAAGCTAGAAAGCAGATGGTTGAGTGACAAATGACTTAGCAAACACTAGGAAATCAAATCCTTAGCAAACAGCGGGGAAAGCCAAGAACAAAACCAATTTAAACTGTAAAATCCCCAAAAGACTCAGGAATTGGCAGTACCACATATATCTGAAGTGGGATGTGGGGGAGAGAGAATGCTAAAATAAGGAAGATTGTTTAAAAGTCTGTTTAAGAAGCAACCAGCCCCACGGATCCCAACTGCCCCTCCCCAATCCCAACAAAAAACTGAAACTATATTGTCTGGTGAATATAAAACACAAGATCCCAGGACTGAGGAAGAGGCACAGCACTACGCAGAACATACTGAACACAGGCCGACTGAGGGAAGAACACATGAGGATGCCCAGCCACGTTACCATAAAGTTGAAGCTAACAAAACGATGAGAGGTTCTAATCAGCATTTATTCCCCTACTCTCTCGCATAACTGCCATCTAGGGAAAGGCTGCAACATGAAAGATAAAGACCAAACAAATAAAAACTAAGAAAGCAAAAACTGGAGGACACAGATCACACAGGGGGAAGAAACCTTAAAAAAAAAATCGAACATGTACTCAGACAGCTAAGAGAAAGTACTGTTATCATTAGAAAAGGATATTATTACTATTTAAAAGGACCAGAGACAAAACAAAAGCTCTTGGAAATTAAGTATATGATAATTGATGAAAATTCAACAGAAGTAGAGCAAAAAGAAAAAGAGATGGAAAATAGGGGGGGAAATGTGAGGAAAATTAGAAGACTGGTCAAGAAAGTCCATTATCCCAATATAGGAGTTTGAGAAAGAAAAAAAAGAAATTGGAAAGAAATAATCAACAACCTCATTCAAGGAAAAGCCCTAGAATTAAAAGATGTTTCCAAACTGAAGGGGCACACCAAGTACTCAGCACCCTGGATGAAAAGAAACCCACACAAGGACCCATCATTGTGAAATTTTAGAATACTAAAAATACAATCTTAAAAGTTTTCAGAGATTTAAAGAATGACAAATGGGAAGGAAAGGAAGAATAAATAAGGGTAAATGAAAAGCAAAACACATAGACATAGGTCACATGTAATACATAAGGAATCAGAATGGCTTCAGACTTCTCAAAAACAATATGGAAGCTAGAAAGCAATGGAACAAAATTATAAAATGATACAATTTCCAATCCAATATTCTACACCTAACCAAAGAATCAAACAAGTGTCACAGTAAGCTAAAGCCATTTTAAAACATCGCGTGAACCAAGAATGAACATGCCATAGGTCACTGGAAAATGGAGATCCAACCACAGGAGACAGTGCAAGGAATCCCACAACATTACTAGCTGCATACCAAGTCTAGAGGACAATCAGTCCAGAATGGAGGTCGGAGAAATATGAGAGACTTCCTCAAGAAGATAAAATTGATAACCATACCTGTTATGTCCAAATATCTCAGGAGATACCTGATATAAAGTTGAATTAGTGATTATTGCAGAAAAAAACTAAACAAGGCATAGGGGGTGGGGGACAAGGAATTCCAGCCAGATCATCCTATGGTAAAGCTAACAGTCAATAAGTCACATTAAGAACTTCTTATCAGCTCTTTAGTCTCCTACAGCTAGGTACAAGCAGAAGACCAAGGATTGCCAGAAGCCTGAGGAAAGGCGCTATCACAAAAGGTAAAGCCCAAAACATACAAAAATGGGGAGAAAGGCAACTTGGAGGAAACAGACTATGATAACAGATGAAAACTTGGGGGGGTTACCCACTAACATTTCTATATGCTAAACAGTATACAGAAGTATATATACAAGTATACAATATACACTAGATACCTGGGGTGGGAGGAGGGCGGCGAGTGCAGGACACTGTACAGGAAGGGACAAGTAATTGTATTTTACAAGAACACTGAATAATCAGTGGTGATGCAATCATAACTATTAAGAGGAAGTGGGATCAGGAGGATGGGGGAACAAGCTGAGTAGGTGATGACAAAGTAAATCTTCATTTTCTATCCAGGAAGTCAATAAAGCCAAAAACAAAAGCAAGGAGTGTTTTATTTAACACATATTTAAATAGGGCATGTGAGTTAGACATAGTTCTCAGGGTTTTCCAAATTCACTTAATTCTTTTAACAACCCTATGAGGTAGGTACCATTATCCTCACTTTTTAAAATGAGCAAACTGAGACACAGAGAGGTTAAGCAACCCAAAAAGACTAGTAAATAATACAGGATGGATCAGACCTAAGTAGTCTAATTCCAGAGTCGATGCTGTTAACTACCTGGCTATGCTGCACATTCAGGAGCAATACAAGAAGTTATTTAAAGACTAGGAGGTAAATATTACAATCATCATCTAAAAGAGGAGAAAGTGATTGCTGCTGGGAAAAAGAAAATGAAAATGAAGAGGGCAGGAAATTTTGCTTGTTCTGATAACCATGTAAACGATTTGGCTCTTTACAGGTACAACCTAAACAAAACTTACAACTTATCATTTAGTATTTTACAATTGAAGTATTCAATCTGATGCTACCATTCTAAGAAGTAGGTAAAATGAGTATTACTCCTATTTGATAAGAAAACTCTCATTCCTCTTTAATAAATATTTGAGGGTCCACTATAACAGGCACTGTATTTAGAAGATTGATATCAATTTACCTCAAGGAATGATAAGGTAATAGACGTTCAAAAAGTAAGTCTTTTTATTCATTTCTTTTCAATGTGTTGCATTAAATGATGTGATCCTGCATCTTGAACTGCTGTTCTTAAGGCGAGAGACTATATAAATTTTAAATCATGATAGAAAAAGCAGAGAAAGATCTGTTAAAAAATATGTAGCTCTTGCCCTTGAGGAACTCATAGTCTTATGGGGAAAACGGGTAAACATAATTATCACTGAATGTGTGCAGTGCCATGGATAGAGGAACACTAAAAAGCGCTAAGGAGACAACATTCCCTGGTGAAGAGAACGTGTCAGAGGGAACATCTGAAGGGACGAATAGAAGTTTGATCAATTTCACAGAAGAGACTATATTAAAAAAGTCACAAGACATTGAAAGCATTATCCAGTGTGAAATACCTACATCTTCCTTGAGTTGTAAAAATAAGTTCACATTAAAGGCTAAAATAAGACATCAAGACCTTTTTCAATGAGAATGACTTTTTAAAAATAAATCTTAATGCCTGATCCATGTTCCTAATCTTTATAGTCAACTGAAAGCATTTTCCAGTCTACGGCCATACCACCCTGAACGCGTCTGATCTCATCTGAAAGCATTTTCCACATGTGTAATAAACGCTTTAAAATTTTAAGTGTGAGAATATTATTCCACCAGATGATTAAGAATAACCAATTTTCA
Source organism: Camelus ferus (assembly GCF_009834535.1). Taxonomy (NCBI): domain Eukaryota; kingdom Metazoa; phylum Chordata; class Mammalia; order Artiodactyla; family Camelidae; genus Camelus; species Camelus ferus. Next base: position 6,158,366 of record NC_045709.1, read on the forward strand.
TGTGTCCTACCACCCAAAGTTCTACCATTAACATGTTTTCTAAGTCATAATATTGAAACTATAATGTTCTTTCTCCCATAAGAGACCAACAGGTGCCCAAGCCCAGAAGATGTAAGTGACACAGAAACTAACATGGGAAAGAAAAGTTAAAAAAAAGTTTTTAATCATTATCACTTTTTTCTCTCATATTCTCAAATTTCCCTTCCAAGAACAAAGTTAAATGAACATTTCTTTCTCCAAACTACAGTGATACAAGAAATAATCTGCAGTAAAACACAATAAATACACAAATTTATCCTATCTGACCTTTACAGACAATTTGAATCATTTTGATTTTTCAGAATTTAAAGGATACCTCTGAAAAAACTTTTTCCTGGTTCTAATGACTTAACTTTGATGTTGACAAAGGCTTAGATACATAGTTAATTCAAAACAGGTAAAGTCAACTCAAATTACTTTACAACAATATTTAATCATATTTCTCAGTAGCTCAAGATCTCTTTTTGTCCCTTTAATTTCAAACATTTCTAGGTAATCTGCCCCTAATTAATCATCTCAGTTACTATATGGAAAAATTAATTTTATACTATTACTTTAAATTGGGACTATCTCTACAGTTAAGAACCTAGTTGTAAGTAGCAACATCTGACTTTAATCGTCTGGAACAGTAAGTTGTGGAAAGCTCTATCATGCCCTACCACCAGGAGGGAAAAAAAAAAAAAGAGAGAGAGAGTCATGCCAGGAGACCACAAATGGTAATTAGCAAAAACCATGGCCGGTTTGAATTCAAAATATGTGGTTTTCATTTGTGTATCTGATCCATCTTTTATTTCTCTAAATTTGGCAACCAACATAATGTACCTGTTTTTATAGAGGATTTACTCAGATCACAACTTTTAGATTTAGAAAACATTAATATTTGGGGTAAATAATTGTTTAAAATGACAGGTATTAGCATAAACTCATAAATTTAAAGGCTTAATAATTATAATAGGAGTATTAAGGAAACCACCTCCTAGAAAAGGTCTTTTAACACAGTTTTGGACACATGATGCAAAATACATTTGGCTAGTAACAAGATTTTAACTGACTATTAGAAAAATAATAAAAATCCTTAAAGACAAGATTTTAAATTATTTCAATTAACCATGCTTTTACTTTATATCTTTTAAGTAACTAAAAAATTTAAAAAAAAATCATGAAAACCTCACTGAAACATTTGGTCTTTGTTTTTCTAAAACTGCAATTCTTTTCAAATATGCTCAATTTTTCCAAAGTGAAAACCACAGATAAATATTTAGAATGTAAATGTTCCAATTAGCGTGATAAAAGTTCAATCACAAAAATCTCTAACTAATACTAATTAAATATCTTTCAAGACTATTCAAAATTCCATAGTGAAAATGAATAGCCTTTATCATAACTCCCATATTATTTTGACCAAGTTTAGTCACAGACTGTCAAATTTGTGAAAAAAACATTCCTTTAAAAATCAACTTAGTTTAAAGCCATGTAGTATCTTGAGAGATTTCACAACTTTTCTAGCTAACCAGCTTCAAAGACGTGATTTGATCCAGTAAGTGTGATGACCACATTTCCAATCCAACTAAGAAAACACTGGCTTAATAATGTATTCTAGGCTTTATGCATTTTTTCAGTAAGGGAAGAGGGAACAGGTGGAGTAAATTAGCAGGAGAACAAAGTCAGTTTCATGTCCTATAAATTCAACCCTCCAAGACTTTTTCTTTACTCTTTAAAATGGCTACCACCTTGATCTACTATGCAAAAGGGAAAATGTACAGCATACTATCAAAGATAAATCTGGTTATTTTGACAGTGTATGCCCTCCTCCCCAACAAAACACTCTTTAAGATTCCATTCCTTTACTTTTCAAATAAAACGACCATTAAATACGTACACAAAAACTGGTCAATTACAGTCTAAGGGCAACCTGTATAACCCAGCTTAGGTCATCTTTCCTATAATATCTGACTAGGAAAAGCAGGTAACATTATCTTTCACAGCCTAAGCTCAAACACAGTGGAACTGAAAAGGATTGTCCAGTCCAGTGAAGGAGAAACAAATGTGGGAATCACAATCTACCCCCCAATAAAGAGATGATCGTTGATTTTAGTAATTCAAGAGAATAGATTAACTACTCTATGGGTTAGCAAAAATTAAGCTTCTGTTCATAAGTAATAAATTCTAAAAACCATTTTATGGTAACAAGACCACTTGGTGCTCCCAAACCTATTCTTAGCGCTCAAAAACTCTTCTGTCCAATACTGTTTACGTATTTATACCACTTCCTATCCAGTCTGAAACCATTCCATAACACTCCTGCTCTAGAAAACTTACCAGAAAAATGCATTTTCACGTACATAAATATATATAATGCTTTAGACTAATCTTGTGCATGTACATAGCTACTGAACAGATTAACTCTGTTTACTGTCTGCAGAAACATGGCATGATCTTACCTCTCATCCTCGCCATCCACCAGGGGTGTCGTCAGAGGTAGCACCTTCAACGGGAAAAGAGAAGCAGAGGCTGCTAGGCTGCTGCTACTCCCATCTGAAACTGCTGACATGCCCCCACTGTCACCACTGACGGTCTGAGGTAAGCCAACTACGGACGGTTCCGCTGGGCGCCTGGCATCTTCAATTTGGCTTCCAATTGCCTGAGCTAACGATTGTGCAGAGAACTGAGTGGAACTTAGTGGTATCTGCTGTGCCAAAGGCAAATTTATATTAGATACTATCAAAGGAGGTTGACTAACACTTTGAACCAAATTACCATTTTGAGTGGCAGGGGCTTGTGCTATACTCTGTGATGGAACCAAGTTTGTTGGGGCAGAAGGCATTCCAGAAGGACCAGCTGAAGTAACCTGATTTGTAACAGAAATACTACTAGCAGAGGGCAAAGGACTAATTGCAGGCAACTGCTGAGGAATAACTCCTTGAGCAACTGGCTCTGCTCCCTGCGGCTGGGGAGGCACAGTTAACAGGGTACTTTGGGGTGCAATGACCAATTGCTGAGGAAGGCTTGAAGCACTAGTTTGAACTCCCTGATGAAGAATCGCAGTTTGAGCAGGTGGAACTATCTGTGAAGATGGAGGAGCACCTTGCGGAATAACTGAAGGTGTGACCTGGGGAGAGGGCTGCGGCACTGCTGTGGGTATGTTTGTTTGTTGACTAATATTTGCAATTTGACTGCCAGGAGGTACAGCAGATACTGAGGTCTGAGCCTGACCAACAGGTTGGCCAGACGGCCCTGCAGGCTGTGCTTGGACTGCTGCGGGCGGCACCGGCAGCTGGATACTCTGTGGCTGGGCCATAGGAATCACCGCTGCTCCTGCTCCCGCTCCGGCAGAAGGGGGCTGTCCAGAGGACACGGCTGTTTGAAGAATCGGTGGCTGCTGTACATACTCTGAGGTCACTTTCGGAGTCACCAATGTACCATGGCTTGGGGCCATCTGTGTCGACACGGTCGGCTGCTGTTGTCCATACTGTAACTGTTGGGGTGGTGTGCCTGGAAGGGGAGCCTGCACTGGAGGGGCCGGCTGAGAATACGGCAGCTGGGGCTGAGCCAAACTGGAAATGGAAGGCGGCTGACCTAAAGCTGAAGTTACACCAACCGCGCTGACAGGTGATGGCTGGATACCAGTTGCAGCATTGACAGCAGCTTGCAGAGGTACTGGTTGCAGACCTTGCTTTTGCTTATAGCTCAGTTCTTGAGACTGTAACTGTACTTGCGAGATCTGCGACTGAGAAATACTCTGTGGTACACTGACTGCTGAGATGCTCTGTGGACCAGGGCCACTGAAGTCCATCTGCGGAAGGGCCACACCTTGCAGAGCTGGTGGCTGCTGCTGCTGCACCACCACAGCAGGGGCTCCCATCTCTCCACTTCCCACACTCTCCGTGTAGTGACTCAGTGTGCTGACACTACTGCTCACTGAACTACCACTAGTGCTCTCCCTCTCGGAAGTCACTTCTGTCGGGTTGTGTTTTACAGTTTCCACCACTTTATTTATCACCACACCTTCAGCAGCAGGTACAGCATTTTCTTTTTCATAAAACTCAGTGCAAGTCCATCTACCTTTTTTAAAGGGCTCAGAACTAGAATCTAACTTCACAACTCTGAACCTTGACGTGTTAACTGTTGGTTGTGGCTGCTGACTTGGAACTGATCCCACAGTCATCCCTGCAGCTGCACTGGGTGCACTGGTAACGACAGCGGTGGAAGAAATAGTACCATTGCCCATGCCACTCAAGACATTCACATTAACACCGCTGCTCACTCCAGGCCCAACGCTCACACTAGCAGCACTGGGGATACTGCTTGCACTTATATTAGCACTACCAAGCATGCTGCTTGTCACATTAGGACTAAAACTACCCACAGCAGTAATGTTAGCATTATTCATCGTATTAGTGCCAGTGACAGAACTTATACCTATACTGCCGGTGGTACTCGGAGCACGGATATTAGTCATTACAGATGCAGGTGTGCCACCCGATGATACAGCAGAAGTTGGTGCAGCTGGCTGAACACTGTCAGAGCTTCCAGTTGTAGAGAGTTTTCTGGATACTGGGCTTGAAGGTGGCCCTCCAGGAATGGATGTACTGGCCACAGCGGCATGGGATGGATGGTGGTGCCCATGGTGGAGGTGGTGCCCATGATGAATGTGATGGTGGTGATGGAGGTGGTGTGGATGAGCATTTCCATTGATCACAACATTCGCTTGTGGAAGGTGAGGCAGATGAGGCTGAGGAAGATGGGGCTGGTTGGGAGAGACTGCCCCAGGTGTCTCTGCTTCCTGGAAGTTATTGAGAGTCTCTTCTGAGGAGCTGCGTTCGGGCTCCCCTAAGTCAGTCGCCCTGGAAAGTGACACATCAAGGATCTCGGAAGAAGACAGATCTTCCGTGTGAGATTCATCCAGATCATCATAGCTCTCGGTGTCCTCTGCGATGCTGTTGTTAGAGCTGATGCTGGCGGAGATCTGAGCGGGGGTCACGCTGGTTATCTGGAAGCCACTTTTCTTTTTCATCTGAGTTCCGCCTGGCGCAAGAGGCTGTGCCTGCAGCTGAGCCTGCGAAAGGAGGTTCAGGCTTTGTGGAGGCGGAGGCTGTGGTCCCGACAGAGAAGATGCTGCGGGAGGTGGTGGCTGGAGGAGCGACGGCGGCGGCGGAAAATCCTCGGAAGATGGGGCACTACTAGCAACGCCGGTACCTGCTGCACTGAGAGCAGAGGCGCTGCCACTACCACTGCCCCTTCGAGGGAACATTGCCGGGTGCGCCATCTTCCTAGCACTAATGTCTGCAGCGGCCGCGGCCGCGGCGGCTGTGGACTCGGGCGGCTGGTGCATTGTGTTGGGTACCGGGGGGCGGAGGAGGCGAGTGCAATTTCCTTCTGCACGGTAATCTTTGTATTCAAGACGCCGAGGAGGAAAACGGGACCTGACGCTCCGCCCGGCGCAATTCCTCCTTGTCCTCCTCCTCAGCCGCAAGCGCTGGCCGCTCCTGCCTTCGAGGGCGAGCTTCAGGAAGGGAGGATGAACGAGGGTGAACGGGGCAGCCGGGGACCCGAAGGGGGGACCCCTTCAGTCCTTCGCCATTCACTTTCCCCCTCTAGCTTCACACCCCCCTTTATATTCCGCTTCACGTGGGGTGCGGGGCGGGAGGGAGGGAGGGAGGACAGCAGGGGAGGGGGAGGCAAGAGGAGGGGGTGGGAAAGCCGAGAAATGCCCACCTTCTCCCGACGACTCCGAAGCCACCTCCACCCCTCTTCCCGCCGCGGCGGCGGCCGCCGCCGCTGCAAAACCCTCCCGGTCGCTCTGCACGAAGGCAGCGCCGAGCGAGTGTCGCCTTCCCCTCGCCACCCGCCGCCGCCGGCAAGCCCCGAGCTCAGTGTCGCTCAAACCTCCCCTCCCGGCCCCGCCGGCCCCGCTCGGCCCTCCCCCCACGCCCCGCGGACCCTTTCAAACCCCCTGGGCTCGCGGCGTCTGCTCCGTGAGGAAACGCTGGCCGCGGCTGAGGCCGGCGCGGCGAGGCTTGGAGCGGGGCGGCGGCGGGGCGCCCGGTACGGTGAGCCCAGCAACGAGGCGCGGGCGGGCGCGCAGAGACGCCGGGTCCTCGCGGAACACGGCCGGGGCGCGGCGGCGGCGGTGGCAGCGGGAGCCCAGGGACCGCTCCATCACTGGCAGCCATGGAGCCCGAGCATTTTCCTCCCTCCGGGCAGGCGCCTCGGCTCGGCACACGTCCTCGGGGAGGAAGGGGCCGGCGCCCGAGCCTCCCCGGAGGGCGGCGGGACGTGCGCTAGCGCCGACGGTGAGAGCGGCTCTCGTCCTCTTCCTCCGCAGCCCGCTAGTCCTCACCCCGCTGCTCCCGCGGCCCGGGCGGGAGGGGGCCCGCAGGCGGCGGCGGCGACTTCTTTCTCGGCGGCGTTGGTGGCCAGACGGGCTGGTGCAGCGACTGCAGCCGACGCCGTTCAAAGGAACGAGAGGTGGGGTTGGTCGGTGTCGGCAAACGGGGCGGGTGAGTGGGTGGGTGCCGAGGGAGGACGGCGGGCGGGGAGGGGGCTGTGGTGGTTGTTACTAGTGCTCTTCTCCGGCTCCACCGTATCCCCCGGTCTCTCGCGGCATCGGGAGAGGAGGGACCAGCGCCCGAGCGCAGGAGGAGGAGGGGCGACCGCCGGCGAGAGGAGGCGGTGGCGGCGGCGGTGACGGGGGGAGGGGCAGGCGGGGAGAAGGAGGGAAGATGGCGTCTGCGCATGCGCTCCGGCGCCGCAGACATAAAGCCGGCTCGGGCGGAGAAGGAGGCGGCGGGTGTTCGGGCCTCGCCGAGCGCCGGGTCTCCCGGCGGAAATTGCCGAAGGCTGTTGGAGGCGCCGACGGCCGTGGTGGGGGTGGGGGTGGGGAATTTCGGCCGGGGGAGCGAATCCGGGTCGGCCAGAATCTGCCTGATGGGGGTGGGGCAGGGTGCGGGGCGCGCGCAGGTTAGGTGTGTCCGCTCTTTTCTCACGCGCGGCTAGGGCGCGCGCGTGAGCGCGCGCGGGGTCACGCGGCAGGGGAGGGGGCGCGGCGGGGAGGGACCCGCGGAGGCCGCTGGAGCCCCGGGTCTCGGGTGTACGCGCCCTGGGTGGTGTTCCACCCGCCTGCGGAATGGGTAATGAGGCTTTTCTCCGCAGCAACAGCATCACGAGTTTCAGTTCCCTGGAGTCCGTCGCCGCCGCCACGACATGAGTCAGGCTTTCTTCTTCGGCGCGTGGCGGAGCTCTCCTCCCCCTCGCCGCACCTGGGCTCGCCCCCTGCCCGCGCAGCCGCGCACCCCGCGCCCCCTCGGAGGATGCCCCATCGCCGGGAGCTGCGGGGTCCGCGGAAGGCCGGTGGCTCCTCATGATAGGCGCCCCCTTTTACGCAGTGCACTTGCCGCTGCCATGCGGTCCCCTCGCCCTTCCACGGGCAGGGGCGAGCCAGCCGGGCAGATGTTGCAGCTGTTTGCAGTTAACTGCCTAAGCTCGCCTCTAGAGTGGGAGCGCTTGCAATCCATTCTTACCTGGAGGGAAGCTGTAGCCTGGCCCAATAAATAACCGACCTCAACAGGTGGAACTTTTCTCCAGCAGGGATATCTTTTGGTTTACTTGTCCAGACCGTAGCCCCCATGAGTTTGACTCAAAAGACAAAGTGGCTCAGCCATGGTGGCAACCAGAGTGCATTGATAAACGAAGACTACCTGTTAGGGTTAGAAAAGGAAAAGAACCATCTGCAATTACAGTTTTTAAAAAAAGGTGGGGGTGGGGGGTCTGAGCTTAGTTCTACAGAAGCAATGTTAGGTTTGATTGAAGGCAGTTTATTGGAAGTAGCTTCCCTGGCATTACACGTCAAAACATTCTAGCTCCAAGCATTTTTTACTATTAAGTGAGAATGTACTTCTCGCCAGGAATTAAAAAGCAAAGTAATATAGAAGACCCTAGAGAGGAATGTTTGTTTTTTCAGACTAAGTTGTTGAGGATCTAAACGTTTATAGTTAGACCTCTGATTCAGTAAATCTCACAGAATTACAGATCTACAATCGTATTTCAGGAGCTTGTTAAAACATAAATAGCAATGTTTTGATAGGTACCTAGTTGTCAATTCAACATGTTACTTCTAGGTTTCTCTAAACTTTCCCCTCATTCCATCCTCCAAAAGGTTGAGAATGTCACCATTCTATCACTGAATAGAAACGCACCCTCAACATCCCTGTATAGCCTGTATCAGAACTATGATATATTGTTTTTTCTGTAGTCTCCCTTACTAAAGCTAAGAGGCAGGACATTGTTTTTAATATGGAGCTCTGTGATAGGTACAGAGTAGGTGCTCAGAAATATTGAAAGTGATATGGCAATAAAAATCAAATACATTTGAAAAGATCAGACTTGTTTTATGACATTCGTGAATTAATATGTGAATGATCGGTTTTTAACATAACCATGGCCATTTGTGTATTTTACAAAAATAATCATTTCTTAATACCTCAAGGGCTTTTGTTGCAAGTGATAATGCCTGGTTCATGGCCACCATTCATTGTTGAAATGCAACTCTGGCATGCTTTTTCAACAGTTTTTGAATGGAAAATGGAAACTGTCCTAACGAATTGAAACTGCAATGGAATGTAGAAGGGCAAAATGTGTTTCTCTGGGCTACAGTGTGAAAGAAAATGCTCTGGATCTCTCAAAATGTTGCCTTAGGTCAAAGTTTTAAATTACCCCAAACAGCAGCTCAGCACCCCTCGGGCCACCTAAATACCCTGCATGATTGTGCTGACAGGATTTGAAGCAGAAGAAACACATAAAATGAAGTCTTCCGAAGTTGACCGAATGAGTTGGTGAGATAACCCTGTAAAAGCAGGTACTTCTAATAACCAGCAGTAATGGGTATTGTTGTTTGGGGCTGTTTTGATGGGGCTATTCTATTTCTTTTAGAAAAAAGTTTTTCTTGTTTTAACTTTTCCAGGATAAAGTAAGACTATAAGAAAATACAGTCTTTTGAAATGTGTTTCACTTTTGTCTGCCATATCACCTTCAAATTCCTGGTTGGGCTGCATCAAGTCCCACTAAGATAAGAAGAGCAACTCTACAATTTTGGAAACCTGAGTTTGAAAACATCTCTCTCTCTCTCTGTTCTCCAGTTGCCAACTTCCGTGACCTGCAATACAAGAATACAAGTACATAAAAACAAGCAGAAGCACTTGAGCAACCAGGTATTGTTATACCACCACCTTTTAATAAAAAAAAAGTATGGATTTTTTTTTACACTAATATCAAATGCCTACTGCTATGTGCAATGAAGTCATTAACTCCTTTGAATCCAGTACTTAGTTATCCTTTGCCTTTTGAAATACTGCATTTCACCTGTTTACATTCTGAAGTTGTAGTTCTGAATTACTCTCTATTGATGTAAAGTTTAGTCTGTAGTGCAGTGTTCACGTAAATCTCACTATTGTTACATTGCACGTCAGCATGTATATTTGGCTATGTTTAGAGCTTTTTTCCTACCATAAAATAGAAAACTTAGTGAATATTATGTCTCAATTTACTTATTTGTGAGAACTGTGAAATAGGTTGTATTTAAAACTAAGTAATTCTCCAAAAGGAACGCCCTAGAAGAACAGGAAAGGAATACCTTGCACTCAGAATGGCTGTGAGTGCAAAGATAAATACTAACGAGAAATGTGGGCAGAAAATATGCCACTGATCCACTCCAGTAATGGCTAACCAGCGCTTCAGTCATGCAGTAGTACTTTTCTGTAATTTCTGAATGTCATCTGAAAAAAAAAGTCAATTTTTAAAAATACTGTTGTAAGTATGACAAAAACATTTTTATATGTTTTTGCACAGGGATATTACAGCTTTACAAATCAATTTGCTCTCTAGAAAATTCTTTAAATGAGACCAGGAGCAGTATGTGCTGTTTGGCTTTTGTAGATTGCACAAAATACTTATTTTGAAACTTTTCATTGAAATTTCAATGATTACAGCCTAGCTTATAACTGATTAAATTTTGCAGGATTTGTTAAATTTTCAATATAAATATGTTTCTGGTCAGCTAAACCATTTTATATGCTTCAAGAGATACGCGTATGAAACAACAATTCATGAATATCATAAAGAACAGAAATTTGAGTTTATGGTTCAGGGGCACACTGATATGTATTAGCTCATTACAGTCTACCCTTTGAGGTAGGAGGCATTGTCATTCTCATTTTAGAAGTAAGTGATCACAACGAAGTCAAATAACTTGTCCAAAGTTTCTGCCAAAAACTGGATGCTCAGGTCCTCTTAATTTCAGATTCCATGCCTCTATGCTGAGGTATTTTTCTGAAAAAGCAGTCTGACCTCTAGAGACTAGTATTTTTCAAAGCTCTTTGGGAAATTGATGAGTATTCTTTTAATTCTTTTGGATGCCAAGGAAGATAATGCTGCACACACACTAATTGCACACAGCATTTCTTCTACATGAAGAAGATAAAAGACTTCTTCCCTGTTTGAACCAATGTAAATTTACATTGGTTACCGATTCTTGCACAGTCCATCTTTTCTGACTTATGAATGTGTTAATTTGGAGAATTTCCTCACAACTTAAAAAAAAATGACTTCTAACTTCTGTTATAAAACTGCAAAGTAATGTTGAAAAAAGAAATAATTTGTTAATTTAGTTTGTTTAAGTTTATCATCAAATAACCTTCCAAATCTCCCCAGATAATAGCTATTATTTATTTAATGCCTACTCTATACCATATGTTGCTCTAAATGCTTTAACTGTTTTTTATCACTTAATCCTCATAACTGTATAACATAGGAGCTATAATTACCCCATTTGCAAATGAGGAAAATGAGGTACAGAGTTTGAGGTCTCACAACTTGGCAAGTAGTAGGGCTGAGATACCAGTCCCTGCAGTGTAACCGCCTCTTCCTTCATGGCTGACTTGGAGACACATTGTTAAATCAGCCTTCTGCCAATTCTAGCTTTCAAGTTAAATTTCTACAGAATACTCATGTTTTAATTTTTCCAGAGAACCTAGGAGCACCATTTTCTCCTAATGCAGAGACATTATAAGAAAGAATGTGCATTTTAGAGTCTACCATGACTGAGTAGAATTGGACATAAATGAACAGAACAATGGCTTGATAAGTTGGATGATCCTTCACTGATCAAAAACAGATGTCAAATGCTTGAAAAAAGGCATTAATCACACATAATTGAGGAATACTGTCTATATAGGACAAGATAAATGTTTTCCCACTTTAGCAATTAGCGTTTATTGAACATGAGGGCCTGTAGAATAAAGACAATAATAACCTAGTCTTTCCCACATGTTCTAAGGACCAATTTGTATTTGTACATGTTTTCGAATACTTAAAGTTATAGAAATAAACACATTTATTATTTTTCTTTGTATCATAATTCAAAAAAGATCTCTGTCCTTCCACCATATGTGAAACAAAACCAGGTGAAGTACAAACAAATCATGGCAGCCAGAATTTATTTGTATTTAAAGATCAAGTTCACAAACACTTAGCTATATCTCAAGTCTCAAAGCTCAAGAGAAAAAGAATGGCTGTTGAAGTCATTCCTTAGTGCAGGATTTTCCTTTGTTCATTCATTTTCTCCCTCTACCCTGAGCTATCTTTTAGGAGAAGAAAATTGATAAAATAGTTTTTAGTAACTTTTACTTAAATTGACAATTCCAGTTGATTTCATTGTAGAATTAAAACAGGAAATCAGTAGTCATAAAGGCCAAAATCTTTCCTGATTATAATACCGTAGTAGAAAAAGAGAAGAAAATCTTAGATACATGCCAGCTAAATTAGAGTCAGAAGCACAAGATAAAATCCTGTTAATAGTATGACCACAGAATATTAAAGACAACAGTACTGCTTACATACAGAAAGTGTTTACAGAACCCTTCTATTTGATAAAACTGGATCAGTTAAAGGGGAAACATTGGAAATTCAGAGAAAAGCATGAGATGGGATTTTGGAGAAAAAGCCTAACAAAACTGATTTATTACATGTAATGTATTTATACACTTGTCAAACTCAAGAAAATTAAATATATAACTGACTCAGTCCCTTCACTGAGTTAAATATAAAGTTAATTGCAAAGATGCCAACAGAGCTTTCCATCAAAAACTGGAAGCAAAGGTCCAGGTGCTTTTCTTGCCCTGGTTATTTATAGACAGGAATGGGATCATACCATAATGCCAACTCAGTGGTTTAACTTTGATGTTTTGAAAGAGTTTCTAAATGCCCTTTTAATCCGAGTCATAACTGACACCCAAAAATGGTTGTCATACCTCCATCAATAATGTATTTTGAATAAAATGGGGTAATACTCTGTGTTACACAAGTGTTGATCCTAAATTATTTGATAAATAAAAGCAAGAGTTTTGAAAGAAATACTTCAGTGAAAAGCATCTTGAGAAAGGAGCTATGTTCTCTTTATTCTGTCAAACATATGATAGGAACTCAATAAATACTTGTAAAGAATTTCTTAAATCCCACATTTTGCAATAATACTTTCAACATAAGTTATCACATGAACTTTCACTACTGAGCTTTTCACAAGATGTTTCTGAAGAACATTAGGTAACAAGCTCAAGCTCACTATTAAAATTTTAGGTCAAGGACATCCAACAGTATTAAATTTCCTTCGCGGCTCTTTACTTGTTCTCTGTAAAATTCTCCTTGCCCAACCTAAGCTTAAAACAACTTGCTGACTACTCTTTTTCACAGAACATCATGCCCAAAGCTTTTTTTTTTTTTTGTAAGAAGGAAGTTCAGTGAAAATGGTAAGAAGATAGGAATTGAACTGTATCTCCTTTTCTGATAGCTTTGCATTTGTTTAGGGACAGTGCATTATGTCAAATACTGTTAAGAACTGGAGTCCTTAACCATTGTGGATTTTGCAAATGCATTCCTCACATCCTCCCTTTAAGATATGGAGAATTCATGTGCTGCTTCCACTCAAATGAGCTATTTTCTAAGAAGCTTACTTGGTGTGACTAGTCACAGAGCTCATACAAAGACTACAATGCATAATTTCAGATAAAATGATTGATTTTTAAACTTTGATTTAGTCAGTACATCTAAAATATTTATTATCCGTTTATTGGTCAAAACTTCCATTTTGAAGTATTAATGTTAAATAAGGACTCTGCTATTATTTTTGATTTCTCCCCGCCTGAAACACTTTTTCCTTTTATTTATAATTGTAAAGGGTAGCAAGGCATGCCCCCTCAAAATACACTGCTTTGGTGTATTAATATTTTGATCTGTAGGCACTTTAAAAACCCAACAAATGCAGGGAGAGGCTTTCTCTGAGCTCCCTTATCTGCCTAAAGACAGATCCTCCAGAAGGAACTCAGTTGTCATAAATCCGCTCCCGGGGAGTTTCATCAACCAGGAAAGATGGACTCAGCACAGGAGAGGAGACTAGAAGTCGGCACCACACTCAGACAAACTGTCACAAACTGTCATGCTTCCCATCTGTTCTTCTTGGGGTCCATTCATCTTTCCTAAAAGTCACTTACTCTCCCCTAAGAGGCCTATATCCTCTCTACCTTTTTCTATTAAGATAATATTTAATCCTAAATTTTAAACCACCTTGGAGAGTTACACATTTTTCCTGGGTATCTCCCATGTATGCATAAGGTATATATGTTAGTTAATAAACTTCTAGACTTTTTTCTCTTAATTTGTGGTTCTTATTTGTAATTCTCAATGTTAACCTATCTTTTCTTACAAGGGACTCAGCTAAAAACTCAGATGGGTAGAGGGAGGATTATTTTTCCTCCCCTACAATTGTCATTGTAATAAAACCACCTTCTTTCTATAACTAAGGTTAAGACAAAGCTACCTTGTTTATTACTATGGATATGTTTTTTAAATTAAGTACATAGTATTCAGTCCAGTACTCAAGTGTTCAATACCTTCTTTTTTAATAATAATGATTCTGTAGCTGAATATACTCTCCGTGAACCCATAGCAATTGACTGAAAGTAGGACTTCTTTATGTCATTCCTTCTTTTGGAAGAACACGGAGATTTTGGCCCCAGAGCCTCTCAGATCTGTAGGATCTTCAGAGGAGGCCAGTCACCTTTTCCACCCAGCTCAGCATTATTAAAATATCATTTTAATATCAATTAATATTAAAAGAGAACAGTCTTTGGCACTGTTTCCAGTGACTCTGTTCTAATAAGACATTAACATTCATCTTATTCCCAGATGAGTCACTCATTTAAGACTCAGGCCTTAATATTTTCAGATGGCTTTGATCCACAAGTCAAAAATGTTTTGGATGCTGAATAGATTTTCTAATGGACGTCACTCCCCATCCCTCTTTCTCTTCCCTTCACAGTCAGTGCTTCCAACCTGCCCCTCCCCCAACTCCCATTTCCCTCACCGTATCTCAGAACTTGACATGACAACCGTCTTCACTTTAATGAAATCCCAAAATAGTAATATTTCCTTTTCTTCTCAGTGATAATTGTGCAGCAGTAGTCCACTAATAACACCACTTGCAATGCTTTTCATCCTAAGTACATGATGAGTTGTAGTTCATGAATAGGACCACTGCAAAAACATAGAGGATAAGAGTAAATAAAAGGACATTGACTAATTTATTAAAAAAATTCAACATTCCACAAATACATATTAACAACCATGGCTAATGTCATCTGAGTTACTGCAGATATGTTTCACCTTATTAGGTTAAAACATTTTTCCCTGAAAAGTATTTTAAGTAGAATTAACTGAAAGTATACAGTAATCTGTGGTCTGCTCTATTGGTAAGGACTAGAAAATGGGCAGTTCTCCTTAGAAGAACTAGAATAGGAAAGAGAAGACTGATCCAAGTTCAATGTCATAAATTGAATATATACTGCCTGTTCTTTAGGAGGCAAAATTGCATGTGCAATGGTCTCTTATATACCCATGAGGGCACAAAAGGAGGCAGCCTTACCCTGGACCCTCACCCTCAGCTCAAAGGTGTATTTACATAACTTTATTCTAAACAAAGGACAAATAGAAAGCAGCAGGAGAACAATTTGGTTCATGTTTCACCAAAGACATTTTTCCTCCAGGTTGAAGGTAACCAGAGACTTCCAAGTCACTGCAAGCACCTCTTAATCCACCAGTTACATACAGGCACAACGCAGCTCTTTGGAAATTAGATAAGAATAATTTTAATGTGAAGTAATAGCAACAGTATAGTTTAGAAATTGTGATGCCTCATTGATGCATACATCAGCTGGGGAATGAGCATATGGTGATTCCTGGTACAGATGTAAAAACTGCAATTATGGCTCCTTAGCATGATAATTGATTCTGAGTCAGTGTATAAGTTTTGTTTCTTGTCTTAATTTTTTGTTTTTGGGTTTTTGCTTTTGTTCATTTTTTTAATGGCAGACGTTGGGGAGGAGAAGACTTCTGTTTTCCTGTTGTAACTAAATATAGCAATATTACTAATAAGACCAGGAAAATACACCAAACTTAGCAGAAAGTAGGGACAATAACAACACCCAAAAGGATTCTTTGAGGATACTTATTTCCTGATAAATCAGCACTAGAATAAAATTATTTCCCTACCTCATACGTTTAACATTCAGTAATTTTATTCCATAACAGCCCATTATCTATATAGGGACAGACAGACTATTCCATAAGGAGAAAAACTAGACAGGGGGGTTTGTATTTAAAAATAAATAACAATAATAAGTTATCACCTTTTAAGCACTGAAATGAAGTTTTAAAAACGTAAGCTTAAGCTCTCTATTCTTTTCTTTCTTTTTTTTTTTTCCTAATGGAGGTACTGGGGATTGAACCCAGAACTTCCTGCATGCTAAGCACACGTTCTACCACTGCACTATCTGCACCTACCCCCTTGAGCTCCATTTTCAACAAGGAAACTAGGGACCATTTTAAAAGCTTAAACTTGCTTGTCCTGTTCAGGAAAGGCCCCTGTTCTACTGTCCAGGCTGTGGCAGTCCCAGGGCCAGAATGGCAGAGCCCAGAGTCTATTGCACAGACTGAACTGCATTTTAATCAGTATTTCAGGTACAGCCACCACCTCATGTGAATTTCCCGTGGACGGTTTGCTTTCCCAGGCCATCTTGTACCTCCCAGTCAACACCAGTTCAGTCCCCCATCCTCACGCTACGATGTGTGCACAAGGGATGGGGAATCATTTAGAATTTGTTCTAGACCAAAAGAGAAAAAGGCCTAGGCGGGTGGACCCATTCAGGGAGCAGTCTAAGTCTGCTGTACGTTATCCACTATTGTGAAAGTATTGCTCCATCATTGCTTTCTTCTAATAGCAAAGAAAATGAAGAGTTGATCACTGTTGTGTCAGTGGGGCCTCTCTGCCCACAAACAAAAACAAAGTTTTCTGTTCCACATAAAAATGAGCTATAATTTAGGCAAGTCCTTAATAAATGTTTGTGGGTAGAGAGACCTTTTGTTTGTCTTTTTTGAGGAGGGTTGTAGTAACTAGGTTTGTTTATTTACTTACTTACTTACTTACTTACTTACTTACTTACTTACTTACTTATTTATTTATTTATTTATTTATTTATTTATTCTCGGCAGAGGTACTGGGGCTTGAACCTAGGACCTTGTGCGTGCTAAGCACACACTTTACCACTGAGCTTTATGCCACCCCCAGCCTCATTCTGTCACATTTATGTAAAGTTATTCAAGGCCTTGTGGAGTCAGTAAGTGGTCGAGAAAGAGACAGGTCCAAGAGGAATCACCAGAGGTGTCCAGTCATCACAGGACTTCAGAACTGACTGCCACAATTGGAATTAGAATAGGATTTTCTAATTCTGATCAAATCTCTTTTAATTAATATTTTATAGAGTCATTTAAATTTACCAAGAATAACCTCATTAACACTTTTGAGAACACAGTGATATGTCACTAATTCAGACTACATTAACCATTATGATTCATGAACTGAGAGTAAATTTACATTGGTATTATCTATTTCTTGAAGAAAGGATATGCTTAGAAATTAAGCATATAAACCTGACTCCAAAGAGCATTCTTAAATCTTTACCTGTACCATCACCTCTATACAGACAATTGTATGTTGGCGGTTCCCTCTAAAACTGGCCATAGTAAACATTCAATAATCAATTGCTGAAAGAGTTAAAATTTTAAACTGAAGTTCCAAAGCAGCTTAATCCATGACTTAAGCAATGAGTCTTCTATGATCCACAATTAGCTTGTGTGTTTTTAATTTATAAAAATATGTTTTAGACAGTTAGTCTATAAGTCAGATGTTCCTTTACATCTAAATGCCTCCAGGAAGTCTGAATTAATGATGCTTCTCTTGGAAAAAATAAGGAAAATCTAAGGATAGAACAATAAGATTCTATTGGCTCTTTCTCAAGTAATCCCAATAGATTTCTCATACCTTTTATATTTCTTCAAGTTGGGATTGTATGTTTCATCTGGCTAAAGTATTTCATCTGTATTTTTTTAACAAATGACATATAACTTATATACCATAAAATTCACCTGTTTTAAGTACAGCATTCAATGAATTTTAGTATATTTACAAGATTGTACAAACATCACCACCATCTAATTTTAGAACAACTCCATCACCCCAAAAAGAAACCTCATGCTCATTTATAGTCATTGTTCCCAGTCCCAGTCCATTTAATCTACTTTCTGTCTCTATATATTTGCCCTTTTTAAAGATATTTTATATAATGAGCATAATGCTTTTCTGAGGGTCATCCATGTGGTTAACTTAGATCTTTTACAACCAACATATATAGTTGTTCTGTATGTTGTCATCTTCTTTGCAGTTTCAAGGCAAAATGTCTGCCTTGTTAAATAAAGCCAGGTAAAGAATTGTAGCATCAGGTACAAAAACTTAAATGGACATTGCAACATGGAAAAATCTCTTTTTATACATTTATTATTTGCCAATTAAAGAAACAACAGGCTCAACATGTTAAAATACTGAAATATGTAACTACAGTGAAGTAGAAATTTTTGTCTTAATTTTACTATAAAATAAAGCCACTCTTACTGTCTCAGTCCTTTCTAAAGCCACATTTACTTGTAAAAGATTATTTTCTTCAACTTTCAAACCACTTGCAAAGTTGCAAGAATAGTAAGATGAATACCTTATACCCTTTACCTGAATTCACCTATTATTAACACACACACACACACACACACACGAAATCTCATTGCATGACACTTCAACCCTAAAGACTTAACATGGGTCTCCTAACCAAAATAGCATTCTTCTCCATAGTCATGGTACTATGATGACACTCAGCAAATATAACATTGATAAAATGCTATTATCTAATATAAAATCCATGTTCGACTTTCCTCAGGCATTGCTGTAATAGTGTCTTTTATACCTTTTTTAAAAAATCCAGAAGTCAATTGAGGAAAACCCATTGCACCGTCTTTTAATCTGGGACAATTACCTACTCTTTTTCTGTCTTTCCTGACATTTTAAAAGATTGCAGACCAGTCGTTTTACAATATGACCCACAAGCTAGATTTGTTTGATCATTTCTTCATAATCTGATACAGATTAAGCTTTTCTGGTGGGGTGGGAGGGAGGAGTGCTAGGAATACTACAAGTGTTATTTTATCTTGTCACTGCATTAGAGGATGCCCAATCTTTTTTTTAAACATAATTATGTATGCATTTTAATGTTTACATAGTTGGTATGTTATATATAAGTGTTTATACCCTGCCTTTATTTTTTAAAAAAGCATTATATCATCATTTTCCCATGATATGAAAATTCTTCAAAATCCATCATATGATACTAAGAGTCCATCATATGATATTACCATTTGTCTGATAAATAAATCCTCTATTATTACACATCTAAATTATTTCCATATTTTACTATTATAAAAATGCTATAGTAAACATGTCTGGGCAGAATATTTGTCCACATATATGGTTATTTTCTTAGAATAAATTGCTGCAAATGTAACTAATAGTAGATCAAGGGATAAGTATAAACTTACAAATATTGACAATTTGCTTTAAAATATGCTGGCAACCAACTTTCAAGAGGGCCCCCGATGGTCCCTGCCTCCTGGTCTTCATACCTTCATGTAGTCCCGATCCACATTTTACCAGGGTTGAACTGTGTGACCAGGAGAATACAGCAGAGTGACGATAGGTCACCTGCAAGGTTAGGTTATAGAAGACACTGACTTCTGTCTTGGTCACTCTTTCGGGTCACTAGTCCTGAGAGAAGCCAGCTGCCACGTTGAGGGGATATGTCTGAAGCCTATGGGGAAGTCCACGTGGTGGGGACAGAGGTTGCTGACCAACAGCCATGAGGCACTGAGGCCCGCCAGCAGCCACATGAGTGAGCATAAAAGTAGGTTCTCCTGCCCCACGTGAGCCTGTAGTGACCATCCCCAGCTACAGACTGCCCTTCCTGAGTAGCAGGGTAAGCAGTTTCTGGACCCCTGACCCACAGAAACTGCGAAATGCTGGGTGTACCTTGGTTGCTTTGAACTCCGAAGTTTAGTAGTAACTTGTTACACGACAATACATAATTAACATAAGAAAGTGTGCATCATTTTATAGTCTCACCAGCAGGGCATGGGGGCCTATTTTACCACAGGGAGCTGTATTCCTTTTTAAAATCAGTCTTAATTTCAAAGCTTTTTTTTTTTTTTTTAAAGCATCTGCTTATTTAAATTTTGCATTTCTTAGACTACTTGTGAGGTTGAATTTTTTTCCAAAAATTTAATACATCAACTCATGTTCTGCAAATGAATTAATCTGTTTATGTCCCTGGCCCACTTTTTCTCTAAAAACTTTCTTATTATGTATGAACTCATTCCCCTTGTCCAGTTATATTGATGATAAATATTTTCCCCAGTTTTTAAACTTGCCTTTTAATTTTGCTTATTGTGGTTTTTTGGCATCAAGAAGTTTTACATGTTTAAGTAGTCAAACTTGTCTGTTTTTATCTTTGTAATTTCTTCAGTTATCGTAATGCCTGGGAATACTGCTATGAAAAAATAGAAAGTGGGTTAGAGAATAAGGAGATGGGGTAGAGTGATATTATATGTGGGTGGTCCCAAAACGCCTCACTGATAAAACATTTGAGCAGGGACCTAACAGAAGAGAAAGAAAAGCCACGTAAATCATAGAGAAGAACATTTCAAGTTTTGAATTTTAGCAAAATTTTCGTGTACCTTTCAATCCTTATATCTGTTAATGAGATGGATTTTAGACTGACAACTATTAGGATAGACCTTACTTGGTCACAGTGTTTCTTGTTGGTCTGTTTGTTTGTTTTTAAGGATCTTTCCTTATCCTAGTTTTAATAAGAAACTAAAGAAAAGTAATGGACCCAAGGTTACAGCGATAAATGGTAGGGCTAGGACTGGAAACCAGACCGTCTCAGTCCAGAGTCTGAGTATTATCCACTTTGCTGTAATCACTTTTTTTTTAAATTGTGGCGAAAAACACATAACACTAAATTTACCATCTTAATCATTTTTAACTGTACAGTTCAGCAGTGTTAATTATATTCACGTTGTTGTGAAAGAGACCGCTAGAACTTTTTCATCTTGCTTGAAGCTCTATATCCACCACTAATTCTGCTACCCTCTCCCCTCAGCTCTTGGTAACCGCTTTTCTCTTTTCTGTGTTTATGGTTTTGACTACTTTAGCTTCTTCATATGAGTTAACTCATATGGTGTTTATCCTTTTGTGACTGGCTTAGTTTGCTTACTATAGTGTTCTCAAGGTTCACACATGTTGTAGTGTGTGATAGGATTTCCTTCTTTTTTAAGTCTGCATAATATTCCACTGTATATACACATTTCCTTTGTCTATTCTTCTGTTTATGGACATTTGAGTTGCTTCTACCTCTTGGCTATTGTGAATAGTTCTGCAGTGAATATGGGTGTACAAATATATCTTTGAGATGCTGCTTTGAATTCTTTTGGATACATGCCCAGAAATGGGGTTGCTGGATCATATGGCAATCCTATTTTTAACTTTTTGTGGAATCTCATATTGTTTCCCATAATGGCTGCACCACTGATCACAGTGTATTTTTTATACATTTTTGCATATGCTTTGTTAGTATTTAATTTAGAAATTTTACATCTAAATTCATAAGTGAGATTGGCCTATTATTTTCTTTCCACAAATTGCCTTGTCTAGGTTGTTTCAAAAAACCAGATTTGGGTTTTGTTGATAATCAATATTTTAATTATTTTTTCTATTCCTTAATCTCCATGGTTAACTTCATTATTTTCCTTTTCTCCTTTGTTTTTTCCTAGCTTTTCGAATTACATATGTAGCTCAATTATTTTCAATCTGTCTTGTATTTTAAATAAATTCATTGCCATGTATTCATTTCATTCTAATTAACATTAATTACCATTACTTTTCTGATTACCCAGAAGTTTTATTATGCTGTTACCCATATAAAAATATTTTATAATTTCCATTGTGATTTCCTCTTGAATCCATGAGTTCTTTAGGAGAGTTTTTTTTTTTAGATTTTAGTTTGTGATCCCTGAATTCTCTTTTATAGATAAAGTAAGTCCAGAAAAATTAAATGTCTTGCTCAAAATTGTATAGCAAATGCATGAGTGAAAAAAGTTTCCTGATTCCTACTCCACTTTGTCTTTCCAGTTTCTTAATTGATGTTCTTTATCCTATCAGAAGTGTCTTGAAATTAAATCAACATTGTCTTTAACTCATATTACAGCTAGAATTTTACTTTTTTGTTAGCTTTATCTATTATACATTTAAAAAATAGTTGTCTGAGCCTTTTTCTAAATATAGTTAGACAATTTTTTTAACTTTTCTTATCCGGCCAATATTTATTAACTTCTAGCCATGCCATTTGGCATAGTGCTGAGCACATATTAGGCTCACAATAAAGAGTTTATTTAGGAAATTTTTTGTTTAATGAATATTTAAAGAGTAGTATTAGTGCCACCTATGAGCTTTACTAAATATCAAATGACAAGTCCTGGGAGGGACAGAATCTTGCTGGCTTACCATGACACAACTCCAGTGGATTAATAATGAAGATGAAACAAACAGCAAGAAACCAGAACCACTGTTGAAATGAACTACAATTCCATGTTCAGAAAAAAGGGGAAGTATAAAGATGTGATAAAATGAAAATGAAATATAAATGACAATTACCAGCTTTCAGGAAACATCTGTCAGAAATAGATTTTCATGATCTCTGCCATATAAATGAGGAAAAGGAACTGCAGACAGTTTGGGTCACTTGCCCAGGTGACACAGCTAGAAGTGACAAGCTGGGATTGGAATGCAGCTTCTGACTCCACAGCACATCATCTTAGCAGTCTTCTCCAAGGCCCTTATCTGAGCCTTTCCTCCCAGCTCTAGCCCAGGTCCAGGCCACCCCACTGGCTGTAACTGAGAAGTGAGAGAAAGCTCTGAAGCAAAGGGAGGGGCTGGAAGTATCAGGATCAATCTCCAGTGAACATGAAATACTTTGCTAGACGTTAAATGTCACCACATTTTTTTCTTGTCCTTGATAATAACCTTTGGTGGCAGAAGTGGGGAGGAACTGGGTAGTTCTTCCGTTAACATACTGCCCACCTCTTTTTCTAAGTCCTCACTAAAGCTCACATAGGGAATCTAATGTTAGAACCTGCAGTGCCATATTAAGAATATCATACTCACACTTAATGAGCTCCTTTATGTATATTTTCTCTAGGCATCTTTTAAAAATGTAGGCATTCCCCTTTTATTTAATGAAACCATATTAATTGATCTTACCAATATAATTTGGTGCTGCAAAATAGCAGTATTTTCTTGGTATTTATATATTATGCCTTTGTTAGCAGCTATCTTTTTTTTTTAGATTTTTATTTATTTATTTTATTGGTTTATTTATTTCAGTAGAGGTACTGGGGATTGAACCCAGGACCTCGTGCATGCTAAGCACATGCTCTAACACTGAGCTGTACCCTGCCACCCAGTAACTACCTTTTTATTATTTTATACATTTATCAGAGTAGCTTAATTCCTCTTTTACTAGCTTCTAATTTTTTCTTGAACATTATCCCCTATAACCTTTAGGATTTGCAGACTGCTAATTGAAACGATCATCCTTCTATCCTTTTCAAGTTTTTAGATTGTGTACTTTTCCCCCTTCGGTTTTGTAGTTTCTCCTTGATCTCTATAATCTTTATTTTTTATGGACTAGATGTGTGTGGTGATTACAAAGAGTGGTTTTGTGACATAGAGAAATGCTCACAATATAAAGTTAAATTGAAAAAAAGTAAAACAGGACTCAAAATTGTAAGTACAGTGTGAGCCCAACTGAATGAATATTTACATGTTTTATTTAGATTGAACTTTTTTTTTTTTTTTTTACTGTACCAGAATATGGACAGACATGACTCTGGGTAATGAGATTATGATTTATTTTTTAAAAAAGATTTCTGTGTATTTTTATGTTTTCTACAGTGGGTATATGTTATCTTTTGCCAGACCTGGGTCAGAGCCAAAAGTTGGAACTGAGGCCAAAGGACAGCTTTGCTGAAGGGTTCCTGCTGCTGCCAAGGACTGTCCATTCATAGGAAGACTTCTCCTGACAGCCGTGTACTTGAGGCAGCTGTTTCTGGTGGGCTGCTGGTAGGTTTGTGTAGAGAGCATGGGTGTGGGAGTGGGTGATGGGGAGGAGAAATCCCAGGGAGAGGGCTGACAGTCTGATTTCTCTAGGGAGGGACCAGAGCTCTCTTAGTCTGTAGTTAAAAGCAGTGCTATCTCACTTGGAGTAGAATGGAAATAACATCTGGATCCAGATGGAAGCTGTCTGGTATCTGTGACGTCCAATTCACTCTCCAGCTTAAGGCTCATTTCCCTCAACTAAGGTATTTCAGGAAGTTCTAGTCTTTTAATTCAGATTAATAGTATAATATTCAGTATACTTTTCAGCATCCTTTGCCTCAATTTTCCCAATCATTAAGGGCCAAATAATAATACTCTCCTGCTATCTCATTAAAGTGTCATGAGGATTTAGGAATAAATGTGTCCTATTCACTTTGCTGCTTCAAATGCAGCTCTTTGCCTCGAATTATGTTGCAGAGACACAGGTTAGAAAGACAATGTGTGTGCATGCACATTCGCTTTCATTTTCCATTTCACTTTCCAGACTTTATTCCATTATTATTCTTTCTGGGAAATGGGAAAGAAGAACTGAACCCCTGTCATCTTGAAAGTTTTGCTTAATGACCATCCCATGTGAAGATACGCAGTCTTAGCTGAGAAGCATGACAGATGGGACCATATGGGCCCATCAGACTGATTCATTTATCAAATATTAAAGAGTTGTTTCATAGAATGGCTTTTCCAGTCACTTTTCAATGGAATTAAAGCCTGACCAATGATAAGAAAAGCAAAGGACCCTCAGGTTTTTTTTTTTTATAGAAGTGTTGTCTAACCATTTGGGGAGTCCAGACATATTAACCTATGTGATTCTTCCCCCAAGCTAAATTTTGTCACGGAGAGCAAAAATGTGTGAGCAAAAATAAAATAAACAAAAATGTCCCATGACAAATAAACTTAAAGAAAAGACATTTTCAAGGGACTATTTTATAAGAGTTAATATCTAGAGCTCAATTCTTGTCCATTGAATCATATTCCATTACGTCCAGCCTCAGGCTTCTCACAAGCTTTCAGATTAACAGACCAAATAGCCGACTGAAATTGAGACAATACAGTTCTGATAATATATTGTTCTTATATGAACTCCCTTATCATCAAGTCTAAACTGGCAGTCAATTTAGTTTGGCACAACTTATGACTCTGCACATCAATTGCTGGAATATAAAATTAAGATATGTCATACTTGAGATGGAGAGAGTAAGGACTGATATCATAACAAGGTAATAGTTAAGGTCTACAGTATGTACTGTGGATCCTTTTTAATTGTACTTACCACATCTGATGTTGTCACATTGCTAACAGCATTGTGCCTTTCACGTGTGTGGCTTCAGGAGGGAGCAATGGATCTGTGCTACTGTAGGCATGTGGGGTTGTCTTCTAACCACCAAACCATGAACCAGTAAAACCAGCATCTCATGCAGGATCAGGACTGAATTCTAATTCAGCTTTCTGTCTTGAATCACTCGCCCACCACCCCAGAGCTGGTGCAACTGGGCTGTTTTGAAAGTCTGGCGTGCTCACCAGATACTGGCAGCCAGCCATTCTCTATGGAGATGTTTGTTTGGTGCTTAAAGCACGCAAGACTTAGTATCTTTGGTAAAGCAGGAGAATAATAAGAGTTTCTTATTCATAAATGATGATCCTTTTATGACCAAAAAAAAAGTCAATAAAAAACTCAGTTGGAAACAGACCTTTTTTCCAATATGAGTAAGAGTTCAGTTATTTTCTCACTTAAGCTTTGGGATTGCTTCTCTCTTTTTGGACAGTTTTGTATCTCATTTCCAGTACAGATGTCTATTGCCTTCAAGGTTTTTTTTTTTTCCCCTCAACAGAGAATTTAATCCTTGGCAGTGAAAAGAAAGACTCCCAGGGGGCAAGTCAGGGGGGCCAGGTAGGAGGGACTAGCCAAATTGAAAGAGTTTGATTTGAATTGAAAAATCCTTTAGTCATGCCAAAGATGTGAAATCATCAAAGACACAAAAATCTTGCACAGTAAAATCAGAGGTAAACCTCTGCCTTGCAGGAAACACATTCTCTTTTCATTATTCAAAATTGTGATGTCAATCCCACAGTAGCTTATCCTTGAATATTACTCTCACCTTTTGGAAACCCTCCACTACTTTACAGCATGATTATATTTGCTCCTAGAGAGCTGAGATGATTGAATGCTAATTTGCACATTTCTTCACATTTAAACTAGAATTTTTTGTCCCCAGTACTCACTGTTTTAGGATCTGAAAATATATTCTTGGTGGCTCTCATTCCAGATCTTAATTTCCGTTTATTTTCACTTATCTTCTTCCTCGACTATATTAGGTAGAGCTCTTTGGTTGCAAGCAACAGTAACTACCTCTGGTAAACTTAAGCAAGAAAGTAATTTATTGGGCAAATTGGGAAAGCTCAAAGGATTAAGGAGAGAAGGCTAAAGAACCAGTGTTGGAAAGGACTGAACCAGCCAGCTCACATGAATCTCCACAGCATGAACATCTCAACAGCTGCATCTAGAAGGAATGATTCAGATTCCAGGAAGAGAGCGTTTGACTGATTTAGCTAGGGTCAACTCTTCTGTCCTTGGCTGGGGAAAGGCAGCCCTCTTCTGAGCAATAGTCCCACCAGATGGTATCCAAAAGAAAGGATGTCATCGCAAAAAAGTAAATGGGGGATGCTATTACTGAAAGGACATGGACTTAAAGCTAAAAGAAATAAATGCAAAATAACAAAAAAGCCACTGGGTACTTACTATTCCCTCCCCTTTCCACTTTACTGTTTCTTCTACTTTTGTATACATTTTCCTCTCTTCTTTTCTCCTTTATCTTTTCTATCTTTCTTGCCACTTCCTTTTCCTTGCCCTTTAAAAGTTATTTGTTATCTTGGCTGGAATTTTTGTCATTGTCCTTGCTTCTTTACTAGAGACCCTACTATCAAAATTGCATCACCTGAACAACTGACCCCTGTGGGTAATTGGTGTTAGCTGAGTAGGAAAATGTCTACATGGTATGACTTTTGAAGACATATTCCTGAATGTATCCTTTCTAAACTACCAGCTCATTCAGCTGCCTACGTTATGCCTAGAATTTAGTGACTATAAATTAATTTCTGTAACTAAAGCCACGAGGCTTTAGGAATTTGCCATTGAAAGGATATTAATCTATTATTTACTATTTCCATATTTTCATGAACTCAGTCAACCTGTTATCACAGGAAGCTAGGGAACAGCCCACCTGGCCAACATAAATGTGGCAGAGTAAACTGGGCATTTACTATGGATGTAGAGGTTATAGGTCACACTTCAGATCCACCTCTTTCTGACTGTGTGAACTTGGTGAAAGTATTTATCTTCTTCAAGCTTCATTTACCTCATCTGTGAAATGGAGGTAGAAGTCTTACCACATTTGGATGATATGAAAAGTCAGTGATATTTACAAAGCGCTTACCACACTGCCTGGCATATAATAGGTGTTCAGTAAAGGTTAAATTACTCCTCCTTTGAACAATTATTTAATGAACACCTACTATGCCCTATACACTAGGCTAGATGCTAGGGGTTTTAGACTGCCTGTCTCTAGACTTCTTCCCTCTAAATGGGAAATTAACTATTTAGTTTAAGCCACTATTTAAGGGACCTTTATTTTTTTAGTACCTATTCAGATTTTAATAAATTGATATATTGCTTTGATAATATGCTAAATGCTATGGGGATTACAAAATAAACATATCGTCCTTTTAGTTTAGAAGTTTACATTACATAAGATTCATGCAAAGTTACTTAAGACTCATAGGAAATAAAGTTGGAGAAGTAGTCTGGAGCTAGATTACACAAGATCTTCTGGACCATTGTAAAGACATTGCACTTTTATTCTATTCATGGAGAGTTTCAGTGGCATAATTTGACTTATATTTTAAAAAACATCAGATTTCTCAGTTCTGGCATGGTAGACTGCGTAATTTGAACAAATACTTCCACTGAGAACAACAACAACAACAACAACAACAACAACAACAACAACAAAAACCCTGGACAAAATGTTTTCTTAAAAAATTTCTTGAAGGCATTAGAGAATAAATAAGTCAATTAAGAACTATAAGGTCAAGTTCCAGGAGAAATAGAAAACATAAGCCTAGCAATTAGGGGAACTTTTCCCCTATAGAGCCATTCACCAGTTCTGGAAGAAGTGGCTGAGGCTGAGAAACCAAGTACTGTTCTTGATAAGCTGGAGAAAAAACTGAAATCACAAAGAGGTGGCTAATACACCTGGTAAACCATTCAGGCTTTGGACTGATACTCCAGGCTACACTATAGTAGTAAGGGTGAACTGGGAGTCAACCGACCTTCACAGGGATAGTTCCAGCTTCACATCATTATAATTATGATATTGGATTGATAGATTGCTGCCTATGGAAGCAAATTTCTCTAAAAACATCTGGCACCCAAAATAGCCAAGTACACAAGAAGGGACATGAAAGAAACCTAGATAAGCCAGAGAAAATAGGAACAGGCACACTGGGCCTCCATCCAGCACAGACTTTTAAAATAGCTATATTTAATATGTCAATATTATAAAAATCAAGATGGAAAATTTGGAAGCAAACTGAAAACCTAAAAATAAGCCAAATAGAAAATTTATAACTGAAAAATACAATAACTAAAATGAAGGATTCAATGGAGAGATTAACAACAGAGTAAATAAAGCTAAAAAGAGAATTAGTGAACTGGAAGATGGAGCAGAAGAAAATACCCCGAGTGGAGAGAAAAAAAGGATGGAAAATACAGAGCAGAGGGTAGGAGACATAGAGCATACAGTGACACTGTCCAAGATACATGTGATTGGAACCCTAACAGGAAGCAGAGAGAGAGAGAATGGGACAGAAGCTATAGTTGAAGAAACAAGGGCTAATAATTTTCCAAATCTATGAAAGACAGT
The DNA here is from genome assembly GCF_009834535.1 of Camelus ferus. Classification (NCBI taxonomy): domain Eukaryota; kingdom Metazoa; phylum Chordata; class Mammalia; order Artiodactyla; family Camelidae; genus Camelus; species Camelus ferus. Next base: position 6,187,016 of record NC_045709.1, read on the forward strand.
GACAGATTCAAAGATCCCTATGAACCCAAGCAGGACAAATAAAAGAATTCCACACCTAGATTCATCCTCATTAAATAAAAGACAAAGAGAAAAATCTTAACATCATCTGGAAAAAAAGGAGCAAAAAATTTCAAAACAAAAAAGATTAGACTTACAGCTAACTTCTTCATGGTCTCATGGAAGCCAGAAGAAAATGAAATAATTAATTCAAAAATTCTGGAAGAAAATAACCTTCAACCTAGAATTATATATTCAATGAAAATATCCTTCAAGAATGAAGCTGAAATGAATATCCAGACAAGCAAAAATTGATAAAATTCAAATTAGCAGATTCACAGTAAAGAAAATATAAAGGTTTTTTTTTTTTTTTTGGCAGAAAGAAAATGATTCCAGATGGAAGCCCAGAGATGTAGGACTGAAAAAAGAGCAATAAGAAAGGTAAATATGTGGATAAATATAAATATTGATTCTATAAAATAATAATTTCTTCTGGAATATGAAATTAAAATACAACAATAGCATTTAAGTCAGGAGGAGGATAAATGAAGTTAAAAGGTTCCAAGTCTCTTGTGTGGTAACAGGGTAAAAATACCAATTAATATTTTTAAAGAATCATTCTTGCTGTCGTGAGGATTATAGAACTATGAGCAAGAAAGGCAATTTAGACAGAAGCATGAGATTTATTTTAAGTGGGAAGTAACTTAAGATCAAGAGGATGCAATAGCTTGGATGCACTGTGAGGTGTGCTTGAGTGCACTAAAGCACTAGAAAGACTATAAATATAAAAGCAAAGGATGTATTCCAAAGAATACTAGGTGCAAGAATTAATATCTCCTCTACCAAATTTCCCCCTTTGCTACCTGTGTGCTATTACCAGAGTCAAACTAAGGACAAGAGAGTCCTGGCAAAAAGACAGAGGACTCCTGAGACTCATACAAAGGGGCCCTACTGTAGGGTGCAAGAATTCCTAGGTTAGAGACAGTTCCACTTCATTTTACTATTCATACCCTCCACAGACCCACCATTGTAGTGGTGCTTTTGCCATGCTACTGTAAAAGATCAAATTTTAACCCAAAGATACTCCTTCTGAAAGACCTGTAATTTCTCTTTTTCTTGTTCTTTTTTTCTTTTTTTTTTTTTTTTTTTTTTTGGTGAGGGGAGGTAATTAGGTATTTATTTTCAGAGAAGGTGCCGCGGATTGACCCCAGGACCTCGTGCATGCCACTTGATTCTGTCATTTCTGCTCCTCCATTCCAAACCAGCCCATGCTAAAATGTTTTCTTTCTGATATGAAACCTGTGGAACCGTCTCATTGTTTTCATTTCATCGTCTGCAGTGATTAAAGTACAAATTTTAGGTGAGAGTGTCTTCATCAATTTGATTTCTGTACCTAGTTGCTTCTGTTCCTATTAGCAGTTAAAAAGATTCATGCAGCACTGTACCTCAAGGAGGGGAAGTCTTTTTCCCTTCTCTGCCAAAAAAAAAAAAGACCTACAGCATCTGCCTTTAAAAGTAAAATTATCTTTGCCTTGCTGTGGAATTTGGAGGAAAGGATTAGTGCTTCCTCAAGGATCTACTTTATTATCCTCCCCAAAATTTTTCTGTTTTTTTAATATACTGCTTGCAAATGTACTCTTTGGCCTCAGTAAATACAACCAAAGCTAACCAGTGGCTGCCTCATTGAGGTTTTGTTGTTTAACTGTTTTATGTCCACTTAATATGTGGATTTTAAAGATAAAATGGTTATATTTTAAACTATCTCAATAAATTCTAGTTATATGGGATTATCAAATTATATGGCTTAAAGGCTAGGGTCAAATTATAATTATTTTTGGCCTAATTATGAATGAATTTTGCCTAAAAGTGAAAAAATTTATTACCTAATAATGAATAATAAAATAATTTTTGTCTAAGTAGACATTGTTCTTATATTTTATATTTTAATTTATAAGCGATGCTACACATATAAGAAATTAGTTAATGAGGTTTTTTTCTCATATTATGAAATAGAATATAATGCCTATCAACCTCTTCAAGGAAACAGATTTCCCCAAAATGCTTAATAGTGTGAATTGAGGCCTGAGGAAAGGCAGAAAATCTTCTAAATTCAGAATCAGTGAGGAGAGTTTCTTTTTTATTCTATCTGTCCCGTTTTACTATCTGAAGTCATTATTCCTTTTTCATTGTCCCCTTCTGGAAAGCAGAAAAAACAGTGCTTCCTAGAAGCCCTTAGGGAGACTAGGTTTAATTAAGGTCTGAAAAAGCACATTTGAAAGTGAGGAATATTAAACTAGAAATAATTTGTGAAGTGTTTTACCCCAATCTGTGTATTACATGTAGTTGAAAGAAGAGGGGAAAAAGTAGAATAAGAAAAGTAAAGAAATCAGGGGAATTTGAAACCTAATTTTCAGTTATCAACTGCAATCAGGAATAGGGTTCCCTGGGCACCACTTGATGGGATGGGATGTGAGGCCCCGTCGGCCATTAGACTGTTCTGGAAGATCCAAATGAAATATTCCTGTAGACACTGCTGTGGAAAAAGCACGTGGTCATCACATGTAACTGAGTGAGTCTTGCATGGACAGCAGAAAAATCATGAACAAAAAGCTTGTGTACTCAAGTCATGTGCATGTGTGAAGTGACACTCCATGCCAGCCAGCCACCAGGGGCAAACTGATGAGGTCATCCTCTTATGTCACATGCCATATTTCTGGCAATGTCTGTTTCTTCCTGTTCTCTTCTATAGGAGAGGCTAAAAGCCATTTGTTTGAAATCTGTATCTTGTACTATCATCATTTTATTTTTGTTTTCTCCTTGATTTTCTAGTTGTTTTCCACTCTACACTGAAGTGAAGCCTCAGAATTAATTTATCAAACATAACATCCATTAGCGGGATCACTACTTGAGAACAGCCCAATTTTTCAATTTATCTGTCAATCTGTTAATTGAGGAATTGGCAGCCGTAGTATTTGAAGTCATGGTAGTATTGAACCAAAGGAAGATGCTGTTATCCAATGAAATTTTTGAACCAGAAGAGGTTGGTATTTCGTATCACTTTCATGTGTACTCACTGGTATCCAGTAGATAATGAAGGGTTCTGGAAACTTGGTTTATGGGTCCTTTTTTGGATTTGACTTTCTTGTTTCAAGAACAGTCCCAACCTGTAGTTGGCAACTTCGCATTGGCAAAATATCCCTGTCTACTCTCAAGACTGTTTCCATGAGATTTAAGCAGGCACATATGTTTACATTAACAAAGATGTGAATAAGCAAGAAAATAATTAGAAATAAAAGAAAATCATGGGTTAATACTCAGTTTATAAGAAATTATCTATGGAAATTGAACGGTGCTCTAATTGTTCCCGAAGTATCCTAAACAATAGTATTTGGTTTAGTAGGAAGAACACAGGAATAGGACTGAGAAGTTGAAACTAAAGTGTATGTTTTAGAGGACCTTCACTCACTTGAATGTCTTCTGTTTTATCCCCCTTAAAGCTGAGGGAATAAGAGTTTTCAAAACCTAACCTGAGGGTTTCAAATTTTCTATTTTTGCATGAAAATGTTCTCATCTCTCACTTTGTTACCTAAAAAACTAATACAGCTCTCATAAAACAATCCCTCACAAATTATTTACCCTCTGAGGAAAGAGAATATCCATAGTCCACACAAATGTACACCTTAAAGCAACTGATTTATCATCATATACCTTAGGGACATCCATAAAGTGTCGGCACATATCAACAAGATACTGTTGGCAAAGAAATGCTGGTGAATTTGCATTAGATTCTGGATAGTCTACCTAAATTCAACTTAGAACGTTCATTAGAAGGAAGATAACATGATGCCTCTTCTCACTTTCAATATGCAAAAGAAAATTTCATAAAATGATTTATGCGGTCATAAAATGTGAAATCTTGTGACCCTTTAAAGGAATCAAGAGCAATTAACACTATTCCCATATTACTATTTACTTTCTGTATACACCAGAGACCAAAAGTCTCTAAGGAAGTACATAAATGTCATCAGACACAGGTTAGTGAGTTTTAATTTTTTTTAATTATTTTCATTTCTGTTCAAGAAACTGTTCTATGACTGTGAGTTTGAAAATGACTGTGAAGTTGACAGAAGAGTATGATTTACCAAAGTTAATTAAAGCTTCATTTTTATTGGTTTAATCTTTATTTTTTTAGGCTAGAACTTATTTTTATATTGTAATGAAGTCTCTCTAATAATGTAATTGGCTGTAACCAATTACTTAGACAATTGAAGTCCTTATTTTAAAACACCGCAAGCAAATTGTTACTGGTTTTTGTTTTTGTTTTTTTTTTAATTTAAATTGTACCACAGGAAAGGGAAAAGAGTATCTCTCTGGTTTACAAAATAAATTGCTCCCTCTCCCCAGGAAAAACGAAGCTGGAAATATGCCATGTTGGGTGCAGCCAGGATCAGTTTGTAACTGAGACACAAAAATCCTGGCTTATATTTCTAATTCCAGCATTGACCTATCCCACAAGAATCTCACCCTGCCTGTCTCCCTGTCTCAGTCAAATAGGGTTATTTCCACTTGTTCAGATGTAGAGGCACAAGCTTAAGTCCTGGAAGCACCAAGCAGGAACCATGGCAACCTTGAGCAATGACAAGATTAACACGTCTTAAACAAAAATGGAACCCCTCCTTTCAGCTCTTGGCCCCGAGAGGAAATATTTACATCTTGGATTTCAATCCTATGAATGCAAATCTTGTCCAGTTATTTACAGGGTGTAACACATTTCATTTTCATTGTTATTTCAATGAAAATAGGTTGAGGAGTAGGAAAACAAACAATGGCTTGAGCAACAGTGGGGAGGCAGGAAGGAGCGTGGTGTATTTCAGAAAGAATGAAAACCTCCTGGCCAAACTTAAGAGTTTGTCTAGAAGAGTGATGGAACTTGAGGTTGGAAAAGCAGATTGAAGAGATGACAAAGAGCCTTTGAACTTCAGACTGATAATGGCAAAAAACATTAACGCGAGTTTATACGACGCTAAGTGTATCAAGCATAATGCTTAGACTTCACATGGGTTATTTCATTCATCCTTCACAAGCAGGGCTGTGAATCAGTCAGCATGCACCCGTTACCATGAGAACTACTATTTCTTATCTCCTTTTCACAGAGTTTGGAGAACTTCGTTAACTTGCCCAAGGTTACATAGCTGCTGAGTGGCAAAAGCTGGTCTTGAAACCCAGATCACTCTGACTCCATAAACTGGGTTCTTACACTGCCAGGAGCTTGGATTTTATGCTACAGGTTTGGAAAATTTTCTTTAAGTTTTTATTTTTGTCAAAATTATATATGCAAGAAGGATCAAACAGTTCTTCAAAGCTTATTGTGAAAAACAATAATCTTCTCTCTCTGTCCCACCATTAATTTTTTCCTCCCAGAGACAAGTTCTTTTAACTCTTCATTATTATTGTTTTTTTATTTACCTCTAAATCCTTAAATAATATTACTGGACTGCTACTGAAATAACTACAGCTTCTTGATTTTTCAGTATTACATATTACCTATTTCTATTTGTTATACAAAATAAAAATTTAGCTCTTTCTCCATTTCTCTGCCTGCACCACAGATATCCTCCAAACAAGTATGTAATTTCGTTAAACAATATTCACTATTTACGTTATTTCGACTAGATAAATACTATTTATAACTGAGCCAACTAGTTCTAACTGACATTGTGACTTTTCCTTTCTCAAGTAAGCTTTTGTTTTTCCTGGATTTAATATTTTTCTTTTCTTTTTTTTTTTTAAATTGCTTAGTTTTCAACCTCCAAACCATTCCCAAGAGGTGTAACTCTCCTCTTAATCAGTTCAAACGTGCCAGATGCCCTATTAATTTCTTATGCGTGGAGAGTCCTCTCCCAGAACCCTCTGACCTGACTCAGCTTGGCCTGACTACCACCTCTGTCCAGGGCAGCTGTGTCCTGGGATCTCCCCTCACCATTCTGCTGACTGTTCTTTTTGCCCCTCTCTTTTCTTAGATCCCTTGATTCTTGAATTCCATGTCCTCCTCATTCTCTTTTTACTTCCTTTTTTGGAGGAATACATCCTTAATTCCTTGCTGAGAAAAGTTGATGAGAAGTGACTTTTTGGAGAAATTTCATTTCTGAAAATATCATTCTTCCACCCTTAAATTGGCTAGGTTTGGTTGGGAATAGAATTGAGTTAAAATACCATTTTTCATTAGACTTTTGAAGGCGTTGTTCCATTGCCCTCTGCTGCTGCTGTTGAGAGGCCCGGCAAGTCTGACTCTTGATCATTTGTATGTAATCTGTCCCCTCTGCCCCGCCTTATGTAGACTTTACTTTCCTGTCTTTATTTTCTTAAATTTCATGATGAGGTGGCTTGGTGTGGATATAGATTTAACCACTGGGCTGGGAACTTGATAAACCTTAAAGAATCTGGAAAGTTATGACATTTAAAGCTCAGAAATGTTTTGAGTTATTTCTCTGATAATTTCCCCGCCTCCATTTTCTCTGTTCTCTCTTTCTGGAAACCTCATTCAGATGTCAGTCCCCTGTCTCTCTCTCTCTTTTTTTTTTTTTCTTGCCTACTTTCCATCTCTTTGTTACTTGGTTTTACTCTTTTGGAAATTTCCTCATCTTTATCTTATAACTCTCCTACCGAGTTTTCACTTACGTTTATAATTTTTATAATTTCCAAGAGTTCCTTTTTGTTCTCTGAAGTCTTTTTTTTCCCCAGTACTTTCTTTGTTTCATGATTGAATTGTCTTCTCTTATCTCCCCGAAGATACTAACGATAGTGTTTTGTTTTTGTTTCTGGGTTTTTTTTTTTCTGTCTGCCTGAATTGTTTTTATTTTTCCTATGTGACTTTCCTCAGATGTGTACTGATTCTTGATTGACTATTCTTTCTTTAGCATGGGGCATTCCAAAAGGGAGGTGTGTTCCGTAAGTAGGCCTTGTTGATGGCAGGCTTTGGTTTTGGGGTGGTCTGGTTGGGCAGTTTCTATGGGGAGTGTGAGGGCTGAATTTTATGTGTCGACTTGGCTAGGCTATGGTGCCCAGTTGCTTGATTGAACACTACTCTAGACATTGTTGTGAAAGTATTTTGTGGACGTGATTAACGTCTGCTTTAAAGGTGTTTACCCGCAATCATGTGGATGGGCCTCATCCAATCAGTTAAAGACCTGAAGAGCTAAACACTATGTCCCAGAAAAAAGTAATTCTTCCTTAAGACCATAACAAAGAAATCCTGCCTCACTTTCCAGCCTGTTGGCCTGCCCTATAGATTTTGGGCTTTCTGGCCCTTATGATTGCTTGAGTCAGTTCCTTAAAATAAATCTCTTAGTGTAAATATACACATAACCTATTGATTCTGTGTTTCTATGGAGATCCTTGACTGGCACAGGGAGCCTCTGTTGTCTGTATATTTAGGCTTTTCCTCTTGACCTAGTCAGATTTTTTTTTTTAAAGGCTCTCATAGTCTCTTAACTAAGAAGTAAGCCTGGCTACTAGTAGGATAAGGCTGCAGGATTTTTCTTAATCCTTTGATTTCATTGTGGTACCTCAAAACTTAAACTGTGCCTGGAAACTTCCAAATCAGAAATCCTCTGGTTTCCTCTCTCCAGAGAGTAAAAACCCATTTCGTGAAAAATTGTGACCTTCATTCACATGGAGGAATAGAGGACTTTAGGACATTACCTCCTGAACCTCTGAGTCCATTCACTTAGAAGTTCTTGAATAGTTCTTTTAAAAATCTATTTCTCTATAAATTAATTTAAAAAGTTTTAAGAGTTTTGGCAGAATTTTTGTTATATTTCAGTTGCCCTATGAAAATAGCCTACTTTCCCCTCATTCTCTCTCTCTTTTTCTTTTCAAAAGACACATCTGATAAAGAACTGTTCAAAACGTACAAAAATTCTTAAAGCTCAACAATAAGAAAGCAACCTGATTAAAAAATAGGCCAAAGCCCCTAAACACACATCTCATCAAAGAAGATCTATAACTGGCAAATAAGCATTTGAAAATATTCTACACATTACATGTCATCAGGGAAATGTAAGTTTAAACAATGAGATACCACACACACAAATTAAAAAGGCCAAAATCTGGAACACGGATAACCCCCAATCCTAGCAGAAACTCCCATTCATTGCTAGTAAGTAGGCAAAATGTCACAGCCAGTGTGGAAGACAGTTTGGTGGTTTCTTATAAAATGAGAAAAATGTTTCTTCCAATACATTTTCTTGTCAGAGATCCAGCAATTATGTTAAAAACACAAGTCCACACAAAAACTTGAATGCAGATGCTTATAACTTTACTCATAATCGCCAAAACCTGGAAGCAACCAGGATGCACTCCAGGAGGTGAAAGGATAAGCAAGCTGTGATACATTCAGACGATGGGCTGTCATTCAGTGCTAAAAAGAAACGGGCTACCATCAAATCATGAAGACATGGAGGAACCTTAAACGCATGTGACTAAGTGAAAGAAGCCAATCTGAAAAGACTATAAACTGTATGATTCCGACTGTATGACATTCTGGGAAAGGCAAAACGATGATGACAGTAAAAAAAACAGAGGTTTCTAGGGTTGCAGATAGGGAGTAGGTGGCGGAATGAGTACATAAAGCACAGAGGATTTTTAGGGCAGTGAAAATATACTATATGATACCATAATGATGGGTTTATGTTATTACACATTTGTCTAAACCTACAGAATATACAACACCAAGAGGAAGCCATAATGTAAACTGTGGGCTTTGGGTGATTATGATATGTCAGTGTATGTTCATCACTTATAACAAGTGTACCGCTCTGGTGAGGGATGTTGAAAATGCAGGAGGGAGGCTATGCTTGAATGGATGCAGGGCATATATGGGAATTCTCTGTACCTTCATCTCAATTTTTCTGTAAACCTAAAATTACTCTAAAAACATAAAGTCTTATTTAAAAAAACAGACATCATATAAAAGTAACAAATCTAGATACTAAACATTGAAACAGACTATATTTTAAACACAAAAAGGAACTGAAGAGTAAGAATTGGGAAATGAAGTAGATAAAGTACATCTCCAAAAGGGAAGCTGTCCCTGGCCCCGACCCCCGCAATCTGCCTGCACATTTTAGATGACAACAATTCCATTCTTCTAGAGGACAGAAATCTAGGAGTTATCTTTAACCCCCTTCTTTTGTTCCTACCCCATATCCCATGTGCCAGGAAATCTTGTTGGCTCTCTCTGTTTACCCCTCCAGTGCCATCACCCGGACTAAGCATGGTCTCTTGTCTGAATTGTTGAAATAGCCTAGGAATTGGTTTTCTGGCTCCTGTCCGTACCCTTTACAGTCAATTGTGAACACAGGCACAAATGTGATTCTTTTAAAAATAGATAAACAGTAGTTTTCTTCTGTATAGCACAGGGAACTATACCCAACGTCCTGTAGTAACCTATAATGAAAAAGAATATGAAAATGAATATGTGTGTATATATATATGTATGACTGAAACATTATGCTGTACACCAGAAACTGACACATTGCAACTGACTATACTTCAATAAAAAAGTTCAAGAACTCCACATTTTTCCTTTTTTAGCTCTTTAAATGTATCCAGTAATTTTAATGCCATTTGTTGAAAATGCAGTTTTCCACATTTGAATTGATTTCATATCTTTGTAAAGAGAAATGAACAGTATTTGTGTAAGTCTATTTCAGAACTCTGTGCCACTCTCTCTCTTTTTTTTTAATGGAGGTACTGGGGACTGAACCCAGGACCTTGGTCATGCTAAGCGCATGCTCTACCACTGAGCTCTACCTTCCCCCTTCCCTCGTTCTCAGTACTTACCATTTTAAAAACAGAAGCCATGAGCTGTCCCCAAAACCTGTTCCCTTCCTCTTCTTTATTACTTCTCATAAATTCCTAGGATTCTTTCAGTCATTCTGTCTCAAGCACATGGACTCTTCTTTCTTCCTTTTAGTCAATTGATCAACAGATTCCTTCCTTTTTCTTTTCTCAAAGGTTTTTCTCTTTCTTTTCCTTCTCTTTTCTACAATCATATTTTAGAACTTTAACTTTCTCCCTTTTGGATTTTTGTGTGCCCTCCTGACTCCGGGACTTAAGTTTCTGTCTAATTTATCCTGTATTTTACAGATGATCTGAGCTTCCTAAAATAATGTTTTCACCATATTGCTCCCCTTGGCAAATACTCTCCTATTAACTTCTGGTTTAAGACAATGGATTGAACACACATTTACTTCCCAAACCAGTTTCTTCCCCAAACTCTGAAAATGACAGGAAAAGGTTAAAAATAAATAAATGTAAAAGATGGGCTTACACCCATGAAGACAAACATCATCAACATTTCAAAAGCTGTAAAGCAGATGGACAAGCGACAACTGACTCAGTAGACTTGTGAAAACGGAATCCGAAACCAGCAGCGAGGAAAGTCTAGAAGTGACCTGATTTATGCCATAAAAATCTCTGAAGTGCTTAAGAACTGGAATCACAGGCACCTGGGGCACTGACGATGAGTGCGCAGCTAAGGAGTGGATTATCTGAAAGTCTGCGTAAGAAGCTAAAAGACCCTCAAATCCTCTCCACTACTCAACACAGCAGACAGCTCTTCCTTCATTCATTCCAGCAGCCATTCTGTCTTACCGGGACACTGAAGGACTTTTTCCTCTCTTTTCTGCACAGCAGCATCAAAATGTAGGATGTTTTCCCACTTTAGAACATGACATGTGGTAATAAATGTATTATCTTTTGCCAGAGCTTGGCAAGGGTTTTAGGACTATCAGGAAGAATGCTTTGAGAGGACAACTCCCCAGGGCACATCAGGGCCTGGGCCAACTCGAGCCTGGAAGAGAAGTTCCATGGACAAGCTGTAGTATAAAAAATGGTCCAAGCTTCACCTGCACGCAGGCAGGAGCTGATTCCAAGGCTCACAGTCAGGCAAGTGGAGTGAGTGGAGCCACTGGCCAAGGATGCATATGGGTTGGTTCTCAAGAGCCAGAACTCCAGCCTGGCGGGAGTCAAATTTAAATCTTTAAGCACTTTAGCACCTGGAGTTGATTGTCACAAAGCCCTGCTGGAGCCGTACTCGGGTGTCTAACGGAATTTCTATACGGCCCTTCTTTTACTTCCACTGAAATCTTACTTTTTGGCTCTTGCATCTGGACTTGGCGTTGCTCAGTGAACATGCCATCCTGGTTGGATACACTTCCCTTTCCTAGGTTCTGTCTCCTAAGCTTGCCAACTGTCCTTCCCAGGGTAGCCCTGACTTGCCTCCTTTCTCTTTGTCCCTCTTCACCCTTCTTGATGCGTGGGCCGTGACACAAGTCTAGCTGAGGCGAAGGGGAGTAGAGGAGGGACTTACTATTTTCAGCAAAGTGGGCAGAGCCTGAGGAGAACTGGGAAGACATCAGCTAACCAAATGCAGTAGAAAGGAAATGAGACGGATTTTAAAACATTGCCAAGCAGTGTAAGCATCCAGGCGAAGGCTGACAACTAAATCTGTAGTGGGCTCTAAGGAGATGGTTCTTCATTTATCATCTGGGGAAAGGACTGGAGGAAGCAGAGTGATCCAGAAAATCCCAGATATATATAAACATGTGAAAAAAGTCACCAAAATGTTAATGACAGTTATCTCATGGGTGGGATTTCAGGTTTTTTGCTTTCTTTATGCTTTTATGTATGTAAATTTTCTAAATAGGCAAATAATGTGTGTAATTAGGGAAATAGGCTATTTCTGGTGAGAGAGAGAAAAAAAAGTTTTTCAATAGGAGAAAAAAGTTGCCCAAGACTCGGGATAAATACAATGAGTACTTCAAGGCATCAAAGATGAAAGAAAGAAAGAAAAGGAAGGAAGGAAGGAAGGGGAAAGAAAAAAAGAAAAGAAAAAGGAAAATAAAAGGGTAAAGGTAAGATTGGATTACACTGGACAGGCAATCAAATACCAGGAAAGAGAACTGATAGACTGAAAAAGTTGAGGGACTGGCTGTCCCAGTCAGGACAGACACTAGGCTATATAACACATTTATGTAAACTTAAAGAAAAACACCACTCAACCCTTTGATACCTCTGTGCAGTGCACGACCTCCACAACTGTACCAGATCCAGTGAGGAAGACAGGAATTCTGGCAGGAGGATGATAAAGACTGTGGAGAAGAATTAGCTCAATATGATGATGTAGTTCCAAGAACTAAAATAAAATTCTGAGAAGCCAGTGTTTAAAATGATTTATTCTTATGGATGTGAGAGATCCCAAGGATATTACGGTTATCTTTTGTTGCATAACAAACCATCTTGACAGCTAGTGGCATAAAACAACAAACATTTTACTATGCTTATGATTTGATGCATCAGGAATTTGAGTGGAGCACAGTGACAATGGCTCATCTCTGCTCCTTGAAATTTGAGACCTCAGCTGGAGTGGCATAAATAATTGGAGATGGCAAGGATATCTCTACTGGGGCCAAATGTCTGGAACTTCCTTTCCTCTCTTTGGAGCATCTGATGGGAATGGGAAGTCCAAGATGGCTCCTTGACTCAGGTTCAGTCCTGGGCTGGGATGGCTAGAATAGTTGAGGGCTGGCCGGCATCACTCTCTCTCTTTCCACAGGTAGTCTCATGGTTAGTTCCACTTCTTACGTGGTCACTGGTTTCCTCTAAGGAGAGAGAGTTCCAAGATAGAACATGCCTGTTTTATAGGCAGAAGCTGTAAGACTTCTTATGACTGAGTCTTTTATTTAAAATAACTTAAAAAAAATTTTTTTTACCTCTTATTTTTCTTTATTTTTTAATGGAGGTACTAGGGATTAGACCCAGGACCTCGTGCATGCTAAACATGTGCTCTGCCACTGAGCTATACCCTCCCCTTCTCATGACTGAGTCTTGAAAGTCACAGGGTGTCACTCCTGCCATATTTTGCTGGTCCAGCAAATCACTAAAGCCATCCAAGATTCAAGGGGGAGAGTAGGAACAGATTCCATCTCTTGATGAGGAAATGGCATGAGCTTATATGGAGGGAAAGAGCTGATAGTGGCCCTCTTGGAGACAAGCTACCAAACTGGTGCTAAAAGGAATCATCCAGAAGGAGTGGATTCTGGGAAATGATCCTTAGGGAGTGGTTTACAATCTAAAAAAAAAAAAAAAAGTGGCAAGAATTTTAAATGGCAAGAATTAAAAAGTAGGAAAGCAGAGAGAGGTTGAGAAACCAGTGGTTTGAAAGTAGCTTTCAAGTCTTCTTACATTTCCAGCCTTCCATGCTTCAATCAGGCTGAACCTCTTCTGGTTTCCCAGGTTAGACTAGGTTCCTAATATTTAGCCAAGAGTATTGTTTAGATTGGGTCCTTTAAGGAGACACCAAGAGAGAATTAGATACACAAGAGATTTATTAGGAGAAATGTCTCTGAAGGATAAAGGGGAGGAAGAAAGAGAAGACAAGGAGAATTTTCAGACGAATCTGGTGCTCATGAAGAGGAGGGGCAAGGAAGAAGGCTTCAAGAGGAAGACTCTCAGATGCTGGATGATTGTAAGAAAGTTTCAGCCAGCTAATGGGGAGTCCTCAGGCCACAGATGCCCATTGAAGAGGCCCCCGTCTTGCAGGAATGGTTCTGCATTAGTTTCCCTGCCATCCTCAGTCACAGACTCAGAGTATCCCATGGGAAGGATGGTCTTGGCATGAGCTCAGAGGTAGGTCGAGAATGGCAGCCCCTGGAGCCATCAGTCAATTATGCTCCCTAGATTAGGAGAACAGAACCATATATTGGCCACTTCAAATGTGGAATCTTACCTGGTAAAAAGTTGCCTCATGAGGAAGGATTGGTCTCTCTGCACAACACCATGTGATATAATGCTCTGTATACATTAGGATTGCTTTTAGCTGCAAGTAACAGAACTCTTAGGTAAAACTGGCTCAAATGAAGGGGAGGAGGGATATATTAGGAGTTTGGGATTAACAGATTGTATAAAATAGGTAAACAACGAGGCCCTACTGTATAGCACTGGGAACTACAGTCAAAATCTTGTAATAACCTATGAGAATATATATATATATATAACTGAATAATTATGTCATACACCAGAAACTTACACAACATTGTAAATCAACTATACTTCAACTTAAAAAAAAGTAACTCAAAAGAATGAGCATCTTTTTTTCTACATAAGAAGACTGGTAATAGACAGCTTAGGCCTTGGCTCAGCAGTTCAACAATGACAAAGTCGCTCTCTGTATTTCTCTTGGTTTTTCCCTTATACTTCTCTCCTCATGGTTGCAAGGTACCCATGGCATCTCCAGATATCACATCCACATTCAAAGCAGAAAGAAGGGGAACCCAGGCAGGTGGTGTGGCTAAGTCAATTTCCTTTTAAGATTTTATAGCAACACCACACACAGTTCTGCCTCGATCTCATTGGCCAACTCTGGATTACATGGCCATACTGGATGAAAGAAAAGATGGGAAAGTTGGGATAAAATTGTCTTGTGGGCATAGAACAATCTTGATCCATCACCCCAGCTGGGGACATTACTACCTTGAATGAAACTAGGAATTCTGTTCCCAAGGAAGAAGGAAAGAGATATTGGGTAGGCAACCAAGAATTTGCCTTGTCCTCAGCAGTGGAGTTGCTAGTCTCATTCCTGACCTGCACCAGGGCAGAGGAAGAAGTCTGAAGGTCTGCATTGTTCCTCAGAGTCATTCCATCAATAAACAATTATTGAGTGGGACTGTTTTCCTGCACAGCATGAGGTGCTAGGTTCTGGAAGAAACAACTGCCAGTTCCTAGCAGAACTGAAATAGTGCACCTCCCAGTGCCTAGCAAAGTGCAAATATTTGTTTTATAATGAATGAACGAAGCAACTCTGATGCTATAATTATACAAACAAGGCAAACGTGTTAAAATAAGGACTCCATATTCTCCCCTTTACTGTCTTAAAGTACAATTTTACATTCTCCTTCACAGCCTATCCTTTACCATAACCTAAAGCAGCAGTGTCCAGCAGGACTTCCTGCAGAGATGGATGTGTTCTATATTTGCACCGTTCAATATGATTGCCAGTCACCGTATGTGGCTATTGAGCATGTCAGATGTGGCTAGTGCAACTGAGAAGCTGAATTCTTAAACTTTATTTAATTTTTAATGCCTTAAAATTTAAATAGTCACACCTAACTCACATCTGAATCAGCACAGTTTTAAAAGGCTTAAGTATTATTAATAATGTAAATTAGTAAAGATAAGAATCTATTGTTAATCCATTCCCTACACTTCAGTTAATATTGGAGCAAGTTGAGATCACCTTAAATTTTTTTCCTCCAGTAGTCTCAACATCTACACATTGTTGCTTTTTAAATGAAGTTCTTTTATCAAGTCTTTTCAAGCTTAGAATTAATTATTTACAGGTGCCAAAAGTAGGTACCACAGATCTGGTAAGAAATAGGGATTTGGTTTATGCATTTTTGCTTGTTTGAAGTTGACAATAGTTTTTTTTATGATTCAACCAGATTCCAGATACAGGCTCTTAGTCCCTGTGTGAGAAAGATAATTTTCCATTTGCAATAAACACATATTCTGCTTCTCTATCAAGAGTGGTAAGTTCCTCCTGTGCGATGCTTGTTTGCTCTTTGCCCTATACATTAGGCATTTAACCACTTACAACCCTGTGAAATTTCCCAAATAGCTGTTTTGCGTTGCCATCGAAATCTTGTTTGTTTTTTCATTTTAAATGTATGGATACCTCATCTCCCCGATTTTAGATCTAAAGGCAAGATACAAGGGCAAGATACAATTCAGGTTCTGGTGAAAAGAACCCCGGCCTTCGCGTCAGGTTATGGAAATTTCAACAATTTTTTCTGAGCCTCAGATTTGTCATTGGTAAAATGGGAATGATAATACTGAGTTCACCGAGTTCTTGCAGGCATCAAACAGTGCGAGTGAAGCTCTTGGTGAATGCTAGAGTACTCAGTCACTCCTAGATTCTCTGTTTCTTTGTGTCCTTCATGGCAAGACCATAGTAAGAGCTAACCGAATAATCATTGAGTGAGTGAATGAATGGATATAGAAAACTGAAACATTATAGTTTTCAATGATTTTTTTAAAACCAGCAACTGAATCGAGGTGGCTGAGACAACTTATGGATGTGGTCCTGTGGTTCCTTACTAACCTCCTCTATGCCTGATTGGCTGATCACAAGGCTGGATGAGCCTCTAAAGTGTGTGTCTGTTAGAAACGCCTTTGCCCAGGAGCAGTAGAAGATCTACCTTCCTTAAAGCAGTTTAAACAAGAAGCTCAACATCCCATTGTGTGGCCAGTGGCTCCTCTCGTGGCCCCCAGGGTTTACAGCAGTTCCGGGTATCTATCACCTGCGAGCATAAAGATGTCCAGCCAATGGAAAATAGTGTGTCCTCCTGTGTATCTTTTTATTTTAATTAGTGAGGAAAAGCTTTCCCCAGGGGGGCTACCTTCCCTGAGCCCTCTGCCACACGAACAACACCTGTTATCCTTTCCGAGCGATGCTGAACTCGGACCTTACTCTGCTGGGGCTCCAGAGGGGTGTCATAGATGGGAAAGCAGCTCTTACCTTCTTCCAGGTCTGCAGGTGTATCAGGCAGAGGAGAGGAGTTGGCACATCTTACTTCTTACCTTTCATTACGCTTCCTGGGAGGAAGGGGTCCTTGGCTTTCCAAATTTCCAACATTTCTGGGTCTAGGCTGAGAAGAGATGAAATAGAGGAAACTGGGAACCACTTGAGAACAACGGCACATTACATCACCACCAGCAGCTTCATTGTCGTTATTACTGTCCTTATCATCACGGGTGGGGGCAGGGTTTGAGAATCCCACTTGTAGTGTCACTGCTCCAGCTGGGAAGAATCACCTGGATCAACATGACCTCCAGCCATATGGGCTCTGGGTGGGCCTCAACCTTTGTTCTGAAGGGACACAGAGGACACCTGCGTGAGGGACCCGCTCCCCTGGACATCCAAGATGCTTTATGGCTCCAGGCACCTATAGGGCGGGCTGTAAGCTATGCTCAATCCCACCCACATCCCACCCCATGAGTTGTGGTTTTTTCCTTTTCTCTTGCACAGATGATCACACACCAATGGCTCATGACATCAGGGCTGAAATCTACTGCTTTAGGATTTACAGTCTAAAGGAATTAATAATACAGGTAAAAATGCTGTCAACAAGCAGAGAACAATTTTTTTTAAGTGAACAGACCTGTCAGGCAATTCTGTTATTTACTGGTCATAAGCAAGTGCCCATGGGGAAGAAATAGTAGGTAAACATAGGGTTCCTCTTGGAATAAGAAAAATACCACATCTCATCAAATAATTCCAGAAATGCCTATTTGTTAATATATACTCCATGTTCTTAGCATCTACAACTAGGCTGATTGATAACATTTGGCATTAGTAACTGAGCCACTCAAATAAATGTTGAGTGATGGGTTTACGTTAAAACACAAACTGCTTTTTCTAACCACCAATGTACCTGTCAGCCGAGGGAGGCTGAAGAGGGATTTGAGAAGGTGAGCTGCCCAACTGGAAGAAGGCGCAAGGAGCCGACATGGAGCAAAACAGCACTTTACTGCAGTGCAAGCAGGTGGCGCGCCCGCAGCAGGCAGGTGGCAGTGGCACTTTCTTCTAGTTCAACAAGATGGTGCGCCCCCAGCGTGGTGCACTTGTCCTTTTTATATGTATTCTGCCCGCGCATGCTTATTGTTCATAATATGGAGTCACGCTACTGGCGCATGCGTGGTAGTCACGCTACTGGCGCATGCGTACATTTACCCCTTACCAAGTGAAAGCTATTGTGAACTTTGGTCTGGGGCCCACGGCCTATTCACTTAAGGCTGCCGACAGTACCTTACTCTCCTTAGTTGACATGGGGAAGGGGAGAATCTATTTACTGAAGAAAATATTTGTCATGTATGCCCAGTTAAAATGTCAGATTTAGCCATTCTGAGTTGCATAAGTCATTTGCAAAACTTGCATAATTATTATATAAGAATAACATTTGTAGGCTTGGTGCAATGACCTTTGCACTGCATGCAATTAATAAAGCCTTAATAATAGAAATAATAAAGCAAATTTCTCACTGGGAGTTAATCTGTTTTGGTATGATAACTATCTTCAATGCAATTATGTCTTACATGAATTTTTTCAAATATGTCTTCACTTCCAGGTATCCACGCTGTACCACAAATAGAAGAGAAGTAGATTTCCTGGGGAAAAAAATGGAATTAAAACATGAAAATCTGTGCAATATGAATCACTGTTCTTTTATCTAATAAGCAAAATAGAGATTTCTCTCTTATTGTTAAAGATTTTTCTTATCAGGGCTTAAAATACCTTGAAACCAAATCACACCTTTGCATAAAGCTATACACTTTGATACAGCCTGTGTCCTGGGACTTAGAAATACACAAACCTCCATGGGGATTTTCATCTGGTCCTTGTTAGGTGATGGTAATTCGTGCCTCCACTCCAACATCCCTCTGCCATGTGCTTTGCCTCATTTTAAACATCTCTACAGACACCTAGAGTAAAAACTTCATAAGGAAAATTATTTTTATTCAGCTTGATTTTTTCTGTAATGTGGGTCAAATAAGAGACTGTTTAGGGGAGGGTCGGGGAGGGACAAGAACCCTTCATTTGTGTTTATGGTAGACAAGTGGAGAGTGGGGATTTCTTTTCTCCTCTCAGGACAAGAAGAGCCCTTCTCCTCATGGCCACCTCCTACTGCTCAGTGCCCAGAAGGGAGCCACTGGCCCCAAGGGTGATGATGCCACTTTGGGGAAATGTCTCTGAACTCTGAGAGATTTACCTCTCCTGTAACAACACCACTGCTAACATCTAGATGGCACCACCATGTATTTCCCATGAAGGAAACCAACATGCACCTCAGTGGTATAAAGGTTATTTTAAACTAAAGACATCTGAACAAACAGCAGCCACAGAAAGAAACCTTTACAGAAGGAAACTTCTTTTGGGGACTTAAGCCGAAACTCCCAAAAAATACAGCCGTCATAAATCCCCTGTCCAGGAGATTTACAGCTGGAGAGAAGGCTAAGCACTATCACTGGGATGGGTAACTGCTTAACAAACTTTATCTGAAACTGCCAGACCTTCCCTTTGTTCTTCCACAGATGCTCTCTCTCCTCCCTTACTCTCCCCTATTTAGTTGGTATATAAACCCCTATCTCTCACTGCTCTGGGAACCATTGCATCTAAAGGCTCTGGTGAAAGTAAATGAACCTTGTCTTTTCTCCTGATAAGCTGAACTCAAGTTGGAAGAGGACATTTTTCCTCCCAACAGCATTCTCTCACTTATCCCTTGCAACAACCCTCCTGTATTCCCATTTCCCAGGTGAGAAAACTGAGCCTTGGAAAGGTTAAGAAAGTTTCCCAAGGTCACACCATAGTTAAATGGCAGATGGAGTTTGAATGCTGATTACTTGAAAAAACGAAAAACACAGCCAATTTTCCTGGCATGTTACGTACACTATGCTGGTGTCTTGGAACAGCCAGGTGATGGGTTCTGTTTCCCTCTTCTCCTTGGATGCTTGGGGCCGTGATGACAGAGCTGCTGCACCCAGTTGGAGGCAGCAGCCTGGTCCAAGACAACTCAGTGAAAGAAGGTTTCAGAGGAAACTCAGGTGACATATAAGAGCCAACTGAACACTGTGTTGTGTTAGTACCCGTGGTCAGTATGCAAGGAGAGAAAGAAGAGGGAAGAAAGGTGCCACATATAAGCAAGGTCATGCACCAGCTTAGAGGCCCAGTCTCCCTGGGGGATGGTTCTTGGACCAGCGATTCTCAGCTTTATGACACGTCTCATGACACCCAACACAGATGAGCTTCTCGGGAACAAAACACTGGAGTTGCCATAGAGTGATTTCCATGACTCCTTAGTAACCACCTGCCTCCCCAGTCCTTTCCCCCAGGAAAGCTTATTAGAATGGACCTGAGCGAGAGTCATTTTTTAAAAGAATAACCCTTAATCTACTCACATGTAATTAGTAATAACAATGGTCACTACTAATAAAATCTCTCCAGCTTTATTATTAGCAATGTGTGTGACACAGATTTCACAACTGGTCCTGATACCCCAGGATGTCTCAACCACATGGATTATAGAAAACCAGTAGTTTGATTGACCAGGAAATAGCTTGCACCGGGGTTAATCCAGTAATCCAAAAGAGAATGAACGGCCACCAAAGGCGGCAGTTACACCTCCCCTCCTCTCCCACCCTGTGCTCTGACCTCTCTGGGCATCTTCTCCCAGCTCGTGTTCCTTGCCACCTTAACATGCGAAGACAAACCCCAGCGTGAAGATGTATCACTTGCATTGAGCTGTTACCTGCTTTGCTAGTCTTGAACATGGAGGAGAAATTCGGCAACAAAATAAACTTATCAAGTTACTGATGTCGGCCTATGAAACAAAGATCAGATTTCAATAATAAAGAGGGAAACTTGGGAAAGTCTTAAATTGAGCAATGGCTTGTGTGGCTCTTGGGGCTGCGTCTGCAGAGGTAGTAAATCATCTGCCTGAAAAATCAAATCGATTTCCATGACCTTTTCCTTCCGTTGTCTTTCTCCTGTGGTCCCTCCTCCCCTCCTGTAGGCAAAAGGATGATAATGGGGTCATTGCCTTTATAAAATAAGCACTAGTATAAAGCAAGTTTCTAACTATTTGTTATTAAAATGACATCCTCTAGGGAAATTATATTTCAATATCAAAACTGAAAGGTCACTATTTGGTATTATTGCTGGTTGACAGCATCTTCACGTGTGTCAGTTTATCTGACCTACTGTAGTTTCTAGTACCTTGTCTCATGGAGAAGGCAGAGTAAATTTCCTCTGAAAGGAGGAAAGTGTTCGTTTCTGTATCCTGGGTGGGTGGAGACGGGGGAAGGATAATTTAGCCAATTAAACTTTCACAAGTCAGTTCACTGAGCAAAATATCTGGTGTCCTCCAGAGCATATGATAGTCATGTCTCCATTGACCTGGCCAGAAATTAATACACTCAAAACTTGGGTGATTTCCTCAAGTTCTTTGATACCCTTGGAAACCAAAATAGACCCTGTTGTTTCTCAGACCCATCAAGAGTTCATTGTACCTGCAGGAGAGGCCCATACCGTTGGCCTTCTCAAGTTTCTCTTTGAAGAGACAATAGACAATCCTTCCCTGAAGGGAAGTGAGAATGAGTCTGCCTCTCGAGTTAAAAGGAGACGGGAGGTGTGAGGGGGGTCAGGGAGCACAAAGGCAAAGGCTGCGGCTGAACTTGAAACCCAGCCTACCAATACGTGTCAACGTTGACTGTGCTTAAAAGACAGAAATCCCAAACCCAGAGGTCCTCACATTTCAGGGAAAATGAAGTACCTTCCTTATTTGCCTTCAGCAGATCACTGTTTTCACAGCAGCATGAAGCTTTCTCAGGACTAAACTTTTCTTGGCTGTGAGCAGCCATGGCAGAGTGAATAATTACCTGTTGAAGCAGGGGCTGGTCATCTACTTTGTGATTTTTCAGGGGCTTTCCTCTAGGGAGCCTTCCTTGTGCTTCTGTCAGAAGCCAAACATCCCTCCCTAGATTCTTGTAGCTGCTCAGCGCTCACCTCCACGCTGCACTGGTGCATGATGATCAGTTCATGAGGTCAGGTTTGAGAGGGAGAGGTCATTCTGTCGGTGGCACAATGGGAAGACAGCAGAGACCAGATAAAAATCTCTTATAACCAAAAGAAGTGATGAGGGTCTGAAAAAGGCAGCAGTAGTAGATACGGAGATGAAATGACCGATCAACGTAACAGACGCATAGGACCTAAAATCCACAGGACTTGGTTACTGGTAGTATGCGCAGACAGGAGGGAAGGGAAGGGGGTGATGTGGGTGATGAATGGGTAGGGATGTGGAGAATATGAAAGGGGTGGGGGCCTTAAAAGAGTTCGGTGTTGGATGTGCTGAGTTTGAGGTTCCGTGGGAGTGGGATAGATGTGGGAGACAAGCAACTGGGGGATAAAAGTGGAGTCCAAAGACGGGTTGGGACTGAAAATAGAGACGGGTTTGGTGGTGATCCGTCAAGAGAACCTGGGGCAAGGAAGCAGGCCGGCAGACAGCTTTCTGCCCCTTCACCTTCAGTCCCTGGTCTGCTCCCACCCAGTGGCCGAGCGTGGCCACGCCCCTCAGGAGTCCTCTAACACAGACTTCCTTTGGGCTCTGCTGGCATCTGAGGCTCTCCCTGCCCAACCTCCTTCCTTGCTGGTCTCCTTTCATTGGTGTTGATCAGCACAAATGTCTCAGGCTCTCCCTTCCTCCTTTATCCCTTACAGGCATTTCTCCCAGTAAATCTCTTGGACATTCAGTTCCATTTTGGTGTCTGCTTCTTGGAGATCCCTCTCTGACCCAGGAGTCATCAGTAATCATTAAAAGAATGGAAGTAAATTAGATATATCTGGGAGGACCTATAGAAGGAGGGAAAAGAAAAAGGATTGAAATGTTAAAATTAATTGAAGGGGTAGAGAGAAAACTAACATTTAGGTAGTGATAAGAGGGGCTTCTGGGGCCAGGCTGCCTGGGTGGGTTTTTCAAGTGTTTTTTTCCTTTTTTTTTTTTTTTTTTCATTCTTGTTTTTGAGAGGCTGCCTGGGTTTGAGTCAGGCCCCACTTCTTTTCTTTTCTTTTCTTTTCTTTTCTTTTCTTTTCTTTTCTTTTTAAAGAAATTTTATTGAAGTATAGTCAGTTACAGTGTGTTAATTTCTGAGGTACAGTGTAATGTTTCAGTCATACATGAACATACATATATTTGTTTTCATACTCATTTTCCTTATAGGATACTGCAAGATACTGACTGTAGTTCCCTGTGTTGTACAGAAGAAACTTGTTATTCACAGGCTCCACTTCTTATAAGTGTGTCCCTCTGGGCAGAAGGCTTAGTCCTTCTAAGCCTTACTTTCCTTGTGTATTAAAGGGGGCAATATTAGTACTCATTAGAGGTTCATTGTGAAGATTTGAATGGGATCATTTATCTAAAGTACTTAGAAAACTACCTGCGTATATTGAGGTCTCTGTAAAAGTTGGGTATTATCATCAGACATAATGAATGAGGAACCCCTAGAGTAGACGGGGGTGGCCACGAAAGGAAAAGGGAGGACCAGAATCACGTACCACAAAGCCAAGGGAGCAGCAATTTCAGGAAGGAAAACCATTGCAAAAGAGCCACGGAGAATCAGGGGAAAAAATATCTAGTAGGCTTGGGAATGAACAATGACTTTGGCAAGAGTTGTCTCAGTGGTGGGAGGAAGCCGGAAGCCAGAGGGTGAGGGCTTGAGGCATGAATGGTGGGTGAGAAAGTGGAGGGAGTGAGCCATCTCCCATCCTTCTTCCTTCTGGAAGCTTGGCTTTGAAGTCAAGGAGAGAGAGAAAGCCGTGGGCAGGGGGAGCTCAAGAGCCCAGAAGGAGAGTCAAGCTTATTTATATGCAGAAAGTCAAGTACCCAAGGACAGGAAGAGAAAGATGTTTTGGATGGCAAAAGGTCCTTAGGAATTGGGGAGGAATGGATTCCAGAGTGCAGAAGGGTGAGTTAATCAACAGGAAGGATGGCGCTGCACTGAAGCCATGTAAGTAAGGATGAGGACGGAGTGAGGAGAGGTCAGAGGGCAGGAATAGGAAGGCATTCCCAAGCAGTGACCTCTATTTTCTGTCTAAGGAACTCTCCAAGGTTGCAGCTGTTAAAGGTAAAGATGGCAGAATTGAGGAAGGCAACTTGAAGAAAGGGGGGAAAATGCATTTTTCCCTTTTCCCCTAGCAGAGAAGAAAATCCATATTTTGAGTACCTCCCCTATGTGGGTCCTGGGCTGGGAACTTCCACATAGCTACTTAAGGCTGAAGATAGGTAGGTATCATTATTCCCATTTCACAGATGAGAAAAGCTGAGGCTCAAAGAGATGGAGTCATGGGTGTAAGATGTCCAAGGTCCAGCAGAGTACTCAGTACATATTTGATGAATGATTGGACTGCACAGATCATACTCTTTCCCATCCCCAGTGGTTTGTACACTTGTGTGATGTTTTTGCCAGCAGCCTTTTTGCTATTGAGCGTATCCTTATGTAGTTAATCCATGGATCAGTCAACCTCCAAAAATGTCACAATAATGAAAAATGCAATAAGTGGCTGGACAAAGACACACTGATGCTTTATTAACCCCCAAACAGAAAAGATCCTTAAAAGCTTATGACTGATTGGGAAATGAGATTTAGTTGGACAAGACCACTTGACATTGCTGCTGCTACCATTTCCATCAAGGACCTCCCTGGGAGTCAGAACTGATGAGTGGATTGTTTTAGTTTTGTTGTTAATAATATTGGGATGAAAATGCTTGTCAAAACATTTCACTGGAGGATTGAGAATCTGCTTTCCAAGTCTACAGCGGAAGGGCAGCCACCGATGTCACTGTATTGGCATTCGCCGCTTCATCTGGCTGAATGAAAAATAACCACTTGTGTCTTCAAGAACACTGTGTATTCTTGATACTTTCAAGTCAAAGTCTAATTTGTGTTCTTGTAATTATACTAGTTGGAAAGAGAACGGCACACATAATCATTTCAGGGAATAAATGAGTAGATCACTTGACTCCAAGTTCCTGTGGGAAACGACTGGGTCTTGTTTAAATTCTCCAATGTTCATTTCAGAGAATTAACACAATGCTTGGCACACAGTGTGTACTGAATAAATTCTCACTGAAATAAGTTGAACTGCGTCAACACACCGCAGGCATCAGGGTGGGCGGAGATCGGTGAACCATTTAAATCTGTTTCTGTTTTCTTCTAGAGCAGAGCATAGAACTGTCACACCAAGCTGCTGTGTGCCTGAACACTCTAATTCATTACTGAGGTTCAAAATGAATTATTAATCCCTGAGAAGAATCCATAGCCAGGGTCGTCTGTCACTGTAACCAGAGGAGAAAGAGTAATCTTCCTAAATTGTATCTTTTTTTCCTTGTCTTCAAGTCCTTGTTTTTGTAGCTCTTTGGAGCTGTGATTCTAATTCCCATTCTATCCCTGATTTACTGTTTGACCTCAAAATGAGTCACTTAATCTCGGTTAATGGCTTAAGTTTCCCCTTCAGTGAGAGCCAAAGGGGCCTGGCTACGTAGTTAGCAAATATCAAGCCTCAAAAATTGGATGTGTTATTCAATGCCATCCATCATCTCTGTAAGGCTAACAGAAATGAATCACAGATACAAAGCCCCATTCGAACGCCCTCAACTCCTTCCAAATTAGCCTTTGGAGGTTGTTCAGTCACTGTACAGTGGAGGAAGCGAGGGAAGACAAGGAAGCTGGGGATGGTTGCCCCAAATCTAAAGAAGATACCCTGGCAACAGAGGGCAGCAAGAAGAAAGCTCAGCTCACTAGTCAGGGAGACTGCAATCTCTTGATCAACGACTTGCTATCCTGGAAAGGAATTAACTTGCCTCTGCTTTCGAAAAATAAATGAAAAAGACAGCTGCCCACTCAGCCTCAAGTTAAGTGAAATAGGATGCAAGTTTACAGAATAAATCAATAATGTTGTAATTATTCACATTTTTCCAGCATTTGCAATTGCTCTCTTTAAATACTCAGCACTCCTCAGAGACTTGAAATAAGATAAACTTTAAAGATTAGATTTATGCACTGCACTTCAGTAGCAATCTGAAAGAAAGAGGAATGTGCATGTTGGCAAAGAGGGTGATGGGTTATGAAGTGAAGCCGAAGAAGCAGCTAAGATTTCCTTCCCAAGGCTGCAGGCGCTCTCCGACATTTCCCAGGGAGGAAACAGATGCACTGAGGTGAAAGCACAAATCCCTGTAGGAAAGATCTAGAAGGGCCAGGGGTGGATGACTTACCTCTGCTACAGAACTTAGAGCACTTCACCCAAAGTGGGGGCTCAGTTGCTGTGGCCATGGTCACGGTGCACTGTAAAGTTCTCCTAGGGGCACAGGCTGATCCAAAACCTTGACGACACTGCATTACCAAACTCCCCTCGAGAACAGGGGCCCATGCTGATTGAGGGTTTCAGACCTCGAATTTGGCTGCATCCACTTCTCTTACTCTGTTGCAAGCCCACATATTGACCTCTGCAGGCACCAGGAGAGTGCCTTTGGGTCCCCGCTTACCTTGCTTCTCAGCACACAGCAACCATCTGTGCACCTACTGAGTAACAGCTGTAATGGATGCACACTTCAATCACACATGAAAACCTCTGAAGCTCCATTTGCCAGGGTGGTAAATCTTTTAAGAGTGACTGATGAGATGAGTTCTCCACACAGCAGAGCACTCCAGGAATTGTGGTAACAGTAGTTTATAAATTTGTTTTCTTCTGACAGTATTTACAAGCTCCATGATTCAATATGACAAAACACTGGAATTGGAAGTAATGACTTGCACATGGATAGAATAGAAACTATTTCTCAGTGTGTAGAGGGGGAAATGGAACTGCTAATGAGTCTTTTTAAAAACAACAATATACTATTTAAAAGAACAACCCAGTCTTACCAGAAACAAAATATTCCAATTGATTTGTACCAAGCAATGGGACTAGGATGTCTTCAGGGGTCCCCTACCAATATGGTAGAGATCTCATAAGTAGCAATATAATTGAGGTCTTTATGTCATTCATATCTCAAGATCTACCGCAGAGGAAGTCTTAGCTTCAGATACAGGTGCAGGGAAGAGCTCCTTCAAATTACTATGTGAGGTAATTTCTATCCTCTTAAATTTGTTGAGACTTCTTTTGTGACCTAGCATGTGATCTATCTTGGAGAATGTTCCATGTGCACTTGAAAAGAATGTGTCTTCTGCTGTGACTAAGTTGGTACCACCATATCTCTCCAACATAGAGGTAGGTACATTTTCCCCTTTAGGACTGATAACTGATCTGTGGGGTGATACTTTGAGATCATGTGACTATCCTGTTACTTGGAACCTTCCCCTGAGTGTTGATAGCCTCTACTGATGATTCCTGCCTGAATCAATTATTACACTGAAGGTTGCAAAATGACAATTTTCCACTTCTTTCATTCCTTCCATATTTATTACCTAGCAATGGAAGAAAAATCCCCAGCATTCACATGCATTCACATACTTTGTCTCTCTCCTTGTAATTTTATTGAAGTAAAATTAACACACAATGAATTTATATGTTTAAAATGTAGAATTTGATGCATTTTGGTATATTTTTTTGAACCCATTACCATGATTAAGACAACGAGAATTTCTAACACCCCCCTCCGAAATTTCTTTTTATCCTCTTTCCTCTAACCCCGTCCACAGGCAACTACTGAGCTGCTTTCTCTCACTATAGATTAGTTTTCATTTTCTAGGTTTTATGTAAGTGGGATCCTATAGTATATACCCCTTTTTGTCTGAATTTTTTTTCACTCTGCTTGATTTTGAGATTCATCCATATTGTTTGTGCGTTTCAACAGTCCATTCCTTATTATTGTTCAATGGTACTCTGTTTATCTCTCTCATTTAAATCTACGTAGTCTCATTAATTTTTTCATTCAACATGTTATATTCCATATTCTTTTTTTTATACTCAACTTGCGTGTTTTATAACTAATTGATGTGTTCAGCAAACCCTGAGGTTCATTCCTATGGTATTTTAACGTTAATCCCATTCAGGTTTGACTATTTCTTTGCTTTATGGAGTGACAAGATGTACCATGTCTACCTTAAGCTTTTATTGTACCAGACCTGAAATGAGTCATTTCTCGAGGGGCCCTGGTTCCTTTTAGAGGAGAATGGTAATTAGAAAACAAAGTCTGAGTGCTTGATATGCTCATTTCCCCTGGAATGTCATTGTTTGTAGGCCTTTTCAGTGGACAGGACAAATTAGGAAATCTCTTTTTAAAGAGAGAGAGGGAGTTGATACTGATATTTTTAATTCTAAGTCCAATGCCACAGGATTTGCCTTCACTTTCCCTCATTTCCTAGTTGTGTTTCACTTCCTTTGCAACGTGAACTCTCTGCTCCCCAGTATCAGTGTACTTATTTATTTACACTCTCCTGCAATGCACACACACAAAATAGTGTCAGAATTGCAACATCAATATAATGGCTGACAACAAACTTACTAAACTTCAAGATTTCTTTGCTTCTTTTTGACCTTAGAACATCCTTCACTAACTATGTAGTCAGAGTACTGGCTTTCAAAGCTACCTGAATGCTTTCTTTCCTCTCTGTGGTTAGGTTATCACTTTGATATACAGTTATGTTTATTTGTTTGTGTTTGCATTCAGTTTGAATGTTTGGTTTCTTCCGTTCTTTTAAATTAATTTCATTTTTGAATATGTAAAACACTTATATGGTTCAAAAGTTAAAACTTTTAGAAGCCTTGCTCCCTCCCCTATTCCTTCCACCTGTTTTCTCCATATCCTGTTAGTTGGGATTTTATTAATTTCTGATACATTTCTTCTGTTTCATCATGTAAAAAAAAAGGAAAAAAATACATATTTAAATTTTTCTTTATTTTATTGGCAAAAGCTAGCACATTATATGCACTTTTGTACCTTGCTTCTTTTTTCTCTTAACTATATTATATTGGAAATCACTTCACTCAACCTATAACAAGCTTCCTCAGTCTTTTTTAGGGTTACATGTATTCCGTTATGTAGATGTTCCCTAATTTATTCAATCAGTCTTCTAAGGATAGATATTCAGATTGTTTCCTAATTTTTGTATTACAAAATTGCTACAATGAAACACCTTGTACATATGTTGTTTCATATAGATGGGAGTCTATTTTTAGGGTAAATTCCTAGAATTGGCGTCGCTGGATCAAGGGCTGAATGTACACATAGTTTTGTTAGATGTTGCCAAATTCCCCACTACAGGGGTTGGTAAAATGTTTTGACACACACTTGTCTTTTAGAAATTTTATTCTTATTTTATATTTCGTATAAATTTTTGAATATCCTCAAGGCACAATCTACTTTTTATATATCCTTGTATGCTCCACAATCCCTAACATAGTGTGTTGTTCAGTAAGTGCCAAATGAGTAAATGAATGAATAAATGAATTAATGGGTTATTCTTTTCCATGATATCAGCATTGCTAACTCACTTGATGGGAAACTGGGACCTGACTAAGGTAAGAACATTTTTCAAGACCACTCTACAAGTTGGCCTAGAGGATGTAAAGGATTGATGAAAATGCAGGCAAGCAAGAAAAGGTGGGATGCTAAACTTGAACTTTTGAAATAGCAAGCCAAACACATTTGATTAACATCTACAGTGTGCCAGCAAGGTAGACACAGAGCATGTGAAGATATGGCGATGATGTCATCGGGGCTCAAGGAGCCCACTACCTAGTTATGTCTATAGGGATACAGGATGCACACGTATACATACACACACACACACGCACGCACAACCAAGAAAGCACAGTGGGTCACAAAGATCAAATGGATGGTGCAGACATTTTAATGCAATAGGAGTTAAGAGGATGGGGAACAAGAGCTACAGTTTGGAATAAGGAAATTGGGTCACGGTGGACAGACTATTGCATCTTGAGACTTGATGCAGATGAAGAAAGATTCAGATCAGAAGGGCTGAGGAACAAATACGGGAACTTCTGGTGTGTTCAAGAAACAGTAAATGAATCAGTCTGACTGAACCAGGGAGGTTATATAGGAGAACAGTGGGTATTGGAGCTCCTTGTTTGAGGCCAAATTTGGGGGCAGCCATGAATACCCTGTAAAGAAATATGGTAGATCATGGTAGCTATAGTTTTAGTTTGCAGTAAGTTTGCATGCTTTTTGTGACCTGCTTTCTTGTTTCTTTGGACTACTTCTTCCCCACTCTCTGGGGTGATATGGTCCTGGTGAGTTTGTGAAAATGGGGTCAGTCACCCTCCCCACCTCCAAAGGGCTGAGCAGTGTCAATCAAAGGACTCCAATGTCTGACCACAGACATTGGTTGGGGATAAACACTTTATCTTAGGCAGAAGCAATCAGAATTGGCATGAGATTTGTATATAGACATGGAGAGAGGAAAGTCCCTTCTTCACTAGGATTGCTGAGCTGGGAAGATGTGGTATGGGGCAGTCAGGAGTGGTACTGCCCACCTCATGGTAAGAGCCAGGATGCAGAATAAAGCAGAATAAAGAAGACAGACAGAGTGGAATGCTAAATGGACAGACAGCTCTCACCATCCTTAGAGCTCCTGGGTCCACCATGCCTGAATCAGTAGTCCCTTTCTGACTCACCAGTGATGTGAAAACCAAAAAATATTCTCCTCTTGTTTAAACTAACTTGAGGTTGGTTTCTGACACTTGCATTTGAAACAAGCTTGACTCATAGAAGAGGCTTGGATTTCATCCCACAGATCAAAGCTTCCCAGTTTGGTTTCCTTTGATCACTGGTGTTAGAGATCCTTCGAAAAAAAAAAAAAGGAATTTTGTGATAAGGTTAGTTTAGGAATAGTGCCTTCCATAGCTTGCTTTGTAAGGAAATTAGCACTTTGACATATTAAATACTCTAGGAAGTCCTCCCGTGAAGTAACTGTTTGTGCGGGAAACTTCCCATTTGTCTCACCATGTTCCCCCCTCCCCTGTGCAGTGTCCCAACCCTGCTCTGTGCCCAGGGAGGCTGACTTGATGTTCTCTATTAATGGACGTCAGTGCCTTTGGCCTCAGCTAGGTTTGAACAGGAGATCAGGGGAGGGAGGAAGATGTGGTAGGAGTACTTATTCCCCTGTCTCTGCCTGGCCAGGTCGCCATGGGCTGGCTGTATCCCTCAATTCAAGGACACATTTCAAGGTCTTGTTGAGCATCCCTCTCCAGGTGCAGTTACCTACCTCTCCCCCACCCTTCATGCCTAGGGATAGTTAATGTCTCCTCGCTGGTACCAGCCCTGGGCCACTCTCCTCTCCTTTCTGGTTTCCTCAAACTCTGCCCTGCCATTTACTAAAACTTCCTTCAATTTGTGCCATCTGTTACCCACCAGATGACCTAACTGAAATCTTGCTGTTAATGATTCATTATTTCCAATTTTATTAAACTCATAACTTTTTTTTTTTAAATTGAGGAACACCTACCAATGTCTGACAGAGAAAGATTTTGACCTTTTACTTTGGTAAATGTCTTTTCCTAGGCAGTGGCTTTAATGCAGGATTCTGGGAAGATGATGGTAGGCTGACAGCTTTTCCACTCTCACCCCAGAGTATCCCCCTGCAAGAATCTGGTGTTTCCACCCAACTGGCACATCTGATGGTTTTTAGTTAGGTCTCAGGCTTTGTGCAGAGCACCTTCACTCCCTGGGAACCTCTCTCCCTACTCTTATTCTATCCAAAGTGCATCCTTAAAAAAAAAAATGCCCATCCATGTTCCCGCAAATGGCATTATTTTATTCTTTTCTATGGCTGAGTAGTATTTCATTGTATTTGTACACCACATCTTCTTTATCCAATCATCTGTTGATGGACATTTAGGTTGCTTCCATATCTTGGCTATTGTTCATAGTGCTGCTGTGAACATTGGGCTGCATGTATCCTTTCGAGTTAGTTTCCTCCAGATGAATGCCCAGGAGTGAGATTGCTGGATCATGTGGTAAGTCTATTTTTAGTTTTTTGAGGAATCTCCATATCGCTTATAGTATGGAGATTTTCAGATACACACGACTATATATAAAATAGGTAAACAATAAGGTCCTACTGTATAGCACAGAGAACTATATTCAATATCCTGTAATGACTGATAATGAAAAAAAATATAAAAAGAAATATAATCATGATGTTGTACACCAGAATCTAACACATCGCTGTAAACTGACTATACTTCAACTGAAAAAAAAAACCACTCATCTCACATCACAATTTACCCACGAACATTCCCCAAAGTCTGGAGCTCACCATGGCCTTTGTCATTTGTGTGGACACTGCAGTTCGCCATATTACTCCACATATGTATTTGTGAAGGTCCTGTTTTAAACCTTTGCCTTGATAGTTAACTTTTCTCAAGTCTGATTTCTGTCTCTGGAGCTAGATTGTGAGCTCCTTGACCACAAGAACAATGTCCCTTCACACACCGGAATGTTCTCCTCCTTGTCTCTGCTGACCCCAGGGCTCTGCCATTTTTTCACACTCAGCTCAGATTCCATCCCAGTATACAATAGTCCCTGGTCATCCCAGCCAAAGGGGATTTTCTTAGGCTTCTGAAGGGCCAGCACTAATTATCCACCAAAGAAAACACGCATGCACTCTGACATGTGTCATCTGGAGCTATTGCTTATGTCCTATTATTAATTAACCCTTTGTGTACTTCTCCCTTGGAGCTTTACCAAGTTTGTAAGCACTGTGATGGATCCCCCTCACCAAGTTCATATGTTGAAGTCCTAATCCCCAGAACCCTTGAAGGTGACCTTATTTGGAAACAAGGTTGTTGCTGATGAAATTAATGAAGATGAGTCACACTGGAGTGAGAGTGAGCCCCTAATCCAGTATGGCTAGCATCCTGATAAAAGGGGGGAGTTTAGACACAGACATGCACGCAGGGAGAATGCCATGTGAAGACTGGAGTTATCCTGCCATAAGCCAAGGAGTGCCAAAGATTGACAGAAACCACCAGACTCTAGGAGAGAGGCATGGATCCTCCCTCACAGGCTCGGAAGAAACCAACCCTGCCAGCATCTTGATCGATCTCAGACATCTGGCTTCCAGAACTGTGAGACAATCAATTTCTGTTTCTCAAGCCAGTCGGTCTGTGACACTTTGCTATGGCAGCCATAAATAAATGAATCAAACACATTAGGGACAAGAACCCCATTTTGGAGCCCCATAGAGAGCAGGGTTCCAATCGCAGATTCATCACTAGATACTTCCATCATTTCTGGCAAGTTGATTTACTTTTCTGAGCCTCAGCTTTCTCCTCTGTAATGTGGAGTTGATAATATCTACTTTGGGAAGTTGCTTAAAGAATTAAAGATAATACATTAAAACGCCAGGCACGGGGGTTGACAGAGTGCTCAATAAGCGCCAGGTCCTACAATCATAATCCTGTCCTTTACAAATGGGGAAACAGGGCCCCAGACACATAAACCCACACAATGAAGCAGCAGCAAGCTTGCCCCCAAGACTCCGAATAGATTCACTTCAACGCCTGTGTATACAGTGTCTTGCTTGTCATTGTCAAAGAGAACAATTAGTGTGGTGGCATTAATTCAGCGGCCTTTTATGTGTCGTTTTTGCTCACTGTTGTTCTACAGGTGGGGCCTTTGAATTTGAAGAGTTGAACCTCTGTGGTTTTTTTCCATCCACAGGTAACTAAGTCATATCTTAAAGCAAACCATCCTTTTTTGGTACAAAAGTAAATATCTTTACTTAAGAATGGTATGAATCACACCACTTATTTGTGTAAGAGATTATAATTAAGAGCACTAATTAACAAACAGAATTTATAGGAATAGGCTCCTAGAACAGCCCTGCTTTGTATGCACATATATTCTCTGTACGCTGTTCTCAGCTGATCCTTGGATTAATTTTAAGTTCATACTCCTCCCAAATTCAGGCTCCTCACCTGAGGTACGTGTCTTGATACCTTCCATTCGGGTTGCAACTTGCTTCCCTCTCCTTTTAAAATAACTGCGTGTGAATCCTGTGGCAGAATGATTGGTTTCCTCCCAGGTTTATGAGATGAAAAGCACGCTATTCCTGCCCCATAATCATGCTTATTCTGGTGACATTAAGTCAAAATTCATGATGTCTGTTAAACCATGGTTTTCTTATATAATTGGTCACCAACAATTGTGCCTTTTATGCATCAATATGCTGCTTATCCAACTGTCCGTCTCTCAACA
The DNA here is from genome assembly GCF_009834535.1 of Camelus ferus. Taxonomy (NCBI): domain Eukaryota; kingdom Metazoa; phylum Chordata; class Mammalia; order Artiodactyla; family Camelidae; genus Camelus; species Camelus ferus. The sequence goes on from NC_045709.1 coordinate 6,220,846, forward strand.
GGTTGAGAAATCAATCATGAGCTGAGCAGGTGGAGCCCGGGGAAGGTTACTTTACCCTAGAGAGAGGTCGAGGATCCTGTTTCAAGTGCTGGATGGATCTCAGTGAAACTACCACACTAAAGTGGCAGATTACCCATGAAAAGAGTAAAAAGAAAATGCTGGAATGAATTCTGAAAGAAGAAGGGTGGAAGAAAAAGGGTGAGTGAATTCTGAGATCTCGACAGATTTTTCTGTTCTCTTCCATCATACCATGACAACTTGCACCGTATTATGTATTATTTCAAAATTGCAAAGGATATTGAAATATCTCGAAACAGAAACTTGGAAGCCCTTATTTCTGTGATAAAACTGCCAGGAAATTAAACTAAAGTCAACATTTGACAGGTTAGTTTCATTTTTTTTAATTTTTGAGGACAGAATCAGCCCCCTTCTCCTAGCAACCTTTCCTATATGTCAGATCCAAGCGCAAGTCTGAAGCTGAAAGGGTAGGGAAAGGAGTCGAGAAAGAAAGAATGAAAGAAAGAAGAAAGAAAGGGGCATCCTCAGGTTGAGAATCAGTCCTTGCTGTCAGCAGATCCTCTGAGGACAGTTAGAAGCTCCCAGGGGCCACCAGGATTGGCCTGTGTACTTTCTTTCATCAGCTGGCAATTTTGAAAGCACCTGCCTATTTTTCTAGGCTTCAGAAGTGGTCACACCAGCCAATCCATTCTTGTTTTCCATTATCCCACGATAAAGACCATTGCTGACAAGAGCACAAAATATACTGTGCCCTGCCTCATGCATGACTTCTGCTTTCAGTCTCGAAATCGGTATTGATGTACTGGTCCTCTGCGCTCCTAAATGCTAGGTGGGCAGGGCCCAGGGCTGAAGCGCGAAGTGGGGAAATAAGAGAGAGCCTTTTAGCTGCAGAAGACCTTTCTTTTTTTCCAGCAGAAGCTCCAGGATTGACTTCCCTTGAAATTGTATGTGAGATTTTGCACAGCATTGGGTGGAAAGAGGCTCCGTAGCGCTCACAGAGTCTGCTACTTAAAGAAAAAAATCGAAGAACCACTGCTTCATAAAAAAATTTCTTACTATAAAAAAAATGAATTTAACCCTAAAGTCATAAGTCTAAAGTAATAATTAATGTGAGGGGTTAAATGAGGTAGATTTTATAAGAACATTTTAGTCAAATATAACTCTCGAGTATCTGATTATTAAAGAATAATATAGAAGGAAAGATATTGCTTTAAATGTTCAGGATATTGGATCCTTATAATTACTTAACATATGGATACAGGTGATTCACTTCAACTTATATTTACTGAATACTACCTATGCTGGACATAGAAAACATGATAGGGCACTATCTCTGACCTCAAGGAACTTACCTTCTTCGATGGAACAGAATATGCAAATAACTAAGGCACAAACAAGAGAACTAATCCTGCTGCAGTCCGTAATAGGAATTGAAATTGGAAGAGACTGGAGAATTAGGGAGTCCCTTTGGTTTGCCTGAGAAATAATGAGGATATGAACTTATATCATTCAGAGGTACGAAGATAAATTATGTGATCTAGAAATAGATTTGTTTCATTCATTCATTAATTCGTTTGTTCATTCTTACTTTAATTCATCTTTTTTATTGTATCTGGCATTTGTTAGAGATATTTAGCAAAAAACGAGTGATGTAGAGTTTCTGCCCTCACAAAGCTCTCTGACCAGCCCTGAGGAGCTCCTTTAATCTAGCAACTCAAAAATTAGTCCCACCCTCTAAGAGTGTCCACATCCTCCGTCCAGAACCATTCACCCTACATCCTTCCAAATTGTTTCCTAGCCTGCTCCCAAACCTCCAAGTTTCTGACCACATCTTATTTTCCTGACTGTGGTTCCACATCACTCCCGTGGCAGTACCCTAGCCTTCATCTTCTGGCTTCACTTCTTAGATTTGCTTCCTACTTCTGGTTTGGGATTAGGCTAATTTCATGAACTTTGGGTAAATTCTTGCCTAGTCCAGCCAAGCCCTGTGGTCTTGGCAACTAGGCACAGTCCTCATGGCTGCCTCCCTTCTCCACAAGGAGCCCAAACCCACCCAGACACTCAGAGTCTAGCCATAAAGACAGGTGGGTACAAACTAACAAAGAATAGTGTCATCGCACTATTCTTTTGTTGTTGTTGTTAATGGAGGTACTGGGGATTGAACTCAGGACCTTTCTCATGCTAAGCACATGCTCTACCACTAAGCTAGACCCCCCCAACCCCCAAAACGCACTGTTCTTACGGGTCAAATAATATGCTCTTGGTAGCACAGAGGGGAGAGTGGAACCTGATAAATGCAACAGGGTTCCACATTAACAGAACTACTTTCCTAGAGGAGCATCCGTTGGTTTAAATCAATAAGAATTCATCCAGATGATTAAATGACCAACTCTCAGAATCATAAAAGATTATAGCAGAAAGGGGCTTTAGAGATCATTGAATTCAACCTTGTCAATTCTCATTGAGAAGAAAACTGAGGCATATGATCTTAAGACCCACAGGGAGTTTTTGACAGATTCCTACCGGCCCAATGCATTTTTCCAAACAGTGCACTGCTGCACAATAGTTCAGTTATAAAAGGAAAGAAAAAAATGTGCATCGTTTTGTTTCTAAAACTGTCAGGAGGGACCACATCGTGAACATATTCCTTATGTGATCTATCAAAGTCCTGGACACTGATGCGCTTCCTTAAGGATTCCAGAGGAAACAGCCACAAGGCCAAGGAGAAACAGGGGTTTAAGCAGAGGTGAAGCAGGCAAGATAAATCTGGGATGTCCCCATCATACCAAGCAAGTAAGATGGAGATGAGTTTGCACAGCAGTCCTGAAGAGGTGAAGTCTAAATTGCATCAGAAATATTGTCCTAGATTCTAGATCCTTCTTACTCAAATTGTGGTCTGGGACCAGCAGCATTAGAACATCTGGGAGCTCCCTGGAAATGCAACTTCCCAGGCACCTCCTCTGACCCACTGAACCAGAATCTGCACTCTAACAAGATCCCCCGGCGAAGTGTAGGCACGCTGAAGTTTGAGGGGCAAATGATGAATTGCTTACTTTGGCTCTTTTCCCCGACTCATTTAAATTATGCGGAAAAGTAGACAGCAGAAATTGAAAAGTAGGGCAAATGAAATTTGCATGGGTGCATGGCTAGGGCTGTATGAAAAAGCACAAGAGAGGGTCAAAGCAGCATCACAGTAAGCATTTTCCTTCCTGAGTGGAGTATATACCTTTAAGCAATTCTTTCCCTCTGAGCTTTAATTAATTGTTTTGCATTGGTTCACTACATTGCGAAAGGGCCTGTGTTTATAATGAGGCGTCTCTGACAGATGGGCCAGAATGATTAGGTGCTTCTGCTCAAGAGGCAGGAGAGTTACCTGTGCCCAAGAGTATATTTCTCCCAGATGAGATGTGAACCCCTCTAAAAACAAAAAAACAAAAAAACAAAAACACACAACAGTGTACTTTGCTTCCTGATGAAGTTCCTGGCACACAGTTCAAATCTTTTCAAAAAATCACTGTAAGGAATAAATATAAAAATGAGATTGTGAACAAATCAACAAAAGTTGGATGTGAGCGGCCATCATTCAGATAGTCTTTTACATATGTAATTTACACATTTCCAGATTCCAGGGAGGGAATGGAGACGGGAGTTCCAATCCTGGATGTCCCTTTGTAAACCCGTACTGTTTAAAGCTTCTAAATCCCAATTAGGCTGCTTGAACCAACTGAGATGCCACAAATGCAACCTAGTGGCTTTTCCCATGGGAAGTCAGAGGAGTGGAAAATATTTCAAGCGATTTGGGCATGCTCGCATAACCCTTTTGTGGAAATTCCTGCATTAACAATTTGCAATTAAAGAGAAAGTGAGTAAAAATAGAACGACCTCTCATTTCAACAATGACTATATTTTGTAGATTCTGGTGAATGAACGGGCTTTACAGCTGACCCACACATAATGACAAAGAAACCAAAAATCGCCAGCTTTCCATGAGCCTCGCTGTACAGAGTATGTATCAGGAAGCAGGTTGCTGGGGTAGCCTTAATGACAATCTTTAGCTAAGACTTAAGACATGACCGTATAGAACATAAGCAAATCAACAGTCAAGTGAAGACAGAAAAACATCTTCTCAGTCCAAATTATAGTTGTAAATTTATATATCGCAACAAATGTGGTCTCCCAGTTAGTCTGATACTTGAAATTCCCATACTTTTGAGTCACTCCTCAATTTAGCATTAGCTGCTTGATATCTGGGATTAAGAATTATTTTTTTGTCAATCTAATGAAAGTTTCTTTAGAAAAGTTACACTGCAAGATGGAAAAAATACATAGTGTATTATACACCAAAATATGTGGACTTCTGTACTTAATACTGTGTTATTTGTGATACTTCCTTCCGTTAGCTTGAACAGAGTTCAATTAACCGGAAAAAGTTTTGAGAATCACTCTGCTAGTATCATTGTGCCATGGTTCTTTCAAACATCTCTGAGATGTCATCAGATGGTTATAGGTTTCCTCTCAAATTTTATAAACTCTGTGATTAACGTGTGGAGTATTTATATCATTTGATGACTAAAAATATCCACCGAAAGAAATGTTCTGGGACTGAATCACCTACATATGCTAAACAATTCAAGCAGAGCTGGGCTCTTTGGCAGAAGAGAGGCCCTGTGAGTGGAAGTGATTGGTTGATGAACTGAATTACAAACCAAACAGAAGCCACATGGCACTCAGCCTGGGTCCAGGGGACTTCTGGCAAGGGGTGAGCTTCAAAGGACAAATTGTGAAGGATATGGACTGCTTCACTGATGATTTTGGCAAAGGAGATCTGTCAGAGACTTCAGCAAGGTGGCAATGTGAATTCTCTGTTTTAAAAAAGATATCTCTGACTCAGGAAACAGGGTGGCTGTGAGGGAGACTAGTGTGGAGGTTATAGAAATGGGGTGAAACACTAAAAATTTGAACAAAGCAGAACGAAAAGATGGGAAAGAAAAGTGATCAAAAGTAGAGACAGATGAAATAGGAGTTGGGGGCAGAAGGTGATAACTAACTTTCCTGCTTTGGGTGGGGGTTCCATTCACAGAGCTGGGGAACATGGGAGCAAGGAAGGTAATAAGATGCTATATAGCACAGGGAACTATATTCAGTATCTTATAATAACCTCTAATGAAAAAATATGAAAAGGAATATATATATATATATATATATATATATATATATATATATATATATATATAACTGAATCACTGTTGTACACCAGAAACACAAGATTGTAAATCAACCATACTTCAATAATACATAAATAAATAATAAGATACTGTGGGGCACGTACAGTTTGAAGGCCGTCTGGATCTGGACTTAGGGAGGACTTGGACTCATGTTACAGTGGTTCGGGGGTTATCAGCTTGTAGACAACGGCTAAAGTTGTTAAATGCATGCGATTGCTCAAATGAGAAAGTGGTGTAAAAAGACAGGGAGGCTCTCAGGGTCGTGGGTATGAGAAAAGGCAGAGAGAGAAAGGAGTTTGAGGGCCATCAGTCATAGGAGGAGAGCTTTCAAGAGCTGGTCTGCAGAAGGTGCAGAGAGATGGGAAACAGACTCAGCCCCTGGGAGGCTGCACTTGGAGAGAGGAGGTTAGATGTTGAGGAACGAGTTAGCAAGTCCCACCCTATGTGCAGGGTTTGAGGCATTATGTGTCTCGTGGAGTTGAGGGTAGGGTGGTCCGCTTATTCGCACAAAACAGAAACTGGAAATACAGGCTGCCAGGGGACTCAAGTTCTGTGGGAACAGGGTGGGTGCAGGGCAGAGAGGCAGCTGGTGCCTGAAGCCCAGCTGCACAGGGCAGCCGTGTTGAATGAGCACCCTCTCCGTTCTGGGAGGCTGACTGATGGAGAGAGGGGTGGGGGCCAGGTGCACGGTGTTGGAGTCAGTTTTCTGCAGTCCAGAGAAGTTAGCTCTAACTGGAGCTGCTGTTTCTTAAGTGCTTTTTATGTGGTTTCACATCATTATCTCGTTTAATCTTTAGAACAGCTTTGCAAGGTACAGTCCAACAATGAGGAAAGTGAGGTTCAGAGAGGCCACGTGACCGCCCGGAGCCAGCAAGATGACAAAGCAGAATTTGAACCCACGTTTGTGGAACCTCAAAGCCCTAGTTCTTTCTTCCATCACATTCTACCTTTGTCAGAGGTCTGTCCTCAGGCAGCAGGTCTTTGCCAATGGAATTAAACCAAAGCAGACCCCAGGTTTTGGGAGAAAGTCAAGGTGATGACAAGTGAGGTCAGAGGGCACCCAGCCCCAGAGCAGGGAGGAGTTGGTGTTCAGAGGGAGATTGTGGCATGAGGAAGGGGGTCTTGTCAGAACCAAGGAGCCTCCAGGATGGTGACAAACAGAGAGGAGGTGAGGCTAGGGCAACAACTGTTTCCCAGTGACGTGGGGACCCAGGTCTGATCAGCAGCAGTGACAGGCAGGGAGCGAGTGGGGGTCGCCATGAAAAGGTGATGTGCTTTATTTAGGGTTGGTGGAAATTCAGCATGTCTGCGGATTAGAGAAATGCTGTGAAGAGAGAGGGAGAGAGAAGAGACGAATGATATATCAAGGACCCAGACCACAGGGAGATGCATTAGCCCTGGAAAGAATTAAGGCTGAAGCTTCCTCTGAGACAAGAGGGAGGGAAGGATGAGTAAAGACATCATTCATTTTGATGATGGAGGGAAAGGCAGCTGATAAAGTTTAGACCAAACAGCCTCTGTTTTCTTACTGACAAAGAAGGGTATACCATTTCCGGAGGGTAGACGGTGAGATGAAGACCACTTAAGGAAAATTATAAAAATGCAAACCAAAGCTTCCTTGGGGAACACGAGAACAAGCTGGGTGGCGGGAGAACACACACTGTGGAGCCAGCGAGGGTGGGAAAGCAGTCACTGGGAAGAGGGTCAGGCAGCAGAGTTCCAGTATCTCCCTGCATCTCACAGAGACTCAGGAGAGACACAGGGACATAGCTGAACACTAGGAAAAGGACATGTGGGGAAATAGGCTATAATACTAAAGCGTTATGCAGATTAATGGTATACGAATTACTCTGTCGATTTTACAGAAGATGAAACAGATCCTGAGCAGTTAAGGGCTTTTCCCAAGGTCCTTGAGGGAGCAGCTGAACTTGAACACAGACCTTCTGACCCCAGCCCCTGCGCTCCCACCACACACCCCTCTGCACAACGCAACATTAAATAAATGAAACTGGAAACGGAAGTGGTAAGGTGAAGAAAAACAAAAACAAAGAAGCAGAAACCCTTCTCTTCTCCCTTTTAGTTCTTGTTCTGGGTGACAGAAAAACAAAACCGTATCGATTTTATATCTTCATGTGGCAAGATTTGAATTGTTCCATTTTGGGTGTGATACCCAACAGCCCAGAGAACAAATGGGCCATTACAACAGGTGAAATTAAAGATGATGGAAAAGGGACAAGGACTTGGTTCAGAGGTAATATCATCATAATATCAATTTCACATGTTAAAATGTAACGAGTTCAAGAAAACACTAACTCAGAAATACTCCCTGCACCCAGGTAAGTTTAGCCTGGAGAAGTTTAGCAGGGAAGGTAGCTGCACTGTGTACAGTTTTTGAAGGGCTGTGTGTGGACGAGGGGCCAGATTTGTGTGCATGACCTAAGGAAATAGTTAGAAGCAAGTAATGTAAGTAACAAGAACTTGAGTATCAAGATAATGAAGTCTAATCCTCTAGTAATGAGAATGATTCAAAGACAGGATGAGACACCTTTACAAATAGTGAGTTCCCCGTCACTGAAGGGCTTCCAGTACAGGCTGGACAATAACTTGACAAGACAGTTGTAGAGTATCAAAAGGGTAATGTGCTTGGAGTAATATTTCCCAATTTGTGAATGAAAGACCTCCAGGGATGGGGTGGTGAGCACTGGAGTCATTATAAGAGGTCTGTGAATCCATAGGCATGAATATTGCTTTAGACAGAATTAAAAATATGTCTGGCAACTCTATATACTATTTCAAATTTTGTAGGTGCTATTGTGATTAATACAGTAAAAATAAATTATGAGCATCACTGAATTTGTAAAAGTCTTTTGCTATTTTGGCATTTTCTCAAAGAACAGATATTAAAAATACAATACTAGCATATGGAGGGCCTTGAAGCTTTTTTTTTTTTAAGGTTAAAAGGGGTCTGGATTCTCAAAAAAGATCAGGAAATACTTTGCTAGAGAACTTTCAAGTCCTCTCCAATGCAAAAAGAGTATGACTTCACGACTCCTAGGAATTCTGAGGGCCACGATTGGATTGAGGGGGTAAAGATGTCCCCAAGCCCTGGCTGGTGGTTACCTCCAACTTCCAGCACTTTAGGACACACAAAAAAACACTCTGCCATGCCACACGTCAAACAGTCACCAGCTGTGGCTCATCAAAAAGTGTGTGTACAGACCCATCATTTCCTTGTTCCATAAGCTGACACATCTTAGTTTGCTGCTCCAAAGAGCCAGGCTATATTTTTGCCACTGTATGTATTTAGGCAGTCATCCCATTTTGGTCATTTCCAAAAATCCTGACACTAACCTTCCTAAGTTTCTTTCCATCTTTAAATCTCTGGCTCCGATTCTTTTCCATCGGTTTGCTGGTGAAATGCTTTTTGTTTAGCAAAAGCACTCCTAGTTTCACCACTATCACCATCTTGAGCATTTACTAAATGGGGATCTTTTGTGTTGTCCAAGTAAAGCAGAAAAGTGGAGTCGCCCCAAATCTGCTCTTTTTAAAAATGTATTATGTCAGGGAGTTGAGACAAAATCTGATTTTTAATTCATGATTTTTTTTCTTTCCACAGTAATTATAGTCTTTATCTCCTGAAAGTATTTAGTTAGAGAAATGATCGGGGTTCCCTCCAAGGCAGGTGGAGAAAAATGGAGAAAAACAGAATCTCCTCCTTCTCCTGCGCTATTTCCTTACATCCCTACCACTCCTACCCCAGAGACTCGTGGTATTTCAACCTGCTCCATGCTGGGTTCCCTCATGCAACATCTTTTTGCTCATTCCGGGGGGGGGGGGGGGGGCAAGTCTGTGAAGACTGGTGAAGTGGGTGGACTCGGCTCCATCCACACCATATGATTTAAGTGGCCTGGATAAGACCCCCTGCTTAAAATGCTTTCATCCAGATGCTCAAGAGCTGAACCCTTTGCCTGCAGAGTCCTATCTCTGAGTTCTTTCCCCATATCTTCTTTGAAACACAGATACCACTAAAAAAAATAACTCCTTAAAATAAATCTCAAAAAGATGCTATATATTTAAATATATATTAATAGACTTTCTCATTCTATTGCAGTTACAATCTTGTGTGATTATAATCCAGTACTTCTTCAGTAATGGTGGTCCGAGACACAATGAAAGCAAGGCCGAAAAGATGGTTAAACATTTCCTATCCTGTTGGAGGCTGACATCTGGGAGTGATGGGGACCAGGCCAAGAATTAGGATCTGGAACACCAGCCTCCCGCATGGCATTGACTTAAGTACAAGTAAACTAAGAAATCCACTTATAAGTTAGCCCAGCATCGTAACGGCAGCCATCCAATATCTCAGTTCAGCACAAAAGATAAGAAATGCAGAATTCCTAGTAAAACCAGGAAAACAGAAGACTCTCCCAACAGACAGATGCAGAGCAGCCAAATTAATCCTTCCTTAGAAATAGTAACTAAGAACCGTGGTGTTTACAAACAGAATTTGAAATTTAGGATCTAAAAGCCAAGAATCCCTGGCCAGCTCAAAACAAATCTATCAAATATGCAAAGTTTAGTGCTAAGAACTATTGCATCATAGCAAAGCGTCAAAACAAAGAGGTCAAGGAATCAAAGACTGTGCAAGGACTGGCGTCTTTGCAGAGTTATTTCTTGGTTCCTTAATGAAGATGCGCAAGCAGGAAACAAGAAAGCCACTGGGCTGAGGTCTCCAGCAGTAGGTGGACCCCTGGGAGCAGCGACCTGCTGAGATAAGACAGGGAAGGACAGAGGAGCCAAGTGACAGGAGATTTGTATCATTACCTTACATTTTATTTCTGGAAACTCTCATTCAAAAAGCCCCAACTCTGCTCTAACTAAGAAAAGGAGAATCTTCTCTGCTTAATTCTGTAGTCTCGGTGAAAGACTTAGGGGGATGAAAGCATAAGAATGCTTTGACTTTGTTAATGACCCTGAGACCGCTGGCCTTAGGACCGCACCCCATTTTCTTAGGAGTGTCAGGTAATGGAATTCTTTTATGTTCCACTTTTCATATTAATCAGAAATCTTTGGACTCTGAGGTTCCTTTGAGGAATTTCTGAGGTACTTTTTAAACTACCTCAATTTCTGCCAACAGAGAAGTAGCATAAAAAAGAGATAAAAAATATTCTGCTTTACAGTTAAGCAGAAGAGAAGTCTGAAATTAAAAAAAAAAAAAGAAGAAGAAGAATGACTAATCCATCATCTTTTTCCAAACTTCTCCCTTGCCTCCATCACTGGGGGTTGGGGAGGGAGTGGTCATGTGACCTAGTTTTGGCTGGTGATGCGCCAGCAAAACTCTGCTGGGGGCTTCTGGGAAATGTTTGACTTTCCTGGTCAAGTCAATGGATAAGTCTGATGCTGTCCTTATCCACCTTCTTCCTACCATAAATGCAGATTTGACGTCTAAAACAGAGGCAGCCACCTTGTGAGGACGAGGGGAGGACCAGAAGAATTGCCAAGATAGTGACCCTGACATCACTGAGCGGCTGAACTGATACCAGGCCACCTACATCAGGCTTCTTGCTATGTGAGGAAAGTAATTCACCATCTGCTAGAACCACAGTGAGTTGGCTTTTCTGTCGCTCACAGCTAACAGCATTTATAACTGATACAAGGATATTTCCATAGGCTTCACAGAAGGGAGATAACTTTGTCATGAGTGCCTTCTAATAATACATAGCATTTAATTAAAAATAAAATTATTTCCTAACCACGAATATCAATCTGGGACCAGACTGATATAATGGTGTGTTAAAGCTACCCTGCAGTCACTGAAATTCAACACAGAAGGGAAATAAAATCACTCAATTCACTTCTAAATCATTCGAATTATTGACTTACCACCAAGTAGAATTATCATTAATTCAGAGTTTCTAGAGTTATTTATACTGAGTCTTTGGCTATTAATCTTATAGAAACTTCATAGCAACTAGTGGCATGAGTGAAACCTTGCTTTCTCTCAGATTGAAACACCACTGTTGTCATCTGTTTATTCTGCTTAATAAGCCTCTGCTCCATTTCATAGAAGCCAAAATGCCGCAGTCCCAAGCAAAACACAGGGTTAAGGCAACTTTCCAGCAACTTAGGGCAAAAGATGGAACATTCACCTCCTCAAGGATGCATCCTCAAAGGGAGCCAGCAGCCTCAGACTCACCCTCCAAGTGAGGGCCACAGCCAAGGGCGGCGATGGTTCCGAGGAGCTTGTCAGAAATAGAATTTCAGGCCCCCCGTACTGAGCCAGAATCTGCATTTGGGCAAGGTCTACAGGGGGCTGTGTGCACGTTAAAGTGTGAGAAGCACTGCCTGAGGGCTCCTCAGCCTTCCTTTTGTCAGACCATCTGGTGAACGTGGACAGTGACCCCTCTGCAACCAGGGAAGGAGCAGCCTTGGGTTGGTCCATCCACACCAGGGACAAACGGTGACAAGTGGTGAGGAGGAAAAGAAAAGAAGGGCTTGGGCTTGGGGCTTAGGGCGGCCTTCCTTTCCCATCTCTCCCAACCCAGTGACACGGCTGTTCTTCCTCCCAGGGGTCTGCCTGGTACAGAAGCATCCATAAGGCAATACTTCTCAAGCTGTGGGCTGCCTGTGTTTCCTCGGGGTCTGGGGTCTTTTTTTTTTTTTTTTTTTTGGTAATATTACATTTGAATTTCAACGATAATCTTTAAAAAGAATGACTACTTTCAGAATCACGTGGGACTCTGAGTATATCCATGCAATACGTGTACTTCCAATGAGGATGCTATGCGGACAGAAATTGTGCAGGAGTTTGAAAAGAGGAAAGTGCTGAGAGAGTTGATTCACTAATCCCATAGTCAAAGTTTTACATTCAAAAGAATCCGCTCTACTGCAGTCAGTATGTATTCCTCTTGTAAGCAGATCCCACCATTTTATATACCAACTTGCAAAAATTCATTAGCAGCCAGCATAATACTAAATATACAGTGAAGCATTTTCCTGGTCCTTATTCAAGCGGTAATTGGCTTTGGTACCCGTTTAATACATATTCCAATTACATTGTGATGTGAATTTTATCTTCAAGAGAGCAGAGCAGTTTTACAGAGCTACTTTTAACCTAGACATCCCTGGATTTCTCATTGAGAGTTTTACTTATGTATGAGGTAAGATTTTATTGAAGTGAAAAACAAAGTCTTGAAAATGTTACTGCTGGCTCAGAAAATATACTTAGGTGATTAAGTATTACTACTAGTAACATTGAAGCCACATCAGTATTACAGAAGTCACAGAAGGGAAACCGAAAATATATATAAATTAGACGGAAAGCTGCACTTGAAATTTAATTTCTGCAAAATGGCATTCTTCATCACAATAAAATTGCTAATATTTTAGTTTGTAGCTTTGCTATGAAAAATTCAATTAATAAACTTGTTCTGGCTTTATGTAGTTGTATACTGACCATATATATAAGGAGCTTTTATCTCATTTATAACCACATATTTAGGTCCTATAGTAAAAATATCAGTAATGAAGGCTTATGATAATTATTTTCTTTTAAAAGGGAGGTGTCTGTTATGTATATTTGAGGCACATCCCTGTAAGAGGGCTGCTCATCTGATTTTGCCCACTCCGGGATCTAGAGTCTAGACTGACGGGTCAGGGAAGTTCTCTCTAATGCGTGTATCTACCAGAAAGTTTCCTTGAAAGGGGTCTTTAAGGGGCATTTTATTAAGATAACAAAATGCATTGATTAAAATACCTGAAGTCACGTTGTAAAATAAGAATTGTTTGTTCATTTATATGCTGCCTTCTTCCAAAAAGGATTTAGGTCGTTTTCAGATATAAGTAAAACATTGCAAGATAAAAGAAAAGTACAATAGATGAAAAAAGGGAAAGAAAATAAGGGTGTGAGAGTGAGAGGGAGCCTGCGTGAGGTTAGTTCAGTCCTCCCACCGTGTTCTGGAAGTTTCTGTAAGGGTATTTCTGGATGATACTAACATTTAAGTAGGTGGACTTGAGTAAAGCAGGTTCCCCTCCATAATGCAGGTGGGACTCACCCAATTAGTTGAAGACCTGAATTTCAAAAAAAGATGGAGTTCCCCTAAGAAAGAGGAGCTTGAACTTCAACATTGGCTCCTCCCTGGGTCTCCAGCCTCCCAGCCCCCGCTTCAGATTTTGAATACACATCCTATTGGTTCTATTTCTCTGGAGAACCTTGACTAATACACCATCTTTTCTATCTCTTGACAAAAGAGCATCAGTAGTAGAAAGGATAAGGCCAACAGAGAGAGAGAGAGAGAGAGAGGCCAAACGATATTTGAGTCCCTGGATTCAACTCTCTTTCTGGGCTTTCGGTTTTACGTGAGCCAATAAATTCCCATTTTGCTTAAGTTAGTTCGAGTTGAGTTTCTGTTATCTGAAAATAGAGTCCTGACTAATACAAATTTCAATTTCTTTCTCTTTCTTCAAGTTCAATGGCAAAGGATAAATGTACTGGTTACTTTCATTTAGAATAAATATCATGGAATTTCCATCTAAAAATGAGTCCCCAGCCCCTGTCATCCATTCTACCTGTATTTGACATTAACGTAATACTTTCTTACATTAGCATTGCATTTTAAACATTCAAAAGATTTTTCACATGTTATTTTATCATTTGACCTTGGAGTTTATTTTTAACAAGCTTTGACCTGTATAAAATAATGCTACCCAAATCCTCCACTAGCTAAAAGTGTTGGTGAGTAACCATAACATTGATTGCATCTACCTAATGAAGTCCATTATGTCTGTGCCTTCAGCATGCCCAGCTTACAGAGTTCATTTTCCAGAAGTTTAGAAAATTACAGTGAAGGTGAGGTTCAGGATCCAGTTTACATTTTGGGTTATAGGACTAACAGTAGTTCTTTGCCTTTAATAGTTTGGTTCCTTGTTTAGCGCTGGAAAGAGATCTCAGCTCTTTACTCCCATGGTTGCTCATATGTTATTATAAATGGGCTTATCTTCTCCGTTGCTATTTTCCTGATCTTGTTCTTAAGAGGAACAGATTTCCCTGTATAACATTTCAAGCCACTTGTGTTCATTAATGATGTGGACAGTCTGGACATTAGTCGTTTTTGAAGCAAAGCATGCTCTAGAGAGGCCATCGCTCTCCCATAGGAATTTTTTTAAAAAGAATAACTTTCAAATTGTTTGTGATGAGTTATTAGAAGCAAAGCCCTCCAAGGCAGCAACGCAGAGCAAGCAGAGTTACTCTACTTTCATATGGAGAAGAAAAAAGACAAATGCATCATGTGATTGTACTCAAAAAGAAGAAAGTCAAGCTTTGAAAACCCTCTTGGTTCCTTCCCAACTTAAACTTTCCTGTTTCTTATACACACATTAAAATGCAATTACTTCTGACTTACTTAGCATTTGCTGTAAAATAAATTAAGTTTCCCGAAGTACAATATACTAATGCTTATAGGAAAGCAGAAAAGAGTCTGCCAGACTTCTCATATTACAAATTATTTTTAAAAATTCTGGTGGTCAGTTTTAGGAGTTTGTTTTGCTGCACTCTAAAATAATATTCTATAACAAAATTTGTTGGGAAGGTTACAGTAATATTTTTAACACCAGTCCATCATGGTGGATCTTGGATTTTAATCATCCAAATTACTTTGATGTATTTTGTTTCCAATTTGAAATCTATGCTGACCTGACTCATTTTTTTCCCAAGAGTTTAGATGGAGGCATGTGGACTATGTAGATATGTATAGAGCATTCGGCTGAAACAGGGTTCTTTTGGTAAAGTGTGTTTCTACAGGGAAGAAAATGGTCGCACAGTTTCAAATTATTACAAACAGTATTACAGGAAGGCAATTCATCATCCATCTCCATTCACCCATCTTTCCTAATCCCATCCTCTCTTTCTTACCTGTCAATCAATCAGTTGTCTCCAGTGTGTACAGAACCCTCTCCCAGTTAGAACATGAGTAGTTTATAAGAATAATGTCTACATAATAATTTGATGTCCTTTTCATCCAAGATGGGGTTCTCTCTGCTCTAAGCTTTAAAATTGATGCTTTAGACTCAAGCAATCTCTACACTGTATTAGCTTCCTCACTTTAATGCAGGATGATTGATATCCAGCTTCTGATGAATTCTGGCTACTGTGCTGTAGGTTATACCACACACATTGTCATGAACTTTTTCTTTTTTTTCTCTTTGTCATGTCCTAACCCAAAGTGTAGAATAATTTTGTATTAAGAGTGAGAACGGTGACACCATTTTAGAGATGAAAGGACTGAAATATGACCTGAAACTTAAACAACTGAGTTCTCTGTAGAGTCAGATATTTTGCAGACAGCTCACAAAAGAATAAATATAATCACATGCAAGTTTCATTTAAAAATGAACGTTTCTGAGTATGGGTGAAAATGAAGAGTCAACGATATTCACATTTAAGAATTCTGTTAACTCAGCAGTGGGGCTTTTCCAGACCATCGCGAGTGGCCAGAATGAATGCTCACTGAAAGCCAAATGCTATCCTGGAATGTCTCAGCAGAGCACAGAGAAGAAATACAAAGTTTAATTAAAAAGACCTTTTCAAGAGCTCCAAGATCAACTGTGTTGTTTAATTAGATTGTAGACATTTTGGAAAACTGAATATTCAAGTGATCTACCTTATTTTCCCAGGCACCCTTTGTCTGATCTTGGATGCTCCCCCACAAAGCCCAAAGCCGGTTAGATGGCAGATGTCTTGCTTCTCCCCAGGGACACTGCTCAGTGCTGCACAATTCCACCTGCTTGTTCTCTTTCAGGTCTTGAAGAGTGGAAGTGGACATCTTCCTCCCTGTTCTCCTCGATGGGGTGCCTCTCTAGACCTTTTGCACAGCTGACAAAGGCATCACAATCCAGCCTTTAAAAGGCCACAGGAGTCATCCTGTGCCAAGATGATTCTGGAGAAGCAGAGGGAGGGGTAATGGTGGGACTCACAAATCCTTGTTTTTGATAGGTTTCCTCTTAACCATGCTGACACTGAGGCAGGCAGCCTCTGAAGAGCGAGGCTGTCCCTCTGGATTTAGCAGAGACCTGAGGGTCCTTTCTGCAGTCTGGGAGCCAGAACACAGATGTGCTGGGTGTGATGTCTGGTGATGACTTTCCAATTATCTTGACTCTCCACCTTTGTCCATGGGAAACCCTCATATGGTTATTCTTAGGCCAGTGGAGAGGGGGGAGAGGGAGCTCACAATCGGTGAACTGCAGTCTTTCATTTTCTCGTCAAATGATTCCCCTCTGGCATGAGACGTACTCTATGGGCCTGAAGCATAATGCCATTGTATTAGATCATTCTCACTGACCTACACCCCAAGTCCCTTCCATTTAAACAACTGGTCCTCACAGTCAGGACTGTCCATGGATATAAGTGAGAAGGTGGTTTGAGGGCTCCTAAAGGCTGAACTACCTGAAGTAATAATACTCCTATGGGCCTGCCCCGCTATTTATGTATAATCAATATCGAAATAAACCCTTTGGAATAAAGGAAGACAAAATTCCTCAGGGCACTCAAGGTAAAGTTCAAAAATGTGACCTGTATGATCCAGCAATCCCACTCCTGGGCATATATCTGGAGGGAACTCTAATTCAAAGACACATGCACCCCAGTGTTCACAGCAGCATGGTTTACAACAGCCAAGACACGGAACCAACTTAAATATTCATCGCTAGAGGACTGAGTAAAGAAGCTGTGGTACTTATATACAGTGGAACACTACTCAACCATAAAAAAGAATAAAATAATGCCATCTGCAGCAACATGGACGGACCTGGAAATCGTCATGCTAAGTGAAGTAAGCCAGAAAGAGAAAGAAAAAGAAAAATAGCATATGCTATCACTCATATGTGGAATCTAAAAAAGAAAAGAAAAAAGACACTAATGAACTTATCTGCAAAACAGAAACAGACTCACAGACATAGTAAACAAATTTATGGTTACCAGAGGGGAATGGGGTGGTAAAGGATAAATTGGGAGTTCAAGATTTGCAAATATTAACTACTATACATATAATAGGTACACAATAAGTTTTTTCACTATAGCACAGGGGACTATATTCAATATCTTGTAGTAGCCTATAATGAAAAAGAATATGAAAATGAATATATGTATGCATATGTATGACTGAAGCATAATGCTGTACACCAGAAATTGATACATTATAACTGACTACACTTTTTTTTTATAACTGACTATACTTCCCTAAAACAAAAATAAAAACAAAAATATGGCCTGGAAGAGGAAACACTTACTATCCATTAACATTTTAACAAGGTTTGGTCCCTCCCATTAGACTGGTTTGGCTGAGTGATGAGGACGTTAGTATTTACCTAAACTACGTGTTTTTTACAAGTGGAAAGAGAGACTCCACATTGAGGTGACCTGCTCAAGGCTTGTCGTGGCACAGAATCAGAATCCAGGGCTCTTACTCTTCTCACTTGGAACTCTGAGTTTCAAGTGGAGTTCCAGGAGGTGCAGTAGAATCTGCTCCTCTGTTATGGTTTGGGTTACAAAATTAGACTAAAGATCTTTCCACATCTGTATCTTGGAACTTGGGAAAGCTTGGCACACCTGGAAGAGACTGGAATTAGCCATCAACAGGGAAGAGGCAGCACTGGGGGGACACACTGAGCTCCAGACAATGGAAGAGTGGGAAACGAAGTGGGAGCCACCCATCACCTGTAAAGGACTGAGTTGTTCCCACGACTCCACGGGCTCGGTGCCTATCGGTGAGGGTGTAGGGCAGGGCACGGGACACAGACATTTCTGAGGCACAGCCCCGAGGGAACTGGAAGACTTTCCATATCTTGGGGGGGATGAGATTTGGGAAAGATGGTCCACATGTGAGACCCTTGGAGAAGTCAGGCTCAGGAGGCCCATTTGAGGTCTGAAACAGTGAGGCTAGAAGTGCCTTGAAAAGACGGGAAACAGCTAAAAACTAATCACTGTTGTCTAGAATGGGACCCATTAGAGTCACACAATAGACTCAGACTGGTGCTCTCAGGGTCCCAGTAAGAGCCATACTGAACTGAGTAAAATCCCACCCTGATGTTTAACACCCAGGTATTGTAAAGCAAATTGCGGTCCATTTGCTCTTCAGTGAGATTTTTCACACAGTCTTCCCATGAGATAGGTCAGCAGTATGGATCTCAATTTATAGACAAAAAAAAAAAAAAAGAAGAACAAAATGGCCAAACAACTTACCCAAGAACATAAAATGCTAAAGGCCAACCACGGTCTGTAATTCAAGTCCTTCAATCCAGAACCTTGTCCACAGCTAAAACCAGAGTTTCAAGTGAAGTTCCAGGAGGTGCAGTAGGTTCTGCTCCTCTGTTATGGTTTGGGTTACAAAATTAGATTTTTTTGAGTACAATAATAGGACATATTTTCTAATTAAAGTGATTTTTTTGTTTGTTCATTTATAATCATTTATATAAACTTTATTTGTTATTTTTTAATTGAAGTACAGTCAGTTACAATGTGTCAGTTTCTGGTGTACAGCACATGCCCCAGTCATGCATATACATACATATATACTATATTCAATATCTTATAATAACCTTTAATAATTTCTTTCTTTTTTCTCAGTATTTCTTTAAACATTTGTACTATCTTCTTGCCTCATGAGCTGCTACTTTTCAGTTGGCTTTACCAGCTCCTTCCTTCTCTTCAGAAGTGGAAACGCTGCCCCCAGAGCACTGGATTTATTCTCTCCCTGGATAATCTTATCCTGTCCCACAACCTTACAGATCTGCTGTGCCCCCGGGACCGCCAAATGTAGTTCTCCAGCCCTAACCCCGTCCCCAAGCCCCACACTCATACCCAGCTCCCCCCTCAGCAGCCTCATGTGGATGACTAGAAGGCATTTCAAATTTAGTATGTTCAAAAAGGAACTCTTGGTTCCACAGCCACTTCACTCCCCACTCCCAAAAGTACTCCTCCCAGGCTTGTCCATCCTGGTAAGTGTCACTGCTCTTTATTTGTTCTAAACCTGAAAGTCTTTCTCCTCAAACGCCCACATCCTGTCAAATTCTGTCAAAATACATTGGTAATCATGACCTCTTTCGTCACCTCTGCCTCCACCATCATCTCCCAATTGGGCTGGCCTTTTTAGGGTCTCCAGGACACTACTCTTAACTCAACCATCTTTTTTCCCCACAGCAGCCAGAGTGGCCTGAAACTTAAATTGGTCATGTTGCCTTGTGACTCAAAAGCCTCCAATAACTTCCCATTGGCCTTAACATAAACCCTCAGCTCTCTATTGTGGCTTCTCCAGCCCTCGTGACCTGACACCTCCCCCCCCCACCCCCGTCCAGCTCAACTACTAAATTTGAACTTCACTCCAGTCATGCTGGCCATCTTGCTGTCCTAACACTAAGGTTTTTTTTGTTTGTTTTGTTTTGCTTTGTTGTTATTATTGAAGTATAATTGATTCATAATGTTGTGTTAGTTTCTGGTATACAGCACAGTGATTCAGTTATACACACACACACACACACACACACACATATATATATTCGTTTTCATATTCTTTTCCATTACAGGTTATTACAAGCTATTGAATGCAGTTCCCTGTGCTATACAGTGGGACCTTGTTGTTTATCTATTTTGTGTATAGTAGTTTGTATCTGCTAACCCCAAACTCCTAATTTATCCCTCTCTCCCTTTGGTAACGGTAGGTTTCTCTATGTCTATGAGTCTATTTCTGATGTGGAATCTAAAAAAGTAACACATGAGTTCTAACCTTTTCCATGCTGTGAATCCCCTTGGCAGCCTGGCAAAGCCTACGGATCGCCTCCCAGAAGAAAAATTTTAAATGCATAAAAGAAGATGCATAAGGTTACAAAAGATACCATTACATTGAAATACAATTATCAGAATATTAAAGATCAAATTTGTGATACAGAATACTAAAGATCAAATTTGTGCTTCTTCATGGACGTGCTAAATAACAGAATCTAGCCACAGCTCTGAAAGCTGTTACACTTTTGAAGTCATGACGAGGGCCAATGACATTTGCAGATATCTGTAACAACTGTAACATGACATGAAAGTGTCTGTGATTCATCCGACAGAGTCACGGAGGCTGCCACTTCTACTGCAGTTTGCTTGCTTATATTCATGAGTGGAGGAAATCATTACATTTCAGTTAGAAGTCAGTGAAAATAGAGACGTAATTTTCCCCCTGATTCTGTCCATGGACCCCCAGTTCAAAACTCCTGCTGAACACGCTGCACCCATTCCTGCCTCTGGGACTTTACACTTGCTGTTCCCTCACCTGGAATGCTCTTCCCCCAGATCTCTGCACAGCTCACTCTCACTTCCAAAGGTTGCTTTCTCGGAGAGTCCCGCCCTCACCCGCTTAGGGAAGACAGCACCCCCAGCTCACCCATCACCCTCCTTCACCCTGTTCTGTGCCATCTCCCCACTTTACCTACCACTCTTTGAAGTTATATGTCACTTGTGTGTTTGCTTGTTCAGTGGCTTCTTGAAGGTAATATGTGCCCCGTCCTCCAGGGTCTCCCAGCATCTAGAACTGTGCCTGCGACAAGAGAGCACTTAGCAAATATCTGTGAGCTGAGTAAAAAGCTTTAAAGGGATGAACACGATCTAGACTTTCAGACACATAAAAGTATGACTCTCGGAAAGAGACTGTTTTTTCCAAATTCCAATCAAAAAAGAACATATTTCTACTGGTTTTCAATTTGATTTCAAAAATCAGATTTCTAACAGAGAAAATTACGTTCCATATTTTATAGTCTTATAAATATGGTTCATGACACAGCTTGGGCATGTGCCTGGATCCCTAACCAGAGGGTTAACTGTTAGACTCCCAGAAGGTTGGCAAACTTTTACCACAATGAGCAATTACTTGGTTTGACTACCTTAATTAAAGTGTAACAGATTACTTCTAATTACAGCTATTTTCTTTTAAACTTACTCTTACCATTTTGAATTTGGCTGACCCTGAAAAGGGAGCTTCCTTGAACTGGTATTATGCTTCACTCAAAAAGAAAGTAACGTTACAGAGCAAACGCAGTGGTTTATCACATAATGTGGAGGCAAATGAATCCTTCCTCACAAAAAGTGGTTTAATACTGGACACCTGTTTGAGACACTGGAGGATTTCCTGGTGATAACTCAGTAGCCATTAAAAATATGAGTCTTGAACTCAGGAAAATAAACACAGCCTCAGAGATAAACGGATGTCATTCTTGCACCTGTGGCGCTGAAGGCATGGTTGTGGGGGGGATTTCCCAGGTAGAAAGACTAGAATAAGAGAAGAACCCGACTTAGATCCCAAGAAATTCATGGAAGAGAAAAAGATCTAAAAGAAAAACTTGGAATCAGAAATACCAAGTTGTTCAAGTATCTACTCATTCAAGTATAAACTGACTTACTAATTGCCTAAGGTATGTAATTCCTGACTAGTTCTTGAAGATAAGGAAGAAGAAAGAAGGAAAGATAATAGAACGTCCTATGACCTTTATAAAAAAGAGAACAAGATATAGCCCAAAAGTAAACAACATCTGAAAAATGCTAATCATATCTCATTAGCAAATTATCTTACAAAAGCAAACACTTAAATGGAAGAGTTGGCAAAATGTAGAGCTTGATAAAGAAATCCAGAGAAAAATATTAGGACAAACCTCAAGTGAATACAGGAATAACTCTGAGAGCTAAAAAGGAAAATTAAAAAAAAAAACCTATTAAGTGCCAACACATCAGTGGATGTGTTCCTGCTGTACTAAGAAATTGTTGGTGTTCCCAGAGTATCTGTGTGAAGCAACTGAAACAAAATATTTTTTTGTTCAAACAGTTGCATTTCAAATAGAAAACTGAACACAAAGCAAAGCAGAAATAATGCAATCCTGAATGGAACTGACATACGTATCATACAAACCTGTCGTAGTGAAACAGGACAGGAAAAATCATTTAATTGCCTTTATGCAATGGTTTGACTAGTCATCATTGGCAAATAAATGGCTTGTATTTCCAAATGACAGAGTCCAAGTCTGGGATGCATAATACTTGTTCCTGATGAAAATAAACTGATGGGGAAAAAATGGTCAAACTTTTCTTTTAAGCAAAACACTTTCACTTAATGGAAATCTTTCACAGAGCCTCAATATATAAAACAGTTGAAGCTGATTGAATCTGGTTGGGGGGAGGGGAGAGGACAGAGCCCTACCCACTGAGAAGCCCCACCCTCCCCAGGCACCCCACCACTTCCCCCACCGTCCCTCTAGGCGGCCCCCAGGGAACTCTGCGGAAACTGAGAGGTCTGTATAGTACGGTTTGAAAACTACTGGATTGAAGGAGAAAGATGTGATGAGCGTGACACCACAAGCTCTTTCATTCATTCCTAACATTTGCTTAGTGACTTGATCCAATGTAAATGTATCCATGTGTTAACTGGAAACGCTTTAAGCATCAGGGACACTGATTTCAGTTTTTTTAATCTCTGCGCAGCTGCCACTGATACACACACACTCTATGCTCTAAGTTGGTCTGAGCAACGGTCGCATGGCCAACCCGCATCGTGGTGGGAGTGGGCAGGGAAGAAAGGACATGGTGAGCATTTTTCTACTCATTTTCCAGAGAAGCCATGGTAGGAGGGAAAGGGGGCTTAAGCTTCAGGACCGTTTACTTCCAGTGGAAATCTCCCATGACCGCAATGAATGATCATCACCAATCCAATGAGTATTGAAGATTAGGTACTGAGAAACTTGAACTGTCCTGAAATCTTACAGCTCATATATGAAAGAAATTTGAGAGAGGTCCTCCCAATCCTAAGAGTTTATATGACATGACCAATAACATGTTGTGAAGCCAAAATAAACTTTCCTAATTGTTAATAGTCAAAAATAAATCATCAGTCATGCTAAAGGAAATATTGAAAATAATACTATAACATCTCAGTAATACAAAGAAGCAATTAATAAGTGTGCAGCCAAATAAAAAGGTAGTGAAAAAGGCATTAGAGGGGAGTACCAATACAAATGAGTAATAAAAATTTTTACATTTTGCTGGGTTTTGTAGTGTTTTGTTATTGCTCTGCTTTTTAAACTTTAAAATTTGCTGTGATTTCTTTTCTCATTCTAAACAACTGTTCATTCGTGTACACTTGATTTAGTGCTTGTATTTTGTGCTCTCTTTATTAAAGATGAAGCCAAAACTCATACTAGCTTCAGAGCCCACAAAGCCTAGATCCATCCCTGCCTACCAGCAGAGCAAATGGGGGAAAACTACTGTGGATGGAGAAATCAAGGCACAGAGGGCAAGAGTCTTATTTCAGACCACATTCATCCCAAAGGTCTGCTCACAGCCCTTCACTTCAAGCCAAGTGGATCCTTTAAGACTCAATTATCACCCTGTACTTAGAAGAAGAAAATTACTAGTATAGTAAGGATACCCCTTTTCATTATTCGGAATCGTTTAGTTCCAAGTCCTATGACTAGCAGTCCCAGGGGAAGGAAGGGTGGAGGCACTGGAGTGGACCTCTGCCCTTCCCACTGCCTTTTCCTCTCCTAGGAATGCATTTTTTTTAAGTTGCTTACAAAGTGGAATTGATGGCTTTCCCAGATGCCCTGTGATCAGACAAGTTTGCAAACACCCAGAAAGCTCAAATGAATTTTAATGCATGCTGGAAAGGTTAGAAATGACAACAGGAAATTAGGGAATTATGAAGAAAATGGAAAATCCTTAGCTTATTTAGGAAGATGACAGGCTGAGTTTCTCCAGTCTCTTACTTCTCTGCTAAACATAGCTACTGCTAAAGACAATATGGACCAAAATACAGCTCAGCCTCCTTCAAGGTGTGACCTTTGGAAAGCAGGGGGATCAGGTGGAGGTTCTCAGGAGAACAGGCCAAAAGAGCACTCAAAGAAGACAAGGAGTCAGATTCCTCGTAGAAAAGTATGCAGGAGAATAAACTTTCCTCAAGTCCATCCATTGACTTAATTGGTTTCTGTTGAAGTTTCTCTAAGATATGGCAGAGACTGGTGGGGTGAGGTATAGCTCAGTGGTCCATTAAAAAAAAAAGACACAGCAGAAAATGGCCCTAAGATTATGTATCCCAATCCATCCTGCCCACACATTCTTCCTGCTGAAGTCACTGCACTTACACACACAGACCCCCCTGCTGTCCCTCTGGGAAAACTCACCTCTACAGACCTTTCCCTCAGTTCATCTTCTGTGTTCCCAATTCTGTACAGTGCCAGGTCCAAGGAGAAATTGATACCAAAAACTCAGTAAAATTAAAATTAACGTTTAGACCATTTAAAATCAACCCTGGCTGCACAATGGAATCATCTGGGGAGCTTTGTAAAAGTGCCTGTGCCTAACTCCCACTCCAAACCAAATAAATCATCATCTTGGGCTGGAAGCAGAACACTCGTGCTGGTCAAGCGTCCTCCAATTCTGAGTTAAATCAGTCATTCTCAAACTTGTCTCAAATGCAAATCTTTTTTTTTTTTTTTTAAATTTCAACGCTTCATGAACCCCAGATTCTGGTTGCATGTCTTGGGGAGGTTTAACAAAGCCCAATGCTTGGATTGCACCCCTGTATCAATTAAATCAGAATTTCTGGGAGTGGGAACTAGGCACTGGTATTTTTTTTTCAGATTTCTCAGGTGTTTCTAAAGTTTCACCAAATCTGAGAACGAATGAGTTAAATAATAACAATACAACCCAAACACCAAGGATCTCTGTGGGGCACTCAAAAGATAGAATGCCTTCTCCACCAGGGACAGGAAACTAACAGAGTTTGGCTGGAGCTTTCTTAGTGGTATTAACAAATCTAAAGATAGAACGTGTCAACCAAAGGGGACTGTCTGCATGGAAAGAGAAAGCGGGAGTAAGAGGGAAAGGTCTTGCCAAGGGGAGAGGGCATGGGTGAGCTGACGGGAACATCCAGTCCTGTTTGGCAAGTCCATTTCCAAAGAGGGGGTGAAAGCTTGAGCTTCAGATAATTTGACACCCTTTGACATTAAAACCATCCCTCTAATATCCCCTGCTCAGGCTGTGTACTCAAGCTGCGTTCTCATTACCATTTGTCTTCCTATCTAGTTTCCTACTGGGAGAGAACGTGTTAGTCAAGGTGACACAAATGTCCACTCTGCTTAAAAGTTCTCCTTGCTCATGGCAAATTAATAAATTGTGATTTGGGTTTATACAGCAGTCTCTCGAGAGCTGGACTGATGTGAATCTGTCCCTGAGAACCTCGCCCGCTGTAGCGAGATGAGACGTCCGCAAATCAATTTCACCAAAGTGACACCATCTCAAAATTCCTGCGGGCTTAGCACAGAGCCTTTGTCATGATAGTTCACTGCCATGTTGGGAGGTCCTGGAAGACAGGGGTCAATGTTTTATTCTGTATATCACTGATACCCAGCTCAGTGCTGGGACATTATAAGCAAGGGTGATAGTCTAAATATTTACACCCATATTAGCAGTACTGTCCTTTCTACACAACATGAGCCTTGGTGCTGGAGCAGACTCCTGGACGCCCCTGTGGCGCTAGGTGTGAGTCTTGTAGGTACTTGATCTTAGGGAATCCAGGAGGAACGGGGGGCTTGGTGTATCTAGGGCAGAGGGAACACTGGGCTGGTTCAGGGTAGTGACATTTTACCGATCAGTATGGAAATATTTTGGTATTTTGAAAACTGGTAGCTACAGCCATACTTGTGCAGAATAGCTAAGTATCAGCTTTGTTTGTGTATAACAACTATTCGCTGATGAAATGAGAGCCTCTCTCTAAGGCATCCTTCCCATGGTTGCTGGTACTCCATTATCTGCCCTCCCCCCGCAAATGCCAAAGACCTTCCTTCCCAGAGCTCCTTGACTCAGATCTCTGGAAAGAGTGTCTCTAAACACGGTCTTAACCTTAGGTCCCATAACCTCAGGAGCTGGTTGGGCCCAGTGGCGGGGATATGAGGGATGAGAAGAGGGAGGAATGTGGCCTTTTCACAGGATTCACAGAACAAAGCACAGGCCTGCTCTAGCGTTATTTTAAAATGAAGTTACAGAACCCCAATGTCGTTGGCAGCTGTGACACTCCGGGCAAAATCACTGCTGTTTGCATGGTACCCGAAAGCTCTGTTCTGGGAGAGGGTATAGCTCAAGTGGTAGAGAGTGCGTGCTTAGCATGCACATGATCCTGGGTTCAATCCCCAGGACCTCCACTAAAAACAATAGTAATTTAAAAATACATAAATAAACCTAATTACTTCCCTCATCCTCCCACCACCGAAAAAAATCAACAAAAACCAAAAGTTCTGCTCTAATACAAAAGCAAAAAACCCGTTAGTCTACTATGTGTGGCCTCATCGGACGTGAACACAAATTCTGATCCCCTTGAAAGCAGGACCTACTGTGACTTCCCAACAAAGCGACTAAGAAGTGCCTCTTTGGCATTCTGCTCTCTTTCCTACATTTGATATCCTGTGACAAGTGATCGCTGGGGGATGTCACTGGGTGAGAACGCTGGTCACCGTGTCATTCCTGCTTTGTCATTCTGGTGGTGACTTGTCCATTTCCCACCTCAGGGCACCTTAAACGGGCACGTGCAACCAATGAAGTTCTTTACGGTTCATTGTGCTGCTATTGTTAAAAATAAAAACATGCTTGTTCAGGGTTCATTATGCTAGCCAAAGTTTTGGCTTTTCAGACCTTCTCCCCAGCTGTCTTACTTTGCCCCCACTCCTTATGTAACCCCCACCCCCCTAAATCTTGGTGAACTGTGTCCAGTCGTGCTGTTGAGAAATCTAGTCTAGAGATGTATTTAGGGAAGTTTGGTGTTCCTCCTAAAATAGTTTATACTCTCATCAGTACACAAATTATTTCATATCTTCAGAGTATATATGGTTAGGATAAGGGTTATTTGGTCCCTTATTTTGGTGCTAATAAGCGAAGTCTAAACAGCTGGATGGATGTCTGTCAGGTTATATAGCACCAAAATATATCCAGAACAACTCTGAAGATGGGCCCAACAGCAAGACTTTTTTTCCCCCAAGTTGCTATTTTGGTGTCATCTCAGAAAGCTCTCGGCTGAGATAGAAACAGAACAGGTTTCATAATCCAGAAGGAAAAAATCTATTCTGTCTTGTGAGCCCCGAGTGAAACCAGCCCGTGAACTCAGGGCTGTCAGGGTAGCCTCGTGCCAGCTGGTTCAATGGGCAGAAGTGAGAATGTTAATAAACACTCTAATGAAAGGACGTTGTTGGATGGTAATTAACATATGCCATTCGTATCTGTCCCTTTGGCCAGACACTGCAGACGGGCTGAAACCATACATACAGATGAGTGTCTGCTAGGTCTGCATGGGGAAGAACGGGGGACGGTGGCTTTGTGAGCGGCTGGTGCTGTCAGCAGCTTTAAATCACAGGCCGCTTAATAACAAAAACAGAGAAGGCTTTTGTGTTCTGGAACAATCGTGGGACTGAAAATTTTTTAATGTTAATAAACATTTTTTCATTCCTGTTTACTTTCCTTTCACTTCAAAATGTGCTGTTTATACTCTTGTTTTAACAAAAATACTGACTTAGCTTTTCTCTCTCTCTCTCATTTAAATCAATGAGTGCAAGACTGCAACTTAGGGCTTTTTGTTTTTCAGCCACAATTTCCCAATCTCTCCAGGAAGAGAGGTGATTACACAAGTCTCATGGGCACCCCAGCAGCTGTATTTCTCAAAGTTTACATTATCCCTTTCTGATTAACAAAAAATGGCTTATAAATCGTACCAGCTACTTCCAAATGCTGTCTCTGCCAATGCAGTGGAAAGTCAGAACTGAAAACACAGAAGCCATTTGGCTTCAACAGCCTCTTTCTGCCGATGGGAAACTGAGGCTTAGCAAGGTGAAACCACGTCCCTGAGATCATAGGCCTGGCTTGGTGACCCCTGGACAAGCTTTTTTCCCATCCTGGGCTGCGCTGCCCTGGTGCTCGCTTCTTTTTCACCTTGTCCATGACTTGAAGAGGCATTCAAAGAGACCATCCTACATTTGGATCCTTCTTCGTGTCTGTTGATTTGCTGGGAGCACACAAGTTTAGGGGAGAAACTCAACATTTCAGAAACACCAGGAGGGTGAAGCTTGGTACCACTCGGCCATGAGATGTTATGAGGAGTTAGAACTAGAAAATCTGGCAGGAACAAGGATCAGCAGAAAAAGAAAAGAATTTGAAATCAGAGAGATTACAGTAAAACATGAGTTGACAAAGACTGACACCACAAATCAGAAGGTAGGAGCCTCTGAAAGAGTCAGATTCACGTAAAAGTTAATAAATAATTGCTCTAATAAATTTATTTGAATGATTGAATTTAGGAGTTTGTGATAATTAAAGTTGGCTGAACTATTTACAATAGCCAAGACATGGAAACAACCTAAATGTCCTTTGACAGATGAATGAGTAAAGAAGATGTGGCATATATATATATATACAATGGGATACTACTCAGCCATAAAATAGAATGAAATAATGTCATTTGCAGCAACGTGGATGGACCTAGAGATGATCATACTGAGTAAAGTAAGTCAGACAGAGAAAGACAAATGTCATATGATATCACTTATATGTGAAATCTAAAAAAATGATATAAATGAACTTATTTACAAACTAGAAATAGACTCACAGACATAGAAAACAAACTTATGGTTACCAAAGTGGAAAGTAGGAGGGATAGATTGGGAATTTGAGATTAGCAGATATACACTACTATATACAAAATAGATAAACAACAAGGACCTACTGTATAGCACAGGGAACTATATTTGGTATCTTATAATAACCTATAATGGAAAAGAATCCGAAAAAGAATACACACACACACACACACACACACATACATATAACTGAATCACTTTACTGAAACATTGTAAAACAACTCTAATTTAAAAAACTTAAAGTTGGCTGAAGTTTATATTTGTGTTGTCTTTGAAGAAAGAACTTATTAAGCCAAATAAAGGATAAAAGTATAGACCAAAAAAAGCTTAATTAAAGATAGTAAAATAACTTTCAAACCCTGTTCAAGCTTTTTTTTAAAAATCCAAGTGACCGTCTTTAAATGAGGAACATCTATTTGCTAAAACAGACTCCAAAAAACCTTCATTTGCATCTTTTCAATAGTGTTCATTCAACTCGTAACGGTAATTGAAAAATAAAAGGCTCTATTCAGGCATGGATTAAAAGTACCTTTCTCAGAGAACATTCTGTGGAGGTATATAGCCAGTCTCAGAGGATGACAAGTGTTCTTTTTCTCATTTGCTGCCCCAGAAACTTTCAGTCAATCCGGGAGATCTTCCAGGAAGAGGAGGCAATTCCAGGCTGTCAGAGGGCTGTGGGCTCTGAGACTTCAAGCTAGTCCTCCAGGTCCATCAGGCAGCATTATTTTTCCTCTCATCAGGCTGGCCTTTCTCTCTGTTGGTGACATCATTTTTTCATTAATTTATTTGTTCAAAGAACTTGTATTGAGACCTTCTTGGTGCTGGATGTGGTGCTGGACCATGGGCCTCCATCTGTGATCACAGCAGAGTGGGTGTCCTCAGGTAGCTTTTTGCTGCTTTCTGTGGGTGCCTCATGGCCAGATTTCACAGCAGGTTATAGAAGGTGTTAGTTTTTTGCTTTGGAAGCACAACAGAGCAATCAAAAGAGAAAGGATTTAAAATTTGTTTAAATATAAGTTACTGGGCCTTATGGTGCCCCACACAGCTCTGGGAAGTGGGTCTATGTTCATTTAAAGGAAATATAAATCTTAGTGCTTAGACTCTGAAGGTCACCTAGTACAACTTTTTCATTTAACTGCAGAGGACACTGAAGCACAGAGAAGAAAACAGCTCTGTACCAGATTGTCCAGAAGGCTTGGGGCACAGTCAGCATCCAGGGCTCTGTCTCCTGCACCGACTTTGCACAAAAACAACCAACAAAATCTTGCTTGGAGCAGAAACAGTTTGAGAGTCAATAGATTTGTATAAGAAGGAAAGATGAATTAAGACAAATTTACCTAAAAAACAGAACACCAAAGAGTAACTTAAAGATATCCTTCAGAATTGTGTATGAACTCTTATTTTAAAAAGTTTTGAGGGGAGGGTATAGCTCAGTGGTAGAGTGTGTGCTTAGTATGCACAAGGTCCTGGGTTCAATCCGTAGTACCTCCATTAAGAAAGGAAGGAAGGAAGGGAGGGAGGGAGGAAGGAAGGAAGGAGTGAAGGAAGAAAGAAAAAGGAAGAAAGAGAGAAGGAAAGAAGGAAGGAAGGAAAGAAAGAAAAAGAAAGAAAGAAAGAGAGAGAGAGAAAGAGAGAAGAAAGAGAAAGAAAGAAAAAGAAAGAAAGAAAGAAAGAAAGAAAGAAAGAAAGAAAGAAAGAAAGAAAGAAAGAAAGAAAGAAAGAAAGAAAGAAAGAAAGAAAGAAAGAAAGAAAGAAAGTATTGATTAGATTGATTAGGTGTACCTTCTGGAGGCTCCAGTGTGAATTGAACACACTTAAATACCACCAGAGTGGCCCAGATTAGACATGGGGAGAAATGGTGAGTAAATTCCAGCCTGCACTCCCAAGGTGGATCCTTGAATCCTTTCCTGAAAATGTTTCCAACAAGAGAGAAAACCATTTGCCCCCCATTTCAGAACAAAGGCGACCAGGCAGGTGAATGCTCAGGTTCCTCCCTAGGATTATGTTACGGTGGGGTAGCTGGTGACAAGCTCATGTTCCCCCGGCAGTCAGGAGAGATTCTAACAGAGGACAGTAGCTTCAGTTCTCTGTGTGGCCCGCTGACCCTCCTCTCTCCAGGTTTCTAAGTCCTTGGTGTGTTTACTGCAACTCTGACACACCTCTCCTGGGACATGTCCTCTCTTTTAATGATTTGCTGCTGTTGTTGTTTTTAATTGCACACATAACATGCATTTATTATAATAAATTCAAATCACACATAAATATAAAGAATAAGAACCGAACATTAGCCCTTACTTCCCCCATTCATCCTTCCTCTCCAGGTTCTTTCCTTAGAGGTAACTGCTGTTAACCATTTAATATACATATTCTTCCAGGAAGAAAAATACATTATATATGTGTGTGTATGTGTGTATGGGCATGTGTATACACATTTTGTTTTTCTTTTAAAATTTATTTATTTATTTCTGTTAATGGAGGCATTGGGAATTGAACCCAGGACCTCGTGCGTGCTAAGCATGCACTCTACCACTGAGCTATAGCCCCCACCCCCAACAATGTATATTTTTAATGCACTTATATAGAAAGTTTCTTCTAACATAAGTTCTATCGTACCATATGTTTTGTTTCTCAACTTGCCCTTTTCACTAAACTACACATCTTACATATTTTCTCAGGATGGTACCACGTGTTACAAAGCATGGATCTATTCCAATTTATTTAATGAGTGCCTGGTTGGTGAATATTTAGGTTGTTTTCAGTTCTTTACCTTTATAAATAATGTTCACTAGCATTAGGTAACTTTCTTAATTCTTCTCTCCCCCATCCCGTTTTGAGCTCAGTTATATAAATTCACTTCCACATCTCGATCCTGTTGGAAATGATTACATGTCAATCCTGTTCTAGTTAAGTAACTGCTGTGCCAAGTGAAGGGATGACTCCAATGCAGAGGAAAGGGAGGAAGGGGACAGAGAAGGATGATGGGGGAGAGGGAGGGTGGGCAGGGAAGGACCCTCTGAACTGAGATCGGATGAATGAAGAAATGAACCATGCATTCCAGGCAGAAGCAACACCTATTACAAGACCACCTGAATACTAGTCTTCAAAACTGTCTACTGAGTGAGGGAGCAAGGGTAGGAGGAAAAGCCAGGAGGCTGGTGTGGCTGGAACAACATGAGCAAGAAGCAGGATAAGAGGGCAGGTAGGACCCAGGGGCCAGACTACATGAGGCCTTGTAGGTTTGGGGATTTTGTTCTGGGTAGGATTAGACATCACTGGAGGGTTCTGAGTAGAGGAGTGACATGATCTGGTTCACAATTATGATCCCCATTGCACAGATGGGGAATCTGAGGCTCAGAAAGGTAAGAAAGTTGCCACATGTCACACAGCAGATAAGTCTCAGAGCTTGGGCTCAAGTCATGTCAGTGTGAGTCCAACCTCAGGCTCCTGACCATTCAGCTTTCCTGCCTCCTTCCTCACACAACCGCAAGTCAGCATAGCTCACATTCCTAGTGGGAGAAAAAGTCCACGGGAGAGAAAGTTCTCTTCAATTCCCTGCCTGAAGAGAAGACCCATTCCTGCGCCCTGCTCCTGGAGTCATTCTCTTCACCACTGAACTCTAGGACCTCTCCCAGCCTTGACCCTGCCCATCTGGTCTGAATTCCGGACCCTTGTCTTACTTCTGACCACAAAGGCCAGATGGCTAGCTTCTGGAATGACTTTCTGGTTTCTCAGCCTTAGATTGTCTTACCTCCACAGCCACTTCCAGAACTTGAGGGAAAGTGGTGATGGTGTTGGCTATGGCATGAGCCTGCTGGGTTTCAAGACCTGGCTCTGCTCCTTGTGGCTGTGTGGCCTCGGGCAAATCACTTTGCTGCCCTCGGCTTCAGTTTCTTGTCTACCAAACAAGGACCACATCAACGGTACCTCCCGGGGTGTTGTGAGGAACGAAGGTGAAATGGTCATAGAACCGTCTGTGCAGGGTCTAGTCTGCGGTGAGTGCTCAGCAGAAGGGAGGAAGGGTTGTCCTTCTCGAAGGTCTTACATGCCTCTGTCTCTGAAGTAGGGTCTTGCCCTCTGCCCCTGGTGGTTCCAGATCCCCTCTCCGGCTAGTCCTCTTGCAGTGCTGCACACTTCTGGTTGACCACGTGAAGACCTGGTGAAAACTATGTACAGGAGGAAAAGAAGCAGTTTTACCAGGGAAAAGAGTCAAGTTGCCCATCTCTTTTTATTTTCATTCACAATGATTCTAACAACTCCTTAGGAGTCACATCCTTTTTTTAATGTTACAGCAAACTCTCAACTTATAGGGAAAACTATATGTTTTATATTATATTATATATTTAGTTGTCACGGCTTCTTAGTCTCTTCCAATCTATTACAATTTCTTGGCCTTTCCTTATCGTCTGTGATCTTGACAGTTTTAAAGAGTACTGGTCAAGTGTGTTGTAAAATGTTTTTCAGTTGGCGTTTGTCTGATGTTGTCTCCTGGTAGCCTGAGGTTATGAATTTTGGGGAAGAACACCACACCATGAGAGGAGTCCTCATTGCATCGTATCAGGGAGTAGATAATACTGGTATGTCAATTACCAGTGATGTTACCCCTTATCATTTGTCTGCCAGGTTTCTCTACTATCTGTCTCTCCTTAAACTTTCACTCACTAATTTTAGCATCCATAAGTGGTTCTTGCCTGCTGCAATTACTCTACAGCATTCAAATGATTCTCTGTTTTCTTTAGTCCCTCCTATTTATCAATTTGAATTCGGGAAGGAAGAGTTGTCCTTTCTCTTTCATTTATTCATTTATAACACTATAAACTCATGGATACTTATTTTGTTCTTTGCATTATAATCCCACGTTACTGTTATTTATTTCATTGTTCGAATTGTGCCCTCTTTGGCTATTGGAAGTGCTTTCAGGTTTCAACAAGCTCCCCACCTTATTTTTAAACACGTCTTCATTTTACAGCAGCGGATGTTTCTGGCTCATTTTGTCTCTTCCTGCCCCAGTCCCAGAATCAACTGCTTCTCTAAGGAGCCCTCATTCTTTTTGTTGGAGGATGGTATTTCGAAATCAAGATCTGGGTGTTAGGGGAGCTGAATTTTACTGTGGTGTCAGTTTTCTAGGCCCTTAGTGAACAGAGCTAGGAAATAATGTGTACTAACCCACACGTATACACACATCTGTATTTACTTCTGTATAGATCTAACTCAGTAGTTCTTAATCTGGGGCAACTTTGCCCCACTTCAAGGGATATTTGGCAACATCCAAAGGCATTTTGGTGTGTCGCAACTCAAGGGGAGGGTGCTACTGGGATCTGCTGGGTAAAGGCTACGGATGCTACTGGACATCTTATAATACACAGTGCAGGCCCCCAAAGCAGAGTTATGCAGCCCAAAATGTCAGTAGTGACAAAGCTGAGAAGCTCTGTTCTGTCTATGTATCAAAAACGCACAAGAACATGAGTGCATACTGATTCCTCTGATCCAACCCAGCACCACTGGCTTTGTTCTAGCGTTCTTCCTTTGCTTTTGTATAACTTCCTTCTCCAAGAGGGAGGACCCTGACTCATCATCTACAATATATTTACTTATTTGCTCAACCCTGATATACAGGCAAAATAGCTTCAACATTGCTAAACTCTGTGTTGTGAGAAATAAACTTTCTCTCTAATTTTGTGTCTCTAGCCTTACCGTATCCACTCAAAACACTATTTTCCAAAACCACTCAGATGGCCTCCTTTCTCCCTCACCGCCTTAAGCATGGAGATATCACTCATATGTAATACTGTTAGATTTACTTACCACAGTCTGCATTGAATCTTTAGGCCTCTGACAACCTGGTTGATTTTTTTTTTTTAACTTGCATACAGTAAAATTCATTCTTCGGATTATACAGTTCAATGGATTTTGACAAATACATAGAGTTAAATTTCATGAATTATAATTAAAATATAATGAGTTGGGGAGGGAAGGGAAGGCTAACATGTGCCAGAGACTTTGTATTTATTCACTTATTTAATCCTCACAACTCTGAGAGCTCATTGACCCCATTTGACAGATGAGAAAACTGACATTGCAGGATCTGGGTTGTGTCCCAGGGCTCAGACTCTAGAACCTTCATTCTTTCCACAGCTTTATCTTACTGCCTCAGGGATCTAAGTCATGCATAAGATTTGCAATAATGTTTTAGGAAGGAGGCAGTTTAGAGAATCAGAGAAACCCTGAGAGGTGGGGGCCTGCTGGGATTGGGACATGAGGACAGAACTTATTTCTGGCTCCTACTAATTGCCTTGTGAATTTGGAGAAGTAATTCAATGTTCTCTTGCTTTAATTTGCCTCTCTCTAACTAACAGTGGTCTCCAAACTGCTTTGACTGTATATCCCATCAGTAAAAAAATGTTTCAGCACACTTATTCACAAAATGTTTATCTATTTGTAAAATTAAATATGTATATATATAAAGATCCACTAACATTTATGTATGTTAAAAATATTTACTAATGTCCATTGACAGATGACTGGATAAAGAAGTTGTGGTATATTTATACAATGGAATACTACTCAGCCATAACAAGAATAAAATAATTTCATTTGCAGCAACATGGATGGACCTGGAGATTGTCATTCTAAGTGAAGTAAGCCAGAAAGAGAAAGAAAAATATCATATGATATCACTCATATATGGAATCTAAAAATAAAAAGAAAGGAAGAAGGACACTATGAACTCATCTACAAAGCAGAAACAGACTCGCAAACATAGTATAAACAATCTTAGGGTTACTGGGGAAAGTGGGGGGAAGGGATAAATTTGGGAGTTTGAGATTTACAAATGTTAGCCACTATATATAAAAATAGACTTTAAACAAGTTTTTTCTGTATAGTACAGGGAACTATATTCAATATCTTGTAATTACCTTTAATGAAAAAATATTGAAAAGCAATGTATATATGTATATGCATAACTGGGACATTGTGCTGTACACTAGAAATTGACAAACTGTAATTGACTGTATTTCAAAAAATTTTTGCTTAAATCAAAATTTCAAAAGGATGAGATGAAGATAAAAGAACTATAACTCTGCTTTCATTAGTATTTTTAGTTGGGACCATGTGATGAGTTAGATTGTCCTTATTTTTATCTCCTGTAACATGAATTAAAGAGAGGTGTCTGTGCTGCCGTGTTTATGCTGTTTCCTTATGCTTGCATTTGTTATTAGCTTTACTCTCTAATTCCACTACAGAAATAATTGTATGCCATTAGCCTATTTCTTATCAGGGTTAGTTTTATCAAAACCAGTTTAGAAATCCTGCAAATCCACGCAACCTGCTGCACAAAACTGCAGTATGTCCTACACTGAAAACAAACATGTTATGGTGATGCTTGTAACATCCCTGAATTACAGGATTCCCTCAGGCTTTCTCCTCTACTGTCCAGAACACTTGACCTTCTGCCAAGTAGGGTAGAGAGGGGACCAGTTTTAATCCATGTATTAAGTACTAGTAAAGCTTAATTTCTGTTTTGTCTTGGGTAAAATAAATCTTAGTTGAAATAGTTAATTACTCTGCTCCAAAAGAATGTCTTGCATGTCCACCAGATATAAATACTTCGTTTTAGAGACCACTGATCTATAAAATGAGTATATGTTTCTTCTAAACAGAGGAAATCTGGGGGTCAATGGTATGAGCTCTATTATTCATTGTTGAATTATTCAGGAAAAAGACTAAAAAGCCTTTAAGAAAAATATTATTGCATCTCTCAAACTAGTCTTGCTGCAGGAATTGAGGGAATCTAGGATTGTGGCTGATGGCAACCAAAGCTAGGGAGCAAATTAAATGTGAGTGCCCTACACTTCTGAAGATGGCCTGTTTCCTGCTGTACCTTTGACACTGCAGTGGGTCCTAGGACAGATGGAGGAGGCTGCTTTGCTGAAGCTTCTACGGTCAAGGAACCCAGATGAGTGTAAGATCCATTCGAAATCTTCTTGTCTGAATTCTCTTTCCCATCTCAGAATATCTAAGCCTTTTTTTTTTTTTTAAGTCAACTTGCTCTAGAACAAGCTGGATTCAGGTCCTCAAGGTGGAGAACCACCCCAGGCTGGTCCAGAAAAGATCCTCAAAGGCCGGCTCATAGGAGCAGCCCCTTAGAGAGCCTGAGCTGAGTTCCAACCCCAACCCAAGGGGTCTGGATGGAAGTGAGTCAACTTCAGGAATGCAGTGAATTCTACATTTAGCCCCAACTTAGTCACCATGGCAAATAGCAGTAGAGCCGTAGCTTTTGTGCTACTTCCTTTTCAGCTGCAACAAAGTGACCAGTGGAAACAGGAGAAGGAGCAGACCAGCTTGAGTTAAGCAGGGCGCCCTGGGACCAAGCAACCTCCCAGCACTGCCTTAAGCCTTGGTCTACTTTTGTTCTACTGAAGCAAATCGCTGTGCGGCTTCACTGGGAGTCTCTGTCAGCTGTAGCTTTAAAAAAATACTCCTGCAGTAGAAGAAGTAAAAGAAACAGCTGATGAAAGGACCTGCCATTTAAAATACTCCAAGAAATCCAGAATTCAATGGAAAGAACATAAATGACTTGGAGGAAAAGAAGTTTCCAGTCTCTAAGTAGAGTTCACGTCCACTCGAACTTCTACGTGAAGTGAGTCAGTCAGCAAACAAATACATATGTTCTACTGAAAAAAAAATTTTTTTAAATAGTACTTACTATTTGGAATGGGAAATTCTTGTACATCTTTTCATTTAAATCCAAAACTGACAACAGAGCATAATAAAAATCTCCCTCTTAACAACCCATCCTCCCAGACATTCAGTTCGTCTCCAAGTCAGAGAGATACCGAGACAGTTCATCTTTACTGGCCAACAAATACATGACTTATGGCTGAGTTGGTCTGGCTTATGTGTTAGGGCAGTAATCCAAGAACAAATCCCAGCAGAAAGGAAAAGTTGTTAATGAAGACTTTTAAAAAAAAAGAATTCTTCCATGTATTCACAATATAACAACATCAGTTGTATTATCGTCTTATACAAAGTACAAAGGAATACCATAGAAGTTATCAGTACTCAAGAGAGAAACATTCTGGCAGAATGGAAGAGATAACATAATTTACCTTCTTTTGATTTTCTCCAGGATGTTTGGAGCTTTGGATGATGAAGATCTTCCTGTAAGCATTTGAGTTGGGGTTTGGCATCTGGCTTGACCTGAATTGCCCAGTTACAGCTGGCCCTAATTTTTACAAAATCTTGTGTGACAAGAAGAACTTTCCTTGGCTCTGGAATGTTCCAAACCATCGGGTGTAAAGTCTAGTTATTTCCCATTAATTTTTCCTTCCTTCTGATATAATTTTAGATTCTTCAGACTCTGCTTTATGGAAGAAGCACCTCCCATCCTAACCATCACTCTGGTCCCAGATTCCAGAAACCCAAGAAATGATTCATCATAATGTGAGTGATTGGTTGCCAGTTAACCTCCTTTCCCGAGGAGGTGGGTGAGAGAGAAAGTAGCAAATGTTCATTCAGTACCTGCTATCTTAGATGTTTTATCTCATTTTATAATAGATGCCCACCCACCCCTACCCACCCCTCTTATATTTTCAGTTTAACAACAGTCACACAGAGGAGCTGGTAAAGACATGCAGCTGTGGTGTATGCATCCTGGTCCCTGCCATTCTAGAAGTCATTATTAACCTTAAAAAGTGGGGGAGGAGTGGGGTGGGAAATAGTATTCACCAGGCAAAAATGTATAAATACACCTTTATAAATGAGCACTTAAGGTTTTTCAAGTGTCCCAGGGATCTTGCAGCCTTGATTTATGAACCCTTATAACGTTTCCATGTTATAACTGTTATACTCCTCTATAACACAATCCCCAAAACAATTCACCATCCCCAAAATAATTTAAATAATAAACGTGTGTGACTTATGCTGTCTGGGTATTATGACAATGGACAAGTGGCAATGGAGAGTGATAATTCACTGTTTCTTTAGATCAATCACAGACTGTTAGAGCTTAAAAATCTTCCAGCTTGTTTTTTCCAACGTTCAGCCATTTGCATAACATCTTCATAATATTTTAAATGGAATTTTAAAAGTTGTATCAAAATTTTATTGCAAACAGCAGTTAAAAAGTTCTATAATTATTACAAGAAGTAAAGTTGTCTTATAGCCCTTGAAGTTACCACTTTTAAAACTTCTAAATTATTATTTTTATATTTACCTCCAATTCTTTATTTTTTAAAAAACAAGTCCTGATATTTCTACTTGATTTTTCATTTTAGCATTATTTATTGATTTTCTTTTGTGGAAGATTCAGATAAAGCTTAATTTCAATATTGCTTACCCAGCTTTCACCCCTACTTCCCATCTTTCTCCATTCTTTCAATAGAGACATTTGGATAAAATCAATACTCAGTTGACACTACTTTAAGGATGAACTATTGACATCTGAGCCATGTAGTAAAGTGTGATTCCTTTTCCTTTTCTGCACAGCTTTTTGTTTTCCTTGGAAAACATTCTGCAGAGTAAATAACAGTACTAAAGTCGGACAAGAATTTTTATACACTTTTCACTAATATACCTCCAAACTTTCCCTTAGTTGCATAAATCTTCTCTCTGCATTCATGCTTTTGGTATCCCAATGGTTTCATCTTCTTGAAGAATTCTTTTCTGGAGTCTTCTGACCAGCTGGGCGAGGAGTGGCAGATTTCTGGCTGTTTGGAGTCCTACTCGATCCTAAGCAGATTTTAACCACACTTGTTCTGTTTTTAATCTTACTTTCCCATCTCTGCTCCCAGAGATAATTGATGCTACAAATTTTTAGGCCTTTCAGAAATTCTGAGATCAGGTTGCCTCTCAACTTCGCCCACTGCTGGCTTAGGATTCATCTTTCCTAGGTCTGCTCATCAATTACCCCATGTCCATCTGATGTCTAGTTTTGAAGATTTTATTGCCATCATCTTTCTCTCATTTATTCGTCCTACTAGGTGCCAATTATGTGCAATTGTGTATGCTTTATTTTATTTTTTTAATTTAATTTTTTTAGGGGAGGTGATTAGGTTTTTATTTTTTTATTTATTTTCTTCTATGTATTTTTATTGAAATATAATCTTTACAATGTTTTGTCAATTTCTGGTATACAGCACAAAACTTCAGTCATATAGGAACATACATATATTCGTTTTCATATTCTTTTTCACCGTAAGTTACTACAAGATATTCAGCATAGGTCCCTGTGCTATACAGTATAAACTATTTATCTATTTTTTATTGGGAGTACTGGGGATTGAACTCAGGACCTCGTGAATGTTAGGCATGCACTCTACCACTGAGCTATACCCTCTCCCCTACAATTGTGTATGCTTTAAAACCAATCTTTTTAACACACATCATTATAAGTTTTTTCAGTTTTTTCCTGTGGAAATTGTTTAGGCTACCATTTACATAATATTTTTCTTTATATTGACTTGATTTTTGTGTTTTAACTCATCCTATTTGATGATATTCATAAAATTATGATTGCATAGACTTTCTAAAATAGTTACATTCTAGAAGACATTAATATATATTAAAAAGAAGAAAATCTGTTACATCACCAGTGGCATGCACTCCACCTATGGAAACATTATTCTGGTCTAACGTGGAAACTAAGGTCCAGGGAGGTTACATGCTTTAGGTCTAACACATGGCAGAACCAGGAAATTCTTTGGACCTCCTGAATCCCTTACCTGTTCTTACCACTTAAGCCAGGCTGCCTGGACTTCTATCAAGATATACTTACTAACTATATATCTTAATTCTCTAAGCCATCCATTACCACTTACCGTGTTGTACCACTATCAAATTATCCAGCCCTAAGTGGCAGGCTTTGTTTAAAGCTCGTCATTCCAAATATGACCCACTTGTAGCCCTGAATAGGGAGACACATTGGTGGAAAAAATCAATGAGGTCAGTATCACTTACTACTCATCTGACAAGAATGGTTACTTACTAAGTAATCAAGTTTTCCGAAAGCCTTATTCATTGTGAAATGAGTAAGGAAAGGCACCAGAGAAGTGTATGTTTTCTTTGCAAGACATGAGACCTCCAAGGCACAGACATCTTACATATTTTCCCCAACAGAAGGTAGTGCGGTTTGTAAATGGCAGAATCTGTTTGAAAACACGATTTTTTCCAAGCCCATTATTTAAATAGAAATGGCCCAAAGCCAGCATTACTTTAAGCATAGGAATTCTCACATAGTTTATCCTCACCAACAAATTCCACAGTACCAAATTTAGCTTGGTGAGACCAGTGTGATGCTGAAAATACTTCCTCGGCTGTTACTTGACAATGTTTAACAAAGGAGGAGCAGATGTTGATCTACAGAGACAGGTTAAATTTTAAAATTGCAAATGTCATTATATCTAATTAAAGCCAAAACGAAAGACACGGATTTGAGAATGACACAATCATTGAAATAGCACTTTAGAGTTTAACAGGATTTGATCTGTGTAATATATTTTAGTCCCCACAAGGTACATATTCTACTTTTTAACTTATAACAGTCTAACTTCAAATAATACCATTCCACGTTAAGTATAGTATGAGAATCTTACAGTGGAATGTTTCTATTTCTCTGTTACTATCTTTGTGCTATTTTCATACATTTTGCTTCAACATGTGTTATGAATCCCATAATACACTGTGATTATTTTTGCTCTAAATAGCCAATCATCTTTTAAAGAAATTACACATATACTTACTATTTCTGGCACTCTTCAATCATTTATTTAGATCCTTTTCTTGTATGATATCTTGCCCCCCCAAATTTCCTTTAACATTTATTGCAGTGAAGAACTTCTAGTGATGAGCTTTTTCATTTTTGTTTGAAAAGTTTTTATTTCACTTTTATTTTTAAAACAGGCTCACTGGGTATTAAATTCAAAATTGACAGTTTTTCTTTCATCACTTTAAAGATGTTGCTCCATTGTCTTCTGGATTATGTAGTTTCTGACATGAAATCTGCTGTCATTGTCATTTTTTATTCCCAGGTGTGTATATATAAAATGTGTTCTTTATCCTCCAACTATTTTTAAGATTTTCTTATCTCTGATTTTCAACAGTTTGATTATGAGGTGTCTTGACATGATTTTCTTGTTTATTCTGCTTGGTGTTTGCTGAACTCCTTGACTCTGTCAGCTTTGAGTTTTCATCAGTTAGAACATTTTTATTCATTATTTTGTCAAATAATTTCACGCCCACCCCTCACACTATTCTCTTGGCATCTTAATTATACATGTGTAGTCGACTTCGATTATACCTATATCATTTACAATTCCTAGTGCTCTGTTAATTTTTTCAGTCTTTTGCCCTCTATGCTTGGAGAGTTTATATCTCTATGTGGATGTTTATATTGCTCTGCCTTCAACTTCACTATCTTTTCTTCTGCAGTGTCTGATTAACTATTAATCCCATCCAGTATTTTTCATTTCAGATATTGTATTCTTCATCTCGGTGTATCCCATCATCCATTTATATCATCAATTTATCTTCTCATCATGTTTATGTTTTCTTCTACTTATACATATTTAAAATAGCTGTTTTAATGTTCTTTTCTGCTGGCCCATTATTTCTACAATTTCCTGGGTCTGTCTCTTGATCAGTTTTCCTCCTGGTTATGAATAATATTTTCCTGCTTTTTTGCATATTTGGTCATTTTTGCCTAGACACCTGGTAACTGTAATTCTACATCATTGTTTTCTGAATTTTGTTATATTCCTTTAAACAGCGTTGAGCTATATTATGGCAGAGGGTTAAGTTACCTGAGATCAATTGGATCTTTTCAAGTTTGATTTTGACTTTCATTATCACGGGTCTAGAGCATGGCTAATAACTAATAATGGTTATCAGTCCTGGGGTGTATTCAGACCTCGACTAGGAGGTCTTTCTACTCTGGCTGGTGGGAACACAAACTATTCCCAGCCTTGTGTGAGCCCCAAGAAACGTTCAGCCTGCTGCTTTGGGGTAGTTCTTTCCTCTCGGATACGCTAGTCTCGTGTGTACATAGAGCAGTGCTCAGCCAGAGTTTCAAAGTGACCCCTCTGCAAACCTCTGGATCTTGCTTTCACTCTGCAGCTCCCCACTTTCCAGTACCCTGATCCCTAAGTTCCAGTGGCTTCCACCTCCTTTGCCTAAATCTCTATCTAGCTCCTCACTGCAGTGAGACTGTTGAGCTGTTTCTCCCTCCTTGCACTGCAGTCTGGAAACTGTCTCCAGGCAGCAACTTGAAACAGTTGTAGGAGTCACCTCTTTTTCCCCCTCCTCTCAGGCCCTAGTCTATGCTGCCTGTTGTTCAATATCTAAAAAGTATTGTTATACATATTTTGTCCAGTTTTCTAGTTACTGAAGGCAACAGGGTGAATCCATTTTCTGTTATTTTATCTTGGCCAGGAGCAAGTCTTTTGATCCCCTTCAATGAATGTTTGTGGTTAAGAATGCTTTTTTTTTACAATCTTCCCTAGTGACTCTAGAGTTCCTTTCCAAGTCTGAAGGTGTTTTAATAATAACTAATCATGCTGGAACCTTTATTTTGGTCATACTAGTAGCAGGTTCTCTTTCCTATTTCCTTCCTGACACCTTGCCAGATCCTTGAGGTCTGAGTCTCACCAACTCATTCACATACACTTTATGCAGTGACCAGTGTTTTCATGTTTAGATTGCCATACATCACAATTATCTAGAGCCCAGGAACTGACGATAGTTGTTGGAAATGATATATAAATGGTGGTTACCCTCAGAACCCTAATCAGAGTTGTGAGAAAGCAAGAATTCTCTTGAGGGCCCTTCTCTTTTTCTTCTCCTCCCTTGTCTGGAGCCCCTATTCCTTGACTTTATGCTCCCCGGTTCTCCAAAAGCCCTTCTAGAGGCTCCACATACA
Organism: Camelus ferus; assembly: GCF_009834535.1. Classification (NCBI taxonomy): domain Eukaryota; kingdom Metazoa; phylum Chordata; class Mammalia; order Artiodactyla; family Camelidae; genus Camelus; species Camelus ferus. The sequence goes on from NC_045709.1 coordinate 6,264,694, forward strand.
AGCACATCCTCTTTCAAAATTATCTTTTCTTCCTTCTTACAAACCAGTCAAGCTCCAATTATCTCATAGGCTTAACCCATTCACTGTAAGAAGCTTGAAAACAGGAACTGAATGTTATTTTTGGTGTTTGATCAACCTCTAGAAAATCACCTGACAACGGAATGATTAAAAAAGAAGCTCTCTTTCTGCTTAAAAAGCTGGAGATCTTGGTGGTCATCTTTGTAAGAAAGATGTAAGAATGAAGGCAACACAGGAAATGTGGAGAAAAAAGGGAGTACAAAATATTATTACGATGACATGATTTGGGCTCCTGGATTCAGCTACCTAGATTGACCCTTAGATTTCCCAAGAGCCTGACAGTTCCCATATTTGCCTAAATTAGTTTGAATTGGGTTTCTGTCACCAGTAGGTCTAAGCAATCTTTTATATCAAACACCAAGAAGGGGGTGAAGTATAGAGAAATGGTCAGGTACATGGCAAAACAACTGGTGATTTATAGAGTAGAGCCCCTCTCCCAAAAACCTGCTGCTACCCTCATCTGAGAGGCAGCAAGTATCTGAGCCTTAGATGGTGGGGACCAGGCAAAATCCAAGCCTGGGCCACTGGTGGATAATGCTGGACAGCCCTACCTACGGCCTGTCATCACTTCGAGGTGCTGTCAAATACACCTCAGTGGAAGTGGGGAAATGGGTGGAGGACTTCATGCTGGCTTGAACACAACCCAAAATCTCCTTTTCTGTGCCTTGGTGGCAGGTACCCCCACGGCCCCAAGGTGCTATTGACAAGTTAGAACAGTGGCTTCACATTTCACAGTTTTCTATCCCTCGAATCCTTGTGGAGGTTTCACTGTGTTCTAGCAGTTTATCAATTCAAGCCCTGGGTAACAGCAAGCAGGTACACACAGGGATTGGCTAAGAGGGAGGAGATCCCCACAGCATCAAAATGCTGATGGGTTAGTTAGGATAAAGTATTGCTGCCTTCACTTCCCCTGGTTGGCTTTGGCCTCCCTTTCCCACTTGTCCTTTGGCAGGGATGCTGAATGCTCATGTGGGACCTCTTGGACCACTACCAGAAGAGTCTCTAATTAAGGCAATTAGGCAAGAGCTGGAGGACCCTGTGGTTAGCCATGCGGTGGTGCCAAGGGTCTCCTGGGTCAAGAGACTAAGTCTCAGCTCTGCTGCTGATGGACCCTAGGGGGAGTCTCAGTGAAACCCAAACAAGATGAAATCACCTTCCCTTTGTAAACACTCCTGAGTGTCCCAAATAATGCAGGGTGACAACGACGTGTCAGTACAGAACAAGGATAATATATTTGGCAGCATCGACTTCATTTCCTGGTTGATGAATTTGGCAAGAACCTCATCACTGACAGACAAGTCGTGGTAAAAATTTTTAAATGTAAAACTTTTTGAAAAAATGAATATTGTGTGAACATCACTATTATTGGAAATAACGGGAAATCACTATGTGGTTGATACTTTCAGAGACTACTTTTATATTTATGCAAAAAAAAAAAAAAAGTACCCTTCCGATTTTACAGGCACAGAAAGTGATGCTCCGAGAGGTTGAATAACTACAAAACTAGAACCTAGAATGTCTGGGAAGAATCTCTCTTCAACATCACAGTGCCTCTCATTACACCATGATGCCTCCCAGCCGCCCTCCCCCTGGAGAGCTGCTAAAGGCGATGGCTTACCTTCGCTGTCCAGGGGGCGGTACTGCTCACCACACTCACCCCAGAGCCCAGAGTGTCAGCGGAACCTCCTAGATCCAGCCCCACCACTCCCCGAGCCAAGCGTAGGTTCAGCTTGTACCCTCAACTAGTGTTAACAAGGCCAGAGGTCCATCAGCCACTAGCCCCATGAAAGACTTCTGGAAGATCTCTGAACACACATTCCTGCTTCAGCAAATTATCTCCAAGAATGCAGTGAGGATACAGAGAGGTGAAGGAGAGATGCCAGAGTCGGAAACTAAATTGGTTCCTCCTAAGATGGCTGGTGCCAAGGGCTGCCTCCGGGGAGAAAGAGGAGATTCACCGCACACTGCTCCCCAGAGGTGGAGGGGACAGATCATATTGCTTTCCACTCTTGCTTCACCCAGAGGAATGGGCTCAGTGACACTGCAGGCCTTTCTCTTCCCCGCTATCTTTGAGTCAAGGCGCCGTGCTGACCAAGTGGGTCAGATACAGGACTGCAAAAACATTGTCCGAGTTGCCCAGGGAGGATGTGGCCAACATTCCTAGGTGTGTTTGCAAATACGGCAGAGAGAGTAGGTGCAAAGTGAGCGATGCTGGCAAAGCACACCCATATCCAGAGACCAGAGGTTCTCTCCTGCCAAAGGTACTACTGATTAATCCTTACAACTCAGTGGTACGTGCACTTTCACACTCAACCGCAGAGGGGAATCCTACACTCCAAACTCTACCCGGGTGGGTTGTATAATAGCATGCTGTTCATTACAACAGAACTCTGCTTTGCCAGAACATAGCAATCCATCAATGGACAAACTTCCTTGGTACACATTTTTCATCCCATAGATTTTGTACGGTTGTGTTTTCATTGGTAGTTATTTTTCAGATTCTAGACTATTCAAGTCATTTATCTATTACGTATTCATTAATCACTTCTAAAATCATTGAAAATTGCCTTTGATAGATATCCGTAAAATTGCTATATCAAGGACCTATTGACAGAAGTAAAGTAATAAAATGGGTTGAAAGAAGAAAACAATTATATTAGGAGATTTACACTAAGGAAGTAATGAAATGAAGTATGAAGTTTAGCTCTGAGCTTCCTGGCAAGAAAATAGAAAGGAAAAAAAAAAGTTATGCTGCATATGTTCCATTATTTAATTAAAGAGAACAGACAGATTCATTAGGTGACGTTGTCTTGATAAATTTCAAGTAGGGATTATTTGCAAAAACCGAATTTAAATGCAGCTTTTCAGGAATTCAGCTACAATGTGTGTAAGACCTAAATATGTGTGAGTATGTCTCTGTGTATGTATGGATGTACATATCAATCTATCATCTCTAGTCTCTTAGTGTTTTTCATAGATTTAAAAAAAATACCAGAAGCCTTTGCAAGACCTGATCTGTTTCAGTTTATAGAAATGACTGCCTCTTGTGAGAAAGGACCTGGTGGAAGGATGGGGGCAAAGGTAACCCCACATCCCAGGGACGTCTGTACCCTGATTATGTCCTGCTAGCTACCTGAGCTGATCCTACACAAATCCGTTATTTCATAATCTGGGACCTTTGGCCACGAGTGGTGGGAGGGGAGTTGGTCAGTCTTGCTGCCCTGGGCCCAGGATCCAGGTGCCTGAGGAAAGCTCTTTGGCACCCAGGTGCCCTACAGCCAGAGTATTTGTGTCTAAACCCACCGTGTGGGCCAAGCCTGGCATGTGACTGGGCACCTGCTCAGCTCCCATTTGGCACTCCGGCTCCCTGCTGGCCCTGGAAGCCTGCCCCAAACCGCAGCTGCCTGGCTGGGGGCCTGAAAATCTGCCCGTTCCCTGCCCAAGTACTCTCTCCCTCTAAAGGCCTGGAACTTGTCTTCTCACTCTTCCCTCAGCTGCTTGGAGGGGTCCTGCTTCCACCCCGATGCTCCAGACATTCCACCCCCATCAGACCACTTGCCTGTCATGCATGCTCCTCTGCCCAGAAACCCTAACAATCCCATGCTTCCACCTCTCTGATTAAATACCCTGGAAAGTTAGACCCACGTCCAACCAGACCCCTGGAGAGTCATGATGTCAATTCCTGGCTGTCCTCCTTAGAAGGCAGCTCAGATTAATCCTGGATCCTCCCCTTTACCTGCTGAACCACTGTTTAAAAAGGCTATAAAAACAGATGGCGGTCTCATCTTTCCTAGAGTAGCCCACGTGGAGGCTGCATCCAGCCCCCCAACTTCAGGGGCATGTTTGTGGGACCGTGACTGTGGACAGGGCTGTGCTTCAACCCCACCAGCAGACAGGACTGACTCAAAAGGGTCCAGAATTACACACTGCATTTGAGGGAACAAGGTTTGCTGCCTTCACCTGGCCATGCTACTGTAAAGGGTCTAAGAATACGTGCTCCTTGGAGGGAAATTCTGGGAGAAGACCCCCTCCAGGCTCCCCCTGTGAGGTAAGGAGTGTCTGAGCAAGAGCTGAGATATTTCCAGACCCTGAGGGGCTTGCTGCGAGAGGAAAACCCTTTGCAATGGGTTCTCAGATAAATCCAAGGCTGGGAGCCAGGGGAACTGTGGGGCTGTAACAGCCAGTTGTGTCCTGCTGAGATGGGGTTTACAGGTGTCCCTGCAATGGGCACGGCCAGGAGTTGTGACCTCTAGGATCACAACCAGCCAAGCCCAAGTGGTGTGGTGTGTGCTCCCTAGGGCTGAAGCATCCCAGAGACCAACCCCCAAGACAGCCACCACCATAGATCCACCTGCTTGAAAGGAAGTGATGCTTGTAACTGATCAAAGCCAATTCTGCGGTGCCTGGTTCATAGGTTCTCAATCAACATTTACAGCTTCAACCCCTCAGAGACCAAGCAGCCAAGGTGGAGAGAGGGTCACATCCCCTGAGGTTGGCAGGTGCCCCATGCGGCAGCCAGGGCTCCTCTGGGTGAAGTGGAAACATGCCCCTCCACCCCTCCTACTCAGGCCGTGCCTCTGGGAGAGACTGAAAAGTCAACACCACGTGGAAAGAATAGTTCTCTCCAGGTTCCCTACCTCTCCCCCTGACTCTGCCTTCCAGGAGAACATTTCTGTGGACGGTGAGGGGAGGGTGAGCCCATGGAGACCGAGGGAACCGTGTGAGAATAAACCATTGACAGATCCCTGCAGTCTTGCTCTTCAAAGCACCTAAACCATGTGAGTTGGCTGTCTTTTGTAACTTGAGGTACAAGCACACAGGTATTTATTTTCCTGTAGTGATGGAAAAGTAGATAAAATTCATAAACAGTGAGCTGCATGCCTTAAGTGACCTTCTCATGGAGTAGTAACAAAAAGCAATTACAGAAAGAACTCCATCTGATTTTAGACATGCCAAAAAGCTAAACAAAATACAAAGAAAATCCATTTTTCAGGCCAAATAAGACAAGGAGTGATTTCGGCAACTTAGTTCTTTTCTTAAAGGAAGAATGACAAATACACTGAAGTCATAACCTGCAGTTGGGCTGGAGAGCTTTAAGATGGGAAAATACCCAAACCAGCCTCTGCCATTCCCTTTTCCCTGTGGCTACAAAAAAACCTCATGCACTAATTCTTACAGGCTGAGGCTTCTGCGGTGAAAAAGTGACTATGTGGCAGGTAATGCCAGGCTGAGTTCAGGGAGGCCTGGGGCGGGGGGTAGTCACGGCCAGTCCTGCGGCTTAGAGACCTGCTGCCACACAGAGAGAAGGACCAGGGACATGTGGACAGTGACCAGGGGACAGGAGCAAAGAGACAAGGTAGTTATTAAACAGCAAAGATAGTTTCAAAGAAAAGTTTGCTAATGCTATCCAGACTAGAAGAGATGATTGCTCCAACAATAGTTTTTAAAAATCTATATTCATTTTAAATCATCACAATGTGTACACGGAGAACGACTGCCCAGGTTCAGGGTCACCTGTGCATGGGAACTGGGAAAACAAGAGACCCACAGTGGTACCAATCTTCAAAGCCTGGTCCACAAGCCTATTTCCTTGCATCACTCAAGGGTGCCACAGACTTCCAGGCCCCCCTGCAGAACTATTGAGTCAGAATCTCTGAGGGCGGGGCCCAGGAATCTGTATTTTTTTAGGCTTATTAAGTAGGGTGATTTTGAAAACCATTAACCCAAAGGGTGAAAAAACAAATTGTTAATACACATTCTGCCTCCCACCCTCCACCCACGGCAGTTTTACAGTCAGGCACCAGAAAGCACGTTGGACTTGGAATCAAAATGCTTGGGTTAAAATTATGCTACTTAAAGTCAAACAGAGAAAGACAAGTATCATATGATATCACTGTGTGGAATCTTTAAAAAAAAAGATACAAATGAACTTATTTACAAAACAGAAATAGTCTCACAGACTTAGAAAACAAACTTATGGTTACCAAAGGGGAAGAGGAGGAGGAGGGATAAATTAGGAGTTTAGGATTAATATACATAAAAATAGATAACCAACAAGGGCCTACTGTGTGGCACAGGGAACTACATTCAATTTCTTGTAATGACCTATAATGGAAGAGAATCTGAAAAAGAATAGATTTACATATATGTAAAAATAAAAAGATTGCCTTCAGTTAAAAAAATAATGGTTACTCGGCCTTGAGCAATTCACTTAACTTCCTATGGTTCCAGTTTTCCTCATTTGCAAAATGAAAATTCTACCCAAAGTTGTAAACATTAATGGACAAAGAATGTCAAAGCATTTGCCATGTAAACTCTACAGGATTACATACATGTTTATTATTACCATTACTCACTGTCATGTTATCACAAGCACCCCCACCCCCCCGTCCAACATGCCAGCACCCCAGTCTAAGCGCCCATGTCTCTTGCCTGGATGACTCCAATACTTGCTGCTAAAGATACTCTTCTCTCCCTCCCCTTCTGTCTCATACTCTGCTGGTTATTCATCTCTCTCACTTAAAACCTTCAAAAGCTTCCTGTTGCTCTTAGAATACAGTTTAAGATCCTTAACAAGACTAGCTCTTATCCTTACCAAGACCCGACTGACTGAGAGAAGGTAGATTAAAATGCAAGCGGTCCAGAGTCTTCTCGGCTGTTAGGCAGAAATCCACCCAGGCTGAATTCTAGCCATTGGGAGTCCAGGCAGCTAAGATACAGCACAGAGGATGGGACCTCGGCTCCATCAGAAGTCCCAGCTGGATGTTTACAAAGCCATGACCTCACAGGCATGCCTGAGGCCACACTATTGAAAAAGGAGAAAAATACAGTATTAAAAATGTAGGCTTTGGACTATGTGGGCCTAAAGAAATGATTCTAATTCATAGTATTTATAATAACATGATTAAATATCATTTAAAGGGTGGAAAGTAACACTTTCATTTTAATATATAAATATGCTTGCTGATAGGGTTTTTTTCATTTTTCAGTTTTATTAGGTAGAATTGTTACAAATTGACTGCACATATACAATATATTACATATAAATACACATACACAATATACTGCATATTTTTAAAAATTTACATATATGTACTGTTCATTGTTTCTGAGAACATTTAGAGCTTTAGCTTTTTAAACTTACATAGTTAGCAAAGGAATAAAACCAACCACAAAATAAGAACGAATGCAAAAAGATACATATACCCCGCTATTAGCAGCAACATTATTTATAATTGGATAGGCATTTTTATTGGTGCAAACATTTTTTATTTTTCAAAATAAACTTTTATTTTATGATAGATTTATATTTACAGAAAAATTACAAAGACATGTACAGAGGGTTCGTGTAGACTCCTCACCTAGTTACCCTTAATATCATTCTTATAAAACTGTGCTACACTTACGAAAAGTAAGAAACCAATGTTGGTTCAGTGAGGTTAACTGAACTCCAGACTTTATTCAGACTTCCCCAGTTTTTCCACGGAATGTCCTTTTTCTTCTTTGGATCGGATTCAGGTTTCCACACCGCATTTAGTCATCACATCTCTTTAGTCTCTTCCAGTCTGTGACTGTGTCTCAGATTTTCCTTATTTCTGATAACCTTAATAGTTCTGTGGAGGGCTGGTCAGGTCTTTCATAGAAAAGGTCACTCAGGTGGGGTGTAGCTCAGTGACAGAGCACATGCTTAGTGCACAGGAGGTCCTGGGTTCAACCCCTAGTACCTTTATTTTTTAGAAAATTAAATAAATAAACCTAGTTACTATTATGTTCAGTATTATCACCCCTTTTTTGTTAAAACAAATAATAAAAGCATGTATTTGCTCAGAAAAAAAGACTAACAGGATATATATCAAAATGTCAACTCTGAACTGTGTTGTAATTACAAGTGATTTTTACCTTTCTTCCTTTCTTCAAAAACATGGACTGCTTTTGAACTAAGGAAACAAGTATATACAGGCAGTCCTTGCTTTGCACAGTGTCATGTTAACTGAAACTCTGCACATTGGAACGGTGACCTTGATTTGCACAGTTCTGTGTTAACTGTAGTTATTTAAAAAAAAAAACAAAACCAAAAAACAAAGAAACAACAACAAAAAAACCCTTTGCACTTGAATAATACAGAGTATGAAAAGAAAGGCTAGTGCTTAGAATAGAAATTGAATTGACGTATTTACTCAATCACTCAACAAATATTTTAATGAGCATTTACTAAGTGGCAGGGATACAACAGTGTATCGACCCTAAGACGTTCTCCAGTAAATTATTTATGTTGGGGAAACACTGAAAACAACCTAACCGTCAAAATTACATATGAAAATTACACTATAGCCATAAGCTGGAATTACACGTAGCCATTAAAAATCATGTTCCAGATCAGACTTATTAGCACTGAAAATAATTAAAATATGCTTATGATGGAAAAGAGCAGGCAATAAAAAATATGTAGAGAATGATGTCATTTTTTTACTAACAATGTATGTATAGTTTAAGTTTTTATGTAAACATTTTTGTATTTATCCCCATAGTCTATCTATATCTGAGTAAAACCACCCCCTCTCTGGGTAGAGACTAGGGAAGAAGACAGCCCTTGTCTAGGAACTTAATCAGATCCTAAAGTGAAACCACAAAGCATCTGCTAAATCCTTGGACGTGTAAATACAGGCCTGGAAGCAGCTCTGGGGTAGCGTAGTCTTGCTTTGCATAAGAAAAATGGTAGACATTTGAGGGTGTTCTGAGTGGGCAGAGAAAGGATGGCAGACGTAGGTTCCATCTGCCTCTGTTTGCTTTCAGTAAAGCCACCATGCAAGGGTGACTTGACTTCATATTGTATGCGTGTGTATATGTGAATCAAGAAAAATGGCTGAGTTCCATATTTAGGCTAATGTCCATCTGTCACTGAAGACAGAGTTACAAGTGCAAAGGATAAGAACTCAATGAAGACAGGAAATTGGGGAACCTATTGAATGAATGATCCCCACTGAGCATCATAAGTGCCAAGAGCTGCCAGGGGAGATGCGATGACCCACGTTTCTCATGGTGAAATAAATAAGCCAGGAGAAAATAAATACAAAGTGAATGTGCTGGACACCAAGTTGGGTCAAGCAGAGGTAGGGATTTGACTTATTACAAAGGGGAGAGGAAATGCTGATGGGTATAATAGGGTGCCCAGCTGAGCCAAGACAAGGCTGGTGAGCAAGGAAAACATAGTCCTTCCTGCAGTCCGTGTGCAAAGGCACTAGGGTATTGCTCAAATTCCAGCAGAGAAAGCAGACAGAGCCACAGGATAACAGCAGTAATGTGATAAGCTCACTCCCTCCACGGGGCCTTTGCCCATGCTGGTCCCTGCACAGGAATGCTTCTACATCATCAGTCTCCTTTACTACGTTCAGGCCTCAACACTAACGTCAGCCCTTAGAGAGGTTTCCCCTGATCCTGAGATTTAAAGCAGCACTCACTACATCATCACCCGTTGTCATTCTTTCACAGTGTAGTCACTCCCTGAATTACCTTGCTCACTTGTCTATTGTCTCTCTCTTTCCATAGGCGTATAAGCTCTGTTAGAGCAGGCATCTTCACTGTCCTCTTCATTAGAGATTTTTTAAACAAATGAATAAGCAGAAAGAATGACTCTTCTGGCTTAAGGCTAGGTAAATAAATAACATGTCTCAAACATGTCCAGCACAGCAGATCCTTAATAAACGGTAGCTTTATAATGACTATTATTTATAGATGTCATGAAATGTCAGAAGCCCTGACTTCAAGGCTTCCAACCCTTCTTAAGAGCAGGGCCCAGAGCCCAGGGCGGTAGAGGCTGAGCAGGCAACACAGGTGGAGGGGCTGAGGAAAGCCCTGGGATGGTGGCTGCTGCTTGCCTAGGGGAGGAGCTGAGGGGTCCAGCGAGCGGGCAGCTCAGGAGGGTGTGGAGCGGGGGAACCATCAGGGTGGGGCTCCCGGGGAGTCCACAGGAAGCTGAGAGTCGCGTTGTGGGGGCTGAGCTTAGGAAGGAGAAACTCCTAATCTGAATCTTGTTTTAGTCATAAATTGATGTTGGCAAAGACGAGTTCCCTTCGATTTCAAAATTCCAGAGCACCTCTACTGAGCATCTACGACATCCACTATGTTCAAAGCACTTGCTGCCCCCAGAGGAGGAGAGCGCTGAGCCGGCTGTGGCTCACACCCTTCAGGACACGTTGTTTCGGAGGAGACAGAGGTGGGACACAGCTAACTCTATGGTGTAATAACCCTCTACTAGGGATACCAGTGGAGGTGGGGATGGCCTTACAAAGGATGCCTCGTAAGAGACAGCAGGGCTGGCAAAGAGGGCGAAGGGGACCCTTTGGAAGGGGATCAAAACCATGTTGCTGACTGAACACACAAAACGCAAAGAAAATATGTTTTTTGGTGGTTGTGTGTGGGGTATTTTTTTTTTCACTGCTCTTATGTCAACAAGTTCAGGGTCACCTTTAACTGGCAATAATATGGTGGGAAAAGATAATTTCACTATGATACGCTGCATATCTGAGGTCGGCATAGCTATCGATAATTGTTTATTATCTTTTCAGAAACAAAATAAGCTGAAATTCAAGAACTGGGCCTGAATGACTATATCTGTGTGGCTCCCAAAGCTGAACCCCCTCCACCCAGTGAGCTTGGCTGGTCACGTGGTGCCCTTTAGTCTTGGTACAGTGGGGGAAAAACACCAGAAGGGCTTGCTGTCTCTCAGCCCCACTGACTGCACTCCGGATTTTTTTTTCTGCTTTTGCAAAAAACAATCAAATAAAAATGCTATCTTCCCATGATCAGAAAATATCTTCCATTAAGACTCTTTCTAGGACCTTAAATTTAAACTTTTGAAATTCTTTATTATCTGCTGCCCTTGTCACCAGCCTTTTTGAAATGGAGAATTTACCTTTAAGGAAAAATTTGCACTTTATTATAAGAATGGTAAGAGTCAAGCCTTCAGTTAACTCTCAAAAGAAACCCCACATGTTTGCCTTGTAATATACATGTAGCCGCAAGTATATTCCAAGAAAAAGAAGGCTTGAGATGCACTGACATATGGATTGTACACCTTTAAAGATGTCCCTGTTAGTAGGATTCTGAGTGTCATATGCTAAAGCTAATTGAAAGCGAGTTACAAAAAAAAGAAAACAAATGAAACAACATGGGTAAACTTTTACAGAATAAAAACATATCAAGCATAAAGAAGTCATCAAGCACTTACCACGTGTTCAGAACCACTCTGCATTTACCCAAGTATAGTACAGGCCATCTCTGGCGCTGCACAGAAGGTGTGCCCAAGTTCATTAGTAGGTTGTTTCTAAAAACAAAAAACAAAAGAAAAACAGAAACATTTCAGAACAGATTTCTTGTAGGCATACATCTTTGTTTCCTATATTATGTGTTAAATAGACTTTTGTGGGCTGGCTTAGCGCGTAGGCCAGCATATTGTTTATATGGGAAGTATTACCCACGTTTCAGTGTATAGCTCAGTGGCTGGGACTCACCACCCGGCTCCCTTCCCCAAGCCCTGGAAAGAACCCAGGACTGCGGTGGGAGGGGCCAGATCACTGCTTTGGTTTCTGGGGTCTCTTCCTCTGAACTTGGCTCCTTGGGTGCTCAGCCACTCTGTCAGTTCTTAAGGAGAGAGCTGGCCCCCTTTGAGTTTGGGCCCACATGTGATTTCAGCTTTGCGACTCAGCTTCTCCTGTTGCAGGTTGAGTTGGGCCTTCTGGGCTCTTCTCTTGGACCCACATCCTCTCCATTGGCCCTCAGAAGTCCCAGAGCTCCACAGGCTGGTCCTGATAGGGATCAGAGATGATGCCAGCCCTTCAGGAGAGAGGAAAACCTCAGCTGGGTCAGTGGTCTGGGCAGGAGGTTTGCCAGGGTTCCTCAGGATAAGTAAGATAGATGAGGTCTGAGACCTCTGTGCTCAGCTTCCCACATCCAAGCAGGGAACCCAGCACTCATCCCTTCAGATGACAGGGAGATTCATGCACCAACCTGAGAACGAGAGGAGGGTCCCACCAAGGGACCTAGATGCCGCAGCTGTACCAACTATCATCAAAGACCTCTTAGTCAGCACCCAACACCCACTTTGAGGACAAGTTCAGAGGCAATTCCAAGAGTGGAACATCAAGTCACTCCTGGGTTCAGTGGGCATTCTCCACTTTTTCTGCTTTTGCAGGGCCAGGATGAGGATGTGTTGAAGGATTCTAGGCAGACTTTGTCTTGTTGGAGTCACGTGTTCTCCAACTGCCCTGCCATAAATGAGACTGGACCAATCGGAGGCAGAGATTTCCTTTGACTGGTTTCCAAAGTAGAGTCTGATCAGAGAACTCCAGAGTGGTTTCAGAGATGTAGGGGGAGGCATACAGGATACATAGAAAATTGAAAATCTCATTTAGTTTCACAAAGGGGATACAAAGTCCTGATACAGACTCAGGATACCAGTTTCTAAGTGTAGGAGTTTATAAATGAAATTGTTTTCAGCACTCCCAAAGAAAGGTAGAAAGGTAAACAAGAATTGTCTAAGTAGGAACCAGGGAAAACTGAGAAAGAAAGGCTGGTCCTGTTCAGGGTGGAAGAGGAGGATGGTGAGGAGCTCAAATTCAGTGCTATATTCAGGAGTAATTCAGAACAAGCTCAAATCCAGTCCTGGCAGGTACCAAATCCAAGAGAGCCAAGCAGGTAGGGAGTGGCAAGTCTGGGCAATATTTAAGCTACTGTGGCCAATCAGAAATCTTGACTAGATCAAGGAGGCACTGACACATCAGAAAAGATTCTACGAGGATTTATTAGAAGCTTATCCTAACCCTAGGGTTAAAAGCTGATATCTGCATGTTTTGATGTAGATCTTTCTTTAGAAACACTAAAAAATAAATAAATAAATAAATCTGGTATTAACCTGACAAAAGGACAGACTCACCTGTTGGCTGGGTTGAAGTAGGCTTGATCCAGGCTCAAGGTCTGTTAGTCAGGCTAGCCACACACAGGAAGGTCGGATGAAAGCCACCACACAACACTATCACTAGTATCTAGGTCTGTATCTATCAGTGCAAGTATGAGTCATAGCTTAGCCATGAATTCTTTATAGAGCATCTCTTTCATAGTAAGAATTAAGTATATTAGTCATGGCAAAGGACAGAAACTAAACTCCAAACACTAAGGTGGAGAAAGAAATCCATGGGGTAGATAACTAAAAAGTGCATGGGTAAAACTTCAGGAATGGCTGGATCCAGGGACTCAAATGATATAATCCAGGATATGTCCTTCTTCATCTCCTGCTTTGCTCTGTGTTACTTTCAGTAGTTAGTTTATCATAAGCTTAAATAGTTCAGTCCACGTGGTGATAAGACGAGTGTTAGTACCTCCAGACTTACTTCTTACCTTTATTACTTCCTCTTCTAGTGGAATCAGAGTCCCCAATAAATTCCAGAATCCAGTTTTTATTTCCTCGTTTGATCTTAGATTCATTCCTGAACCAGTCACTGTGTCCAGAGGATTCTCTTACTCTGACTGGCCACACACATCACATCAGACAATCTCTAGCCATTCACATGGATTAAGTAGTAGGAGAGAAGTGGTTCTCCAGGGAAAACTGGCATACTATTATCAGAAGAAGAGCCCTGGATGGAGGATAGGCAAAACCGAAAGATTTTCTCTGCAGTGAGTGATTAACATTCTATCAAACAGAGTCTCTCTGGCCTTGTTTTGGGCAGAGCTGCACCTGCAGGTGGCTAGTGGTTATTAATGCTTGGGTATGTTAAAATAGACAAGGGCTACAAAGTTGTGGTGTGGTAAATAAAATGTAACAGCAGGTCTTATATCTGTTTAATATTAAGAGTTTTCACCAAGTGCTTTTCTCAAATATTATGTAATTAAATATTATTTAATTCAATGAGCTATATAAAAGGAAAAATTTATTATCTTCTCCATTACAAGGACGGCAAAATTGAGGCTCTGATGGCTTAAACAGAAGGCCCTCTTAGTAACAGGTAATCTGGGTTGTTGACAGACTTGCAGCAAAAATCCAGCCTCCATATCCATTAATTTTACTCCATTACAATTGCATCTGGGGAAAATATATTTCCAAATGTTGCAGGAGGTTTTGACTCTCTCCATGTGAGCTGATAGGGACTGTCATCTAATAAGACAGTATCCTTGAAAGAATAGTTCAAGGATAACCTCACTGATCAAGATAACCACGTGGATGTGTGTATGTATGACGTTAAGTCTGTTTAAAAGCTGCTTAGAGTGGGGAGGGAAATAGTTCAGTGGTAAAGTGCATGCTTAGCATGCACAAGGTCCTGGGTTCAATCCCTAGTACCGCTATTAAAAAAAAAAAAAACAACTTAAATTAAAAAAAAATAAAATCTGATTTAAAAAATAATGGGAGTATTTTACTAGCTCTTAACTGTTAATACTTTTTATGTCTGTGTGCATTTATCAGTTACACAGGAGAATACTTATTTGGTAAAACACGGATCACTCTCTCACGAAATTGAGAGAAAAAAACTGAGCACTTATAAAAAGTAGCTTTGAGGGGAATGGGAATTTTAAAGTCACCTAATTAATTTTTTATGCAAATAACCAAAATAGCAGATGATATGTTTATACCGGTAACGGGATGTCAGGCAAAAATACAACTTGTGCATATTTAAAACACGCTGGTTTCTGTGGTTTATTAAGGTGGCTATATCACCATGCTCGTGTATCTGTAGGTGAGTGTTCCAAACACTTCCCACAACTGAAGAAAAGTTTCAGAGATTTGTAGTTAATCCATCAAGTAGAGGGCTTCTTGAAAGAGCCTAGCCTGTACCAAATCGGCATCTATGCCAAGAACAGAGACAAGTTCACAAGCGGTTCTATCTCCAGATGCATTCCTAGTTCCCTACCAGGAAGGGGCAATGAGCACACTGCTTAGGAAGGAGTTCACACTTCTATTGTCAACTCCAATAGTGCATTTACTTGAACTAAGTTCTCCTGCTTTTATCATAGTCCTGAGTGTTTAACATTGCATATAAAATTCTACAACTACACAGAAATGTCTGCAACCTACTGTAACCCAGCAGGTACCCAAATTGAATGGCTACTTTTCACACTCAAATACTATTAAAGCTGGAGAATATTATTTAAATTATTGAGTCTTCTTGGCCATGCAACAGCAAGTTGAACCTTCATTAAAGAATATGTTCCTTTTTCTTCTTTGGACGGTGGCCCCTGTCAAACAAGGGGCTTAAGATGTTAGAACTTTCTAGGACAGACCTCCTCATAGGGCTCTTCTACAACTTTCAAGTTAGATTCTTCTTGAGGCAAACTCTTCACTTAGGTACCTTAAAGCACCTCCAGGCCCCCTCTACCCACAATGCTTCTGCTCTGAATTCTGCACTTAGCATGGATATTTTGAGTGGTTGTGCCTTTATAATAATAAACGGTCACCCCTTGGTATCTGTAGGTGGAGCAGGGAGAAGAGGGGAGTTGGTTCCAGAACACCCCCACCCCATGGATACCAAAATCCAAGGACACATAGTACAAACGGCCCTCTGCAGAATCCGGGGATAGGGGGGTCTGCTGTAAATGTCACACTCCTCACTTTGTATAATGACAAGGTTTTCAGCACAGAGAAGATCATTTCTGATTTCCTTTTTGGTGGGGAACATTTCTCTCTAAATCACCATGCTATCCCATTACCTAGAGGAAGCCATGACAACTGGGAAGGCTGAATAGCGGCTCCAGTACCCAGTAGACATAAACAAGTAATACTTCACAACTAAATAGTGCTTTACAGTTTACAGACTCATCTGATTCTCTTGATGACCTATCTCCGTGCTTTGCTCTCATTCTACGTGGAAAGACTTTCTTCCAAAGCGTCTCCTTCAAGGTATTTTCCAAATGCTTCTGCATCCATGAAGCCTTCCCCAATCATGTTTCTTTTACTTGTGTCTAGATCATCCTGCACCCTTATTACGTAGATTGCGTGATACGTTCCACTGTGAACACACTATGTACTGGTCTTCCCTCCTCTACAGATCGGGAAGTTCCAGGAAGGCAGGAAGCATCCTTTTTCCTTCTTTTGTGCCCACAGAATTTGTTGTGGTTTAGGGGACACTAAATATATGCTTAATTGACTTACATTTAATTATCCTCATAATGATGTTGGGAATTAAATGCTGTCCTCTTTTGCAGATAAGGAACCTGAGGATGAGAGAAAAAAATTACTTGTCTTGGGCATACTGGGAGAAGGTGTTTGCTAGATTCCTCATGTAGTCTTTATTACATGGCGTCTCGTTGCAATGAAACTGCTCTGGGGTTTTCAAGTTCCTGGTGGTAATGGGCTTCCAATGGCTCTGATCATATATGCAGAAATTACTAAAGTTAAACTTGAGCACATGTGACCTTTGAAAAATGATTGTTTATGACATTTCTCATAGCAACAAGCATTATCTTTGCACAGTAATATTACCTGGGATATTGTTGGGAACAGTGATCAATTCATAAGTCCACTCAAGAGATGCTTAAACTCTCTTTAAATTTACTGCAAATTTGTAAACACCAAGCTCCTTTTTCTTATTAAGGGAAAATTTACATATAACAAAATGTAGAGATTTTCAGTGTTCAGTTTGATGAGTTTGGGTTCTTGTACATAGTCTTTGTAAATACATAATTTCTTGTAAGTTTAAATCTGTGCATGTATGTGAGAGACTACAGTATGTCTTGGAGACAGAAAAGAAAAGGGACGAGCACAAAGAGATAAACCTGGAAAGACAGCATACAGACAGACGTGTGAAAGGGACCGGAATTGCTCACCAATTCTGACAGGGTAAGTGGTCAAAGAAATGACAAAATAAATGCCAAGCCACCTAAATAGATTTCTCAGAAAAAGAAACTAAGGATTTCTGAGTGATTCAGGGATGTGTGGGCAGAAAGGAAAAGGTTAAGTTTCTGAGATCAAAAGCAAGTTCCTTCCTTTGACAACCTTGTATATACACACAAAGATAAAAACCATTCTCATCAAGGAAAAAGCGAACTATTGACAGCTACAGTCCTGAAAAATAATAGGTCAGGAGGAATCAACCATCAGAATGGCCTCAGGAGCAAGTCTTACATCCTAGAGGCTGAAATAATACCTGCCCAGATTGACAAGGAGATACGGTGAGAGGCATTTGAGACTGAATTTATTGTCTAACATATGGACTTATGGAGTAGAGGGGTTTTTATTTTCTGTACTCTAAGCTCTTCATTTTTTAAACACACAACAACAAATTTTAAGTTTTTAATTCAACTGAACAAGTTAAGAGTAAATCATGTTTCCACATTTCATATCCTAAGTAACCAGATGGAGTTATGAAGATGTCAACGTTAAGGAATATTCCGGGAACACTGGCTACAGATTATATTACAGGATCTGAAAGTGTTTCATGACTCAGGACTTTCTTACCTTACCTGGGATGCGAGTTCCCTGAGTTGGCACAAGGCTTCTTATAACCAACCGAATCCTTTATATCACTCGCAAATTATTCTGAAATAGCCATAAGCATCTTGACAAGACAAACCATTACAAACTCTTAATTCATGACTTATGGAGAAAAGGTATCATCCCATCCAGATCTTAAGTTAGTAACTGTAAGACACACAGAGATGGTGAGTGTGTGAGGGTGCACGTGCACACCTAGGACAGGGCTCGGGACAAATATTCAAGCTGATCTGAATAGGTCAGATCAAGGAGCAAAACTTGTGTGTTTTGATTTTTTTTCTACAAAGCAGGGTTACTAGGGAGCAATAATAACCCTATCGTCACCTCCTGGGATCTCTCAACACACACATCACAGAAGTGATAAGATGAAGAGAGCTGCCACCAAACAGGACAGAGGCAGGGAATGACTTTCAGAACATGGTCTGGCTCTGCCCAAGCAGCAGTGAAACAATTTAGCAGGGCCAAGAAATGCATGAAACTTAGTTACAGCTAGGAGCTGTCTATCTGGTTTACAGATTATCCACCCTCTTTGCCGCCCCACACCATTCTCTGCCTACATTTTCTAAATATAAGCCTTGATCGGTCTCCATTAGTAGATAAGCAGTGAGTAGAAGTCAGCTATTATCTTTAGTTGCCAACCATTACTCCCAGCAAAAGATGGAATGTCATTTGCTTAGCTGTTGGTTTATTGAGTTAATTCGATGCAGGTTTCACTTTTCCAAGCTATTTTTACTTTACTCCTGGCCCCACCCTTTGAGACAACAGATGAGCAAAAACAGATTGTCCAAAGCCTCCTCCTTTTCCATGTCTACAATTGGACTTTCCAGAGGTGGAGGAGAGTGTTGCTGGGGGAAGAGACAGGTCTGCTTGAAGCCGGGGACATCCTAAGGAAGAAGGCATTCCAAGGATGAAGAATTGAAGGAGACGGTAAAGAGGATGGCCGGGGTTCAGGGACTGACTCACACTGAGAAATTAGCCGGTGTGAATGACACTGGCTTTATCTGAAGCCGAAGCCAAGGCCAAGGGACAGGTCAACACCAGGGATGAGAGTGGACTGTTAACAGTTTGGTCATGGTTTCTTTATACACAGTGAACGAGAATCACAGAGCAAGCAGCCCAATTGAAAGAGGAAGCTCCCTGGAGAGGAGCCAGTGGGGAAGTTGTGGGGTGAATGGCTAGGGATGGGTGGTGGGTGGCAGAAGGAATCAAGTCATTGGCTGGGTTTCTGAAGTCAGCCGAGACGGATGCCTCCCCTGTGCCATGGGAGACCTGGCCACGACATGATTGACTTCACACCCCGAGAAGGAGTATTTACAAGGAAGCCTGGCTGGTTTTGAAATATGAGGCCATGGTGTGGCTGACTGTACATCTTTGGGTATTTTTTCTGCAAGGCAATTACGTTAAGTGCTTAACATCAATCCCAAAAGGAAAAATGACGGCACCATGTTTGGGATGGGAAGGCTGAGGAAGGGGGTCTAAACTGTCTCCCTGCCATGAACAAATATGCACACACAGAAAATGAACCCTTCAGATCTCGAGTTCTGACAACAGGGCCAAAGAAACACAGAAAGACCCAAGAGCATGAGGTAATATTAGTCATGTCAACGATTGCATGTTGCAAACGCTGAAGGTGAGTGAAACTTGCCAAGTGTTAATGGAACTGCTGGAAACGGAGAAAACTGGGCACCTGCCTCGAGCCACCTGACCTGGCCCCACCCCATCTGAGCTGTGGCCAAGCGAGCCATCTCTCTCAATTTTCTTCTTTCCTGTTGGGTCAAAATAAAGGTTGCTCCTAAATGTTTTTCAGAACCTGGCCTGACCCCAGAGCCATTGACCGCCATGTGAAGGTGTGCTGGGCATCTGATGCCAGGGGAGGAAATGCCACTTGCAGGTGCAAATGCCCTGAGGCATCATAAGCCCTCATTTCAATCATTCCTCAGGTTGGTGCTGTCCTGTCGCAGAAGGGTCAACATAGAAGGGACAGCCCAGCCACCACAGAAATGGGAGTCCCCAGGACATTTTACAGAACATGCACAAAAGGCTGATGTCATGTGAAGGAAATACACAAACATCCCAAATTGCCAGGGCTGTTAGCCCTGGAAGCAAGAGACACTGCTTAAGCCATAGGAAGCCCTCAATACCTACACTGAACTTGTAAAATTGATTAAATAATTCTGCCCTTCAAGAAACAACAAATAATGGAGACCCAGCATATAGGGAATCACTGGGAAAAAAATCTATACAGAAAAATATATTAATTTCAAAAGGGTCCAAGGAAAGAGCATAGTGACACAGAACAATCCCTTTGTATTTTTCTAACTTGTTGATAGACATTTGCAAATATATAGAAAAGTAGAGAGAATAATAAAATGGAACCTCCCTCCTCCGAACATTCATCACTCAGCTTCAAGCAATATCAAAATATGACCTTCTTACTTTATCTGGTCCTATCCCTTTTTTTCCCTTGGAATACTTTAAAGAAAAATCCCAGATCTTTTGCTATTTAACCCATAAATATCTCAGAATATATTGATAAAGATTCTTTCATTTGCATTTGTTACAGAAATTTCTATCTGAAGTATTGAGAATTTAAAGAGAAAAATTAGGAGAAAAGGGCCTGAGGGAGGCAATAACTGAGAATTTGGGACATTCATTCTGCCTACCTGCTCTACTGTGAGGCCATTCAGTCTTCACTTCCTCAGCTTAAAGTGATTTCTTTTCCCTGAGAACTACCCCAGGACCCATGCATAGACCCCTAGAGGTAGCCTGGGTTGCTTCAAGGTAGAGACTTTGGGCCAAAGTGGGCCAATGAGATTCTCTCTGCTGGGAATTTGAACTTGGAAGCAGAAAGACAGAATCAGGCAAAACTCTAGACTGA